>NC_136430.1:267082443-269482443 GCF_052849685.1 Lactuca virosa | reverse complement strand
GTGTAACCTTTTCAATTATATTTATGATGGTTGTATTTACTTTGAGCACTATTATACTCGTTGTTGTGATACTATAGATGAAGTCCTCCACCCCCGGACGTTTCCGCCATCCTTGGTTTGGGGGTGTAACAGTAATCATGTTTATTGTTCCATAAAATCCAATATTTTCTAATGTAACTGAAAAGTAGTTTTAATACCATAAAACCGTTCTGTATAAGTGTTGTTGTACTATAAAGTAGTGTAACATAGTTTTAATTCACAATAAAATTATAATGAGAATGTTTTCTGTATTGTTTATGTTTTCCAAGTTCTGTAATTGTACTCTTTGAAAACCCTGTAAAAGTGAGTATGCCTGGCTCCACCAGCTGTAATTGTAAATTGTAATGTAATACTGTAACTTGTATTATTGTAAAACCAGTACTTTGTATTCGTACTCTTTGGTTTAACTAATTATACACTAATCGTATTTGTTCATATCTTTTTGTGAGTTATTATAACCATGCTATGACTAGATGGCCTGATATAACGCTTTGTAGGCGTCATAATTGTAACGACATTTGTCACTCATAGGCATACCAGCCTAACTGTAGCAAACAGTCTGAGTGCGGGATTGTCAGTCCCGTATAGATCTATACACATTTGTCTCGCTCTCTGTCGGGAGATTCTGGTTATAATATCAGGACTTTAATAGTATTGCCTAAATGAATAAGCAACTGAACATTGTCTCACAAAAAGCATATTGACGATTACGTATATAATAATGATGAAAAGTTATTTTGAAATAAATGAACTGATAGTATGATCTTTCTCTAGTATACATGAATATAAAGTATTTGGACGAGAATAATCTGTTAAACTTTGTATAACTGATTAGTGAAAATAGTTTGACAGTTCCAAAAATTATACCTATTATAATTTATATGTGTGTTCTGTTTGATATGTTAATATTCATGAAGTACTCCCTTTGCTTGACATGTTACAAAGGGAATATGAATCTTATTTAAATAACTTTTATATTCATATATATATATATATATATATATATATATATATATATATATATATATATATATATAATTAAATTTTAAACGACATTCGGACAAATAACTCTACCCTCAGCCGACATCTAATAAAGTGAATTATTAGTCCTAAGCCCTTTAAATCTTATATATATATATATATATATATATATATATATATATATATATATATATAATTTTTGGCAAAATATAAGTTTAAAAGAGTTTTTAAAACATTTAAAAGAATTTGACAATATTTAAAAATCATTTACTTGTAAACACAATATTCTTGTGTTAGACTTGCATCCCCCCCCCCTAAAACAGTGAAAAATAGTAAAAATGCAGGTGTATGAACTCACCTTTTGTGAGTTTCCGGTTGTAGATACGGTGTAATCGAGTTAAATCCACAAGTTAGAACTCGTGATAAAAACCGACTCCTAATTTATATTAATCATCAAATTAAGTAGAAATTAGATAATCTAGTAATGTTTAAACTGTTAAGCAACACGCAATTATTGTAAGAAAACTTACAATAATCTTTAGGATTGTGTGTTCGTGTTCTTCGCGTTCTTCGCGTTCTTCGTGTTCTTCGTGATAACTAGTGATTTTTGGTGTTTTCGGTCCAAGAAATGAAGACTGAATGGTGTTTTTGCAATGAAAACAAGATCAATAGTTTGATACTTGTAAGAGTCTAAGGAGAAACAAGTGATTTTCGTATGATGATTCAAGAAAATGAGAGATTTCGCATGTTCTTGAGAGGAGAGAGGTGTTTTTGGTTAGATTCCTTGAGAGAAAAGTTGGAGTTTTCTGCTGAAATGTGTAAGAATGGTAGATTTTCGGGTAATATATATTTATATATATATATATATATATATATATATATATATATATATATATATATATATATATATATATATATATATATATATATATATATATATATATATAGGGTTAGGATTAAATGTGAACTCCAAATATTGTGTGAATGTGTGACCAAATTATGATCATTGGATTAAAAAAAAATAATGACTATGATTTTAGGGTGCATTGTATTAATGTAGGATAGCAATTACTACATAATTACAATCAATTAATTCTAAGATTATTAAAGAGTAGTTATGACATTTTATTAAATGAGATAAAAGAGAAGTAACTATATTTTAAGAAACCAAGTCAAATATATTAATTAAATGCAGATTATTATTTTTAAAACCAAATTACAGAAAATCATGTATTGAAAAATTTGCAATATTTTTTTTACACGAAAATCACATAAACCGAAATAGATTTCATTCTTTAAGAATTACTTTGTTTCAAACATATTTCTTTCTATAAAAATTAGGCGATTTGACTATTAGTTTTATAAAATATTAACAAATTATTTTTATACAATGTTCAGAAAGTACAAAATTAAAGAATCGAGCGATTTGATTCTTTAAAAATCAAGATTTTACTTGAAACTTATTTCATTATTAAAGAATCACATTTCATTCTTTAAGAATGCATTGACTAATAAATATTTTTGAACTACCGTTATAAAAGTAGTGAGATATGTGAAAAAAATTCATTCTCTAAGAACGATCCATTAATACTTTATGATATATTTTTTTGAAGTATATGCAATATTCATTTTGCACATATTCACCAAAACTATAGACCAACTGAAAATTCTTGAAGAATAAGAAAATATTATTTTTACACATAAAAATATGTTACAGTGTGTAACATAATCTTGAAGAATATGCAATAAACTAATATATTCTTTGTATGAATTCTGAAAGAATTAGCATTCGATTCGGCACTATATCTCAGTTTTAGTCACCAACTTTCTTGATATGTATATTAAAGAACTCAATTTAAACTACTTACCAAAATTATAGGAGCGAAGTTAAATGAAATGACTTACAATAATTAAAAGATTATAACTGAAAATGCATTTATTGATTTATATGTTACTTACTATCATACCTTTTTTAAATGATTGGTCAAAAATTGGTTATACAATCACACAATATATAGTGTTTATATATGAACCTAACTCTCTCTCTCTCTCTCTATATATATATATATATATATATATATATATATATATATATATATATATATATATATATATATATATGTGTGTGTGTGTGTGTGTGGGGGGGGGGTTTCGGCTGTAAACACAAACCAAGGAGGGGTTTTCGGTTGTAAACACAAACCGAGGAAGGGTTTTCGGATGTAAACACAAACCGAGGAAGATAAGGTTGCTGAAACCGAGGAGATAAGACTGCTGAGTCGGTCTCGCATGTTTTCGATCCGAGGTTCTCAGGCAAAACGTGTTTGCATTCGAGGAGTTTGCAGCCATAAACGAGGTTTGCTGCCTTTGGTTTGCGGTCCGAAGAAAGAAAGAATAAGAAGGTTGCGAGGGTTCTTGGTCCAAGCGAGGATCCTCGGTTTTCCTTGGATTTCAACTTCTTATTTCTACAACACTTTTACTAAGTGTTTATATATATCAAAAAAATTAATTTAAATTTAATTAAATTAACAAATCAGTAAGTTTGACTTTAATTTGATATGTTTGACTTATGTTGACTTTTGTTGACTTTTACAAGATAGAAGAATAACGGGTTGTCATAGTTATGAATCGAAAGCTATTTTCGTTTTACTTGAAGTATGCCAAACCTCAGTACGAGACTTGGATCTTGAAAAGAATAGTGGTTGTGAAGCTTGTATCACCTGTTTATACTGAAAACTTTGTGAACATAGAGTTCAAAGGATTCGAAGGGGCTACTCATATTCTAGATGAGTTTACTTTGTGAAGGGTCCAGTTAATGGTTTGGTCTAGGCTTTCATTGTATTAGTTCAGTATGAGTCTTTAATACATTTTGTGGGTTGTTTATGTGTTTACGGTCAGGAAGTGAGTTTACGGCCGTAAACCCAGTTTGCGGACCAGTCTAGTATATATAATGGAGGTGTAGGTCTATGTGTGGTTGTTGATGCCATAGTGTTTACCGATTATTCCATCGAGTTGTACCTGACGTTTTTCTGAATACAAACGTGTGCAAGCTCGATTTCTTTTCTTGTTCTTCTTCTATTATGATTGTTTGTTGCTTGATCATTGGTAAAGATCCTTTTCAGGACCTTACAATTGGTATCAGAGCAAAACCGGTGTCAAAGCTTCATTCAATCGAGTTTTGGGCTGCTTAAACTTCTTATCGTTTGAGATTGGTTTTAGTGTTTTCATGGTTAAAGGAACTGAATCTACTGCAAAAACATTTTTTTGAAGACCTTCTGGGAGTTTACTGCCAACCGTAAACCCTATTTACGGTTGTAAACTCAAGAACTTGAACAACCGTAAACTGTGTATCTTCAACAACCGTAAACTAAGCTTCAATAACCGTAAACGCTTAAACCGTAAACGTACAAACCGTAATCATCCAAACCGTAAACATAGTTTACGGTCGTAAATACCTCAACCGTAAACCCAGTTTACGGTCGTAAACACTTCAACCGTAAACCAAGTTTACGGTCGTAAAGTCATTAACCGTAAACCAAGTTTACGGTCGTAAACTCATTAACCGTAAACACAGTTTACGGTCGTAATCTCATCATCAACAACCATAAACTCTTTTGTGACTTTATTTTGCTTTAATTTCAAATGGAATCTCAAAGTCAAAATCATTTTCACGAACTTGATACTATCATGGGCACTACTACGCGTATTCCAAGATTAATGACTGCAGATGGTTTTCCTGAGTGGAAGTACAGAATTGAAAAATACATCAAAATGAAGGATTTCAAAGTCTGGAGAAGCATTCTTAGAGGCCCTGTTAGAATCACTATGACAGTTGGAGGACAAGTGATTGACAAGGCTATTGAAAACTACACACATGAGGAGTTTGAAAAAGTTGAAGAGCAGGAAAGGGCTTTAGCCACTCTAACCATGGCATTATCTCCTAATATTGCTCAAGGTTTCTGAGAGTATACTTCAGCTAAGGATTTGTGGGAAGCCCTAATTGAGGTATATGAGGGCAATGAAGATATGAAGGAGAGTCGCCAGGACATGTTGAGACAAAAGTTCAATATGTTCAACTACATTCCCGGAGAGACTCTTGAGGCACAGATGCAGCGGTTCACAACTCTCACCACTGACATGAATATATCTGGTATTTTCTTGACCAAGTCAGAAATTAACAAGAAGCTTCTGAATGCTCTTCCTAGATCATGGGATATGAATGTTGCTGTGATTAAGAAGACCAAGGATCTAAATCGTCTCACTCTTGCTGAAATCATGGCGATCATCAAAGCTTGTGATATTGATGACAAACAGAGAGAGATTAACCATGTGAACTCGTACTCAACTGCAAATCTTGGAATCTCATCCAACAATGCTCTCTCATCAATCATGTCTTCCTCAGGTCAAGTGTTTGCTGCTCAACAACCTCAGATTCAGACCTTTGCTGCTGCATCATCCATTCCTCAAAGTCAGCCATTTGTCACTCCACAAGTTGTTCCCCATCCAAATGTGTCAGTTGTAGCCTCTTCCTCAAACACAAAGGACACTGATGAAAATCTGGCTCTAGCCACTGGGCTTGTTAACTGCTACAATGCTTTTGTAGCTGGAGAGCTTCCACCTCAGCTGTCCTTTGCTGACCTGGATCAGATTCATCCTGAAGACGTAGAAGATATGGACATTACATGGCAGATTGCTATGGCTGTTTTCAGGGCCAAGCAGTTTGCTAAGAAGACAGGGAAGAACAACTGGGGCATGAATGCTGACAAGAAGGTGGGATTCAACAAGGGCATGCTGCGATGTTTCAACTGCCACGAGTCGGGTCATTTTGCTCGTGAGTGTCCAAAGCCAGATCGTAGAATGAACAACAGGACGATGGTTGCAGTGGGAAACAACCGTGCAGGTGCTGCAGTTAATGGTGAGACTGCTATGGTCGCTCAGTCTTTTGACTGGGAGGACTAGATTCAGGCTTTGAATATCTCAGGGCCAGAAAATGCTCAGATTGATGATGCTTCCTTGAAGAATGATGCAGCTGATCCCGAAGCAGAAATGATGGAGCTGCAGTTTGCTCTGATGGTGTCTTCTACTTCCGAGCCCAGGAAAAGTGAGGTAAATTTACCGTCTTGTTCTCAGGCTTGTAATGAATATGTTAAACTTCTTCATAATGAAATTCAATTATTACGTAGAGAAGTATAGGACCTTAGATATGAGGGCTATCAGCTTAGGAAAGGACAGAAACCCCTTAAGGCCCAGTTAGAGACAAAAATAAAGGACTTTAAGAGAATTCAAACAGAATATAGTGAAAAATGTGAGCTTTATGATTATGTTAAAAGACAAAATGATGAGCTAATTACCGAGCTTGATACATTAAAAAGACAATTTGAAACTGCAAATTTTGATTTTAGAAAATTTGATGGATCAAGCGAGGTAGTTGCCAACATGATTAATCACTGCATGCAGTTTAAAAGAAACCAACAAAAGGGTCTAGGATATGATAATATACATCCTCCTTATAATCATACATATCAGTATCAACCCCTATCCAAGGACGAGATTGCCAACGAATCATTTATGGTTTATGGCAAGCCATCTGGTTTCGTTTCAGGATGATTTATTAATGTTGAAAGTACTAACATTTCTAGTTCCCCTGTAGATCAACCATTAGATCAGGCAAAGCGTGAAGCTAGAGAATCTGTTTCTGTTTCTGTTTCTAATTCTGATATTTCTGTTTCAAATGAAAATGTTTGTGTTTCTGATGTTAAGACTGATAATGTTTCGTGTGATGTTTCCACATCTGCTACTGTTGAACTTAATTTCTTTGATATGTTTGATGAATTGTTTGGTAATTCTGATGCTTGTGATTCTCATGAAAACCCATCAATTCCACAAGTCACACCTTCTGAGGCACCCTCACTTATCACACAACCTATTTCTCATGCATGTTCTTCTGAGAAGAGTAAGAGTGTATGTCAAGAAAATAAATCTGAGAAATGCAGTACAAGTTTGAATAATAAACAGATTTGTTTTAATTGTTGTATTGGTGGTCATATAGCTAGGAATTGTCAAAATAGGATCTTTGTGAACTATATGTCAACAAGAGGAGAGAACGAATCTCGAGGAAGGTCTTTAATTAGAAAATCCTCAAGAACTCGTTCTCGAAATGATGATTGGAAAGATGATCGGAACAGAAAAAGGGCTGTTTTTCAAAAGAATAAAAAGGTTTTTAATAACAAAGCTCCAAATAGTTTGCCAAAACCGAACAACGCTCCGCCAAGATCGGTTTCGTCAAAAAGAAATTCTGGATCTTCAACCACCTCTGGTAGAACATCCAGAGGCTCAGTGCAAATTCATAAGAAAACTATTTTAAAACCACCTGAGAATGTTGTAAAACCTAAATATCATTGGATGCCCAAATCAATTTCCAATCCATCATCTTCATCCTCTGAAGTGATTAGGAATGAGGATCCTAATTTGAAATCATTAAAAGATAAATCAGTGAAAGCAAAAAGGAAACCCAGGACAGTGATGACCTGGGTTCCCAAATCTAAATGATCCCGCTCATTTTGCAGGGACAGTTGCGGAGGAATGTCGTCCGTCCTTGGTACGTCGACAGCGGCTGCTCCTGGCATATGACAGGAGACATCTCCCAATTGAGCGACATTCAATCTTTTAATGGGGGGTATGTTTCCTTTGCGGGCGGAGATGGTGGCAAGATCACTCAGAGAGGAACCGTTACAAATGGAGTGCTAAGCTTTGAAAATGTCAACTTTGCTCCCGAGTTAAAGCATAGCTTGTTGAGTGTTTCCCAAATTTGCGACAAAGGCTATTCTACCCATTTTACCGATAAAGAATGCATGATTCTCAAGCCAGGCATTCTCATCCCGGAAAAGTGGATTCTCGTGAAATCAAAGCGGAATGGGAATGCTTACATTATTGACATGAACAGTAACATCCCTGAACAAGTCACTTGCCTATTTTCAAAAGTCTCCGAACAAAACGCAATGCTGTGGCACCGACGACTCGGTCATGCTAACGCGAAAAACTTGAATCGCCTTGCTAAAAATGAGATGGTCCGAGGCTTACCTGTCAGAGACTTTATTACATTTGAGAAGTGTGTGTCATGTGCCCAAGGAAAACATCATAGAAAACCACACCTGCCAAAGCAAGTCAACTCAATCAGTCAGGTGCTCCAATTATTGCATATGGACTTATTTGGTCCGGTCAACGTCCTGAGCATCAACAGAAGCTCGTACTGTCTAGTTATGATCGATGATTTCTCTCGTTTTACGTGGGTCTTCTTCTTATCCAACAAAGTTGGGGTTGCTGATCTGATAAAGAAGTTCATTGTGATGATTGAGAATCAAACCAACAACCAGGTGAAGGCGCTTCGTACTAACAATGGAACTGAGTTCAAGAATGCGGTTCTTGACCATTTTTGCGCAGAAAAGGGGATTGTACGTCAATACAACTCTGCTCACACGCCTCAACAAAACGGTGTTGCTGAAAGGAGAAATAGAACTTTAAAAGACGCTTCAAGGACAATGCTTTGTGATTCAAAATTACCTGTTTTCTTTTGGGCCGAGGTGATTAACATTGCTTGCTACGTGCAGTATCGTGTTCTAATCAACAAAGCTCAGATGAAGACACCGTACGAGATTCTCTATGGACACAAGCCTTCAGTCAGCCATTTCCGTGTATTTGTCTGCCCTTGCACCCTTCTTCACTTGGAATCCAACCCTAAATTTAATGCCAAAGCCGATGATTGTTATTTCATAGGATATGATGTGCGCACCGCGTATAGGGTTTACAACAAGAAGACTAAGCAGATTGTCGAATCCTATGACGTGCATTGGTTGGAGGAGAATGAAACAGATGCTCGAGTGGGTCCTGACTGGTTATTTGATTACACATCGCTTTTCAAATCCTTAAATGTGTCTTCCGATGGCTCAAATGGATCCTCTTCTGGCTCGAAGATTGTTTCTGAAGACGAAGACGAAGAAGTTGTTTACAGACCTCCAACGGTTGAGGGGGAGTCCTCTGCTCCATCTGAGGGGGAGTCCTCTGCTCCACCTGAGGGGGAGTCATCTGATCGACTTGATAGTCCAGAGTCTAAAGTTCAAAATGGAACTCCTGATGCTGATGCTACACCTCTTACCCCTGTTGAAAGAGAGTTCATGTCTAGAGATGCTTCCGCTGTCAATCCAACTTTTATGGAACTACTCTTTCCTGAAGAAATTGCAAATGAGTTTGTAGCAGATTCATCCAATATGGATCATTCAGCAAATGATGGAGGTTTCAACATCCACACTCTTCCTGTTTCACTCAATGACATCAGCCAAGACATACCTTCAAGAATTCAACGCGATCATCCGATCGATAACGTCATTGGCCAGCTGGGTGACGGAGTTAAAACCAGAAGTCGGAGTGAGGATGTCAATGCATGTCTCTATTCTTGCTTTATATCTCAAATAGAGCCCAAGAACGTTGACATGGCTTTGAATGAGCCCGGCTGGGTAGATGCGATGCATGAAGAGCTAAATCAGTTTGAAAAGCTCGGGGTTTGGAAATTGGTTGAGTTACCAAAGGGCAAAAGGTCTCTTGACACGCATTGGGTCTATCGTAACAAGCATGACGATTCTGGTGTAATAGTACGCAATAAAGCAAGGTTGGTGGTTCGCGGGTTTCGACAAGTTGAGGGTCTTGATTATACTGAGGTTTATGCTCCCGTGGCTCGATTGGAGGCTATTCGTATCTTTCTCGCATATGCTTCCTACATGAACTTCACGGTCTACCAAATGGATGTCAAGACTGCCTTCTTGTATGGCAAGGTGAAGGAAGAAATTTATGTTGATCAACACCCTAGGTTCGTTAACTCAAAGTTTCCTAATCATGTCAACAAGTTGGACAAGGCGTTGTATGGGTTACATCAAGCTCCTCGAGCATGGTATGCGACACTAACAAAGCATTTACTCGAGCAAGGATACTCTCGCGGCACTATTGATCAAACTTTATTCATCAAGCATGTTGGTAATGATCAGATACTAGTCCAGATCTACGTTGACGACATTATCTTCGGGTCTACCAGTCCACAGCTTTGCAAAGAGTTTGAAGGCGTGATGAAAAAGCGGTTTGAGATGAGTTCACTGGGTGAAATGACCATGTTTCTGGGGCTTCAGGTAAAACAAAATTCAACCGGAATCCTGCTACATCAAGCTAAGTATGTGGAGGATATTCTTGAAAAATTCAGGTTTCAAGACGCAAAACCTGCATCGACACCAATGGCTGAAAGACCCCTACTGAATCCAGATATTGATGGCGAATCCGTAGATCAGACACACTACAGATCGATGATCGGATCGTTGATGTATCTTACTGCAAGTCGTCCCGACATCATGTTTGCAGTTTGTCAATGCGCTCGTTATCAGGCTAATCCTAAACTTTCACATCTTATTGCTGTCAAAAGGATTTTTCGGTATATCAAAGGTAGCCCAAAATTGGGTCTTTGGTATCCGAAGAATTCTGAATTTGATTTATATGCTTTTGCTGATAGTAATTATGGAGGCTGTGAGCTTGACAGGAAATCAACATCAGGAGGGTGCCAATTCCTTGGAGATAGGTTGGTGTCGTGGCAGTGCAAGAAACAGCATACCGTCTCTACCTCAACAACAGAAGCGGAATACGTTGCTGCATCTGCCTGCTATTCTCAAGTTATCTGGATCCAACATCAGCTGTTGGACTACGGTTTGAATTATCTAGAAACCCCAATTCACTGTGATAATGAGGCCGCAATTCAAATTACTAAAAATCCTGTCCAACACTCCAAAACCAACCACATTGATATCAAAATTCATTTTATCAGAGATTGTTATGAGCGCTCGCTCATCCGGCTAGAACAGGTTCCCACTGCCAATAATGTGGCGGATCTGTTCACCAAGCCTATTAACAAAGCTCGATTCGATGTGTTTGTGGGATTTTTGAAAATGATTCGTTTTGAGGATTAAATTTTTGTTATTGATTAGGTTAGTTTAAATTTGCGCATTTTAGTGATTTCATTCTCACCCATGCACAAATTTAGGGGGAGAAATAAACAAAAACCAATCAAAAAAAAATTTGAAAAATTAAAAATCCAAAATCATCTTGTTTCTGTTTTATTTTTTTTCAGAAAAACATTCAAAAATCCAAAAACATTAAAAATTCAAAAAAAAATCAAAAATATTGTCGCTTACAGTTTTGCTTGTTGATGTAGTACTGGGAAGTGATATTATCAAGTGATAACAGGCAATCTGAGTCTGCGTAACGTACCCAAAATTAAAATGTCTATGCTCTGGGTTTGATGCGTTGGTAGGCACGAAAGATTCTAAATGGACATGACTAGGCAGAGTTGAACTTAAGGAATTCATAGACTTGACAAATCTTGACCTAGTTAGATCCGTTTAGCCTGACAATACGACGCTTGGATAGGTTGAGCAGGAAGATATATATGGGAATCTACTGGTCACATTAAAGAACCTGTACTTGGAACCGTGGATTAACTTTTCCTCGATGTGCGGATTCTGTCCTTAATTCCGGTATTGATGGGGCGACTGGTGAATTCCGATAAATTAGGTCTGTAGAAGGTTATATTCTTTCTTTCTATCTGTTAGTCATATGTTGCCTCCTCTGTGTGATCGAAAGATTCGACCTGGAATGTAGCATATGTAACTCTATTTCTCTGCATCCTCTATCTATGCAATTCTTTCTATCTGTTAGCCATATACTGTCTCCTTTGCGTGACTCACAATCCGACCTGGTACACAGTATATGCACCATTCTACTTCTCAATCCCTCTAAAACTTCAGTTAGTCATATGTTTCACCCTCTGCGTGATTGGAAGAGATCAGACCTGGGTGTATAGCAATGCATTCTAAATCTATCTTTTCTCTTAATAATTGTCTGCTCACCCGATGTAAGGAGTATTGTGGAAGTCCTTGATTACTGGAGCATATCAGGAAGCGGGAACCATGTTCTAGTACAATTAAAAATTGAACACTTACAGATTGTCTATAGATCTCGCTGCTCAATTTAGGTGGACAACAATATCCCTGGTCGTCGTCAGCTGAATGGTCCTTAAGAAATATTATCTAGGAACTTAGGACCACTTTGTCTTATAATTAATAGTATGTCCTAATTTTGTCACAATTTTTCGTGTTTAAGTGGACCACAATACCAGCGATCGACCAGACAAAGACGTGAAGATAAAAGGTACCGACAAGTGGATTAAGGCTGTCTCACAACTTTGATCCTGGTATCACAAGATAATTTTCAGTGATTTTTGAGATAAATTTTGTCTGTGTTTATTCTTATTTTATTTTTATTTTTATTTTTATTTTATTTTATTTTTATAATCGTCAAAAATTTAATTTTTAAGTTTTTTTAATTCTTAAATTTTAGAAATTAGTTTATTTTATTTTTAGTTTAATTTTAATATCCTCAAAAAGTTTTATTTTTGAAAATTTAATCGGGATTTGGACTGTGCCTTATACTGTGTGGGAGACAGGTAAAATTCAAGAGAGGTATAAAAGGTGGAGTTTACTGTTGTAAACTCTTTCCACCTCCCATTTCACCCTTTCTAGCCGCAAACTCTCTCTACTCTCTCTCATCCTCGAAAAAAATTTGTGAGATTTTGCAAAATCAGTTAGTCCACATCGAAGGTATGCTAAAACCGACTGAGGATATTTGTTTTGTTCATCGATTCGACTAAAACTGGAGGATTAATCGAGGTTTTACTGTTCGTCGGCGTTTACGGTTTGGGGAGGGTTTACGGTTTGAGCTTACGACCGGAAACGGTCTGGGCTTACGGTCTGGATGTTTACGACCGTAAACTCCTTTTGAGTTTACGACCGTAAACTCAGTTTACGGTCAGGTGACCACTGCAATGGGTTTACGGCCGTAAACCCAATTTGGACCGTAAACTCAAGTTTGACCAATATTGACCGTAAACTCAATCTGAACCGCAAACTCAATTTTTGACCATGTTTGACCGTAAACTCCAAATCTTTGATCAAAATAATTTTTTAAGGCCAAAATAAAATTGATTAATTAAGAAAACTCAAAGCTTTAATTGTTTAAATACTTTGTTTTCTTACTTGGCCTGGTTTAGTGCAGATCAATGGCAAGTCTTAAGTTTGCTGACATGCATAACCTGGCAATTGTACTGGATGACCCTCCTACTGCTCATGGAGATTTCAGGTCGATGATATACAGACTGAAAGAATGCTGCCTGGCCTTTGCCATCACTGTGAATCCAGTCATCTATCAGAAAAATATGAAGGAGTTCTGGCAGACTGCTAAAATGACATCAGACAAAGGAGTAGTTTCCATTAAAGCTATTGTGAAAGGATGCAAGATTACGATCAATGAGTAGTTCATCAGAGAAACATTGCTGATCAATGATCAACCCGATTTTACTACTGAAATTGGGATTAATGATGTACAAAACATTCTCAAGAAGATGGGGTATGAAGGCATTTACCCTCCCACGGTGAAAAAGCTTCTGCCACCCTACTGGAGATTTTTGGCGCATGTGTGCGTGAGCTGTATCTCGGGCAGAAGATCAGGTGTTGATGAAATTTCGCTCAGGAACACAGGGGCAATTGTTTCACTGGCTGCTGGCATCAAATTCAACTTCTCAAAGTTCATACTGGATGAGTTCTTGGTAAACATCAACGCTATAAGTCGGGAGACCAAAGATGCATTCTTACTGTACCCTAGGTTTATTCACATCTTTATTGACACTCAATTTCCTGAGATGGTCAAAGAAGGAGACATACTTGATATAAAGTCATTAGGCCCACACACGATTGGTCTCATTAAGCAGAATCGAAAGGGCAAAGTCATCTTCCAAGGATTACATCCTCTTGTGAAGTTCGGAAAATTTGCTGAAATAAATGAATCTTCCGAATCTCATGGAACGTCTGACAAGGTGTCATCTGAGCCTACTTCTTCCGAGAGAGTCATTTCGGAAGATGATGTCATTACTGTGTCTGATCGTGCTGAAGAAGAAGAAACTCCTGCTACTCATGCTCAAGTAGCTGAAGAACATGAGCTGACATCTGTTCACATTCAAAGTAATTATGATGAGGAGTCTCCAAGGGGTAGAACAGAATCCGAGATGTATGAAGACCTTGATCTTACCGGTTTCGATAACGATGAGATCCCTCTCAACTTTGATAGTAATGAAGACTTCATGACCGGTGTAAACCTCAACACGCTGCTTGACAATATCAATGAAGTTGCTCATCCAGCAACGGAGATAAGGGAAAATGAAGACATTCTCGAAGCCACGCCTCCTCCTACCAATCCAACGGCGGAAATAGCAATTCCTATGGTGACAGTGTTAGGGATTCCTCCCCTTGATGTTGTTTTACCTACATCTGAGCCATTGGAAAGTGATCACCCAACCACTCAGGCCTCTCAACCTCCAACAAAAAGACGAAGACTTGACCCTAGACAGGGAATTCCTGACTCGGGTATACTTTAAAGTTTTACAACTCCACCAACAACAACTCCTGTTATCGTTTCATCTGAACCTATCAGTGAAGGTCCTTGTACCTTCTTTGAAGCTGGTAGCTCTTCCTTCCCCACGGATTTCTCTCCTCCCAGGCCAAAGCATGGTGCTGCTTCTTTGAGGCTAGCCAGGCATTTGGCCGAAGAACAGTTCACAACGCCTCCCTCACGTGGCAAAGGAATTTCTATTGGGGGTGGCAGCTCAGGAGAAGAGAATCCTTCAATACTTGGACTTCAGAAGGAGATTGATGCTCTGAATCAGAAAAATATTGATTTAGATCAGAAAAATATAGAGCTGGATATCAAGGTTGCAGACCTGCAGACAGAAAATGCAAAGCTCAATATTCAAGTCGCCGAACTTATTGAAGATAAAGCTCTGAAGTCGAAGCAAATTACTGATCTTCAGACACATTTCGGCTTGTTGACCGCCAGCTACTACGATCTTAAGAAGAAGCTGGAAGAAGATTTTGGAGACAAATTCAAGTCATCTATTGATGAGCCAAAGATCTATCTTCCTGATCAAGATACTCCCATAGTTCCACAATCTACAAGGACAACCACCGTTGTCAACCATTTTGAAAAGGAACCGGCTCAGGCTCCGAGTGTAATGGCATTGAAACGCGCTAAATTGTCCAAGTCAGCTGAAAAGGGTCAAGTTCTATTCAAAAGGGGCGCAGATCATCATGCTCCCTGGGATCAATCAAAGATTACCTTTACGGATCTGGGAGAACATCGTTTCAGAGACGTTGATGGTGATAGATCAGGAATCATTTCGTGGGGATTCCATGATACTATGAATATGTGGATGGTGAGAAGAAAGAGCAGCAATACTGAAATGTACAAAGATGCTCACGATTTTCACTCTTTCACTAGGGTTGATCTTACGGAGCTGTCTAAAGCTCCTTTCTCAAATCCATCAAACAATCCCAGGGCAACTCAGTTCAAGACTTTTTTGGAAGATCAAGTAGCTAAGGGCTTCCCTTCTATGAAGACTGCAGAGTCTATTATCAAGATTTACGCTAGCGTCATTGATCCCAAAACAAGTCAGCCACTTCGGTGAGTGATGTGGCCCGCTACTGCTCAAGTAAAGCAGATTCCCGTTCTTCAAAATTATCCAGATGGATCTCTCACATCCATGCAATACTGGGTGTTTGATGAATCCACAGCTGCTGCTGTCAGCTTAAAGGCGATTGTATCCGCTTGTATGACAAGAGGGATTTGCTTCAATTTGGTAAGTGGGACATACATCAGCTCTCCATTCATCAGATCAAGGTGGCTGAAGACATTTTTGAGCCCTTTGCAAAGGAATACACTTCGATGGTTGTTGAGATTATCGAGAAGGAGATGTGGAACGGAGCTATGGGAAAATCTGATGTGCTGGTGGTCGACAAAATCTGAGTCTAAGCTAGCACCAAACCAAGGGGGAGATTGAAGGGTCCAGTTAATGGTTTGGTCTAGGCTTTCATTGTATTAGTTCAGTATGAGTCTTTAATACATTTTGTGGGTTGTTTATGTGTTTACGGTCAGGAAGTGAGTTTACGGCCGTAAACACGTTTACGGCCGTAAACCCAGTTTGCGGCCCAGTCTAGTATATATAGTGGAGGTGTAGGTCTATGTGTGGTTGTTGATGCCATAGTGTTTACAGATTATTCCATCAAGTTGTACCTGACGTTTTTCTGAATACAAACGTGTGCAAGCTCGATTTCTTTTCTTCTTCTTCTTCTATTGAGATTGTTTGTTGCTTGATCATTGGTAAAGATCCTTTTCAGGACCTTACACTTTGGCAGACCTACCATTTCTGAACCCATATGACTGGATCTCCTAGTTCCACATCGTTATGAAAGACGTAAAAAAGTATGAACCTATTGTTGCGCATTTAAAAAGGATGATCATATACTACATCCTTGAAATTCCGAAGATAGATGTTGAGATAGCATCATTTCTGAAAAGAGGCTCGTTCTGAGACCGGAAGAGCAACCAAACGACATTCAGAAGCTGAAGGTGAGAATTATCCGAAAAGAGCACTGGAGCATAGTCTATAAGAGAAAGGATGGTTATGTAGTTCAGAAAAACATGTTTTTTCTACGAGACAAATACCTTTACTCCAAAGCAGCTTTGAAGATTATCATGTCTATGGCTGAAGCAAACAAAGCGAACTCTACTACCGACCTTAAATGCTTTTCGGATATGATTCGATGGTACTTATGTATCCGAAACACGCTTCTAAATTTGATGCCTAAATTGTTTGACGCGCAAAAAAGAAGACAATGAAGACTCTCCTTCTGAATTTGACACAAAAGGGGAGATTGATAGGTCTATAATGTGTTGTGTCAAATGTATGTTTTATAGTTTCTTTTATTCTGAAATGGGCCTATCCATGTTCGGATCTGCTATATAGTCTAGTTTATATATAGTGCATGCATGTAATATATTAGGGTTACGCGTTTGAACCCTAAAGCTTTTTGTAAGCTCTTGCAGAAAAGTTCCGTCTTTGTGAACTTTATAGAGCCATTTTAATCTAATCATTTGGAACACTTTTGATCAATATTGTTCTTGTCTTTAGTTCATATCATTAATATAGAATCTATCGATATTTATTGTTTTGAAAGCTCAGGGATGTCCTCCGACTCCACCTGTCGAAGTGACTCCACAATATCATAAAGGAAGAAGACACGCATTTGCGTGTCATAATCTTACAACGCACATTTAGTAAACACAATTATGCCACTCATTATGTATCATAAACAGGTATATGTGACACACACTGTGTATCATTAAAGCCATTTTCATAAATGAAGATTACAAGCATTTGTGTGTCTTTAAATTTTAACATGCAATTACAATACACATTTATGACACACATTTATTATACGCATTCCAACACACATTTATGACATGCATTTACGATATGCATTTACGACGCATATTTACGCAAAATACAGAAATACAAAAAAAAATATATACAAATACAATCAATTTCATCCAATAACGTCATGCCTAACAAATATCAAAAATATTGTACACTACATGTCAAATTCTACATAATATTTCACAGTTAATAAAAATATTGTTTGTCGATACAAAATATCACCGATAAATAAGACCTACAACAAAAGACGCCCATTCTTTGTGAATTTCATCAATAGCAGAATTTGTGTACGAAACTTTTCTGCCCCCAACCTGAGAAATAAATTGCATAGAACGTTTCAATTATATAAAATGATATATTTCCTTTTCATGCATTTAGAACCAAAAAAACAAAGAAGCAACTAAAAGTATATTGCCTTTTCATGCATTCATAACCAAACCTGGAATAAAAGAAACAAAAACCATGAAAAAAAAATTAAGTTATATTGCCTTTTTATGGCGGACTTGTCAAGCAGATCGTCTATATGAAATTGAAATAATGAAAACAAAAAAAAAGGATAAAGACTAGTTTCACCTTGAACATGAAGCCATTCTAATTGTGGAAATAGGTGAAGAAACTAATCATGATAGGTGACTTTGTTAACATCCTTCGTTAATATACCACCACAAAGTTGTTAAAAAAATCATATGCATCTTCTTCTCCTCTTATGTCCAAGTACTTTGCACATAGAAGATTTGATTTTCATTAACTTCATTAGTCTAACTCCCAAACTTCTTAAGATTTGCACACGAAAAAAAACAGTAGAAATAAAATGATTAACGATTTTGGTTTATTTGATGTTAAATTGCAAATATTAAAACCTTATTTTAGCTATAATGGGTATTTCATACATTTGATTGTAGTTTCAAAATGATTAAATTTACTACACAGTTAGATACATAAATCAAAATAAAGGACAAAATAAAGTGGTTTCATAAGAATTTCAATGTTTAGGCTAAAGTTACCTACTTGCGCTTACAAAAAATGATTCTGATAAGTCAAACATTAAACTATGTATCAATCCAGTTAACAACACTACTAGAAATGCCTTTTATGACACACCATCACCCTGAAAACAAGTATTCCACTATAATTTTCTGCTTCTTTACTTCTTTCATGACTATAAGCATTTTCAATTTGTAAATTACTAATTTTCATGATGTTTTTCCTTTAAAATTACAAATATATAATTGGATTTCTTATTCTTTATTATTTCAATACAGTATACAAGGGTATTTTTGTTAAATGTCACCATTTGACCCGGGTTCATGTGAAAAGATTTTATGTATGTTTCCTACTTTAGATTGCTTTCCGATGTGGAAGTTTTACCTCTAAACAGCAATTTGTTATTTCTTGCATTTAACCCTTAAAAACAGACAAGTGTTTTGTACTAGTAGAAATTCAGCGAGACATGTATATGTCACATCTCAAAAATAGTAAATAAGAAAAACATATAACAATTTATAAGTTCTTAAAATTGGCAAAAAGATTACCTTTGACGCTTTCTGAAATAGGAAACTTCTTTGCTCATTCCATTAATGTAGAAAAACTATGATACATTAATATAATAGAGCACAAAGTACACTAGTTACATGAAAAAAAATTGTCTTTCTTTCACCAAGTAAATATCAGTAAATATAACAGTTCCTAATTTTGTCTTCCCAAAATCATGTGCTTTTGATAATGACATGGAATTGGAAGGAGGTAAAAAAACAATCATCAATTCTTGCAAAATCTTGTAAACTAAGCCTTTTCAATAAAATATAATCCCCTTATCGAATTTTGTGAATTACATCTAATGGAAAATGAGGTGGAGTGTTATTAGCAACCTGAAAAAACATATACAATGGTTAAAGTATTAATGGTCTGAAAATATAAGCATAACAAGGAAAGAAGAAACATATACAAAGATTCTTCCATCATATGATAAATAACCCTTTTGTAGAAACAAAAAGAGATATAGTTAAAAGGAAATAGGATTAATAGTACCTGTTGAGTGGGAAGATAGTTCATCCTATCGTTAAATATCACATCCTTCACACTCATGTCACCACTGTTACTAACTTAAAGTTCCTCTTCTTCCTTTTCTGATCCATTATTTTGGAATTATCAACACTTTGAGAGCATACAAGTCCATTCTTCTTTTCAAAACATATAATTCACCAAATATGTGAACATAAAGGAAAGGAATACAAACTTAAGGAGATTAATCCGCTGAAGAAAAAGTGCATACATATATCCCCCATGGTAGCTTGGGAAACTGCAACAACCATCACATCTTATATAATTGCAAGGTCAAATGAAGGGGCATCTGGGAACCCATCATAAAGCAAGTCGTCACTTCACCCATAGAGTAGTGCACTTGATTAGGTTACGATGAGGGTTTATATGAGCGATAAACTATGGTGTGGAATAAAAAAGGGGATCTTGTTGGGTGGGGGGGGCTGGATTTAGCTACAAATTCTGCATATTTGGCCCAAAATAATACACATTCTATATAAAAAGCCTTTATAAACTGAAATGGATAGCATGAAACAAAAAAACATCTACTAAAAGAACTACTAAATCATGAATCGCAAACATGAGGGTAAAATTGAAAAAAAAATGACAAACCCCATATCTCTTTGTAGTCGTGAATCAACCCAATAGATAAAAAAAGAAGAGTTAAACTTTATCAATTGAATTTGGCAATCAAATATTCAAATTACCTCAAGTGAAAAGAGAAATAGAAGAAGGAGAGGTAATCGGTCATCAATTTTGTATTATATGTCACATTATATGTCGAACACCCCTGAGAACCTCTTTATAAAACCAGTATAACACACATTCTTGCTCACCGTGTGATTCATAGTAGGTGATTAATGGGATTGATCAATGAGCTTCAATGTATGTGGTTTCACCGAATTCAATTACTATAATTTGTGCCCTAATTATTCGTAAGTGGTATAAATTCATAGTCGCAACATACTTCTTCCCCCTCCATGAAACCGATATATATTTATTTCACAATCAATTCTTAGTTCCTAAAGTTTTCAAAGACAAAAGGGAGAAATATTGACACCCTACTCCCCATTTGTCATCTTTGGAGAGGCCTCTCAATACGGAAGACATGGCTAGGCAAAGGGAAAGGAGAACAAGGAGGGGTTTTTAATTTTGGGGATTTCGTTTTCCATCTTAGCTATTAAAGGATAGAGAACGCGCGTTTCATGAAAAAAATTATAAAATGACATACCTACACTACACGCATTTTATGATAGGCGCCCTCCGTGTTTTTTTGTTGTGGCACTATTTTTAGGACTTGCAAAAATGTGTGTCCTAAATCCTTCAAATTTTTGGAGAGCTAACTTTATTTTTAAGACACACTTTTGTGTATCATAAACAGTGTGTGTCATGGTTTGTCTGTCCTTAAAGGGTTGTTTTTTAGTAGTGATACTAGACTTGTGAAGATGTTGGGACAATCCGTCAAGGGATCTCCACATTCCTTCTTTGTGGGTTGATAGCAGGAGGTTGGGGGTAGGCTCTAACTAGCTGAGATCGATGGAATAGTGCTAGAAGAGGAATTCGGTAAAGAATACATTTTTAGTGCAAAATGTCTAAATAATTGAAAATCTAAAAAAGATTTTTGAATAAATTGAAGGTGAAAAATGTAATAACACCACTCGTCCCACGAATGGTACCAAATTGTTTTGGTCAAAAATGATAAGTTAATTTCATAACCAAATTACTAAGTATGGTGTAATGTTTAAAATAAGATATGTAAAAGAAAAATGCATAAGATCTTGAACTGTTCTGAAGATCTTGGTTGTGCCCAATGTATTGGGAAGCAAATAGTGATATGCAGGGAACTATTTATTAAAGTGTTCTATTTGGTAATGTAAATGAGTGTATTTCAAATGTTTGGGACAAAATTTTTGTTAAAGTTGTTGAAAAAATGAACTCATATAATAAATCTCAAGATAGTAAAAAAAAAGTTACCAAGATACCACTGATTAACAACCAAGTAAATAAGAGAAAATGTCTAAATCGATCAGACAATGGTAAATAAGTAAAAGCAAATGGAAGAACACATCATTGTATGAGGAAATCCCTTAATCATTTTGGATCTACGTTATAAACCCTTGGGTGGTAATAAAATCACCTTCCTTAGAACTTATATTAATTGAAATAAAAATACAAATGCTACTTGATCTTGTTGTAAGTGTAAAAGAGCTCAAGTATCGGGAGAATCAAAGTGAGAGTGGAAGTGAGTATGTCTGCGTTAGTGAGTAATCAGATAGGATTTTATATATACTGATAATAAGAAAAGAATTAACATTCTCGGGATCTTCCTTGATCCATGTTTGACCGAGTTTTCTCGATGGTCTTCAACGTTCACAAGGCTTTGACCATGTGCTTTTGACCTCGTCTACTACTTTATAGTCAAGGTCATAGTCCCTATATAAGATATTACAAGAAACACGATGGCAATTAAAGATATTAAGATCTTGGGCTTGCCTACGATGTTAGTATGAGTTCAAGATATAAAAATAGTAAGCTGAAAATTATACCCATAACAATCGTAAATTTCTAATTTTAACAATTTTAGTAGACGATCTATTTGGATGATTTACACTTAAATTTAAATAAGATATATCACCAACATCACATTATTTGTTGTAACTTTTAGTGAAGTGTTGGTTACACCATAATCAATAACCCCTTTCAAATCATTATTTATAGTAAAAATACGCACCTGCCATTTTTGCAATAGGATGTCCACCCTTATTTTCACTTATTAAATTTAACTAGTGTTCACAACCAGGTCAAACCAACCTAATCACTAAACAAAAAATAAGTCAAGCACACAACAGGACACACAATAACCGGAAAATTGAAAGAGTGAATTATCCGAGGTAATTTTAACTAGTCAGTTTTCCCACCTACTTAAATGGTATCCAAGGTCATTAACTGTTTTGATAATATTTCTAATAATATTACAGTCCTTTTGGGTTGGCCTATGACCCAAATAACATATAGAAATGGAGAATAATAATTCGTTAATTTATTAAGGAATTAATAAATTAATTAGAAATTATTCAGGTTAATTAATTAAAAGAATAAGGAATTAATAAATTAATTAGAAATTATTCAGGTTAATTAATTAACAGTCTCTGGATGCATAGAGGTCGATGGTTTTGGTATACCTAGGATAGGAATAGAGATGGTTTGAATCAGATAAGGATAAACCCTACAATTTATATCCATATGAGATTCTAACAACTACCTATAAATAGACTGCTAGGGTAAACCCTAGAGACATTTTTTCTTTCTAATATAATCATCCAAGATCTGCCTCTCCCTTTACAAATCTGAAATCGCATCCCCTCTCTAGGTTTCTTGTTGGGTTATTTATTGTCTTGTGTCAAATTTAATATGTATGTATTTAGCCTTTATTAATCGGATTGCGTATGTCCATCCAAATTTATGTTGCTAGGGTTAGGCTATAAAAATTTCATGCATGTTTTGTATTAGGGCTAATCAATTGGATTACCCGACATCGTCTTTACAGTGAAGTTCACACAGAACTCTTCTAAGACTTTAATAATATAATCATTTGGCACCTTTTTGATCAATTGTTCTTCTTGTTTTGATTCACTTTTCTGCTAAAGGATCTATCGATCTACAAGTTTATTATTTCAACAATTGATATCAGAGCAGGAGATTGTGTAAACCATATGCAATTCTTCTGTCAAGTATAACTAGGGTTTTCCGCTTTTACTGGATCTGTTCTTCTCGTCTTCATCGTTTTCATCGACTGCAGACATTGCATCTTGATCCTTGTTTTACCCTAAACTCGATTATTGTTTTACACATCTGATTCTTTACAGTTTTTTTGTGAATAGACATCATGCAACCAGAAGATCCTCATACTTTTTCCTTCAATCTAAGCAGCATTGGTTCAACTACCAGGATCCCTATTCTCTTCCCACGAGACTATGAAGTCTGGGCCTTACACTTTGAAGACTACGTTCTTAGTCTTGAAGATCATTGCACATTAATATGGGAAGCCATGACTCAGCAGACGTTCACTCACACGGTGACAATAAGGGTTATTAAGACTCAAGCTGAATACAATGCTCTTCTTGTTGATGTTAAAGATGTTCCTGAAGCCGAAAAAGACAAGTTGTTAAGTAATGTCAAAGTGATGAGGATAATCAGATTCTCTCTTCCTCCCTACACTTTTCGTCTGGTAAGTTCTTCTGATACATTGAAGGAGATATGGGACATGCTTAAAGAACTCTATTGGAATGATGCAGATCTTGAGCATTCAGTTCAAACGCTACTTCTTTCAAAATTTGGTGCTTTTGTTCAAAAGCCAGAAGAGACATTAGATCAAACATTCAATCGTTTTAATCATCTCTTGAGCAGGATGTTAAAACATAAGATCAGGCGAGAACCGATAGAGCAAAAAGCCACGCTTATGAATGGTTTGAGGTCTGAATAGAAGCTAGTTGTTTCAACAGTAAAAGCTCATGAACAGTTTAATGCGAAGCTGGTGGCTCTTCTTAGGTACCACGAATCTGAAGTAACGAAGGATGGGAAGATTGTGTCGAGCATGGGTTCATTGGCCCTGGTTGCGAAAGGTAAAAATGTTGTAGAAGAAGACTCAGAGTCTGATCTTTCAAATTGCAAGCTATCAAAAGAATAATACGCTCTGATGGTGTTAAATCCCAAAAAGTTTGCTAAAAAGAATTTTTGACACCTCAAAAACAGGAACTTGCAAGGGAACTACAGTTTTGACAAAGAAAAGGATGAGAGCCTCAACAACTCGCAAAAGGATGAGGTGAAGAAAGAAAAGAAACTGATGGGAGATTCCAGATATGACTGCAACTATTGTCATGGCAAAAATCATTTGGCTAAGGAGTGTATGTTGAGAAGAAGGAGTGAGAAGAAGGAGGAAGAAGATGATGAAGCTTATTATCTTCAAAAGTTAGAATATACTTGAAAGAAAAAAAGTGTTGATAATGCTAAACATGCTTTTATTGTGCAGGAGGACGATAATGAATTTGGACGTGTTGAGGCCTGGTCAACAGACTCGAAAGATGAGGAAGTTCGGAAGCCCACGCATGGTGGATGCTTCGTTGTGAAGTCTGGAGTCCCTGAATACGAGGGAAGATGTTTGATGGTTCGTGGTGATGTTTCAGAGCAGAGAGTATACGCCACTGACAGCACGCAGGCCTCTGACAACTGCTTTGCTGCAAGACCTACTTCAGAACAAGTCAATGAATGTGAAAGAGTCATCAGTAAGGTACAATCTATTCTCCAGTCTCTTAATGTTCTACTTGCTCATTACAAATCTGAATTAGATGATTTGAATTTTATTGTCTCTAGTTTCAGTGATAGCTTAAAAAGAACATGTCTAAACAATTCTAACCTAACTGATCAAATCAGTAGGATAACAAACAAGAGTGAAGAGGGACGGATATGGATAGAGAAGTTGGATTTAGAGATGACTAGGTCTAGGGATGATGTATTTATTTGAAAAGAGACAATTTAGCATTATTAAAACAAAGAAATATTTTTTGTTTGATTGCTAAGAGGTTATATTTTAACATTACCCAACTGCATCTTGACTGTGAAATAGGGAAAAAGATACACAAAATGATTTTACCCTTTCTAGAATTGAAAGAGGATGAAATTGATGCAGAGTGTTACAAGTACGAACCCATAGTGTCCTCGGATGATGTTTCTGAATCTTATAAAGTCGTACTTGACAAAATTGAAGTGTATATTCAGTTCAAATATCAAAAAGGCATGATAAAACAAATATTGGACGAAAATGATAAAGAGAATATTAAATCTGATACTGTACATAAATTTCACTCTTTATGCACAAAATTGAGTTCGGAAAACACTTTCGATACTGAAAAAATTTCCGAACTTGACGAAAGTGACATGAGTAAGATCTCCGTAGAGGATGAGATTGACTGTTCGGCATTTGTGCAAAATGAGAATGCACCAAAGAAAAAGCTAATTTCTGAAACCTCTGTTGAATATGTTTGCATCGTTGAAAATAAGAGTTCGGATGTTTTAAAAGAAAAAGCTACTGTATTTCCAAAAGTTCAAGCCGTCCCTAATCAATTTTTTGTAAAAACTGGACTAGACAAAAATCAAACTTCTGAACTAACGTCCCTGGTATATATTGATAGTGCAGATGGTTGTGATGAATTCTTTTGGTCAGGACCAATCCATAACTCTGATGAAACCAAAGGTCTTTCCGAAATGACCTCTTGGATAACCAAAGGGAGATATGTCGCAGAACCATTGAATAATGTCATCCCTTGCAAAGATAAACCTGGTCCGAGAGGAACCAAAAATGTCCCGAGTGAAACATCTTCCGAACAGACTGACTTACCTGTTAGAAACCGAATCCTAGAGTCAAAATTCATAAGTCAGCTGAGGAACATATGGCTAAGAAAAGACAATTAAATGCTAGATATCAAAAAAATCTAAAAGAAAGAAAGCGATTCTGGAGATCCAGAAATTCCAATTCTGTTAACCCAGAAAGATTCGTAAATCAAAATGTGAAATTCTCTCCAAATCTGAAACCTAATTCATCTTCAAAATCACAGTCTTCAACTCCACAGGTTTCAAAACCAAAAGGTTTTACAAAACCATCATTTTCAAAACAAATGAAACCTTTGGAAAAGACTAAACCTTATTTTTCTCCTAAAACCAATTTTCCAACACATCGAAAGATGTTAAGGGCAAAGGAAAAGTTGTTTCGGAATCTGAAATTTCATTTAAGGGATCCGAACCAAACTTGCAAAAGGAGGAAAACAAGTTCATGAAAAAGGTTGCCAAGCAGCAAATTGAAGCAAAACGAAAACAAAAATCTTTTAAAGAAAAGAATTCCAAAGATAATAGAATTGTTGTTTTCAAAATAACGAAAGGAGAGAATTCCACATTGATAAAAAGATCTTATATGGTTGATGAATCTATAACCTTTCTTGTTCTTAAGAAAACCTCACGAGGACCCAAACAACTTTGGATTCCTAAATCTCTCTAAATTTTGTAGGTGATTTGTGATGAATAGTACGACTCGGAATGGTACATTGATAGTGGTTGTTCGCATCGCATGAGTGGAAGGAGAGAGAAGAACTGAGGGAATTCCGATCATTGAAGGACGAAGGAAAAGTGAAGTATGAAAATAATGCCACGGGAGAAATCAAAGGATACGGCATGATCACGAATGGCGAATTCTCCATTCGCAAGGTACCATATGTGGAAGGCCTGCAACATAACCTAATTAGTGTGTCTTAATTGGTTGTAGGTACTGGTCTGAAAGTCACATTCGATGACGAGGGATCTGAGTTAATTGAAAAGAAAACAAAGGCGGTGCTTCTGAAATCCAAAAGAAAGGGAGAGATGTTTCATTTAGATATAAAGTCGATCACAAGAAAGCCTTCAATATGCCTTCTTACGAAAGCGTCTTCGGATGACAGCTGGTTATGGCACCGAAGGCTCTCGCATCTTAACTTCAAGGACATCAACAAACTCATATTTGGCGATCATGTGCGAGTATTTCCACTTCTGAATTTTGATAAGGAACATCTATGTGCTGCTTGTGAGTGGGAAAGCAAAGTCGGAAGAGTCATTCGACTATCATCAACACCAAAGTGATCGAGCCACTCGAACTATTGCATATAGATCTTTCTGGTCCTTCTGCTATCGAGAGTATTAGTGGTAACAAATACATTATTTTTATTGTTGATGAATTTTCCATATATACATGGGTTTATTTTCTTAAATAGAAATCATAAGCCACTTCCAAGCATAAAGACTTTATCAAGCAGATCGAGCTCCAACTACGAAAGCTAGTTCGGAACGTTCGCAGTGATAATGGTTCGGAGTTCAAAAACCAAGTGTTTGAAGAATTCCTGAATGAAAAAGGAGTTGCTCATAACTTCTCCACTCCTTACACTCCTCAGAATAACGGAGTCGTTGAAAGACGAAACGGGTCTCTGTGCGAAGTTGCGAGGACCATGTTATCTTTTGCAACTTTGCCACTTTACTTCTGGGTTGCGGCTATCGAAACTGCATGTTTCACTCAGAATCGAACTCTCATCAATAAATGACTTTCAATCACTCCTTATGAGATTCTAAATAAACGAAAACCTAATGTCAAGTCCTTTCATGTCTTTAGTTCCGGTGTTTTATCTTTAATTCTAAAGAGCAACGGAACAAGTTCGATGTGAAAGCAGACGAAGGGATCTTTTGGGGTACTCTCTTACTTCGAAGGCATATAGGATTCCAAACAAAAAGTCGAAAAAGATAGAAGAAACCTACTATGTCATGTTTGATGATTATTATCTGAAGAAGTATCAGAAGGCTGATTGTCAATCTGAGGAGATTTTTCCAGTTACAAATCTGATGACGATTCCTCTCTCAAACCTTTACGAGGAATTTATGAACCTGTTTGAAGAGCCATAAAAGGTGATCACTTCGAAATCAAAAGCAGCAGATAACAAGGAAGATGAACTAAAGAAGATCATCAATGATGCTGAAAAAGACCTTGAAACAGAACCATAAATTACGAAAACCTCTAAGATTCCATCTTCACCACGAGCTACAAATGCACCTGTTCAGGGGGAGGGTTCGGCTTTAACCTCAACATCTAATTCACCTGTTCAGGGGGAGAAAGCAAACCCTGAAGTCAGTCCTGACACTCCTTTCCAGGGGGAGAACCTGATTTCAAATACTGAGCCAGATGCACCATTCCAGGGGGAGAATGAAAGTGAAAATAATGACTCAGATGCTCAGTCGGAATTCGAAGATGTAAATGCCGAATTGGATCCATCCTATGATCCGAACTACCCTCCTTTAGCAAAGTGGACCAGAGATCATCCCAAATCGCAAGTGATTGGTTCAAATGCATCCGGTGTTCTCACTAGAGCTCAGCAAAAAGCGAATCAGACTGCATTATTTTCCAAAATGGAATTTTGCATGTTCAATTCGTTCATTTCAAGATTGAGCCAAAAACTGTTAAGATTGCTCTCTATCATTCTGATTGGGTGCAAGCAATGTAGGAAGAGTTCAATGAGTTTGAGCGCAATAAAGTTTGGAGGCTGATTCCAACTCCGAAGGATGCATCAGTTGTAGGTCTGAAATAGGTGTTTCGCAATAAGCTTGACAAAGAAGGAAACGTAATCAGAAACAAAGATCGATTGGTCATAAAAGGGTATTGTCAGGAGGAAGGCATAGACTATGAAGAAACTTTCGCACCAGTAGCAAGGATTGATTATGTTCACATTTTTCCTGGCATATGCAGCTAACAAGAACTTTAAAGTATATCAAATGGATGTGAAGTCCGCAATATTAAATGGTGAACTAGAAGAAACGGTCTATGTAGAGCAACCACCAGGTTTCGTCAATGAAAAATGTCCAAATCACTGTTATATATTGGATTTGGCTATGTACAGTTTGAAACAAGCACCTCGAGCATTGTATGAAACTTTAACTCGTTTCTTAAAGCAATCTAAGTTTAAGCAAGGATCGGTCGACCCAACCTTCTTTGGAAAGAAAGATGGTGACCACCTTATGATCCTTCAGAATTATGTTGATCATATCATTTTCGGCTCCACTAATCCTAGATTAACTGACGAATTCTAAAAATTAATGGAGACTAAATTTGAAATGAGCGCAATGGGTCCTATTAACTTTTTTCTTGGATTGAATATTAGACATAGTACAGAGGGCATATTCATAAATCAAGAAGCCTACCCAAAGTCTATTCTTGTGAAATTTTGAATGATGGGAGACTCAAAGATCAAGGTTCCAATGGCATTCGGAACGAAGCTTACACCGTCTTTAGATAAACCAACAGCTGATATGACTCTATATCGACAAATGATAGGTTTATTGATATATCTAACAGCGAGTCGTCCATACATCATGTTTTCTCTTAGCTATTGTGCCAGGTTTCAGGGAATTCCTCGCTAACCCCATTTGACTGCGATAAAGAACATCTTCCGATACCTTAAACGAACCACATCACTCAGAATTTGGTACCCTTCCAACTCAGGGTTCTTCGTGCAAGCATTCTCAGATACTGATCTTGGAGGTTGCGGTCTTGATCGAAAAAGTACAACTGGAGGATGTCAATTTCTTGATGGCAAACTCGTAACTTGGCAATTAAAGAAGCAAACGTGCGTCTCTTTATCTACCGCTGAAGCTGAGAAAATAGCAGCTGCCTCTTGTACCACGTAAGTGATATGCATTCAAATTCAGCTTAGGGGTTATGGGATTAATATGAAGAGAATTCCCTTATACTGTGATTCTGAAAGTGCTAATCGCATTTTCCACAACCCAGTGCAACATTCCAAGACTAAGCATATAGCACTGAGGTATCATTTCATAAAAGATCACGCAGAAGATGGGAATGTCGAAATTCACTTCGTGAGATCCACTGATCAACTGGTTGATATCTTTACGAAAGCTTTGTCTGAACCATCCTTTAAACGAATTCTTCACGGCTTAGGAATGATGTAACATCCGGATTCCCAGGTATCTTATTTTAAGTATTTATCTTGAGTTTTAGGGAGGGACTCGGCGAGTAGGCGCTCAGACTCGCCGAGTAGGATCGCGCATTTCTTGTCTGATTTAATAAAGGACTCGACGAGTCAATGCGTGGACTCGGCGAGTCCCCGCTGTTAAGTGAAACCCTAAATCCTCGGGCTTGTGCCCTATTTAAAGGCCTTTATGGCCTCTATTTGCGGCCAATGCACCCCTGAGAAACCCTAGAGAGCAGAGAGAAAGCTTGTAGTGCAAGAGGAGGGCTAATTCATCATTCTAAGTGTAATTTTGCAAGAAAGAAGGAAAGAGGACAAACAAGGAAGGTTGAGGAACTCAGATCTATCACCCATTTGATCAGAAGAGGCTGCTAGAGGTACTAATATGTGCTCAATCTCGTGTATTTGGTGATCTACTTGAATCTAGGGTTTTCTTATGCCTTCTTTGGCTTGGATTCGAAGTATGTGAGGTCCCAAGGTGGAGTTCGTCTTAGATCTGGACCTTAAGAGGTCCAGAGAGTCCTATCTACCTTTCTTTTTGCTATTCCATTAGAGATATAACCCTAGGTTGCCATTCTAGAGGTTATTTCACCCAAAGAAGCTTTATGGATATTGCATGAGTGTAAAGGTCGGACCTTTACGTGATTATAGTGGTTGGGAAGGCCAGATCTATAGTTTAGAGAAACAGATGTTACCTCATAAGGTCATTTGAGAGTTGTTATGGGAGCAACTCGCCGAGTCCATAAGTGGACTCGACGAGTCGAGTCGGGGTTGCCCCACGATTCGTGACAGGTGTAACCCGTCGAGTGGGATGATGACTCGACGAGCCAAGAGAGGCTGAAAGGATTCAGAGGACCTATTTGGACTCGCCGAGTCGCCCTTGTGCACTCGACGAGTCGGGTCAAAGTTTGACCGTTGACTTTCGTTGACTTTAGGGTTCTGGTCAAGACTGATTCAAGAGAGTTCAGGGAAGGGTAGAATGGCCTTCTACCCAATCTGTAGAGATGAGGCTATGAGAGAATATTGATCGGGAATGTTATTTTAATAATAGGAGGAGGCTAGGTCGGGACGTTGAGCACGAGAGTTTATCCGACTTCATTGAGGTGAGTCTTCTCACTATACTGTACCTGGAAGGGTACCTATGTGTGACCGAAAGGTCTTATATGCTATGAGATGTATGAGCTGTATGTTGTTATGTGATATATATATGTTATGTATGTTATGTACGATAAGGACCGGAAGGTCAAGATGATATGGACCGGAAGGTCAAGAGGTTACGGACCGGAAGGTCGATACGGGTAGGACCGGAAGGTCTACCGGGATTCGGGGCGGAAGTCCCCTGAGACACATGGATCGGAGGATCCTACAGAGTTATCGCCTGGAAAGTCGTATGTGTGGTATGTGGTATTTTGGGGAACTCACTAAGCATTTATGCTTACAGTTGTTATGTTATGTGTTTCAGGTACTAGCGAGGATCGCGGGAAGGCGCCGGCATGATCCGTACACACTTATGGAGTTTATGTTATTGAGATTCTAGGACATCTTTTGTTATGACACAGTGGATACATTATGTTTTTGTGATTATCGTGTGATTGAAAGTATGATTTAAAAATGAAAAATTGTTTTGAAAATTACGTTGTTACAAATGATAAAAGCAGATTCCGTTCCAAAAATAGCATCGTAAAGCAAAGCAGTGTTCTTTCTCCGAACCGCTCCGAGCCCTCGGAATGATTCACAAACTATACATTTTGTTTTGAATGGTTGAGAACGCTCGAAACGACTCGAAGTCCACTGTTCATCTAAAGGTTCGGAAGTTTTTGTATCCTTTGTATATTCAGTCTCTTCTGACTAATTCGGAAGTGAATGTACATTTTTGATTTTGAGTTTATTTTTCTATTTTTATTTCTTTTTCAGAAAATTCAAAAATCACAAAAATATTTTCTTTCTTTTTCTGTTTTTATTTCTTTTTCAGAAAATTCAAAAATCACAAAAAATGTTTCTTTATTTTTCTGTTTTTATTTCTTTTTCAGAAAATTAAAAATCAGAAAAATATTCTTTTGTTTTATCTTTTTCAGAAAAACCCAAAATTACCAAAACAAAAAAATTCTTTTGTGTGATATTTTCAACATTTATTTTAGATGCAGGTATATATTTTTTTCAACATGGGGAAAGCTTTGTAAATCTGAATCTTTGTACTAGTTAAGTGTCCCTAGAAGCATGTTGTTATATGTTGTCTGAAGCCTCTGAGACTCTATGTTCAAAGCCTTAATGAATCGATAACACCAATCGTTTCTTCCAAATAGGCTATAAATTCACATAAGTCATTGAGCTACCTTACTCTTCTCAACTGAGTTAAGAGTTCACTACTTGGTCAATCTTATATAGCAGAGGTACATTTTATCTTCGGAACCACCTCCATCATTTTCTCTTTCATCATTTTAACCCTCGAGACTCTCAGAAATTACCACTAAGTTTTATGGTTGCACAACATTTGTGTTCGTGATCTTAAATTCGTTGTCACCATGAATTGAGTGAAACCCAAAATCCGAAACCAGTTTCTGAATTGACAGTGAACAATAAATATGTTTTAGACTTTTCACCATGGAATTGACGAAAATAAACCCTCGTTGTTTGTATCTTGGAATCTCAGTATTTTTATTTTTGCAAGATCTTGAGTATATGTGCTCAACCTAAGACTTTTCTTCCCACAAGATCCAGTTTTATCTTTTTTCTTGAGATTTCTACACTATCCAGCCACTTAAATAATTCCAAAGCATACTTGTTATTATGGCTACACTGGTCAGACAAGTACTTCTTCCGAACTTTCGGACTCATGTTGAGATTCGGAATTTTGATGAAGCTTAAACCACCCTAAAGCCTAAATGAGAAGAAGCCTTTCACTATTTCTCAACAAACATATGATCGTTATTCAATGGGAAACCACACAGACACTTCATAGTCTCTCTTGACTCCGAAGGTAAGAGATCCTTGCCCGGGATCCATCTGCTTTTATGTCTATTTTGACATCACAAATTCCCACATATATATTTTGATTTATTACCTTATCTTTGGCACACTCTTGCACGAAAATCCTTGCGATTTTTTCAAAAGTATGGTTCTTAATTCTGAAAGGTTATTTTTATTCTGAGAACAGGTTATGGCAATTAGTGGTTTAATTCTGAATGTGCAGCACTGAACCGGCAGATTTAAAGGGATAAGATTTCGAAAATGGCGCGTCTTTTCAAAACCGACGCCGCCTGAAATCATGCGTGTCAGTTCAAACGTCACCTGACATGTGACAGTTGTCACGTTTTCCATGCGCCTTTATCGGGATATGGAGACATCAATCACGATTTTCTCTCTCCACTTATACCGTATATAAGGAAAACTGACGTTTGCTTTTCTCTCACCTCTTTCAAAGTTTTCATCGTCTCCAGCGATTATACCTCTTTCTCTCTGCACTATTCATTGTCTTCTCTAACTGTATCCATGGCCACTTCATCTAAGACTCCGTCTGTCGCTGAACAAACAGCTTCCACGACTATGCTGAACATCAAACCAGACCAGAATCTGGCTTTGGATCTCAATTCTTCCAAATACGCTGAGTCTCTAAAGCCGATGGTCAAATGCCTCCGATATTCTCCTCTTTCTCAAGCTCTGACAATGGCAGAAAATGTTCCGTTGGTTCATCTCTCGAAGGCTTCCTCCACTGCAAATTACAAACAAAGTGAAGCCCTAATCACTTTTGAGGTCGATTCTCACAAAACCTCTATATCCAAATCTCAATTTTCCAGGCAGCTAGGGTTTACTGTTGCAAATGATCTCGTTGACCCTGAATCAATTCCTTCATCAGCGATTGTCGAGATGTTTTTGTTGGATTAGTGTCTAAGCTCATAACTATTTTGGTATGTACTTGACCCGGTTGTGCATGGTCCTTTTGGGTTGCCTTCACCAAAGCAACTTGATACGATGGTTTATGAAGAGAAAGGTTATTATGATTTATTAATATATTATAAGAATAATATATTAAAGGAGAAATCATTTTTTTAATTAATATTATACAAGAATTAATTAATAATTAATTCTATGGCTAAAAGAGATTAATTAAATTAAAGGGACTGATATTGCAATTATATGATAGTTGTAAATTGGGCTATGGATTCCTAATGGAAAGGGGATTGGACGAAATCTATGGGAAGCCCATATGATTTTCGTCCAAGGGCTTTCCAAGGAAACTCCATGGGCTGCTTAAGGCCTAAGCAGAAAATTAGGGTTTCTCCTGAAATCCTAGTAGCCCACACAAGTATATATAGACTCCTAATGCTCCCAAAAACATGGTGAAGTAATCCCTAAGGGTTCTTAGACGTTTTTGGTGCCTCTCATCCTCTCTTCTCTTCATCATTCTCTTGCTCTTGGTGTTTGTGAGCCATTAGAGGTGTGATACATGTGACACTAAGCTTCTTGAAGATCAAAGAACTCTTGTAACCATTGAAAGGTAAGATCTAAACCCTAATCCATATGTTAATTCGATTATTGTATGCTAGATCTAAGGTTTATAAGCTTTGGATGATTATTGCATATTCATTAGACTAACTAGATCCAAAAGCTTTAGGGTTTTGCATGTACACCATAGGATTGTTGTAGTGCTAAAAACCCATTAGTGGTATCAGAGCCTAGGCTGTTTGTTTGATGTATTTGATGCTTGTATGATCATTCTTGGCATGAAAATCGAATTTGTTTGTCCTCTGCATGACTGACTCAGCGAGTCAGTGGATGAGCTCGGCGAGTTATCCTGACTCGGCGAGTCCAGGGGTCAGACAGAGGATATTTCGGGATTTTTTCGGATTTTTGTCTGATTTTGATGATAGATAATTACCATAAACTTTTTTATTGATAAAATCTGACTTTTATTGATATTATGTGATTATCCTTGCCAAAATAGAAGATAATTATCATTTAATTGAATTATTATTTCCTTATATGATAAAATTTGATTATTTGAATTATTTGATGAATTGTCTTGCAAGAAATTAGATTAGGTCAAATTTAGATAACCACCAATGAATTGTTTAATTGTTAATATTTGTAGTTTGATCTAGAATGTTCTTGATAATGTTTTTGAAAAGTTTCAAAACTTGCCCTCAAGTTTTGGAATTTAAATTTTTGATTAAAAAGTTTAATTTTTTGAAATGTTTAAATTCTAAACCCTAAGGTTTTGAAAAGTTTCAAAACTTGCCCTGAAGTTTTGGAATTTAAATTTTTTTTGATTAAAAGTTCTAATTTAAAAAAAATGTTAAATTCTAAAACCCTGGTTTTTTGAAAAGTTCAAATTACACCCTTATGGTTTTATTAAGTTAATTAAGTGTATAATTAAAAGAGAGTTAGTAAATCCATAATGATATGGTTTATATTTAATTAAATTAAAAGGTATAATTTATTAAATTAGACCACCTAGTATTTTAAAAGTGTAAAATACACCCTTATGTTATATATAAAATTAAAAGTCTAATATTATATATGTATAAGTAAATGTTAGTCTTACCGTTAGTAGGCCTCAATCACGAAGCTGGTCTCTAAGGGGTGTTTAAGGAAGCCGCCTGTAAAATGTCCGCCATTGGGTATCCACTCTTACCCACCGCACCCTTGACCAGTGGAGGGTCGTTAGCCGAACGGGTAGGATAGGACACAACCTTCCATTATAAGTATAATGAATACGAAGTAACTAAACGCTTTTATAAATTCCCAAATCTTAGTTACTTTAGGAAAAGGTGAATTTGATGCAATTCCATGGAATTACACTTTGTACCCTTTCCGAGACAATTAGTGAAGCGTGTGTGGTTAACCGGCACACTAAGTTGGGATTGGCATTGGTGGCAAAGGGTGACTCGATGTTTGTCATAGATCGATGGAGCGTGTGTGGTTAACATGCCATTGAAAAGTTCAATGAAACTCAAAAGGATCTAGGAGTTTCAATTCATTTAAAACTTAAACCTTCAATTTTCGTTTTTCATGGTGGAAATTGGTAAATCGTCATTTACCTACCTTCAAATGTTCTGCAATTTGGATTACGGCATCCCTCTTCCAAGTTGTAGAATATTGTGTTGGGTCCTAGCCTTAATATCTCATTTGGGTGTTTTATTAAGGACTCAATCAACTAACTTGAATTTCTCCCGTTTTGTAGATGTCAAAGTCTGACAACTATGGTCTTCCTGAATCCGTTGGAAAAAGTTTTCAACATGAAGATGATGTTCCACGATTGGATTGTGGAAATGCAAATCATGCTTCACTTCCTCCTCCTCCTCCAATAATTATCCCTGACCCACATGTTCGAAGACTTGAAAAGTTCAAGGTCACTCAAGCCCTATTGGCGAAAAGACACGAAGATGGAAAGTCGGTATGCGCTCATGTCTTGGATATGAAGTTGCATATTGATAGATTGGAAATGTTGGGTGTCGATGTCTCTAGGAAGCTGGCTGTTCACTTGCTTCTTCAGTCACTTCCCGAATCATATAGTGAGTTCATTAGAGAGTACTATATGATGGACCGAGACGTGACCCTCATTGATTTGACTTATTTGCTTGTTGCTGCTGAATCAGAAATGATCTGGCGGACTGGTCAAGCAAATTTGTCTTGTAAATCAATGTCTCAACCTTCTATGGACAATGGCAACATTGGAAGTCCAGGAAAGTTTTCTCTACGCAAGAGAAAGGCTAAGTCTGAGATAGTCCCTTGTGCCATTCCCAAAGAATCTGTGTGTTTCTACTGCCAAGAAAAGGGGCATAGGTCACGAAGCTGCCCTAACTACCTGAGAGATCTAAGAGATGGGAGAGTCAAGATGTATGACTCTACTTCAGGTGAAATCCACTATCTAACTCTATTAAGTTCCTTTTTAGATTCTTAATACATGATGTGATATCATTACATTTGGTGTTTTATAGGATCCAAGAAAAAGGAAGCTTAAAAGAAAGAAGTGAGCTGAATCTGGTCATGAAGAAATGGATTTCGATCGCATGATTCAAAGATCGGATTTTTAGCTGCTACTTTAGAGTTAGGACAGATTGCTAAATAATATTTGCATAGTTTTCATTTGTAATCGCATTGTAAGGACAAGATTTTTCCGCAATAAAATAAATTTTGATTTTGTCTTATTTATGTTTCCTTGCGATGGATTTTATGAAAATTGGTGTTTAAATGTTTCTATTGTTAGCAATATAGTGAATAGATTTGATTCTTAGTTATGTTATTTGTGGTAATGTCGAGAATTTACCAAATAAGGAAAGATTCTCATCGCCCAAGTTTCAATTGGATAGAAACTTGGAATCATGCAACTGGTATTGTATGATGAATGAGAAACTTCGTATTTGGGAAATTAGGACTAATTCCTTGTTCACATAAGTATGTGAGTCAAGTGAAGGACTAGGAGATCTGGTACACAATGTTGTTCACTGGTTAAGTCCACCACAAAGAACGATAAAATGTTCGTCATCATTTGCAAAAAGATTAGTAAATGTGATTATACTTAATAGATTAAGTATCATTCTTAATCATTAGAAAAAGTTTCATTGAATAGCAGAACGAATAAGAAGAATCAATTAGGCAGAAAGATATAAGTTTCTCCAATCTGAAAAGATGGGAGAGTACTTAAGTATCTATTTTATGATTAACTTAGTGATTTTGAAATCGTATCACAATTGATCCTCTGAGGACACCTTAGTATACTAGTATGGCTAAGAAGAGGAATCGGAAATTGTTCAAATGGTTAAATCAATAGGTGAATCATACTTCGTTCCAAAATCAAGTCTTAGAGTCGTACTCCAAAATTGTGATTTGAGTGACATCATCTTAAGAAACTTTAACACACTCATCAAATGTGAAGTAGGAAAATGCTTTCTTGCTCTTGCACGTTTGAAATTGGTAAGTTGTGATGTCTTAGATAAGACAAAGACCAACTAAGACCAATTGTGTGTACTATTTGCCTTGATAAGGACCTACACTAACTCTTGAATATTTGTTTTGTCAAGAAATGTTTCTTGACAAGAGAATCTTATATGTCAAGAGGTCAGTGGGAGTCTAAATGATCTTGAAAAGTTTCAAGAACTAATCAAGGGTAAACCTATTGTTAAACACTAGAACACGACTCGAGGTTTGTAACATATCGTGTTGACACATTTTTGTTTCTGTGCCATTCCAGTTTGAGTCAACTATGCATATGAGTTCTATGAGTTCTCATTTGATTGCATGGAGGCAAGGCATCCTGATCAATGGAACGTACATTGATAGGTAGGGGTGAGCTGCTCGAAGACTTGAAAGCAATGGTGGGACCCTTGATGGCAAGAAATTAAGAATGAACAAGTTCAGTCCATATGAGTTTCGATTTGTCACAAACATTATCTTATGATTATGGTTATGACAAATTCACATGGATAGGAACACATACACCATAAAATCTAAGTGTCATAAGGTTTCTCTCCTTCATGAAAATGATTATGAGGAAACGCTTTCACTAAGAGAGATTTTAAAGGAGATAGCGATTGTGTAAATTGCATTCTCAAATTCGATTATGATTATGGCATCCCTCTTCATAGTTCGAATTGTGAGATTTGGCAATTAGTTTGAACATTCGAGACTTATTGCTGTAAGTTCTAGAATTGTTTAGACACACATGTGAGTTATCTAAGGAAAGGTGTATGAGAAGCTTAGATAAAGGCTTATCGAAGCATATCGTATTAGAAATATGATCTTTGGAAATCAATAAGTATTGTTTTCTAGAAGTTTAGCTGATTTCTGAATACATGTCAAAGCTAGTGGGAGCATAAGTGTTATGCTGGTAAGGATATAATCATCATGTTAGTGGGAGCATGATTATTATTTTAAGTATTGCATGTTAGCAATATTAATTATATAAAACAACAGTTTCACTTTGCAAAGTTACAGGGGTTGAAAAGTTGTTTTGCTATAATTAAGGGAGAGAATATTATACTTCGTTTCAAAATCTAAAAGCTTGGATCGAGAAATTTTAATCAAATTTAGTCAAAGGACATATATGGATGTTATGTTGAAAAGATTCAACTTAAAAGGATTCTATATATGGCAATGTTATAGCAAGTAACTGGTAAAGTATCATGTTTTTCATTATGAATCGTGCCTCATACGCTTCTGGTATAGGATCGATTGTTTATGCTGTAATATTCGACCGTTCTAAATTTTCCAAATGCCTAGGGCACTAAGAGGGAAAAAGGACTAGAACCGGATTTGACTAAAACAATTAAACAACTGTCAAGGACAATCTAAGGTTCGCTAAGGATTGGTCGCTTATGAGCAGTTGGAAGTATAGTAATGAATGGACCATAATGACATTATTATGATTATATATGATTCTATTAATGTTGAGTTGTCATATGGAAAATATGGAAATGTTTCCATATTGGGAGTTGGACGTTAAGAATTTATGTCTAGATTAGAAAATTTTATGCAAGAAGGATGTTCAAAGGAATGTACTTTGACTGTGAGACTTCATATCTATGGAATTGTCTTGTAACAATGTCTAACAGAACACTTTGTAATATCATTGGCAAAGCCTTGGTGACTTTTTTGCAATAAGATTAAAAAAGGATCATTGCATAAAATGTTAGAATCTAACATATTCTAGTAGTGGCGAGAATTTTGTGTTCTTACACTAACGATAAGGAGTAGGAGTTGTGAAATGAGCATCATTGGAAATGTTTTCAATTGATCTATTTCACAAAGTATGGACCACAGGTAAACAGAGTGTGCATGTTTGGTGCATGGGACAACTACTGTTATAATTCAAGTAACATGTTGATTATCCGAAACATTATACAATGAATAATGTGTAATCAATATGGTGACTAAATAAAAGGGGTTTTATTTATACTCAAAAGTTTGGGGCCATATTGGATTTAATTATTATTGTGTTTCACTTTGCATGTTTTGACTTCCCGAATAATAAGATTATTCAAACCATCCACAGTCGCTCATACTTTGGAAGTAGGTATGAAAGAAGACTGTCGTGAATTGGCTTGTAGAATGTCTAAAGTGTATTAGACTTAGCAAAAGTTTGCTACAACGTTCATGAGTGCTTATGAATTAAGATTTGAGCATTGGATTAAACCCAAGCTTACTTGGATCGCTTCATGGATTTTATCACGAGTGATTGGTGAGACGATAATATCTTATATTCTTGAAACCGAGACGTGTGATTTGTAATTTACAAGTCGGTTGCACATTGATAATATGTAAACGCACTAGTAACTCGGTGTTATAAATCATATTGTTGTGTATGATTTGATGAGTAGGTACAAGCGAGCATTGAGTCGAAGTTTATCCGTTCCTTTTACCCAATGTGGGATAAAAGCGATATATGTGGACCCCTCGATGATTTTGTGATGACACCCTAAGCGCTTGGCCAAGTCGGGACTGAGTTGATGTGTTCAATTGTAGTCTGTTGTCAGTCGTCATAAATCGGAAATCGGGAAACAACACATGAACGGAGAGTATGATTAAAATCCATGTCTCAGTTCATATGATATCTAGAATGGAGGAATATATGATCCCTTATCTAAAGAACAGGTTATTGATAAGATCAGAGTTCGACAACGTCTTTGAGAAGCTACGATTGCTAATCGGATTGTACTTGCACTATAGTTACCAGACTTATCCAAGTGGGAGACTGTTGGATTAGTGTCTAAGCCCGTAACTATTTTGGTATGTACTTGACCCGGTTGTGCATGGTCCTTTTAGGTTGCCTTCACCAAAGCAACTTGATAGGATGATTTATGAAGAGAAAGGTTATTATGATTTATTAATATATTATAAGAATAATATATTAAAGGAGAAATCATATTGTTTAATTAATATTAGACAAGAATTAATTAAGAATTAATTATGTGGCTAAAAGAGATTAACTAAATTATGGGGACTGATATTGCAACTATATGATAGTTGTAAATTGGGCTATGGATTCCTAATCGAAAGGGGATTGGACGAAATCTATGGGAAGCCCATATGATTTTCGTCCAAGGGCTTTCCAAAGGAACTCCATGGGCTGCTTAAGGCCTAAGCAGAAAATTAGGGTTTCTCCTGAAACCCTAGCAACCCACACAAGTATATATAGACCCCTAAGGCTACCAAAAACGTGGTGAAGTACTACCTAAGGGTTCTTAGACGTTTTTGGTGCCTCTCATCCTCTCTCCTCTTCATCATTCTCTTGTTCTTGGTGTTTGTGAGCCATTAGAAGTATGACACATGTGACACAAAGCTTCTTGAAGATCAAAGAACTCTTGTAACCATTGAAAGGTAAGATCTAAATTAGTGTATGCTAGATCTAGGGTTTATAAGCTTTGGATGATTATTGCATATTCATTAGACAAACTAGATCCAAAAGCTTTAGGGTTTTGCATGTACACCATAGGATTGTTGTAGTGCAAAAAACCCATCAGTTTTATCAGATGGGGTATCTTGAAAGTTTTACTCTACTGTCCAAGTTCAAGAAGCCAAATCTTCCACCCATGTGGAATGGCCTTTTCATGCTACTTTTTAAGAGCTTCTATGAAAGAGTCATTGGGTCAGACAGTGCTAGCAAGCTTTTTTGCACATTGATCTATGGTATTTACAAGGGGATTAACCTCGTTTATGGTTCTGTTCTTTGGGAACAGCTGGTTCAGAGCACACTTTCTTCATCAAGGCATTTAGAGATATCTTGTGTATGTTTTTGGTCAGTAATTGTCAAACAAGCCATTACACGTCTTCAGGTTCAAGTTCACGAAAGTTCGGTGATTGCTGCTATTCCAATCCTCCATACATCAAACTTCATTGTCTCCGACCCCACTAAATTTAGCTTCGTTGGTTCGATTCCCGAAGAAATGCTCTTAAATGTTCCGGGTGATAATGTTGTGGTAAACGAATACTGAAAGAACATGCTTCCGGTGTTCGTCCTATGCCCGAAGATTTACGAAGGGCTCTTGAAGAAGGTAACAAACCCCGAAAGGGCGGAAAACGAAAGGCGAAAGCTGGTCCCTTCGAACCTGCTGCCACTCCGAAGAAGAAAGTCAAGAGGGCTGCTCGCAGGCCTAGATCACCCTTACTAGTAGTTGAGGAGGAATCGGAATCCCGAATCATTTCGAAAGATATTCAAACTCGGAACGACTATGATGATACAAAAGTCACTTTGCAACCCATGGTCTCGAAGCCCAGTCCCACTCAGTTCACTGCGAAGGTATCATCTCCCATTTCCACTTCAATTCCCATGTCATATGATTCTTTTCATGCTCCTTCTCCTGCACCTTCTCCTACTACCACATCTATACCCTTATCTATACTGATCACAATCGCGTCTTGTCCCAGTGTATCTGTTGGTGTTTCTTAACAAAAAATATTGATTGCTCAAACCACTCCTATATACACCGAATCCACAGGAAAACAACCACTACTACGAGTTCACCTCAAGTGACTGTCAACGTATTTGATACGGGGGCAGGTTCTTTTGGTGTTACCATTGGTCAGGATTCTACCCTAATCTCACCCATGAGGAATGATGATCCGGATACGATCTTTGGTGATGATCGGGATGACTTTCAAGACTTCCACTACAGTCCTTTCACTGTTCATGAGGAAAGTGATGATGATGCACCAATGACGAAAGGGCAGTTCAAGGCCCTAAATGAAAAGTTGGATACTCTACTTGAGTTTTCCAAAACATCGTCAAGCAATGAATACTCCTATGAGTCTGTCAAAGCATTAATCGAGAATCTCACCAAGGAACATGCCAAAACCCTTAATGTCTCTGCAAAAGCTGTTGAAAACTCAGAAAAGTCAGTTCATGATACGACCGAAAAAGTCGAAAAACTATTTGGTGATGTTACTCACATTATGGAGGACTTTCGGAGTTCCTCTGACAACAACACAGCAGCTGCGAACAAGGTGATTACCAATCTCGGGAAGACACTCCAAACAGAGAAAGAAGCTTTATCCAAGGTTCGTGCTGAACTCCGAATGGATAACGCAGAGATGAGTGCCTCCATTACTTCAAAGATTGAGAAGATACAAGAAGATCTTGCTACTGAGAATCAAATCATGGATAAACTTGCTATGAAGATTGAAAAGGTGAAGGTTCTTACAGTCCAACTTGAAAATGACAACCAGCAGCTTGATGCTTTAAAGTCCGAAAAAGCTGTTCTCAAGAGTTGTGTCGCAGATGTCAACCTTTTCTTGAAAAATCTCGTAAAGACTCGTAACTCATTGCTTACAGTCTCGATTCGCCAACATCTTACTGACAAACTCAAACCAGTATTCTCCATGATCAACCATATCGAGGGTGTTTCGGAATCTGGTTTTCTTCCGAAACAAGGGGGAAGCTAAGAAGCCATCTACTGAAGAACCCAAGAAACGAGTTGAGGAATCTGGTGAGCACGAACACAAACCGCAGCCGAAAGAAAAAGAAGATCAGAAGGGTAATGAAGCTTCGGGATCGAAGGGAAAAGAAAAGTTGTTTGATGATGATGAAGAAGAAGAGGATTTATCTGAAGGGGAAAAGATCAAATGAAAGAAACGTGATAAAGAGCTTGATGAAGCTCAGCATGTTGCCAAGGAATCTAAAGCTCGGGAAAGGGAGGCTCGTGAAGCACAAGTCACATTCAAAACTCAAAAGGCTCTCTTCCTTCATTGGTCCATGTAGTGGATTCTAAACGAAGTAATCGATAATCCGAATATGTAGTGGTTGGAGCCAGTTGTATCTTTAGACTTGGACAACAGTTCGGAATCTCAGCTTGATTTTCCAATCACTCAGAAGATATTCATGGTTCGTTGCTTTGAGAAGATCGAGAAAGCTTCTGATTCAGATAATGATGGCAATCACTCGCTTTTCTCATTTTATCTTAAACATGGAAAGCCACAGTATCAAACATGGACTTCGAAGAAGATTGTAGTTGTGAAGGTCTTTAGACCTGTTGAGACCGAAAGCTTTATAAATGTTAGATTCAAAGCTGATCGAGGAGCTGGGAGTTTGATCTTTGAATTCTCTCTTGCCGATCTTCCGTTCCTTAATCCATATGATTGGATTTCTTTGTTCAATCTTTTATCTAAAGATGAATAGAAATTCGAACCCATTGTGGCACATCTAAAAAGGATGCTGATATCCTATATTCAAGAAGTTGGGAAAATGGATGTGGAGATTGCGGCGTACTCTGAAAGAAACCCACTGTGCAACCAATAGAAACTACGAATGATGTCTCCAAGATGAAGTTGGGAAAAAAATATGAAAGGACAACTGGAGTGTGGCGTTTCAACAAAGTGCTAGAGATGGTACGAATGTTCAGAAGTGTTTATTCTCTTTACCAGATAAGAATCTGTATTCTACATCTTGCCTCAACTACGTTTTGGGGATTAAAAACAAGTGAAAAGCGAATGATGTTGCGGATAAGAAGTGCTTCGCAGATATGACCAAATGGTACATTCAAGTTCGCAACACTTTACTTGGTCTGATGACGAAACTTTTCAAAGTTCTGAAGCGCCCACAACAGTAAATAATTTTCTTCCTTATTTGACACAAAGGGGGAGATTGTTGGGTTATTTATTGTGTTGTGTCAAATTTAATATGTACGTATTTAGCCTTTATTAATCGGATTGGGCATGTCCATCCGCATTTATGTTGCTAGGGTTAGGCTATAAATATTGCATGCATGTTTTGTATTAGGGTTAATCAATTGGATTACCCGACATCATCTTTACTGAGAAGTTCACACAAAAATCTTCTAAGAATTTGATAATATAATCATTCGACACCTTTTTGATCAATTGTTCTTCTTGTTTTGATTCACTTTTCTGCTAAAGGTTCTATCGATCTACAAGTTTATTGTTTCAACAGTTCTTAGGTTTTCGTATAAACCCTAATTTGTGGGTTATTCCTTTTTTCTATTTAGTGTGTGTCTTTGATTCCATTAGAGGGTTTCTTTTTTGGATCCTTCATCTTGCAATAACTAGAAAGAACAAGATCATAAACAAGTGAATATGAGGTTAGTAATTTTTCTTCTGTTGTCTTTTAAAAATAGGTTGCTGTAATAGTAAAACTTATATCATGTTTTAATTTTTCCGTTACATATGAGTTGTGTACTAGATGCTTATAATACCCAAAAGTTGTATCAAAGCCTAATTTTTTTAATTATGAGCACAAACTTTGTAAAAACTTAATAACAAAAGGAACATGTTAATCGAAAGGTGTGACACACTTTCTTTAGGGCGCGACGCACCTGCCCGAATTTCAGGTTTTGTAATTTTGACTAATTTTAAAAATCTAGGGATAGTCCTCTATTTGAAACATTATCTTAAATGTTTAAATCTGAATATAATCGAATTTGGTAATTAATTTTGAATATTATTTATTTAAAATTAAATGTGAGAATATTAATTAATTAAATTTCAACATTGTTTAAACTTGAATCAAAACCTAAATGTTTATCTTGAACTTTATTTAATAAGAAAATTAAATTAGAAAGAGAACATTATAAATTTAAAAGATTAAATTTATTATATGGTATTATTTACTATATGTAATACGTTAAATACCACATGTTTCATCACATGTTAATAAAAGACGTTGTTGCTACTCGCCAAATGGCAAGAAAGATAATTTCATTTCACACAATGTCCAAGGATGGTTTTCATTATGGGTTTGACAATAATATTGGTGATATTTTAGTTTTAAAAAATAGTTATTTTATTTTTAAATCTAGTCCTTGTAGTGATGTTTATGAATGTGTTGTTTGTGTTGGCAACACTAATAATCTAATGTTTAGGGTTGGATCTTTTAATTCCAATGTTTTGAACAAGTCATGTTTATGGAATTTTCGACGTGGACATATAAACAAGAAACGCATCGCCAAGATCCAAAAGGATGGGATCTTGGAATCGTTTGACTTAGAGTTAAGTGAAGGAGGCAAGGATCTACTGGAACTCATCCACATTGATGTATGTGGACTGTTCAGATCCATCACTAGACATGATGAACATTACTTTATGACTTTTAATGATGATTTTAGTAGATATGGATATATCTAATTAACGAAGCATTAGTCAGAAACTTTTGAAGTTTTCAAAGATAACACAAAGGAAGTTGAAAACCAAATAGGCAAAAAGATCAACATGCTTCAATCCGATAGAGGTGGAGAATACTTGAGTCTTGAATTCATCTGTCATCTAAAGGATTATGGAATTGTTTCAGAATTTTCTCCACATGGAACACCACAGTTGAATGGTGTTGCTGAGAGAAGAAATTTAACGCTACTCGATATGGTTTGATCCATGATGACTCGATTTACGCTTCCAATAACTTTATAGGGTTACGTTCTAGAGATGGCTGCTAATATCTTAAACTTCCTACCAATTAAGAAGGTCCCTACGACACCATCCGAAATATGGAATAGGAAACCTCCCACTCTTTCATATTTGAAAATCTGGGTTTGGGAAGTTTATGTGCATCATTAGGCCAATCATAAACTAGAACCAAGTTTTACTTTGTTAGGTATCCTTACAAGTCTTTTGGATATCTTTTATGCAATGATTCTAAGAAAAAAGTGTTTCTTGCTCGGAAGGGCTTCTTCCTTGAATGCAAGCTCATGTCCAAAGAAGCTAGTAGGAGTCCAATTGATTTTGAAGAAATTCAATATTCAAACGAAGAAGGACCAACGTTCAAACTAGCACTCAACCAGAGGTTGATCAACCTATTGAGGAAAACGACATAATTCCAACTCATCCACTTCGTAGATATGATAGGGTTCTATTCCCTCCAGTGTTTTATGGTATTCATATTAAAATTTATTGAGAAATAATGATTAGTGATCACACACTGGTAAGTATGGATGAACCATCTAGCTACAAGGAAACAATAACATGCACCGAAGCTACAAAATGGAAGGAGAGCATGGAAACTTAAATTCAATACATGTATGATAAGCAAGTCCGGTATTTGGTTGATCCTACACCTAGCATCAAAATTGTTGGATACAATTGGATCTTCAAGAATAAGAATGACATGGATGGAAATGTGCACACATACAAATCTAGGCTAGTTACAAAGGGGTATACTCAAACTCAAGGAAATGATTATGAGGAAACCTTCACACCAATAGTCAAGATTAAGTCTATTAGAATATTACTTGCCATATATGCTTTCTATGATTATAAAATATGAAAAGTGAATGTGAAGACTGTTTTTCTTAACAGAAAATAGGCAGAGGATGTTTACATGACACATCCTGAGGGCTTCATTGATATAAAATATCCTAATAGAGTGTGAAAGCTTGAGAGGTCCATTTATGGTACATTTTTATATTATGAATTATAATAGTTTTTAATGTTTATTTCAAAGATTCTTAATAAAGAGTACTAGTTTGCTATCAAAATCTTTTTAATTCAAATAATGTGTTTCACTTTTGCATGTTTTGAATCAACTTCCAGAATATTTAATTTTTTTCAAAACTCCAAACTCTGTCGCATTCTCGGGAGCAAATGTTGGTATTAAAGACTGGCATGGGTATTGACTGATTGACTAAATTGTTTTGAATACTTCAATTAGGATTGCACCAATACTTGATGAGTACTTAAAATAGAGATTTTAAGTATTTGAACAACCCACACTTACAGATTACTTCATGGAAATAGTTACAAGTAATTCTAAGCGACAATATCTTTTATTCTTCAAACGAAGACACATATGGAGTTTTGTTTGCAAAATCTATTATGCAATGGTGTGCTCCAACGTTATCTGTATCTAGTAGTCATAAATGGTATTTCCATGTATGATTAGACTGGTAAGGAAAAACTATCCGGTCAAAGTTTATTTGTTCCTTCTCATAACTGGAAAATAGTATCTATGGGCCCCTCAATGATTTGGTGTTGTCATCTGACAATGGCAGAAAATGTTCCGTTGGTTCATCTCTCGAAGGCTTCCTCCACTGCAAATTACAAACAGAGTGAAGCCCTCATCACTTTTGAGGTCGATTCTCACAAAACCTCTATATCCAAATCTCGATTTTCCAGGCAGTTAGGGTCTACTGTTGCAAATGATCTCCTTGACCCTGAATCAATTCCGTCATCAGCGATTGTCGAGATGTTTTTGTTGAATTAGTGTCTAAGCCCGTAACTATTTTGGTATGTACTTGACCCGGTTGTGCATGGTCCTTTTGGGTTGCCTTCACCAAAGCAACTTGATAGGATGGTTTATGAAGAGAAAGGTTATTATGATTTATTAATATATTGAAAGAATAATATATTAAAGGAGAAATCATTTTTTTAATTAATATTATACAAGAATTAATTAATAATTAATTCTGTGGCTAAAAGAGATTAATTAAATTAAGGGGGCTGATATTGCAATTATATGATAGTTGTAAATTGGGCTATGGATTCCTAATGGAAAGGGGATTGGACGAAATCTATGGGAAGCCCATATGATTTTCGTCCAAGGGCTTTCCAAGGGAACTCCATGGGCTGCTTAAGGCCTAAGCAGAAAATTAGGGTTTCTCCTGAAATCCTAGTAGCCCACACAAGTATATATAGACTCCTAATGCTCCCAAAAACATGGTGAAGTAATACCTAAGGGTTCTTAGTCGTTTTTGGTGCCTCTCATCCTCTCTTCTCTTCATCATTCTCTTGCTCTTGGTGTTTGTGAGCCATTAGAGGTGTGACATATGTGACACTAAGCTTCTTGAAGATCAAAGAACTCTTGTAACCATTGAAAGGTAAGATCTAAACCCAAATCCATATGTTAGTTCGATTATTGTATGCTAGATCTAAGGTTTATAAGCTTTGGATGATTATTGCATATTCATTAGACTAACTAGATCCAAAAGCTTTAGGGTTTTGCATGTACACCATAGGATTGTTGTAGTGCTAAAAACCCATCAGTGGTATCAGAGCCTAGGCTGTTTGTTTGATGTATTTGATGCTTGTATGATCATTCTTGGCATGAAAATCGAATTTTTTTGTCCTCTGCATGACTGACTCAGCGAGTCAGTGGATGAGCTCGGCGATTTATCCTGACTCGGCGAGTCCAGGGGTCAGACAGAGGATATTTCGGGATTTTTTCGGATTTTTGTCTGATTTTGATGATAGATAATTACCATAACGTTTTTATTGATAAAATCCGACTTTTATTGATATTATGTGATTATCCTTGCCAAAATAGAAGATAATTGTCATTTAATTGAATTATTATTTCCTTATATGATAAAATTTGATTATTTGAAATATTTGATGAATTGTCTTGCAAGAAATTAGATTATGTCAAATTTAGATAACCACCAATTAATTGTTTAATTGTTAATATTTGTAGTTTGATCTAGAATGTTCTTGATAATTTTTTGAAAAGTTTCAAAACTTGCCCTCAAGTTTTGGAATTTAAATTTTTGATTAAAAAGTTTAATTTTTTGAAATGTTTAAATTCTAAACCCTAAGGTTTTGAAAAGTTTCAAAACTTGCCCTCAAGTTTTGGAATTTAAATTTTTTTTGGTTAAAAGTTCTAATTTTAAAAAAAATGTTAAATTCTAAAACCCTGGTTTTTTGAAAAGTTCAAATTACACCCTTATGGTTTTATTAAGTTAATTAAGTGTATAATTAAAAGAGAGTTAGTAAATCCATAATGATGTGGTTTATATTTAATTAAATTAAAAGGTATAATTTATTAAATTAGACCACCTAGTATTTTAAAAGTGTAAAATACACCCTTATGTTATATATAAAATTAAAAGTCTAATATTATATATGTATAAGTAAATGTCAGTCTTACCGTTAGTAGGCCTCATTCACGAAGCTAGTCTCTAAGGGGTGTTTAAGGAAGCGGCCTGTAAAATGTCTGTCATTGGGTATCCACTCTTACCCACCGCACCCTTGACCAGTGGAGGGTCGTTAGCCGAACGGGTAGGATAGGACACAACCTTCCATTATAAGTATAATGAATACGAAGTAACTACACGCTTTTATAAATTCCCAAGTCTTAATTACTTTAGGAAAAGGTGAATTTGATGCAATTCCATGGAATTACACTTTGTACCCTTGCCGAGAAAATTAGTGGAGCGTGTGTGGTTAACCGGCACACTAAGTTGGGATTGGCATTGGTGGCAAAGGGTGACTCGATGTTTGTCATAGATCGATGGAGCGTGTGTGGTTAACCGGCACGTCGATTAGGTGACTGTGACATTGAGGGCACCACGTATATTCGCATGGTTATTCATACCTTATTTGTGATCCTCGGCATCCCAGTCACAAATGAAGGGCATAATCGAGATTTAACATGCCATTGAAAAGTTCAATGAAACTCAAAAGGATCTAGGAGTTTCAATTCATTTAAAACTTTAACCTTCAATTTTCGTTTTTCATGGTGGAAATTGGTAAATCGTCATTTACCTACCTTCAAATGTTCTGCAATTTGGATTACGGCATCCCTCTTCCAAGTTGTAGAATATTGTGTTGGGTCCTAGCCTTAATATCTCATTTGGGTGTTTTATTAAGGACTCAATCAACTAACTTGAATTTCTCCCGTTTTGTAGATGTCAAAGTCTGACAACTATGGTCTTCCTGAATCCGTTGGAAAAAGTTTTCAACATGAAGATGATGTTCCACGATTGGATTGTGGAAATGCAAATCATGCTTCACTTCCTCCTCCTCCTCCAATAATTATCCCTGACCCACATGTTCGAAGACTTGAAAAGTTCAATGTCACTCAAGCCCTGTTGGCGAAAAGAGACGAAGATGGAAAGTCGGTATGCGCTCATGTCTTGGATATGAAGTTGCCTATTGATAGAATGGAAATGTTGGTGTCGATGTCTCTAGGAAGCTGGCTGTTCACTTGCTTCTTCATTCACTTCCCGAATCATATAGTGAGTTCATTAGAGAGTACTATATGATGGACCGAGACGTGACCCTCATTGATTTGACTTATTTTCTTGTTGCTGCTGAATCAGAAATGATCTGGCGGACTGGTCAAGCAAATTTGGCTTGTAAATCAATGTCTCAACCTTCTATGGACAATGGCAACATTGGAAGTCCAGGAAAGTTTTCTCTACGCAAGAGAAAGGCTAAGTCTGAGATAGTCCCTTGTGTCATTCCCAAAGAATTTGTGTGTTTCTACTGCCAAGAAAAGGGGCATAGGTCACGAAGCTGCCCTAACTACCTGAGAGATCTAAGAGATGGAAGAGTCTAGATGTATGACTCTACTTCAGGTGAAATCCACTATCTAACTCTATTAAGTTCCTTTTTAGATTATTAATACATGATGTGATAAGATTACATTTGGTGTTTTATAGGATCGAAGAAAAAGGAAGCTTAAAAGAAAGAAGTGAGCTGAATATGGTCATGAAGAAATGGATTTCGATCGCATGATTCAAAGATCGGATTTTTAGCTGCTACTTTAGAGTTAGGACAGATTGCTAAATAATATTTGCATGGTTTTCATTTGTAATCGCATTGTAAGGACAAGATTTTTCTGCAATAAAATAAATTTTGATTTTGTCTTATTTATGTTTCCTTGCGATGGATTTTATGAAAATTGGTGTTTAAATGTTTCTATTGTTAGCAATATAGTGAATAGATTTGATTCTTAGTTATGTTATTTGTGGTAATGTCGAGAATTTACCAAATAAGGAAAGATTCTCATCGCCCAAGTTTCAATTGGATAGAAACTTGGAATCATGCAACTGGTATTGTATGATGAATGAGAAACTTCCTATTTGGGAAATTAGGACTAATTCCTTGTTCACATAAGTATGTGAGTGAAGTGAAGGACTAGGAGATCTGGTACACAATGTTGTGCACTGGTTAAGTCCACCACAAACAACGATAAAATGTTCGTCATGATTTGCTAAAAGATTAGTAAATGTGATTATACTTAATAGATTAAGTATCATTCTTAATCACTGGAAAAAGTTTCATTGAATAGCAGAACGAATAAGAAGAATCAATTAGGCAGAAAGATATAAGTTTCTCCAATCTGAAAAGATGGGAGAGTACATAAGTATCTATTTTATGATTAACTTAGTGATTTTGAAACCGTATCACAATTGATCCTCTGAGGACACCTTAGTATACTAGTATGGTTAAGAAGAGGAATCGGAAATTGTTCAAATGGTTAAATCAATAGGTGAATCATACTTCGTTCCAAAATCAAGTCTTAGAGTCGTACTCCAAAATTGTGATTTGAGTGACATCATCTTAAGAAACTTTAACACACTTATCAAATGTGAAGTAGGAAAATGCTTTCTTGCTCTTGCACGTTTGAAATTGGTAAGTTGTGATGTCTTGGATAAGACAAAGACCAACTAAGACCAATTGTGTGTATTATTTGCCTTGATAAGGACCTACACTAACTCTTGAATATTTGTTTTGTCAAGAAATGTTTCTTGACAAGAGAATCTTATATGTCAAGAGGTCAGTGGGAGTCTAAATGATCTTGAAAAGTTTCAAGAACTAATCAAGGGTAAACCTATTGTTAAACACTAGAACACGACTCGAGGTTTGTAACATATCGTGTTGACACATTTTTGTTTCTGTGCCATTCCAGTTTGAGTCAACTATGCATATGAGTTCTATGAGTTCTCATTTGATTGCATGGAGGCAAGGCATCCTGATCAATGGAACGTACATTGATAGGTAGGGGTGAGCTGCTCGAAGACTTGAAAGCAATGGTGGGACCCTTGATGGCAAGAAATTAAGAATGAACAAGTTCAGTCCATATGAGTTTCGATTTGTCACAAACATTATCTTATGATTATGGTTATGACAAATTCACATGGATAGGAACACATACACCATAAAATCTAAGTGTCATAAGGTTTCTCTCCTTCATGAAAATGATTATGAGGAAACGCTTTCACTAAGAGAGATTTTAAAGGAGATAGCGATTGTGTAAATTGCATTCTCAAATTCGATTATGATTATGGCATCCCTCTTCATAGTTCGAATTGTGAGATTTGGCAATTAGTTTGAACATTCGATACTTATTGCTGTAAGTTCTAGAATTGTTTAGACACACATGTGAGTTATCTAAGGAAAGGTGTATGAGAAGCTTAGATAAAGGCTTATCGAAGCATATCGTATTAGAAATATGATCTTTGGAAATCAATAAGTATTGTTTTCTAGAAGTTTAGCTGATTTCTGAATACATGTCAAAGCTAGTGGGAGCATAAGTGTTATGCTGGTAAGGATATAATCATCATGTTAGTGGGAGCATGATTATTATTTTAAGTATTGCAAGTTAGCAATATTAATTATATAAAACAACAGTTTCACTTTGCAAAGTTACAGGGGTTGAAAAGTTGTTTTGCTATAATTAAGGGAGAGAATATTATACTTCGTTTCAAAATCTAAAAGCTTGGATCGAGAAATTTTAATCAAATTTAGTCAAAGGACATATATGGATGTTATGTTGAAAAGATTCAACTTAAAAGGATTCTATATATGGCAATGTTATAGCAAGTAACTGGTAAAGTATCATGTTTTTTCATTATGAATCGTGCCCCATACGCTTCTGGTATAGGATCGATTGTTTATGCTGTAATATTCGACCGTTCTAAATTTTCCAAATGCCTAGGGCACTAAGAGGGAAAAAGGACTAGAACCGGATTTGACTAAAACAATTAAACAACTGTCAAGGACAATCTAAGGTTCGCTAAGGATTGGTCGCTTATGAGCAGTTGGAAGTATAGTAATGAATGGACCATAATGACATTATTATGATTATATATGATTCTATTAATGTTGAGTTGTCATATGGAAAATATGGAAATGTTTCCATATTGGGAGTTGGACGTTAAGAATTTATGTCTAGATTAGAAAATTTTATGCAAGAAGGATGTTCAAAGGAATGTACTTTGACTGTGAGACTTCATATCTATGGAATTGTCTTGTAACAATGTCTAACAGAACACTTTGTAATATCATTGGCAAAGCCTTGGTGACTTTTTTGCAATAAGATTAAAAAAGGATCATTGCATAAAATGTTAGAATCTAACATATTCTAGTAGTGGCGAGAATTTTGTGTTCTTACACTAACGATAAGGAGTAGGAGTTGTGAAATGAGCATCATTGGAAATGTTTTCAATTGATCTATTTCACAAAGTATGGACCACAGGTAAACAGAGTGTGCATGTTTGGTGCATGGGACAACTACTGTTATAATTCAAGTAACATGTTGATTATCCGAAACATTATACAATGAATAATGTGTAATCAATATGGTGACTAAATAAAAGGGGTTTTATTTATACTCAAAAGTTTGGGGCCATATTGGATTTAATTATTATTGTGTTTCACTTTGCATGTTTTGACTTCCCGAATAATAAGATTATTCAAACCATCCACAGTCGCTCATACTTTGGAAGTAGGTATGAAAGAAGACTGTCGTGAATTGGCTTGTAGAATGTCTAAAGTGTATTAGACTTAGCAAAAGTTTGCTACAATGTTCATGAGTGCTTATGAATTAAGATTTGAGCATTGGATTAAACCCAAGCTTACTTGGATCGCTTCATGGATTTTATCACGAGTGATTGGTGAGACGATAATATCTTATATTCTTGAAACCGAGACGTGTGATTTGTAATTTACAAGTCGGTTGCACATTGATAATATGTAAACGCACTAGTAACTCGGTGTTATAAATCATATTGTTGTGTATGATTTGATGAGTAGGTACAAGCGAGCATTGAGTCGAAGTTTATCCGTTCCTTTTACCCAATGTGGGATAAAAGCGATATATGTGGACCCCTCGATGATTTTGTGATGACACCCTAAGCGCTTGGCCAAGTCGGGACTGAGTTGATGTGTTCAATTGTAGTCTGTTGTCAGTCGTCATAAATCGGAAATCGGGAAACAACACATGAACGGAGAGTATGATTAAAATCCATGTCTCAGTTCATATGATATCTAGAATGGAGGAATATATGATCCCTTATCTAAAGAACAGGTTATTGATAAGATCAGAGTTCGACAACGTCTTTGAGAAGCTACGATTGCTAATCGGATTGTACTTGCACTATAGTTACCAGACTTATCCAAGTGGGAGACTGTTGGATTAGAGTCTAAGCCCGTAACTATTTTGGTATGTACTTGACCCGGTTGTGCATGGTCCTTTTGGGTTGCCTTCACCAAAGCAACTTGATAGGATGATTTATGAAGAGAAAGGTTATTATGATTTATTAATATATTATAAGAATAATATATTAAAGGAGAAATCATATTGTTTAATTAATATTAGACAAGAATTAATTAAGAATTAATTATGTGGCTAAAAGAGATTAACTAAATTATGGGGACTGATATTGCAACTATATGATAGTTGTAAATTGGGCTATGGATTCCTAATCGAAAGGGGATTGGACGAAATCTATGGGAAGCCCATATGATTTTCGTCCAAGGGCTTTCCAGAGGAACTCCATGGGCTGCTTAAGGCCTAAGCAGAAAATTAGGGTTTCTCCTGAAACCCTAGCAACCCACACAAGTATATATAGACCCCTAAGGCTCCCAAAAACGTGGTGAAGTAATACCTAAGGGTTCTTAGACGTTTTTGGTGCCTCTCATCCTCTCTCCTCTTCATCATTCTCTTGTTCTTGGTGTTTGTGAGCCATTAGAAGTATGACACAAGAGTCCCTAGATCACCCTTACTAGTCGTTGAGGAGGAATCGGAATCCCGAATCATTTCGAAAGATATTCAAACTCGGAACGACTATGATGATACAAGAGTCACTTTGCAACCCATGGTCTCGAAGCCCAGTCCCACTCAGTTCACTGCGAAGGTATCATCTCCCATTTCCACTTCAATTCCCATGTCATACGATTCTTTTCATGTTCCTTCTCATGCACCTTCTCCTACTACCACATCTATACCCCTATCTATACTGATCACAATCGCGTCTTGTCCCAGTGTATCTGTTGGTGTTTCTTAACAAAAAATATTGATTTCTCAAACCACTCCTATATACACCGAATCCACAGGAAAACAACCACTACTACGAGTTCACCTCAAGTGACTGTCAACGTATCTGATACGGGGGCAGGTTCTTTTGGTGTTACCGTTGGTCAGGATTCTACCCTAATCTCACCCATGAGGAATGATGATCCGGATACGATCTTTGGTGATGATCGGGATGACTTTCAAGATTTCCGCTACAGTCCTTTCACTGTTCATGAGGAAAGTGATGATGATGCACCAATGACGAAAGGGCAGTTCAAGGCCCTAAATGAAAAGTTGGATACTCTACTTGAGTTTTCCAAAACATCGTCAAGCAATGAATACTCCTATGAGTCTGTCAAAGCATTAATCGAGAATCTCACCAAGGAACATGCCAAAACCCTTGATGTCTCTGCAAAAGCTGTTGAAAACTCAGAAAAGTCAGTTCGTGAAACGACCGAAAAAGTCGAGAAACTATTTGGTGATGTTACTCACATTATGGAGGACTTTCGGAGTTCCTCTGACAACAACACAGCAGCTGCGAACAAGGTGATTACCAATCTCGGGAACACACTCCAAACAGAGAAAGAAGCTTTATCCAAGGTTCGTGCTGAACTCCGAATGGATAACGCAGAGATGAGTGCCTCCATTACTTCAAAGATTGAGAAGATACAAGAAGATCTTGCTACTTAGAATCAAATCATGGATAAACTCGCTATGAAGACTGAAAAGGTGAAGGTTCTTACAGTCCAACTTGCAAATGACAACCAGGAGCTTGATGCTTTAGAGTCCGAAAAAGCTGTTCTCAAGAGTTGTGTCGCAGATGTCAACCTTTTCTTGAAAAATCTCGTAAAGACTCGTAACTCATTGCTTACAGTCTCGGTTCGCCAACATCTTACTGACAAACTCAAACCAGTATTCTCCATGCTCCACCGTATCGAGGGTGTTTCGGAATCTGGTTTTCTTCCGAAACAAGGTGGAAGCTAAGAAGCCATCTACTAAAGAACCCAAGAAACGAGTTGATGAATCTGGTGAGCATGAACACAACCGAAAGAAAAAGAAGATCAGAAGGGTAATGAAGCTTCGGGATTGAAGGGAAAAGAAAAGTTGTTTGATGATGATGAAGAAGAAGAGGATTTATCTGAAGGGGAAAAGATCAAATGAAAGAAACGTGATAAAGAGCTTGATGAAGCTCAGCGTGTTGCCAAGGAATCTGAAGCTCGGGAAAGGGAGGCTCGTGAAGCACAAGTCACATTCAAAACTCAAAAGGCTCTCTTCCTTCATTGGTCCATGTAGTGGATTCTAAACGAAGTAATCGATAATCCGAATATGTAGTGGTTGGAGCCAGTTGTATCTTTTGACTTGGACAACAGTTCGGAATCTCAGCTTGATTTTCCAATCACTCAGAAGATATTCATGGTTCGTTGCTTTGAGAAGATCGAGAAAGCTTCTGATTCAGATAATGATGTCAATCACTCGCTTTTCTCATTTTATCTTAAACATGGAAAGCCACAGTATCAAACATGGACTTCGAAGAAGATTGTAGTTGTGAAGGTCTTTGGACCTATTGAGACCGAAAGCTTTATAAATGTTAGATTCAAAGCTGATCGAGGAGCTGGGAGTTCGATCTTTGAATTCTCTCTTGCCGATCTTCCGTTCCTTAATCCATATGATTGGATTTCTTTGTTCAATCTTTTATCTAAAGATGAATAGAAATTCGAACCCATTGTGGCACATCTAAAAAGGATGCTGATATCCTATATTCAAGAAGTTGGGAAAATGGATGTGGAGATTGCGGCATACTCTGAAAGAAACCTACTGTGCAACCAATAGAAACTACGAATGATGTCTCCAAGATGAAGTTGGGAAAAAAATCTGAAAGGACAACTGGAGTGTGGCGTTTCAACAAAGTGCTAGAGATGGTACGAATGTTCAGAAGTGTTTATTCTCTTTACCAGATAAGAATCTGTATTCTACATCTTGCCTCAACTACGTTTTGGGGATTAAAAACAAGTGAAAAGCGAATGATGTTGCGGATAAGAAGTGCTTCGCAGATATGACCAAATGGTACATTCAAGTTCGCAACACTTTACTTGGTCTGATGACGAAACTTTTCAAAGTTCTGAAGCGCCCACAACAGTAAATAATTTTCTTCCTTATTTGACACAAAGGGGGAGATTGTTGGGTTATTTATTGTGTTGTGTCAAATTTAATATGTACGTATTTAGCCTTTATTAATCGGATTGGGCATGTCCATCCGCATTTATGTTGCTAGGGTTAGGCTATAAATATTGCATGCATGTTTTGTATTAGGGTTAATCAATTGGATTACCCGACATCATCTTTACTGAGAAGTTCACACAAAAATCTTCTAAGAATTTGATAATATAATCATTCGACACCTTTTTGATCAATTGTTCTTCTTGTTTTGATTCACTTTTCTGCTAAAGGTTCTATCGATCTACAAGTTTATTGTTTCAACAGTTCTTAGGTTTTCGTATAAACCCTAATTTGTGGGTTATTCCTTTTTTCTATTTAGTGTGTGTCTTTGATTCCATTAGAGGGTTTCTTTTTTGGATCCTTCATCTTGCAAAAACTAGAAAGAACAAGATCATAAACAAGTGAATATGAGGTTAGTAATTTTTCTTCTGTTGTCTTTTAAAAATAGGTTGCTGTAATAGTAAAACTTATATCATGTTTTAATTTTTCCGTTACATATGAGTTGTGTACTAGATGCTTATAATACCCAAAAGTTGTATCAAAGCCTAATTGTTTTAATTATGAGCACAAACTTTGTAAAAACTTAATAACAAAAGGAACATGTTAATCGAAAGGTGTGACACACTTTCTTTAGGGCGCGACGCACCTGCCCGAATTTCAGGTTTTGTAATTTTGACTAATTTTAAAAATCTAGGGATAGTCCTCTATTTGAAACATTATCTTAAATGTTTAAATCTGAATATAATCGAATTTGGTAATTAATTTTGAATATTATTTATTTAAAATTAAATGTGAGAATATTAATTAATTAAATTTCAACATTGTTTAAACTTGAATCAAAACCTAAATGTTTATCTTGAACTTTATTTAATAAGAAAATTAAATTAGAAAGAGAACATTATAAATTTAAAAGATTAAATTTATTATATGGTATTATTTACTATATGTAGTACGTTAAATACCACATGTTTCATCACATGTTAACAAAAGACGTTGTTGCTACTCACCAAATATGGCAAGAAAGATAATTTCATTTCACACAATGTCCAAGGATGGTTTTCATTATGGGTTTGACAATAATAACGGTGATATTTTAGTTTTAAAAAATAGTTATTTTATTTTTAAATCTAGTCCTTGTAGTGATGTTTATGAATGTGTTGTTTGTGTTGGCAACACTAATAATCTAATGTTTAGGGTTTGATCTTTTAATTCCAATGTTTTGAACAAGTCATGTTTATGGAATTTTCGACGTGGACATATAAACAAGAAACGCATCGCCAAGATCCAAAAGGATGGGATCTTGGAATCGTTTGACTTAGAGTTAAGTGAAGGAGGCAAGGATCTACTGGAACTCATCCACATTGATGTATGTGGACTGTTCAGATCCATCACTAGACATGATGAACATTACTTTATGACTTTTAATGATGATTTTAGTAGATATGGATATATCTAATTAACGAAGCATTAGTTAGAAACTTTTGAAGTTTTCAAAGATAACACAAAGGAAGTTGAAAACCAAATAGGCAAAAAGATCAACATGCTTCAATCCGATAGAGGTGGAGAATACTTGAGTCTTGAATTCATCTGTCATCTAAAGGATTATGGAATTGTTTCAGAATTTTCTCCACATGGAACACCACAGTTGAATGGTGTTGCTAAGAGAAGAAATTTAACGCTACTCGATATGGTTTGATCCATGATGACTCGATCTATGCTTCCATTAACTTTATAGGGTTACGTTCTAGAGATGGCTGCTAATATCTTAAACTTCCTACCAATTAAAAGGTCCCTACGACACCATCCGAAATATGGAATGGGAAACCTCCCACTCTTTCACATTTGAAAATCTGGGTTTGGGAAGTTTATGTGCATCATTAGGCGAATCATAAACTAGAACCAAGTTTTACTTTGTTAGGTATCCTTACAAGTCTTTTGGATATCTTTTATGCAATGATTCTAAGAAAAAAGTGTTTCTTGCTCGAAAGGGCTTCTTCCTTGAATGCAAGCTCATGTCCAAAGAAGCTAGTGGGAGTCCAATTGATTTTGAAGAAATTCAATATTCAAACGAAGAAGGACCAACGTTCAAACTAGCACTCAACCAGAGGTTGATCAACCTGTTGAGGAAAACGACATAATTCCAACTCATCCACTTCGTAGATATGATAGGGTTCTATTCCCTCCAGTGTTTTATGGTATTCATATTAAAATTTATTGAGAAATAATGATTAGTGATCACACACTGGTAAGTATGGATGAACCATCTAGCTACAAGGAAACAATAACAGGCACCAAAGCTACAAAATGGAAGGAGAGCATGGAAACTTAAATTCAATACATGTATGATAAGCAAGTCTGGCATTTGGTTGATCCTACACCTAGCATCAAAATTGTTGGATACAATTGGATCTTCAAGAATAAGAATGACATGGATGGAAATGTGCACACATACAAATCTAGGCTAGTTACAAAGGGGTATACTCAAACTCAAGGAAATGATTATGAGGAAACCTTCACACCAATAGTCAAGATTAAGTCTATTAGAATATTACTTGCCATATATGCTTTCTATGATTATAAAATATGAAAAGTGAATGTGAAGACTGTTTTTCTTAACAGAAAATAGGCAGAGGATGTTTACATGACACATCCTGAGGGCTTCATTGATATAAAATATCCTAATAGAGTGTGAAAGCTTGAGAGGTCCATTTATGGTACATTTTTATATTATGAATTATAATAGTTTTTAATGTTTATTTCAAAGATTCTTAATAAAGAGTACTAGTTTGCTATCAAAATCTTGTTAATTCAAATAATGTGTTTCACTTTTGCATGTTTTGAACCAACTTCCAGAATATTTAATTTTTTTCAAAACTCCAAACTCTGTCGTATTCTCGGGAGCAAATGTTGGTATTAAAGACTGGCATGGGTATTGACTGATTGACTAAATTGTTTTGGATACTTCAATTAGGATTGCACCAATACTTGATGAGTACTTAAAATAGAGATTTTAAGTATTTGAACAACTCACACTTACAGATTACTTCATGGATATAGTTACAAGTAATTCTAAGCGACAATATCTTTTATTCTTCAAACGAAGACACATATGGAGTTTTGTTTGCAAAATCTATTATGCAATGGTGTGCTCCAACGTTATCTGTATCTAGTAGTCATAAATGGTATTTCCATGTATGATTAGACTGGTAAGGAAAAACTATCCGGTCAAAGTTTATTTGTTCCTTCTCATAACTGGAAAACAGTATCTATGGGCCCCTCAATGATTTGGTGTTGTCATCTGAAATGTTTGGTCAATCCCTGACTAAATTGATGTGTTCGATTTAGTTGTCACTTTGTACTAATTCTCATGTTCCTAGATATATTCAGAACACACGACCTAAGCAATCATGCAGTCGAGGTCGTGGTGGCCATAAGCATCAACAACCCCACACACCTTATTAATAATTGTCTCATGTAGGATGTCGTGTGCAAAACTTGAAGAAACCGGTTATAAATATTGAATGTGTACAAAAATAACAATTTATTTTGCATCAAAAAAATATAAGGACTAAATGTATACAACGCAATAAATATATATTACCCTATTAAGTTATTTTTCTCAGCTTACTTAGAGTAGTCGGTAATAAATACTGAATGTGTACAGTTTAAACAAATTGAAAGGGTAAATATGAACAAAAAAAATAAGTGACCAAATGTATACAATTCAAAAAGTATATTACCCTTTTAAGCAATTATCCTTTAATTTTAAAAGTACGTTTATTAAATTAGAAAATACATCATTGCTCGTTACTTAAAGAAATTGTTGAAAATATGAGATTAATAATAAGTGAAGTGTAAAAAAGTACATGATATTAATTTACTTTCCACCTAAAATAGTTATTGACAAGTGTTGCTTGTATTAGGTTACTGTGATGAATGATAAAAGCTTACTTTCCCAATAATGGAGGAACCGTGCACCATTCAAATATACCTCTCTCGTCAACCTCACAAATGACTCACACAAAGCTTCTTCTTGAACTCAAAAAGCAAGTAAACTTTAACTCTTTTCAATGTCGAAGGCTCAAAGTAACAACGGAAAAAATTTGCTTTTAGGTGGAAAATATATTCTTGAAGCTTGTGAAAAAAATAGAGTTAGCTTACAATTGTTAGTTTTTTATTACTTTATTGGTATGTGATTTATTATTTTTAAAAAGTATATATATATATATATATATATATATATATATATATATATATATATATATATATAAGGTCCGGTTCCGGTGATGACTATTTTTTTCGGTGACGACACCTTAAAAAAAAAAGAAAATAATAAAATCATAAAATCGAGCATATTACTACATCGGAGAAAAAAAATTGAATTTTTTTTTTATCATTAAAATTGAATCATAGATCATAAAAAGTGAATCATGGATCATAAAAATGATCCATGCTTCAATTTTAATTATCCAAATTTTTTTTTTTCCAATTTTTTTTCTCTCTGCTATAGTTATATGCTCGATTTTTTGATTTGTATTTTTTTTATTTTTATTTTTATTTTTTTAACTTTTTTAAAGTGTCCTCACGAATCTTTGCCGAAAAAAGAGTCCTCACCCGATCATGTTTATATATATATATATATATATATATATATATATATATATATATATATATATATATATATATATATATATATATATGCAAAGCAAATTGAATAGCGATATCGATGTAAAGCATATGGATATGTGTTTTTTTAATATACTTGAATTGATCTACAACTTATTCTTATGTATTTTAAACGTTTGAAATTGTGGACGTTACATAATTTGATATATATATATATATATATATATATATATATATATATATATATATATATATATATATATATATATATATATATATATATATATATATATATATAGGTAGGTTCAAATGTTTCTCACATCTATTGTGTGCTAGAATGCACCACTAAGAACTAAGTAAAAATTATATGTATATTAAATGATATCTATACTTATAATTCCTTTTTATGGAAACTAATTAAATTCGTCATTAATGTCAACAATAATATTCTTCCAGAATGAATTCGTATATAGAAGATTAATAGTGTATTCTGGTAGAACAAGAGTGTATTCTAGTAGAATACACTCTTGTTTTTCATATTCTATGCAACTTTATTGTATTTTAAGTGAATGAGTAGTGAAACAAAAACCGAACTTACACATAAAAACCTAGATACGAATTCATTCTGAAAGAATGTTATTGTTGATGTTATTGACGAATTTAATTAGTTTCCATAAAAAGAGAATTATAATTATGGATATCATTTAATATACATACAATTATGGAAATCATTTAATATCTATCTTTATTTAATTAAATAATTATTTAATTTTACTAAATTCTCATTGGTGCATTCTGGCACACAATAAATGTAAGAAACAAATTAACCTAGCCCTATATATATATATATATATATATATATATATATATATATATATATATATATATAGTAAGCCCCAAATATGCTTGTGTATCAATCAGATCCGTTTTGATGGTGCGGAATCCCAATCAAACGGATGATGCCAGATAAAATAGAAGAGAAGAAGAAGAAGAATATGATGAATCTATGTATGAATTGATTAGAATGATGATCCAGATACAAGAGATTCACACACACAAAACTTCTCTCTAGTTTCTCTCTCTAGAACACCTTGGGTTTCACACACTTAAGCTCTCCTCTCTCTTCATGCATTCACCCCAATCCTCACCCCTTACACCTATATTTATAGGAAGACGGACCGTAAACCTGATTACGGTCAGGCAGACCGTAAACAGGTTTACGGTCACAACAGACCGTAAACACCCTGACCGTAAACGAAACCGTAAACACTGAAAAATACATTTTCTTAGCAAAGGAAAGTATAAACCAGAATTTTGACCCAACAATCTCCCCCTTGGTTTATAGCTTTCTTTTCTTAATTGACCCAACAAGCTCCCCCTAAAAAGTAGCTGGCTTTTCTTATCAATCTTCATCGAGAGCTTGGCTTCAGCATTAATCTTCAAATTCTTCACAACTTCAAGATGAACCTTGATGAATCTTCAATGAATGACTTCATCTTGAGCAGTTGGGCTTTTCTTCAGAATTTGGCATTGAACGCATGTTGGGTGAGGAGGCTTCTTGATAAGATTCTTGAAAGATAGCACTTTCAGCTTGAGAATATTCAGAGAGAATAGAGAATGAAACTTCTGGATCACTTCAGCAGGTACAAGATAGCAGCAAATTGATTGAGGAGGCTTCAATGCAACTTGACACATAATCTTCAAGTCAGCTTCACCTTGCTTCAGGGGTTGAAGGATTGAATGTTGAAAGAATAATCTTCATTTCTTGCTCCTTCGAATGAGAATTCTTCTATGCTCACGGATGAAGCCTTGGCTCAGAAATTTTCGATTTAGTCTCCATGAGTGTCATCTACATCTGAATTCACTTTTCTAGACAAAACAAAAAAACTAAAAGAAAACTTAGCACACAATATTTTTGGATTTTTCATATTTTCTGGAAAAATAAAAACAGAAACAAAAATATTTTTGGATTTTTGATTTTCTGAACAAAAAATAAAAACAGAAATAACACTATTTTTGGATTTTTAATTTTCTGATTTTGTTTGATTTTTGAATTTTTAATTTTTTTTTAATTCTCCCCCTAAATTTGTGCATAGAGAAAAACTATGAACAAATTTAACAAAAACAAAAATATTTAGGATCAAAGTTGTCAAGCAATCCAATATCGTTTATCAACACACGCCTGCATGTCTAGCTCTGGTCAATCACCGGTATTGTGGTCCACTTAAACACAAAGGATGTTGACAATTTTGACAGATTATAAGTGACAATTCATTGTGATATATATTCCTAAATGGACATTTAGCTGACGACGACCAACGATATTGTTGTCCACTTAAATTAAGCAGCAAGATCTACAGACAACCTATTAAATGGTTCAATTTTAGATGTACTAGAACATGTTTCCCACCTCCCAATATACCCCGGTAATCAAGAACTTCCAAAGAACTCCTTACTTTAGGTGAGTATTCAATCATTAAGAAAGAATTCAGATATAGAAGCGCATATGTTGTATCCCAGGTCGGATGTCTTCCAATCACACAGAGGGAACAACATATGACTAACATAGATAGGGGTTAGAGAGATAGAAAGTTGCATATGTTGTGTCCCATGTCGGATCTTCCGATCACGCAGAGGGGACATCATATGGCTAACAGATAGAAAGCATTTCATAGATAAGGAGGTGCGTAGAAATAGAGTTGCATATGTTGCAATCCAGGTCGGATCTCTTCCAATCACGCAGAGGAAGCAACATATGACTGACAGATAGAAAGCAAGAAAATAATTTCCTGCAGACCTACTTTATCAGAACCCCCCAGTCGCCCTATCAGAACCAGAATTAAGGACATAAGTCGGTACATCAAGGAAATGTTGAGCCACAGTTCTAGATAATTAACTTTTAGTGTATCTCGCAGGTTCCCATGTTTATCTCACTGCTCAATCTACCCGAGCGTCGTATTGTCAGTCCAAATGAAACTATCTAAGTCTATATTGTCTAGTCCTTTTGTGGTCAAATAATGTCTAGTCCTTTTGAATCCTTTGTGCCTACCAGCACATTGAATATAGAGTCTAGACAATTCGGCTTTAGTGCATTACACGCATCATAAATTTCCCTTTAGCACTATACTTCATATCACTTCCTAAAACAACCTACTAAAGAATGACATATAAGGAAATAAAAAATTGTCTTGAAAATGAATCAGTTTAAGATAAACTCAGGAGTATAGAGAAGAAAACTCAAACCGTAAGTCACCAATTGAATTTGCATTCAGAAGGTCTGAGAACGGCACGCATAATCTCAGAACAGATCCGAAAATTCTTCACATCGTTAAGCACAAACCCCATGAGTGATCCCTTCCTTTCTTCATTTCCCGCAAAGGACACATACTCTCAAACAATGTTCTGAGTGTTGTACAGTTGAGAGATGCCTCTTATGATGTGCCTGGAACAGCCACTATCAACAAACCGAAGTATGATGATATGCCTCTATAGCTGCTCCGACACCGAGCGGGATCAGTTGATCTTTGGAACCCAGACCATTTTGAAACTGGGTTGACCTTTTTCATCCTTGCACGGTATCCTCTCCCATGACATATCCTGTTTATCACAAACAGAAGATCAAGAAACATTAGAAGCATTAGGAGATTTGGGAAAGTGAACCTTCAGAACCCATCTGTAGTTGGGTTTAACCTATTTCTTTTTCGATTTTGTTGGGTGCCTCGGCACTTGCTTTTGAACTTGATATTGTCCGTTGAGATGACTTTGATTTTGGCTTCGCGGGAGCATCTCTTGGATTTGGCTTCTTGGCCGGCATTCCCTTCTTGTCCTTTGGATTTTGATTCTTGCCCTTCGTGGCATTCCAGTCGCCATTGTCTGAACGTGACCTTGAGGGGTTTCTTTTGGAAAATCTCCCTCCTGGCGCGTTCTGCCAACCTTGTGCGTAGTAGGGAACGTATGCGTGATTTTGACAATTTCTGGCAATGTGTCCAGGTGTTCCACAGTGAAAGCAAGTCTTTTTCTTCACTGGGAAGTTGTTTCTTCCTGCCCCTGGTGGCGTGCCCATGCCTTGTCTCTTGTTGTTCCTACAAGCATAATTACAGCAAGCACTCTGTTTCGCTTGTTTTGGTGGACTGTACTTCTCAACAGCAGGTTGATCAGAAGCAACTGAGTTCGAAGCAACAGATTCAGAGTTCAAGGAGATATTTGTTTGTTCAACAGTTTTCTCCTTGTTCTCATCTTCCGTTACTTTACCTGCACAAGAAATAGAAGCATTAGAATCGTTCAGCTCAACACTTTCTGGCACATCCACGACAGAATTATCAAAGATATCATCGAATATATCGAAAAAATTTAAGTCTTCAGACTTTGACACAATTTTATTATCAGACACACTCTCTTCAGCTGCTTGCTTTGATTGACTTAAAGATTGATCTGCATGGGAAGTAGAAACATTAGTATTTTCAACATTAATACTACCTCCTGACACAAATCCATATTTAAGATGTGGCTCTCTGTCCTTTTCCTCTTTTGTCAAAGGGATATTTGTATAAGTATGATTAAAAGGAGGCACTTTGTCATATCCTAAACCCTTGGACTGATTCTCTTTGAATTTCAAATTGGTTTCTATCATTGATGCAACTACTTCACTTGACACATCAAATTTTCTAAAAGTAAAATCTGCATTTTCAAATTTGTTTTTCAATGTGTCAAGCTCAGCAGTTACCTCAGCGAGTTGTTCAGTTACGTATCTATAATGTGTACTCTTAATACTATACTCTTCCTGAAGTTTTCTAAAGTCTTTGGTTTTAGCTTTTAATTCAGCCTTCAGGGGTTTCTGTCCTTTCCTAAGTTGATACATTTCGTATTTTAGGTCCTCGTTCTCTCTACGAAGTAATTCATAATGTTCACGTAAATTCTCCAAGGAAAATTGATGTTTGAAGAACTCATTGTTTTAAAAATATGCCCTTTGACTAGAAATTCAAAAGTCAACCTCAAAAGTCAAATTTAAAAAGTCAAACTTAAAAAGTCAAACTTAAAAGTCAAACCGAAAAGCTAAAATTGAAAATTTAAAGGTTAAACGAGAAAGACAAAGTTTAAAGTCAAAGGTCAAACTTGAAAGTCAAATTCAAAATTTTAAGTAAAAAGTCAAAATTAGAAGACAAAAATTAAAAAATAAAATTTTTGGGTTGAAAATGGAATTTAAAATTAAAAGAAATTTGAATTTTGGGCTAAAAGTGTGAAATTAGCGAAATTAGGTGCGAATGGGAGTGTATTTGAATTAAAATCGGAAGGGATGAACCAAGATGCAACCTATAAGACTTGGTAAGACGCGTGGATTAGTAGGGAGGAGACCCGGGTTCGATCCCCGACACCTCCAACTCCGCTTCCTTTTTATTTGACGTTGATGTGCTGCGAGGAAGCTGCTTGCGAAGTTCGGATGATCAGATCGAAGTCTCGCACACGTTCGAGCCGCAAACCGCCGATCCGCAAACGTCGACGGTACACGTGTGATGCTGCTGCTGACCGTGAACTCTGAGCCGTACACGTGCGATGCTGACCGTAAACCTCGGACCGCAAACCGAGGGCCGTAATCTCGGACCGTAAACTCCGAGGCCGTAAACTCCGGCCGCAAACTTCGGAGACCCTAGCTGCTGACCGTACACGCTGCCACCCCCTCGCTGGTTACGACCAAACACAGCGTTTTTCACCCTTTTTGCTCCAAAACTCGATCAAAAACCCTTTTTTTATCAAAAACACGAAAAACAACCCCCCCCCCCTAATTTTCAGAGATCTATCCAAAAACGCAGGAATTCTTCCAAAATAAGATCAAAGCTCTGATACCAATTGTAAGTCCCCAAATCTGCTTGTGTATCAATCAGATCCGTTTGATGGTGCGGAATCCCAATCAAACGGATGATGCCAGATAAAATAGAAGAGAAGAAGAAGAAGAATATGATGAATCTATTTATGAATTGATTAGAATGAAGATCCAGATACAAGAGATTCACACACACAAAACTTCTCTCTAGTCTCTCTCTCTAGAACACCTTGGGTTTCACACACTTAAGCTCTCCTTTCTCTTCATGCATTCACTCCAATCCTCACCCCTTACACCTATATTTATAGGAGGACGGACTGTAAACCTGATTACGGTCAGGCAGACCGTAAACAGGTTTACGGTCACAACAGACCGTAAACACTCTGACCGTAAACGAAACCGTAAACACTGAAAAATACATTTTCTTAGAAAAGTAAAGTATAAACCATAATTTTGACCTAACATATATATATATATATATATATATATATATATATATATATATATATATATATATATATATATATATATATATGAAAATTAATGTACATAAAATTTCTCAAAATTTGGTTAAACAAGTTATCGAACTGGTTGATCCAGGAATCGGTCATCAGACCGATTCAACTAAAATCTAGTTTTTAGAACATTTGGTATATCGAGCCACACTCTCGTTTATCTTTTTATCACCTTAGATCGGTATACCAATTTATCATCTTACCCTTGATAATTTTCTTAAAGTTCTCAACAAATTGAATTTTTTGTTTAAAATTGTAATATATTTTGTTTTTCTAATTTATCTATCTTAATAAATGAAGATTATTTTTGACAAATATAAACTTTTCATTGAATTTGACAGATGTCATCTTCTCAAAATTTTAGAATTATTTGTTTTTTTCTTATCATTTTATGTATTTTTGCTATTTATTCAAATGTCACCTAGTGAATGTCACCTCATATTAATTAATTAATTAATTATATTAATAAATTATTTAAAGTATATTAATGTAAATAGTAATATGCCATTTGTCAATTCTTATATTTTAGGTTTGGAATAAAAAGGAATATAAATTCTTTAAAATTCATATTTGAATTATAAGAAAAGAAAATATTGTCAATTTTAAAATCAAAACTCTTAAATAAACAAGGACTTAAATTCCTACAGTTGATTTTTTTATTAATAAATTTTGAATCGAAACTTGCAAGTTACAATCATAAAATCAAACATTTTAAACATTACTTTGTAAACAAAGCCTTTTAGTTATTTTATTTATGATGATATTATTTTTTAAAACAATAATTATATATATATATATATATATATATATATATATATATATATATATATATATATATATATATATATATATATATATTACTATTACTATTACTATTACTATTACTTTTAAGTTTTTAGTTATTTAATTAATTCAATATCAGTAAAACATAATATGTTATATAATGTTAGTTGTTTTACGTTAAAAGCTAAAGAATAAGTACTTAATCAAGAAGCTTGAGAATGTGACATTACTTTAAAAACTAAAGAATAACTATTATAAAATTTTGAAAATGGAATATGTTAGTGTACAATGTATTTATGGTGTTTTCCTATAATATCCAAATTGTTGTTGATATTTTTTTAAATTCTTGGTATAATATTTTATTTTATTAGGCTTTCAATTATTTTTCCCGCTCCTGGATTCGTGTTGGTGAATTTTAAAAACTTCGTGGGTTATGGTGGTTGCTTTGTTATCAGTTTTATTAATGTTTAAGTATTTTCTTAAGGCTAAGTTGTTCTATTATTAGGTTTTAGCATGGTGGCTTGAATAAATCATATGCTTCTTTAACAAATGGTGTGAGTTCCTTCAAAAAAAAAAGGGGGGACAAAATTTTGTCCCATTTTTGATACATTGTGTTGAAGGGTATAAAGGTTATTATGATGAAGTAATGAAATTTAAATATGAATTAATTTGGCAACCGTATAGAACGAATTACTTCTTTATTTCTTATTTCGTTTGTTTTTATTTTAAAATTTTATTATAAAAATGTTTAATTTTTACACCTTCACATTTAATTTTTTTTAATCAATCTGTATAATATACGGGTCTCACATCTAGTTTACCTAATATATCCGACATAACAAGTCTTTTACACTTTTCACCTAAATTTTAAATTTTGTTATGGTTTTTTTTCCAAACTTTCCAACTTTTTTGTTTTACAAAAAATTTTGTTTTCCCAAATTTGATATTTTTTTACAAATTAAAACCTTTTTTTTTGAAACTTAAAAAAAGAAAACTATAAGTTCTTTTTTCAACTTTTTATACATTCTTTTACAACTTTTGTACACTATTCTTTTTTCACCACATTTTTACAACATTACGGTCATGTCAATATTGACTATATTTTTTTATAATTTTTTAAAAACTTTTTTACACGGTATTAAATGTAGTATTGTTATAATGCCAATACTTTATTAGGTTTGCTAATCCACAACACAAATCTGAATCAAAATTTATATAAAAAAAGATGTAAAAAGTTAAAAAAAAAAACACTACATTTAATATTTTTTAAAAAGACATAAAACGTTGTAATTTTTGTTTTGTAAAACTTGTAAATTTATTAAAAAGTTCAAAAATAAGTTGTAAAAAAAATTGTAAAGAAAATTTAAATTTGTGATGAACTTGTAAAAAATAAAGTTTGGACCAAAGCCATAATAAAATCTAAATTATGGTCAAAAGTATAAATTTACGAAGAATTGTATACTTGGTGTGTGTGTATATATATATATATATATATATATATATATATATATATATATATATATATATATATAGAGAGAGAGAGAGAGAGAGAGAGAGAGAGGGATCAATGGTGAACTTCATTGAAGGAACGAACCAGCGAACTATTCATCATTATTCTAATCGTGCCGAATTTCGATCAATGTTCTAACAACACCAAATTTCGATTCCAAATATGAATTGATTTCATTGCATTTGCAAGCATGAATGTGGTTTCTCGAGAATTAACTGGAACTCCGCCTATCATAAAGCCACAATTATACCTCTAATTTTAAAGAATTCGAAGAACATCTTGTTTAAAATTCAACCATGCAAATTTCGATTTGAAGTCTATGGATATGAAGATATTGCATGTTATGTAGCAATATAAAAAGATCAAACAATCCTCTAATAAAAAATATCAAATAGAAGAGAAATATAGCCTTCAAAATAATCTTATGCAATTGATTGATACATTACTTATTTTTTTATTTGTTTCATAGAAAACTATTTACTAAATCATTATTCGATTATAGAGATTGAAAATTTATTAATTTGAAGTAAACTTATAAAAAAATATAATGCATTTGATGGATACATTGTTTTTTTTACATCCCTGTAATCTATGGATCAAAGAACTAATTTTATTTATAATGCATCTTTCTTGCATCTATAGACAAAAATAGTAAATTGGTAATTACCAACAAAAAAAAGGGTAATAATGTAATATTAAAATGAAGGGATAATGACGAAAAAACCACTATATTTTGTCACATTTTCTAATTTAACCACCAATTTTTAATAAGTTCCGAAGAAACCACCAATTTTTATTAAAATGTTTCAGCACGACCACTTTTACCTAATAGAACTTATTTTAAATACGAAAAAAACACTATATTTTTCTAAAAGTTCGGTTTAACCACCAATTTATAGATGGTTAAACCGAACTTTTGATAAAATATAGTGATTTTTTCGTACTTAAAATAGGTTTTAATAGGTAACAGTAGCCATGCTGAAACATTTTATCAAAAATTGATGGTTTTTTCGTAACTTTTTAAAAATTAATGGTTAAACCAAACTTTTGAAAAAATATATTGTTTTTTTCTGCCATTTTCCTTAAAATGAATGTAAAATTGAATTTACCTTTGCTGCAAGCTTTCAAAAAAGCACCGTGCACTCAATGTTCTATTGGTTGTTGGTGACTGCATGTTAGTTGGCTTACTTGTAATTAATTTCCTTTCGTAGATGTCATTTTTTGTACGTTGTGTCATTTTTTTTTCATGTAGAGTAGTTTTCTCTAAGAGAAAATGTGGCACTTAGTAAACATTATATTTATATCTTATTTAGATTATTCCTTAATTCCTAATAGTGGAACATAGATTCCTGATGCAATTTCACCAAGGTAACCAAAACTATGATAAAATCTACCAAAATACTTTCATTTCACAGTAATATCCCAAGACTATAGGAGTCAGATTTGTCATTTTTTGTATGTTGTATAGGCATTTTATTCATGCATGGTAGTTTTCTAAGAGAAACTCTTGACATCCTTTATACTTTTGTATTTTGTAAATAGTTGTAACCATTCATAGCAATTCTTACACCTTGTAGTTTTTATGTTAGAATATGTTTTTTTAAGAAATTGATATGAATGTACATATCTATATATGTTTTAAAAAAAATTATATGCATGTACATATCACTACTAGAAAAAGGTGGGATTTCCTACGAATATTTCCGAGGAAAAGGAATTTATCGGTATTACCTACGAATTACCGAGGAAAATCTTAGGAATAACCATAAACGCGTTTTCCTCGGAAATCCCTCGGAAGTTCCTACACTTTTCCTAGGATATTTATAAATACCCAACTTTCCTCGGTGTTTCCTTAGTAATATTTTTTTTAACAATTTTTTTCTTGTAACAAAAAAAGTCATAGCGAGTTTATGTAGAGAATACACTCATTGTTCCTACACTTTTCATATGAAGGCTGTACTAACCACACTTTCCTAGGTATTTCCTCGGTATTTCCTACAATTTTCCTAGGATATTTATAAATACCTAACTTTCCTCGGTATTTCCTTAGTAATACTTTTTTAATAATTTTTTCTTGTAACAAAAAAAATCTTATTGAGTTTATAAATAACCAACTTTCCTCGGTATTTCCTTAGTAATATCTTTTTTAACAATTTTTTTTCCTTGTAACAAAAAAAATCATATCGAGTTTGAGTAGAAATGTCGTCATTGTTCCTACACTTTTCCTATGAATGTTGTACTTACTACACTTTCATTGGTATACCCTCGATATTTCCGAGGAATTTCCTAGGAACTAGCTTATAAATGATCAATTTATATAGACACTTGTGTTACTTAATCGAATTAAACCATGATTATTACTACACTTCACTACTAGGAAGGAAGTTTCCTCACTTTCCAAGGGATTTCCTAGAAACATAATCCATTTTTTTTTTAAATTCGAGGTTGAAACGTCTATTTTTTTGTTCAATATTTTTGTACAACTTCATTATACATGAATTGTTTTTAGTTTACCGAGTTATGGATGATATATACATACGTACGTATGCACACCACCAAAACATATTACTCAAAGCATTTGTTTATCATTATATATTCAATATATTGTATGTGTGTGTGTGTGTGTGTATATATATATATATATATATATATATATATATATATATATATGTTTACATATGTGTATAATACAAATTTTGGTAAGATAAAAGTATTTAATGTATTACAAAGTTGCACAAAATATGGAACAAAAAAATAACGTTTGAACCTATAAGAATGAAAAAACGAGTTTGATTTCTAGGAAATCCCTTGGAACTTCATATGCCATTCCTAGAAATTTGTGACGAATAATGTATTTCCTAGGAAATCCATCGGAAGTACCCACATTTTCCTAGGGATTTCCTAGGAATACAATCCATTTTCTAATAACATCTATTTTTTCTTTCAATATTTTGTACAACTTCATTATACATGAATTGTTTTTAGTTTGCCAAGTTATGCATGATATATACATACGTAAAAGTGCACACCACCATAACACAATACTCAAAACATTTGTTTATCATTATAAATTCTATATATTGTATGTGTACATATGTATGTTTATGTATGTGCATAATACATATTTTGGTAAGATAAAAGTATTTCATGTATTACAAAGTTGCACAAAGTATGGAACAAGTAAAAATAATAACAATGATAAAATGAGTTTGATTCCTAGGAAATCCCTTGGAACCTCCTATGCATTTCCCACAAATTTGTGACGATTAATGTATTTCCTCGGAAATCCATCGGAAGTTCCCACATATTTTCTAGGGATTTCCTAGGAACAGAATCCATTTTCTAATATTAAAATATGAAACATTTATTTTTTCGTTCAATATTTTGTACAACTTCATTATACATGAATTGTTTTTAGTTTACCAAGTTATGCATGATATATACATACGTAAGTGTGCACACCACCATAATACAATACTCAAAACATTTGTTTATCATTATACATTCTATATAGTGTATGTGTACATATGTATGTTTATGTAATTGCATAATACATATTTTGGTAAGATAAAATATTTCATGTATAACAAAGTTGCATAAAGTATGGAACGAATAAAAAATAACGTTTGAATCTATAAGAATGAAAAAATGAGTTTGATTCCTAAGAAATCCCTTGGAACTTCCGATGCATTTCCCACAAATTTGTGACAATTAATGTATTTCCTCGGAAATCCATCGAAAGTTCCCACATATTTTCTAGGGATTTTCTTTGGGAAGCTAAAAGTATTTTGTGTATAAAAAAGTTGAACAAAAAAATTAAACTAAAAAAATGGCGCTTGAACCCCGAAAAATAAAAAAAGAAATTATTTTCCTAGGAAATCACTCGGAAGTTCATACGCATTTCCGAGGAAACTGAATATTATTTATTATTTTTCCAACTATTTTATATTGTAATCTACATCTTTCAACACGTATTTGGATATGAAATTATTATTATTATTATTAAATTATTATTAACAACATTGTTATTAATACATATACCTACATTCTAAAACTAATCCTGATGATGGTGTTATTTAAATAAACTAAAAAAAAGGTGTCTGATTTCCGTGGTAATATTTTAAATAATGTTTGTGATAATAATTTTAATTAAAGGTAACGGTAATATTATAAAAATGTTTGTAAAGAAATTCACAAAGAAATGTTTATTTCCTTGGTATTTTCTCGGTATTTCCGAGGACCTTCCTAGGAAAACGCCTAAAAATTTTGAAAAATTTAAATCCAAATAACGGCATTCTAAAAAATTCAACAAATTGCAGTTCCCCCAAATGCTTCTCTTCCCGGTTTTAGGTTTACCCCGAAAATCTGTGCCGCCATTTTGCAATCCGATCTCTCACTCCTTATCTTCGTCTCTCAGTCACGCTCATCACTCACACCGGAGTAAGGTACACATACACTCTTTGATATCTCTCATCTCTCTCTCTATCTCGCTCTCTCTCTCTCTCTCTCTCTCTCTCTCTCGCGTTGAACTAGCCGGCCCTCACCGCCACACCACAACTCACCATTGAAGGCGGTTTGGTGCAGCAGTCGATCTGCAACACTTCGCCACCAGTCGATCAACGTCCGGTCAGCGACTCCGTTCTCCGGTCTCTTCTTATGTGACTTTTTCGTCCTGCGTGTCACCGCCTCCGTCCGCTAATTCCCTTGTCGTCTCCATCTGTCAGCGTCGTTACTGCCTCCCAATGCCAGGTTTGATCATTCTCCATCAACCCTTCGGCATCGATTGTTTTGTAGGCCCATCAGAATAGAGGACGAGATCACGAGAGTAGAGATGCGGCAACCCATCACCTGCGTGGCTGAACCCTAAATTCAAGCTCTCTTCTATTATTATTGTCGTTAGATTAAAATAATTAGGGTTTCGGATACATAAATGAAAGTGTTATATTGATAATGGATGTTTTCCACAGGGTTTACAGAATCAGATTTTCCTTCTTCAACATCAGCTTTTTGTATGGATGATGCAGAGCCAAAGAGGTGATTGGGAACTGCTTATTTGACTTTTAAATGTCATTCTTTATTCCTTCTCATGGGTTCTGATGGTCTCACCAAAGCGCCTATAGCTCTCCTAAATTACCCTGCTCAACTAATGTTTAAATCCACCAAGGTAAAAGTGCATCATACATTATAAAGTTGGGATCTTTTTTGTATCTCAGATTCAAGAACCCCAAAATTTTGATGTTCTTCATGCATTTTTTGATGTCTAAGGACAAAAAAAGTCAGAATCTTGATTTTTTTTCTTTGCATTGTTTGGTTGTACAATGAATTCCAAACGTTTTTATTATTTGATATATTGGAATTGTGATGAACAAAACACATACTTTAAAGAGTCACATGTGAGTTTAGAAGTCTAATATTGCAATTGTAAAGACACAGACAAATATATATATCAAAATAACTCTTTGATTGATTGGAAATATAACTCAAAACCAATTACATATATATGTGTATATGTCTATGTATGTTGCTGTGTTTTTGGTGTGTTTAACCCTCTTGGTAATACACTGAATATATAGGATTGATAGAATCATTTTAATCCTATAATTAATACACATGAGACCCAACCACTTGTTGGTGTCCCTTACTTTGTTCCAGGAATCAAGTTTACTTTGTTGGAGTGGAAAACATTGGTAGGGTATTAAGGAATTTAAGATTCCAACAATCACCCCGAATCTCTAAGTCCTTCTAGAGATGTTTTTCAATCCCGATCAAGTCCCGCATTGTCTTGAACTTGGTTCGAGCCAATGGTTTTGTGAGAATGTCTGCCTTTTGTTCTTCTCCTGGAATGTATTTCACCTCCACTTGTTCCTTTTCAACACACTTACGAATGAAGTGAAACCTCGTGTGAATGTGTTTGCTTCTTCCGTGAAAAACAGGATTCTTCGTGACTTCGATAGCTGACTTGTTATCAACTCTTAGGACCACCTTCTCTTGTGCTTTGTTCATGATTTCGCCTAGCAAATCTTGAAGCCATATTGCTTGACATGCAGCCGCAGTTGCAGCCATGAACTCCGCCTCGCAAGATAATAAAGCAACAGTATCTTGCTTTTGAGAACACCATGTTATTGGAGACAACCCATAGTAGAAAATGTGACCGGTTGTGTTTCTTCCGTCGTCCGTGTCGACATTGTGACTACTATCGCTGTAACCAATGATCCGGTTTTGCCCCATCATCTCGTACTTGATTCCATGTGACGTTGTTCCACGTAAGTACCTTAGGATGTGTTTGATTGCAACACCATGTGATTCTCTTGGATCTTGCATGTATCGACTAACAACTCCAACCGCATATGCCATATCGGGTCTTGTCTGCAAGAGATATCTAAGGCATCCTACCAACTTTCGGTATTGTGTCGGGTCGATTTCGGGTTCATCTTCGGCCTTCGACATTTTGGTTCCTGGATCCATGGGAATGTGGGTCGGATTGCAATCGTGTAAACCGGCTTCTTTTAGAATGCGTCTAGCATACGCTTCTTGGTTTATAGTAATCCCTGATTCTTCTTGTTTGACTTCAATGCCCAGGTAGTAAGTTAATCTTCCAAGATCAGACATCTCGAAGTTCTTGGACATTTCAAATTTGAACCTTTTGATCATGCTCAAATTTGTACCTGTGACAAACAAATCATCAACATAGATTGCTAAAATTAGCAAGTTGGATCCTTCGTTCTTCCGGTACACCGATGGTTCTTTCATGCACTTGTGAAATTTCATTCCTTTCAAAATCCCATCAAGTTTTGTATTCCATGCTCTCGGTGCTTGTCTAAGACCATATAGTGCTTTTGAAAGACGGTACACCTTGTGCTCGTCGCCTTTCCTTATGTAGCCTTCCGGTTGATACACATAGACGGTTTCTCTCAACTCTCCATGTAAGAAAGCCGTCTTGACATCCAAGTGGTGAAGCTCCCATCCATTGGTAGCGGCTAAGGCAATGAGAAACCGTATGGTTTCGATGCGAGCTACCGGAGCAAATACTTCTTGAAAGTCAATACCAGGTTGTTGTACGTACCCTTTAGTAACCAACCTCGCCTTGTGTTTGTTTATGGTGCCATCTGCATTTTTCTTCAGCTTGAACACCCATTTGAGTCCAATGGGCTTCACCCCCATAGGTTTGTTTACGAGAGACCAAGTATTGTTCTTGTTGATTGAATTGATCTCTGTATTCATGGCTTTGACCCACTCTTGTTCTTTTTTCGCCTCTTCAACCGATACCGGCTCGTCATTGGTTGCTAGGAGAAGTTCTTCATTTTCATCAACATAAAGTACATAATCTCGTAATCGAATTGGAAGCACCTTTTGTCTTGTGGGCCTTTGGTTTTGAACATTGTTCACGTTGTTGTTGATCGGACTTGGTTGCTCATTTTCTTGTACCTCCACTCCGTCTTCAATCTCGTGATCCGATTCGTTTGGTTCGTTGTTTACTTCGTTTCCTTGGTTGTTGTTGGCCTTATCTTCCGGTAAATCCCATGGTACTATGAATGATCCTGGTTCTTCATTGTCAGGTGTAGCTTCGTTAACCCAATTCCATCCTTTGGTTTCATTAAAAATAACGTCTCGACTTACGATTATTTTTTGTGTAACCGGGTTAAATAACCGATAGGCTTTTGTACCCGGTTCAGAACCAAGATGAACCAATGGTCTTGATCTTGCATCCAATTTTTTCACGTTTACCGGTTCAACTTTTGCATACGCTAAACACCCAAAGATGCGTACGTTCTCCAAATTAGGTTTTCTTTTATACAACTTCTCGTACGGAGTTGTATCACCAAGTACTCTTGTGTAAACATGGTTGATCAGGTTTGTGGAATGTTTTACCGCTTCTCCCCATAGATAGTTTGGAACATGCATCGCCTTCATGATACTTCGTGTCATGTCCATAAGTGTTTTGTTTCTTCGTTCCACAATACCGTTTTGTTGTGGTGAATATGGGGCGGTAAGATGGCGTTTGATTCCATTCATATCACAAAAGGAATTAAACTCGAGCGAAGTAAACTCACCTCCTCGATCACTTCGAAACACCTTTAAAGACTTTCCGAGCTCATTCTCCGCCAAAGCTTTAAATTTTTTGAAGTGTAAAAACGCCTCATTTTTCTCTTTTAAGAGAAAAATCCACATATACCGTGAAAAATCGTCAATTAGTGTGAAAATGTATCGATTTTGACCCTTCGTTGACGGTGTTATCGGACCACATAAATCACCGTGAACTAGCTCCAATGGTCGTGTTGCTTTGTACGTCGTCATTAATGGAAATGACTTTCTTGTTTGCTTGCCCACCAAACAAGATTCACATAATTGATTCTCACTGTCAAAATGGGGTAACCCTTTGACTAGACCTTTCTTGGACATCTTTTTCATTGACTCGAAATTGATGTGTCCAAGTCTTGCATGCCAACGCCACGTGTCTTCACTTAGTCTTGAATGAAGGCAAATTGGTTCTCCAATAGTCAACTTTATTTTATAAAGGCGGTTTGGAGTTCTTTGTACCTTCATTAATAAGCAGTTGTCGGCATCATGCATCGTCAAATATTCGTCTTTCATCCGAATATCACATCCGGCTTCGGTTGCTTGACCGAGACTGAAAATATTATTTTTCAGATCCGGTATAAAATATATTTCTGTCATCAAACGTTGCTGCCCCGATTTTCCTTGGAAAAGAATTGAGCCTTTCCCTTTTATTTCGACACACGAATTATCACCGAATTTAACCTTTCCGGTTATTCCTTCGTCGAGTTCGGAGAAAAATGAACGATTTCCCGTCATGTGATTACTCGCCCCGTTATCCAAATACCATACATCGTTTTCTTGTGAGTTGTATCGAGACGGTATCACCTTCTCTTCGTTCAAAAATACGGTCTCGTGTAAAAATACTGTTTCATCGGCATCGTCATGTTCGGTAAAATTACTTTCTTGGAATTTTTGGGTTCGGTCCGGACATTTGGATGCGTAATGGCCCGACTTGTCACATCTGTAGCATATAATCTTCGACAGATCTTTTTTCGGGTTTCGGTTTGAGTCCGAATTGGAATTGGGCCGGTTATTGGGCTGTTTGGGCTTATTATTGGGTTGGGTTGATTTTGACCCAGATCCGTTTGAAGACCCGGCTCCACCGGATCCACCTGACCCGGTTCGATTAAAACCCCCTGAACCCCCATTTCTTCCCTTATTCGACTCCTTCTTCCCTCCCGACGATCCCCCTGAACCAGAACCACCTCCACCGCTCCAGCCACCACCGTGGTTTGAACCTTCACCACTTCGAGTGAACATAACCCTCTGCTCGTTTCCGCCATCATCTTCTCTTATCCTTTCTTCGTACGCCTTTAGTCGACCTACAACATCCTCAAATCTGATCGTCTTCAGATCGAGTACCTGCTCCAACGAGGCGACGATCTGAATAAACTTCGATCGTGGCAGTGTTTTCAAGAACTTCTTGACGAGTTTAGACTCGTCTATTGTTTCTCCGAGGGCCGCTGATTTGGAGGCGATACCGGACAACTTTCCGGCGTAGGAATCTATCGATTCAGACTCTGTCATCTTGAGCCGATCAAAATCCGTCATTAAGGTTTGTAGCCTTGCTTCTTTCACTCTTTCAGCCCCCACGTTTCTTGATTTAATTGCATCCCAGAGTTTCTTTGCTGATTCTTGTTCACCGATTTGCATTATCAGGTTTTCTGGCAAGGATTGATATAGCAGTCGCATGGCTAAGCAATCTTTTTCTTCATTTTGGTCGGTTCCTGGATCGATCACGATCCACACCTTGTGGATTCGAAGCACAACCTTCATTCTCATCGCCCATACAGTGTAATTTGTGGGTGTGAGCATCGGACATGTGACATTGGATGAACCGATCAACTTCTCCCTCACCTGAGGAGTAGCACCTCCAGTATCATCGACATCTGACATCTTCTTTTACTGGTGTCCTTCTTGATCACGAGGTATGAATTCAAAGCCCCTGTTCTTGAGCTCTGATACTAATTCTAATATTGCAATTGTAAAGACACAGACAAATATATATATCAAAATAACTCTTTGATTGATTGGAAATATAACTCAAAACCAATTACATATATATGTGTATATGTCTATGTATGTTGCTGTGTTTTTGGTGTGTTTAACCCTCTTGGTAATACACTGAATATATAGGATTGATAGAATCATTTTAATCCTATAATTAATACACATGAGACCCAACCACTTGTTGGTGTCCCTTACTTTGTTCCAGGAATCAAGTTTACTTTGCTGGAGTGGAAAACATTGGTAGGGTATTAAGGAATTTAAGATTCCAACAAGAAGTAGAATCATTCACATGTGAGCAGGGGATTGTCATTGTAAGAATAGCCCTCACTGTAATTGGAAAAACATAAAATAAGGAAAAAGATGCATACTTTAAGATACCTCAATGCTAAATTTGATTATTAGATTAGTGTTTATTTATTTATTTATTTCACAAGTAATGTTGTATAAAAATCAAACAACATTTGGCAATATCATGTACTCATCATAATGACAACATGTGCCTTCCATTTTTTTTCCATGCATTTTATCACTAGGAAATAGACCTGAATAAAAAAAATTGTTCTTTTTGTTTATATTTGATTCATATAACTCTTGTATTACAGGGACATTACATGGGCAGAGCAGTATTTCTGATTTCAAATCAAGGTAGGCCAGACAATCTTCTTGATAAAAATATAGAAATTTAGTGTGCAAACTATTTTTCATTTATTTTTTTATATGTAGAGGTTGAAGCTTTCTCAAATACTTCAAATCATTGGCATAATGCATCTTCATCAGCTAATATTGATGGCCTTGCTTCAAAGTCTACTCCAGCTATTTTAATGCTACAAAAGGCTCAAATACAAAAGAATGAATAGAAATATTTTGTGCAATGCTTTGTAAGTTTCATATTGTCTTTTATTATCAATTTGTTTTCATATTACTACATTAAGTAACAGATCGTCTTCCCTTCTGTTTCAGTTGATAGGGTTGAAATAAAAAGTGATAAGCTTTCATAAAGGATTTGAGAGAATGAAAATCTTTTCACTCTTGTGTGCTCAAAATGGGACTTGAGTTTGAACCGACTTACGGATAACTCTCATTACTTTATATGCAAAATTTGGGCATGTTACGATTGCAGCTATGTTGTAATGGATAATATTTTGTATTTATGTTTATTGTGTTTGTATATAAACTTCAAATAAGATTTGGTCATTTGTATTAGATTTTTTCTACATTTTGGGCAGAAAAAAAATCTGGTTTCTTGTTTTTGTTTTGATTTTTTTAAAAAAACTCAGGTTTCCTCGGTAATGCCTAGGAAAATCTATTATAAAAGTGTCACTAAAAAACTATTGCGAAAACTGTCAGAATAAATATTTCCTAGGAAATTCCTCGGAAAAGTATTGTACAAGGAAATGTCTCGAAAATATAGTTCCTAAGAAATTCCTCGGAAATACATTTCCTAGGAGATTTCTTGGAAATGTATATCCTAGAAAATTCCTCGGAAAAATATTTCCTAAGAAATTCCTCGGAAATTTATTTCCTAGGAAACTTCTCGGAAAAATATAGCCTCGAAAATTCCTCGGAACTATCGACAAAACATATCTCCTCGGAAATGCCTTGTAAATTTCCTCGGAAATCCCTTACAAAAAGTTTCCTAGGAGGGTTTTACCTACGCACAACTTTTCCTCGGTATTTCCTCATAAACACCGATTTCCTAGGAATTTCCGAGGAAATTGTCCCTCAGAAAAGACATGTTTTTTTAGTAGTGTATATGCATATGTTTGTTTTAAATGTGCATATGCACCAAAAATAAATTTTTTTGAAAACTTCTTAGTTAAAATATTAATATCGAAACAGAAGGAATATTTTCGTTTATTCGAAAAAAATATCATTTTTTTTCAAAATAATTAATTTTTAACGCATATTCATATTATGCAGATTTTTAATAACTCTATATCCATAAGAATATATATATATATATATATATATATATATATATATATATATATATATATATATATATATTCACATAAATAAATATATACATATGCATAGAAATAAGTATATCAATAAATTAATTAAATGCATATGAATATGCTTATATATATATACATATGCATATCAACATATGATGTATAAAAATGATTTTTGTATTTCGAAATTAATATTTAAAAAAATAATTTTATATAAAATGAAGTTTTTTTAATTCATATTCATATATTTTTTTTGTGCATATGCATAATTAAAAAAATCATAATCATATGCACATCCACATTTTAAAAAACATATTTAATGTCTCTGTATTGTAACGTTCATTTCAGGTATTTTTTTCTTTTCAGAATTTTAGGGTTTTAGACTGGAACTCGACGAGTTGGGGAGCTCCAACTCGTCGAGTAGAGATCATTGTGGGACGCGGGTTAAGGACCCTACTCGACGAGTTGGAAGGCTCAACTCAACGAGTAGGCGCTGTAAAGGAAAACCCTAAATTTTAGGGTTTGCACCATATATAATCTCCTTAAAACCTTGAGGCTGACCTTCCATCAGCCTCCAAAACCCTAAGAACGTCAGTGCTAAACCCTAATCCCCATTTTCTCTCATATTGTGAGCTAGAGTGACTTTTAGAGCTTAAGAAGAAGAATATAGTGAGAAGAAGGAGGAGATTCAGCAAACAAAGCCTTCACTCTTGAGCTTGACCATCTTGTGGACTATTGTAATCATTCAAGATTCGATTTTTATCTTAGAATATGACTAGATCTTGAGTTTACTCTTCATTTCCCATCATTCTTTTCGATTGCATGCATGGGGTTCATAAAGTTTGCAACCTTATGAATCTCCAGGGCAAAATGGTCCCATGGTGGGCTAGATCTAGATTTTGGTCAAGCATGGATGCCATGCATGGATTTTAGAGTATATTTTCCCTTTTTGGCCTTTTTGACTTCAAGACATGCATTGGACATGCATATCCATAAAGCCTCCATCTTTGGAACGTTTTGAGGATTAGAACCTCTTATGGAAAGGAGGGATTTTAATTCCCTAGAGTCTTGAACCACATGGCTAAGCTTTTGAGCTTTCCAACCTTTGTTAAGGGCTTTAGAGCATTCAGAGTGGTTCTAGAGGATAAAGTTGGAAACTTTATCCTTCTAAACACCTTTAGGTTTCAGATCTAAGCCCTAGAATCCCTATAATCAACGTATCATCGGAATAAGCAAACAGGGGGAAAACTCGACAAGTTGCCCTGGCAACTCGACGAGTTGGATCAGGTTCCCCCGTCTACTGAATATTGAGTGAACTCGCCGAGACGATGAGACAAATCGGCGAGGTGGCTAGGGTTTGTCATGGTTCTCTAGACTCTGAATGAACTCGACGAGTTGCTAGATGCACTCGACGAGTTGGGGTCAACATGGACTGTTGACCTTGACTGTTGAATTGGACTTTGACCAGGGTTGACCAAGTTTGACCTTGAGGGTATTTATGATATTTCGGGATTTTGACAAGTTAATCACATGATGATTATTGGTAGTTGAGTTGGAGCTGCGCCTTGGGATTTATCTGATCTTGTCTTATCAGTTCGGCATTCTTGAGAGGTGAGTCTCCTCACCATACCAATGGGTCGAAGGCACCAAGGCCGGCCCATTTTGTTTTATGTGGTACACTAGTGGTTATATGTTAGGTGGTATGCTAGTTGGATATATGTTATGTGGTGTGCTAGTTGTTGCTGTAATATTTGCATGAAAGACCATGGGGGTGCCCATGACACTTGGTTGTAAGACCATGTGGGGGTGCCCATGGCATTCCAGGTAAAGACCATGGGGGTGCCCATCACACTTGGTTGTAAGACCATGTAGGGGTGCCCATGGCGTTCTAAGTAAGACCATGGGGGTGCCCATGGCACATAGGTGTAAGACCATGTGGGGCTGCCCATGGCATCCTAGAGTAAGACCTTGGAGGGTGTCCAGGGCATCCTTATATGTTTTTATACATGACTTATGTGATTGATATGGATTATATGATTATGTGATTATGCGGGGTATGCTCTGGGGAACTCACTAAGCATTAGCTTACAATTTGTTGATTTGTTTTAGGTATATCTAAGCCTAAGGGAAAGGGAAAAGCTTGATGACGCGACATGAACTCTCCGACATTTGATTTGATGGGACACTCTGATGTTTGAAATAAAATGTTAATGTTCTGAATTTTGAAAACAATGGTCAATGTTACTTCATATTTTATGGAAATGTTTGATTAATTAAAAATGAAAAAAAAAATTCTTTTGAAAATTGGGTCGTTACAAGTTGGTATCAGAGCCTTGGTTTGAGGGATTCGGGCACACTCTCGGGTGTGCCAGGACTCAAACTAAGGAAATGATAAAAAAAAATTTCAAAAATCAAAAGTTAAAAACTTCTTAAAATAAAAAAAAGGAGAGTGCAATGCGCGTGATCGGCCGAGCTCAAGTAAGTAGTTCCCCAATTTTCTTAGCCATGCTATACTGATATTTGGATTATGATAGTCGGATGGATTTTGCTATGTGTATGTTTCTAAATTTGTATACGGTTAGGAGCTTATACCCTTAGAATGATTGATTTGGCCTTATTTCCTGTTCCTTGTTTGGTTGTGGTCCTAGGGTAGAATCTATTATTCGAAAGTCCATTTGATCGTTTTCTATGTATAATTTGCATACATAAAGGCAACCTGTTATGATTGGTCTGATTTCTGGTTTGATGTGGGTAGAGAAAATCTTAGGATAACCTGGGATTTGAGTTAAGTTGTAGCCTATGAGATTTGTTTTGTTTTGGGACGAATTAGAGTTATCAGGTAGAACCTTGGGGAAGGTACAGGTAGGTGTGGAAGGTAGTATTGGGCCAGTACTACTGAAAGCACAGGACCTGTACCCAAACTGATGTTAGATCTGAAAGCTCTAAGGAGAACCGGTGTGGGAGGATCCCCTTTTGGACATATTGATCATTATGATTTATGACATTGCAGTTCAGTATGGTGGTGACACGATTTAGAGCAGGGGGATCAGGATCAGGATATGGATCTGGGTCGGGCAACGGTACCGAGCCCATTGATGAGAGGCTGCGCGAGCTCATTGCAGTCGAGGTTACGAGGGGCATCCTTGACGCCACCCCAGTTATTTTTGGGACGGTCAAGGAAGGGATGATGAAGATTATGGAGGAGAGGCTCAGATCATCTAGAGCCGATATTGCTACGGTCTAGGTCGGGGCCCGAACTCCCTCGTTTCGGGAGTTCAAGGGGTGTGGGGGTCGGAGTTCTTTGGGGTCATGGACCCCATAGTTAGTTGACGCTGGGTGGCGCACATAGAGAAAGCCTAGCGCACAAGTTCTTACACGGATGCGGCAAAGGTGGGGTTTGCTTCATGTATGCTGATGGATCGAGCCCGGGACTGGTGGGGAGAGGTGAATAGCCAGGTGCGAACAACCGGTGTGGTTGAGATGACATGGGCCGAGTTTGTCAGACGCTTTGATCCGGAGTTTGCACCACCTATTGAGGTGCAACGGTTAGTGGGGGAGATTCAGGAGCTTCAGCAGACCACCGAGACTGTGGCGGAGATCACCGCCAAGTTTCGGGAACGAGCACTATTGATCCCGCAGTATGTTGGAGATGAGGATATGAGGAGGACGAGGTATCATTCCATGCTGAGGGATTATATCAGTGAGTTTGTGAGTTTTACAGGGTGCAAGACCCTGAACGAGATGGTGGAGAAGGCCTGTGAGCGGGAGATGGAGTTGGAGTTCTGCACCAAGGAGAAATCCGAGCAGGCACAGACAGTATTAGGTCAGGCTAAAAATCCTAAGACCTCGGATTCTTCCAGTAGGGGCCAGCAGGGCCGTGGCCGGTGTGCCAAGTGCGGTAAGCCGCAAAATAGGGCCTGTCGAGTTGTGGGTTCGGGGTGTTACACGTGTGGACAGCAAGGTCACATGAGCAGGGATTTCCCCAAGAAGGGCTTGATTTGTTTCCACTGCAACCAAACCGGCCACAAACGGGCCGATTGTCTGAGGTTGCAGGGAGGAGGAGGAGGAGCAGTGGCGGCGCCTGTGCCCGCCACACTAAGGATCACTGATGGCTGCCCTACTAAGGCGGATGCTCCAACGGTGAAGAGCCGAGCATTTCAGCTGACTACTGAGGAGGCTCGGCAGCGCCAGACGTCGTGGCTGGTACGTGTTTTATATTTCCTGCTTGATATTGATTTATATTGCTTATATATATATATATATATATATATATATATATATATATATATATATATATATATATATATATATATATAAGTGTGTGTGTGCTCATGTATAGGGACTTTTTTGATCAATGGTATGTCGGCTCACGTCCTATTTGACTCGGGTGCCACCCGATCGTTTGTATCACTTGCGCTTAGCAAGAAGTTCCGGGATGCGTCGAGGACTTGGGAGTCCCCGCTTGAGGTTGAGATTGCGGTTGACCGCACTGTGAGTGCTGCGTGAGTGTATCAGGACTGTGTCCTGAATGTGCTTAGGGATAGATTCCGTGTTGATCTAGTCCCGATACCGTTACGAGGGTGAAGGTGATCGTCGGGATGGACTGGTTGGGGGCCAATGGGGCCATGATCGATTGCGAGCGCCAGCTGGTGATGGTTGGAACCCCAAGTGGGGGAGAACTGGTTATTCATGGAGAGAGGGCGTCGTAGGGGCCAACCCTCTGTTCAGCTGTGAGGGCTAGGAGATTGCTTCATCAGGGTTGTTCGAGATTTTTGGCTTATATATCAGATACGAGGATCAATACCACGATGGACGTGAGCAGTGTACCGGTTGTACAGGAGTTCCGGGATGTCTTTCCCGAGGAGTTACCTGGGGTGCCTCCGGAGAGGCAGGTGGAGTTTCGCATTGATTTGGTGTCGGGTGCAGCTCCAATAGCCAAGGCACCATACCGGCTAGCTCCGCCCGAGATGCAGGAGCTATCTACGCAGCTTCAGGAGCTGCTAGACCGAGGGTTTATCTGTCCGAGAAGTTCCCCATTGGGAGCACCGATCCTGTTCATGAAAAAGAAGGACATGTCACACATGATGTGTATTGATTTTCGAGAGCTGAACAAACTAACGATGAAAAACCGTTATCCACTACCGAGGATCGATGATTTGTTCGACCAGCTGCAGGGTGCGTCTTGGTTTTCCAAGATTGATCTTCGGTCGGGGTACCATCAGATGAGGATTCGGGAAGAGGATATACCGAAGACAGCTTTCAGGACTTGGTACGGGCACTATGAGATTGTGGTAATGACATTCGGGCTCACCAATGCCCCAACAGCGTTCATGGATCTCATGAACAGGGTGTGTAGGCCGATGTTGGATCGGTCGGTGATCGTGTTTATCGATGATATTTTGGTCCATTCTAAGACGAAGGAGCAGCATCTAAGGGAGGTATTGGAGACAATGAGAATGGAAATGCTTGATGCCAAGTTCTCAAAGTGTGATTTATGGTTGAGAGAGGTGCAGTTGTTGGGGCACATCATCAACCAGGAGGGTATTTCGGTTGATCCAACCAAGGTTGAGGCAGTGATGCGGTGGGAAGTACCAAAGAACGCATCTGAGATTCGGAGCTTCTTGGGTCTTGCGGGGTATTATTAGAGGTTCATCCAGGATTTCTCCAAGATCGTTGTGCCATTGACTCGTTTGACCAAGAAGAATGTAACCTTCTGGTGGGGCCCGGCCTAGCAGTTGGCTTTCGAGACCCTGAGACAGAAGTTATGCGAGGCCCCGATTCTGGTGCTACCGGAGGGGCTGGATGATTTGGTAGTGTATTGTGATGCATTGATCTCAAGGTTAGGGGCGGTACTGATGCATAGGGGGCATGTGATTGCTTACGCCTTGAAGCAGTTGAAGCCTCATGAGGCGAATTACCCCACTCACGACCTGGAATTGGGGGCAATGGTGTTTGCCCTCAAGATTTGGAGACACTACTTGTATGGAGTACGGTGCACTATTTATACTGATCATAAGAGTTTGAAGTATTTGATGGATCAATAGAAGCTCAACATGCGACAGAGGAGGTGGTTGGATGTGCTGAAAGATTATGACTATGAGATCTTATACCATCCAGGGAAGGCCAACGTGGTGGCCGATGCTTTGAGCCGCAAGATGGTAGATTCTCCGATCGGGAACGTTTGTATGAGGATGACGGTGGTCTCTCCACTACTAGATATGATCAAGAAGGCTCAAGTGGAGGGTTTGAAGAAAGAGAACTGGAAGATAGAGCGGTTTCGGGGGCATTTTCCGTTATTTGTACGGGATGGTCGGGGGCTCTTGACACAGTGTGGCCGAGTGTGGGTACCGGTGACCGGGGGAGTGAGGCAGAAGATATTGGAGGAGGAAAATAAGTCCAAGTTCTCTATACATCCGGGAGCTAAAAAATGTATAGAGATCTGAGACTTAGCTATTGGTGGCCCTGCATGAAGCGGGAGATCACTTGGTTCGTGGAGTGGTGCTTGACCTGTAGGAAGGTCAAGGCCGAACATCAGCGGCCACATGGCAAGGTTCAGCCGCTACCCATTCCTATATGGAAGTGGGAGGAGATTACTATGGACTTCATCACAAAGTTACCGAGGACAACGAGGGGTGTGGACGCCATATGGGTTATTGTGGATTGGCTGACGAAGAGTGCCCACTTTATTCCGATCTCCGAGAGCATCTCCGCTGAGAAATTAGCGGATATTTAAGTGTGAGAGGTGGTGGCTAGGAACGGGGTGCCAGTGTAAGTAGTCTCTGACTGGGATGTTCGATTTACATCTAGATTCTGGAAGAAGTTCCACGAGGAGCTGGGCACTCAATTACATTTCAGCACAGCGTACCACCCCCAAACAAACGGCCAGAGTGAGAGGACGATCCAAACACTCGAGGATGTGCTCCGGGCATGCGTGTTGGACTTTGGAGGGAGTTACGATACATACCTCCCACTAGCAGAGTTTTCATACAATAATAGTTATCATGCTAGTATCGACCGACCACCGTTTGAGATGTTGTATGGTCGGAGGTGTAGGAATCCTGTTTGTTGGGGTGAGGTAGGGCACCGGGTCATGGGGAGAACCGAGGTGGTGCTCAAGACGACCGAGTTGATTCAGCAGGTGCATGACAGGCTACGAGTTGCACAGAGCCGTCAGAAAAGCTATGCTGACCGACGCCGATTGGATCTTGAGTTTCAGGTGGGGGATTTCGTCTTGCTGAAAGTGTCACCATGGAAGGGTGTCATTAGGTTTCGGAAGAGGGGTAAGCTAGGGCCCCGGTATATTGCATCGTTCAGGATTACTGCCCGGGTGGGCAAGGTGGCTTATCGCTTGGATCTGCCGGACGAGCTTATCCAGATACACAACACCTTCCACGTGTCCCAGCTTCGGAAGTGTGTTACATACGAGGTCGTGGTTGTTTCGTTGGACGACATTCAGGTGGACGAGAGCCTGAACTACATTGAGAGGCCCATTGTGATTTTGGAAAGGAAGACCAAGGATCTTCGGAACAAGGAGGTGAAGTTAGGAAAGGTGCAATGGAAGCACCGAAGAGGCTCCGAATGGACATGGGGGCGGGAGGATGAGATGCGAGAGCACTACTCGGATTTATTCACATCAGCAGACTTTGAGGACGAAGTCTAGTTCAAGTGGGGGAGATTTGTAATGCTCATTTCAAGTATCTTTTTCTTTTCAGAATTTTAGGGTTTTAGACTGGAACTCGACAAGTTGGGGAGCTCCAAATCGTCGAGTAGAGATCATTATGGGACGCGGGTTAAGGACCCTACTCAACGAGTTGGAAGGCCCAACTCGACAAGTAGGCGCTGTAAAGGAAAACCCTAAATTTTAGGGTTTGCACCCTATATAATCTCCTTAAAACCTTGAGGTTGTCCTTCCATCAGCCTCCAAAACCCTAAGAATGTCAGTGTTAAACCCTAATCCCCATTTTCTCTCATATTGTGAGCTAGAGTGACTTTTGGAGCTTCAGAATAAGAAGACAGTGAGAAGAAGGAGGAGATCCAGTAAACAAAGCCTTCACTCTTGAGCTTGACCATCTTGTGGACTATTGTAAGCATTCAAGATTCAATTTTTATCTTAGAATATGACTAGATCTTGAGTTTACTCTTCATTTCCCATCATTCTTGTCGATTGCATGCATGGGGTTCATAAAGTTTGCAACCTTTTGAATCTCCACGGGAAAATGGTCCCATGGTGGGCTAGATCTAGATTTTGGTCAAGCATGGATGCCATGCATGCATTTTAGAGTATATTTTCCCTTTTTGGCCATTTTGACTTCAAGACATGCATTGGACATGCATGTCCATAAAGCCTCCATCTTTGGAACATTTTGAGGATTAGAACCTCTTCTGGAATGGAGGGATTCCAGATCCCCAGAGTCTTGAACTACATGGCTAAGCTTTTGAGCTTTCCAACCTTTGTTAAGGGCTTTAGAGCATTTGCAGTGGTTCTAGAGGATAAAGTTGGAAACTTTATCATTCTAAACACCTTTAGGTTTTAGATCTAAGCGCCAAAGTCCCTGCAATCAACGTATCATCGGAATAAGCAAACAGGGGTAAAACTCGACGAGTTGCCCTGGTAACTCAATGAGTTGGATCGGGTTCCCCCATCTACTAAATATTGAGTGAACTCGCCGAGTCAATGAGACAACTCGGTGAGTTGGCTAGGGTTTGTCATGGTTTTCTGGACTATGAAGAAACTCGACGAGTTGCTAGATGCACTCGACGAGTTGGGGTCAACATGTACTGTTGACCTTGACGGTTGACTTGGACTTTGACCAGGGTTGACCAAGTTCGACCTTGAGGGTATTTATGGTATTTCGGGATTTTGACAAGTTAATCACATGATGATTATAGGCAGTTGAGTTGGATCTGCGCGTTAGGACTTATTTGATCTTGTCTTATCAGTTCGGCATTCTTGAGAGGTGAATCTCCTCCCCATACCAATGGGTCGAAGGCATCAAGGCTGGCCCATTTTGTGTTATGTGGTATACTAGTGGTTATATGATAGGTGGTATGCTAGTTGGATATATGTTATGTTGTTTCCTAGTTGTTGCTGTGATATTTGCATGAAAGACCATGGGGGTGCCCATGACACTTGGTTGTAAGACCATGTGGGGGTGCCCACGACATTCCAGGTAAAGACGATACGGGTGCCCATTTCACTTGGTTGTAAGACCATGTGGGGGTGCCCATGGCGTTCCAAGTAAGACCATGGGGGGTGTGTAACACCCATAAAATTTGAGCAAAATTAAAACATTTTAATCATTCAAAAACCATTATGTTCATACAACTCGTTTTCAAAATAGTTTAAACATCAGAGTATCCCCCAGAACCATATCATATAAATCATAAAACATGAGGAGCGGTACGATCACGCCTTCGCCTTGCCACGATCTCCTGAAGTACCTGAAACAATACACTGAAACTGTAAGCCCGAAAGCTTAGTGAGTTATCCCCAAAATACCAACCACACATATCATACTCATAACATATCATAAATAGAACAGCCATGCACATCGGGTCTACTGTGTAACTGGTCCGCCCGCACCGGGCCTTCAGTCCGCCTGGTCCACCCTCCGAGTCTAGCTATGTACGTCGAGTCTACAGTGTGATTGGTCCACCCGCACCGGGCCTTCAATCCACCTGGTCCACTCTCTAAGTCTACAGTATGACTGGTTCGCCCGCACCGGGCCTTCAGTCGGCCTGGTCCACTCTCCGAGCCTCGGCACGTCTGGTCCGCCCTCTTGGGGCCTTCAGCCTATCCGGACCGCTCGCTGGGCCTTCAGAACATCCGGGTCCGCCCTGCGTATGTTGGCCTACAGCACAAAGCAGGACCCGCCTCAACCCAACCCCCGTCAAACAACCATGTGCACATACAGCAATTAATCACATAACAATCCTCAACCAGACAAACAGTCTAACAGATCACATAGCATATCAACATCCTAACCAAGATTCCGACCTAACGGGTCACTAGCATAACATTACCCTATATCCCGGGTACCGACCTTAACCAGGTCACTAACATAACACCATCCTAAATACCAGGATGCAGATCTAGCAAAACAATAACATAACAAACAATACCCGGATTTCCATCCGATAAAGGGCCGGCCTTGGTGCTGTAGACCCTGTCGATATAGTGAGGATAACTCACCTTGCAACTGACGAAATCCTGCAAATCTCTGACCGCTGACTCACCGGGACTCCCAACTATCACATGATAATCACCAAGTTAGAATCCAACATGACTTTCTAGGCCAAGGGCCCACAACACTCATTAAGTCCATTATCCTCTTATTGGGCCAAGACCCAAAACCAAATCCTCATGCAAAGCCCAATATTGGTCCAATTTACTAAATTGGGCCCACCTTTCCAAACGGGCCTAGATCCAAGGTCCATAATAATTACTGGGTCCAATTTACTCCATCCATACTATTCAGTCACGGCCCAAGCCCAACTAGCCCATAAACAGCCCAATTACTCAAGGCCCAAAATTAAAAACCCAACAGAGGGCGTACGCTGGGCGTACTCCTCTGGTACGCGGGCGTACGCACGTCTGCACCAAAAATCCTTCCATGTGCTTAATGGCTTAAGCACTTAAGCCCATATGCGAGATCTAGTGACAAAAAGGGCCTAGGACTCATAAAGTCTCAATCTTTATCCTTTTGGACGTCCATAAAGCTCTTAACTTAAGGTCTTAACCCATTAAGACCTTCCTACTTCTTACATGGGACAACCAAAGCCATTGGGACCTCATTTTTCTTACTCAAGACCTCTCCAATGGTCTGAAAGGACAGCTCATCTTAACCAAAACACATCATGCATCATAATGGGGGTTTTTGGGACAAGAATGGTGTCAAAACTTCACCACACTTAGATCTACACAAAACAGATGTCAAGCAAGAAGCTTTATACCTTTAGGAGCTCTTGAACCACCAGAAAACTTCAGATCTACACGTTGGACTTCTTCCTCTACGCACTAGATGCAACACCTTCTTCTAAAAACACTCTAAATTCACTTCCAATGTTCACACACTCAAGAAGTTGGCTAGGGTTTGGGGAAAACGGCTCTAAACAGTGGACGCTAGGGTAAGGGAGGGTTATGAGCTCTTAAAGTTGTTTAAATAGCCTCCATACCCGAAATATTAGGGTTTCTGGATGATAGACGTACGCTGGGCGTACGTCGAGGGACTCCCGCGTTCATTTACTCCATTACGCTGGGCGTACATCCAACTTATGATGGGCGTACCCAGCCAAACACGTGCATGCATGCTTAGCATGCATGGGACCCCTTTGCCAAACTCCCCCCCTAGGGACCATTGATGCCCATATCTTTAATTTACAATATATCTTCTATCCTAAGTCCGTTCCCAACGAACTTTATATCCACGTAAAGGTGGCGAGAAGCCCTACGCTTCTAGCAACACACCCCGACCCGAAACCTTCTCGAATAAAACCCATTGCCCATAAAAGACCGAGACGCCCTTACTCTTGATCTCGGGGATCCATGAATAATTACTCTTAGAACGGGGCGTTACAATTCTCCCCCACTTAAATATGATTTCTCCCTCAAAATCGCCAATTGTCAACTCTGGCTACCCAAACGTACATGCATCAATACCCTTACCAAAACCAACACTCACATCTGGCCCAATCAACCTCCGGCTGGAATACCAGGCATGCCTACGACGGGTCCGCTCATCCTTAGGATGGAATACCCTCGTATCCCTACACATGTTTGGCCCAATCAATCCTCGGGTTGGAATACCAAACACATCAAGTCCAATCATTCATAGGGTCCGGTCATCCTCATGATGGAATACCCCAGATTGGAATACCTCCACATACATAACTCAAACCCAAAACCATACTCGGAACCAAGGACCTTGTCCTTGCGTCCCCCCTCGAACTCTCCGGTTCGCCACACTTGAGTATAACCCACTCACACTTCCCTATCGCGATCTCTAGGTCCTTGACCTTCGACTGTAATATCCTTATGCAGTCCTCAGCACCGGTCCAGACTGCTCCCGAGTCTGTTATCCTGCTGACTCACCTTCCTCTGTCCCATTCCCCGATCTGGAACCACTATCCTCCTCATCTTCCAAGGAGACCGAAAACATGCCTGCGCATCATCCAACATTGCCACAACCTCAACGGGCATCCAACCCATATGTGCTTCCATATATCTGGTACAATCCTAGTGCTTACTACCAATAGCTGAAGCACTTTCGATCATCCATTTACTCCACTGCCTCCATTTCAGAGGACCCAGACTCCTTCCGGAGTTACATACCTTTCCTTTCCAGGAAGTCTACTCCACAACCATAACCGCACTTATAAGTGCCACTAAGCTAAACTCCATTCTACCGATCCACTAACACATACAGGGTCTTCAGCATGACTGGACCGCCCTTCCAGGCCTTCAGCCTATCTGGACCACTCTCAGAACCTTCAGCATGTCTGGACCGCCCTCCTGGGCCTTCAGCTTGTCTGGACCGTTCCCTGAACCTCCGGCCGACTCCATCATCATGATCAATACTTGGGGCCAGACCATATCGATTACTATTGCATGGTGACTTATTCACTCATTCTCCTCCTATCGATCCATGAACACTTACAGAGTCTTCAGCATGACTGGACCGCCTTCCCAGGCCTTCAGCCTATCTGGACCACTCTCAGAACCTTCATCATGTCTGGACCGCCCTCCTGGGCCTTCAGCCTGTCTGGACCGTTCCCCGAGCCTTCGGCCTGACTGGTACGCCTCCCGGCCTTCAGTCTATCCGGACCTCTCAAATGCCGTCGCACATCACCCTGAACCATTCCTTCCGGGAATCCTTCCCATGCAATCTGTTCTAGCCCTCTAGGGATTCCTAACTTCACATCTGTTCTATGAATCTTTTACCCCGGCCTGATCCCATGCCTCTCAACAATCACTTTCTCTGAGAACCATGGTCTGTTCCCTGCCCCACGTGTCTATCTCCACATTCTTGGCTAACACTACGCTGAAATCCAACAGCTAACCATCCCTGGATGCATGTTGTTCCACCGGAGAATTTTCCAATTTTCCCCCACTTAGTGCATCGACTACTAACCACCGTTCCCAAAACCGGCATGGCTCAATCGCCCTTACTCCATATATTCCCTCTTATCCATGAACTGACTCCCTCGGGAGTGAGTAACCTTCACCGTATAACCCTTCCGCCATCGCACACCTGAACTCCAAGGAAGTTCGAATCTCAACTGAACACTCCTCGCAACGCAGTCGCTATTCCAAGCAACGAGATCATATACCTTATCTTCCGACCAAGAATCCTCCTGAACACTAACTACCACTCCTAACTACTAAGATCCTCAATCATACTATGAAACATGCGGAACAAGGCAGACAGATTTACCATACTACACAATCAACAAGATAACAAGATATCACAATGGAAACATACCCGCAGCTGCATCTGGCTCTGCCCTGACCTCCTCTGTTGTAAGCTGAAATGCGCGTCCCTGAGCCCTCGGAGGCTCCGCTCCACCCTGACCCCTGCCAGTAATCCTCAAAGTGGCCGGTGCTGGAGCCTGCACCGATCCTGTAGCAAACTGTGGGCAGTTGGCCCTCAAGTGTTCAACCTGATGGCAATGATAACAAATCCTCATATCCTGCACCGGGGCTGACTGACGGCAATCCCTCGCATAATGCCCCTCTCTTCCGCACTTGCGGCACGCACCACCGGACCTACAAACTCCAGTATGACCCTTCCCACAATTTTTGCAAGTGTGGCTGCTCTGACTCCCAATCCTGGAGTCAACGGTTTTGAACCGTTTCGGCGCCAGCTGCGACTGCACTGGGGCCTGCCTCTGCTCTCGCAACTGCAACTCAATCTCCAACTCACGCCGCCTGGCGGCCTCCTGCAGCTCTAACAAGGTATCACACCTTTGCGTGGACACAAACTGCCTGATGTCCCTCTTGAGCATACTCAGATATCGGGACATCTGAGCCTGCTCCGAAGCAAACTCTGGGCAAAACATCACCCTCTCAGTAAACATCCTGGTGATCTCCGTCACCGACTCTGAATCCTGCTTCAGCTCCAGGAACTCCTGAGCCAACCTCTCTCTCTCAACCTGTGGAACATAACGGGTACTGAACATCTCCCGGAACTGATCCCATGTAACCGCAGCCCGCTGCGCGTCAGAATAAGATCCCGTAGTCAACCTCCACCAATCCTTCGCTCCGAGCCTCAACAGGTTCAGAGCACACCTCACCCTCTGATCAGCAGGGCATGAACACGTGAAGAAACATCCCTCCACGTCTGACAACCACCTCACAGCAACGATCGGATCCTGAACTCCATCGAAAGTACGGGGCTTCGTATTATCGAAGTCTCGATACTGAAAACCTCGACCGGTTCCTCCCCCCTGCCATTGCTATAGCCGCTGTAGCTGCCGCGGCAGCCGCCTCCGCAAGAGCTGCATAGCGCTCATCAAAGTACTCGACCATGGCGGTCTTGATCGACCCAAACATCTCCGACAACTCGGCCCGGAACATAGCAGCAACTTCATCATGCAGGATCTCACGAATCCTAGCATCCAACTCGTCCGTGCTCATCTGACCAATGACCTCGGGTGGTACTGACCCATCCTGACCACCCTCTCCCGATCCTGATCCCGAACCGGATCCTGCCCCGAAACGTCTCGTAATCGCCATACTGCAATACACCAACAAGACCCTTAGACACATCACATGTCCACCCGGGTAACTATCTCATAACCGATACCCTAGAGAGTTGTGACTTCCTTGATACGCGTATGGGTCCTGTGCTTTCAGTAGTACGGGCCCATACTACCTTCCACACGTACCCATATTTGTCTCAAGTATCACCACAACACTCTAACCATATATTCACACACCCGCTCAATCCTCACTCCTAGAGGAAAAGCTGCATATCTCAGATAAGGAAAACCCTAGGCTAATAGGCATCACATAATCAGGCAATTCTATCATGCAATTCCTGAAGATCCCTAGCCTAGTACTAGCATGCTGTTCTAACATATCACATAATCAAATAACTTGTATGGTATTTTGGGGTCTACTTACTGGCTCTGGCTGATCGTACCCTCTGCATCCTCCTTTACTTATTTCAAAAACCTTTTGAAAACCATTTTGAAAATCCCTCCTTGATTTGAGACTGGATTCACCCGAATGTTCCTCCAATTCACTCAAACCAAGGCTCTGATACCAACTTGTAACACCCATAAATTTTGAGCCAAATTAAAACATTTTAATCATTCAAAAACCATTACGTTCATACAAATCGTTTTCAAAATAGTTTAAACATCAGAGTATCCCCCAGAACCATATCATATAAATCGTAAAACATGAGGAGAGGTACGATCACGCCTTCACCTTGCCACGATCTCCTGAAGTACCTAAAACAATACACTGAAACTGTAAGCCCGAAAGCTTAGTGAGTTACCCCCAAAATACCAACCACACATATCATACTCATAACATATCATAAATAGAACAGCCATGCACATCGGGTCTACTGTGTAACTAGTCCGCCCGCACCGGGCCTTCAGTCCACCTGGTCCACCCTCCGAGTCTAGCCATGTACGTCGAGTCTACAGTGTGATTGGTCCGCCCGCACCGGGCCTTCAATCCACCTGGTCCACTCTCTGAGTCTACAGTATGACTGGTCCGCCCGCACCGGGCCGTCAGTCGGCCTGGTCCACTCTCCGAGCCTCGGCATGTCTGGTCCGCCCTCTTGGGGCTTCAGCCTATCCGGACCGCTTGCTGGGCCTTCGGAACATCCGGTCCGCCCTGGGTATGTTGGCCTACAGCACAAAGCAGGACCCGCCTCAACCCAACCCCCGTCAAACAACCATGTGCACATACAACAATTAATCACATAACAATCCTCAACCAGACAAACAGTCTAACAGATCACATATCATATCAACATCCTAACCAGGATTCCGACCTAACCGGTCACTAGCATAACATTACCCTATATCCCGGGTACCGACCTTAACCAGGTCACTAACATAACACCATCCTAAATACCAGGATGCAGATCTAGCAAAAAAATAACATAACAAACAATACCCGGATTTCCATCCGATAAAGGGCCGGCCTTGGTGCCGTAGACCCTGTCGATATAGTGAGGATAACTCACCTTGCAACTGCCGAAATCCTGCAAATCTCTGACCGCTGACTCACCGGGACTCCCAACTATCACATGATAATCACCAAGTTAGAATCCAACATGACTTTCTAGGCCAAGGGCCCACAACACTCATTAAGTCCATTATCCTCTTATTAGGCCAAGACCCAAAACCAAATCCTCATGCAAAGCCCAATATTGGCCCAATTTACTAAATTGGGCCCACCTTTCCAAACGGGCCTAGATCCAAGGTCCATAATAATTATTGGGTCCAATTTACTCCATCCATACTATTCAGTCACGGCCCAAGCCCAGCTAGCCCATAAACAGCCTAATTACTCAAGGCCCAAAATTAAAAACCCAATAGAGGGCGTATGCTGGGCGTACTCCTCTGGTACGTGGGGCGTACGCACGTCTGCACCAAAAATCCTTCCATGTGCTTAATGGCTTAAGCACTTAATCCCATATGCCAGATCTAGTGACAAAAAGGGCCTAGGACTCATAAAGTCTCAATCTTTATCCTTTTGGACGTCCATAAAGCTCTTAACTCAAGGTCTTAACCCATTAAGACCTTCCTACTTCTTACATGGGACAACCAAAGCCATTGGGACCTCATTTTTCTTACTCAAGACCTCTCCAATGGTCTGAAAGGACAGCTCATCTTAACCAAAACACATCATGCATCATAATGGGGGGTTTTTGGGACAAGAATGGTGTCAAAACTTCACCACACTTAGATCTACACAAAATAGATGTCAAGCAAGAAGCTTTATACCTTTAGGAGCTCTTGAACCACCAGAAAACTTCAGATCTACACGCTGGCCTTCTTCCTCTACTCACTAGATGCAACACCTTCTTCTCAAAACACTCCAAATTCACTTCCAAAGTTCACAAACTCAAGAAGTTGGCTAGGGTTTGGGGAAAACGGCTCTAAACAGTGGAGGCTAGGGTAAGGGAGGGTTATGAGCTCTTAAAGTTGTTTAAATAGCCTCCATACCCGAAATATTAGGGTTTCTGGATGATAGACGTATGCTGGGCGTACATCCAGTACGCTGGGCGTACGTCGAGGGACTCCCGCGTTCATTTACTCCATTACGCTGGGCGTACATCCAACTTACGATGGGCGTACCCAGCCAAACACGTGCATGCATGCTTAGCATGCATGGGATCCCTTTGCCAAACTTCCCCCCTTAGGGACCATTGATTGCAATATCTTTAATTTACAATATCTCCTCTATCCTAAGTCCGTTCCCGACGAACTTTATATCCACGTAAAGGTGGCGAGAAGCCCTACGCTTCTAGCAACACACCCCGACCCGAAACCTTCTCGAATAAAACCCATTGCCCATAAAAGACCGAGACGCCCTTACTCTTGATCTCGGGGATCCATGAATAATTACTCTTAGAACGGGGCGTTACAGGGTGCCCATGGAACATAGGTGTAAGACCATGTGGGGGTGCCCATGGCATCTTGGAGTAAGACCCTGGAGGGTGTCCAGGGCATCCTTATATGTTTTTGTGCATGGGTTATGTGATTGATATGGATTATATGATTATGTGATTATACGGGGTATGCTTTGGGGAACTCTCTAAGCATTAGGTTATAGTTTGTTGATTTGTTTCAGGTACATCTGAGCCTAACGACAAGGGTAAAGCTTGATGGCGCGACATGCACTCTCCGACATTTGATTTGATGGGACACTCTGATGTTTGAAATAAAATGTTAATGTTATGAATTTTGAAAACAATGGTCAATGTTACTTCATATGTTATCGAAATGTTTGGTTAATTAAAAATGAAGAAATTTATTTTGAAAATTGGGTCGTTACATGTATGCATAAGAATAACCATATACATATTCATTTGTACAAGTATATGCACATGCATGATAATAACGACATGTATAAGACAAGTATATATGCATAAGAATAAGTTTATGACATATGCATACTCATAAGTATATGCATATGACTATGAATAACTATATGCATATTCATAATTATCCTCATATTAATATGAATAAGTATGTACATCTACGTAAATACATGCAAAAGATTAAGTAAATGCATATATATAGTAACAACTATATGCATATGCATATGAATAAGTATATGCACATGCATGTGAATTAGTATATGCATATGCATAAGAGTAAGTTATGCATATACATATATGTATATGCATAATGCATGTAAATACATATTATTATGAAAATAATGACTTTTTTCCAAAGTCATAGAGGAATTTATGTATATTAAATGTTGAATAAAAAATTTATATAATGATGAAACAAAAACCAAACAACCCAACAACCTCTTTTTACAGTAGTATAAGGCGGTGAACTCTTAACATATTTAGTTATTTTTTTGAGCTTAAAATGAAGCCCATACAGAGTACTACAATCTTAAAATAATGACCTTGTTATGAAGTCATATGAGGAAGTTAAGTATGTTTAAAGTTGAGTAACAAATTTATAAAATACTGAAACAAAACCCAACCAACCCAACAGCCCCTGTTTAGAGTTGTATAAGTAGGTGAATTCTTAATAGTTTAAGAAGTTTTTTGAGCTTAAAGTGAAGTGCACACAGAGTACTACAATCTAGAAAAGAATGATATTTTTCTGAGGTCATATGAGGAAGTTATGTATGCCCAAAGATGAGTAAAAATTTATAAAATGCTGAAACAAAAACAAAAAACCCAACAACCCATGTTTAGAGCTGTATAAGTTGGTGAATTCTTAACCGATTAATATATTTTTTGAGCTTAAAATGAAGCCCACGCTGAGTACTGCAATCTAGAAAAAATAACCTTGTTCCGAGCTCATATGAGGAAGTTATGTATGTTCAAAATTGAGTAAAAAATTTATAAAATGCTGAAACAAAAACCAAAAAACTCAATAGCCCCTGTTTATAGTTGTATAATCGATGAATACCTAACAGATTAAGATATTTTTTGAGCTTAAAATTAAGCCCACATAGACTACTATAATCTAGAAAAAAATGACCGTGTTCCGAGGTCATATAAGGAAGTGATGTATGTTCAAAGTTGAGTAAAAAATTTATAGAATGTAGAAACAAACATAAAAAAACCAAACATACCATGTTTAAAGATGTATAATTTGGTGAATTATTAACATATTAAGATGTTTTTTGATCTTAAAATGAAATCCAGACAAAATACTACCATATAGAAAAAATGACCTTATTTTGAGGTTATATGAGGAAGTTATATATGTTCAAAGTTGAGAAACAACTTATAAAATGTTGAAACAAAAACCGAAAAACCTAACAACTCTTGTTTAGAGATGTATTACTTAGTGAATTCTTAACGGATTAGATGTTTTTTGAGCTTAATATGAAACCCACATATAATACTACAATCTAGAAAAAATAACATTATTCCAAGGTCATATGAGGAAGTTATGTATGTTCAAAGTTGATTAAGGTTTTCTAGTAAGGTTTTTGATGACATCATGGGACACATGTCCATTTCTTTATTCATAAGTAGTGTATTGTAGAAGTTATTTATGTTGTTTACTCTAAAGTGATGTGTTGTCATGCTTTCATTGGTTACAACATGTGTTGCCAAAAGTATGCATTTTCTATAGAACTCTCTCTCATATATATATATATATATATATATATATATATATATATATATATATATATATATATATTTATATATATATATATATATATATATATATATATATATATATATATATATCCACACACACACATAGAGAGAGAGAGAGAAACAACTTATAAAATGTTGAAACAAAAACCAAAAAACATAACAACCCTTGTTTAGAGATGTATAACTTAGTGAATTCTTAACGGATTAGATGTTTTTTGAGCTTAGTATGAAACCCACACATAATACTACAATCTAGAAAAAATGACCTTATTCCAAGGTCATATGAGGAAGTTATGTATGTTCAAAGTTGATTAAGGTTTTCCAGTAAGGTTTTAATGACATCATGGGACACATGTCCATTTCTTTATTCATAAGTAGTGTATTGTAGAAGTTATTTATGTTGTTTACTCTAAAGTGATGTGTTGTCATGCTTTCATTGGTTACAACATGTGTTGCCAAAAGTATGCATTTTCCATGGAACTCTCATATATATATATATATATATATATATATATATATATATATATATATATATATCCACACACACACATACATAGAGAGAGAGAGAGAGAAAGAGAGAGAGAGAGAGAGAGAGATTCAATTTCGAAAAAGGTTGCAAAAACGAGAATGAATCCGAGTCACTCATTTTGAATCTGTGACTTAAGCGCTCCGACATACCTGGAGGATGGTATAGATTTTATTCATATATGCATACAGATTCGTATATTTATATGTATATACCCATTCATATATGAATATATATTCATATATAAATAAATATACGTTTATTCACATATGAATACTAAAAGTTCGTAGATCGGATACAAACAAGTAAAAGAACAATAGTGTATAACATAGAGTTATCAATAATATGTTTTCAATAAGAAAATGATTCTCACAAAGAGAATCAGCACAAAGCGGCGATTAGGGTTGCAATGAGAACAACTCGATTACAGGAATATATAGTAGAGGTGGTAAAAATCAATCCTGATATTAACGAGATTCATTCTAATCTTAATATATAAACTGATCCTAATCACTAGGATTGAGGAACAGTTTAGCTAGCAGCTAACATTACTATAATTACATAGTACAAATGGAAATAACAAGAAAATGTAACATGCTGACGCTGGCTTCGAGGTACATGAGCTGATGCTGGCGCTAGAGCTAATGGTCATTGTGCATTAGTTCTTGATTCGTCAGATTATAAGGTTCGAGCTTACAATCACCCCCAATTTGATGATGTCAAAGCTAACTCTAATTGCAATCTTTAGCTTCATCCAAAATTTCTTGCTTCATCCACTGTAAGTTATCTCCTTTAAGCTCTGCAATGTTCTTGGTTAGTTCTTGTGAGATTAGCCAGCGATAATCTTGTTCCACTTCTTCATGACCCATGCACTCCAAGCGACGATCAAGCATATATTAAAGGTGCATAAACGTGGAAACGTCAGAAAATGCCAATGTTGTAAATAACATAAGATGTAAATTGGCGGCAATGTCAAACCTCAAACTTTTACGAGCCATGACGAGTCATGTCGTTTGTAAGGCGTGACTAAAAGCAGAAATTTTGTATATAATTGTTAATTATATATAATTTTTCTACTATAATTCATTTTTATATACATATATGAGTTAAGACGACATTTTATTAATGTATGGCGGCAGATACAAGCCTTCATGGCAAAGCCATGACAAGCTTTTTAGAACATTAGAAAATGCATACATGCACATATGCACATTTCATCTATGCACATTTTTGGTGATATTTTTTTTTCTTGCTAATGCACTTCTATATGACCGACTTAATGTCTTAAGTTACTTTTAAAAAAAAATACACGATAAAGTTCATAGATTTGCGGGAAAATATTGATTTGCAAAATAATTTATTAGTTTATTAGGTTTTTAGTACCATATAAATTGTAAACACATTAGCCTAAACTATATTTCCATGTCACATAAACAATCTAATAGACTTTTCTTATATAAAACATAACATGTTTTCCATGTCACATAAACAATCTAACAAACTTTTCTTATATAAAACATAACATGTTTTAACTTTTATTATATAAAACACTAGGTGTAAAACCCGTGTAACAATCAATATTTTTTTAAATAAAATTTTGTAATAAGAAATAAAGAAATGTATTAATTGCAATTTAATATCATATTTATGACATGATACTTTACATATATAAATATATAAATATTATGTGTCTTTTTAATTTTAAAATTTGAAAAACCTAATAATTGACATGTGGATATTATTTATTTCAAAAATATTACAAAATGACAAGTGTCAAAACTCATTAAAGATTGACATGTGGCAAAATAGATATTTATTTATTATATTTGATAACATGTTTTAAATAAGCAATACCCGTCAAATAGTCCAAACTCAAAACTCGATTACGCTTATAATTAGATTACAAAAGTTTGATTTATTCAGTTGCGGTCATTGGTGTATTATGAAAATACGATCTTCGGATTTCAAGCTACCGACTTTGATTGACTTTTGCTACAGAAGGGACCATCTTTTTAATACCAAGTGTCGATGCTAATCCTTATCTCCATGATGCAAAAAATGTGGCCTAAGGTGTACGTAACATGTTTTGGCTTAATAGGGGTTGTCACTATTTGTTTTGTTTTCCTTCACTTTCAAGAGTTAACATTATTGGAGATAAATGAAAATTAAAGGAATGAGACAAGAATGATGAGGAAATGCACCGGTTTTCATAAATATACTCAATTGTGTTGCTTCTTTTTAGTAGATGATTGGGAGAGATGCCATGCCAAGCTCCCACATCATATACCTTTAATTTGCATCATGCATGATTCAAAGCAATTTGACATCTACTCACCTTTATCTATTCTATCATGTTTTCTTTATTCTAAAACAAGCAATAAAGTACCAAAGAATACATATATATGTCCTATAATTTTGATGACTTTAATAAGTAATCGATGGAAGCATATAGCTAAGCCAAGGTGCATGTACCAAAATAGACCTTCGGTTTACAAGGAATTAAATACTTACTTATGGAATAATGTTAATTAGATCGACAACACTTGAAAATATAAATTTACTTGAAGTGTACAAGATTTTATAACTGACTTCAAAATTGGTTTTGATAAATAATAATAATAATAATAATAATAATAATAATAATAAAACATTTATGTACACATATAAGTAAGGGTCAACACAGTTATCTTTATTTATTTTCAGATGTCAAAAAGCCTACTATTGTATCTATATATCTTTTCCTCCATATAAATGGGACTCATACATCAAAAATTTAATTTCAAGTTCAATATAAATTTATCCTTATCCTTGTATTTCCTTTTGCAATCTTAATAAACGAGACTTATATATATATATATATATATATATATATATATATATATATATATATATATATATATATATATATATATATATTCATGTTTATTTCCTTCTACACCATATAAAATATAACTTATAATGTGAAAATAAGAAGAATATTATATATAGATAATTAACATTGGTTATGGAGTTTAAAGAAAGCTACTTTTTAATATCTCCACTAAGCAAGATGTGGGATTATGGTGTTTTAATTTGAAATTGATTTAGCCATGCTTTACACACAAGCATGCAAGTATTTTAGATGCAAAAAGTCTCAAAAGAATGAACCTGCCCTTTTGGAAAGTTTTGTAATGAAAAGGATAACCTCATTTTAGCCCACTTTAATTGTTGGTCAAGTTTTTCACTTATTACATGGTAAAGTTAGGGTTATATATATATATATATATATATATATATATATATATATATATATGGAAAAATTCAATAGAGAATAATTATTAATCAAGGAACCAATGAACCAATCTAAAACGTCGGAATATAAAGCGATCAACGACAAAAAAAAGGATTATAAACTTTTATAATGGACGTACATATACCGGATTATAACAAAACTCACTTCCTTTTTTTATTTAAAATTTTTTTTAGGCCAAGTTTTTTATCGAAAAAAAAACCGAATATACCGTTGTTCACGATTTTTCGTCATCTTTCCATGAAACCCATTCTTACCACAAGCTTTTAATAATATGACCGTGATCTGTCATTACGTGCGACTATCTCCGCTATAGAAAGAAAAAAGTAAACATCAACACGATTTTTCGTCATCTTTCCATGAAACCCAAGTTTTTTATCAAAAAAAAACTAATTATATCAAAAATATTAATTTTTTTTACTCTATTAATAAACATCAACCCCGATTAAAAAAACAAAAAAAAAAAAAAAAAAAACTCGAACAGTGTAGATTTACACTGTGAATCTAAACTGTAAATATTTCAATTTTTAACATTCACAATATGAAAAATCTCGAACAGTTCAGATTCACATTGTGAATCTGAATTACTAATATGCACACTGTGAATCTGAGAAGTTTCACTAAAAAAAAAAACCTCGATCAGTGTTGATTCACACTGTGAATCTAAACTGTAAATATTTCAAATTTTAACATTCACAATGTGAAAAAGCTCCGATCAGTTCAGATTCACACTGTGAATCTGACTAATTATTATGCGCACTGTGAATCTGAGGAGGTTCACAATGTGAATCTGAACAAGTTTACAATATGAATCTGAACTGAAATATCGTTTTTTTTAACATGAATATGAATCTATGTTTAAAAAGTACAAAAAATATGATTTTGATATATTTATTAATTTTTTTCTATAAAAAAATAAACCTTAACTTTTTTCATCAAAAAAAATGAAGTGAGTTTTTTTCGAAAAAAAAAGTTCGTTTTTTATATATCATCATCGATCTCTATGGAAAGAGGACGAAAAATCGTGAACAATAGTATATTTGGTTTTTTTTTTCGATAAAAAACATGGCCTAAAAAAAATTTTAAACGAAAAAAGTGATGAGTTTTTTTGTAAATGATGGATTTTTCTGGTATAATTATGTGTGTGTGCATCAAATGTAAAGTGTACATCTATTTTCTTTGGCCGTTGATTGTTATGATTTCCGACGCTCACGATTGGTTCCTTGGTTAATTATGGTTCTGTATTGAACCTCACCCTATATATATATATATATATATATATATATATATATATATATATATATATATATATATATATATATATATATATATATATATATATATATATAGGTTTAGGTTCTATAGAAAACAAAAAACACTACAAAAAAACCTTAAAAATCATAAAAATGCATAAAAAAAATACTTAGAGATCACAAAACTTTTTTTTGAAATTTTTTATGAAAAAATCGTAGGTTTTAGTATAAAATTCGCTAATTTTTTTTTTGAAATTAAAAAAAAAATTATAAATTATAAAAAATTTGATTTTTTATTTTTTTTTCAGCGAATTTATACAAAAACCTGTAACTTTTTTATAAAAAAATTTTAAAAAAAGTTTTGTGATGTCTAAGTATTTTTTTTATGCATTTTTATGCATTTTTAGGGTTTTTTTGTTTTTCCAAATAATCTTTCCCTATATATATATATATATATATATATATATATATATATATATATATATATATATATATATATATATATATATATATATAGGATGAGGTTCTAGAGAACCATAATTAACCAAAGAACCAAGGAACCAATCTTTTTTTCAACTTTTACAACTTATTTTTTATCAAAAAAAAAAAAATACAGAAATTCATAACTTTTTATCCCTTTTCCAATTATATCAAATTCGATTTTTTTATTTTTTTTTAGGTCAAATTTACAATGTGAATATTTGAAAATTCACAACGTGAATCCGGATTCACACGGTGAATCCGAAAAATATTTTTCACATTCACAATGTTAATATATGAATTTAGATATTTTTAGATTTTTTTTCCGATAAAGAATAAGCTCTAGAAATTGAAAAAAAGATTTGGTTCCTTGAAGAACCAATAATTATGGTTCTCTATTTAACTTTTCCATATATATATATATATATATATATATATATATATATATATATATATATATATATATATATATATATATATATATATATAAAAGTTGTAACCAATCGTGTAGGGCAAAATCAAATTCTTTGGTGTACGAGAGATACATCATAAATAATTCATTTTAAATTAAACAAGTTGCAATAGAAGTTAAATAAGTAATAAATTAAATGATCTTTTTGTTGACATAATTGGTCTAAATTAATCGATATTTAATAATAACTGTTAGGAGTTTAAGATTCAAAGTTACTTATTATGTACCTTTTTGTAGGATCTTAATGTTCCGACAAGAAACTAGTTAAATACGAAATATGAATAACATAATAATAAATAAGAAAAAGAATGAATGAAGAACAAGAGATGAAGAAGAACACTATTGTACCTCTCGATGAGGCTGAACATCAAACTCATTACAACTGGTTAAGAGATATTTACCCTAACATACCCTGTTAAGAGATATTTACCCTAACATACCCTGTTTAATTATCACTGTTTAATTATCAGATCGTGTCATGTCAACCCATTTATTTTCGAGTTGAGTTAATGTGAGGTTAGCGAATTAAATTTTAGGTCTTGTAAATATGCTGTAGCATGTCGGGTTTGAAATAAACATGTTAAAAGAGTAGGGTTTAGGGAAGCGGAAAGAAAAAATATGATAGTAAGTTTAGAGGCTAGTGGAAAGACTAGGAATTGAGGAGGTAGAGGGTCAAGGTCATGGAGAGAATGGAGTAGTTGAGTGAAACTATAGAGTATGTGAGAGAAAGGAAAACTTGAAAATTAATTTCATGAGTCAATTTCACGTTACAAAGTGAATCAATCCAATGTTTTTCTTTTATATCCAATTTTGGTTTTGTAGTTTTCCAAAATTTGGTGTCGTTCCAAACTATTTAATTAAACGGGTTAAAATATCTTACCCAAACATATTTATTTCATATCGGGTTAGCGTCTCATGTCAAATTTTGTCACCTCTAGTAACATTTTCTTTGACTATGATGACTATTTGATCAAAATATTCACTTGGACATTAACAATCTTTTTTTTTTGTGAGAACCCGAGTTGGAGATTACAACATACACACGTTAGATGTTTTATAGAATATAATCTCGTCCTTCAGTCGAACAACAATCTTTCCATGATCTTTCTCAATCTTTTTGACAATATCATCAATCCTCTTACAAGTTTTTTTTAGAACAACTTAAACTTTATTAAAAACAACTAGCAAGGAGCTACAGAAAAAACAATTACATACAAATTAAAGGGTTCTTTAACCATTCAGACCAAGATAAAAAAACATTTATATTCCTACTAGAAATACACAAAAAAGAATAATCTACCACCATATCAAAAATCAGCTCATTCCCTTTGCCATTACTCCAAAATAACACATTGTTTCTATACTTCCAGAGAACCCACAAAGTAGTCCGCACAATCACTTGAAGGATTTCTCTTCTTATTTTAGTAATCATCAAAGATTCTGGCCAAGAAAGTAAACTTGAAAGAGGCAAATGAAATGGAACTTGCATTTCCACCCATTGAGAAACAGAGCCCATGTACGCGCTGCAATTTCACATTCCCCAAACAAGTGCTTCAGGTTTTCAATCCACTTACAAGTAGTTTCGGTTGTCGTATAAGAGTTCTTGGCAATTTGGATCATCATATCCAATCTTTTAAGGAACTTAGTAGTTTAGCACCACACTTAGCATCAACTTCGTGTACCATATCTTCAATGTGCAACAATACTTGCTTATAACTGAGCCATGTTTCTATTGAATCAAGCATAAATACAGTATTTTAAAGGAATTTGAAGTCTTCATGAAGGACATACCTCTCATCCACATGTTTAAGCTCTTTGACCATGTCCATCATAATATCATTTTTTTTGTTAAGGGCATTAAATTCAAGTCTAGATACACAGAAGGTTTTCTTCTTATGAGATTTCCTTTTGGAGGAGGAGGGATTGGGATGAGAATCCTTTAAGGAACAATATTTTTCTTTTACTAAAGGTTGGTAGCAAGAGTCTCGTTCACAAAAAAATAGTTATCGTCCCGTAAGTTTGAAGTTGGTGCTCAAGGAAGCATCTACTATAGGAAGATTTGTATTACTTGAGGAGAAGTCTACTTCTTAGCATATCTCTTTATTGTATATATTCTTTATGGGTTTTTCCAGAATCTTCGGGGACATAGACATTTTCTTGGCATATGAAATCATGTTTGATCCTTTTAGCCTCCACAACATTGCATTCCTTCTCTTTCTCAATAATGATTTGTTTAGTAGCATCTACTGTTAACCATTCCAATTATGCATTTTCCCATCTTTGTTGTTCAATAGCCATGGCTGCGAATAGTTTTTATTCTTCTTCCTCCACTATTTTTTTCATTTATCCTCTTCCTCTACAACTACTTTCACTGATTCCTACAAAAAAATTTATTTAGAATTCGGGAGTTTTCTTTTGTGATTCACATTTACGGTTCTTCGTTTAGTTCCTTCGAAGTCAACTGACATAAGGCAACATAATGAGCTTTCAATTGTTGCTCGGTTTGTTTTCTAAAGAATACTTCACCTTCTTTCAAATTTAACTCACTTATAAGTCATTATTTTTCTCCTTTTCGTTTACTTATCACCTTAACTCATGCTTATTTTTATTAGGTTCATCTACATCTAAGACTTCATCTATATCTTCTTCATCTTTTTGTTATAGTTTTTGTTTTCTAGTTGTTCATTATTCGCTTTGAAAAAATTCCTCTTTCTGCCAGTCATTGATGTTAACTTATTAAGATTTCCTAAAAGTTAACCTTTTATGATTTAGTACAATACGTCTCGTTTTAGTTCTAGAATTAGAAACTTGAAAATCTATTTCTTAGTTGATTTGAATGTCGTGGCTTAAGGGTGTGTAGTATAAAGAAGTAAATATAGTCTCTATTGGTTCAAATAAGTCATATGAGTGTGTACCTTGGGGCTTCATGAGACTATCTTCAATAATTACCTCCTTTTTGTAAGGGTCATGATAAATTATGTGTTGTTCCTGTAAGTCCCACAAACGTGGACCAACCAGTGATCAAACACAATCAAGATGCAAAACAATAATAATAAGAAGGAGTAGAAGCAAAGAAGTTCCAACTCTGCACACATTATATTCAAGCTGTAAACGTCTGGTACACTTGGAACACACACATACGATTATTGTTCATCTGACACATCTGACACTATATATAGGGACCAACCAACCGCAAAGTCGTTCACGGCCGTACATACCTTCACGGCCGTGAACCCTACTCGTCCGTAAACACAACCGCAAACACACATAACATGAACAAAACCCTATCAAGACCTATACAGATAGATGATGGGTTTTAGTATGCTACAACATCCTATGGTGCACATACAACCCTAAATACCTTGGATCTATGTTTTCACTAATTATACATGCAATGATGTTTCCAAGGTATTAAGCCTATAACTAGCATGCAATTGTTATATACCATACAAAATACTAGTTAGAGTAACATACCTTTTGTGTAGCTTGAAGTCTTGATGTATTTGGCCTTAAGAGCTTAGCACCAAAAGTATGAATGTCTCAAATGGCTTACAACTCACCTAGGACAAAGGTGGCTCTTGAGAGAGAATTCCCTCCACACCAAAATCAACTCCATGAGCTCCAAGAACTACAAGTCTTACCAGTGGCGATTTTGGCTATTGGATTATTTTTAGCCTTTGTAATTGTAATCTAATTTCAATAATTTTTTCCATAGGTTAGTTTCTTTATTTTAGAGCTCGGGGAGTGTCTTGAGTTCTTTGTTTCCCGGGGACTCATTCTGACTGAAACAAGGGGCGGGTCTTTATGGGGTGACCTATTTATATGTAGGATTCCAAGGGTCATAGGTATAACCCAAATCCATACCCATGGGTGTTATGATCCATGGTTCATGTGGCCCAACTCTTTATGTGTCCACACATAAACTTATGTCACTCGAGTTACAATCTTGGAGTACTACTTTAAGACTTGTTTTGGAACGAAGTATGACTCATCTTCTTGATTTAACCATTTCAACAATTCACAATTCCTCTTCTTAGCCAAACAAATGCACCAAGATGTCCTTAGAGGATCAATTGTGATATGGCTTTCCATAATCTTCAAGATGATCATAAAACATGATACTGAAGTACTCTCCCATCTTTTCAGATTGGAGAAACTTTTGTCTTTCTGCCTAATTTGATTCTTCTCATTCGTCCCGCCATACATTGAAACTTTTCCAATGTTTTAGAATTATACTTAAACTTATATGCACAACCATATTTACTAAACTTTAGTAAATCATGACGAATAGCATTATCGTCCTTTGTGGTGGACCTGATCAGCGCACACCTAGTGTACCTGATCCCCTAGTCCTTCACTTGACTCACATATACATGTGAACAAGGAATTAGTCTTAATTTTCCAAAGATGAAAATTCTCATTCATCATACAATACAAGTTGCATGATTCCAAGTTTCTATCCAATTGAAAATTGGGTGATCAAAATCTTTCCTTATTTGGTAAATTATGACACTACCACAAACGAAAGAATCAACTCCATTTTCCAATATTGCTATTAATGTAATCATATAAACAACAATTTTCACAAATTCCATTGTAAGGATACTTAAAATAAATAAAATCAAAAAATTTTCTTTTATTTTAAAAAATTGCGGAAAAACTTATCCTTACAATGCACATACATATGAAAACTATGTTGTTATCTATTCCTAAGCAATCTATCATAACTCTTAAGCAGCAGCTCAAAATTCTGATCATCGAATCATGCGATCGAAATTCATCTATTCACGATTAGACTCAGCATACTCTTACTTTAAGCTTCCTTTCATTTCTTCGATTCTTCAAAACATCAAAATGTAATTACATTACATCATGTATTAAGAATCTCCAAATAAGAACTTTAATATAGTTAGATAGTGGACTTTACCTGAAGCATAGTCAAAATTTTGACTTTTACCATCCTAGTGAATTTCAGGTAAATAAGGCAACTTCGCAACTAATGTCCCTTCCTTTGGCAATAGAAACATATGGACTCTTTAGTAATGGTACATGTGACTATCTCAAACTTAGCCTTTCTCTTTACCATTTGGTCAACCGGATTGACTATTTGTTGGATTAGTGTCTAAGCCCGTAACTATATTTGGTAAGTAGTTGACCCGGTTGTGCATGGTCCTTTTGGGTTGCCTTCACCATAGCAACTTGATAGGGTAATTTATGGAGAGAGAGAAGGTATTATGGTTTATTAATATATTATATGAATAATATATTAAAGGAGAAATCATATTATTTGATTAATATTAGTCATAGATTAATTAGGAATTAATTTGGTGACTAAAAGAGATTAATTGAATAAAGGAGACTTAAACTGTCAAATGTTTGATAGTTGTATTTTGGGCTGGGAAACCTAATGGATTAAGGGGTGAACAAAATTATGATGGGAGCCCATCATATTTTCGTCCATGGCCTGTATTCCAGAAGGTTCCATGGGCTGCTTAATGTTTAAGCTGTCCATTAGGGTTTTGACTGAAACCCTAGCTGCTCACAGTATAAATAGAACCCTATGCATGCAATTTTCGGCCACTTGTTTTTAGAAGAACCCTAGAGCCGATTTTGTGTTGCCTCCTTCCTATCTCATATACTACCCTCTTGCTAGTTGGTGTTTGTAAGCCATTAGAGGAGTTACACTTGTGACTCTAAGCATCAAAGACAAGAAGATTCAAACAAGCAATAAGAGGTAATATTCTAGATCTGTTTTGGTTATTATAATTTTGAATTATTATCACCAGATCTAGGGTTAGAAAGTCTTGGATGAATACATGTACCATAGAGAAACCTAGATCCAAGCATTAGGGTTTGCATGTGCACATAGGAATGTTCTTATGGCTGAAACCCATCAGTGGTATCAGAGCTTTGATTGGTTTCAATTGTATTTGATGCTAATATGTTCATTAATTGCTTGATTTGAAAATCGTTTTTCTTAAAATACTCAGCTCACGATGTGACTCTCTGTATTCACGACGTGAGCCTAGTCTGTCAAATAGACTCGACGAGTGCAGTTAGCTGCTCGACGAGTCTGTGGCTCAGATGGCTCAAAACTCGGATTTTTAGCTGTTTTTGTGTTTGGATAATTACCAAAATTGTTTTTAAATAATAAAATCCGATTTTTATATATTTGCTATGATTATCCTTACCAAATTAAAATATAATTACCATTTATTTAAATAATAAATTAATTATGTGATAATATTTGATTATTTAATTTATTTGGTAAATTATCTTGTAAATAAAATGGATTAGGTCAAATTTAGATAATCATTAAATTAATTGTTTTATTTAAAATTATTTGCTATTTGATCCTTGTGTTTTGAAAAGTTCAAAACTTGTCCTCAAGTTTTGAAATTTAAATTTTGTGATTAAAATGTTTAATTTGAACTATTTAAATTTCAAACCTTAGAATTTTTACAAGTATAAAATTCAACCTTATACATTATAATATTATAAGATTAATATATATATATATATATATATATATATATATATATATATATATATATATATATATATATATAACTTAAAATGCTAGTCTTACCGTTAGTAGGTCTCATTCACGAAGCCGATCTATAAGGGGGGTATAAGGTTATGGCCTATAAAATGGCCGTTTAATGGGTGTCCACTCTCACCCACCGCTTCCTTGATTGGTGGAGGGTCGTTAGCCGAACGGGTAGGATAGGGCTAACATTTCCTCATTAAAAGTATAATGAATCTATATAAAGTAACTAATTTTTTTTTAAAAAAAATTCCCAATCTTAGTTACTTTAGGTAAAAATGAATTGATGCAATTCCATGAAATTACACTTTGTACCCTTGATAAGACGTTAGTGGAGCGTGTGTGGTTAACCGACACACTAATTGGGTTCTAAGCAAAGGTGGCAAAGGGTGACTCATTGTTTGTCATAGTTCGATGGAGCGTGTGTGGTTAACCGGCACATCGAATAGGTGACTGTAACAATGAGGGTGCCATGTATATTTGCATGGTTATTCACACCCACTTTGTGATCCTCGGCATCCCAGTCACAAACTAGAGGGGAATATCGAGATTTAAACATGCCATTGAAAAGTTCAATGAATCTCAAAAGATCTAGGAGTTTTCAATACATTTAAAACTTAATTTTTGTTTTTCATGGTGGAGAATTAGTGAATCGTCATTCACTTACCTTCAAATTATATACTTGTTAGATTACGACATCCCTCTTCTAATTTGTAAATAATGTTGTTGGATCCTAGCCCTAATTTCTCATTTGGATGTTTAATTGGGGATTCATTTCTAATCAAACTTTGTTCTTTGTTCTTTTCAGATGTCGAACGTCAACAACAATGTTCTGGTTCAACTTCCTCTGGCTCGTTCTCACTCATGAACTTGTGTAGGAGAGTGATCTTTGACGGGACCAATTTCAATGATTGGATCCGCAACATTCGAATGGTCACTCGTTTCGAGGACAAAGAGTATGTCCTCGATGAGAAGCTAAAGGAGATTGACATCAACACTACCTATGCTGAAGAGATCGCGACCTTTGAGGCCCACGAGCGTGATGCCACAAAAGTCCATTGCATCATGCTGGCGACTATGACTGCAGAACTCCAGAAGTCCTATGAGGACATGTACCCCTATGAGACGCATCAAGATCTGCTGGACCGCTACCACCAGAGCGCTAGGAAAGAAAGGTACGAGATCATCACTTCGACGATCACTACCAAAATGGGTAATGGAGAGTCCCTTACCGCTCATCTGCAAAAGATGCAGAGATATGTCTTTCGCCTTCTGAAGTTGAATGTGAACTTCGATGAAGAGTTGGCAATTGATATCATCCTTCATTCCTTGCCTCCCTGCTATAGCCAGTTCCGCATGACCTACCACATGAATAAGCAGGAGGTCTCTTTGAGCAAGCTTCAGGGCTTGTTGAGGACTGCTGAGAACAACCTCAAGGACAAATCTGTTGCATCAACTCCAACTGCCGCTGCTGCCCCTGTCTTGGTAATAGGACAAGGGAAGGGTAAGAAGAGGAAGGCTCCCTCAAAGAGCCACCACAAGGGAAAGTCCCAAGATGGTACCTCTTCTAGTGGAACCAAAGTTGGTTATGCTAAACCCAACTCAAACCCTAAGGAGCCAGAGTGCCACCACTGCCACAAGATAGGGCATTGGAAGTGAAGCTGCCCAGAATATCTACAAGCCATCAAGGATGGGAAGATCAAGCCATCTTACGCATGTATTTACATAATTAAATCTAATGATTCATCACATTCCATTTCTTGGGTACTTGATACAGGATGTGGTTTTCACATTTGTTCTGATTTGCAGGGCCTAAGAAGAGATAGGGATGTGGAGCATGTGAAGATAAGTTTGATCATGGGGAATAGAAGATCGTCGCCTGTTACCAAGATCGGACTTTACTCTTTAATGCTCAATAGTGGATTAGGATTAGATTTAAACAATTGTTGCTATTCGCCAGATATGGCAAGAAACATCATTTCATTTCATGGTTTATACAGAAAAGGTTTTAGATATTCATTTGATAATGAAAAGGGTTCTATTAATGCTTATCTTAATGGTGTTTTTTATTTTGAAGCATTGCCTTGTAATGGAATATATGAAACTGTGATGGTTGTAGATAACTTAGGAAATGATGTGTTGTGTGTTGATTCATCCAATGATTTGGATAAAGCATGTTTGTGGCATTGTCGTCTTGGACATGTCAACAAGAAACGCATAGCCCAACTCCAAAAGGATGGAGTGTTGGAGTCATTCGACCTTAGGGATGATGACGTGTGTGAATCTTGTTTACTTGGAAAGATGACCAAGTTACCCTTCACTGGTACTTGTGCGAGGGGTGAGGGTTTATTGGACCTCATACATACAGATGTATGTGGACCATTCAGATCCACCACAAGGGATGCATGCCGCTTCTATGTGACTTTTACCGATGATTATAGCAGATATGGCTATATCTACTTAATCAGGCATAAGTCAGAAACCTTTGAAAAGTTCAAAGAATTTAAACAAGAAGTGGAGAATCAGTTGGGCAGGAAAATCAAGATGCTTTGATCAGATCGAGGTGGGGAGTACCTAAGTCTTGAATTCCACGACTACCTCAAGGAATGCGGAATTGTTTCGCAATTAACGCCACCTAGGACACCACAGTTGAACGGTGTAGCTGAGAGGGGTAATTGAACCCTGCTAGACATGGTTCGTTCCATGATGAGTCGTGCTTCACTACCTATCTCATTCTGGGGGTATGCCTTAAAGACTGCCGCCTATATCCTTAACTTAGTCCCTACGAAGAAGGTTGCCAAAACACCTCACGTGATGTGGACAGGGAAGGCTCCCTCGTTGTCACATATCAAGGTTTGGGGTTGTGAGGCTTTCATAAGACGAGAGACTCACGACAAAATCGAACCTCGTAGTGAGCGATGTATTTTCATCGGCTACCCGCAAAAGTCCTTTGGATATCTCTTATATAGATCGAGTGACAATGTTGTCTTCGTTGCGAGGAGAGGGGTTTTCCGAGAGCGAGAACTCATAAGCCAAGAGGACAATGGGAGGCAGATCGATCTTGAAGAGATTCAAGAGTCGAGCGATGAAGGAACCTCTAACGCTGGCGCTCAACCCGAGGAGGAAACTCCGGTTGAACCGATTGACGAGTCCTTACCTCTTAGACGTTACGATAGAGTTAGGGTTCAACCCCAGTTTTATGGTTTTCATATTACTACCGAAGGGGATACGTTCATTAGTGATAGTACACTAGTGAATCTGAACGAACCTAACAACTATAAGGAAGCCATGGCCGGCCCGGAGTCTGCGAAGTGGAAAGAGGCGATGGACAGTGAGATTCAGTCCATGTATGACAACCAAGTTTGGAATTTGGTTGACCATGTGCCCGGACGTAAGACGATTGGGTGCAAGTGGATCTTCAAGAAGAAGACCGACATGGATGGGAATGTGCACACATATAAGGCGCGATTGGTTGCGAAGGGTTCCACTCAAACTCCCGGAGTTGACTATGATGAAACTTTCTCACTGGTTGCTAAGATAAAGTCTATTAGGGTGATGCTGGCCATTGCTGCATTTCATGATTATGAAATATGGCAAATGGATGTCAAAACCGCTTTCCTTAATGGGAAGTTGGCTGAGGATGTTTACATGGCTCAGCCAGAGGGTTTTGTCAATGCGAAGCATCCCAATAGAGTGTGAAAGCCTGAGAAGTCCATTTATGGACTTAAGCAAGCGTCTCACAGATGGAATCTTTGTTTCGATGAGAAAGTCAAAGAGTTTGGTTTTCTACGAAGCAAGGATGAATCATGTGTATCTGTCAAAGCCAGTGGGAGTATAGTTAGCTTTCTCGTATTGTATGTCGATGACATACTACTCATAGGAAACGATATCCCGACACTGCAGGAGGTTAAGTCTTGGCTCGGGAAGTGCTTCGCTATGAAGGACCTCGGAGAGGCTTCCTATATTTTGGGAATAAGGATAGTGAGAAACAGAAGTAAGAGACTAATAGGACTTAGTCAGAATACTTACTTGGACAAGGTACTAAAACGTTTGAGTATGGAGAATTCAAAGAAGGGAGAGTTACCAATCCAAAGTAATGCCAAGTTGAGTAAGACTCAAAGTCCGAGTACCGAAGTCGAGATAGCAAAAATGAGCCGAGTACCATACGCTTCCGCAGTTGGCTCGATTATGTATGTTATGACTTGTACTCGCCCTGATGTGGCCTTCGCTTTGAGCATGGTCAGCAGATATCAGGGAAACCCTGGCAAAGCACATTGGACCGCAGTCAAAAAATATACTTAAGTACCTTCGGAGGACCAAGGAATGGTTTCTAGTCCTCGGTGGGAGTGATGACTTAAAGGTGCGAGGGTACAGTGACGCCAGTTTTCAGACCGACAGAGACAACTACCGTTCGCAGTCGGGCTGGGTCTTTACCCTTAATGGAGGAGCAGTGACCCGGAAAAGTTCCAAGCAAGAGACCGTAGCTGATTCAACGTGTGAATCATAGTACATTGCAGCGAGCGAAGCATCAAAGGAGGCAATATTGTTGAAGAACTTCATTGGAGACTTTGGAGTTGTGCCAGCCATAAAGGAGCCCATGGAAATTTTCTGTGATAATGAAGGAGCGGTTTCTTTGACCAAGGAACCGAGGGATCACGGTAGATCTCGACATATCGACAGAAAATATCATTTTATTCGACATCGGGTGGAAGAAGGACTCCTCGTTGTAAAGAGGGTATCGTCAGAAGATAACCCAGTAGATCCTCTTACGAAGGGATTGAGCAGGGTTAAGCACTTGCAGCACGCTAGGAGCATCGGGCTGAAGGACGATATTAGTTTGGATTAGATAGTTTTAGAAATGTGTAATAGATAAGCTGTAATTAACATTTGATGATTAAATAAAAGAGTATTGTTTATTAGTAATGTTACTATCTTATGTTAATTGTTTACCTATTGTATCACTTTGCATGTTTTGACTTCCTGAATAATAAGATTATTCAAACCATCCACAGTCGTTCATATGTTGGAAGTAGGTATGAATGAAGACTGTCATGAATTGGTGTGTAGATTGTCTAAAATGTATTAGACATAGCAAAAGTTTGCTACAACGTTCATGGGTGCTTATGAGTTTGATTTGAGCATTGGAATAAACCAACGCTTGCTGGAATCACTTCATGGAATTTATCTCGAGTGATCGCAAGACGATAATATCATATGGTCTTAGAACCTAGATATATGGTTTATTGTTTGCTAATTGGTTATGCATTGATAATGCGTAAATGCATCAGTAACTTGATGTTATAAAACACATTGTTGTGTGTGATTTGATTAATGAATGGTAAATGCATATAAGTCGAAGTTTATCTGTTCCTTTTATCCTAAGAGGGTAAAAGCGATGTCAGGGCCCCTCGATGATTTTGTTTGACTTATGTGTCGGGCCCGGTCAGGACTGAATTGATGTGTTCAATTAAGTTCTATGTCAAACGAATCTGAGATCGAGAAACAAACTGCTAGATAATAAGCATGACTATGTTCCATGTAATTGTCCGCACGATATCTAGAACAAAGGACTATACGATCCCTTATCTAAAGGACAGGTTACTGATAAGATCAGAGTTTGACAGCGTCTTTGAGAGCTACAATTGGTAATCAGATTGTACTTACATTTTTAGTTACTAGACTTATCCAAGTGGGAGACTGTTGGATTAGTGTCTAAGCCCGTAACTATATTTGGTAAGTACTTGACCCGGTTGTCCATGGTCCTTTTGGGTTGCCTTCACCATAGCAACTTGATAGGGTAATTTATAGAGAGAGAAGGTATTATGGTTTATTAATATATTATAAAAATAATATATTAAAGGAGAAATCATCTTATTTAATTAATATTAGTCATAGATTAATTAGGAATTAATTTGGTGACTAAAAGAGATTAACTGAATAAAGGGGACTTAAACTGTCAAATGTTTGATAGTTGTATTTTGGGCTGGGAAACCTAATGGATTAAGGGGTGAACGAAATTATGATGGGAGCCCATCATATTTTCGTCCATGGCCTGTATTCCAGAAGGTTCCATGGGCTGCTTAATGTTTAAGCTGTCCATTAGGGTTTTGATTGAAACCCTAGCTGCTCACAGTATAAATAGAACCCTATGCATGCAATTTTCAGCCACTTGTTTTTAGAAGAACCCTAGAGCCGATTTTGTGTGCCTCCTTCCTCTCTCATATACTACCCTCTTGCTAGTTGGTGTTTGTAAGCCATTAGAGGAGTTACACTTGTGACTCTAAGCATCAAAGACAAGAAGATTCGAACAAGCAACACGAGGTAATCTTCTAGATCTGTTTTGGTTATTATAATTTCGAATTATTATCACCAGATCTAGGGTTAGAAAGTCTTTGATGAATGCATGTACAATAGAGAAACCTAGATCGAAGCATTAGGGTTTGCATGTGCACATAGGAATGTTCTTATGACTGAAACCCATCACTATGGCCGATCCCTTTCCATTGGGAAGAGAAGACTTTTCTGGACTTCCAATGTTTCCATTATCAATGTCCATGAAAGTTTGGGAAGTAGATATTCCAATCAAATTTGCTTTACCAGTGCTCCAAATCATTGCTGATTCAGCAACAACAAGCAAATAGGTAAGATCGATAAGGGTCATGTCGTGGTCTGTCACATAGTAGTCCTTTAAAGAACCCGTATATGACTTAGGAAGTGATTGACGAACCCATTCAACAGCCAACTTCCTTGAGAATTTGACACCCAACTCTCCCAAGTTGTCAATATGAGTCTTCATCTCCAAGATGTGAGTACATATAGACACTTCTTGCCAATAGGGATTGAGTGACCTTGAACTTGTGGGTTAGGGAGAATAATTGGAGGAGGTGGAGGAAGTGAAGTATGATTTCTAGTCCCATTAATGCGCAACAAAGGGATTAATCTTTCACCTTGATTGCCATTTGGGATATGATCTTCATTAGGAAAGCTTTATCCTAAAGGATAAGGAAGACCATAGTTGTCATAAGTAGACATCTATGAGGGAGAAATTCAAGTTTAGTTGATTTAAGTCCTTAATATGACACCCAATATGAAATATTAAGGCTAGGACCCATCACAATATTTTATAACTTGGAAGAGGGATGTCGTAATCCAAGCTATAAAATATTTGAAGGTAGGTAAATGACGATTTACCAATTTCCACCATGAAAAACGAAATTTAACATTAAGTTTTAAATGAATTGAAACTCCTAGATACTTTGAGATTCATTGAACTATTCAATGGCATGTTTAAATCTCGATTGTGCCCTTCAAGTTTGTGACTGAGATGTCGAGGATCACAAACAAGGTGTAAATAACCATGCAAATTAACTTGGTACACGTAATGTTATAACCACCTAATCAATCTGCCTGTTAACCACACATGCTCCATTGATCTATGAGTAACATCAAGCTACCCTTTGTCACACATTGTCAGTCCCAGATTAGTGTTCCGGTTAACTACACATGCTCCACTAACGACTTAACAAGGTGCAAAGTGCAATTTCATGGGTTAGCACCAAATTTACATTTTCCTAAGTAACTAAGATTGAGAATTTATAAGTGTTTGGTTACTTAGTATATATCATTATACTTTTAATGAATGGAGAATTAATGTCCTGTCCTACCCGTTCGGCTAACGACCCTCCACCAGTCAAGGAAGCGGTGGAAGCGGTGGGTGAGAGTGGACACCCATTAAACTGCCATTTTATAGGCAGTAACCTTATACCCCCCCTAATAGACCGGCTTCGTGAATGAGACCCACTAACGGTAAGACTGACGTACGCTTATACATATATATAAATATTAAACCTATAATATTATAATAATATAAGGGTTGAATTTTAAACTATTAAAATTCTAAGGGTTGGAATGAAAGTATACATGGGGGGGGGGGTAACTTTACAAATTCCAAAAGTTGAGGGCAAGTTTTGAACAATTCAAATTTTTTTTGATTTCCATAACCTATGAGTTTAAAGTAGTTTAATGAAAAACTCTTCAAGTTCCATAACTTGAGGACAAGTTATGGAAGACTTTAAAAACATTTAAAAAATGAGACTATTCATTTTAATAACTTATGGAAATTTTATAAGTTTTAAAATTCATAAATGAGACTTTTCATATAACTTGAGGACAAGTTACAAAAACACATATTATGAACAACTTTTAGATGATTTTGGATCGAAAACAATTATCACATAATTTTTCTATTAATCTAAACTAACTCATAAGCACAAGATAATTCATATCATCAATCTTCAAGAAATTAGCACATTCATATAAACTAATACAAATCTTGAAATTATGACAATTATCTTTTGAATTGGATTAGTATGGTCATTACCACATCAAAAACAGGTTTATAAGTTCAAAAACAGCTTAGGGTAATGATCCTAGTCCAATTCTGGCCAAAAACCTCGAAAATCTGCATTCTGGAGCACCAACTCGTCGAGTGTATGAATAAACTCGGCGAGTTGGTCAGTTTTTGCCTTGGACTCAGCGAGTCCATCAGTGGACTCGGCGAGTCCACAGTCCAGAACAGCAGAAAATCGATTTTTAAGGCATTTCCAAGCAAGTAGCATCAAGTATATGTGAAAACAACCTATGACTTTGATACCACTGATGGGTTTTATTATGCTACAACATCCTATGGTGCACATACAACCCTAAATACCTTGGATCTATGTTTTCACTAATTATACATGCAATGATGTTTCCAAGGTATTAAGCCTATAAATAGCATGCAATTGTTATATACCATACAAAATACTAGTTAGAGTAACATACCTTTTGTGTAGCTTGAAGTCTTGATGTATTTGGCCTTAAGAGCTTAGCACCAAAAGTATGAATGCCTCAAATGGCTCACAACTCACCTAGGACAAAGGTGGCTCTTGAGACAGAATTCCCTTCACACCAAAATCAACTCCATGAGCTCCAAGAACTACAAGTCTTACCAGTGGCGATTTTGGCTATGGAGTGACCTATTTATATGTAGGATTCCAAGGGTCATAGGTATAACCCAAATCCATACCCATGGGTGTTATGATCCATGGTTCATATGGCCCAACTCTTTATGTGTCCACACATAAACTTGGTCCAACATGGATCATAAGCCCAACACATATAAATATAACTAATTACCATAATTAGTCCCCATAGATTTCATTAGTCTCTTTTGATCACTAAATTAATTCAAAATTAATTCTTGATCGATACTAATTAAAACATATGATTTCATATTAATATATTAGAACTTATAATATATTAATAAATCATATATAAACTTCTCTCAAGAGTCCATCCTAACAAATTGTCCTGGTGTTATGTAACCCAAATGGACCATGCTACTCTCGGGTCTAGTACATACCAATAATAGTTGTGGGCTTAGACATCTAATCCAACAGTAGATGCCTAGCACAAACCAACAAAATATAACCTAACAGTCTCCCCCTTTGCTTGAGCTAGCATAGATTCAGTCTTTCTCGATTACCAACACATCTGATCTTCCCATAGCGCCCAACCACATCTTCTTATCGATGATCTCCGGTATCATGTTTGTGAATTCCTTGGCAGCAGCCTCCATGATCTCCTGATCGTATAAAATCTGATGTGCAGCCAAGGTGTTGATGTCCCTTTCACCAAACTGAAGCAGGTCCTTCTTATCAACGGGATGGAAGCAACCATCTTTGAACTTGATTACAGCAATAGCTGTGGCTTCATCGTAAACCCAGTACTGCATGCCGCGTAGCGAACCATCACAAAAGTTCTTGATGATGGGAATCTTTGTCATCTGCTTCGTTGGAGACCACATTACATTCTTGAAGGGCTTGTTGGTGATCGGGTCAAACACATCATTGACTGTCTTCAAGAAAGATTCAGCTATCTTCATCCCATCAAAATCCTAACCTCACTTGTCTCTCTAAAAAGAGTTTAAAATCAGTTGCACGAGGATCATTGGAAGGGTTGGAGAATGGAGCTTCAGACAACTCAGCGAGGTCCACCTTGGTGAAGGAAGAAAAATCATTCTTGTCTTTGTAATATTCCACATTATTACTTTTTCATTTCACCAACCAGCAATTGAGTTGATCATGAAAGCCCCACATACAAATCCCTGACCGGTCACCGCATTTGTGCTTGAACCTCTTCTTCTCGAGCTCAGTCACTGTTAGTTGAGGCTGGACTCCACGAATATTTTGATCAGAGTTCTTCATGAAGAGAAACCTTCCCCTCTTCTGTGAAGTGACCTGTTTCCCAGCTCTTTTGATAGTAATTCTTGGATGAGCTTGCTCCGGTTCTTTTTCAAAACGGTCAACGATTCTAGTGGTTCTGACTGGAGTAGAATCGACAATGGGATCTTGTTGAGATGTCTGGGCAGGGTAAATGGTAGAGGTCTCAGCTCCGCCTGGTTCTCCGACAGATGATTTGAATTTGTCGCCAAATTCTTGAGCTAGTTGGTTCTTAAGGTCAAAGTAGCAAGTAGTCAAAGATCCGAGGTGAGTCTGCATGTCAGAGATTTGTTTTGACTTTAGAGTATTATCTGCTTTAAGCTCGGAAACTTGAACATCGAGGTTTCCAATCAAAACATCTTTTTCAATGATTTTCTGGTTCATAACTCCAATCTCTGCTCTCAGATCAGCAATTGATGGGTCCGCTCCCCTTACATCTCCTTCCCCTATAGATATTCCTTTAGTTCGGGAAAAGGAGTCAAAATATGGTTGCTCCAATAACCTGGCAATCCTTTCAGAATCGGCATCATGCACAAGTATTGGTGGAGAGGAACCCCCAGGAGCTCATCTCGAATCTCTTCTTCATAATGGTCTCGAACTCGGTGCACAGCTTTTGACTCGTTGAACCAAAAATGATGTCATCGACATAGATCTGAACAAGGATTATGTCTCCATCCACATGCTTGATAAATAACGTCTGATAAATCGTTCATTTGGTATAACCATGCTCGAGCAAATGATATGTTAGGGTAGCATACCAGGTCCAAGGAGCCTAATGTAACCCATACAGAGCCTTGTCTAATTTGTAGACATGATTCGGAAACTTTGAGTTGACGAAACTGGGAGGTTGATCAACGTAAATTTATTCTTTCATGGCTCCATATAGAAAGGCAGTCTTAACGTCCATCTGATACACAGTGAACCCCATGTAGGATGCATACGACAGGAAGATACAGATAGCTTCAAGACGCGCTACAGGAGCATACACCTCAGTGTAGTCAAGTCCTTCAATTTGTCGAAACCCACGAACGACCAACCACACTTTATTTCGCACAATCACCCCACAATCATCCTTTTTATTGCGAAACACCCAGCGGGTATCCAGTGACTTCTTTCCTTTGGGAAGCTCGACAAGCTTTGAAACCCACAAATTCTCGAATTGATTCAGCTCTTCATGCATTGCATCAACCCAACTAGGATCATTCAGTGCCATTTCTAAATTCTTTGGCTCTATCTGAGAGATGAAGCAAGAGTAGAGACATGTATTTACGTCACCACTCTGACTTCTCGTTCGAACTCTGTCGCCTAGTTGACCAATGACATTCTCTATAGGATGATCGCGTTGCAGTCGGGTAGGAATTTCATGGCTGATATCATTGGGTGTGACAGGAAGGTTATTGATGTTGATAAATCCATCATCCGCTGATGCATCCGCCTCAGACGATCTTGAACCGTGAGAGGTGCTTGCCACGTACTCATTTGCAATCGGCTCGGGAAAGAGAAGTTCCATGAAAGTTTGAGTTGCAGCGGAAGTATCTCTGGTCATGAACTCTCTTTCAGCAGGAGTGAGTGGAGTGGTTTCAGCATCAGGATTAGTTCTTTGAGTAGGAGAATCTGAAGAAGTACTTGGAGCAGAGTCGTCCACCTTAGGAGTCATAGGAGGCACCAGAGGTGGTTTGTACACAACATCTTCCTCTTCATCTTCAATAATAACCTCCAAACCTGAGCAAGAACCTGACACATCATCTAAAAACACATTAAATGATTTAAACAAAGAAGCATAGTTAAATAACCAGTCAGGTCCGACTCTGGCATCTGTCTCATTCTCCTCCAGCCAACGAACATCAAAAGATTCCACAATCTGCTTTGTCTTCTTGTTGTAAACACGGCAAGCTGTACGCTCTGCATATCCCACAAAGTAACATTCATCGGCTTTAGAGTTGAATTTGGGGTTGGATTCAAGGTGAAGAAGGGTGCAAGGACATCCAAAAATTCGGAAATGAGCAACTGATGGCTTGTGATTGTAGAGAATTTCATATGGAGTCTTCATATGAGCTTTGTTGATCAGCACACGATTTTGAACGTAGCAGGCTGTGTTGATCGCCTCTGCCCAAAAGAAGACTGGTAGTTTAGAATCACACAGCATCGTCCTTGCGGCGTCCATTAATGTTCGGTTCCACCGTTCCGCAACACCATTTTTTTGAGGTGTCCGAACGGCACTATACTGACGTACTATCCCTTTTTCTGCACAAAAATGATCCATAACAACGTTCTTGAATTCTGTACAGTTATCCGTTCCGAGCGCTTTCACCTTCTCATTAGTCTGATTCTCAATCATCACCACGAACTTCTTGATCAAGTCTGAGATCCCACTCTTGTTGGATAAGAAAAAGACCCATGTGAAACGCGAGTAGTCATCTATCACAACCAAGCAGTAAGAGCTTTTGTTGATGTTGAGGACATTGACAGGACCAAACAAATCCATGTGCAATAATTGGAGAACCTTGCTGATTGAATTAACCGCCTTTGGCAAATGGGGCTTTCTATGATGTTTACCTTGAGCACATGCCACACATTTTTCAAAAGTTATGAAGTCTTTAACTGGAAGGCCACACACGATCTCGTTCTTAGCAAGACGATTCAAGTTCTTGGCGTTTGCATGCCCGACACGACGATGCCAAAGCATCACATTATGTTCTGAGACTTTAGAGAAGAGGCACTTGATTTGCTCCGGGATATCATGATTCATGTCTATGATGTAAGCATTTCCATCCCTTTTTGACTTCATCAAGATCTAGTCTTCAGGGATTATAATACCAGGCTTCAATATCAGGCACTCTTTGTCTGTGAAGTGTGTTGAATAGCCTTTGTCGCATATCTGAGAGACACTCAATAAACTATTCTTTAACTCGGGAGCGTAGTTGACATTCTCAAAACTTAGCACTCCATTTATGACGGTTCCTCTCTGCGTGATCTTTCCTCCATCTCCTCCCACGAAGGAAAGATAGCCCCCATTAAAAGTCTGAATATCGTGCAGTTGGGAGATGTCTCCGATCATGTGCCTGGAACAACCGATGTCGACATACCAGGGTCTGACGACATTCCTCCGCAGCTGTTCCTGCACAATGCGCGGGATTAATTAGATTTAGGAACCCATGTCATAACAACACTGGGTTTTCCCTTTTTAGCAACAAAAATTTCTTTTTCACTTTTTGATTTTGACTTATCACCAGATGCACAAACAGAAGATTGAGATGATTGGACATTTAAGTTCTTGGGAACCCATTGGTATTTAGGTTTTGAAACATTTACAGGTGATTTGGAAACAGTTTTCTTTTGTTTTGATCTTTTGGGTTTCCCTCTAATATTAGCCGAAGACCTGCACGAAGACTTTCACGAACCCGACCTTGGCTTAGCCATGTTCGGCTTCGTAAAAGTACTTGTATTTTCATGAAAAATTTGTTTATCCCTTTTAAGCTCAGCCCGTTTCTTGTCATTATTGACATTCCAATCATCATTACGAGAACGAGGTCTCGACAATTTTCTCATGAGAGATCTTCCCCGCGACTCGCTCTCTCTTCTGTGCGCATGAAAAGGAACAAATGCCCGATTTGGACAATTGTGTGCGATGTGTCCAACAATTCCACAATTAAAACATGTCTGCTTTTTAGCATAAGAACTGGTACTGCTCTTCTCTGATCTATTATTCTTATTTACTCCCTTACTCTTTCCACATGTGCATGTGCAAGACTCAAGTGGTGTGACAGGTGTAGGTGGAGTGGATGTGCTTGTGACCGAAACATCAGATTTAGCAAATACATCACCACACTTAACAAAAACAGTTGGATCAACAGACTTTGACACGGAGTCATCACAAATCAAAACATCAGTTTTAGAAACAAAAGTAGCATTGTTTGAAATAGAAACATCAAACACACTATTATTATCAGACACACTCTTCTCTGCTGCATGCTTGCCCTAACTTAAAGGTGAATCTGCATAGGAAGTAGAAACGTTAGTATCCTTTTCCTAGCACTACTCTCCGTCACGGTTACAGCGGGTTTGCCATACACAAGAAATTCTTCTTTGTCCATCTCTTCTTGGGTCAAAGGGATAGCATTGTAATTATGATTAAAAGGATGAGGGACACTCTCATAACCTAGACCTACCTGCTTCTTATCTTTCCATTTCATTTGTTTTTCTATTATAGTTGCAACTCTCTCACTTGACACATCATATTTTTTGAAATTAAAATCAGCATTTTCAAAACGGATTTTTAATGTGTCAAGCTCGTCAGTCACAATGGCAAGTTGTTTCTCGATAAAATTGTAGCTCTCACACTTATTGCTATAATCTTCCTGTTGTTTCCTAAAGTCCTGAGTCTTGATCTCTAATTTTTATGTTAGATGTCTTTAGCCTTTTCTAAGGGTATAACCTTCGTACTTAATGTCCTCATTCTCTCTACGCAATAATTCGATTTGTTCACGTAAAAATTTAACAGTATCAATGCATGTTTGAGAGAAAGAAATTTGACTGACCTCATTTTTCTCAGGCTCAGGGGTAGTGGACACCATGAAAGCAAACTGTAATTCCATCATATTTGCTTCTGGATCCTCTTCAACTTTCTCTTCAGGGATGTCACTGATCTGGGCCAAGTGAGCATTTTCAGGTCCAGAAATGTTTAGAGCCTGAATTTGATCCTCCCAGTCAAATGACTGAGCTACCACAGCTAGATTCGCAGTTTCGTTGTTGGTAGCAGCTCCCCTATTGTTTCCAACCGGCACCATCGTCCTTTCATTATTCACTCTTCGATCAGGTTTAGAACAGTCACAAGCAAAGTGACCAGGCTCGTGACAGTTAAAGCATCGCAGCTTTCCTTTGTTGAACCCTACTTTCTTCTCAGCATTCATTCCCCAGTTATTCTTCTCGATTTTCTTTGCAAATTGTTTGGCCCTGAAAACAGCCATCGCGGTCTGCCAAGTGATGTCCATCTCCTCCACATCTTCTGGGTGAATTTGATCTAAATCAGCGAAAGAAATATGTGGTGGCAATTCACCAGCCACAAAGGCATTGTAACAGTTTACCAACCCAGAAGCTAGAGCCAAGTTCTCTTCAGCTTCCTTGGGAGCAGAGGTAGCAGCAGGGGCTTTTGAGGAGGAGGCTGCATATGGATAAGTCACTGATGGAGGAACAACCTGGGATGGTGTTTGTGGAACAACAAAGGCTTGATTTTGTGGAACAGGTGCGGTAAAGGATGAAAAAGCATTGTTACAGGAGATCCCAAGGTTTGCAGTAGAATAAGAATTCACATTGTTGATTTCTCTTTGTTTGTCATCAAGATCACATGCTTTGATAATTGCCATCGTTTCCGCAAGACTGAGTCTGTTGAGATCTTCTGTCTTCTTGATGACTGAGAAATTCATGTCCCATGATTTTTGGAGAGAGTGAAGCAGCTTCTTGTTGATTTCTGATCTTGGCACTGAGATAACGGCTGAACTCATCTCAGTGGTGAGTGTGATAAAACACTGTAGTTGAGCTTCCAAAGTTTCTCCAAGAATGTGATTGAACATATTGAACTTCTGTCGCAGCATGTCCTGACGGCTTTGCTTCATATCCTCATTTCCTTCATACACTTTGATTAAAGCTTCCCACAAAGCTTTTGCTGAGTCGTATTCACGGAAACCTTGAGCAATCTCCAAAGATAAAGCCATCGTAAGTGTCGCAGGAGCCCTTTCTTGCTCTTCAATTTTCTCGAAATCCGCATAAGTGTAATTTGTAAAATCTTTGTCGATAATGGTTCCATTTGGAAGAGTGGTAGTGATTCTAACTGGACCCTTTAGAATACTGCGCCAAATTTTGAAATCCTTCATCTTGATGTACTTTTCCATTCTGGGAATCCTTTTGCCGACAAAAGACGTGGGATCCTAGTGGTAGTTCCCATAATCGAGTCCAATTCCTGATGAGCTGTTAAACTTTGTGATTCCATTTTTTTAATTTTCGGTGATTTTCTTAATTGAATGAAAATTAAAGTTTGTAAGGAAAGGGCAACCGTAAACGATTATAAGCAGGAGAGTTAACAGTCGTACACAGAAAATGGTTCACGGTCAGTTCACAGTCAACAATCAATTCACAGTTCAAAAGTTAACGGTCAATGAATGGTTTACTGCCAATGAATGGTTCACGGTCAACTGAGAAGATCACGGTCAAATAAGATGTTAGCGGTTAGTGAGGATGAGTGGTTCACGGCCGTACACAAAGTTCACGACCGTAAACGATTCAACAGATGAAAACCGTAAACACCTAGAAACAGATGAAAACAGATGATTTTGAGTTGATTTCGATTCCTTTGGCCTTGAACTTCACGATCCAATGCAGAAAACCCAGTAAACAAGCTTAAACAGTCACGAAAAGAAGATTACTCCAGTCGTGAAAACCACTTGAATGATTTTGACACCGGATTGGCTATGATACCAATTGTAAGTCCCACAAACATGAACCAACCAGTGATCAAACACAATCAAGATGCAAAACAGTAAGAATAAGAAGGAGTAGAAGCAAAGAAGTTCCAACAATGCACACGTTATATTCAAGCCATAAACGTCTGGTACACTTGGAACACACACATACGATTACTGTTCATCTGACACATCTGACACTATATATAGGGACCAACCAACCACAAACCCGTTCACGGCCGTACACACGTTCACGGCCGTGAACCCTACTCGGCCGTAAACACAACCACAAACACACATAACATGAACAAAACCCTATCAAGACCTATACATATAGATGCTTAGCACAACCCAACAAAATATGACCTAACAGTTCCTATATGCTTTTTCTATGACATGTCATTTTTTGGTCAAGGAATAGCAGGGAAAGGTGACTTCATATTACTAGAAAGTAGCGTGATCAAGACCAACTCCCCCTTGAAGTAACACCGGTCTTCAAATCCGCAAATGAATACCCGAGAAGCTTCGAATACCTATTTCTACATGTAACACCCCGACTCCCAAGTATAAATTTTAAAGCTTCTTATTTATGTTTTTAGACCTACTCGACTTGTTGGATGCCCCAACTCGTCATGTAGAGACGGATATGGCCGCATGGTTTATGGAACCTACTCGACGAGTTGGAGGACCCCAACTCGACGAGTAGAGCCTGTACATGAAGACCCTAAATTTTAGGGTTTGCACCCTATTTAAAGGACCTTAAGTCCTTTCCCCCAGCCACCCTTGTTGTTGGATTAGGTGTCTAAGCCCAACTATTATTGGTATGTACTTGACCGAGAGTAGCATGGTCCATTTCGGGTTGCCTTCATCAGAAAATTTGATAGGATGGATATTTGAGTAAGAAGTTATTTGAGATTTATTAATATATTATAAGTATAATATATTAATTGAGGAATCATATTATTTAATTAGTATTGATCAAGAATTAATTTGGAATTAATTTGGTGATCAGAAGAGACTAATTAAATTAACGCGGACTGATTAAGTAAATCTGTAATATTTATAGTTTGGACCAATAATCCATATTGATTAGGATGGACTAATTCTATGTGGAAGTCCATGAAGAGCTAGTCCATAAGGCCCATCATATGGATTAGTAGATTGCTTAAAGGCTTAAGTAAATGGACTAGGGTTAACAAATTAAACCTTAGGAAGCCCACACTATAAATGTAACCCTCCTTTAGCCAAAATCGTGCCAAGAGTGAAATGACATGAGAGGGACGATTTTGTGCTTCATAAATTCTCTCTCAATATTCTCCAATTGTTCATGATGTTTGTGACTTGTTTGAGGCACAACACTTGGGGTGCTAAGCTCTTAAAAGGCCAATGTCTACAAGCTACAACAAAGAGCTAATCTTCTAACTTACTTATATGATTTATGTGTCAAATTGTATCCTAGTTGTAGGCTTAATGCTTTGGAAACAATATTGCATTTATAATTAGAGAAAACATAGATCCAAGGTATTTAGGGTTGTATGTGCACCATAGGATGTTGTAGTATATAAAACCCAACAGTGGTATCAAAGCCATGGGTTGTTTTCTATTATATTTGATGCTTTCTTAAGTTTCAAAGCTGGAAAAATCATTTTTCTGCATTCTGACTGATGAAATCGTCGAGTCCATGAACAGACTCGACGAGTCCACTCAGTAAAGCATGAACTCGGTGAGTCCAGTTCATGAACTCGTCGAGTAGGTGCTCCAGGTTGTAGAATATCGAGTTTTGGCTAGAAATTGGAATAGGATCATTACCCCAAACTGTTTTTTGAACCATGAAATCTGTTTTTTCATAAGGTAATGATCATGCTTGTCTAATTTAAAGATAATTGTCATAATTTCAAGATTTGTATTAGTTTATATGATTAGGCTAATTTCTTGAAGATTGATGATATGAATTATCTTGTTCTTATAAGTTTAGTTAGATCATGAATAAATTATTTGATAATTTTTGTTAGTTAAAAATATGATCAAATTTCCTTAATGAAATCCATAACTTGTCCTCAAGTTATGGTAAGTGAAAAGCTTTTCTTTTAAAAGGTTATTAAAACTCATAGGCTATGGAAAATGAAGGTCTCATTTTTAAAAGTCATTTTAAATGGTTTTAAAGTCTTCCATAACTTGTCCTCAAGTTATGGAACATGAAAAGTTTTTCATAAAAACCACATTAAACTCATAAGTTATGGAAACCAAAGGTTTTGACAAGTTTCAAAACTTGCCCTCAAGTTTTGGAATTTGTAAAGTCTTACTTTTGAATACTTTAATTCCAAATCCTAGAGTTTTAAAAGTTAAAATTCAACCCTTATACTATTATATTATTATAAGTTTAATAATTATATATATATATATATATATATATATATATATATATATATATATATATATATATATATATATATATATATATATATATGTATGTATGTATAAGAAAAGTCAGTCTTACCGTAGTAGGCCTCATTCACGAAGCCGGTCTATAAGGGGGGTATAAGGTTACTGCCTATAAAATGGAAGTTTAATGGGTGTCCACTCTCACCCACCGCATCCTTGACTAGTGGAGGGTCGTTAGCCGAACGGGTATGATGGGACGTTAATTATCCCTGATTAAAAGTATAATGATAAATATAAAGTAACTAAACTTTCATTAAATTCTCAATCTTAGTTACTTTAGGAAAAATGTGAAAATGGTGCTAATCCATGAAATTACACTTTGCACCTTGTTAAGTCGTTAGTGGAGCGTGTGTGGTTAACCGACACACTAATATGGGACTGACAATTTGTGGCAAAGGGTAACTTGATGTTAATCATAGATCAATGGAGCGTGTGTAGTTAACCGGAACATTGATTAGGTGATTTGTAACATTGGGTGTACCAAGCTAATTTGCATGATTATTCACAACTTGTTTGTGATCCTCGGCATCCCAGTCACAAACTTGAAGGGCACAATCAAGATTTAAACATGCCATTGAAAAGTTCAATGAATCTCAAAGGATCTAGGAATTTCAAATCCAATTAAAACTTAATAATCTATTTCGTTTTTCATGGTGGAAATTGGTAAATCGTCATTTACCTACCTTCAAATATTCTACAATTGGATTACGCCATCCATTTTTGCAATTGTAGAATATTGTGTTGGGTCCTAGCCTTAATATTTCGTTTTGGGTGTTATATTAAGAACTTAAATCAACTAACTTGAATTTCTCCCTCATAGATGTCTAGTTCTGACAACTATGGTCTTCCTTATCCTTTTGGAAAAAGTTTTCTAATGAAGATGATATCCCACATGGGGATCAAGGTGAAAGATTAATCCCTTTGTCGTGCATTAATGGGACTGGAAATCATACTTCACTTCCTCTACCTCATCCAATTATTCTCCCTAACCCACAAGTTCAAAGAATTGAAACGTTTAAGGTCACTCAAGCCCTATTGGCAAGCAAACACAAAGATGGAAGTTTGTATGTGCCAACATCTTGGAGATAAAGTTACATATTGACAGGCTGGGAGAGTTGGGTGCCGAAGTCTCAAGGAAGTTGGCTGTTGACTGGGTCCTTTAATCACTTCGTGAGTCATATAGCGGGTTCATTAAGGACTACTATATGACAGACCATGACATGACCCTTATCAATCTTACCTATTTGCTTGTTGCTGCTGAATCAGCAATGATTTGGTGCACTGGTAAAGAAATTTTGATTGGAAGGTCTACTCCCCAAACTTCCATGGACATTGATAATGATAACATTGGAAGTCCAGAAAAGCTTTCTCTTCCCAATGGAAAGGGATCGGCCATGGTAAAGTCAATTGACCAAATGGTAGAGAGAAAGGCTAAGTCTGAGATAGTCCAATATACTATTCCCAAAAGGTCCATATGTTCCTATTGCCAAGAGAAGGGGCATTGGTTGCGAAGCTGCTCTATTTACTTGAAAGATTATAAGGATGGTAAAGTCGAAAGTTTGACTCTACTTCAGGTAAGTCCAATATCTAATTCTATTAAGTTCCTATTTGGATATTCTTAATACATGATGTAATGTGATTACATTTTGATGTTTTGGAGAATCAAAGAAAAGAAAGGAAACTTAAAGGAAGAATAAGCTGATTCTGATCGCGAAAAGATGGATTTCGATCGCATGGTTCGGTGATCAGAATTTTAAGTTGTTGCTTAAGAGTTGTGATATATTGCTTAGGAATAGATAACAACATAGTTTTCGTTTGTATTTGCATTGTAAGGATGAGTTTTCCGCACTTTTTAATAAAGAACTTTTTTTATCTTATTTTAAGTTTCCTTACAATGGCATTTGTGAAAATTGTTGTTTATATGATAACAATATTGGAAAATAGATTTGATTCTTTCGTTTGTGGTAGCGTCAAAATTTACCAAATAAGGAAAGATTCTCATCACCCAAGTTTCAGTTGGATAGAAACTTGGAATCATGCAAGTTGTATTGTGTGATGAATGAGATTTTTCATATTTGGGAAATAAGACTAATTCCTTGTTCACATGTATATGTGAGTCGAGTGAAGGACTAGGGGATTGGGTACACTTGGTTGTGCGCTGGTCAGGTCCACAACAAAGAGTGATAAGACTATTCGTTATAATTTACTAAAGTTTAGTAAATATGGTTATGCTTACAAGTTTAAGTGTAATTATGAAACCTTGGAATAGTTTCAATGTTTGGCAGAACGAATGAGAAGAATCAAATTAGGCAGAAAGATAAAAGTTTCTCCAATTTGAAAAGATGGGAGAGTACTTTAGTATCGTGTTTTATGATCATCTTAATGATTTTGGAAAACCATATCACAATTGATCCTGTAAGGACATCTTAGTGCGTTTGTATGGCTAAGAAGAGGAATCGTGAATTGTTGAAATGGTTAAGTCAAGAAGATGAGTCATACTTCGTGCCAAAATCAAGTCTTAGAGTCATACTCCAAGATTGTAACTTGAGTGACATGGTCTTAAGAAGGTTTATAACACTCATCAAATGTAGAGTAAAATGTTTTCTTACTCTTGTACATTTGAAATTGGTAAGTTGTGATGTCTTGGATAAAACCAAGACCAACTAAGACCAATTGTGTGAAGTGTTTGTCTTGATAAGAATCCGCACTAACTCTTGAATATTTGTTTGTTAAGGAATGGTTTTTGACAAGAGAGTCTTACAGGTCAAGAGGTCAATGGGAGTTTTATAGATCTTGAAAAAGCTTCAAGGACTAATCAAGAGTAAACCTATTGTTTATCGCTAGCACACGACTTGAGGTTTGTAACCTATCGTGTTGACATATTCTTGTTTTTGTGCCCATTCCAGTTAAGTTGACTATGCATGTGAGATCTATGAGTTCTCACTTGTTTGCATAACAACCTAGGAAGCAATGATAGGCCCTTGTGCTGCCAGGTGGCAAGAAATTAAGATTGAACAAGTTCAGTCCATATGAGTTTGGATTTGTCACTAACCTTGTCTTGTGATTATGGTTTTGACAAATTCACATGGATAGGAACACATACACCATAAAAATATAAGTGTCATATGGTTTTATCTCCAATTCATGAAAATGATTGTGAGGAAACGCTTTCACTAAGTAGATTTTAAAGAGTTAGTAATTGTGATATTTGCATTCTCAAATTTGATTATGATTACAACATCCCTCTTCATAGTTTGAATTGTGAGAAATTGCAAAGGTCTAAACATTTGAGACGTATTGCTGTAAGTTCTAAAATTGTTTACACACACATATGAGCTATCTAAGGAGAGTTGTATGAGTTGGAGAAGCATAGATATAGTATTATCGAAGCATCTCGTACCAGAAATCTGAACTTTGGTAAGAAAGTCAATAAGTATTGATTTCTAGAAGTCCAGCTAATTTCTGGGTACATGTCATAGATAGTGGGAGTATAAGTGTTATGCTAATACGAATGTAATTATTATGCTAGTGGGAGCACAATTATTAGGCTAAGCGTTGCAAGTTAGCAATGTTAATTATAGAAAACAAAAGTTTCAATTCGCAAAGTTGCAGGGTTTGAAAAGTTGTTTTGCTATAATTAAGGTAGAGGAATTTATACTTCATTTCATCTCTAAAAGCTTAGATTGATATTTTAATCAAATTTAGTCAAGGATATATATGAATGCTATGTTGGAATGGTTCAGCATAAGGAAATTATATATATATATATATATATATATATATATATATATATATATGTATATATATGGAAATGTTAATTGCGTTCTCAAATTCGATTATGATTACGTCATCCCTCTTCATAGTTCGAATTATGAGAACATGATTAATAGAAATATTATAGCAAAAGACTGATGAAGTATCATGTCTTTATGTAAGACATTATAAATCGTGTCCCATATGCTTCGGGTGTAGGATCGATTGCATATGCTATAATTTTCTCGTGTTCTAATTTTTCCAAATGCCTAGGGCATTAAGAGGGAAAAAGGAATAGAATCAAATATGACTAAAGTGGTTAAACAATTGTTAAGGACAATCTAAGGTTCGCTAAAGATTGGTTGCTTATAGACAGTTGGAAGTATATTTTGAATTTTGGAAGGACCATATTGACATACTCTGAGAAGAGGTAACTCTTGTTCAAAAGTGATAGTCAAAATGGGAATATGGAAATGTTTCCATAAGTGGAAGTTAATAATAAAATCTATGTAAGATTAGAAAACTTAATGCAAGAAGGATGTTCAAAGGAATGTACTTTGAATGTGAGACTTCGTTTCCATGGAATTGCTCTCCATTGGAATACTCTATAATGTTTGTTGCCAAGTCTCTGTGACTTTTGTGCATAGTCATTACAAGAGGATCATTGCATATAAGTTTAGAATCTAACAGATTTCAGTAAATAGCAAGAAATTGGTATTCTTACATTTATCATAAGGATTTGGAATTGTGAAATGAGCATCATTGAAATGTTGTCAATTGATCTATTTCACAAAGAAAGGAACATAGGCAAACATAGTGTGCATGCTTGGAGCATGGGATAACTATTGTTTTAATTCAAGTATTAAGTTGATTATTTGAAACATTATACAATGAATAATGAGTAATCAATATGGCGATTAGATAAAAGGTGTTTTATTTACACTCAAAAGTTTTGGGGCCATATAGGATTAGTATTATTCTTGTGTTTCACTTTGCATGTTTTGACTTCCCGAATAACTAGGTTATTCAAACCATCCACAGTCAATCATACATTGGAAGAAGGTATTGAGGCAAGACTATCATGAATGGGTCTGTAGGATTGTCTAAGGTGTTAGACATAGCACAAGTTTGCTGCAGTATTCATGAGTACTCCTGTAATAAGATTTGAGTATTTGATTCAACCCACGCTCATTTGTATCACTTCATGGATTTTATCACGAGTGATCATGAGACGATAATATCTTATATTCTTGAAACCAAGACATGTGAGTTGTAACTTGGTGTTATAAAACATATCGTTGTGTGTGATTTGATGAGTAAATACAAGCAAGCATTTGAATCGAAGTTCATCCATTCCTTTTACCCTTGGAGGGATAAAAGCGATATATATGGGACATCGATGATTTAGTGATGACAACCCTAAGTGCTTGGCCAAGCCTGGACTAATTTGATTTGTTCAATTAGTCGTTCGTCACAAATCGGAAATCGGGAAATAACACATGAACAGAGAGAATGATTATAATCCATGTCTCAGTTCATACGATATCTAGAATGGAGGAATATATGATCCCTTAACTAATGGACGCGTCATTTGATTTGTGTAGAGTTCGAAAACGGCTTTTGAGAGCTATGATTGCTATTAGGGTTTTGGAGTCGTACTTGCAATAATAGTTATTAGACTTATCCAAGTGGGAGACTATTGGATTAGGTCTTTAAGCCCATAACTATAATTGGTATGTACTTGACCCGAGAGTAGCATGGTCCATTTCGGGTTGCCTTCATCAGGACAATTTGATTGGATGGATATTTGAGTAACAAGTTATTTGTGATTTATTAATATATTATAAGTATAATATATTAATTGAAGAATCATATATTCAATTAGTATTGATCAAGAATTAATTTGGAATTAATTTGGTGATCAAAAGAGACTAATTAAATTAACGAAGACTGATTAAGTAAATCTGTAATATTTATAGTTTGGACCAATAATCCATATTGATTAGGATGGACTAATTCTATGTGGAAGTCCATGAAGAGTTAGTCCATAAGGCCAATCATATAGATTAGTGGATTGCTTAAAGGCTTAAGTAAACGGACTAGGGTTTACAAGTTAAACCTTAGGAAGCCCACACTATAAATGTAACCCTCCTTTAGCCAAAATCATGCCAAGAGTGAAATGACATGAGATGGATGATTTTGTGCTTCATAACTTCTCTCTCAATATTCTCCAATTATTCATGATGTTTGTGACTTGTTTGAGGCACAACACTTGGGGTGCTACGCTCTTAAAAGGCCAATGTCTACAAGCTACAACAAAGAAGTAATCTTCTAACTTACTTTTATGATTTATGTGTCAAATTATATGCTAAATGTAGGCTTAATGCTTTGGAAACAATATTGCATGTATAATTAGAGAAAACATAGATCTAAGGCATTTAGGGTTGTATGTGCACCATTGGATGTTGTAGTATATAAAACCCAACACTTGCCACTTTTCACGACCATAAGCAAACCCTAATTGATCTAACCCTATTTTGAGTGTGTGTGAGGCTAAAAGTGTGTGTTTGGTGCATTTCTTGAAGATGCTTGAAGATTTAGAGGCTTGGAGCGAGAAGAAGCTTGTAGATCTAGCATCTACATCGTGTTGGCATCCAGTTGAAGGTAAAAAGTTCTTACCTTGGCTTCCTATTTGTTAGATCTCTTCTTATGATAGTATATGGGAATTTTGGTGCAAAAGGGGGTCATACTCTGTAACATCTCATTTTTTCAAGTAGCTTCAAATTCATCCCTCGGATTTGAATTATGTCACTTTTGGCCTTGGTTTGGAAGGAAGTGGCAAGAAAGGACCAAGCATGAAAAGGTGGAAATTGGGTGAGTACGCCTAGCGTAAGCTAGAGTACGCCCAACGTAGAAGGTTAAATGATCGCGGGTGTGGGAGGAGTACGCCCAACGTACTCTCAAAGATCCTAAACCCTAATTTGGGGGCTAACCACTATATAAGGAATATTATGGCTCAAACCCTAGCCTCCTTATCAGCCTCCCAAACCTCAGAAAAACCCTAGAACATCTCATCCCTTCATTCTTGTGTGATCTTGATCTTGAAAGGCCATCTTGATGTTTTTAAGCTTGGAAGAGGAAATAAGAAGTTTGCAAGGAAGGACTTGGGAAGTTTGAGCTCATAGATCTGGAATAACATCATCATTTGAGACTCTTTGGAGGTATAAAGTTCATAACTTTCCTTAAGAATGCTTAGATCTAGTGTAGTTTGATTTTGAAGTCATTTTGGTCCCAAGTATAGAACTTTATGGTTCAAGTCCGATTTCTGGGCTTAGAGTTTCCACTCTCAGTTCAAAATGAGTCCTTAAGGCAGAAAGTTGCCATCTTGAATGTCTTATTGGATTCATGCATGAGTTAAGATCATTTCTATGAGAATGGAATGCTATTTTGGAGTTTGGGCTTATTAGGGTCATGCAAAGTCACCAAGTCAGTGACTTTATGGATTAAGACGTTGAAAAGGACTTGGATCTGTGATTGTAGCTTCTGGATTGGAGTATTAAGCACTTAATGAGAAAGTGACTTAACATGGGAGTACGCTGAGCATACATGCAGGTACGCCCAACGTACTCACCATTCAGCTAGTACGCCCAGCGTACATGGGAGTACGCCCAGCGTACTCATCAGATATGGGCCTTCCGAGTTTTGGGCCTCGGTTTGGGCCATGTAAGGGATTTTGGTTCTTTGGGCCTTAGTGGGCCATCAGAAGTCAGATAATGTGGTCCAAGAAGATGTTTGGGCGTAGGGTAAGGCCCATTAGGGGGATTGGGCCCAATCTAGCAAATTGGGCTATTAGTGGGCCACTAGTGGGCTTGGAAAGCCTACCTAGTGTTGGGTTTTGTTTTGGTATTGGGCCTTGGCCCAAATTAGAGAAAAGCCGAAATGGACTATATGGACCCCTTAGTCAGGATTGTTAGCCCATATGTGACTCAGCATTCGTTATTTTGGATAGTTCGGGATTTTTGGTGAGACAGCACTTCGGGAGTCGATACTTCAGTTCAGACCGACATTGCAAGCTGAGTTATTCTCACTATATCAACAGGGTCTAAGGTGTTGGTGCATGGAAATGCTCCACAAATAATGAGTGTTTATTAGGTTGTATTTTCCCTTTATTGTATTTTAGGTGTAAATACTCTCCCTCCTATATAAAGGGAGAGTTGGTCATTTATTTAAAAAAAAGCTAGCTTATCTTTTCCTAAGTTAGAGAATACACTTCTCACAATGTAATCTCTAGAGAGAGAGAAAGTTGGTGGGTTCTCTCACCCAGAGAGAGTTTCTCTCCCACCATGTTCTTCATGCAATATTATTATTATTCTCTCTTGTTCTTGGTCTCTTTTTATGAACTCATAATATGTTCTTCATACTTCCAAAAACACGATTAATCTCGAGATATCTTTCTTCCGCACTCACCGTTCGTTATAAAAAATGGGTCTCTGCAATTGGTATCAGAGCCGTACCTTGAAGATCTCACGATTAGTTCAAGGGAACGACTCCCGTTCGGTGATTATCTTGTGATTTTTCCGTGTTTCTGCAAAAAAAATTTCGGGTTTCTTACCGGAATTTTTTTTATGAAGTTCGCTCTTAGTTCTATTTTCTGGGTGATTCTATCTTAGTAAAATAAATTGTTGTTGCTGCTGCTCGTTCTATTTATTGCTGGAAAAAGATGTTCTTAAAAGTTATTATTTTGTTGTTGTTGAAGAAATGAAGAAAAAAAATGGGAGAAGAATTAATTTTGTGGTCTCTTAAAAAGGTTGAAGATGTATTCCAGGGAGTTATTTTTTCTTGGATGAGAAGACACAAAAAAATTATGGGCTTATTTCTCTTGAAGAAAGTGGAGAAAAGCATTTCTTTTTGAAGATTTTTCTTTCCCAGCAACTTTCATCATCATGAGGTATGAAGATTTTTGATTCTCATGTATTAGTTGCTGTAGATCTCAAATTGAATTGTTTGGACGTGATAATTTGTTTGCAAAAAGTCAATTGTCCTTGTTACTCTTTTGGGTAAAGAGTGCTCCACTATTTACTCCCTCAAAAAGACAAAAACCATGTGACATTGTCCAATCCCATCACCTTTTGTCCCTAAAAACCCCCTGCACACTCCTCTTTTTGCCTTCCCAAGACCCACCTTTGACTTAGAATGCTTTATAAAAAGATTCCCTCATTAAAATATGAATAAATGGCCTTTGCGGTACCATTTTTCATGGAAAAATAGCATTTTTCGTCATCTGTTCAGCCCCTCTCAGCCCCCAGGACCGCAACCAAAAACTGCCATCCGGAGTTCCCTTAGAAGCCTACCCGCAGCCCTTCTTAGCCCTTGATCCGAAGTCCTCTCAGCTCCCTATCCGCAGCCGAGAGACCGCAGCCCTTCCCTTGCCTTCCCTGCTGACCGAAGTCGCTATCTCCTCTTGCTCGGACCGAAGCCTTGGCCCGCAGCCACTCGCACGCTCCACTTCGGACAGCCTCCTCGACCTACCGCAGCTAGCATGCGCAGCCTGCTTCCCTCGCACCGCAGTCCCACTATCTCGCACCGCACTCTCTGATCCGCAACTACTTCACCCGAAAGCATGTCTCGTCCGCACCCTTCCTGACTTTGGTACCCCATCAGCAGCCCAGCTCCCCATCCGCACCTAACCCTTCTCCACCCGCAATCACCTCCCACCCAAGCCACCCCCTCTTATCCGCAACCTCTTAGACCCGCAACTACCCTCCTCTTCTCAGCCTCCTCCCTCTTCCTCCTCCTTCGACCAGCCTTCCCTCCCCCCTCTCTTCTTCCTTCATTCCCTCCTCCTCCCCCCTCCTTCCCCCCCACCTTTTTCCTCCCCTCCCCTCCTTTTCCTTCCCTTTTTTTTAAACCCTTTTTTTATTTAAACTTCTTTTTTTTATTTATTCAGCCATTTTTATTATTATTTTTTTTTCAGTTAATTTTTTTTAACACCAATTACTTATTATTCAGCTATTTTTTTACACCAATTTTTTTTATTTAGCCATTTATTTTTTTTACACCAATTATTTTTATTTAGCCAATTTTTTTTTATTAAAACCAATTTTTTTTATTAAAACCCATTATTTTTATATAACACCAATTTTTGCCACAACCGAACCTTGGATTGTCACATTGGTTCATTTCATGCCGGTTATTATTGGAAGAATACTCCTACCGCAGTCGGACTTCATATTATTTTTGGTGATACTTGCACCGCAACGGCGATTGATCAAGAAAGTTGTTTCGCATTCTTCACTTTATGGGATTTTATGACTTGTTGCTCTTGATTTTTGGTTGACGAATCATGTATCTTGAGCATGTGGACTTTACTCTCTATTGAAGACCACTTCAAGTGTTCCGGCACCACAGTTTGGATATTTACATATATTTTTGGCACAACAGATTATTCTCAGCACAGCTTCAGCAACTATGTCACCCGCCTCCTCATGACCACAAGAGTATCTCTTTTACTCTTTCTCGTTTCTTATCGAGACCCTTCATACATCTAGGGAGAGCTTCTCTGTTAGCTCTTGGTATCCGACACTCTCCATCCAATGATTTGTTGATTTTTGATATCCGGTCATTGGTTATCAAAAAAAGGGAGAGAATATCATCCGGATTTGGTTATTATGATTGTTTGAGTTTGGATTTTTGAAGACTTCTGAAGACGATTATTTATCTAGTGATGCGATGTGGCACTTATTTTTGGTCTTTACGGATCAAATTTTTGGCATTACTCGATGTTTTCCGATTCATATTTTTATTATTCGGACTCTACCACAGGATGATTTTGTGTTCACATCCGGTTCAGATTTTATGGTTTCACGAGTTTGGATTTGTGATATGTTGAAGACGAAGATTATTTTGGCAATGTCACGTGGCACTTATTTTTGGTCCTTGGATCAAATTTTCGACATTGTTGGACCATGTTTTTGGACTCACATTATTTTTATCCGGACTTCATTTTATGGATGCTTCACATTTTTAGCAGGTTATTCTTTGAAGAATTTCGGTGTATTATGATTCGAGAACTCAAGATGTTTTTCAGACTTTTTGAAGCCGAAGTGTTTCTTTTATTGGATCTTCTACTTGCTCATGGTGACCTCCTTCTTCGGGTGATTATGACGAGTTTGAAGATTTGGATCTTATTTTTTCTGCTTCATTGGTTGTGCTTTGAAGCCGAAGACCTTCATTGTTAGAGATTCATGGCCAGTTTCAGACTTCACAGACACTTCAGAGTTTCAGAGACATTTCAGCACTTGATTTCATTTTATTACCACACTTGCTAGTCGGATTACTGTATTATAGCCTTATATCACTTATTGGATCTCTCATCATTTGTAAGCATTTAGGGAGAGAATGTTGGTGCATGGAAATGCTCCACAAATAATCAGTGTTTATTAGGTTGTATTTTCCCTTTATTGTATTTTAGGTGTAAATACTCTCCCTCCTATATAAAGGGAGAGTTGGTCATTTATTTAAAAAAAAGCTAGCTTATCTTTTCCTTAGTTAGAGAATACACTTCTCACAATGTAATCTCTAGAGAGAGAGAAAGTTGGTGGGTTCTCCCATCCAATGAGAGTTTCTCTCCCACCATGTTCTTCATGCAATATTATTATTATTCTCTCTTGTTCTTGGTCTCTTTTTATGAACTCATAATATGAAGGGTTCACGGCCGTGAACCTAGTTTGCAGCCGTGAACACCCTTTGATGAGTTTTCTGGTTCGATTGAATTCCTCTATGCCCAAGCCAACACTTCTCAACATCCACTCCTTAAGTGTACTAGGCTTAGAGACTCTCAAACTGACCCTAATCACCGAAAAACGATAGCAGAAACAAGTCTGACTTTTTATTGATCGAGTTGACTTACATATATAGATTTCGGGTTGTCACATCATCCCCCCGATAGAGGGAATTTCGTCCCGAAATTTGGATTCTGAGTGGTTGGTTAAGGATAAGAAAGAGATATGGATACTTGGGTTCTATTCAATCCTTGCATTAATTCAGTGAATTCAGATCCTCGCTGGTTGTTTCAGCTGATATTCACTGTTGGATCTGCTGTTCTGATCTGTGGAGAGTGTGTAGATTTGACTTGCTTGACTATGCTCATCCAACGGGTAGGATGTCAATTCATAGTCTTGGGCAGCTTTTGTCCTGAAGTTCATGGTAGGACTCATACCTGGTTCATCTATCACCGCCTTGTGTACACAAGTCGTATATATTTAAGATTGATGAGACGGTCGGATGGGTGGCTCTGCCCCAGGTCCACAACCAGACAAGGAACAGGAGATAGGGCGGAAACACACATCCTAAGCCCGTAGAATCTTAATTATATACTACCCTAGCGTATACACTTAACATTGGTAGGCTAACCGTACCTGTCCCTAGCCTCTGTGCTTGAACTTGACTTGTTGCGCGAGTGGTATTTCCAAAAGGTCTGTCGGGAATACTTAGGGAAGGTTACGGGAGGATCGCATGAGTACTTCGGAGGTTTGAAGTGAGAGACAATTTCGAGGTTCGTATCTAGTTTGTCGTTATGAGAGACGAGAGTTTTGCTATTCGGTCGGCTTAAGGCGAAGGGTCTTCTCGGAGACACATAGGTTTGGTATAGTGGACTCAATCAGACTAGGTGGGATGAAGTCGTCGTATCACGTGTTAAGTTAGTTCGGAAGGAGTGTTTTGTTGTAACATTAGTGCATCTGTGTGTGTACGTTTCTAGTTCTTTCTGTTTTGACCTTGTTATTTCTACTGCGAATGTTTTGTACTGCATTATGTGTGTACTAACTGAAGGATTGTTCTGATGAATGATACTTGATATCATGATCCCTATCCGGTTCCTCTATAATCGCTTGGTGTCTACAAGTCATATATAATTAAGATTGATAAGACAGTCGACTGAGTGACTCTGCCCTAAATCCACAACCAGACAAGGAACAGGAAATAAGGCGGAATCACGCACTCTAAGTCTTATAGGTTCTTAATTATATATGGCCCTAATGTTTACACCAAGTCATTATATCTTACCAGAAAGGGTATTTAGTTTTTATAAAGACTATATGATGTGTTCGGACGAGGAAGAAATTTTTTATAGTCAGGATCTAGTTGGCAACAGTTTTCTTGAAAATGCAAGTTTGAGAAATGATTCGAGTTGGAAAACGTACCGCTGTTCTCGGGGGTTTCCGGGGTAGAGTCTCCTGCAGTGATCATTATCACTCTTCCCTCTTCACCAGGGTTTCTGGCCAATAGGCAATCTCTCCTGTAGTGCCCTGTTTCGCAACATTCGTAGCAAGTCTGGCTTACTTCCTCAAATGGGACCTGAGAGATTGGTCGTGTCGGTGCCCTACAGAAACGGATGGTGTGTCCCATTCGGAGACAGTTCTTGCAATACATCTTCCGAAATCTTCCGGTATGATGAAAGTTGCACTTATTACATTTAGGGAGGGTTCCAGCATAACGACTGTCGGCTGCTGGTGTGGCTGGGGTCGTGGCAGCATAGGCTGCACCCCTCTGTTGTCCATTAGAGGGCTCTTGTGTTGATTGTCTTTTCTTCCTGCTCTCGGACTTTTGTTTATCATCACCTCCTTTGGTTGACTCAGGAACGGGGTCCATTAAGACTTGGCGGATTCCGTGGTCCACCAGGGTTCGAGCAAGACGTTTGGCACTGTCAAACTTAAGGGGTTTCGCTGCTAACACATTTCCTTGGATTGGAGAAGATATCCCCCAAGTGTATCTTTCTACCTTCCTACTCTCCGGGGTAACCATCCAAGGGCATAGTGCAGCTAAATCGCTGAATCTATCGGTGTAGGCTACTATGTATGAGTCTGCCATGGTAAGATTCCACAGCTCTTGCTCTTGTTTCTGTATTTCACTCCTCGGGCAGTACTCCTCCAGCATCATCTCTTTTAGGTTTTCCCAACCCACAGCGTTTGCCATTGGTAGATTCAGCGACTTGACATGGCTATTGCACCATGTAAGGGCTCTTTCGGAGAAAGTGTTGGCATCAAACTTCACTTTGCTCCCTTCTGGGCACGCGCATAACCCAAAAATCGACTCTGTCTTTTCGAACCATCGCATTAGGGCGATCACTCCCCCACTTCCATCGAACAATTGGGGTCCACAAGTCATGAAGTCTTTATACGAGCACTCCCTTGTGTGTCCGTGGTTAGAGCTGTTGGTACCACTACCCGATCCACCGGTATCCCTTGCGTGGATTTGAGTCATGACTTCTGTCACTGCGGTTGTTACTGCCGCCTGAAAGACGACCGGGTCATACTGTGGAGGTGGTGGCGGTGGTGCGTTGTTTTTGTTTTTGTTCGATTTCTTCGGTGGCATCTTTCTGCTGTAAGGTTTAAAAGACGAAACGAGGGTAAGTCCCTAGTGATTACAAGTCGAGTGTTATCTGAATCGAAGTTGCATCATGTTCTGACTCTTGAAGCAATTCATAACAGAGGTCTATGCAACATAGACTTATGAATTTTTTATAGTGACTACCCTCTTAATGAAGTTCTGTGATCTGGTTTACTGTTACTAGTTGATATGATAAAGGCGATAAGCCTGACACATAGTGTGAGTAGTGAAATCACTAACCCACAAGATTGCATTAGTTAGTTAATTATTAGTGTGACGTATAGGGTGCTCTACCACCTTGCGCACCTTGTGAGTGGTTTCCTGTCCTAGTTAAATGGTCTTGAATTTAGCTGTGGGAATTTGTTGTCTCTGGACTCTCTTATGGTTTTCCTATTCTTGATAGTTCATGCTTCGAATTCTATCACTGATCTCCACCACTTTATGATGGAAGATTTGACTCCTCGAATGATTCCTTCCAGGAATCCTTTTTATGAATCCACTCTAGTTCCTCCTTGACACCTCTGTCGGTGGTGGTTGTAGTGGAGTGGCTATCTATATCTAGGTTGTTCGGGCGATAATAGGAATGTCTAAAGAATCTTATGAGATTAAATAAAACATTTCTTATGAAGTTATTAATGATCCAAAATGGGTCCCCCCGTAGTCAAGCAGTGCATGCAAGCTGTATATAACCAAGATCAAATAGACCTTCGAATAGGTGATCCTACTCCAAAACCACAACCAAACAAGGAACGTGTAGTAGAGCGAAGATCACCAATTCTAAGTCTATAAGATCCCAATTATATATAACCATGGAAGCATGCACTTCGCAACTATAAACCTGCCAGTAAAGGTCTTTTATTTTTCATATAGGTCTGTTATAGTGCCTAAAATACTCCTATAGTATTTTACATTTATGTTCTGTTCTAGGGATCTCTTGTAGATAGAGTTAAGTAAGTTTTAGGCTTGTTGCAACACCATTATCACTCCCAAACACATGTTGGTCGTATCTCAAATAAGTATAGTTGATCAGGTTTTATTTATTCCAGATATGATTGCATAACTGTTTAGGTTTGACTGTAGTGTCCAACATCTAAATACTTTTGTTTGTCTTGTTCTTATTTGTTCTTATTGTGATACTTGTTCTTAGTATGTATGCTTATTAGTATACTTCTCGCAAAATACTTATATTTTAAAAGTATACTTTTAGTCAGAGCACTCCGGCCCCATTGAATTTATAGTTATATATCTTTTACTGGTTGATATACTGAGTTCACTATAAACAATGCTCTGATACCAATCAGTCACACCCCCAAACCAGAACGGCGGAAACGTTCGGGGGCGGAGGACGTCATGTACAGTATCACAACAATTGAATAATAGTAATCAAAGCAACAACAACCATTGTATTAATAGTATGATGTTTACATTGTATTCAAAATATAAAACACTGACTACCAAAAATAAATGACAAGTAAAGACTCGAAGCTACTATGCTCCATCTTCTTGAACCCTGTGTGTGTACCTGTCTACTACTGTCCTGAGAATACAAGTATATTTTGAAAAAGTATCAGCATTAAGCTGGTGAGTTCATAAACATTTTGTTTTAGAAAACAGGTTCTGTGCTCTTTTGAAAAGTGCATTGTGTTTCTCCAGAAAAACCTAATATTTTCGAATGTAATGAATGTTAAGTAAAATGATACTTACTAGTTCCTCCTGCGAGTACTTAGTGTATACGAATCATATGCAATCCAGATCGAACAAACAATAGATTGTGTGGTTCTGTCCCAAGCCCACAACCAAACAAGGAACTAGAAATGAAGTAGAGGCGACACATTCCACTGATTGTCGGATCTTCATGTATATAAACCTGAAGTATGCACTTAATACTTACAAGGTTAACTGTATTGGTCCTTTGAAATCTATTGATAATGTTCCTCAAGAAAATCCAATATCCTCTTATTGAAAGCATGATTAAACCAATTCCTTCTATAACTACTTAGTTCATACTAGTTATGTATAAACCAATATCAAACATACAGTTAATTGTGTGGATCTGCCCTAAACCAACAACCAAACAAGGAACAGAGAATGAGGCGGAAACCACACATTCCACAGTGTATCAGATATTCTTCATACATAACCCGGATGCATAAACTAAGGAATTATAGAATTAATAATGAATATTCGTTAGTTGAATAATAAACCAATTGTTTGTAAATTACTGATGTTTATCCTGGAAAATCCTATATTTTCCCTAAGTGTAAGTTATTGAATTAACTGTTCCAAAAATGAAGAGCACAAGTATCTACCATACTTATGTTGTTTATGCATTGTTCTGTTTGAAAACCCTGGCTACCGCCAGTAATGTATAGTAGTTTTATTGCTTAAAATAAGACTAGTAAAAATGTATTGTTCTGTAAACTGAAAGTGTTGTTAATACCCTCCTGTGATCACTTAGTACATACGTATTATAGAAATCTAAATTGAACAGACAGTCGATTGGGTGACTCTGCCCTAAGCCCACAACCAAACAAGGAACAAGGAATAAGGCGGAAGTCACACATCCCACTGCATGTCGGATATTAATTTCATATAACCCTGATGTATATACTAAGTAATCCCCTAGTTATTAACCCTGATGACTGATTGTTAAGTATATTATTATGTGAACGAGTCGTTGTTTCCCCAGTGAATTATCTTAACCATGCTAATGGACGATACGACGTACTTCGGATGTCGAAAAGTGAAAAGACGTTTTTCACCCTCGGTTGACTGTAGCTAATAGTCAGGGTGCTGGATTGTCAGTCCCATATAGATCTATACACAAACTCACGCTCTCCCTCCAGGAGACTCTGGTTCCTAAGGAGTAGACTTCCCAAAAGTCGTGTCTCACAATGTAGTTCTCTCAACGAATTCACGAATAAAAATATGAAAACCCCTTTTTGTTATTAACATGTATCTTTATGAAAATGGTGCCTCTGTTCAAGGTTCATATTTAGCAAGTTCTGTGTTCAAAGGTGTGTTAACGATAAGGAAATATAATAACTACATTATATTTTTAAACGCCGATTTCTTGTGTTTTACTTGTATCCCCCCCCCCCATTAAAACATTTAAAAGCTTGGAAAATATAGGGGTATGAACTCACCTGATTGTGAGTGACTTGGATGAATGAAAAAGATAGGATGCTTGGTATGCTAAGTGAAATCCTAAGCACAATAAGTTCCTATTAAGCACATATTAACATGTATAGGCCTACAATTAGTGTCTATAACAACTAACAAGCATAGGAAACAACCTTAGAATGTAGGAAACACTTACAATGAAGTGTTAGAATCGAAAATGAGGGACAAAAAGGAGTTCACGGCCAACCACTATGGGTTCACGGCCTAAGATGTGTTCACGGCCCATGAACACATGAAGGGTTCATGGCCCACACATGAAGGGTTCACAGCCCTATGAAGGGTTCACGACCGTAAACTCTTGAAGATCATGAAGATGGTGATGAAAGTGATGAATCAGTGGATGAAATCAAAGCATTTCACATGAATAAGATGAATAACAAATGAAAGGGATGAATCACTTACGTTTGTGGGGTGAAATGAGAGCTTTTGTTGGATGAGTCTTGAGAGAATCTTGTGAGGTTTTCGGCCAAGGAGGGAAGAAATAAGGAGTAAATGAAAGAAATGTATATATATGGAGAGGGGTTCACAGCCAAACATGGGTTCACGGCCGTGAATCTAGTTTGCGGTCGTAAAAACCCTTTGATGAGTTTTCTTGTTCGATTGCATTCCTCTAATCCCAAGCTAACACTTCTCAACATCCACTCCTTAACTGTACTAGGCTTAGAGACTCTCAAACTGACCCTAATCACCGAAAAACAATAGCAGAAACAAGTCTGACTTTTTATTGATCGAGTTGACTTACAGATAGATATTTCGGGTTGTCACATTGGTATTCCAACTTGGAGGGTGACATGGGCAAGATATGAGTGTCGTACTGGTTGGCCGGTAGTGGTAGGTATGTTGTTCATGGAAATCACTTGTGGGACGGTATTCCATGGAAGTGGTGGGCGACAAGGAGCAACATGGCAGATTATCGTCAGTATTATGTAGACATCTTATCCTGATGGTCTATTAGGTGGCATGTTGTGCTTGATCGGGCTGAGGCGGTCTTGCTCTATGCAGTAGGCCAAGATACCCGGTGCAGGCCGACGGTAAGTCGTAAGCACATGGGTTCAGCAGAATATGACCCATGGTTCTATTTTCGGGTAAGAACCTCAGGTTCCCAGGGCTGAGTAGTCTGTTAGTAGTAATGGGAAGGGAACTAGCGATGGTTCGTATGAGTGGTCTGTCAGGGAGTCGGACCGAAATCAATTTTCCAGCTTTGCGGGTTTTAGGTGGAGTAGGGTTGTGTGTCGCATGGGTTTATGGATTCGTCTTCTCTGGAACGAAGAGATTTACATGAGGTTTAGACTCCTTCGAAAGTCGTTGGATGTCATGGTTGTGGAGGTGCCCCCCAGGATGTCGGGTTGTCAGGGATGGTAAGGAATGATTTCGAGGACGAAATCGAATTTAAGTGGGGGAGAGTTGTAACATCCCATTTTTTCAAGTAGCTTCAAATTCATCCCTCAGATATGAATTATGTCACTTTTGGCCTTGGTTTGGAAGGAAGTGGCAAGAAAGGACCAAGCATGAAAAGGTGTCAACTGGGTGAGTACGCCCAGCGTAAGCTGGGGTACGCCCAGTGTAGAAGGTTAGATGATCGTGGGTGTGGGAGGAGTACGCCCAGCGTACTCTCACAGATCCTAAACCCTAATTTGGGGGCTAACCGCTATATAAGGAACATTATGGCTCAAACCCTAGCCTCCTTATCAGCCTCCCCAACCTCAGAAAAACCCTAGAACATCTCATCCCTTCATTCTTGTGTGATCTTGATCTTGAGAGGCCATCTTGGTGTTTTTAAGCTTGGAAGAGGAAAGAAGAATTTGGCAAGGAATGACTTGGGAAGTTTGAGCTCATAGATCTGGAATAACATCATCATTTGAGACTCTTTGGAGGTATAAAGTTTATATTCCTCAAGAATGCTTAGATCTAGTGTAGTTTGATTTTGAAGTCATTTTGGTCCCAAGTATAGAACTTTATGGTTCAAGTCCGATTTCTGGACTTAGAGTTGCCACTCTCAGTTCAAAAAAAGTCCCTAAGGCAGAAAGTTGTCATCTTGAATGTCTTATTGGATTCATGCATGAGTTAAGATCATTTCTATGAGAATGTAATGCTATTTTGGAGATTGGGCTTATTAGGGTCATGCAAAGTCACCCAGTCAGTGACTTTATGGATTAAGACGTTGAAAAGGACTTGGATCTGTGATTATAGCTTCTGGATTGGAGTATTAAGCACTTAATGGGAAATTGACTTAACATGGGAGTACGCTGAGCGTACATGCAGGTATGCCCAGCGTACTCACCATTCAGCTAGTACGCCCAGTGTACTCATCAGATATGGGCCTTGCGAGTTTTGGGCCTCGGTTTGGGCCATGCAAGGGATTTTGGTTCTTTGGGACTTAGTGGGCCATCAGAAGTCAGATAATCTGGGCCAAGAAGATGTTTGGGCTTAGGGTAAGGCCCATTAGGGGATTGGGCCCAATCTAGCAAATTGGGCCATTAGTGGGCTTGGAAAGCCTACCTAGTGTTGGGTTTTGTTTTGGTATTGGGCCTTGGCCCAAATTAGAGAAAACCAAAAATGGACTATATGGACCCCTTAGTAAGGATTGATAGCCCATATGTGACTCAGCATTCGTTATTTCGGATAGGTCGGGATTTTCGGTGAGACAGCACTTCGGGAGTCGATACTTCAGTTCAGACCGGCATTGCAAGGTGAGTTATTCTCACTATATCAATAGGGTCTAAGGCACCAAGGCCGACCCTTTATCGGATTTGTATCCGGGTATTTGCTTGATATGTTTATTGACCTGCTAGATCTACATCCTGGTAGTTAGGATGGTATTATGTTAGTGACTTGGTTTAGGTCAGTATCCTGGTATATAGGATGATGTTATGTTAGTGACCGGTTAGGTCGGTATCCTGGTTATGGGATGGTTGTTGTGTTATTGATATGTTAGATCGGTATGATTATCTGTTATATACATGCTAGCGTATGATATTTAGGTGCACATGACTGTTTGACTGGTATGGGGGTTGGGTTGATGCGGGTCCTGCTTCGTGTTGTAGGCCAACATACCCAGGGCGGACCGGATAGACTGCAGGCCTAGGAGGGCACCTAGTCAGGCCGAAGGCCCGACGAGCGGTCCGGATAGGCTGAAGGCCCCGAAAGGGCGGTCCAGACGTGCCGAGGCTCGAAGAGTGGGCCAGATAGACTGAAGGCCTAGTGCGGGCGGTCCAGTCATACTGTAGACTCAGAGAGTGGACCAGGTGGACTGAAGGCCCGGTGTTGGCGGACTAGTCACACTGTAGACTCGATATGCATGGTTGTTCTGTGTTTGTTATATTATATGTTTATGGTTGTATGAGGTTGGTATTTTGGGGGTAACTCACTAAGCCTTCGAGCTTACATTTATCGATTATTGTTTCAGGTACAGCGGATGACCGTGGGAAGGAGAAGGCGTGACCGTACACTCCCTCATATTTTGATTTGGATTTCTGGGATACTCTGATATGAAACTATTTTAGAAACCTTTTTGTAATAACTTTAGTACTTGAAATGTTTTTAAAAGTTTAAAATTGGCATGATTTTTATAGGTGTTACATACTCGGGTTTGATCTTGTCATGAGAACGTGGTCTCGGATCTAGACTCCCCTAGGCCTCATAAACATAAAGTTCTCGACTTTATCTAGCCCTAGCACTTTTTCATGTCCAAAATCTCTTCCTAAGGCTAGTATTGAGTGTTTTAGCTTCTTGGAGCCTTGCATGCACGTAAAGTTAGCAACTTTACGTGGTAACTACACCCCAGGAGGCTAGATCTACATTTTGGAGCCTTAGCTTCGCTTAAAAGCGTATGAATGAGAAAAGGAATGAAGGAACTCGACGAGTTGGATGAGGGTTTCCCGCTTTCTGGATTCTACATGAACTTGGAGAGTTAATGAGTTAACTCAACGAGTTGGTTAGGGTTTTCCCGACATTATGGACACTGCAAGGACTCGACGAGTTGTCTGGAAACTCGGCGAGTCGACTGGGGTTTTCGCGATTCTTCGAGTTTTGAAGGAACTTAACGAGTCAGTAAGCTGCACTCGATGAGTTGGGTCAACATGGACTGTTGACCTTGACCGTTGACTTTGACTTTGACCAAGGGTTGACCAGTTGACTTTTGAGGGTATTTTGGTAATTTGGGATTTTGATGGACTCGGTCCTATGGTGGTTATAGGTGGTGGATTTCGTGGCTGTGATTCGGGAGATTGATCTTATCACTACAGTTCGACATTGCGAGGTGAGTTTTTCTCACTATACTGACATGGTCGAAGGCACCAATGCCGACCCTTCTTTTTGGATTGTTATCCTGGTTATCACATGATGATATGCTTAGTGACCTTTTAGGTCGGTATGCTTGTACATAGGATGATGCTATGTTTAGTGACATGTTAGGCCGGTATCCTGGTTTATAGGATGATGCTATGATTAGTGATCTGTTAGATCGGTCTGACTGTTTGTATATGCTAGCATTTGTTATCTATGTTTTGATTGTATGCTTGGGGCTGGGTTGAAGCGGACCTGCTTTGTGTTGTAGGCCAACATACCCAGGGGGCCCGAATAGACTGCAGGCCCAATGGGGCATATCAGTCAGGCCGAAGGCCTGGAGAACGGTCCAGACAGGCTGAAGGCCTAGTGAGGTGGACCAGACATGTTGAAGATTCTGAGAGTGGGCTAGACAGACTGAAGGTCGGGTGCGGGTGCTCCAGTCATATTGTAGACTCTATATGCATGTTTTTTATTTGCTATGATATGGTTATGTTTGTATAGCGTTGGTATTTTGGGGGAACTCACTAAGCTCCGGGCTTACAGTTTTGGATTTTGTTTCAGGTACTTCAGATGATCACGGGAAGGCGAAGGCGTGATCGGTGGACCTCCTCACATGTTATGATTTTGATTTCTGGGATACTCTGATATGAACTATTTTGAAAACATTTTGCAATAATTAATGGTTTTTAAATGCTTGAAAAAGTTTTAAATTTTTCCTGAATTTTATGGATGTTCCAAGTTGGTATCAGAGCCTTGGTTTGAGTGAATTGGAGGAACACTTGTGTGAATCCAGTCTCAAACCAAGGAAAAGATTTTCAAAATGATTTTCAAATGGTTTTCAAAATACTAAAGGAGGATGCAGAGTGTACGATCAACCGGAGCCAGTAAGTACACCCCAAAATACCATTCAGATATTTGATATTGTGATATGTTAGAACATCATGCTAGAGCTAGGCTAGGGATCTTCAGGAATTGCATGATAGAATTGCCTAATTATATGATGCCTGATAGCCTAGGGTTTTCCTTATATGAAATTGACATCTTTACGGTAGTTGTTAGTGTATGCATCATAGTTGTACATAATTAAGACCTTATAGCATGAGAATGTTTGGTTTAGCCTTATTTCCTATTCTTGTTTGATGAATGGCTTAGGGTAGGATCAGATATTTGAAAGTCTATATGGTCCAGTGTTATGTATGACTAGCAGCAGGGTTGGTGCATGTTTCATGGGTGAGTTGTGCGGGGTCAGTCGGCCAGTTACGAGATATTTATCCTTCCTCTAGGAGTGAGGATTGAGCGCTCACCATGCATATGTATATTGTTAAGGCGTTGTGATGACACTTGAGACAAATATGGGTAGGTCTGGAAGGTAGTGTGGGCCCATACTATTGAAAGCACAGGACCCATACATGTAGCAAGGAAGTCACAACCCCTAGGGTTTTGGTTGGGAGTTGGTTCCCTGTATTATATGGAATGTATGATATCTTCCTGGTATATTTTCAGTATGGTGACAACGAGGCGGGTTGTGATCGGATCCGGATCAGTGTCAGAGAGGACAGTCAGGGTAGACCAGCAGATCCCGAGGCCATTGGCCAGATGAGGTCGGATGAGTTGGACGCCAGGATTCGTGAGATCCTGCATGATGAGGTTGCTACACTGTTCCGGGCACAATTTCCGGAGATTTTTGGGTCTATGAAGACCGCCATGGTGGAGTATTTCGATGAGCGTTATGAAACCCTTGCTGAGACGGCTTCCGCTACAGCCTCCGCAGCTGTAGCATCCGCTGGAAGTGGGACCAGCCAGGCTTTTTAGTACCGGGACTTCGATAACACGAAGCCCCCGACTTTTGATGGGATTCAGGACCCGATTGTAGCCATGAGGTGGCTGTCTGACATGGAGGGATGCTTCTCCACATGCTCATGTCCTGCTGAACAGAAGGTCAGATGTGCTCTGAACCTACTGAGGTCCGGAGCAAAGGATTGGTGGAGGTTGATGACTGGGTCATACACTGATAATCAGAGAGTTGTGGTTACTTGGGATCAGTTCAGGGAGATGTCTCGCGCTCGCTACATTCCACGGGTGGATCACGAGCGGTTGGCACATGAGTTCTTGGATTTGAGGCAGGTTACGGAGTCGGTGACGGAGATCACCCGTATGTTCACTGAGAGGGAGATGTTTTGCCCGGAGTTTACTTCCGAACAGGCTCAGATGATACGTTATCTGAACATGCTCAAGACCGAAATCCATCAGTTTGTTGCTACCTAACGTTGTGATACACTCCTGGAGTTACAGTTGCGGGAGCAGAGGCAGGCCACGACACAGTCACAGCTAGCGCCGAAACGGCCCAAGACTGCTGATTCTAGGTCTGGGGGCCAGCATGGCCGCACTTGTGGGAAGTGAGGGAAGGGCCATTTGGGAGATTGTAAATCTGGCAGTGTGTGCCGCAAATGCGACAAGGAGGGGCACTTTGCGAGAGATTGCCGCCAGCCAGCCCCGGTTCAGGATATGAGGATCTGCTATCACTGCGATCAGGTTGGTCACGTGAAGACCAACTGTCCATTACTCGCTGCTAGGTCGGCGTAGGCTCCAGCGCCGACTACACTAAGGATTACAGACATGAGTCAGGGTAGAGCAGAGCCTTCGAAGGCTCGGGGACGCGCCTTTTAGCTTACAGCCGAGGAGGCCAGGACAACGCCAGATGTGGTTGATGGTATGTTTTTATCCTTCATCTTATTGATTATATATGTTTTATGATTATATGTTTGTACCTATGATTAGGTACGTTCTTAGTGAACTCCTTACCTGCGTTGGTATTATTTGACTCCGGGGTGATTCGGTCTTTTGTCTCTCATTCGTTCAATAGGGAGTTCGGTCTGCCAGGAAGAGAGCTAGACAGTCTGTTGTGAGTCTCTATCGCCAACGAACATGGGGTTTCTGCTTCTTTGGTCTATCGGGGTTGCGTGTTGGAGATCTTTGGGGTATCTTTCCCGATAGACCTGATTCTGATTCCCATGGGGGATGTATGCGTGATTGTGGGTATGGACTGGCTTAGTCGCTTCGATGCCATGATCGACTACGAGGGTCAGCTGGTGGTAGTTCGAACCCCAAGTGGGGGAGAACTAATTATCTATGGCGAGGGTACCAGATTGGGATCAGGGTTTTGCTCAGCTGCCAGGGCTCGGCAGTACATTCAGCACGGGTGTGCGGGTTATTTAGCGTATGTGGTAGATACGCGGGTTAGGGATCAGGTTTCGGTTTCGGATGTTCCGGTGGTCAGAGAGTTCGTTGATGTGTTTCCGGAGGAGTTACTCGAAGTGCCTCCGGAGAGGCAGGTCGATTTCAGGATCGACCTAGTGTCAGGTGCGGCCCCTATCGCCAAGGCGCCGTACCGATTGGCACCACCAGAGACGTAGGAGTTGTCATCATAGATACAGGAACTGTTGGGCAAGCAGTTCATTCGTCCGAGCAGTTCTCCGTGGGGAGCACCGATTCTCTTCGTCAGGAAGAAGGACGGTTCACACCGGATGTGCATTGACTACCGGGAGTTGAAAAAATTGACAGTGAAGAACTGTTATCTACTTCCGAGGATAGATGATCTTTTCGATCAGTTGCAGGGAGCATCTTGGTTCTCCAAGATAGAACTGAGGTCTAGGTACCATCAGGTCAGGGTTAGGGAGGAGGACGTGGAGAAGATCGTGTTCTATACTCGTTATGGACATTACGACTTCATGGTGATGCTGTTTGGGCTCACCAACGCACCAGCAGTGTTTATGGACCTGATGAATCGGGTCTGCAGACCGATGCTCGATCGCTTGATAATCGTGTTCATAGATGATATCTTGGTGTACTCTAAGACCAGGGAGCAGCATGAAGATCACCTCCGTGAGCTACTGGGAGTTTTGAGGCGAGAACGGCTGTATGCCAAGTTCTCGAAGTGCGAGTTTTGGTTACTAGAGGTTCATTTCCTTGGACATCTCGTTAACCAGGAGGGGATTTTGGTCGATTCGGCCAAGATCGAGGCAGTTACTGTTGGATAAGGTGTCTAAGTCCATAACTATTTCTGGTATGTACTTGACCCGACCCGGCATGGTCCATTTGGGTTGCATGGCACCATGCAATTGGATAAACTAAAATGAGAGAAATAACACTTATGGTTTATTAATATATTATAAGTTCTAATATATTAATAATATTATTTAATTAGTTTGATCAAGAATTAATTTCGAATTAATTAAGTGATCAAAAGATAACTAATTAAATATATGGGTAGATTATGTAAATCTTCCATATCTTATATAGTGGGCTAAGAGGCTCCATGGATTATCAAGTTGGGTTCCACCCATAGGATGCTCCATGGATGCTCCATGGGAGTTACAAACCCATGGGTCATGGAAATGAAGAGTCATGACACATTAGGGTTTACATGGTGTAACCCTAGATGTGTCAACACTATATAAGAAACCCATTCTCCACCAAAATTGGCTACACATAAGAAACAAGAGGGCTAGAGCCGATTTTGCAAGTGTAAGATTCTCTCAAAGTTTACTCCTTTGCATTTGGTGTTGTGTGAAGCATTTGAGGCATCACACTTAGGGTGCTAGGCTCACAAGGTTTCAAGGATCATAATCAACAACAAGGTAACTTATTCTATCTTTCATTCAAGTTAAAAATGTTCCCCATGTATGCTAGATAGACATATAACCTTGGAATTCAACTTTGCATGATTATTAGACAAACATAGATCCAAGGTTATTAGGGTTGCATGTACACTTAGGAAGTGTTAGAATGCTCAAAACCCATCAGTGGTATCAGAGCCTAGGTTTGTTTGTTGTTTTTTTTTTGTGTGCAAACAGCTTGAAAAAAATCGTTTTTCTGTTTTCTGCTCGTATGAAAGTTTGCACATTTGTTGCTGGAAATGGACTAGAAACATTACCCTAAACTGTTTTGATGTTTTAAAGCTTGTTTTAGATAGTGTAATGTTTATGCTAATCCATTTACAATGGCAATTATTAAAATTACAAGTTTTTTTTTAAGTGTAATTTTTTGATTCTTGAAAGTGTTCATATTCATGTTCTTGAACTTATGAAGATTAGATGATCATAGGAATTGTTTGTAACCTTCATGGTAGTTTAATTCATGATCATAATGTGTTTTAATGGAGTCCATAACTTGTCCTCAAGTTATGGAAAACCAAAAGTCTCACTTTTATTAAAGCCATTAAAAGAACACAAGAGTTATAAAAATGAAGAGTCTTCATTTTTATTACTCAATTAATTCATAAGTTATAAGAAATGAAAAGTTTTGGAAGTTTAAAAAACTTGCCCTCAAGTTTTGGAACATGTAAAGTCTTGATTAAAACTTTAGTTCCAACCCTTAGAATTTTAAAAGTTAAAATTCAACCCTTATACTTTATAATATTATAAGTTACTAATATATATATGTATAACGTCAAGTCGTCTTACCGCTAGTACGCCTCATTCACGAAGCCGATCTATAAGGGGGGTATAAGGTTGTTACCTATAAAATGGCAACTTAATGGGTGTCCACTCTCACCCACCGCTTCCTTGATCGGTGGAGGGTCGTTAGCCGAACAGGTAGGACAAGGACTTATAAATTCTCATTAAAAGTATGATGAATATTATAAAGTAACTAAATACTTTTATTAAATTCCCAATCTTAGTTACTTTAGGAAAATGTGCATAAGGTGCTAATCCATGAAATTACACTTTACACTTTGTTTAAGTTGTTAGTGGAGCTCGTGTGGTTAACCGGCACACTAACTTGGACTTAACAAGGTAGGTAAAGGGTGACTTAAAGTTTATTATAGGTCGGTGGAGCTCGTGTGGTTAACCGGCACATCGATTGAGTAATAAACATTGAGGGTACCAAGTGATTTGCATGGTTACTTCACACCTCGTTTTGTGATCCTCGGTATCCCAGTCACAAAACTTGGAGGGCACACTCGAGATTGAAACATGCCTTTGAAAAGTTCATTGAATCTCAAAAGAATCTACGAATTTCTAAGAACCAATTAAAAACCTAATATTTATATTTCGTTTTTCATGGTGGAAATTGGTGAATCGTCATTCACCTACCTTTCAAATATGTTAGAGCTTGGATTACGGCATACCTCTTCTAAGTTATAATATATTGTGATTGGATCCTAGCCTTAATATTACATTTGGGTGTTTTATTAAGGACTCTCTTAATATCTAAACTAATCTTGTTCTCTTCTTTCAGATGTCTTCAAACAATGCTGCTTCTGGCTCTAATCCTAATGGCTCCTTTACCCTTATGAACTTGTGTGGGAAAGTCACTTTTGATGGATCCAACTTCAATGAATGGATCAGAAACATCAGGATGATTACCCGCTACGAGGACAAAGAATATGTCCTTGAAAAGGAGCTTAAGGAGATTGATGAGACCACTGCAACTCCCCAGGAGATCGCTGACTTCCGGGCACATGAAAGGGATGCTACAAAAGTGGAATGCATCATGTTGGCCACCATGATAGCGGAACTCCAAAAGTCCTATGAGGACTTCTACCCTTTTGAAATGCACCAAGATCTGATGGAAAGATACCATCAAAGTGCACGACAAGAGAGGTATGAAATCATATGCTCTATCATAACAACCATGATGAACGGGGAATCCGTCACGAGCCACATGCAGAAAATGCAAAGGTATGTGGATCGGTTGCTGAAGCTTAATGTGAACTTCCCTGAGGAGCTTGCAATAGATATCATTTTGCACTCCTTACCATCGTGCTATGATCAATTCCGCATGACATATCACATGAATAAGGAAGAGGTCACACTCAGCAAACTTCAGGGACTCCTCAAGACCGCAGAAACAGGTCTTAAGGGTAAGTCGGTTGTTAACACTCCTACTCCAAACTCCGCCCCGGTTTTGGCAATCGGGAAAGGTAGAGGGAAGAAGAGGAAGAGCTATTCGAAGGGTACCAAGGCTAGGACCCTTGATGGCTCTTCTTCAAGTGGAACCAAGAAAGGTTTTGTCACTCCTTCTTCTGACCCTAAAGAGGCTGAATGCTTCTATTGCCATGAAAAGTCACATTGGAAGCGGAACTGCCCAAAGTACCAGCAAGATGTGAAGGATGGGAAAGTTAAACCCAACCATGCAGGTATTTACACTATCTTATCTAATAACTCACCCCATTCTAACTCTTGGGTCCTTGATACCGGTTGTGGTATTCATATCTGTTCTGATTTGCAGGGACTAAGAAGAAGTGAGAATGTGGAGCATGGAAGAATAAACTTAATCATGGGGAATAGGAAAGCTTTACCTGTCACCAAGATTGGAGTTTATACTTTATCGCTAAGTAGTGGGTTTAGTTTAGATTTGAATAAATGTTGTTATTCACCATAAATGGCAAGAAATATTATTTCCTTTCATGCATTGTATAAACAAGGTTTCACCTTTTCATTTGATAATGAAGTTGGTTCGATTAATGCTTTCTTTAATAATGTTCTTTATTTTAAAGCATTACCTTGTGATGGTGTGTATGAAACTGTATCTGTGGTTGATAACTTAGGAAATAATGTATTGTGTATTGATTCTGTTAATGATAATAACTTGGCATTATCGTCTTGGACATATAAGCAAGAAACGCATAGGCCAACTCCAAAAGGATGGAGTATTGGAGTCATTTGACCTAAAGTCAGATGATAGTTGCGAATCATGCTTACTTGGAAAAAATGACAAAGTCACCCTTCACATGTTCTTGTGAGAGGGGTGAAGGTTTGTTGGATCTTATACACACGGATGTGTGTGGGCCCTTCAAACATGCCATAATGGATGCTAATCGTTATTATTTGACTTTTACTAATGATTACAGTAGATATGGATATGTCTACTTAATCAAGCATAAGTCAGAGACTTTTGAGAGGTTTAAAGAGTTTAAACAGGAAGTCGAGAATCAATTGGGCAGGAACATTAAGATGCTTCGATCCGATCGAGGTGGTGAGTATCTTAGTTCAGAGTTCCTCGACTATCTTAGGGAATGTAGGATTGTCTCACAATTGACACCTCCCAGGACACCGCAGTTGAATGGTGTAGCTGAGAGGCGTAATCGAACCTTGTTGGATATGGTTCGTTCCATGATGAGTCGAGCTTCGCTACCAATCTCATTTTGGGGGTATGCCTTAGAGACTGCCGCCCATATCCTTAATCTAGTTCCCACAAATAAAGTTGCCAAAACTCCTCATGAGATGTGGACTGGTAAAGTACCAAAACTAGACCACATTAAGATTTGGGGTTGCGAGGCTTTCGTGAGACGCGAGACTCATGATAAGCTCGAACCTCGAAGTGAGAGGTGTATTTTCATCGGCTACCCACAGAAATCCTTTGGTTACCTCTTCTACAGACCTAGTGAGAATGTGGTCTTTGTAGCTAGGAGGGCTTTCTTTCGAGAGAGAGAGAGTTCATAAGCCAAGGAGACAGTGGGAGGCAAGTTGACCTTGAAGAAATTCAAGAGTCAAGTGGTGAAGGAACTTCAAACCCTAGCACTCAACTTGAGGAGGAAATTTCTGTTGAGCCAATTGACAAGTCTGTACCTCTGAGGCGTTCCACAAGGGTTAGGAATACACCTGAGCATTACTATGGATTCCATATTACTGCGGAAGGTGATACAATTATCAGTGATGAGACACTGATAGGTCTGGATGAACCTAGCAGTTACGCGGAAGCCATGGCATGCCCTGAGTCAGCCAAGTGGAAAGAGGCAATGGACAGCGAGATACAGTCCATGTATGACAATCAAGTTTGGAACTTGGTTGAGAATGTACTAGGTCGTAAGACTGTAGGGTGCAAATGGATCTTCAAGAAGAAGACCGACATGGATGGTAATGTACACACTTATAAGGAACGACTGGTTGCAAAGGGTTTCTCACAAACTCCGGGAGTTGATTATGATGAGACCTTTTCTCCAGTGGCCAAGATTAAGTCTATTAGGGTTTTGTTAGCCATAGCCGCATTTCATGACTATGAAATATGGCAAATGGATGTCAAAACCGCTTTCCTTAATGGAAAGTTGGCTGAGGATGTTTACATGAGTCAGCCAGAGGGTTTTGTCAATACAGAGTACCCTAATAAAGTGTGTAAGCTTGAGAAATCCATTTATGGGTTAAAGCAAGCACCTCGCAGATGGAATCTTTGCTTTGATGAGAAAGTCAAGGAATTTGGCTTTTCTAGGAGTGAAGATGAATCTTGTGTATATGTCAAGGCTAGTGGGAGTATAGTTAGCTTTTTGGTATTGTATGTGGATGACATACTACTCATAGGAAATGACATCCCAACTCTACAGGAAGTTAAGTCCTGGCTTGGGAAGTGTTTCTCTATGAAGGACCTAGGAGAAGCTGCCTATATTCTAGGGATAAGGATCTTGAGAGACCGGAGTAAAAGACTAATTGGACTTAGTCAGAGTACCTACTTGGATAAGGTGTTGAAGAGATTTGGCATGCAGGACTCCAAGAAAGGAGAGTTACCCATCCAGAGTAACGCCAGATTGAGGAAGACACAAAGCCCTAGTACTGAGGCTGAGATAGCAGAAATGAGTTGAATACCTTATGCTTCGGCTGTAGGATCGATCATGTATGCTATAACGTGTACTAGACCTGATGTAGCCTTTGCTTTGAGCATGGTTAGCAGGTATCAGGGGAACCCTAGCAAGGCACACTGGACTGCGGTAAAGAATATCCTCAAGTACCTACGGAGGACTAAGGACTGGGTCCTTACCCTCGGTGGGAGTGAAGACTTGAGAGTTGTAGGGTATAGTGATGCTAGCTTTCAGACTGATAGGGATAATTTCCGCTCTCAGTCAGGTTGGGTCTTTACCTTAAATGGAGGAGCAATTTCTTGGAAGAGTTCCAAGCAAGAGACAGTGGCTGATTCAACTTGCGAATCAGAGTATATAGCAGCTAGCGAGGCAGCAAAGGAGGCGATATGGCTGAAGAACTTCATTGGAGACCTTGGAGTTGTACCAGCTATTAAAGAGCCAATGGAAATTTTCTGTGATAGTGAAAGTACAGTTGCCTTAGCCAAGGAACCAAGGGATCACGGGAGATCCAGACACATCGACAGAAAATACCATTTCATCAGACATCGAATAGAAGAAGGACTCCTCGTGGCAAAGAGGGTGTCATCGGATGAGAATCCAGCAGATCCCCTCACGAAGGGACTGACTCGGGTTAAGCATCTCCAGCATGCTCGGAGCATAGGGCTGAAGGATGATAGTAGATTTAGTAGTTAGATAACCTTGAAATTTGTAAAGTGTAATTGACATTAGATGATGAATAAAAGGTGTTTTATTTATGAGTAAAGTGTTGCTATCTCTTGTCGATCGTTTACTATATTTCTTTTGCATGTTTTGACTTCCAGAATAATTATGTTTGGTATATCATATTATTCGAACCTCCACAGTCGGTCATATGGCGGAAGTAGGTATGAATCAAGACTGACATGATTGGTTGCAGAGGTCTAAGTTGTTGGACATGGCTACAACACTCATGAGTGCTCATAAGTTCTGAGCATTGGACTCAACCCACGCTCACTGGAATCACTTCATGGAATTTATCTCGAGTGATCATGAGACGGTAATATCATATAAGTCTTCAAACCTAGATATATGATTTGTTACTTATGAGTTGGTTATGCATTGATTGTACGAAAACGCATTGGTAACTCGATGTTATAAAACGTGCTTTTGTGTATAATTCAATGAGTGGTAGAACAAACATATGTGTCGAAGTTTATATGTTCCTTCTTGGATTAGAAGCTGATATTTGGGCCCCTCGATGATTTTGTTTTGACCTATGTACCGGGCCCGGTCCGAACTAAGTTGATGTGTTCAATTAAGTTCTTTGTCAAACAAATCGGAAATCGGGAAACAAACTGCTGGACAATAAGTAAGACATTGTTCCATGTATTTCTCCGGCTGATATCTAGAACAGAGGATTATATGATCACTTATCTTAAATGGCATATCATCATCTTCTCAGTTCCGAGAGACCTTGAAAGAGCTACGATTGCCGATCGGTTCCTGAAGTATTGCAGTTATAGTTATTAGTCTTATCCAAGTGGGAGACTGTTGGATAAGGTGTCTAAGTCCATAACTATTTCTGGTATGTACTTGACCCGACCCGGCATGGTCCATTTGGGTTGCATGGCACCATGCAATTGGATAAACTAAAATGAGAGAAATAACACTTATGGTTTATTAATATATTATAAGTTCTAATATATTAATAATATTATTTAATTAGTTTGATCAAGAATTAATTTAGAATTAATTAAGTGATCAAAAGATAACTAATTAAATATATGGGTAGATTATGTAAATCTTCTATATCTTATATAGTGGGCTAAGAGGCTCCATGGATTATCAAGTTGGGTTCCACCCATAGGATGCTCCATGGATGCTCCATGGGAGTTACAAACCCATGGGTCATGGAAATGAAGAGTCGTGACACATTAGGGTTTACATGGTGTAACCCTAGATGTGTCAACACTATATAAGAAACCCATTCTCCACCAAAATTGGCTACACATAAGAAACAAGAGGGCTAGAGCCGATTTTGCAAGTGTAAGATTCTCTCAAAGTTTACTCCTTTGCATTTGGTGTTGTGTGAAGCATTTGAGGCATCACACTTGGGGTGCTAGGCTCACAAGGTTTCAAGGATCATAATCAACAACAAGGTAAGTTATTCTATCTTTCATTCAAGTTAAAAATGTTCCCCATGTATGCTAGATAGGAATATAACCTTGGAATTCAACTTTGCATGATTATTAGACAAACATAGATCCAAGGTTATTAGGGTTGCATGTACACTTAGGAAGTGTTAGAATGCTCAAAACCCATCAGTTACGCAGTGGGAGGTTCTGAGAACTCCCTCAGACATCAGGAGCTTCTTGGGATTGGCAGGGTACTACCGGAGATTCATACATGATTTCTCCTAGATAACGATACCTCTCACTCGTCTGAGGAGGAAGGGGTGGTTTTCCGGTGGGGCCCTGAGCAACACACTGTATTCGAGACGCTGAGACGGCGACTTTGCGAAGTGCCGGTGTTGACACTCCTGGAGGGAGTCGACGATTTTGTGGTGTTTTTTGATGCATCGATCACCGAATTGGGAGCGGTCCTCATGCAGAGAGGACGGGTGATAGCATATGCATCGCGACAGCTGAAGCCGCACGAGACGAGATATCCCACACATGATCTGTAGTTGGGAGCAGTGGTATTCGCTCTCAAGATTTGGAGACATTACCTCTATGGGGTCCGCTGTACCATATACACGGACCACAAGAGTCTGAGACACATCATGGATCAGCCAAACCTGAACGTGAGGCAGCGCACGTTGCTGGACGTAGTCAAGGATGATGACTGCGAGATCCTTTACCATCCGGGTAAAGCGAACGTGGTTACGGATGCTCTGAGCCGCAATTCGGCGGGATCTTCTGGCTCAGCAGCATGTATGAGGATATATGTGGATTCTCCACTCGTGGGCTTGATTAGGGCAGCTCAGGCTGAGGGTGTACGGCAGGAGAACTGGAAGCTTGAGAGGATCAGGGGCGAGATCACTCGGTTTGTGCAGGATGGTCGGGGATTGTTGACACGTTATGGCCGGGTATGGGTTCCAATGTCTTGTGGGGTCAGACAGATTGTCCTGGAGGAGGCTCATAAGTCTCGCTTCTCTATTCACCTGGGGGCCACCAAGATGTATCGAGATCTGATTTTGAGCTACTGGTGGCCGTGCATGAAGAGAGAGAGAGAGATTGCTTGTTACGTCGAGAGGTGCTTGACCTGCAGGATGGTCAAGGCCAAGCATCGGAGGCCACATGGAAAGTTGCAGCCTCTGGATATTCCCATGTGGAAATGGGAGCAGTTCACGATGGATTTTATCACCAAGCTGCCGAGGATAACGAAGGGATATGATGCTATATGGCTCGTCGTGGATCGACTGACCAAGAGTGCCCAGTTTCTGCCTATCCAGGAGAGCTCATCGGCTGAGAAGCTGGCCGACGTGTATATCCGCGAGATCGTTGCTCGCCATGGAGTTCCGGTCTCTATCATGTCAAATCGTGATGTTCGGTTCAATCTCGTTTCTGGCAGAAGTTCCATGAGAAACTTGCCACGCGGCTGCATTTCAGCACAACTTATCATCCGCAGACTGACGATCATAGTGAGCGGACAATACAGACCCTCGAGGATATGCTGAGAGCTTGCGTTATTGACTTCGGTGGGAGCTGGAACTCCTACTTACCCCTTGCAGAGTTCTCCTACAACAACAGCTTACACTCCAGCATTGGTGCTCCACCTTATGAGTTGTTGTATGGACAGAGATGTCGCACCCCGGTCTGTTGGGGTAAGGTTGGCCACAGAGTGATGGGACGAACAGAGGTAGTTCTGCAGACTATCGGGAGGATTCAACAGATCAGACAGCGACTACAGACTGTTCAGAGTCGGCAGAAGAGTTACGCCGACCGACGCCAATCTGAGTTGGATTTTCAGGTTGGTGACAAGGTACTACTGAAGGTCTCACCCTAGAAGGGTGTGATTCGCTTCAGGAATAGGGGAAGTTGGGTCCACGGTATACTGGGCCATTCTGGGTTATCTCCAGGGTTGGCAAGGTGGCGTATAGACAGGATCTCCCGGAGCAGCTCAGTCAGATCCACAACGCTTTTCACGTCTCAAAATTACGGAAGTGCATACTAGATGAGGAGGCAGTGGTGTCATTGGATGATATTCAGGTTGATGGGGGCCTGAATTACATGGAGAGACCAGTGTCCATTATGGAGAGGAAAGTGAAGGTTCTACGGAACAAGAAGGTACCCTTGGTTAAGGTACAATGGGAGCACCGGAGAGGATCTGAGTGGACTTGGGAGCCGGAGGCAGAGATGCGGGAGCATTACCTGGAGTTGTTCACCGCAACAGACTTCGAGGACGAAGTCTAGTTCGAGTGGGGGAGAATTGTAACACCCCGACTCCCATGTATAAATTTTAAAGCTTCTTATTTATGTTTTTAGACCTACTCGACGAGTTGGATGCCCCAACTCGTCGTGTAGAGACGGATATGGCCGCGTGGTTTATGGAACCTACTCGACGAGTTGGAGGACCCCAACTCGACGAGTAGAGGCTGTGCATGAAAACCCTAATTGTTAGGGTTTGCACCCTATTTAAAGGACCTTAAGTCCTTTCCCCCAGCCACGCTTGCCACTTTTCACGACCATAAGCAAGCCCTATATGATGTAACCCTATTTTGAGTGTGTGTGAGGCTAAAAGTGTGTGTTTAGTGCATTTCTTGAAGAGGCTTCAAGATTTAGAGGCTTGGAACAAGAAGAAGCTTGTAGATCCAGTATCTACATCGTGTTGGCATCCAGTTGAAGGTAAAAAGTCCTTACCTTGGCTTCCCATTTGTTAGATCTCTTCTTATGATAGTATATGGGCATTTTGGTGCAAAAAGGGGGTCATACTCGGTTTGAGCTTGTCATGAGAACGTGGTCTTAGATCTGGACTCCCCTAGGCCTCATGAACATAAAGTTCTCGACTTTATGTAGTCCTAGCCCTTTTTCATGTCCAAAACCTCTTCCTAAGGCTAGTATTGAGTGTTTTAGCTTCTTGGAGCCTTGCATGCACGTAAAGTCAGCAACTTTACATGGTAACTACACCCTAGGAGGCTAGATCTAAAGTTTGGAGCCTTGGTTTCGCTTAAAAGCGTCTGACTGAGAAAAGGACTGAAGGAACTCGACGAGTTGGATGAGGGTTTCCCGCTTTCTGGATTCTGCATGAACTCGGCGAGTTAGTGAGTTAACTCGACGATTTGGTTAGGGTTTTCCCGACATTATGGATACTGCATGGACTCGACGAGTTGTGTGGAAAATCGGCGAGTCGATTGGGGTTTTCGCGATTCTTCGAGTTCTGAAGGAGCACGAGTCAGTAAGCTGCACTCGACGAGTTAGGTCAACATGGACTGTTGACCTTGACTGTTGACTTTGACTTTGACCAAGGGTTGACAAGTTGTGTTTTGAGGGTATTCTGGTAATTTGGGATTTTGATGGACTCGGTCCTATGGTGGTTATAGGTGGTGGATTTCGTGGCTGTGATTCGGGAGATTGATCTTATCACTACAGTTCGACATTGCGAGGTGAGTTTTTCTCACTATACTGACATGGTTGAAGGCACCAATGCCGACCCTTCTTTTTGGATTGTTATCCTGGTTATCACATGATGATATGCTTAGTGACCTTTTAGGTCGGTATCCTTGTACATAGGATGATGCTATGTTTAGTGACATGTTAGGCCGGTATCCTGGTTTATAGGATGATGCTATGATTAGTGATCTGTTAGATCGGTCTGACTGTTTGTATATGCTAGCATTTGTTATCTATGTTTTGATTGTATGCTTGGGGCTGGGTTGAAGCGGACCTGCTTTGTGTTGTAGGCCAACATACCCAGGGGGCCCGAATAGACTGCAGGCCCAATGGGGCATATCAGTCAGGCCGAAGGCCTGGAGAACGGTCCAGACAGGCTGAAGGCCTAGTGAGGTGGACCAGACATGTTGAAGATTCTGAGAGTGGGCTAGACAGACTGAAGGTCGGGTGCGGGTGCTCCAGTCATATTGTAGACTCTATATGCATGTTTTTTATTTGCTATGATATGGTTATGTTTGTATAGCGTTGGTATTTTGGGGGAACTCACTAAGCTCCGGGCTTACAGTTTTGGATTTTGTTTCAGGTACTTCAGATGATCGCGGGAAGGCGAAGGCGTGATCGGTGGACCTCCTCACATGTTATGATTTTGATTTCTGGGATACTCTGATATGAACTATTTTGAAAACATTTTGCAATAACTAATGGTTTTTAAATGCTTGAAAAAGTTTTAAATTTTTCCTTAATTTTATGGATGTTACAGTGCATAATTAAAACACCTTTCAACTATCGAGAAGCTAGGTTGGCTACTTTGACATGCCTTTTGAGTGGTGGGGAAAGGTTTGATAAATCTAGCATATTCTTTCATGTGATATTCTTGGATTTTGTCTTGGCTTCACCCTTGAATTTCTTGGGTTCTTTCTTTAGTGTCTTTTAGGGGAGAAATTTCTTTGGATTTTCTAGGCTTAGCTGTGTTCTGGTCATAAGTCTTGACTGATGGGGTAGACGATAAGGCATGTTGAATTTAGTGTTGAAACATCTGTATCCATAATATGTTAAGCCACAAAAAAAGACTTGACTAACAAGAACCAACTTGACTTTGGGGAGTCTGGAAAGACCCAAATACAAATTGATCAAAATAAAGTTTGTACATTTTAATTAACTGCTAATGAACATGCCTTGATCATATCTAAGAGGAATTATAACATCAAAATGGAGTTTTCTTAAAGAAATGTGCCCAATATCTTGCAACATGGATATATGTCTTCATAGGGTCAAAATAGATCTTAAAATTATCTTAAATGAAGGCACCATAACCAAAATCCTTACTAATACTAGTTCCTACCATGACTTTCTTTGTGTGTTTCTGTTGGATATATGCTAACTGACACAATAACTTATTAACATACAAATGTTACATGGACTTATTGGGTTGCATACATAGTACAATCTAAGTTCAATTTAGCTTAGAATAAATAAATAAAGAGACCAATCTATTTTATATAAATTATATGATGATTTAATTAGAAACTAACATGTGAGGATCTTAAGTTGCAAGTTGGCATAAATTGATAACGGAAGATAATTATATATGGTAATTATCTTATAATCAATTGGCTTGGTTGGCAAGTTAAAGATAAAATCTATCATTTTCTTCCCCTTGAATAAGAGAATCTTGAAAATTTTCTCCCATTTCCTCTTTTATGGCTTATATCGAAACCCAACCTCTAAGAGAGAGTTTTTGTTTTTCGTGTTCTCCATGATTTAAATAACCCAATAAAAGAAATTGTAGTAGCTTTTTGGTGAAAAGATTTTGCTTAAAAAACTTATACTTTGGTGTGTGAAACATTAGATGGATTCTCCTTTGGATTCTCAATATCATTGTTTAAACAGACTTAAGGTAAATCAATTCATCATCATTATAACTTATTTATTTTCTAGTATTTTCAATGGACAAAGATCCAAGGTTGGATTATGATGGTGATTTTGTTATACAGGGCCGGCCCTAAGGATTCAAATGTCCAGGACGAGCAGGAAAAAAGGCCCTTAGACCCTAACATGTAATGAATTAAATTATATAAACTAAAAAAAATGTCCTTAGACTCTAACATGTAGTGAATTAAATTATATAAACTGAATTAAATTATATAAACTGAAGTTTTTTAAAACGACAAACTTTATAGCAATAAACGTAGATGATTTTCATTTCCAACAACATAAATGAACTTTTTTTCTTTCATATCTCTTTGTGTGGTAGGTTAATATTATTCTATAGAAGTTATTATGGATTTTCTTTTTTGAAAAGGATACATGGGTTATAATTTTGACCTACTATTGATCTCTTAAAATTGGTGTTGTTGAATATTTAATACAATGTTGCTGTCAGATTGTTAATTTGTGAATGTTGTAGACAATAAAAATACAGAAATGTCGTTTAATTTCTTATGTGTGGTACTAATAATCTGGAAGATCAAATATAAAATTAAGACTTTTTCTATAACAACCCAATTAATCAATCACAATTTTGGCATGTTTGCCTAATAATCAGGATACACTATCAAGAACCCTTCATCAACTATGGTTTTCAATTGTCACATGTGCCTTAAATCACCTAATTTTCCCAAATACACCAATATTATAGTTCATATATAACAATACTTTCTAATTTCTACCAATTTCTGTTAGACCATTGCAAGTAATTTAAAACTAATATTTCGTGCATGCCAATTATTCTTGTATCTTCTTCTTTTTAATATGGTTATAGAGCTTTAAAACCACACATACATGAGTTCATTTTCAAATCTTATCTATAAGTATGTTATCTTAATATCTTATACACAAATTCTAAAAATTTTCACAAAAATTAACTTACTTTTCTTGCCTAACTTCGTCACCCATCATCAACAGAAGAACTCATCGACCAACATATAAATGAAAAGAAACCACGAAATTTGCGTCCTTAGATATCCAAAGAAAGCTTTTGACCGAAGAAGGCATACCTTTTGATTGTGGTGTAATAGAAGACGAATGTGCAATCGGAGTAGAGTGAACGAAGTCTCCAGAATTAATCCCTAATCGTTTAATCAACCCTCACTTTAATAATCGCTAGCCTTCTGCCTTTGTGTGTGTACTGATTCAATTCGAATTCCCGCATATATTATTAAAAAAAATTAGATCCCTAAAAAAGTTGGGCCCTGTGCACATGCCCACCTTACCCTACCTCATCACCGTGCCTGTTGTTATACATTTGTTTATTTGATAATGTTATGAAATTCCATCATGACCCAAAAATGGTATCCGACCATGTGTTCATAATTAAATATACAACAAGAAATCATTTTTTATAAAATCAATGAGGTATGATCTTGTATACACAAAAGGAAAATTATGTGTATGATATATATCCACATCGCATTTCATATGTTATAAATTAAAATAGATTTTGTTCAAAAAGATTAAATTTTGTTTATTATGTTTTTCGAAATGTTTTGATTCCCTTGTATTTATATTTAATCGATTTTGGCATGAAAACAAATTTTAATAAAATATCTAGTGTGTTTATATGTTTGTGTTATTAAATGTGATGTTAATGATATTGAAACATATAAATAAAGTTTGATTAAATTGAAGTGTAAAAATTGTATGTAAAATCATTCTTAATTAAAATATTGCAATATACATGGTTTTGACACATCATGACTTAAATGAACGGAAGCAATACTTCTTCTAAACAGGTGGTATTATTTTCCTTTTGAACACTTTTAAGTGTTGTGATAATTACGATACAACTATATTTTGTAAAGATTGCATAGTTTTGTTGTGACACTTTTAAAATTATGTTGATTTGGTTATGTTGCAATACTTTTAAATAAGTGTTGTACGATCTTTGTTGAGTATTGAAGGTATGATGAAGATGTCGAAAGAAGAAAGTAATATTTGGCTTGAAAACTCACGTATGAGTTGTATATATATATATATATATATATATATATATATATATATATATATATATATATATATATATATATATATACCGAGTTACAGCTTATAGATCCTTAAACATAGGATCTTGAATACAACATAAAATAGGATAACCACAACTAAACATTATCTGTTTACAACAGATCTTATCTAACTCTATTTTGTTTACATTCCCCCTCAATCTTGACCGATACAAGGTTAAGATTGTACTTCATTTGCTCGAGCATAGCACGTGTAATCAGTTTAGTAAAACCATCCGCAATCTGATCATTAGAAGATATAAACCGAACATCCAACGCTCCTCCAGCAACCTTTTCTCGAACAAAATGGAAGTCAACTTCAATGTGTTTGGTTCTTGCATGAAAAACAGGATTCACTGTAAGATAAGTAGCTCCCAAGTTGTCACACCACAATACCGGTGGTCTAGGCTGACATATCCCAAGTTCTTTAAGTAATGACTGAATCCATATTACTTCAGCTGTGCCATTCGCCAAAGCTTTATACTCTGCTTCTGTACTAGAACGAGACACTGTAGGTTGCTTGCGCGAGCTCCACGAAATCAGATTTGGACCTAAGAACACCACAAATCCTCCCGTGGACCTGCGATAGTCTGGGCACCCTGCCCAATCTGCATCTGTGAATACACTTAACAATTTTGAATTGGACTTCTTGATGTGTAACCCAGTATTCATTGAACCTTTTATGTATCTGAGTATTCGTTTAACCGCTTCCCAGTGCATATCGGTGGGTTTGGATAGGTATTGGCAAACTTTATTCACCGCAAATGATATGTCGAGTCTTGTTAGAGTGAGGTATTGTAATCCTCCAACCATGCTGCGGTACTTAAAGGCATCATCTTCATTTAGGAACTTTCCAGAGTCTTTCGCAAGCTTATCAGTGACAGACATAGGAGTTGAGACACTCTTACAATTCTCCATGTGAGCTCTATGGAGAAGATCAGATGCATACTTGTGTTGTACAAGAGTTATTCCCCCGGAATTATGAGTAACTTCAATTCCTAAACAATAGTTGAGACGACCAAGATCCTTGATATGAAATGTGGAAGATAGATTTTGAACCAACTGATCAACAATCGCTTGAGACGAACCAGTGATGACAATGTCATCGACGTACACCAACATATAAATAGTGTGATTCCCTCGATGAAAAACAAAGAGAGAAGAATCAGCCTTTGAAGAGTGAAATCCAAGTTGGTGCAATTTGTTACTAAGTCTCGAAAACCATGCATGCGGAGATTGTTTTAAACCATAAATCAATTTCTTCAACTTGCACACGTGATTAGGAGAATGAGTGTCTTCAAACCCGGGGGGTTGTTTCATGTAGACAACTTCATGTAGGAGGCCATGGAGGAATGCATTATTAACATCAATTTGACGAAGGTGCCAATTTTTTGAAACAGCTAGAGAGAGAACCAATCGAACAGTGGCTGGTTTCACGACTGGACTGAAAGTATCATGGTAGTCAATACCATATTGTTGTGTAAACCCCCGAGCAACTAGTCGTGCCTTGTGTTTGTCAAGAGAACCATCGGGCTTCTGTTTAGTTTTGAAGATCCATTTACATCCCACTATGTTAACACCAGGAGGCTTAGGCACCAAGTCCCACGTGTGGTTTTTCTGAAGTGCATCAAATTCGACCTCCATGGCCTGTCTCCACTGAGGATCGAGTAAGGCTGCTTTGTGAGAAGTTTGTACGGCTAGAAAGGCTCGCCGATTTGGATTATAGACAATGGTGCCGTCCGTAAAACGTTTCAGGCACACGGTGCCTGTCTTTGCTCGAGTAACAATCCCCGGTTGTGTAGAAGGCTGAGCGACAGGAGGGGACGCCGAAAGAGGAGATGGTGAAGGAGGAGACGCCGGAACGTCACGAGCGTCGTTGATAGCTTGGGTAACCGGAGCAGTAGATGGAGTTGTGACCATGGTTGGAGTTGGCTGAACAACCGGTGTTGGTGGCACATCCAATGGCGAGATCCTCGGAATCAGGATGGCAACAGCAGTACCTGTGGTTGAGTTGGGAGTATTATGGACTGGACATGTAGCTGGATGAGGAGAGTTAGCTAATAATAGAGATAAGTCATATCTGTTCATGTGGTCATTCACAAGACTAGGTTCAGATTGGGGATACAAAACACCTTGAGCTGTGAAAGGAGGTGTTGACTCGATGATGGGTGTGGCAAACGGAAAACGAGACTCATCAAACACGACATCTCGAGAAATGTAAATACGACCAGTTTGTTTGTCAAGACACTTGAACCTTTATGCATTGAGCTATAACCTAAGAAGACACATAACTTGGATCGAAAATCAAGTTTATGAGCATTATATTTCTGGAGACTCGGCCAACATGCACATCCAAAATTTCGTAAAAAAGGTATAATCAGGAGTAATATGAAGAAGACGTGTTATAGGTGTATCATTTTTAATAGTGCGAGTGGGGATGCGATTGATCAAATAGCAGGCAGTCAAGAAGGCTTCATCCCAATAACGAAGAGGGAGTGAAGAGTGAGATAAGAGTGCCAAACCAGTTTCAACAATATGGCGGTGCTTGCGTTCTGCCATGCCATTTTGTTGTGATGTATGTGGACACGAAACGCGATGAGAAATGCCACACTTTTGAAAATACTGATGAAGTTTATGATACTCACCTCCCCAATAAGATTAGACAGTACGAATTTTGGTATTAAGAAGGCGCTCACCATGGTTTTGAAAGTTATAAAAAACCTGTTCAACATCTGATTTTCATTTAATAAGGTAAATCAAAGTGTAACGACTATAATCATCCAAAAAACTAACATAGTATTTAAAACCACCACTCGACACTTGAGCTGGTCCCCAAACATCGGTATGAATAAGCTCAAGTGGCGAGGAAGTGACATGAACATAATTGTTATAAGACAATTTGTGACTCTTTGCATGTTGACACGCATCACAAACTGAAGACTCACTAAAAGAAAAATCTAAATTATTAGACTTCAAAATAGACTTGACGACTTCTGAATGAGGATGACCAAGACGTTGATGCCATTGTGAAGATGAAACTCTAGTGCTAGACCCAACATAACGAGGAGTATGGCAAATAGGCACTGGAAATAGTCCTCGCTTGCTTTTACCGATTAGGAGGGTTTTCTTCGTGATTATGTCCTTAACAAAGAAAACATTAGGAAAAAGTTCAATAAACACATGATTATCATTGACAAGTTTATCAACTGAAAGAAGATTTTTAGTAATGCGGGGAACGTGAAAGACATTTTTAAGAAGAAGAGGTCGACCTAAACTGTGAATTTTAGATTGACCAACATGAGAGATATGCAAACCTGTGCCATTAGCAACTTGAACTTGATCTTTACCATGGTATCTTTCGGGTATGGACAGCCGGTCGAGGTCACTCGTGAGGTGATCAGTAGCACCAGTGTCGAGGTACCAATTCGGGTCATTAACATAGCTTCTGTTGTAGTTTCCATACGTAGCACTGTTGCCGCTCCTGTACTCTTCGTTTTGGTAAGCGTGGTTGAATCGGTTTCTGCAGTTCAATGCAATATGACCCGGAATGCCACAAACTTGACATCTCGGGCCCCCACCATACCTGCCTCTACCACGTCCCCTACCCCGATTGCAATTGTTTCGATAGTTGGATCGAGAGTTGTTGCTGCTGGAACCATTGTAGCCACTGTTCTGATTTTTGCGAGGGTTGGGGTTTTCCTGTTTTGTAACAGTATTGGCAGATGATGCAAAATCATTGGGGCCATTCAGTGCTTGTGTATGAGCTTCGTGTGCAACAAGATAAGAATAAAATTCAGATAACTTGACCTCTTGCTGATTGCTTAGGACGGTGATAGCTGTGAAAAGATCTCCGTGACCTGGTCCTGAACCGGCTAAGATGTAGCCAATAACTTCTTCATCCTTCATAGGGTGACCAATATTGGCCAGAGTATCCGCTAGTCCAGTCATTTTTTGATAGTATTCTGAGGCACTTAAGTCACCTTTCTTTGTATTGGAAAGTTCAGTTCTGATCTGAATGGAGTTACCTCTGTGTTGGGCAGAAAACATGGTCCGTAGAGAGAGCCATAGTTGATTTGAGGTGTCTGCACAGCGAGTGAGTTGTGATAGCACATCTTCGGTCATGGAAGATAGTAATCCTCTTACGATAGCCTGATCTTGTGTTAACCATGTATCATACGTTGGATTGTCTTCTTCTTTAGCTGCTTCTCTGGTTCCAACTATGATTTTGGCGGGCGGGCAGACTGTGGTTCCATCAGGGTAACCGAATAATTTTACTCCACGCAAGATGGGCACAACTTGTGCTTTCCATACCAGATAGTTTGTGCAGGTAAGTTTGCACGTGACAGCATTGGCGATTTTAGATGAAGGGATGATTTGGGAAGCCATAATACAACCTGATCTGAAGAGACGATCAGAGGAGGATTTGTGAAAGAAAAGAGAAAAAATTCGGAACCCTAGGAGCTTTAGCTCTGATACCAAGAAGAAAGTAATATTTGGCTTGAAAACTCACGTATGAGTTGTATTGATATATATACCGAGTTACAGCTTATAGATCCTTAAACATAGGATCTTGAATACAACATAAAATAGGATAACCACAACTAAACATTATCTGTTTACAACAGATCTTATCTAACTCTATTCTGTTTACATCGAAAACATAGATTATTTCAAATTCATCTATATCCAAAGTTGATGGAGAAGTATTGAAGTACTCTCTATGTCGAAGTAGCTAGTAGATCTTATTAAAATCCTTCGACGTATACTTTTCGTCTACATGACATGTTTTGTATGCGTCATCGGTTAGTCTATGTACATTTACTGATAAGTTATATTACACTTAGAGGTTTGTAAATAGTGCACGTGTTAGGATTATTGTAATGCTTTTTCACAGTCGTAACAACTTTCTTATTGGAGCTATTCACCGGTAATCCTATACACTTATAATCAATTGAGCTTAAAAGAATTATTCACATATTGTCTTGATTCATTTCTTACATTGATTTGTTTTAATTCTCGAGTTCAACACTCATCAATTGGTATCATAGTAGGATTCATTAAACTCTTTGGATGAATTCTTTGATATTTCATCTTAGATTCACACTTATTTCTTGAATCTATTTTTCTATGATTGAAATATTTTTCTTTGAAGCTGTTTAAAGTCTATCGATTATGTATTTCTAATTAATTCAATTCAAATGACGAACCTTAATACTTTTATAATGATCAATTATGCTAATTAATGACGAACCTTAATACTTTTATAACGATCAATTATGCTAATTTTCTTGCATCATCGGCGAAGACACCGAAGTTACGTTTTGATCATTTTTATCAATGGACTAATCATATGGAAGATTACCTTACTAGAGTAGATGAAGATCGTTGGAGGAAAATTGAAGAAGGTCATTGGAAGATTTGGTTCTAGACATGACAATGAATTTGTTATTGCTATTACCAATAAGAAGAATAAAAATGATAAAAGATGTATGCGAGAATTAAGAGGTGGACTTCATCCCAATGTCTATGCCTATGTTTGTGGCTATAAAACTGTAAAAAAAATTTCGGATAAGTTGAAGGCAAAGTTTAAAGGAACTGAGAACATAAAGACTAGCAGCATAACTCAATTACTTTCTGAGTTTAGCGATTTCAAACAAATAATAAGGAAACAATTGATAAGAATTTTGATCGATTCAATGATGTAATTTACAAAATGGAGAAATTCAAGGTTAAAAGAAGTACATTAGAACTCAACATCACTTTTATTCTAGGTCTATGGATAAAATTGAAGAACATAAGTGTGTTGATCAAATCTCATGAAAAGTTTTATACATATTCTCTCTCTGTTGTGTTTAACATGATGAAAAATCATGAAGATGACGTCAAAGATATGTTGAAGAAAAAGAAAGAGAAAGGGCAGCATATGCTGGACCTCTTGAACTTGTGTCGGATACTAATAATTTGAAGAACACATAATATGTTGATTCTGAAAAAGATTATGGTAATGATGAAGATGACTATATTGTAAATTCTGAGTGTGAAGAAGTTGATTACTATTCGAACGACAATCAAGTGAAGAAATTCTACAAGAGCAACACAAGTCAAAAGACTTTCTCTGGAACAAACAAAATAATTCAGGCAAATAAGCAAATAAATCAGGTGATTTCTGTAGAAAAACAAAAGATGATTTTGATGTGTAATCCGAAAAGAATTTAGTGTGAGATTCAAGATACGATTGAGATTTGTGTAATGGTAAAACTCATTTGGCACGCCACTATATGTTGAAGAAGAACAAATTTAAAGATGAAGCATATTATTCACAAAAGATCAAAGAGTTAAAAAGAAAAGAAAAAATATTGCTCTTGTTGCCACTAGGAAGACTATAGAGATGGAATTATCAAGTTTGTTCATCGGGTCTGACGATGAAGATATGCGACGCCTGGCTCATGGTGCATTGATAACTATTCATGAACTAATGTTATGAAATGTTAAGAAGGAATTTTATAACAAAGGCAAGAGTGAGAAGATAAAGTTTAAGCATGATGAAAACACTTTCAACAATGAAAGTGGTGTCGATAAGAAGTCTTATGTGGAAGAAAGTGATGATGAAGAGAATAAAGGTTTATAGAAACAAGGTTATAGAGGAACGTGTTTGATGGATTCGACATCCTGACCGAACATGTATCTTTTTTACATTTGTCATTTAGTATTTCTATTTCTTCTTTTCAATCATATTTAATTGAAAATTTTGTAGATGCAAGTAGTGCAGTAGAAAAAGATAATGGGGAGCTTTATGAACCTAACAATAAGCTTGAAGAAAAATATGTTAAGATAGAAAAGCCAGAGAAGAAAATAATTTTAGGTCCCAGGATAAAGAACAATTGAAAAATGATAATATCATTTTGTTAAAGCAAAAAAAATATTTTTTTGTAATACGGTAAAGAGATTATATAATCGCCTTAAATCATTCTTCTAACATTTCAACATAACAACATAGAAAACTACTTACATTTACAATGTTTAAAAAGGAAAAAGTTGATGAATTAACATATGAATGTGAAAGCGTAGTTTCCTCTTATAAGGTTCTGAATGACACATATGCATATGGTATTGTTCTTATAGAAAAATACCTATATGTTTATGATATGGTGAAATTTTTTAATGAGACTCTTAGAAAATCTGAACAAATGAAAATTGTAAATAATTCGAATGATATGGTAAAAAATATTGAAGAAAATTATGCAGATCTAGATGATATGAGTGAAATTGAAAAAGAATTATGTGTTGATTGTGCCGATCCTTCGAAAATTAAAATAACAAATGTTGGAAATGATGGCAACACTGATTTGATACAGAAAGATGAATTTGAGTTTACATCCGTAACTTGTTTTTAGTCGTAGTCTGATTTGAAAGCTGTACTTCAAAACCACGTCGAGAATAGATTAAAATCAAAGACAAAAACAATAACGAATATTGTTTCGATATTGAGAGTGATAATAATAGTGTCATCTATGAGGATCAAAATTTTGCATATATTATAGAATATGATAAAGGTTTTGAAAAAAAAAAAGTGAACACTTTCTTGAATATGTTGCTTGTGTGCATCCCAAAGTGAAAGAATTTCCAAATCAAGTATATGTGTGAACATGAAGAGTGTCTCGATGTAAAATTATCATTGATAGTATAAGAAGATACAAGAAAATTACAGAAGAAGGTTTTTATTCATATGAGGATGTTGAAGAAAATACTATAAAAAATAAACGAGACATTCGAATAAATAACAGGAAAATAGAAATTTTCAAAAACAATAAAAATTTCAAAAATGTTTAATCTTGTGTTTGGGTTATAAAAGACAAAAAAATAATTCCATATGATATCCCAAACATAGTTGAAATAAAACAATCAGCAGTTCCAAATAAAAATGAAAAGAAAAATTATTTTCAAAACATCAAACATAGGAATAACGTTTATATTTACATAAGAAAAATAAATTACTCTCGAAAGGCAAAAAAAATCTATATGTTCCAAAACAACCAATTTTTCCAAATCCAAAATTTGCAGAACCATCAAAAAGACATTCAACAAATGCAAAAACGAAAAAAAATACTTTTCATATGTGGTTAGATAAAAATGAATCTTTCTTCAGAAATAAATCTTTAACAATTTATCAAATCAAAGAATCTTATGAAGAGATCTTATTCGAATCCACTCAACACAGTTCATTAAATGAAAAAGTTTCATTAAAAAACAATTGGGTATATAAGAATTTATGATACGATAAAAGACAATTCTCGGATTTAATGTCCAAATTTTATCCTTTAGTTTCAAAGAAAGTTTCAAAATCATCTGTAAGATCTGAATTTGTTTTAAAACAAATATTTATTCCTTTAAAATAAAACAAAATGGATTTTATTGCTAGGTGGGTAAATCAATCATCCTTTTAGACTTACAATCAAGGACATAAACATATTTGGGTACCCAAACTTTCTTTTTGATTCTAGATTATGATTGACGAAAATATGATTTTCACTGGTATATCGATAGTGGTTACTCACGTCACATTACGCGAAAGAAAAAACATCTGAGATATTTTCAGAATCTAACCAATGTTAAAGTAAAATTTGGAATCACATATAAATGTTCTATCAAAGGATATGAAAAAATAACAAATAAGAATTTTACCATAAAAGGGTAGGTTATGTTCAATGTTTGAAACACAATCTAATTAGTGTTTCTTAACTTTCTGTGGAACAGGTTATCAAGTCACTTTTGACGATGAAGGAAGTCTACTCGCCAATAAACAAAGAAGTGTTACTAAAGTAAAAAAGGATAGGTGACATGTTTATTTTCGACATGGAGCCGATGGTAGGAGATCCACCGATTTGTTTACCGTCGAAGGTAGCTTTAGACATAAGTTAGTTATGGAACTGAAAACTTTCTCATTTGAATTTTCAAAAACATCAATAAACTTGTGACAAATGATTTGGTTTGAGTTCTTTTAGTCTTAAAGTTTAATAATGATTCATTGTGTGCTTCATGTGAATAAGGAAAGTAAAGTCGTCAAGGACATCCAATCACCATGGATACAAAAATTATGGAACCATTCAAATTAATACACATTTATTTGTATGGTCCTTTATCAATTGAATCATTGGGTGGAAAAACCTATATCCTTGTTTATTGTTGATATTTTTTTAAAGATTTATGTGGGTTTATTTTTTGAAACAAAAATCAGAGATAACACGTGAGATGATAAAAATTATCAAACATATCGAAGTGAGTTTAGAGAAAAGTCTATAAAGGATTCGAAGTGATAATGGAACTGAATTTAAAAATCAAGTTCTTCAAGGATTTTGACAATAACAAGGAATATTACACAACTTTTAGACAACATACACTCCACAACAAAATGGTGTTGTTGAAAGTAAAAACAGATCTTTATGTGAAGCAATAACAACGATGGTCAATTTCGCTAATCTTCCATTATACTATTGGGAAGAAACAATTTTGACATCATGTTTTACACAAAATTGTTCATTCATACATTTTCGTTTTAATATCACTCCACATGAAGTTTTAAGTAATCGAAAAGCTAATATCAAATTCTTTAATGTTTTTTGACGTAGATGTTTCATCATGAATCTCAAGGATCATCTTAAATTTTCAAGCAAAATCTGACGAGGGCATTTTCTTGGAATATGCACATAACTATGTGAGATACATAGTTCTGAATAAACATACACGAAAGTTAGAAGAAACATTCAACTTGAAGTTTGACGATCATTATATCAACAAAGTTGAATATCAATTTTCAAGAAAACTATAATATCCCATTTTTCGAATCTAATTTTTCATTTTCAGAATAGATTATACTATCAAAATCCATTCCTACATATAATATAATAACCCATTTGTTTAGAATTGTAAAAATATAGTTTTCAAAGGTAATATAAAATCTCCTTTGTTCAATCGTTGTAAAACATAGTTTCCAAAACAGAGTATTATTATAAAATCAACGGAAGTCTAATTCATAAATTAACAACAATGCACGTGCTGTCCAATCAAGGTGAGCCTTTCATTTGGACAACAGAACTACCTAAAAAACATTTAATCCACAACTGTAAGCACAAAGGTTAGTGAATACCCAAAAATACCATATATTAAAATATATATACAATGCATACAAGATATGGCTCATGGCCTCTCATTGTTCCATCGATAACATATGTATATGGACTCACGTCCTATCACCGTTCCGTCATCAACATGAGTCTACAGGATTGTGCCTGGTCGCCATTCCGCCATCAACTACTCATACATATATATATGTATAAATAATATACACAAACATCCAATCATACGGAAGACTATACTAGTGTATACTTACAACTCTGCTCTAGAAATTCTTATATCCTATCATACAACGATATACACTATAACACATAATATAGTGACATAACTAATCTCAACAGTTATTTGAACGACTATGAACGGTCCAAGTGGTAACCAGGCATACCAAACACGTAATAGCCTATAATACTACAAGTGATCAATATTTATGGAATATAGCTACTAATATCTAGATCCCTCACTAATCCCATTAAGATTGAAGTGACTACCAAATCAGGATTAGCCAGTCAAAACAGTCAAGAGGCAATGATCATTTCGGCATATGGCCTTTCTAAAATCCAACTACCAGGTCGATGTGTCTATCATAGACATCACTCTTGTAAGTAGATCAATCAGTATAATAAATGGGACTAAAGATTAATCTAATACACAAGTTCATAATAGTGACAATGGGTATACTCTAAATAAATTTATGCTTAAGCAAGATTGTAAATTACCCGACTGACGAATAGTTCGGAAAACTGCAAGCGTAACTTCGACACTTAATCCTCTCTTAAGGATCATTCCAAAATTTCCAGCGCTTCACTAGCGATATTAAAAAATGAGAAATTTAACCACAAGGGATAAAGATCTTAAGAAGGAACGAAACATTTGAGAGGAAATGGTGCGAGGATTGAAGGAGGCTAAGCTGTCTATTTATATGCTGAGAAATCAGCTTTCGAGCTACAATTACCTACGGGTCACACCGCGACCCTGATTAGTCTTGCCACTCATAAATATTGGTGGCATTAAATGCTCGCTGACTGGTTTGGAAACTATTATTTTCTTGTTATCTTCAAATAATCGTAAAGTCCTCATATGAGAGGCGTTTTTGAAGGATCAAGATAAGAACAGAAGATATCAACCAACGACAAGAACAAGAATAGATTAATAAAAAATAATTCTTGATTTAAAAAATCTCTCACAAAGAGAGAGTACACAAAGCTCTTTTTAAGCTTGATATGTGTCTCTGGTGTTGATGATGTGTTTGGAGTGATAAATATTTTACACATCAAATTATAAGGTTTGACCTTACAATCTACCCTGATCTGATGATGTCAAAACCTATTCGAAAATATCTACAAAGAGGACTTTTTCAACAGCTAAGATGATCTCTGGCTTAATCCATTTATAATCGTCACAACTAATTCATCAATTCTTTTGTCAAGTTCATAAGAGATAATCCAGTGATAGCAGTCAATGTAGGATCCCATGGGAATGACAGTTGCGGAATTACGAAATGCATAATCGAAAAAAGACACCTTAACGTTTAAGCACCAATGTATTCATAATGGAGCAGTACAAAATTTGTATAAGCATGTGCATGCTTGTATACAATACTCTCTCTCTCTCACTCTCTCTATCAATCTAAACTACTCATCTATATAAAATATAGGAGCTCTCTCAACCTACAAAGTATACTAAACTAGTACATATAGGGCAGCTCAACCCTTAAGGCCTTCTACATGAGAAGCCTTCTACCTTCTCTAAAACCTTCACAATCATCTTCTACATCGAATAGGGAAGAAACTTTATTTGTCATCCTCCAATGTAGAGCTTTGTACCCCAACATTTTGCCCCACAAAGCTTGGAATTGATGACCTGGCTTCTAGTTCCAAAAAAGCAATTTGCGAATTAAGACCTCAATCGTGACAAGAATGTAGAAGTGATCATCAAATCTTCTATAGCCTTCTAATCTGGGTTCTAGAATGTGTAACATTAAAATCCAAAGCTACAAGTGGCAACTTCACTCCTTGAGCATTTAAAACTCTAAGGAAAATTACCCATCCTTGAGCATAGATCACATCCCAAAAAAATCAATAAGTCTAAACCTTTCATAAAAACCCACTTCAGAATATCAAATTTGAATCATTTCATTATCAATACCAACTCCCCCTCAAAGGCACATCGTTCTTCAATCATAAAACATCATACGCTAATAATATGAATATCCAAAAACTTTCGAATACCCATATCAAATTCTCTCCCCTTTTTTATAATCGAAAGATGATTATAAAACCTCGAAATGAGAATGAGAAAGTGCTCAAAGTGGATTTTGCAATGCAATACTCCGCTTGACATGTGACAAAAAAATATGAAGCTTCAAATCCGAAAAATCCGAAAAATTTGTTAATTTTCAAAATATTGACTTCCCGAACCGCTTTTGACTTGAAAATGAACAAAAAAGAAATTCACTTTGCAAAAACATCAATTTTGAAATCTAGAAAAAAATTTCTCCAAAATTTACAAAGATTTCTATTTTTGGGTGAAAAATGTCAAGTTGATGTAAGAATGAGGACCAAATATGTAACATTGATATCTTCTTCCCCAAATATTTGTTTCCATAAAAGAAACATAGCAACAACAAGCAATTTACAAGGACATAATTGTTGGATTAGGTGTCTAAGCCCATAACTATAATTGGTATGTACTTGACCCGATAGTAGCATGGTCCATTTCGGGTTGCCTTCATCAGGACAATTTGATAGGATGGATATTTGAGTAAGAGGTTATTTGTGATTAATTAATATATTATAAGTAAACTATATTAATTGAGAAATCATATTATTTAATTAGTACTGATCAAGAATTAATTTGGAATTAATTTAGTGGTCAAAAGAGACTAATAAATTAGCGGGGACTGATTATGTAAAAAAGTGAGACATATGGTTTGGGCTAATGATCCATGATTAATTTGTAATGGGCTAAGCTTATGTGAAAGTCCATAAATTATTAGTCCATGTAAGTTATGGATCATAAGCCTAAGTCTAAGAATTAGGGTTACACATAACTCTTGGAATTCTACACTATATATGTGTAACCCCTTTAGCCAAAATTGGTCCTAAGAGTGACATTACAAGAGTATGGACGATTTCTTGGTGCCTAACCTCTCTCTCAATATTCTCTAATTGTTTATGATGTTTGTGAATTGTTTGAGGCACAACACTTGGGGTGCTAAGCTCTTGAAAGGCCAAATTGAGCAAGCTACAATAAGAGGTAATCTTCTAACTTACTTTTTTTATTCATATGTCAAATTGTATGCTAGTTGTAGGCTTTATACTTTGGAAATTTTTTTGCATATATAACTAGAGAAAACTTAGATCCAAAGCTATTAGGGATGTGCACCATAGGAGTGTTATAGTACTTAAAACCCAAAAGTGGTATCATAGCCATGGGTGTTTTCTGTTATATAGATGCATAGATTAATTGTTCAAAGTTGAAAAAGTTGAAAAGTTGCACTCTGACAGAAGGACTCGACGAGTCCATACATGAACTCGACGATTCCATGTTCATCAGTGATGAACTCGAGGAGTCCATTATCCGACTCGACGAGTTGGATCACCTGTTTGCAGTTTTTCGGGTTTTTTTTGGCGACAATTGGATTAGGATCATTACCAAAAACTGTTTGTATCATAAAATCTGTTTTTTCTGATATGGTAGTGATTATCCTCATCCAGTTAAAAGATAAATTGTCAAATTATAAAATAATTACTAGATTATATGATAAACTAATTATTAGTGTAATTTGATTTGAAATTATCTTACTAAAAGAGTCGTATTATGATCAAATTGGTAAAAGATAAAATGGTTAATTTATAAGTTTAAATTTTGATCTAAATGTTTTTTTAAGGAGTTACAAAACTTGTCATCAAGTTTTGGAACTCAAAAGTTTTTTATAGAGTTACAAATTTGTCATCAAGTTTGGAACTCAAAATGTTTTTGAAGAGTTTCATAACTTGTCCTCAAGTTATGGAACATGAAAAGTCTTATTCATCATCTTCATTAAACATTAACTCCATAGGTTGTGGAATCCAAAAGTTTTCAAGAGTTACAAAACTTGCCCTCAAGTTTTGGAATTTGAAAAGTCTTTATGAAACATTGAATTTTAAAACTCTTGGGTTCATAACTTAAAAAAATATTAATTAAATGTTTTAATTTTGAACATTTTATGTTTAGAACCTTGATGTTTTTGAATAGTTAAATTACACCCTTATGGACATTATTAATAGTTAATTAAATGTTTAATTAAAAGAGTATTATTAAATCCATAATCATATGGTTTCAGTTTAATTAAATTAAGAGTATAATTTATTAATAGATTAAACCACCAAGTATTTTAAATGGTTAAAATACACCCTTATACTATATAAAATTGAAAGTTTAATATATTATATATGTGTAAGTAAAAGGTCAGTCTTACCGTTAGTAGGCCTCATTCACGAAGCCAATCTATAAGGGGGTATAAGGAAACTGCCTATAAAATGGCAGTTGAATGGGTGTCCACTCTCACCCACCGCTTCCTTGATTGGTGGATGGTCGTTAGCCGAACGGGTAGGATAGGACACAAACTCCCACTAAAAGTATAATGAAAATACAAAGTAACTAAACATTTATAAATTCACAATATTAGTTACTTAGGAAAAATGTGAATTTGATGCTAACCCATGAAATTGCACATTGCACCTTATTAGTCGTTAGTGGAGCGTGTGTGGTTAACCGGCACACTAATATGGGACTAATGAAGGATGGCAATGGGTAGCTCGTAGTTTGTCATAGATCAATAGAGCGTGTGTGGTTAACCGGCACATTGATTAGGTGGTAAATAACTTCGAGAGTACCAAGCTAATTTGCATGGTTATTCACACCTTGTTTGTGATCCTCAGTATCCCAGTCACAAAATTGAAGGGCATAATCGAGATTAAACATGCCATTGACAAGTTCAATGAATCTCAAAGAATCTAGGAATTTCAATTCATTTAAAACCTAATGTTCATTTTTGTTTTTCATGGTGGAAATTGGTAAATCGTCATTTACCTACCTTTAAATATTTTGCAATTGGATTACGGCATCCCTCTTCCGAATTGCAGAATATTGTGTTGGGTCCTAGCCTTAATATTTCATTTTGGGTGTTATATTAAGGACTTAAATCAACTAAACTTGAATTTCACCCTTGTAGATGTCTAGTTCTGACAACTATGGTCTACCTTATCCTTTTGGAAAAGGCTTTCCTTACAAAGATGATTTTCCACAAGACGATCGAGGTGAAAGATTAACCCCTTCTTCATGCTGTAGTGGAACTTCTATTCCTCCGCCTCCTCCAATTATTCTCCCTGACCCACATGTTCGTCGACTTGAAAAGTTCAAGGTCACTCAAACCCTATTGGCAAGCAAACACTAAAATGGAAAGTTTGTGTGTGCACATATCTTGGAGATGAAGTCACACATTGACAAGCTGGGAATGTTAGGTGTCGTTGTCTCGAGGAAGTTGGTTGTTGACTTGGTTCTTCAATCACTTCCTAAGTCATATAGTGAGTTCGTTAAAGATTACTATATGAAAGACCACAACGTGGCTCTTATCGATCTTACCTATTTGCTAATTGGTGCTGAATCAGAAATGCTTTGGCGCACTGATAAAGCAAATTTGATTGGAAGATCTGCTTCCCAAACTTCCATGGACATTGACAATGGAAACATTGGAAGTACATATGAGATTTCTCTTCCCAAGGGAAAGGGAAAGGCAATGTCTGAGATTACCCCATGTGCCATTCCGAGAGAATCTGTTTGTTTATATTACCAAGAGAAGGGGCATTGGTTGCGAAGCTGCCTTATTTACCTGAAGGATCACAAGGATGGTTAAGTCAAAGTGTTTGACTCTGCTTCAGGTAAGTCCACTATCTAACTCTATTAAGTTGCTATTTGTAGATTCTTAATACATGATGTGATAAGATCACATTTTGATGTTTTGTAGAATCGAAGAAAAGAAAGGAAGCTTAAAGGAAAAACATGTCGAGTCTGACCGCGAAGAGATGGATTTCGATCGCATGGTTCGATGATCAGATTTTTGAGCTGCTACTTGGAAGTTATGATAGATTGCTTCGAAATATGTAGTAACATAGTTTTCATTTGTAATTGCATTGTAAGGACAAGATTTTCCGCATTTTTATAAATAAAGAAAATTTTGATTTTATCTTATTTTATATTTCCTTGCAATGGCATTTATGAAAATTGGTGTTTATATATTTTTAGCAATATTGGAAAATGGATTTGATTCTTTCGTTTGTGGTAGTGTCAAAAATTTACCAAAAAAGGAAAGATTCTCATCACCCAAGTTTCAATTGGACAGAAACTTGGAATCATGCAACTTGTATTGTGTGATGAATGAGAACCTTCGCTTTTGGGAAATTAAGACTAATTCCTTGTTCACATGTATATGTGAGTCAAGTAAAGGACTAGGGGATCGGGTACACTTGGTTATGCACTGGTCAGGTCCACCAAAAAGAACGATAAGACTATTCATCATGATTTACTTAAAGTTTAGTAAATATGGTTATGCTTACAAGATTAAGTGTAATTCAGAATCATTGAAAAAGTTTCAATGTATGGCAGAACGAATAAGAAGAATCAAATTAGGCAGAAAGATAAAAGTTTCTCCAATCTGAAAGGAAAGGAGAGTACTTTAGTATCCTGTTTTATGATCATCTTAATGATTATGAAAACCATATCACAATTGATCCTCTAAGGACACCTTAGTGCTGTTGTATGGTTAAGAAGAGGAATCGGGAATTGTTGAAATGGTTAAATCAATTAAGGTGAGTCATACTTCGTTCCAAAATCAAGTCTTAGAGTCATACTCCAAGATTGTTCTTTGAGTGACACATCTTAAGTAGGTTTATAACATATTTGGAATTGGTAGTTGTAATGTCTTTAAGACAAAGACCAACTAAGGCCAATTGTATGAAGTGTTTTTCCTTGATAAGAATCCGCACTAACTCTTGAATATTTGTTTGTCAAGGAGTGTTTCTTGAAAAGAGAATCTTATATGTCAAGAAGTCAGTGGGAGTCTTAAAGATCTTGAAAAGCTTCAGGAACTAATCAAGAATAAACCTATTGTGTATCACTAGCTCACGACTTGAGGTTTGTAACCTATCGTGTTGACATATTCTTATTTCTGTGCCCATTGCAGTTAAAGTTGACTATGCATGTGAATTCTATGAGTTCTCAGTTGTTTGCATAAGGCAATGCACCTTGATCAGTGAAAGTTCATTGATCAGTAAGGGTGAGCTACTAAGCAACTTGGAAAACATGGTAGACCCTTGTGCTGCCAAGTGGCAAGAAATTAAGATTGAACAAGTTCAGTCCATATGAGTTTGAAATAGACCTTGTCTTATGATAATGGTTGGAAATGATAGATTCACATGGATAGGAGCACATACACCATTAAATCTAAGTGGTAAGGTTTATCTCTAATTCATGAAAATGATTGTGAGGAAACGCTTTCACTAAGTAGATTTCAAAGAGTTAGCAATTGTGATATTTGCATTCTTAAATTCGATTATGATTACGGCATACCTCCTCATAGTTCGAATTGTGAGAAATGGCAAATAGTTTGAACATTCGGGACTTACTTTCGTAATTTCTGAAATAGCTTAGACACACATATGAGTTTTCTAAAAAAAGGTGTATGAGCTTAGATAAAGGCTTATCAAAGCATCTTGTATCAGAAATCTGAACTTTGGTAAGAAAGTCAATAAATATTGATTTCTGGAAGTCCAGCTGATTTCTGGATACATGTCAAAGCTAGTGGGAGCATAAGTGTTATGCTAGTAAGATAATAATGATTATGCTAGTTGGAGAATAATTGTTATGGTAAGTGTTGCGAGTTAGCAATACTATATATAGGAAACAAAGTTCTAATTTGCAAAGTTGCAAAGGTTGAAAAGTTGTTTCGCTATAATAAGGGAGAGGATATGTATACTTTATTTCAAATCTAAAAGCTTAGATTGAAATATTAATTAGACTTAGTCATGGACATATATGATTACCATTTTGGAATGTTTCAACATGGCAATTATATATATGGAAATGTTATAGCAAAAGACTGGTAAAGTATCATGTCTTTATGTAAGAAATTATGAATTGTATCCCATATGCTTCGGGTATAGGAGCGATTGCATATGCTATAATGTTCACGTGTTCTAATTTTCCAAATACCTAGGGCATTAAGAGGGAAAAGGACTAGAACCGGATATGACTAAAGTGGTTAAACAACTGTCAAGGACAATCTAAGGTTCGCTAAGGATTGGTTGCTTGTGGGCAGTTGGAAGTATAGTAATAAATGGACCATGTTGACATGATTCTGAATAGATAGGATTCTGTTAAGAATAAATTGTCATATGACAAATATGGAAATGTTTCCATATTGGGAGTTGGATATTGAGAATCTATGTGTAGGTTAGAAACTGTAATGCAAAATGGATGTTCAAAGGAATGTACTTTGAATGTGAGACTTCGCTTCCTTGGAATTGTTTTGTTATCAATCTCCAGTGGAAAGTTTTGTAATATCGTTGGCAAAGTCTCTGTGACTTTGGTACCTCGACATTACAAAAGATACATTGCATGATAGTTTAGAATCTAACACATTCTTATAGTGGCAAGAATTAGGTATTCTTACACTTGAAATAAGGATTTGGATTTGTGAAATGAGCATCATTGCAAATGTTTTTCAATTGATATGTTTCACAAAGAAAGGACCATAGGCAAACATAGTATGCATGCTTGGAGCATGGGATAACTATTGTTTTAATTCAAGTATTAAGTTGATTAATCGAAAGATTATACAATGAATAATGTGTAATCAATATGGTGACTAAATAAAAGGTGTTTTATTTATACTCAATAGTTTTGAGACCATATTAGATTCGATTATTCTTGTGTTTCACTTCGCATGTGTTGACTTCCCGAATAATAAGATTATTCAAACTATCCACAGGCGATCATACTTTGCAAGTAGGTATTGAGGTAAGACTGTCATGAATCCGACTGTATATTGTCTAAGGTGTTTACACATGGCGCAAGTTTGCTGCAGTGTTCATGAGTACTTCTATAATAAGATTTGAGTACTGGATTCAACCCACGTTCATCTAATCACTTCATGGATTTTATCACGAGTGATTAGTGAGACGATAATATCTTATATTCTTGAAACGGAGACATATAGTTGCAGTTTACAAGTCGGTTTCACATTGATGATGGTAAACGCACCAGTAACTTGGTGTTATAAAACTTATCATTGTGTGTGATTTGATGAGTAAATAGAGCAAGCATATGAATCAAAGTTTATCCGTTCCTTTTTCCCTAAGGGGATAAAAGCGATATTTTTGGACCCCTCGAAGATATAGTGATGACACCCTAAGCGCTTGGCCAAGCCTGGATTGATTTGATTTGTTCAATTAGTCGGTTGTCATAAATCGGAAATCGGGAAACAACAGATGGGAAGAGAGAATAATTATAATCATGTCTCAGTCCATATGATATCTTATAGAATGGAGGAATATATGATCCCTTATCTAATGGACGCCTTTCCAATAAGATTAGAGTTCGACAACGACTTTTGAGAGCTATGATTGCTAATCGGATTTTGGAGTCGTACTTGCAATAATAGTTATTAGACTTATCCAAGAGGGAGACTGTTGGATTAGGTGTCTAAGCCCATAACTATAATTGCTATGTACTTAACCCGATAGTAACATGGTCCATTTCGGGTTGCCTTCATCAGGACAATTTGATAGGATGGATATTTGAGTAAGAGGTTATTTGTGATTTATTAATATATTATAAGTATACTATATTAATTGAGAAATCATATTATTTAGTTAGTATTGATCAAGAATTAATTTGGAATTAATTTAGTGGTCAAAAGAGACTAATTAAATTAGCAGGGACTGATTATGTAAATAAGTGAGACATATGGTTTGGGCTAATGATCCATGATTAATTTGTAATGGACTAAGCATATGTGAAAGTCCATAAATTATTAGTCCATGTAAGTTATGGATCATAAGCCTAAGTGTAAGAATTAGGGTTACACATAATTCTTGGTTTTCTACACTATATATGTGTAACCCCTTTAGCCAAAATTGGTCCTAAGAGTGACATTACAAGAGTATGGACGATTTCTTGGTGCCTAACCTCTCACTCAATATTCTCTAATTGTTCATGATGTTTGTGAATTGTTTGAGGCACAACACTTGGGGTGCTAAGCTCTTGAAAGGCCAAATTCAACAAGCTACAATAAGAGGTAATCTTCTAACTTACTTTTGTGATTCATATGTAAAATTGTATGCTAGTTGTAGGCTTTATGCTTTGGAAATTTTGTTGCATGTATAACTAGAGAAAACTTAGATCCAAAGCTATTAGGGTTGTATGTGCACCATAGGAGTGTTATAGTACTTAAAACCCAACAATAATAACCTTCGATATCAACACATCAAAGCTTCGATATCCACTGTCGAATCCAAACATTCGCTATCAAACCTTTGCTATTCAAGTCTTCGATATCAAACTTCAACACTCAATTCTTCAATTTCGAACCATCATCTTCCCAGAATTGATGTCGAGCATTGAATCTTTGATCTATTTATAAACGATACATAGCAACTACGATGCCCCTATTACGACACAAACATTTCGATTGCCTGAGTAGCTTCACTACTGCGAAAGCTTCGTTCTGACTGTGGGACAATTGATTCCAATTGCTAGACCTTGTAGCAAGTCATCTCAAAGAAATTTTGATTCAGAATTCATCATCGTTCTGATTTTACTTTCCATTCCTTCGTTCAGATGACATTCGCAATTTTAGCATCGCATTTTTTGCTTTCGTTCTGATCACTTTTGCATTTTTGGCTTCATTTTTACTAGAGCAATTAACATCAAAGATCTAAATCAACTCTTTGATTCACAATTTCAAAACCAAAGTTGTGAAACATAACTCCAAAATACAAACTCAAAGTCACCGATTTCCATTTTTTCGATTGTATGACTTCTATTCTGATTGCTTGAATGATTTGCATTCAATTCTAATTCAACCCATTCCAATTCATCAGTATCCGTTGGAACTTAGTAATTTTGTTCAATGCTTTGACTTTTTGTTTTTTTTTTTACTCTTCAACACATTTATCGCTTTGTATTCACCGACACCAACAAGTTTAACAAATACAAACCACTTTAGAATGAAAATTGATAATCGATAAACACTAATTCTTCATATGACAGAATCATTTGCATATTACATCGCTAAAGTCAACAACAATCGTCATGTTCTCCATCAGTTCATGATTGAGCAACATGAGCTCCAGACCAAGAATCGTCATCCAAAATCATTATATTCATTCATCAGTCATAGAGAAATCGAAAATGAATGTGATCATATATTCTGACAGCTCGACCGAATAGAATCAGATGGATATTAGAGCTCGATTAAAATGATTTTAACAATGAAGAACAACTTGAATCAATGATGAAATCAGAAATTTAATGAAATTATGATCGGGATTATGAAGAACCGATTGACTAACATGGATTAATTCAAGAATTGTCAAATGATTTTGATAGCAAATATGATTCAGATGAGAATAACAATTTCACGAATAAAATCAAGTACTAATACTTAATCTCAAAAGAATGATGACAATCAAGAACATATTTTTTTTTATATTTAATCATCATTTCAAACTTAGGATAAAGAAGAAAGTTTTACATAGACGTAGCAGGTAAATGAGCAACAAGCTATGAATCAGACAAGAAATGTGTTTGGGCTTGAATTTGGATCATGAATATTAAAGATTATATGCTTGGGCTTTTGAATCTGATAGAAAAATTAGGATCAAGGTGTAGCTCACAATTATGATATAATGAAAGAGAATAGTTTGGACCATTAAATTTGGAAAGAAAAGAAATAGATCCAGCGGAGAGACTCACCAATGATTTTGAACCTTTTGTCGATTACGAAAAAATGTTGTCATTTTAGATCGTTGTTCTTGAACTAGTTGCTTAAGCCTCCAAGATTAGGCTCTCATACCACATGTAGGATCCCACTGGAATGACAATTGCGGAATTAAGAAATGCATAATTGAAAAGACACGAATTAATGTTTAAGAACCAGTGTATAGATAATGAAGTAGTACAAAATTACTTGTATACAATACTCTATATATATCTCTCTCTCAATCTGAACTACTCGTCTATAGAAAATAAGGGAGCTCTGTCGACATACAAAGTAGGGATGTCAAAAAGTCCCATGAGACCCCGTTCCCGTGGGGGCCCCGTCCTGTTTGGGGGGGATTTTTTAAAAAAATTGGGGGTTGTGACGGGGGCGGGGGCAAAGTTAACCCCCGTTTTAATTTCGGGGGCGGGGGTAAGCAATCCCGTCCTGCAACCTCCATGGGAACCCCGTTAATAAATTACACATATATTTACATATATTAATTATATAAATATAATAAACTATAACATGATTTTGAACTTCCAAAATTAATCAACAAAACGTGTTTTTAAATTGTTAGTATAACGCTTTTAAGATGTCATAACTTTTTTTATTTTTAACATGTAAAATTCTACTATAAATAATTATTTGTTACCTAAAAATAGTTTCTTTTAGCGTAAATAACAACTTCTTTTAACAAAAAAAACAGCCCAAAATCAATCGGGGGCCGGGGAGGGGGTAGGAAAGCTGAACATTTCGGAGACGGAGACGGGGGAACAAGGAAATTTCGGGGACCGGGAGAGGGATGCACTCCTCATCCCGTTTACCCCGTTAACATGCCTACTACAAATTATACTAAACTAGTATATAGAGGGAAGCTCAACCCATAAAAGCCTTTTACCTTTTCTAAGAGCAAAAACTTGATTCAATACAAAACCAACAAAACAAGTTGTAATTCCATCTCATCAACATATTGCACAATTCCAATCCCCTTCGCATTCACTATATTTACTTTCGATCCAAACACATCATTCGTTCCAATTCTAACTTTCAACCCTATGAATTGACTTTGACATTTGATTATCAGAACAACATCGAGAGTTGTGTAGTTAACAGCTCATGGGAACAATCCATTCTTCTTCTTCTTCTTTGGAAGCAACAAACATCAAAAATCTAGAAGTCATCTAGATAAGAATCTAATAACATCAACTTGACAAAAATTTCATCAATCGATTCCTCAAAAATCATATATTTCCACACTCAATTGAAAATTTCTAGATGATCAATCATGCTCTCGATTTTGTGAAATTTATCCAGAATAAGAATCATTGATTGAATCACCAAAATTAGAGGAATCGGAAGTAAAATAGAATTTGATCAAAATGATTTAAATGAAGATGATTCCATGGCTTCAATCACAAATAAAACCAATTAAAAAAAATTCTGAATCTTGATTAAGAAGAATCGAATGATTTATCTAAGTAAATTTATGAATCTGTGAATGATTAAGATAACCAAAGTGATTCAGATGAGAATTATGACTAATCAGATTAGATCGAACAAGAATACTAATTCACAGATGTATTAATCAAGACGAACGAAAGAATTGAGATGCGATGAGAAGGAATGAATTCATTTAGACGATATAAAATGAATTAATCAAAATGGATTTGGGCTCATCATAGAACATGGACAGTAATGGAGTATGATTTGGGCTTGAACTGATAAATCATAAACAGTATTGTTCTTGATTGAATATATGATTTAGATGAGAAAAACAATTTCACGAATTAAATCAAGTATTAATACTTAATCTCAGAAGAATGATCGTCAATCAAGAACATATTTATCAGAAAGTATGAAAAAGACATGAATTGTGTTTGGGCTTGAATTGATGGATCAAGAAGAGTAAAAATTATATGATTGGGCTTTTGAATTAGATAGAACAATTAGGATCAAGGTTTCGCTCACAAATATGAAACAATGACAGAAAATATATTGGATCAAAGAAAAGAAATAGATCTAATGGAGTGACACACCAATGATTTTGATGATTTTGAATGTTTTGTCGATTATGCAAAAATGATATTATTTTGGATGGTTGTTCTTAAAATAGTTGCTTAAACCTCCAATAAAATGATATTATTTTGGATGGTTGTTCTTAAAATAGTTGCTTCAACTTCCAATAGTAGGCTCTAATACCACATATAGGATCCAATGGTAATGATAATTGCAGAATTATGAAATAATCAAAAAGACACCAATTAAAATTTAAGCAACCATGTGTATAGGTAATGGAGTAGTAATAAATTTGTCGAGTAAATTGCATGAATGGTCCCTATGGTTTGGGATAATTTGCGTGTTTGGTCCCTAATTTTTTTTTTTAACTCGGACAGTCCCTACTACATATTTTTGTTGCACGTTGGGTCTCTACCAGACATAAAAAAAAAATACTATTTTGCCATTAATGATATATTTTACTCTTTTTTTAATTAATTAATTATTTATTAAAAATTGTTTAATAAATTAGATGGGTCCTACCACTCACCCTAAAAGATAACATTTCCCCTCTTATCAGATGATCGATCATATTTACCTACCTCCCCCTTTAACATGTACACGCCTTCTCCGACAGGTGCAAAATCACCTCCACCAGCATTCGCTGCTAACAACATATGCCGCCTGTGCCACTTCCTCTATGTAAGGAAGTCAAGCAATGTGTTGTCCTCTAAAACCCTATTACCCCAATCTAATAATTGATTTCTTAGTGATGTGTTTTCTGAACGTTCATCTCCGACTCTCACATTCGGTGTAGTGTTTTACCTTGTTGGAAAAGATTACAGTATGCTTACCTACCATTCAACTCCCTTCCTTCTGTATTGCACACGACCACTAGAACTAATTAGGACGGCTTTAACCATCTATACAAAAGCCAAAACACCACTTGAAGATAACCCATGTCGTTCCTCTGTCGTTTCCCATCAGACGCAACCAAAACTGGAAACAACCTTAACCTTTCCTTTCTTTATCTCTGCGAATTGTCGACTCATAGACAGAGGTTGTTTTTTTTGTATATTGATTCCCCTAGGGTTGTCTTTAGTTAATCGTTTTCATGTGGAATTGTATATAGGACTCTTACATCTATAGTGTATCTACGCTTTTGCCTGATGGATTTTGGTGTTTGGATTTGACTTTGAGCTGCATATTTAATTTTGGATTTAGATTTGACTCACAGGTTCGATTTTGGATTTCGATTTAAATTTCATGTTTGATTTTGGTCTTGAATTAGACTTTCAGATTAGATTTTTTTTTAGATTTGTATTGCAGGTTAAGAATAGATGTATTTCAGATTTATGGTTGAATATTGTTAACACGTTGTCGCGCACGTATTAAGTAAATAAATTTATCACTGTTGGTTGTACTAAAAATATAGCACAGGGAAACAGGGTCGAATCCTCAGGGACACAACCTAAAAGTCAATGCCTTTTTGCATCAGGCATAATCTAGTCAAGAAACAGAAATATAAAAGGGGTTTTTGATTAAAATTAAAAACTAAAAATGCAGAGATATTAAAAACTAAACGAAGATCAATATTAAAAACGATTTCAGTTCTGCTGCGACCTTCATCATGCAACTAGCCCATATCTGATTATTTGAGATGCATTCTATCTAAGCTGGTACTGAGAAAATCTAACAAGCTCTAGAATAATCTCATTTACCTAAACTAGTTAATCAAAACAAGCTCTTTGAATTAACCCTAACTTTTTACTGTTCAATTAAACAAGCTCTTAATTAAATAAAAAAATGCATTAAGTTCTTTGTAAAATTCCTAGCAACAGCCAATACTTCTTACAGACTCGGAAGCGTAAAGATATGATTTTTCAATTTATACCAGCGTTAAATCCCAAAACGGAACCAATCTGGTACTTTTTACTTTTACCATTTGACAAGAACAATTACGGATTCTATTAACTGATTAACTAGAATGATAAAACCCTAGCTAGGTGATCAGACTAACAATAATTTAAAACCAAACATTCATTAAGAACAAAACTGAAGAATCTAGACAGAAACACAAATAAAAACCAGATCTAATAATCAATCTCATGAAAAGTACTTGCCTTTGCAGAACTGAAAACTAAGCTTTTAGCCAGACATGGCTAAAATTTGATAAAAACAAATGAAAAGAGACATCAAACAACTAATCTTACTAATATACTCTAAGGAGATGATCTACAGTCTTCAGATCTTCAGAAATCATTGAAATCGGAGAAGAAACGCCTCCAAAATCATATTTTTGTCGTCTGGTACCTGTGGAATCGCCAACTTGGGTGACTGGAAGGTTATGAGGGTCTATTTATATGTCCACCAGCAAAAACGGCGTGCATGCGATCGCATGTATCAAAGCTACGATCACATGTTTTGAGAAAACGCGTTACATGCCTTTTTAATGAAGAAGGATGCTACTTTGGTACTTTTTGGCAAACCTGCAATCGCATAGAGGGAAGTTGCGATCGCATGTTTTGGCACAAAAAAACCTCGAAGACAAGTTGCGACCAAACCTGCGATCGCATAGAGAATCCATGCGATCGCATGGACCATAGTTGCGATCGCATTTTATCCTAAGACGTCCGAAATTTCGTCTATTTTCAGATCATTTTGAATCGCGTCAATCGGAGTTACGGTTCATGAGATATGGTCAAAATACTGACAGGGGGTCAAAGCTGCTACCAACATCCTTTAACTTTAGATTGCATATTCTATCTTCGTGTGATCTCGATCGAATATTTATTGACCATAGCATCTTCCAAGCATTCCTCAAAATCCTTCATAAGTCCCAAGCTCCATTTTAAGCTCCACACATGCATCCAGCTGCTCCCAAAGCACTGCTCCACACGAACTAACTGAAATTGACATAAAAACATGAGCAGTAAGGGAATTGTAACATAAGACATGAGCTGAACATTAGTTACATAAATGAAATGCAAATGTACAAAATATGATGCTAAAATGATAATGAAAACTATCATAAAAGATGCATAAAATGGCATCTAACAAATCTCCCCAAGTTTAAACCTTACTTGCCCTCAAGTAAGAAAAAGATAAAACATTATAAACAAATGGAAAGATGTAGATAACCTAAAAAGAAATTTACAATAAAAACCAAAAAAAGATTAAGGAAACTAAAAATTTAAACTTTATCAAAACCCTTCACTCTTTTTTTGTCACATGATCAGATTTCACAACGAGGAAGCTCCAATGAAATCACTACCTAGATAACAGTCTCAATACTTTATATTAACGATTCAGATTTCATATTTAATAAGTCAAACCAAGCTTGAGCAAATAATTTTTATACCAAATTAAATTTGTGAAAACAGTGTATTTTTAAATCTAATTTCACGAAAATTCGTTTATAAAAACTTAGCTTGACCAACCCCTCCTTTTTTCCGAACTTGTCCAGTAAACGCGGTAAGCTCCATTATGGAAAAAAATCCAAGCTTACCCCTATGATTCCACTATCGAGGGATTAATCTTATTATACCACACATCTTCTTTGTATTGATCAACTCTTCAGATTTAACTTGCTTGCTTCTTGATTTCGACTTGAACTTGACTTGGATTTAACTTTGAATTGTAGATTTCTTCAAGTTCCTTGATGTACCATTTCTAACATATATATAGACCAGGCACGGATTTTACTTTGAGGCCCACCATATCTTCAATACTTCAAAAATGATAATAAATTGTGGGTATAACAAGAGTTCCCTCCCAACCTCAAAAGGCGCAGAAACTATAGGGTTCAGTACTTCAAGGAATGATAAGGGTTATCCAATCTAGGTTCTTTTTAAGGCATTCAAGGAAATTATTTTCAAACACTGTTCGTTTTTCCATCCCACACTTCCATTGTAAAAATTATACGACTCATATGTTAGTTTATATTGAAAACATTTAAAGCACTTGAAAAGATAATTCTTAAAATTGATTGTAATGAGACCGTTATTTCTGTCACACCCCCAGGCCAGACGGCGGAAACGTCCGGAGGCGGGTGACTTCATTGTGCAGTATCATAGCAATTGAATATAATTGAAACATAGCAAATCCAAACATCATACATTGAGATCACAAGCTTACATTGTTTTACATCTTGTTCATGTGCTTGAATTACACAAAAGAGACAATATTGAGTACATATCAAACTACATTAAAATAAACTTGGTTCCTTGTTCCATTAACCTACTTGTTGATTTCCTGAGAATACAAGTCCTTTGAAAAGCGTCAACATAAAATATGTTGGTGAGTTCATACGCATTTTGTATAAAAATCTGTGATAGTTAGAAAACATGAAAATCCCATATTTTATTATCAAAGTAGTTGTAGGCCTTGTTTCCAATCCAGTATGGTTACATGTGTGTTTTAGTTTATCTTTTTCGTAATAATGTAAAATCGTTTTCCCCCAGAAAATCCTATATTTTATGATGTATAAGATGGTAGTCTTAAAACCCTAAGACTAGTGTGATAAAAGCTTCGCTTATAGTACTCAGAACAATCGTTGTCTAAAATCGAAAGGTGTAGCTTGATTAATTTTTCTAAAACATACTGTTATATTTTAGTGAGTTGTTATAACCATACTAATATGACGGAGTGCCCGTTCTGACGTTCTTCAGGCGTCGGTTTTGTTTAAGACATTTGTCACCCTAGACTGGCCGGTCTAGCTGTAGCGAACAGCGAAGGTGCGGGGTGTCAACCCCATATAGATCTATACACAAATTCCCGCTCCCCCTCCAGGAGACTCTGGTTATAACTCTTACAGGACTTTAAGAGTACACTATTATATATATATATATATATATATATATATATATATATATATATATATATATATATATATATATATATATATATATATATAGGTACTGTGAAGATTCGTCTGACTAGAATACTAACAGATTTTTGAGTAAATCGTTATAATCCATTATTTATTACATAAATAACAATGGTGTACTTGTTGACTAGATATTTCTTTTTCGTTTATAGAAAATATTCCTTTGTAAATCAGTTTTGTCAAAATGACCCAATATTCTTGATGTCGGCAAAATGGTCTTTCAATTTATAATTTAACTAATAAGACCCATTTTTGTCAGAAGGGCTCGAATCTATGTGATTAGTTGAAAATGGTCCACTTTCTCCAAAATACTCTTTTAAACATTGACGTAAATACTTAGGACTTTGTCATAAAACTTTGTAACTTGTATTTTTGTAATCTTCTATTTCTTATTTCTTATAAGTTGTGAAATAAGCTTCAAACTCTTCAGGCTTGCTAAATTTTCGAGTTCTAGGAGTCTTTATGACTTTAGTACACATAGCTTAGCATACAAGAATAATAAGCAATTTAATCAAGGTTTAAAACAAGGTTTTGACTTGTATTCTCCCCCAAACACACTACAAATCTCGAAAAGTAGGGGTGTGAAGCTCACCTTGATTTGGTTGATGAGTTGGTTGGAGTGATGGAGTGAAGATATCAAGTTTAAACTTTTGGATTAGTTGTGGAACTTCTATGGGTGATTATTAACCTAGTAATATTAACACACAAATATGTGTGAAAAGAAATGATGAAGCTATTATATGTAATTACTAGGGACTCATGAAAATACTTACCAGAATTTCTCAGGAGGAACTTGAGCTTAGCCTTCTTTGAAAGTTGGGAGAGGGAGTTTTTTAGAGGTAAAGATAAGATATATATAGAAAGTGAAGGGATGGTCGAGTGTTTTAAAGTGGACGTGCCTAAGTTGGAAATGTGAAATGAGTTGGTGCTTGTCTTGGTAATCTGGAGGTTAAAGCATAGATATTTGGTGGGTAAATCATGAGTGACTGTGAATTTGCATGGGAAATGGGAATTTACATCACATCACAAAGTCAAACCCCTTATCTCTTTATACTTTAATATAATACTTCTATAGATATTAATTATTATTTTATGTAACTATGTTTAAAATAATTAAATTTAACATAAAATAGGGGTTTAGGGGGTCTGAGTTATGAAAATTTCGAGTTTGAAAGAATTCCCGACGTAACATCTCCTAAAATGAAGGAAAGGTCCGAAATGGACAAAAATCCGGAGTGTGGTCCGGAATATGCGAGGGTCCGAAGTGTTTAGGGAGGTTTCGGAGTCATTTAGCAAAAATCCGGAGCATTTCCTTGGTTCCGAAGTCAGATGCGAAGCCAGCAGGTCCGGCCCGGATATGTGAAGTTGGCTAGAAATTCTGAAGCGGGTCATGCGATACATTCCGGATCCAAACCTTCCAGAGTTAACCTTCCGGAGCCAAGCCTTCCGGAGCTGCGAGGAGGTCCGAAGCAGGGGAGTTCCGAGATGCGATTCTTCCCGATTCCTTAGAAGGTATTCCAGACCAAGAGGGTTCCGGGCCAAGAGGGTTCCGGACCAAGAAAAGAGGCTCCGAGAATGAATAGTGTATTCCGGAATGGGCTTGTTCCTTTGATTTTTCTCCTTCCGTTTTGAGTTGTTTTCGACCAAGGGAGATGCATAGAGAGAGTTGGGAGAGATTTGAGATACTTAGAGAGATTTGAGATACTTAGAGAGATTTGGGAGAGATTTGAGATGCATGGAGAGATTTGGGAGAGATTTGAGATACTTAGAGAGATTTGGAAGAGATTTGAGATACTTATAGAGATTTGGGAAAGATTTGAGATGCATGGAGAGATTTGAGATAAATGGAGAGATTTGGGAGAGATTTGAGGTACATAGAGAGATTTGCATTATACAATACATGGATCATTAGGAATCATAATATAAACTTTAATGCATTGATACAAGCCTTACAACAATTTATGCTTACATGATAGCATAATTTCCTAGCTAAAAAGGCTAGTATTGACATCATCCCCCCGTTAGAGGGAATTTCGTCCCGAAATTCTTTTGAAAAGTAGGGTCATGAACGTGAGAATAAGTGAGGGTACTTCTGCTTCATCTGGTCTTCGCGTTCCCAAGTGAATTATGGTCCGCGTTTTGCGTTCCATCGAACCTTCACAATAGGAATGCGACTTTGTTTCGTGCGCTTCACTTCCCTATCCATTATCTCGACCGGTTCTTCGACGAACAGGAGGTTCTCGTTTATCTCAATCTCTTTTAAAGGAATGAAAAGGGTTTCGTCTGATAAGCACTTTTTCAAATGTGATACGTGGAACACGGGGTGTACGTTGATGAGCTCCGAAGGTAGCTACAGCTTGTAGGCCAGCGGACCAATTCGGGCAAGAATCTCGAACGGTCCAATGTATCGCGGGTTTAATTTTCCCTGTTTCCCAAAATGGATCATCCCTTTCTAGGGAGAGACCTTCAATAACACACGATCCCCGACTTGGATTTCTCGGGGTTTTCGTCGTTTGTCGGCGTAACTCTTTTGTCGGTCACGTGATGCTTGGAGTCGGGCTTTGATTTGGATTATATTTTCTGTAGTTTCTCGTATGATTTCGGGTCCCGTGAGAGTGCTGTTTGGCAATTGCCCTTTTTCCAGCTGTGTGTCACCCACTTCAGCCCAACAGAGGGGTGATCTGCACTTTCGGCCATACAAGGCCTCAAAGGGAACGACTCCTATGCTCGTGTGGTAGCTATTGTTATATGAAAATTCTACTAGGTGCAAGTGGTTATCCCAGGCTTTGCCAAAATCTATTACACATGCTCGGAGCATGTCCTCCAGAGTCTGAATAGTTCGTTCGCTTTGGCCATCAGTCTGAGGGTGGTAGGCAGTGCTCATATCTAGTTGGGTTCCCAATGCTTTCTGGAGCGACTGCCAAAAACGAGAGGTGAATCTACTATCCCGATCCGATATGATAGATATGGGGATTCCATGGAGTCTCACCACCTCTTTTAGGTATATCCGTGTTAGTCTTTCCATTTTGTATGTCTCCTTTATTGGCAGGAAATGGGCGGATTTTGTTAATCGGTCAACGATCACCCAGATAGCATCCAGACCGTCTGCCGTCTTGGGCAATATGGTTATAAAATCCATTGTGATCCTTTCCCATTTCTACTCGGGTATTTCGGGTTGTTGAAGTAGACCCGAGGGCTTCTGATACTCCACTTTAACCTTGGCGCAAGTGAGACACTTGCCTACGTAAGTGGCAATCTCCGCTTTCATATTCGACCACCAATAATGTTGTTTGATATCCAGATACATCTTGTCGGAACCTGGATGGATAGAGTACCTTGTTTTGTGAGCCTCATTCAATATCACGTCCCGGAACCCGCCGAATTTCGGTGTCCAGATTCGGTCAGTAAGAAAATAGGCTTCGTCTTCTTTGATCGTCAGATTCTTTTCCATTCCGTGCAATGCCTCATTGGCGACGTTTTCTGGCTTCAAGGCCTCCCGCTGAGCCTCCTTGTTTTGTGAGGATAAATAGGAATGGATGGTTATTGATAACGTCTTTACTCGGCGACCCGAGTATTCCTTTCGACTTAAGGCATCGACTACCACATTTGCTTTGCCTGGATGGTACTTGATTTCGCACTAATAGTCGTTTAGTAGTTCGACCCATCTTCGTTGTCTCATGTTTAATTCCTTTTTATTCATAATGTGCTGGAGGCTCTTGTGGTCTGTGAAAATGGTGCACTTTGTACCATATAGGTAGTGCCTCCAAATCTTTAAATCGAAGACCACAGCTCCCAGCTCGAGATCGTGGGTGGTGTAGTTTACTTCATGGGTCTTTAGTTGTCTTGATGCGTAAGCTATCACCTTTCCTCGTTGCATAATCACACAACCCAACTCTTGATTAAAAGCATCGCAGTATACTACGAAGTCCTCCGTTCCTTCTGGCAAGGACAGCACTGGAGCACTGCAGAGGGCTTGTTTCAAGGTTTGGGAAGCAGCTTCTTGTTTGTCATTCCAATGGAAGGGTACACCCTTCTGGGTGAGAGTGGTGAGAGGATTGGCGATTCTGGAAAAATTTTGGATGAACCTTCGGTAATAACCAGCGAGGCCTAAAAATTGTCGGATTTCGGTTGGGGTTCTTGGGGTTGCCTAACCCTCAATGGCTTTGATCTTGGTAGGGTCCACATGTATTCCCTCTTCGCTGACTACATGACCCATAAATTCTACTCTACGAATCCAGAATTCGCATTTGGAGAACATTGCGTAAAGCTTCTCTGCTCTCAGTGTTCCTAAAATCTGTCGTAAGTGTCTGTTGTGCTCCTCCTTACTCTTAGAGTAAACGAGTATATCATCGATGAAAACAATCACGAAGTTGTCGAGAAACGGCCGACAGACTCGATTCATCAGGTCCATAAAGGCTGCTTGTGGGTTTGTGAGTCCGAAAGGCATGACTACGAACTCGAAGTGCCCATAACGTGTTCGAAAAGCAGTCTTTGGGATATCCTCCTCCCGGACTCTTAGTTTATGGTATCCGGACCTCATATCTATCTTGGAAAAGTAACTGGCTCCTTGGAGCTGATCGAATAGATCATCGATTTGAGGGAGTGAATATCGATTCTTGACATTGAGCTTGTTTAATTCTCGATAATCGATTCACATTCTGAAAAATCTGTCTTTCTTCTTGACAAACAGAACCGGAGCTCCCCAAGGTGAAAAGCTTGGCCCGATGAATCCTTTGTCGAGAAGCTTGCTTAGTTGGCTAGATAACTCTTGCATCTCGACAGGAGCTAACCTGTAGGGTGATTTGGCGATTGGAGTGGCTCCAGGTACAAGATCGATTCGGAACTCGACCTGGCGCTCGGGAGGGACTCCTGGCAAATCCTCGGGAAATACTTCTGGAAAGTCACGTACTTCAAGAATATCGTTAATGTTTTTCTCCTCCTTTGTTTTATCCACGACATGAGCAAGAAAGGCGTGATTCTTTTTATGTAAGCACTTTTGTTCTTGGATGCAAGAAATGAGTCGGAGGTTTGAGCCGGTTTTATCGCCATAAACTATTAGGGTTTCGTTGTTGGGTGGATGAAGGCGAACGACCTTCTCGTGACACATAATTTCAGCATGGTGGGGGCTTAACCAATCCATGCCAACAATCACATCAAAGCTCCTAATATTAACAGCCCTCAATGGCTTTGAGCTTGGTAGGGTCCACATGTATTCCCTCTTTGCTGACTACATGACCTAGAATTCTACTCTACAAATCCAGAATTCGCATTTGGAGAACTTCGCGTAAAGCTTCTCCGCTCTAAGTGTTCCCAAAATCTGTCGTAAGTGTCGGCTGTGCTCCTCCTTACTCTCAGAGTAAACGAGTATATCATCGATGAAAACAATCACGAAGTTGTCGAGAACCGGCCGACAGACTCGGTTCATCAGGTCCATAAAGGCTGCTTGTGCGTTTGTGAGTCCAAAAGGCATGACTACGAACTCGAAGTGCCCATAACGGGTTCGGAAATCAGTCTTTGGGATATCCTCCTCCCAGACTCTTAGTTGATGGTATCTGAACCTCAAATCTATCTTGGAAAAGTAACTGGCTCCTTGGAGCTGATCGAATAGATCATCGATTCGAGGGAGTGGGTATCGATTCTTGACAGTGAGCTTGTTTAATTCTCGATAATCGATGCACATTCTGAAAGATCCATCTGCTTGTCCCAAGGTGAAAAGCTCGGCCCGATGAATCCCTTGTCGAGAAGCTCGCTTAGTTGGCTAGATAACTCTTGCATCTCGACAGGAGCTAACCTGTAGGGTGATTTGGTGATTAGAGTGGCTCTAGGTACAAGATCGATTCGGAACTCAACCTGGCGCTCGGGAGGACTCCTGGAAAATCCTCGGGAAATACGTCAGGAAAGTCACGTACTTCAGGAATATCGTTAATGTTTTTCTCCTCCTTTGTTTTATCCACGACATGAGCAAGAAAGGCGTGATTCTTTTTATGCAAACACTTTTGTGCTTGGATGCAAGAAATGAGTCGGAGGTTTGAGCTGGATTTATCGCTATAAACTATTAGGGTTTCGTCGTTGGGTAGGTGAAGGCGAACGGCCTTCTCGTGACACATTATTTCAGCATGGTGGGGGCTTAACCAATCCATGCCAACAATCACATCAAAGCTCCGAATATTAACAGGCATCAAACTGATTAGGAAGGAGTGATTAATTAACGTTAGTGTGCACCCTACGTAGATATCGTTGGTTGATTCTGTTTTACCATTGGCCATTTCGACCGTATAAGTTTCGTTCAATTTGTGAGGATTTTGATTGAGTAGGTGTTTGAATCTGTGAGTTATGAAGCTTCGCTCAGCACCACTATCAAATAAGATACACGCATAAGAATTGTTGAGGGGAAACGTACCAGTCACCACTGTTGGATCTTGCACCGCCTCTCCTTGTCCCATGGTTAGGACCCTTCCTGCGTTCTGATTGTTGTTCATGGAGCAGTTGCGTTTAAAATGGCCAGTTTCCCCGCATCTGTAACATTTGCGGTTGGCTCCGACATTGTTGTCATTGGGCTGCTTGTTTTGTTGTGGGGGCATTTTGCAATACCGGACAGTGTGTCCTTTTTTATTGCAGTTGGTGCATTGGAAATCCTTGCATGCCCCATAGTGGTGATAGTTACACTTGTCACACTTAGGATTGGATCCCGCGTATGGCTTTGTTGGCGCGGTTGTGGTTGAGGCTGGGGCTGTTGGGGCTGGTGCGACTGGAGCGATAGCAGAATGGACTGCTACTGTCTGTGGTTTCTTGGATGACCCTGAATTTTGTCTTCCTTTACACTTGTTCTCCCAGTTCTTCTTGTCCCCTCCTTCTTGTTTGCTCTCTCCCTCGGTTGTTTTGGTACTTTTCTTGTCACTGTGATCATAAAGTTTCTTGGCCAGGCGCTTTGCACCATCATAGGTCTTGGGTTTTGAGGCAATCACGTTACCTTGAATGGGAGGTGTCAACCCCCAGATGAATTGCTCGACCTCCTTTCCCTCAGATGTAATCATACCAGGACACAAAAGAGCTAGTTCGTTAAACCTCGAGATGTATGCGTCAATGTCCGAGTTCTGCACCGTAAGGTTCCACAGTTCTTGCTCGAGCTTTTGTACTTCCCCTCGGGGACAGTACTCGGCGATTAAGATTTCTTTGAGTTCTTCCCAGGATATGGCGTTGGCAACGGGAAGTGTCATGGCCTCAATGTGTCCGTTCCACCACGACAATGCCTGGTCGATGAAAGTACATGCCACAAATTTGACTTTACTCCCTTCCGGACATTCGCATATCTCGAACACCGACTCAAATTTCTCGATCCATCGTTTCAAAGTTATGACCCCTCCAGTCACGTTGAAAGTGAGGGGTCTTGTATTGGAAAATTCCTTGTAGGTACAGGTCTTTACAGGTCCTTGATTCATCCCTTGGTGGGAACTTCCCGTTCCTTGGCCATTTCCACCACCATTATTTCCGTTTTGAATGTGAGCTAGAGCCGTTGTTACTGCAGCTGAAACTGCAGCTTGAAAGGCTGCCGAGTTCATTTTTGGCGGGGGCGGCGGTGGTGGTGCTGTGTTGTTATTCCTACGGGTTGGTCTCCTCGGCATCTTTCTGTCATGGATCAGAAGGACAATGAGTATCCAATGTATTTTATTTCACTGTTTCTTGATTATAGAATAGTATCAGTGATTTGGTTGTATACAAGCAAGTGTGTGTATAAAATCAACATGTAATAATAGCAATAGAACACATAACAGGTAACACATCATGAGAAGATATATATCTGTTTTTTTCATTGATAATAATCTTTTGAGTACATGGAAAAATGGTCTTCATAAGGCGTATAATAGTTAAAGTGAAATAAAATATAACAAAGTAACGACTCCATGAGTAGTGTAATCACTTAATCATGTCATCGATAATACATAGGGAAATCCACAAAGGAAAACCGATACGGTAGCGAATAAACAGGTACTAGTCGCGACGAGTAGGGCCTGGTGGTGTTGACGATGAGGTAGACGCGCCCTGGAGTTCGGCTAACCTACGTTCGGTGATCCGTACACGCTCCTCCAGGGCGGTGTATCTCTCCTGGTATTCTCTGACCTCCGCTCGTGCAGTGGCAAGATCTTCTATGAGCCGTTCCATTGGGTAGAAGTCTCGCTCTAGGTCTCGCGTGCGAGCATCCGTAACCTGCATAGCCGCCCGCATCTGCATTACCTGGTCGGCGGTCACTTGAGCCTGGTCACCGATGTCCCTAATACGTCTGACCACGACAGGGAGTGCACGATCCGCTGGTCCTCCATGCTGGAGGTTGTAGTAACCTCGGTTCATCCCAAATGGCGGTTGCTGACCCTGGCGTCGGCCCCATCTCTCAATATCGTCAGGCCAAGGAGGTGTAGGGCCATTGTAGCCCATCCTATGCGGTGGTACCCTTGCCATGTAGGGAGGGTTGATAACTTCAGACTCTGCGTCCGATTCCTCATCCTCCTCAACCTCCTCATCTTCATCTTCCTCGATTTCTTCATCGACGTCCACTTCTTCAAACTCCATCGGTTCTTCGGGATCCTCCATGGGTTCCTCGGGGTCTTCTTCTGGGTCTTCCTCAATCCAACCCCCATTCCCCTGATTGGGAAAGTAAGGGTCTCCGGGGAGGTGAAAGTCTGATATGTCGTCTGTGCAAGAATATATGAGTAGGAGAAAATAGATAGAACGTCAAAATACTCCTATAGTATTTTAATTATTTTAGGTTTGGTCCTTAAAAATTTTGGATAATGAGTTGGGAAGCTTTAGACTTGTTGCAACACCACTACCACTCCCGAACACATGTTGGTCATATCTCAAATAAATATAGTTGACCAGGCTATATTTATCCCAGATATGATTACATAACTGCCTAGGTTTGACTGTAGTGTTCAACCTTTAAGTTATCTTGTTTGCTCTTCTTATGATACGGTCCTAGCAAGTATGTATACTTTTAGTCAGAGTGTTTTAGTCCCATTGTATTTATAGTTGTATATCTTGTATGGTTAGATATACTAGTTCACTATAAACAATGCTCTGATACCGATCTGTCATGCCCCCGGGCTAGACGGAGGAAACGTCCGGAGGTGGGTGACTTCATTGTGCAGTATCATAACAATTGAATATAATTGAAACATAGCAAATCCAAACATCATACACTGAGATCACAAGCTTACATTGTTTTACATCTTGTTCATGTTCTTGAATTACACAAAAGAGACAATATTGAGTACATATCAAACTACATTAAAATAAACTTGGTTCCCCATTCCATTAACCTGCTTGTTGATTTCCTGAGAATACAAGTCGTTTGAAAAGCGTCAACATAAAATATGTTGGTGAGTTCATAAGCATTTTGTATAAAAATCCGTGATAGTTAGAAAACAAGAAAATCCCATATTTTTTTATCAAAGTAGTTGTAGGCCTTGTTTCCAATCGTGTATGGATGGATGTGTGTTTTAGTTTATCTTTTTCATAATCATATAAAATCGTTTTTCCCCAGAAAATCCTATATTTTCTGTTGTATAAGATGGTAGTCTTAAAACCCTAAGACTAGTGTGATAAAAGCTTCGTTTATAGTACTCAGAAAAATCGTTGTCTAAAATCGAAAGGTGTAGCTTGAGTAATTTTTCTAAAACATACTGTTATATTCTTAGTGAGTCTTTATAACCATACTAATATGACGGAGTGCCCGTTCTGACGTTCTTCAGGCGTCGGTTTTGTTTAAGACATTTGTCACCCTAGACTGGCCGGTCTAGGTGTAGCGAACATCGAAGGTGTGGGGTGTCAACCCCGTGTAGATCTATACACAAAGTCTCGCTCCCCCTCCAGGAGACTCTTGTTATAACTCTTACAGGACTTTAAGCGTACACTATTATATATATATATATATATATATATATATATATATATATATATATATATATATATATATATATATATATATATATAGGTACTGTGAAGATTCGTCTGACTAGAATACTAACAGATTTTCGAGTAAATCGTTATAATCCATTATTTATTACATAAATAACAATGGTGTACTTGTTGACTAGATATTTCGTTTTCGTTTATAGAAAATATTCCTTTGTAAATAAGGTTCTCAAAATGACCCAATATTCTTGATGTCGGCAAAATGGTCTTTCAATTTATAATTTAACTAATAAGACCCATTTTTGTCAGAAGGACTCGAATCTGTGTGATTAGTTGAAAATGGTCCACTTACTCCAAAATACTCTTTTAAACAATTTTGACGTAAATACTTAGGACTTTTGTCATAAAACTTTGTAACTTGTATTTTTGTAATCTTCTATTTCTTATTTCTTATAAGTTGTGAAATAAGCTTCAAACTCTTGAGGCTTGCTAAATTTTCGAGTTCTAGGAGTCTTTATGACTTTATTACACATAGCTTAGCATACAAGAATAATAAGCATTTTAATCAAGGTTTTAAACAAGGTTTTGACTTGTATTCTCCCCCAAAAACACTACAAATCTCGAAAAGTAGGGGTATGAAGCTCACCTTGAGTTGGTTGGAGTGATGGAGTGAAGATCTCAAGTTTAAACTTTTGGATTAGTTGTGGAGCTTCTATGGGTGATTATTAACCTAGTAATATTAACACACAAATATGTGTGAAAAGAAATGATGAAGCTATTGTATGTAATTACTAGGGACTCATGAAAATACTTACCAGAATTTCTCAAGAGGAACTTGAGCTTAGCCTTCTTTGAAAGTTGGGAGAGGGAGTTTTTTAGAGGTAAAGATATGATATATATATATATATATATATATATATATATATATATATATATATATATATATATATATATATAGAAAGTGAAGGGATGGTGGAGTGTTTTAAAGTGGATGTGCCTAAGTTGGAAATGTGAAATGAGTTGGTGCTTGTCTTGGTAATCTGGAGGTTAAAGCATATATATTTGGTGGGTAAATCATGAGTGACTGTGAATTGCATGGGAAATGGGGATTTACATCACATCACAAAGTCAAACCCCTTATCTCTTTATACTTTAATATAATACTTTTATAGATATTAATTATTATTTTATGTAATTATGTTTAAAATAATTAAATTTAACATAAAATAGGGGTTTAGGGGTCTAAGTTATGAAAATTTCGAGTTTGAAGGAATTCCCGACATAACATCTCCTAAAATGAAGGAAAGGTCCGAAATGGAAAAAAATCCTGAGTGTGGTCCGGAATTTGCAAGGGTCCGAAGTGTTTAGGGAGGTTCCGGAGTCATTTAACAAAAATCCGGAGCATTTCCTTGGTTCCAAAGTCAGATGCGAAGCCAGCAGGTCCGGGCCGGATATGCAAAGTTGGCTAGAAATTCCGAAGCGGGTCATGCGATACATTCCGGATCCAAACCTTCCGGAGTCAACCTTCCGGAGCCAAGCCTTTCGGAGCTGCGAGGAGGTCCGAAGCAGGGGAGTTCCGAGATGCGATTCTTCCTGGTTCCTTAGAAGGTATTCTGGACCAAGAGGGTTCCGGGCCAAGAGGGTTCCCGACCAAGAAGAAAGGCTCCGAGAATGAATAGTGTATTCCGGAATGGGCTTGTTCCTTTGAGTTTTCTCCTTCCGTTTTGAGTTGTTTTTGACCAAGGGAGATACATAGAGAGACTTGGGAGAGATTTGAGATACTTAAAGAGACTTGGGAGAGATTTGAGATATATAGAGAGATTTTGGGAGAGATTTGAGATGCATGGAGAGATTTGGGAGAGATTTGAGATACTTAGAGAGATTTAGGAGAGATTTGAGATACTTAGAGAGAATTGGGAGAGATTTGACATGCATGGAGAGATTTGGGAGAGATTTGAGATACATGGAGAGATTTGGGAGAGATTTGAGGTACATAGAGAGATTTGCATTATACAACACATGGCTCATTAGGAATCATAATTTAAACTTTAATGCATTGATACAAGCCTTACAACAATTTATGCTTACATGAGAGCAGAATTTCCTAGCTAAAAAGGCTAGTTGTGACAATTTCCGGTAACTATCACACTTCATCTTAAAAGAGCTATCGAATGTAAAAAGATATCCTCATCTCATGTAATTTATTTCAATTTTTTTGGATTTTCATATGCAAAAAATAAAAAGCAATTAGAAATAAAAAAATTTGGAATTTTTTTTAATGCAGAAAAGTAAAAAGAGAAATTTTTTGGATTTTTCAAATTTTTTATATGCAAATGTAAAAGAATAAAATGCAAAAAAAAAATTGAAAATTTTAACTAAAAAAACTGAAAAATTAAAATTTTAAACATAAATATAAAATTTTACACTAACCCCCTCCCCAAACATAAAATAATGCATTGTCCTCAATGCTTAGAGAAAAATGAACAGCTCAATAAAGAATATAAAAGCAAAAAGGGTTGCAGCTAAGAATGAATGTACTTGATAGATTGCAGAAATTCTGATTTTGACGATGAATGTTAACGAAAAATCTGGATTTCAGCAACTCTGTCGATCCTCTGATTTCCCCAAGCTTGCTTGGAACTGCGACCATCTCTTTATTGAAAGCATAAAAACTAAAAACTAATCATCGGGTTGCCTCCTGAAAAGCCGCCCTTGTTTAAGTTCGTTGGCTCGACCATGCCTGAAGACTAGATTACCTGTACGTAAAGGTTTTGGCACAAAACAATTAGCAGTACCGTGTCCCCGACAATGGCGCCAATTTGTTAACACGCTGTCGCGCGCGTATTAAGCAAATAAATTTATCACTGTTGGTTGCACTAAAAATAATGCACAGGGAAGCAGGGTCGAATCCTCAGGGACACAGCCTAAAAGTCAATGGCTTTTTGCATCAGGCACAATCTAGTCAAGAAATAGAAATATAAAAGGGGGGTTTTGATTAAAAATAAAAACAAAAAATGCAATGATATTAAAAACTAAACGAATATCAATATTAAAAAAAATTTCAGTTCAGCTGCGACTTTCTTAATCATGCAACTAGCCCATATCTGATTATTTGAGATGCATTCTATCTAAGCTGGTACTGAGAAAATCTAACAAGCTCTAGAATAATCTCATTTACCTAAACTAGTTAATCAAAACAAGCTCTTTGAATTAACCCTAACTTATTACTGTTCAATTAAACAAGCTCTTAATTAAATCAAAAAAGTGCATTAAGTTCTTTGTAAAATTCCCAACAATATCCAATACTTCTCACAGACTCGGAAGCGTAAATATATGATTTTTCAACTTATACCACAGTTAAATCCCAAAACGGAACCAATCTGATACTTGTTACTTTTACCAGTTGACAAGAACAATTATGGATTCTATTAACCGATTAACTGGAATGATAAAACCCTAGCTAGGTGATCAGACTAACAATAATTTAAAACAAAATATTCATTAAGAACAAAACTGAAGAATCTAGACAGAAACTCAAATCAAAAACCAGATTTAATAATCAATCACATGAAAAGTACTTGTCTTTGCAGAACTGAAAACTAAGGTTTTAGCCAGACTTGGCTAAAATCTGATAAAAACAAATGAAAAGAGACATCAAACAACTAATCCTACTAATCTACTCGAAGGAGATGATCCACAGTCTTCAGATCTTCAGAAATCGTTGAAATCGGAGAATAAACGCCTCCAAAATCATATTTTCGTTATCTGGTACCTCTGGAATCGCCAACATGGGTGACCGGAAGGTTACGAGTGTCCACTTATACGTCCAGCAGCAAAAACGACGCGCATGCGATCACATGTATCAAAGCTGTGATCGCATGTTTTGAGAAAACGCGTCACGTGCCTTTTAAATGAAGTAGGATGCTATTTTGGCACTTTTTGGCAAACCTACGATCGCATAGAGGGAAGCTGCGATCGCATGTTTTGAGTTTTCACTCCCGGATGAATTTTTGGCACAAAAATACCTCGAAGACAAGTTGCGACGAAACCTGCGATCGCATAGATGCTCCATGCGATCGCATGGACCATAGTTACGATCGAATCTTTATCCTAACACGTCCTAAATTTCGTCTACTTTTCATATCATTTTGAATCGCGTCAATCGGAGTTACGGTTCATGAGATATGATCAAAATACTGATGGGGGGTCAAAGCTGCTAGCAACATCCTTTAACTTTAGATTGCATATTCTATCTTCGTGTGATCAATTTGATCGAGTATTTCTTGACCATAGCATCTTCCAAGCATTCCTCAAAATCCTTCATAAGTCCCAAGCTCCATTTTAAGTTGCACACATGCATCCAGCTGCTCCGAAAGCACTGCTCCACAGGAAGTAACTAAAATTGACATAAAAACATGAGCACTACGGGAATTCTAACGTAAGACATGAGCTTAACATTAGTTATATAAATGACATGCAAATGTACAAAATATGATGCTAAAATGATAATGAAAAATATCATAAAAGATGCATAAAATGACATCTAACAAATATAATGTAGTTTGCGTTGAGTTTAGGGTGTATTGGTGGTCGGAGATCGTGACTGGTGGAGATGGGGACTGGAGCTGGCGTCAGAAAACCAGGTAGTTTCCTTTGGGAGGGAAGAAGATTAAGATGAGGTGGGTCCTTCAAACAATTATTGATAATTTATTTTATTTAATAATTTTTGAAGTAATAAAAAAAGAATTAACAAAATAAGTATATATCATTAAGGGCAAAATAGTTTTTTTTATGTCTGGTAGGGACCCAACGTGCAATAAAAGTATATAGTAGGGATCGTCCGAGTTAACAAAAAGTTAGGGACCAAATGCGCAAATTACCCCGAACCATATGGACTATTTGTGTAATTTAGTCAAATTTGTATAAGCATGTGCATGCTTGTATACAACACACACACACACACACACACACACACACACTCTCTCTCTCTCTCTCTCTCTCTCTCTTTCTTTCTCTCTCTCTCTCTCAATCTAAACTACTCATCTATACAAAATATCGGAGCTCTCTCAACCTACTAAGTATAATAAACTATTATATATATAGAAGCTCAACTCTTAAGGTCTTCTACATGAGAAGCCTTCCACATTCTCTAAGACCTTCACAACCACCTTCTACATCGAATAGGGAAGAAACCTTCTATATCATCATCTCATGGAGAGCTTTGCACCCTAATAGTCAGCTGCTGGTTTTCCTTTGCATTCCTATCTCAAATGAAAGAGATGTCCAATCAAAGCTTTGTGAAGATCACTAGCCCGTTGAAAGCATATATGGTCATTGTTGTCAACATAGAACATTCCATGTTCGGGTTCTCTAATGAAAAGATATTGAATGCACTCACCATTTGCTAGAAGAGAATTGTTGATGTATACAATCCAATGTGGAAGTAAGAACATTGAATGCTGGGAGCTTTTTCAGATATTACAGAGAATGAAGTCGTATATTGGATGTATATGCTTAAGAATCATTATTAAACAATATTGCTAATAATATATGATCATATTGTTTCACACATTTATCAAGTTGGCACATTTTGTATATTTATTATTAATATGATTATTGATAAATATTATCAACTCTTGTATTTAATTAGGGGAATAGTTATTATTTGTGTGAAAATAATAATTAAAGAGAGTATAACTAGTTATTATATCATGTAGTATGATTTAATAAGTCATGTATAAAGTTTTGGACACTTTGGTTAACTTAGACATAACTAGTTGGTCACCTTTATGTAATTAGAGACACTAGACAAATCATTTTCTCTATTCTTTATGCCATGGCTGAAAATAAAAGAAGCATGGGAGGTTGCTTGTTAACCTCCCTCCTTTGTCCCCTATGCCTCTAAAGTGTAGAGAATACTTTAGATTATTTTATGGGTTTGCTTTTGATTTACATGGACTTTTTAAAGAGTGCATGAGGCTTGCAATTTTGGCTAGCGAAAATCTCTTCTTCTTCCCTTAAAACCATAGCCTCCTTCTTCTCATCCTCTCTCCATGTTTTTTGAAATAAAGTGAAGAACTGGTGCCTAGAAGTGTTGTTCCTTTATTGCTTAATTGTGTTAATTACTTAAAGGCTTAAGATGTACTTCATATAATATGGGAACTAGTATTCCAAGTGTGTTAATCTTGATGGCGGATACGTGTAGGGAAGATCATCCTCTTTGATCTATCCATCTTCATCAACACTTCAAAACCAATTTGGTTCAAAGGATCCAAAGGTTGTCATGTTAAAACAATCTTTGGTTGGTTTTAATATCATTCTAACCTCTATAAAAGGATCCTTTGTTGTTTTATTTTGAAATTACCTCGAAAATTATGTTGTTATTTTTAAAGCTTCTGCTACGGTTTTTATGAAAAACTCACTTATATTTTGTATCAAAATCCATCAACGTAAACATGGAAGATGCATTAGGGAGAGGGACTAAATCCAGATTTCTGACTTTATTGATCATTAAGATTACGGAAAGCTTCAACTCTTATGCATGAATGCCCTTATGATTTTTAATGATAGACTGAATTTCCAACCATTCGTTGTATTCATATTTGCCAAGATCGGACACATAAATCTTTTCAGGATATTCTCCTTTTGTGTCTTTCCTCATTAAGTTCATTGTCAGAATTCTTTATCCATTGGGCTTACTACACCTAACTTTCACATTAGGATCCAGAGAGAATCTTCAGCTGAGAACATCACCAAATTTGGATTTATCAATCTTTGTGAGGATGTCTTCAACTCTCTTTTTCTTGTCTACTTCAACATTAAAACTTTGAATTGTAGCAGTGGGATTTGACGCTGATACATTAGTAGGAGCGGCTTTTGGAGTTGATGAGGAAGAATTCTTTCTAAGACGAATGGCTTCACGTGTAGCAACATTATGCTCAGCAGCAGGAGCTCTGACATCTTGTATAGACAAACCCCACTCAATATATACTTTTGATGACTTTGTAATCTTAGGACCTTTTATGAGTTTAACAAGATCATAGATTTAAGAATAAACACAATAAATTTAATAACTATTAAATTCCTTTCAATGAATTAAAACATAATCATCTTGGATCATTTACATCTAAACAAAAGTATTGAGACTTAGCCATAATCAAAACTAACTAACTGAAATAAACTGAAAAGTCAAACGACCATAATATTAGGTTTTTCTGCTTCCTCTTTTTCTAATCATCTCATAATACATAGTTAGAGTTCAATTTATTGAAATATGTAACCGAGGATGATGACTTAAAAGGGCAATATATTTTTTGATTTGTACACATTTGGTCACTGAGTTTTTTTCGTCTACATTTACACATTCAACTTGTTCAAAGTGTACACATTCAGTCCTTATGGCAGGCTAGTCCAGCTAAGCCGGAAAAATGACTTAATAGGGTAATATATTTATCTCTTTTTACACATTTAGTCCTTAATATTTTTTTTGCACATTTAGTCTTTAATGTTTTTTTTGTTGCAAACTAAGTCCTTGTTTTTTTTTTGTACACATTCAGAACTTATGATCATTTTCTTTAGGTTTTTCTCATGGAATCCTACGTGGGACAATCATTAATAAGGTGTTCAGAGTTGTAGATACTTAGGGACACTGCGGCGCCGACAGCTTGATTGCTTAGGCCACGTGGTTTTGCTTAGGTCTTCTGTTCTGAACATCGTAACTTCTTCATACAATCTCATATTTTAATGATCTTTATATACATGCATTTATATTTGAGTCTACTACAACTTTCGTTTAGATTACTCCCGTTAAAAAGTAATATATTTTTCTTATGATCTTTATATCCACACGTTCTTTATGAATGTATGCATGAACATTTTTTTTAATAAAATAGTAAGTAAAAATATATTACTTTTTAACAGGAGTAATCTAAAAACAATATAGTAGACACGAATATCAACATGTGGATATAAAGATCGATTAAATTTGAGATCAAATGAAGAAATTTCGACGTTCAGAACACAAGACCTAAGCAAAACCACAATACGAAAACCACCAAGCAGTCGAGGCTACGATGGCCATAAGGATTGAATGCTCACAATTTAAATGTGTACAAAGGGAGAAATATATTACCCTACTAAGTCATTTTTTTCCAGTTTACTTGGAGTAGCCGAACATAAGGATTGAATGTGTACAGTTTAAAGAAACTGAAGATGTAAATACGTAAACAAAAAAAAATCTTAGTAACCAAATATGTACAAATCGAAAACTATATCTTACCCTTTTAAGTCATTATCCCTATGTAACCGCCTCAAATCACGGCATGGCAATATATTCCCGGCGCGAATTACAAAATCTTCTATTATTCTAGAAATATCTTTATTTAAATCTTGTTTAGCCTTCGGGCTACAAATTTCATCCAGAATATGCTCTAAATAACTTTTATTTTATCTTTTATTCCTTATATTCTCCAAAATAAAAATTTATATCCTTTTAGTATCAAATATCAAATATATATGTTAAAATGTGCAGAAAAGTATTAAATATGTCCCTTAAAATATGTATAGTTTATGACATATCAAAATACCCCAAACTAGGCTTTTGGTAGTCCTTGAGCAAATTAATGTTAAATCAACTAATTTTCAACTTCAAAATACTCACAGTCTTCATAAGTGCTTACTAGTTAGTATGAGTAATACACACTCCTGCATCCGTCGAATATACCATTTTAATAAATACATTCAATCTCAAGTTATTTCTATCAAGCTCCGATATATATATATATATATATATATATATATATATATATATATATATATATATATATATATATATATATATATATATATATATATTCTTTTTGTTCATTCCAAAGGTAACATATTGACTTCTCCTCTTAGAGTTCAACTATAAAAATTTTAATTTTTCCATATTGATCATATTTCATATTTGGAACTTTGTTTCCTTCCTTTATAATCCATTTGGAACTTGACCTCAACTGTTATTGACTGAATAATGTTTTTAGGTGGCGGTACATTTCAATAAACAATGCAAAATTTATAATATTCATCATGCTAGACAAGTTTACATTTTCGACACACCCATTACCAACTTTATTAGTCTCACATTAGTGTGTCGGTTAACCACGCATGCTCCACTAACGACTTTTAAAGTGTATTGTACAATTTCTTGGATTAGCATACAAATTCACATTTTCCTAAAGTAACTAAGAGTGGGTTTTAAAATAATTTAGTTACTTTATATCATTATACTCTTAATGAGATTATGTCATTTCAAACCCGTTCTGGTAACGACCCTCCACCAATCAAGGGGGCGGTGGGTAAGAGTGGATACTCAATGGCTGTCATTTTATGGGCCGCTTCCTTAAACTCCCCTTTATAGATCGACTTCGTAAATGAGGCGTACTAGCGGTTCGACTGACTTTTCTTATACATATAAGATATATTACAATTTTAATAATATATGTAGTATAAGGTGAAATTTAAAACTTTTTAAAATTGCAAGGGTTTAATCCTTTAATAAATTAAACTTTTAATTTAATTAAATTTTAAACCATTTTATGGATTTATTAATTGTTCTTTAATTAATTACTTAATTAAATTAATAATAAAAAAACATAAGGATGTATTTTAAAATTTTCAAAAATACCAATTATTATTTGACATTAATCATTTAATTTAATTATTATCTAGATTTACTTATACTCTTAAAATAATCATATTAATTAACCAAAAACAATTAATTAAGTCAAATACTTATCTCTTAATTTCTAAGCTTTTAATTTATCATCATAGATACACCAAAATTGGATTTGGAAGATAAGTATAGCAAGTAATTATCATATAAAAGCAGATTAGGCAGATAAGACACAAAAATTCGGATCGACAGCTCAACACGTCGTGTTAGGAGATCAACACGCCGTGTTGGGTGCCAACACACCGTGTTCCAAGAACACCACGACATGTTTGAAAAACAGAATGACGGTTATGTTTACTTCTCCTTGTTCAAGTTTAACATTGTATCAATTCAATAGAAAACTAAACATATGCTCTGATACCAATGATGGGATTTTAGCATAACAAAACAATCTGATGTATGCATGTAACCCTAAATAATTTGATCTTTCTTTTCTCTAATTGAACATACAAATTGAACAACAAAGTAGAAACCCTAGTATGCTAGTATATAATCACAATACACAATTAGGATTAAGGAAATTATACCTCAATTGTTATGTAGAAGTAACAATGAAAACCTTGTGTTGTTGAAACCTTGAGAGCAAGCGCCACAAATGTCGCGCCTTTAATAGTTCACACCAACATTAGCAATAGAAGAAGATTATGGAGAAGGAGAGGGGAGGCAAATTTTTGTTTGGAGTTCTCTATATAGAAGTGTCCGAAAATACTAGGGTTATATCCCTATTTATAGTGGAGATAGGAAACCCTAGATAAGCCCAAATCCAAGATAATCTTAAATCGGGTAATTATCCACTTTCATGTTTATCCACCAGGGATAATTCTAGAATTCCTTAGGCATGAAGAAATCATCTAATCCTTTAGGAAAAACCATCCATAGCCTATGGAGGGTTCTAGATTGCCTCTTGCTCAATAATTGAACAATTACAATTCAGTCCCTACACTTTTAATTAATTCTTTTAATCCCGAAATTAATTCCAATTATAGTTATGGGATAAGACACCTACTCTAACATATTTTGGGAAAACTTACTTGAGCATGGTCGATTGTGTGAAATCCCCAAATTCATGGTCATTTTAAAAAATTTATTTATGCTTATTTGAAAATTAGAGTATTCAGTATAAAGAATAATATTGCGGAATTTGTTCCCAGAAAAACATGATAAACATATTATCAAAGCATTTCCGAAGAAATATATTTTGTTTATATTAAAACTTTAGGATGTCATCGTTAATACAAAAACATAAACATAAACAGAGCATACATTCATTTACACCAGTAATCTACATCTCCTTTAATCTCTCAGTATAATGTAGCTTCATATCGACATCTTATGATACAAATAAACTGAGTGGGTCAGGTTGGGAAACCTGGCGAGTACATAGGATTTCAATCCCACATATATATATATATATATATATATATATATATATATATATATATATATATATATATATATATATATATATATATATATATATATATATATGAACTCACAACATAGAATTTCACCTCCAATAAGCAATTTTTACCCCACCCCATCGATCCTTACAACAACACGATCTATACTCTCGGATCTAAAATTAACCTCTTTACATAAATCATACTCTCGGATCTAAAATTAACCTCTTTACCTAATTCATACTCCTGGATCTAAAAGTAACCTCTTTACCTAATCCATACTCCCGGATCTAAAATTAACCTCTTTACCTAATCCATACTCTCAGATTGGGTATGTCTAATCCATGTTCCCGGATCAATAACTATGCACATTCCAGACTCTCGGACTAGGGACAATTGACTATGTCTAATCCATGCTCCCGGATTAATGACAAATAACTATGTCCTCTCCATACTCTCAGACTAAGGACAAATGACTAAGTCTAATTCATGCTCTCGGATCAATGACAAGTTTTAAAGTTCTACTCTCCGTGTATATCTCACTCTTACTAATAAGGAGATACTACCCTATATTCATCTTAATTAATTTAGGTTTACTCTGTATCCTAAATCATCATATTTTATCATATATGCTCTTAACACGTATTTTAGGTAATATCAAATATTTCACACACAAACATATATTTAATACTTTAATCAATACTTGTATTAAAATCATGTTCATGAAAGGGACTATGCACTCACACATAAACTCTTTAACATATATTTAATACTTTAATTAATGCTTATATTAAAATCATGTTCATGAAAGAGACTATGCATTCACTTGTTCAAGTGATGATTCCAAACTCGGGCAACGCTTCGCTTCTAAGAATTCTATTCTCCTTCGACGAAACCTGGTATCGTTTCCGCTAGATTTTAGTCTAATATTTATAGTGACTATTTACAAGCGATATTGTTTTATAGGTGTTATACAATACTTTTCAACCACTATGTACACACAGGGGCCAGACATGAAACACCGGAGGGCAGGACCATTTTGGCATTATAGCACTTCTGAAATCCAACAACCATATGCAGTCCTTCAAACCAGATTCCCTGTACCGCGAGTAGTTAAAATATATTATAATAACAATTTGTATATTATATTTTATAATATATTTATTGTTTATAAGTTCATAATAATGATATTGAACTTAAACATAAGTTATACTTAAAGTAGGGTAAGCATATCTCACTTACCAGGGGTTTGGCTAGGGACCGGGTTCTACGGGGGCAGAACTTCCGAGCCGAAAACCTCTTCTTCTCGGAGCCTTCTAGCGCTATGGGGGCTTTCCTCTAGCACTTAGAAATTACTAGAGGTTAGGGGAGGTTTAGAGAGAAGTTAGAGAGAGAGGGAGAAGGGTTGAGGTGTGAGGAAAATGAGTGAGCCTCGCTGGGTATTTATAAGCTGAAAAATGGCTCAACTCGGCGAGTTTTGAGCCTACAACTCGTCGAGTTGGGTGCCAGATGTCATCATCTGGTGGCAAGGCCTGGGGAGGAAGCAATGGCTCAGATCGCACCACATCACCCTCTTCGTATCAGCCTATCATGAATTCTAAATTCCGTAACTTTTGTATACAAGCTCTGTTTTCGACGTTCTTCATATCTATGTGTAGGTATTTACAAGATCTACAACTCTCCTTTTGACTCCGTCGGCTAATTCACGGCCGAATTTAAATTTAACAGTATGAGAAGATTACACTGTTTACCGACAGTGTAAAATTCATAACTTCTACATACGGACTCCGTTTTCGATTGTCTTTTTATCGTTGAGCTCCTGTTAATTAGATCTTCAATTCTCGTTTAGGTTGTGTCGGCTAAAAATCGATCAATCTAAAATTCGAATTTCGAGTTGCATACTACTATGCCAAATCTTAGAAAAATCATAACTTCCTCATACGAAGTCAGATTTAGACGTTCTTTTTATGCACGCTCTCGGTTTAATGTATACTACAATTTTTTTTTAGATCCCTAAGGCTAAAAAGTAATTTATCAAAAATTCACTTTTTACGTTACCCGGTGTCGTGCTGATTTAGCCGTAAAACTTCGACGGGCCATAACTTTTTCGTTATAATTCGGATTTCGGCGTTCTTTATATGTACAAAACCCTTGTGACATATACTATAACTTGGTTAAGATTATTCATTCTAAATAATCTTCCATCTACGCTTATTGTATCTAAATTGACTAGCCCGAATCTGCGGGCATTACAATTATCTCCCCCTTAGGATGATTACGTCCCGGAATCATCAACAAAACAAGGATTGTATAGTGAATCCATAAGTTATCTTTTCATCCTAGATAATAACCATAACTCCTATGTTCCTTCGAATGAGTATCTAATTCTTAGACTTCTTGACTGCTGACAGTGCTCAATCTTGTACCTGCTCTTTCAATGTAACATTCGAGTTACAAAACCAATCCTTCTTTGAGACTCTTACTTCTTCTTAAATAGAATTAACTAAAGAGAAGTTTTTTACCTCATTTATCATGACTGGACGATGGGTTATGTTCTAATGACCTCATGTCGTATGATGCAACGCTTAGACTCAGGTCTTTTAGAGTCAATTTCCAGAATGGAATATACATTCCTTCATGTTTTAATGTGTAGAGTCGAAATGTCTTGTAATATGTTGAAGTCTGTGTATTTGTCTATTTCGTATGTTTCCTTATGTATTTGCTAAGGCATCTTTTTGACGAAGCTGAATGTCTAGCCTTAGTATTTTTTGTACTTTCAGCCTCCTATAAATAGGAGCTGAACATAGAGTTGATAGTAGAGTTTTCCCATGTTTACTATCAGTTTTGTACTCTTGTTCTCTGAACGTAATATGCGCTAAACCAAACCTTATTTACTTCTTGTGTTCATCTTTTACTCTGATTTGATTCTCATACTCGATTAAACACATCTACAATTGGTATCAGAGCAGGAATCAATACTGCGAAGATCTGATTTTCAATTGAATCTCTAGTTTTTGAGTCACGAGTTTGTCTCAAAAGTTTCCGCACTGTTTGATTCCGAAAATCATTTATGATCTACGGTTTTGATTTGATTTTGCATTTGAATTGTGTAATCGAGTAATCGTCTTTGAGTTTCTGATCAATTCATTCATTCAATTTCAAATTTCTTCCAGTTCTTTTGAAAAATCTCATCCGTATGTTAATGGCGAATTTCAACATGAACACGATGACTTCATTTTCTCATCTGTTAGGATCTTCTACGAAGATTCCTATGTTGATTCCAGAGTACTATGATCAGTAGGATGATCGAATGGAGGATTACTTGAACGGATTGGACGAGCAACTCTGGAGTTGTATTACAGGAATCGCTCAACCTCCATTGAATGTTCAAAATATTGGATCATCTGGATCAACAGCTGCAGTTACTGATCATTCCACCAGGCTGAAGAACAACGAAAAGCGTTGTTTGAGAGAATTGCGAGGTGCCTTGCCACCTGTTGTTTACAATTACATCTGTGGTTGTAAAAATGCAAAGGAAATTTGGAATACACTTAAGGAAAAGTATCAGGGAAGCGAGAAAACGAAGATAAATTCTGTTAAGCAGTGTCTTGTGGAGCTGAAAGAGTTCAGACAAAAAGAGAATGAAACGATTGAAGTTTACTATGATCGTCTTAATGAACTGATCTATAGATGCAATCGTTATGGAATCACCAGGTCATCAATGGAGTTCAATCTCACTTTTGTGATGGGACTTCGTAAGGAATGGAGAAGTGTCAGCATGATGGTGAAGAATCAACAAAGCTTCGATACTTCATCTCTGAATGATTTGTATAATCAGTTGAAAACTCACGAAAGTGAAGTGAATGAGATGGCTGAAGAGTCGAAACTTAGTTTGGGAGGTCCTTTAGCTCTTGTTTCGAAAGTGTCTAAGAAAGAAGCTGTTGAGAAAGATGATTCTGATGAAGAAGGCTTTCTAATGAATTCTGATGATGAAGCGATTGCTTTTTACTCGGACAACCGAGTTAAAAAGTTTTTCAAGAAACCTTTCAATCCCAAGGTGAAGCAGAGTGATGTGAAAGGAAGTTTCATTAATAAGTCTGTGGGTGAGGAGAAGAAGAAATTTGAGAAGAATGATGTGAAGGTATTCGAAGCCAAAGTTGAGAAGAAACTTAAGGGAGATTCGGGCATTGACTGTCTGTGACACCCCAAAACTGGAACGGCGGAAACGTTTTGGGGTGGAGGACGTCATGTTTAGTATCACAAGTCATGCATCATAGTAAGCAAAGTAATAAACAACCATTTCATTTGAAAGAAAGTGTTTACAAAGTATGATTCACATAATATAGACTAAAAAGTAAATAACAAAACAAGACTTGAGCTATACTGCTCCATCTTCTGAATTCCCAGAGCGCGTACTTGTTTACTGGTCTCCTGAGAATACAAGTTATTTTGAAATCGTAGATCATCATTTAAGCTGGTGAGTTCATAAGATTTAGGTGATGTAAGTAAGTTGTAAGAAAGTTGTAGTAAGTTTGTAAGTTCTGATTAAAAAAGTTATTCCTCCAAAAAATCCTATATTTCATGCTTTGATGAAAGGTAAGTAAAAATGACTCTACGGTCCTTTCTATGAGTACTAAATGGATACAAGTTATATAAAACCCAGAGTAAACAAACAATCGGTTGTGTGTATTTGCCCTAAACCCACAACCAAACAAGGAACATGACATGAGGCGGAAGGCACACATCCCATTATTTGTTAGATCATCGATGTATATAACCCTGGCGTATTCACTTGGTACTCATGGAGTTAACTGTAATAGTTCCTTTAATTTGATGAAAAGATTCTTTTAAGAAAACCCTTATTTCTTATAATAAAAATGGTAACCACAGTGGTTCCTTCTATAATCACTTAGTTTATACTAGCTATATATAATCTAATATCGAACAAATAGTTAATTGTGTGAATCTGCCCTAAGCCCACAACCAAACAAGGAACAGGAAATGAGGTGGAAAGCACACATCTAACTACCTATCAGGTATTAATTATATATAAACCTGATGTATAAACTAAGGTATTATAGAATTAACCACCTAAGGTCCTTTAAATACTTCTGGTTTAATAAAATGGATTAAACCCTTTACTGGTATGTTTCTAGTTTTGTATACCAAAAGTTCTATTTGAAAAGTATGTTTTGTACTAGAAAACTGTGCATTGAACTTGTGTCCTATGACCTGGCCCATACCTGGTACCCCTTATGATTACTTGGTGTATACGGAACATATACATAGCTAAGATCGGATAGATAGTAGGTTGGGTGAATCTGCTCTAAGCCCACAACCAAACAAGGAACAGGAAATGAAGCGGAAAGCACACATCCTACTACCTGTCAGATCCGATTAATATATATCCCTGAATGCATTCACTAAGGAATCATAAAGTTAGCATTATAGGCCCCCTTTCTACTGAATGTACTAGACTCGACTGTTCTGTTTGTCGTTTGTAAAATGCAAGTTTTCCCTAGTTTATAACTATCTTTACTCGAAAATAGTTTGCATTAACTTTCAAGTGGAACTGTCACAAAAATGAAAGTAATGGGAAATTATAAGTACAGAGTTGTCTTTTGAATTGACATCCTGACGTACTGATTACCTTAAAACATGTTTGTTTTATTAAGGTCATAATGTGATGGATAGTACCCATACTATACGCTCTCCCTGCAAGAGATTCTGGGGACCAAACACGACTTCCACAAACAAAAGGCCGTGTAGAATTCACATTAATGTTATATGATCATGTATACCCAATTTTACTATCACCTTTTGTTTAGAACAATGAGTTAGTGATTCATTGGTATAATTAGATCCTGTAGTGTTCTTATGCTATAGCATCTTAGTATGTTCGTTCTGTTATCATGTATAGTGTATAGTATGTCTCTCTGTTGTATTGTATCTTCCTCCCTGTTTCTCTTTAGAGTATATTCTCTATCTTATCGTGTATTGTATCTACCTCCCTGTTTCTCTTTATAGTATCTTCTAGCATCTAGTATGAACTGAACCTTTAAACTATACCCCTTACAGTTTACTAGTGTTTTACTTGAACTGTTATTGAAAAGACTCATTTTTCTACTAAGTTATGCTTGTACTTTAAAAACGGAGTTTTGTTAAACTATAAAGTAACATAACTTTAAAAAGAGCTTTTGAAATGTTTTGATCACTTATAAAAGACATAAGTAACCTTTTGAAAGATTTTTATAACAAAAAATTACACAATTATCATTGTGTTCAACTTGTATTCCCCCCCCCCCTTAAAAGCATTTAAAACAGTTAAAAGATTCATTATAGGGGTATGAACTCACCTTATGTGGGTGATTCAAACGAATATGCGCGTAAGGACGAAAAGTTCCACGAATGAAGTCCCGAGACACAAATGAGTCCTAAATGACATATATGGCATGTATTTGCATGAATATAGTGTTTATAAGCAACTAAATTGCAAGGAAACACCCTTAGGGACTAGGAAACACTTTGACCAAGTGTTAGAATCACATGTGATTCATCTAAGGGATGTTTAAGGCCATCATTTGGTGTTTATGGCCATGGGTTTACGGCCATGGAGCTTTGGGCCGTAAACTAATGGTAAAAGGTGCATAAGAGGGTGTTTGAATGGTAGGGAAGCTTGAGGGACTATTGCTCTGCAAGAGGGTGAGCAAAACTAACCTTTTAGGAGGTGTTGAGGTGTTTACGGCCACACCAAAAGTGTATGGCCGTAAACTCTCCAAATGGTGTCTTTTTGGGTCTTAAAGGGAAGGGTTCTCAAAGGTTCATGTGTCCCAAAGGATAGCTAGAGTCTAGAAGTGTTTAGGGCTCAACACTTGGCCATAATTACGGTTTACGGCCAAGGGAGATTCCATGGCCGTAAACTCTTGGTAAACATGCCTAGATTATTGTTTCAAGACAATGATCTAGTGAATAACATGCCTAACTAGATGATAGATGGAATACTCACACTTTTGAGGGCCTTAGAGGATTTTACGTCCACTAAGAACAAGTGTATGTTCTTGGTGAAAGATGAAGATCTAGCAAAAGTTGATTTCCATGGACGAAATCAAAGGGTGATTCATGAGTAAGAAGGATAACAACAACTAGAGGGAAGAATCACTTACTTTTTGGAAGATCGGGAATGGAAATCTCGATGATACTTGAGAGAGAATGGAAGTGTTCTTTAGTTGAAAGTGAAATAATGAATGAAAAGTGAAGGAAAGGAGACTTATAGGGGGAGTTTACGGCCAGCCTTGATTTTACGGCTGTAAACTCATGTGCCTTGGCCGTGAACTCCTTTTTGGTGGACTTAAGGCTTGAATGTTGCACAGTGTCTCTAGCAGGTACATTCTAACACTCATTCCTTAAATGTACTAGGCTTAAAACCAAATAGAATGACCCTTAACAAGGCTAGAAGTCAAAAAAAATTCAGGTTGTCACATCATCCCCCCGTTAGATGGTATTTCGTCCCGAAATTAGCTTTCTTAGCTGTACTACAGGGGTTGCGCTCCTCTGATTTGTAGAATACATACTCATAGACCTGGCACATTGCCCTACAGTTCATGATAGGATTCATACTTGGTCCGTCTATCATTACCTCGTGTATACAAGTCGTATATAATTAGGATTACTAAGACGGTCGACTGTGCGACTCTGCCCCAGGTCCACAACCAAACAAGGAACAGGAGATAGGGCGGAAACACACATACTAGATCTGCATAATCATAATCATATACTACCCTCGCGTATACACTAAATAGTGATAGGTGGGCTGTATTCATCCTTAGCCTCTGTGCTCGAACATGGTCTGCTGGACGAGGGGTATTTCGGAAAGGTTTGTGGAACATACTACGGCGAGGCTTCAGAGGAAAACGTACCCTTCGCATGAGTACTTCGGGGTTTAGAATACGAAAGACAAAACTGAGGTTTAGGTCGGACTGTCGTTACGAATGACGAAGGTTTCGTGAACTTGACGGTCGAGGCGATAGGAACATATGAACTTAGTATGGTGAAGACCACGCCAACTCATGACGAATGATAGAAACGGACTCTCTACTAAACAAGGCTTGGCCGATTTGAAAGAAACGTTTGTTATACAATGATGTACTTCCCTAGTGTGCTCGAAAGTGTACTCTTTGTAAATGTTCTAGTGCTTTCTGTTTTCCTCTTGTTGTTAACACTTCTACGTATCGTACCGCGATGTGCGCGTACATACCGCGAAAGTGCTTTGATAACTAGTATCGATACTTTATACTATGATCCTTCTTGGTACCACTACGATCGCCTGGAATATACAAGTTATGAATAATTAAGATGAATTGGACAGTCGATTGAGTAACTCTGCCTCAAATCCACAACCAAACAAGGAACAGGAATTTAGGCGGAATCACTCACTTTAAGTCTCCAAAATCTTAGCTATGCACAACCCTTAATGTACATACTAAGCCATCATAGCTTCTCAGAACAGATCCCTTAGTTCTCTTGAATACTGTGACTTAATTCAATAAGTGAGTTATTATAATTACTTTTAAGTGTTATCCCCAAGTTTTAATCTTATATAAATATAAATTAATTTTCAAAGCAATTACTATTTCGAAGACGTACCGCTGCTTGATGGCGACTCCGAGGTCGATTCTCCTGCGGTGATCATAAAAGTTCGTCCATCCGCTCCTGAGTTCCTTGTTATCGGGCAGTCCTCCTGGTAGTGCCCAGTCTCACCACAGCCATAGCAGGCTTGGTTTTTTTCGACTCCGGGGACTTGGGAGATCGGTTGAGCCGGTGCCATATAGAAACGGATTGTGTCCCTTTCTGTGGCAGTTCAGGCACTGCATTTCCCGGCATACTCCGGTGTGGTGGTAGTTACAACCATCACACTTCGGGAGAGTTCCAGCATAACGACTAGCAGGTGCTGGAGTAGCAGGTGTTGTGGCGGCGTACATAGTACTTGTTTGTTCCGCCTGCGGGGTGTCCTGTGTTGTTTGCTTCTTCTTCCTATTGTTCCCCGACTTCTGGCTAGTGTCCTCTTCCCTCGATGGCTCGGGAATGGGGACTTCCACGCCATGACGGACTCCGTGGTCAATGAGCCGCTGAGCCAGGCATTTAGCACTATCGAATGTGGTTGGGTTAGAAGACAGCACATCTCCTTGGATCGGGGCAGTCAGACCCCAGATGTACCTTTCTATCTTCTTGCTCTCCGGGGTAACCATCCCGGGGCATAGTGTCGCTAGATCGCTGAACCGGTCAGTATAGGCCATTATGTATGAGCCGACCATCGTGAGCTCCCATAGTTCTTGTTCCAGCTTTTGAACTTCGCCCAACGGGCAGTATTCTTCCAGCATTAACTCTTTTAGGTTCTCCCAACGTATTGAGTTAGCCACTGATAGGGTCAGTGACTTAACATGGCTGCTCCACCATGCTAGGGCCCTGTCGGAGAAGGTGCAGGCAGCAAACTTTACTTTTCTCCCTTCTGGGCACGAACAGATTTCGAAGACCGAATCTGTTTTCTCGAACCATCGTATCAGAGCGATGACTCCGCCATTTCCATTAAAGGAATTGGGTTTGCAGTTCATGAAGTCTTTATACGAACACTCCCTTGGGTGTCCGTGAGTAACTTCGGGGTTGGTTAAGTAGGTACCGCTTCCAGATCCGAGGGTACTACCTTCGCCGAAATGAGCTAGAGCAGTTGCCACTGCGGAGGATATCGCTGCTTGAAGAGCAGTAGGATCGAATTGCGGCGGAGGAGTCGGAGTTATCGGAGTAGTGCGTCTGTTTGGTCTGCGAGGAGGCATCTTTGCTAAAAGAATACAAATATGACATGAAATAAGTCTATAGCAGTGGATATAAGCCAAAAGTTGAAAGACAAGGTTATCCTAGTTCTGAGTGTATCGGGTCCTGACTTCTACAGGGTTCTGGAAACAATTCATAAGAGAGTCTATACCTAATAAACTTTATGAATTTGGAATGGCTATCCTCGAATGAATATCTGTTACCTGAATAACTGTTACCACCTGCATGTAAGAAAATAATCCTAACACATAATGTGAGTAGTGTTTCCACTAACTCATTAAGTTAACAAGGTTATTATTTATTAGTGTGACGCATAAGACGTTTTGGGTTACTTCGGTTGATCCTTCTTTGAAAGCTTCTCCTGAGCCTGATCTTGTTCCTCCTGACTCTTCTGTTGTCTACTATGAGGAAGTGGTTACATCTATTTGGGTTTGTCGTGCGAGAATGGAAGTGACTAAAGAATTCATGAGATTTTAAGTGAAACATTATGGGGTGATCCTTACAGAGTCCTCCTGTAATTGCACAATGTATACAAGTTGTATATAATTCAAGATTAAATAGACCTTCGAATAAGTGATCCTACTCCAAAACCACAACCAAACAAGGAACAGGTAGTGAAGCGTAGATCACAAATTCTAAGTCTATAAAATCTCAATTATATATAACCTTGGGAGTATACATTGCAAGATTATAGACCTATCCGTAAGGGTCTTTTAAGTTTTCACATAAGTTATTTATATAGTGCCTAAAATACTCCTATAGTATTTTAATGTAATGAACTTGGTATGTTTTAAACTTGTTATCGCGTTCTAGTATCATAGAATACTCCTATAGTATTCTAACTTTATGTACTTGATCTAGTATTCTCTTGACTAGTGTTAGGTAAGTTTTAAGACTGTTGCAACACCACATCACTCCCAAACACATGTCGATCACATCTCGAATGAATATAGTTGATCAGACTATATTGATCCTAGCTATGATTACATAACTGTCCAGGTTTGACCGTAGTGTTCAACCTTTAAATACTTCTGTTCTGTTCTTGTTGTGATACTTGTTCTAGTATGTATATATGTATAAGCACGTATGTATACTTTTATAAGGTATCATTATATATTTAAAATATATTCTTATCCAGAGCACTTCGGCCACATTGTATTTATAGTTGTATATCTTTTATCGGTTGATATACTTAGTTCACTATAAACAATGCTCTGATACCAATCTGTCACACCCCAAAACCGGAACGGCGGAAACGTTCTGGGGTGGAGGACGTCATGTTTAGTATCACATGTCAGGCATCATAGTAAGCAAAGTAATAAACAACCATTTCATTTGAAAGAAAGTGTTTACAAAGTATGATTCACATAATATAGACTACAAAGTAAATAAAAAAAACAAGACTTGAGCTATACTGCTCCATCTTCTGAATTCCCAGAGCGCGTACCTGTCTACTGGTCTCCTGAGAATACAAGTTATTTTGAAAGTGTAGATCAGCATTTAAGCTGGTGAGTTCATAAGATTTAGGTGATGTAAGTAAGTTGTAAGAAATTTGTAGTAAGTTTGGAAGTTCTGATTAGAAAAGTTCGCCTGTTCCTCCAGAAAATCCTATATTTCCTGCTTTGATGAAAGGTAAGTAAAAATGACTCTACAGTCCTTTCTATGAGTACTAAATGGATACAAGTTATATAAACCCCAGAGTAAACAAACAATCGGTTGTGTGTATCTACCCTAAGCCCACAACCAAACAAGGAACAGGAAATGAGGCGGAAGGCACAAATCTCATTGTTTGTTAGATCATCGCTGTATATAACCCATGCGTATTCACTTGGTACTCACGGAGTTAACTGTAATAGTTCCTTTAATTTGATGAAAAGATTCTTTAAAGAAAACCCTTATTTCTTATAATAAAAATGGTAACCACAGTGGTTCCTTCTATAATCACTTAGTTTATACTAGCTATATATAATCTAATATCGAACAAATAGTTAATTGTGTGAATCTGCCTTAAGCCCACAACCAAACAAGGAACAGGAAATGAGGTGCAAAGCACACATCTAACTACCTCTCAGGTATTAATTATATATAACCCTAATGTATAAACTAAGGTATTATAGAATTAACCACCTACGGTCCTTTAAATACTTCTGGTTTAATAAAATGGATTAAACCCTTTACTGGTATGTTTCTAGTTTTGTATACCAAAAGTTCTATTTGAAAAGTATGTTTTGTACTAGAAAACTGTGCATTGAACTTGTGTCCTATGACCTGGCCCATACCTGGTACCCCTTATGATTACTTGGTGTATACGGAATATATACATAGCTAAGATCGGATATATAGTAGGCTGGGTGAATCTGCTCTAAGCCCACAACCAAACAAGGAACAGGAAATGAAGCGGAAAGCACACATCCTACTACCTGTCGAATCCAATTAATATATATCCCTGAATGCATACACTAAGGAATCATAAAGTTAGCATTATAGGCCCCCTTTCTACTGAATGTACTAGACTCGACTGTTCTGTTTGTCGTTTGTAAAATGTAAGTTTTCCCTAGTTTATAACTATCTTGACTCGAAAATAGTTTGCATTAACTTTCAAGTGGAACTGTCACAAAAATGAAAGTAATGGGAAATTATAAGTACAGAGTTGTCTTTTGAATTGACATCCTGACGTACTGATTACCTTAAAACATGTTTGTTTTATTAAGGTCATAATGTGATGGATAGTACCCATACTATACGCTCTCCCTGCAAGAGATTTTGGGGACCAAACGCGACTTCCGCAAACAAATTGCTAGGCCGTGTAGAATTCACATTAATGTTATATGATCATGTATACCCAATTTTACTATCACCTTTTGTTTAGAACAAAGAGTTAGTGATTCATTGGTATAATTAGATCTTGTAGTGTTCTTATGCTATAGCATCTTAGTATGTTCGTTCTGTTATCATGTATAGTGTATAGTATGTCTCTCTGTTGTCTTGTATCTTCCTCCCTGTTTCTCTTTATAGTATGTTCTCTATGTTATCGTGTATTTTATCTACCTCCCCGTTTCTCTTTATAGTATGTACTAACATCTAGTATAAACTGAACCTCTAAACTATACCCCTTATAGTTTACTAGTGTTTTACTTGAACTGTTATTGAAAAGACTCATTTTTCTACTAAGTTATGCTTGTACTTTAAAAACGGAGTTTTGTTAAACTATAAAGTAACATAACTTTAAAAAGAGTTTTTGAAATGTTTTGATCACTTATAAAAGACATAAGTAACCTTTTGAAAGATGTTTATAACAAACAATTACACAATTATCATAACTTGTATTCCCCCCCCCCCCCCTTTAAAAGCATTTAAAACAGTTAAAAGATTCATTATAGAGGTATGAACTCACCTTATGTGGGTGATTCAAACGAATATGCGCGTAAGGATGAGAAGTTCCACGAATGAAGTCCCGAGACACAAACGAGTCCTAAATGACATATATGGCGTGTATTTGCATGAATATATAGTTTTTAAGAAACTAAATTGCAAGGAAACACCCTTAGGGACTAGGAAACACTTTGACCAAGTGTTAGAATCACATGTGATTCATCTAAGGGATGTTTATGGCCATCATTTGGTGTTTACGGCCATGGGTTTACGGCCATGGAGCTTTGGGCCGTAAACTAATGGTAAAAGGTGCATAAGAGGGTGTTTGAATGGTAGGGAAGCTTGAGGGACTATTGCTCTGCAAGAGGGTGAGCAAAACTAACCTTTTAGGAGGTGTTGAGGTGTTTACGGCCACACCAAAAGTGTATGGCCATAAACTCTCCAAATGGTGTCTTTTTGGGTCTTAAAGGGAAGGGTTCTCAAAGGTTCATGTGTCCCAAAGGATAGCTAGTGTCTAGAAGTGTTTAGGGCTCAACACTTGGCCATAATTACGGTTTACGGCCAAGGGAGATTCCATGGCCGTAAACTCTTGGTAAACATGCCTAGATTATTGTTTCAAGACTATGATCTAGTGAATAACATGCCTAACTAGATGATAGATGGAATACTCACACTTTTGAGGGCCTTAGAGGAGTTTATGGCCACCAAGAACAAGTGTGTGTTCTTGGTGTTCTTGGTGAAAGATGAAGATCTAGCAAAAGTTGATTTCCATGGACGAAATCAAAGGGTGATTCATGAGTAAGAAGGATAACAACAACTAGAGGGAAGAATCACTTACTTTTTGGAAGATCAGGACTGGAAATCTCGATGATACTTGAGAGAGAATGGAAGTTTTCTTGAGTTGAAAGTGAAATAATGAATGAAAAGTGAAGGAAAGGAGACTTATAGGGGAAGTTTACGGCCAGCCTTGAGTTTACGGCCGTAAACTCATGTGCCTTGGCCGTGAACTCCTTTTTGGTGGACTTAAGGCTTGAATGTTGCACAGTGTCTCTAGCAGGTACATTCTAACACTCATTCCTTAAATGTACTAGGCTTAAAACCAAATAGAATGACCCTTAACAAGGCTAGAAGTCAAAAAAAATTCGGGTTGTCACACTGTCATTACTGCAATGCAGCAAATCGTTTGGCAAATGATTGTATGCTTCGTAAGAAAGAAGAGAAAAAGAATAGGGTCAAGGATGAAGCCTATTATGTTGAAAGATTGGAAGAAGTTCGTGCAAAGGCGAAGGGGATGCCTTTGGTTGCACGAGGCGAAGGTGAGGAAGATGTCACGTATCAGATCTGGTCTTCAGGCTCTGATGATGAAGAGATGTGTAATCCGACGCATGGGGCTATGTTCGCACAATTTGAAGAGGATGAGGACGAAATGGTGAGTGGTCGTTGTTTCATGACCAAGTCAGGAGACAAATCACCGATGAAAACCAAGGTACATGCTATACTTCAATATTTTAATATTCCTTTACAAGCTTATGATTCTGAAATAATTGCATTTGATGATATTGTTGCTTACTTTGATACAATTGTGGTGTCTGCTAGTAATGAAGCTAAGAAACTAAACATCCAGTTGCTAGAGACCCAAAAATTGCTAGATTCGAAATGAAGCAGAGTAGAGTATCTGGAATTGCAATTGAATAATGTGAATAATGATAGGGAATGTCTAGATAATGAAGTTCGAATGTTACTTGCTCAGAGAAACATTTACTGTAATTCAGCCAGATGACTTTATGCTAAATTGACTTCATTGCATCATTCATTTGATATAAGCAAAGAACAAAATAGGAAATTGTTGCCTTTTCTTGTTTTCAAAAGAGAGAAATTTGATAGTTTGTCATTTGATTGTGAGAAAACCATAGCAGAATTCGATAAAGTGTCTGATAATCGATTTGCTAATGGTATTGTTAAGATAGACGAATATTTGAATGTTGATGAACTTGTTGAGATAGTGAATGATATCTTGACCAAAAGTGAACAAATCAAAATTTTGAAAAGAACTGAGAATTCGAAACTTGACTCTCAATCTAATTTTGCTGATATCGATGATAATTCTGATAGTTTTAGCGAAATCAGTGAAATTGAGGAGGAGGAAAGTATCGATTGTTCTCAGTTATTTGTCATTAATGTCACATCTAAGTCAAGAGGTAAAGAAATTTGTGATGATTCGATGGTTGAGGATGACACTGACATACCCTCTACTTCGAATGTTTGTGACTTTGATCATGTGAGTGTAAGAGACAGTCAAACAGATAGTAGTGATCAAGTGTTTGGAGAAACTGAAAATTTCGACAAAGTCTTATATGAAAACGGTGCTCATTATTTGGAAACAAATACTGTCGTGTATCCAAATTTTAAGTGTTCAGATGATGTTGTATTTCCGAATCAAGTGTTTGTCACTACTGGAAATGTAGAAAACATCAAACCGGAGTTCAACAAAATGGTCGAAGAAGATAACAAGAAAACATCAGACGAAGGATTCTTTTCAAACCAAAGCACTGTCGAAAATAATCTAACAAAGAATTCGTGTGTTTTTCAAAGACAAAAACCACAACGAAAACGGGTTGAAAAACAAGAAAATACAAAAGAGATTTTGAAACAAGAATCTAATGAAACAAATGAGAATGTGAAACTTAATTCACAAGAATTTAAGGATCTTGTTGAAAATTTTTCAAATGAAAAAGGAATTTCGAAAAGACAGGCACGAAAGAGAATTTTTTGGCAAGTAGTGTCAAATGAAAAGCAATCAAAAATACCAACCAAGAAAATGTTTGAAAATGGGTTGTCTAAATCAGTACAAACAAAGTTTTCAACTCGTTTGGATAAAAGGGAAAATCCCGCTCAACCAATTTCGTCTGATTCTCAAAATTATTCAACGAAGTTTTCAAAATCAACATCTTCAAAGAATTTTCAAATAAATGTTCAACAAAAGAATTTTCATTCCAAAAGCCAACAAAAGTTTTCAACGATCAAACCAGATTTTCATCAAATAAAACAAATCATCAATTTGAAAATGTTCGAAAATTTGAGAATGTTCGAAAATTTGAAAACATTCGAAAATTTGAAAATGTTCGAAAGTTTGCAGACAATCAAACATTTCTGAATGATAAATCCAAAACATCTGCAAAGTTTATTCCACAAAAACCAAATTTTCCGAATCCATCCGCACACAAAGCCACTAAAGTTTCGTACATAAAAGGTTCATCTGGGGTGGAAACAATCAATCATTGGCTTGAGGAAAAGGGAAAAAGTATCAATCGGGAAAGTTTTCTCAACATCAAATCAAGCAGGCTTATGAACAGTATTTGAATGATACTTCATCTGGAAGTTCATCTTCGAAAGAATCAAATACTCCAGTTCAGAAATGGCAACCAATCTCAAAGGACAAACACACTGAGAAGAATGAGAAGAAAGTCAGTGAAAATCCAAAACTATCGAAAAATTATGTTTCGATATCTTTAACTGATGATGTCGACTTAATTGATACTTTCAAAACAAAAGTTCGAAATTGGGCTTTAGGTTCTAAATTTCATTCACTTTTTCAAACTAATGACCAAGGACCCAAACAACCTTGGGTACCTAAATTCTTTTAATGATTGTAGGTACTGTGTGACGAGCAATATGATGAGAAATGGTACATCGATAGTGGTTGCTCATGTCACATGACTGGAAAGAAGGAGAATTTGCGTGATTTTAGAAGTTTGGAAAATGCAGGAGTAGTGAAGTTTGGAAATAATCACAAGTGTCAAGTTAAAGGTTATGGAAAAGTAACAAATGGACAATTTACAGTGAATCGTGTTGCTTATGTTGAAGGTCTTAAACATAATTTGATAAGTGTTTCACAACTTGTTGTGGGCACTGGCAATCAAGTTGTGTTTAACGAAGAAGGAAATATCATTTATAAAGTTGAGACGAATGAAGTTTTGCTGAAATCAAAAACATTTGGCGATATGTTCACTCTTGACATCAAACCTATTGTTGGGAAGTCCTCAGTTTGTTTACTTTCGAAAGCTTCATCTGATGTTAGTTGGTTGTGGCATCGACGTTTATCTCATTTAAACTTTCGAAATCTGAATAAGTTGGTAGTAGAAGATCTTGTTCGAGGTTTACATGTTCTAAAGTTTGACAATGATACTTTATGTGCAGCTTGCGAACAAGGAAAATAGCATCGTAAAGGACATCCAATTGTCATAGATTCGAAAATTGTTGAACCGCTGGAACTTCTTCATATTGACCTTTGTAGACCATCAATTGTTGAATCAATCAACAAGAAATGGTACATTTTGGTTATTGTTAATGATTTTTCACGATTTACTTGGGTGTATTTTCTCAGGTTAAAATATGAAGTCGCTCAAACAATGATTGAATTTATCAAGAAAATTGAGACAAGTCTGAAAAAGAATGTTCGTAAAATCAAAAGTGATAATGGTTCCGAGTTTAAAAACAACGTGCTTGATTCGTTCTTAACAGAGAAAGGAATTTCGCATAATTTCTCATCGCCATATACACCACAACAAAATGGTGTGGTTGAAAGGAGGAATAGGTCTCTTTGCGAAGCAGCAAGAACAATGTTGACATATGCGAATCTTCCTCGATATCTATGGGCAGAAGCAGTTTCGACAGCATGTTTTACTCAGAATCGATCTTTCATTCATCGTCTTTTTAATATAACTACGTATGAGATCATAAATAACCGAAAACCTAATGTCAAATTATTGCATGTTTTTGGTTGCAGGTGTTTTATCATGAATCTCAAAGATAATCTTTCGAAATTTCAAGCTAAGGCTGATGAAGGAATATTTTTGGGATATTCAAATAATTCGTTTGCATACAGAGTCTTAAATAAACGAACACGAAAAGTTAAAGAGACATTTAATCTCACATTTGACGATTACTATGTAAACCAAGTTGAAAAATGTTTCGAACAAAAACCAATTCTTAATGAATCAAATGATGAGTCTGAAAGTTATAATTCATCTGATTTTGATTATGATATAATTTTTGGTGTTCCAGATAGGGCTGCAGATGCTGAAGTTCATGCTGCAGATAATCAAACTCCTGAAACTTCAAAGCATACTGATGATTCGACAATCACATCAGATACAACTGCTAATGGCAAAAGTATGCTAGATGCACAAGTGGAGGGGCAGCACTTACATATACTCTCAAATTTTGAGGGGGAGCATCCTTTCGAGGGGGAGAATACTAGTGTAAATGAAAGTTTCAAGGGGGAGCATCATTATGTTGAGGGGGAGCATAATGATACTGAAACCATAAATCTTGATGAAAATGATGAATTTCATGAACTAAATGATAATAATTCTGTTGCAGGATCCGAAAATGAAGAAATGTACGAAGATGCACCATTGGACTTTGATCCAGCATATCCACCATTGGAAAAATGGACAAGAAATCATCCAAAAGAACAAGTCATTGGGAATCCACAAGATGGAGTTTTGACTAGAACTCAAATTCGTGCAAAGAATGAGGTACTGAATGCTCGTCAAGAATTTTGCATGTTTAATGTTTTCATTTCGAAAATAGAACCAAAAACAGTTAAGGTTGCAATGGAACACTCAGATTAGGTTGTAGAAATGCAATCTGAACTTGCTGAGTTCGATAGAAACAAGGTTTGGAGGTTAATTCCTAAACCTGGAAATCTTTCAATTGTCGGATTAAAATGGATTTTCAAAAATAAAACCGACAAGTATGGAAATATTGTTCGAAATAAAGCACGATTAGTTGTTAAAGGATATTCGCAACAAAAAGGTATCGATTATGAAGAAACCTTTGCCCCTGTCGCAAGACTCGAGACTGTTCGAATATTTTTGGTTTATGCAGCTCACAAAGATTTTGATGTTTATCAAATGGATGTGAAGTGTGCTTTTCTCAATGGTGAACTCGAAGAAACAGTTTATGTTGAACAACCTCCGGTTTCATAAATGAAGAATTTCCTGATCATGTTTATATTTTAGATAAAGCAGTATATGGGTTAAAACAAGCACCAAGAGCCTGGTATGCAACTCTTACCAATTTCCTAAAACAATCGAAATTTAAACAAGGATAAGTTGACCCCACATTATTTCGAAAGAAAGTTGGGAATCATCTAATGTTTGTTCAAATTTATGTCAATGATATTATTTTTGGCTCTACTGACCCTGCTTTGTCTAGTGAATTCAAATGTTTGATGAAAAGCCAATTTGAAATAAGCATGATGGGTAAAATCAATAATTTTCTCGGTTTAAACATTCATCAAAGTAGAGAAGGAATTTTTATCAATCAAGAAAAATATACCAGGAATTTGCTCGAAAAAATTGGAATGACAAATAGCACAAAGTTAAGAGTACCAATGGCGGTTGGAACAAGGCTAACACCTTCGTTAGACACACCTGCTGTTGATCTTACTTTATACAGGAGTATGATAGGTTCATTGCTTTATCTTACAGCAAGTCGACCTGATATCATGTTTTCTGTATGTAATTGTGCTAGGTATCAAGCAAATCCAAGAGAACCACACTTGACTGCAATGAAAAATATTTTTTGTTATCTCAAGGGAACAATTTCGTTAGGATTGTGGTATCCTTCGAAATCAGGTTTTTTCATTCAAGCGTTTTCAGATGCAGGTCTAGGAGGATGTACACTTGATCGAAAAAGTACAAGTGAAGGATGTCAATTTTTGGAAGGGAAGTTAGTTAGCTGGCAGTCGAAAAAGCAAACATGTGTTTTGATTTCCACAGCAAAAGCAGAATATGTTGCTGCTACAGCTTGCACTTCGCAAATCATATGGATCCAAAGTCAATTGCATGACTATGCAATTAATATGAAAAAGATTCCATTGTATTGTGATTCACAAAGTGATATACGCATTTTTCATAATCCAGTACATCATTCAAAAACCAAACATATTGCACTTCGTTATCATTTCATTAAAGATCATGTGGAAGATGGCAATATTGAAGTTCATTTTGTAAAAACAACTGATCAGCTTGCTGATATTTTTACAAAAGCATTGGACGAAAAATCATTTGTTAGAATTTTGACAGGATTGGGAATGATTGAAGCAAGTTCGGTTCCAGGACTACTTTCGAAAGAATAACAAAGAAAGAAGATGAAAAAGTGTCGATTCAGAGGCATTCAGAGGTTACTGTTCATATTCAGCGCTTTGATACGCTTCGTTTTCGACATTTGGGAAAGAAAAGTTTCGTTAGTTTTCTACACTCTTAAAATTTCATTTGTATTTCATTTTGAAAAATTTTGAAAAATCCAAAAATATTTTCGTTTAGTTGTGTTCTTTTTCGAAAAATCAGAACACCAAAAATATTTTTTTTGTTTCTCTTTTCGAAAAATTCAAAAACACAAAAATATTTTTTTTTCAAAAACATAAAAGACCAAAAAGATTTTTGTTATTTTGTACTTTGTCTTTTCTTTCTTAGTGCAGATTCAAAGGAAGTTTTACAAGGGTCATGCTTGCGTTTCTAGGGTAAGGTAAATTTTCGAAACTTTGTACTAGTTAGAATGTCCCTAGAAGCATGCTGCAGCATGTCCACCCAAGCCTCCATTGACTCAATGTGTGATTTCGAAAGCCTTAATGAAATTCTTCATCACGAAAATTTCTTCCCAATCAGGCTTACATTCACATTAGTCTACTGAGCTACCTAACTCTTGTCAAATGAGTTAAGAGTTTTCTGTTTGGTCCAAACATAACAGACGTACAATTGACTTCGTGAAACAACCTTTTTCATCTCAAACTTCTAACACATTTCACACACAATGACGTATGTCCAAGAGGTCATTGATCAAACCAATCATGACTTAGACATATCAAACTTCTGTGTTAATGATCTTACATCATGAGACCGTGATGAAAGTGAAACCCAATATTCTAAATTTTTAAGGCATTGACTGGGAACAATGTTCCAGATTTTCACGAAACATTTGTTGCAGTACCAAATTTTCGATGCTCCAAATCATATTCTTTCGTTATGAGTGGTCTTGATCAAATGGTGTAACGCCCGCGTTTCTAGGCTAGGCATTAATATTGATGTAATATTCTAGGTTAACCTTTGTAACTCATTTTGAAATAATAAGAATGTATTATTTGAGTATTAGGTGTTTTGTGCTTAATTGTGTGGCTTAATTGAATTAAGGATAAAAATAAGCGTCAAAATAAAATGCTAGATAAACCCGATATAGATACATGAATGCGTAGTGGTCGTGACGAGGTTTCCAAATATATAAAGAATGCTGAAATCCGAGTTATAACGAAGAAGTTATGACCTGTCGAAGTTTCGCGACAGAACCGGCACGACGCTATGTGACGTAAAATACGAATTTAAGATAGAACGATATCTAGCCTTGGTTATCTAAACGAAAGTCGTAGAATACGTTAAACCGAGAGCGTGCATAAAAAGAACGTCTAAATCTGACTTCGTATGAGGAAGTTATGATTTTTCTAAGTTTCAGCTTAGAAGTATGCAGCCCGAAGTTCGATTTTGAGATCGAGTGATTTCTAGCCGAAACAATCTAAACGACAATCGAAGATCTCGTCGATAGTAGTCCAACGGTAAAAAGACAGACGAAAACGGACGTCAGATGAAGAAGATATGATTTTCTAACGGAGTTTTCCTGTCCCGACCTACTAAAAATAATATAATAAAAATAACGTCAAAATTAGCCAACGGAGTCTAAACGAGAGTTATAGAGCATGATCTCACCTACGCGTGGATATAATTAACGTCGAAAACGGAGCTCGTATGCGAAAGATATGAATTTCTGAAGTACGGAACAAAAAATTCGAGGCTGTGTCAGAGCTCACGACGTGAGCACAGTGTTCACGACGTGAGCAAGTGATGGACGTCTTCCAGAGCAAGTGGACGAGTGACGAACGCAGTGACCTACTAGGCTCACGACGTGAGCATTGGAAACTCACGACGTGAATCCCGAATGTTGGCCCTATAAATAGAAATTGAGGGTCAGCCGATTTTGGTTGCTCCATCTCTTCTCTCTCACTCCCGATACCCTCTATAGCCATCCCGAAGTACCCCCGAAGCCCCGGTATCATCCCGAGACCCGAAGCGAGTCCCGAAGCTCCAAAGATCCCGAGAAGAAAAGAGTTTTCGAGCCGAATCCCTGCCCGCGAGAAGCCCGGTGTGTGAAGATCTCCCGGTTTCACCGAAGAACACTACTCTTAGAGCCGTAGTGTTGTCTGGTCATCTTCTGATCAAGTGAGTGTGTAGTCACTTTCTTCTAACACATAGATATGAAGTATTCTTTATAAAATATGTTCTATGTGTTTATATATTATTTGTTTATTTGAAATAATTGTTGAATGAATGATTTGCACAGGTTTAGGCTGTATATAAATGTATATATTTTTATCTACTAATATGTTGGGTAGAACATGGGTAGACAGTTGGTGTGTGATGAAATAAAATTGTGAGAGGTCTCGTTGTTATTGCTGATTCAGTCATCTAGCGGAGTTTAGATGACGACCACGAACTTTTCTAGACAATCCAGTGGAACGCTAGCAGGCTTATAACCTGTAGGTGTTAATGAACTTGGGTGTTCATTTGCTATACTCCATCATCCCCCCCCCCCCCCATGGTTGCCTTATTTGACATAAATTGTTGGGAAACCTCCAAAGCAGTATTATCACCCCGATGAAAATCCTTAGGTTAGGTCCCTTGGGTTAATTGTTTTAGGGACGTAAAGTGAGGATAACGGGAATGGGTAATCGGGTTATTGTTGGTTGGTGAAATTAAATATAATCATTTATTGTGGGTTGAAAACCCTATATGCTCACCAGGCTCCCAAGCCTGACCCACTCAGTTTTCTTTGTATTACAGGTAGTGGCACGAGAGCATAAGTTGGATGGCATTGTCAAGATATTTTTGGATTATAGACCAGTAGTTATATGTAACTGTTGTAAGGTCTATGTTGTATTGTTTATGCTTTTGGTCTGTATCGGAACATGACATCCTGAGTTTTGATTTATATAATGAAGATACATTTCTTTAAGAAATGCTTTGATAAACCTTACTTCATCATGTATTGTCTTGGGGACAAATTCCGCAACTCTTTTAATCAAAGGATTTACTCTGATTTTATTTAAAAGCATAAATGAAACCGGTCTTTTATGGCCGTGATTTTGGGGATGTCGCAGTTGGTATCAGAGCATTAGTTTAAGCGAACTAGGAATTTGTAGGATTTGTAGACTTAAACTTAGAATGTTAAGTGAAGATTGTGAGATGAGTGTCTGTTATATTTAAGACACGAGCACTAGTTTATTTTAGGAAAGTTTCCTAAAATGCTTTTATGTGCTAAATGTTATATGTTTGCCATATATGATATTATTTGTTCGGATCTATGGTTTGTTGCCAACCGGATCTGGAGACCTTATGTGTTTAGGATTCTAAGCGTAGAGCTACGATATTAGAACTAGCATGTAAACGTTTCGGAGTGATAAGGATGGTTTAAATATCTATCGTGAATAAAGATCTAAATTCACCTTATTCGGTGTATAGATCAAGAATGGCAAGAACAAGAAGCGGAGTTGGAAACGCTAACGAAAACAGGAATCAACAGCCTCAACCACCAGTGATTGAGCAAGCTCCTGTAGTAGTTGCAGCACCTGAGCCAATAACAATGGCTGGGGTACAATTGATGATTCAGACGATGTTGGATCGTCAGATGGAAGAAACTAGACGTCTGCTTTAATAAAATCGTGAAGAACTTTCAATACAAGTTGAAGAGCCCGAAGTGAATGGAGGGCCGTCGGATGGAGGAAACTTCAGTGGGGTGATTGGTCAAGCCAGCCCACCGATTGTTAGGCAAGTCAACCAGGATGGAGGAAATGATGGACTTGGATGCAAGTACAAAGATTTTCTGACTTGCAAACCATCGACCTTCACTGGAAAGGAAGATCCGATCAGAGTTATGGATTGGATCTCAGAAATGGAGTTGGCCTTTATGACATGCGGTTGCAAAGGAAAACTACAAACCATATATACAGTACGTCAGTTCAGGGGTGGCGCTGTTCGTTGGTGGAACACTCTGGGAAAGACCCTAAGCCCTAATGAGCCACTGCAACTGACTTGGGAAGAGTTCTTGGTGCAATTCAAGCGCAAGTTCTGCTCGGCCCAAAATCTGCTAGAGTTGGAGAACAAGTTTCTGACATTGACAAAAGGCAGCATGTCAGTTGATGAATACACCAATGCCTTCACTGACAAAATGGAGTTTGCTTTGCGCATCGTCCCAAATAAGCTGACAAAAGTGGACCGGTACGCGAAGGGACTCCCATGGGAGTACGCGGTGCCAGTGCGTCAGGCACCTACTCTAGAGGCAGCTATTTGGGCTGCCAAGTCTGTTGAGGACATGATCAAGGGAAGAACCGCCAACAAAGTTGAAGTTGGTGAAAAGAGAAAGTTTCAAGGAACTTCAGGTTCCAGCAAGAAAAGTAAATTTTCGAAGTCTGATTCGAAAAAATTTGGAGGAGGAAAAGGGGGCGAATCGAAATGGTGTGAGAAGTGCAAGAAAAAGCACTCTGGTAAATGTAGTGAGGAAGTGACCTGCTACAAGTGTGGAAAGACGGGGCATTACGCCAACGAGTGTCCGTCCAGCAAAAGAGTGTGTTTTGGATGTAACGAAGAGGGGCACATTTTGAAGGACTGTCCGAGAAAGAAAGAGGCAGCAAAACCCAATATTCCCCCAAAGCCTAAAGCAAGAGCTTTCCAGATGACACGGGAAGCTGCCAAAGAAGAAGCTGATGTCGCTTCAGGTACTTTTCTCGTAAACGAATTGCCTACCCAAATTTTATTTGATTCTGGAGCCAACTACTCCTTTATTTCGCATGAATTTGGTAGAAAACTAGCTTTGCCTGTCGATAGACTAGATAATGCTTTATTAGTCGAAGTTGCTAGTGGCAAGTTTATACCTGTTAGCCATCGTATGAAAAACATATTAATTGATTTGAATGGGAATAAGTTCCACGAAGAATTTTTGCCTATTGAGTTAAATGGTTTAGACATCGTGCTGGGAATGGATAGGCTTAGCGCCAATGATGCCGAGATATTATGCAAGAAGAAGATAGTAAAAGTAAACCCGCCCGAGAAAGCGTCATTTATGGTGTATGGGGACAAACGCAGAGTAAATTTTGGGATCATTTCTCTAATGAAAGCCAGAAAGTGTTTGGCCAAAGGATGTATATCATATTTGGCATTCGTGATTGATGCAAAGAAGGAGAAAAGGGAGATGCAGAGCATTCCTATCGTGTGCGATTATCCGGAAGTTTTTCCCGAAGATCTTCCTGGATTACCACCTGATTGACAAGTAGAATTCCGTATTGACTTGTTACCAGGGACGACGCCAATAGCAAAAGCACCGTACCGATTAGCACCAACGGAGATGAAGGAGCTGATGATGCAACTTCAGGAGTTATTGGACAAATGTTTCATAAGACCTAGTTCATCACCCTGGGGAGCTCCGGTGTTATTCGTGAAAAAGAAAGACGGAAGTATGAGTATGTGCATTGATTACAGAGAGCTGAATAAGGCGACGATAAAGAATAGATATCCATTGTCGAGGATCGATGACCTGTTCGATCAGCTGCAAGGCTCAAGTTATTTTTCAAAGATCGACCTAAGGTCAGGATATCATCAGCTGAAGGTGAGAGAGCAAGATATCGAGAAGACTGCATTCAGAACACGATATGGACACTAGGAGTTCTTGGTTATGTCGTTTGGACTAACCAATGCTCCCGCAACATTCATGGATTTAATGAATAGGGTTTGTAATCCGTTCCTTGATAAATCTGTGATAGTGTTCATAGATGACATTCTGATTTATTCGAAAAGTCAAGATGAGCATGGCAGACACTTGAGCGAAGTGTTGGAAGTCTTGAAGAAGGAGAAGCTGTATGCTAAGTTCTCCAAGTGTGATTTTTGGATTCGAGAAGTCCAATTCTTGGGTCACGTGGTCAACCAAGAAGGGATAATGGTTGATCCAGCAAAGATTGAAGCTGTGATGAAGTGGGAACAACCAAAAAGTCTCACGGAGGTCTTAAGCTTTTTAGGATTAGCTGGATATTACCGAAGGTTTATCCAAGGCTTTTCTTCGATCGCTACTCCATTAACAGCTTTGACTCACAAAGGAGCTACTTATGCTTGGAGTGATAAACACAAAGAAGCATTCGAGTTGCTAAAGTAGAAGCTATGTGAAGCACCGATTCTTTCTCTACCCGATGGAGTTGAAGACTTCGATGTCTATAGCGATGCGTCTGGTGTTGGGTTGGGTTGTGTATTGACCCAAAGAGAAAAGGTGATAGCATATGCGTCTCGACAGCTGAAGGAGCATGAAAAGAACTACCCCATTCATGATTTGGAGTTGGCAGCGATAGTATTTGCTCTAAAGATATGGAGGCATTACCTCTATGGCACGAGGTGCAAACTTTTCACTGATCATAAGAGTCTCCAATATCTCTTTAGTCAGAAGGAATTGAATATGAGGCATCGACGCTGGCTAGAATTACTTAAGGACTACGACTGTGAGATACTTTACCACCCTGGTAAAGCAAATGTTGTTGCTGATTCTCTCAGTTGGAAAGTCAATCTTGAAAGAAAAAGGCCAAGAGCGTTGAGAATAGAAGTTGTCTCAACCATTGTGGAGAGTATAAAGAAAACTCAAGAAGAAGCTTCTGAAAAGAATGACCGGAAGGAGGAACATTTGGGCAAAACGTTAGTGTTTGGTACAAACAGTCATGGACTGAAGGTATTCCAAGATCGTATTTAGGTAGCTAAGTCAGGAGGAATAAGAGATCTTCTGATGGAAGAAGCTCACAAAACCGTGTACTCAATTCATCCTGGCAGCACTAAAATGTATAGGGACCTAAAACCCTATTACTGGTGGCCGACGATGAATCTCGACATTGCGAAGTATGTGGCGGAGTGTGTGACATGTGCGAGGGTCAAGGCACAACATCAGAAACCATACGGGAGTTTAGAACCTTTGCTTGTACCTATGGGTAAGTGGGAAGACATCACTATGGATTTTGTCACTAAACTGCCTAGAACAAAGAATGGTCTCGACATGATTTGGGTGGTCGTTGATCGCTTCACTAAGAGTGCGCACTTCATAGCAGCCAATGAGAAATGGCCCATAGATAAGCTTGCGAGTTCTTACGTGAAGGAAATTGTGAGGCTACACGGTGTTCCATTAACGATCGTATGAGATCGTGACAGTCGTTTCACCTCAAGGTTTTGGAGAAGTCTACAAGAGGAATTGGGTACCAAGTTGTGTTTGAGTACAACTTACCATCCACAGACTGATGGTCAGAGCGAACGAACGCTACAAACGCTTGAAGATGTGCTGAGAGCATGTACCCTGGAATTCCAAGGTAACTGGGATGAACATTTACCTTTGGTAGAATTTTCCTACAATAATAGTTTCCACTCGAGCATAAAGATGGCACCTTACCAAGATTTGTACGGACAGAAGTGTCGTACGCCGTCTTGTTGGCTTGAGGCTGGGGAAAAGCAGTTTATGGGACCAGAGATAGTCCATCAAACTGCTGAAAAGTTGAAAATAATTAGGGAGAGAATGTTAGCAGCTCAGGATCATCAAAAGAGTTATGCTGACAAAAAGCGAAGACCGATGACTTTTGAAGTTTGAGATTCGGTTTTGCTTAAAGTCTCGCCGTGGAAGGGACTTATAAGATTTGGTAAAAGGGGAAAGTTAAGTCCAAGGTTTATTGGACCGTTTAAAGTTCTTCAGATGATTGGGAACCAAACTTACAAGCTAGAACTACCCGAAGTACTGAATGGAATTCATAACACTTTCCATGTATGTTACTTGAGGAAATTCACGGGAGAAGTTCCCGACATGATCCCACTTTCGGAATTGAGAATTGATGAGAACAAGAGGTTAATTGAAGAACCAGAGGCAATCGTTGACCGAAAGACTAAGAAGTTGCGACGCAAGATGGTCGAATTAGTGCTTGTCCGGTGGAAACATGCGAATGGGCCAAATCTCACCTAGGAAACGGAGAGTGACATGATGAGTCGCTATCCGCATTTGTTTGTTGATGTGTGATTCCGGGAACAGAATCATTCTAAGGTCGAGAGAATTGTAACGCCCGCGTTTCTAGGCTAGGCATTAATATTGATGTAATAGTCTAGGTTAACATTTGTAACTCATTTTGAAATAATAAGAATGTATTATTTGAGTATTATGTGTTTTATGCTTAATTGTGTGGCTTAATTAAATTAAGGATAAAAATAAGCGTCAAAATAAAATGTGAGATAAACCCGATATAGATACATGAATGCGTAGTGGTCGTGACGAGGTTTCCGAATATATAAAGAATACTGAAATCCGAGTTATAACGAAGAAGTTATGACCTGTCGAAGTTTCGCGACAGAACCGGCACGACGCTATGTGACGTAAAATACGAATTTAAGATAGAGCGGTATCTATCCTTGGTGATCTAAACGAAAGTCGTAGAATATGTTAAACCGAGAGCGTGCATAAAAAGAAGGTCTAAATCTGACTTCGTATGAGGAAGTTATGATTTTTCTAAGTTTCAGCTTAGAAGTATGCAGCCCGAAGTTCGATTTTGAGATCGAGTGATTTCTAGCCAAAACAATCTAAATGAGAATCGAAGATATCGTCGATAGTAGTCCAACGGTAAAACGACAGACGAAAACGGACGTCAGATGAAGAGGATATGATTTTCTAACGGAGTTTTCCTGTCCCGACTTATTAAAAATAATATAATAAAAATAAAGTCAAAATTAACCAACGGAGTCTAAACGAGAGTTGTAGATACTTCTCTACAAGTATTCGATTGAAATTCACGGGAACATACACAAGCTGTTGATTATCTTTCTTAATAATTAACGAAGCAATCTCTGCCCGGGGTTTAACTGCCTTTGTGTCGAAATTTTATTTTTCGACATCACAGATCCAAAATTTTCGTTAGTTTGCTTCTTATCTTATTCTATTGGCACACTGCACTCACGAAATCCTTGAGGTTCTGAGTATTACCAACTCAGGCTGATGATTTCAAAAAGTCTGGCATATGACTTCGTCTCTAATCCCAAAGACGAAAGAGCCTTACCTCCATGCCGAAGGTTTTCGATCTTATCCACTTGGTACTCACGAACAGTCTGATCTGACAGTTTGGCAACGTGATCCGATTTTCAAGGTACTTTTTCTGACGTGGTACTCATAATGGCTAGTGGTGCGAGTTTCAAGGACAGACGTGGCCTACTCTTTAAATAAATCGTTTGGCATTCCATTGGTTTGATTTTCAAGGTACTTTTACTCTGATTTGATTTGAAAGTAATGTGATATAATCACATTCTAGCATGTAGCACTTCTAGCTACAAGTTTCAACGATCGCGATACTTCTATTGATCGCTTCGATTATCTTTCACTTCGATCTTCTAGCTTAAGTTGGATGTTACATCGAACTTGGTTCTCTGAACCACGTAACATTTTCATCTTAGTCAGACTCGATTTGATATGACCACTAGGGTCGGAATAACAATCATCTTCTTAGCCATTACCGAAACGATGGTAACGACATACATGAATAAAACATAATCAATTACTAGCGCCTTGGTAACCTTGTGACTTTCCCTGATCCAAGTGTGAGTCCTCTACTTCTGGTAGTATAGGCGTCTACTACCTTTCACACCTACTCATACTCGTCCCAAGTATTATCTCTCAGTTCTCCAAGTTATTATCACAAAAACAATTTTAACACATACAAATGTGTCCAAACAGTCATATAATTTTCCCTAGACTCTACTAGGACTTCTTCCATGCGTATCTTCAATCATTAATTCTGCTTCAACTCGATTGGTGGTCGAAATTCCAGATGATGGGATAACATCACAGATTGTACCAAAAATCTTTCTTTCTGCCAATCGAAAGTGTACTTCTTCCGTACTAGACATATTATTTATTAGACGCATTCTAAAGGCAAGATACCTCTCTTACGGTATCTTCCGATAGGTATCATTCACTATCCTCACCTTTCTTATTTCCTCTATTTTCTCAGTCTGGTACGAGTCCTTATCATGATGTTCCATACACCATAATAGTTCTTCAAGACGAGAAATTTTAGATAAAGAAGGTTTAGACGCGTAATCCTCCTTATTACTCGTAAAGTTACATGCCAGTTCTAATACCGTAATTAAACGTTTAGAATCCTATGCACATAAAATTTCCAGATCCAGTCGGCAACAGACCATAGATCCGATCAAATAATGGCATCATAAAGCATCACAAATCATTTAGCACATAAAAGCATTTTAGGCATCTTCCCTAAATAACCTAGTGTTTGTGTCTATTTAGGTGTACTACCTAAAATATATTAGACACACTCAACTTACAATCATCGCTTAGCATTCTAAGTTTATGTCTAGAAATAAATCATTATTCCTAGTTCGCTTAAACTAATGCTCTGATACCAACTGTGACATCCCCAAATTCACGGTCATTTTAAAAAATTTATTTATGCTTATTTGAAAATCAGAGTATTCATTTTAAAGAATAATATTGCGGAATTTGTTCCCAGAAAAACATGATAAACATATTATCATGCATTTCCGAAGAAATATATTTTGTTTCTATTAAAACTTTGGGATGTCATTGTCAATACAGAAACATAAGCATGAACAGACCTTACATTCATTTAGATTAGTGATCTACATCTCCATTAATCTCTCAGTGTAATGTAGCTTCGTATCGACACTTGTGATACAAATAAACTGAGTGGGTCAGGTTGGGAAACCTAGTGATTATATAGGGATTTCAATCCTACAACGTTATATATATATATATATATATATATATATATATATATATATATATATATATATATACAACATATACAATTTCACCTCATATAAGCAATTTTTACCCCACCCCGTCGATCCTAACAATGGCACGATCTATACTCTCGGATCTAAAATTAACCTCTTTACCTAATCCATACTCCCGGATCTAAAATTAACCTCTTTACCTAATCCATACCCACGGATCTAAAATTAACCTCTTTACCTAATCCATACTCCCGGATCGGGTATGTCTAATCCATGCTCTCGGATCAATAACTATGCCCATTCCATACTCTCGAACTAGAGACAATTGACTATGTCTAATCCATGCTCCTGGATTAACGACAAATAACTATGTCCTCTCCATACTCTCGGACTAAGGACAAATGACTATGTCTAATCCATGCTCCCGGATTAATGAAAAATAACTACGTCCTCTCCATACTCTCGGACTAAGGACAAATGACTATGTCTAATCCATGATCCTGGATTAATGACAAATAAGTATGTCCTCTGCATACTCTCGGACTAAGGACAAATGACTAAGTCTAATCCATGCTCTCGGATCGATGACAAGTTTTAAAGTTCTACTCTTCGTGTATATCTCACTCGTACTCATATGAAGATACTACCCAATATTCCTCTTAATTAATTTAGGTTTACTCTGTATCCTAAATCATCATATTTATCATATATGCTCTTAACACGTATTTAAGGAAATATGAAATAATTCACACACAAACATATATTTAATACTTTAATCAATACTTGTATAAAAAATCATGTTCATGAAAGGGACTATGCACTCACACATAAAATCTTTAACATATATTTAATACTTGTATTAAAATCATGTTCATGAAAGAGACTATGCACTCACTTGTTAAAGTGATGATTCCAAACTCGGGCAGTGCTTCGCTTCTAACAATTCTATTCTCCTTCGAAGAAACCTAGTATCATTACCACTAGATTTTAGTCTAATATTTATAGCGACTATTTACAAGTGATATTGTTTTATAAGTGTTAAACAATACTTTTTAACCACTATGTACAGACAGGGGCTAGACATGAAACACCGGAGGGCAGGACCATTTTGGCATTATAGCACTTCTGAAATCCAGCAACCCTATGCGGCCCTTCAAACCAGATTCCCCGTATCGTGTCTAGTTAAAAGATATATGTAATAACACTTTGTATATTATATTTTATAATATATGTATTGTTTATAAGTTCATAATAACAATATTGAACTTAAACATAAGCTATACTTAAAGTACGGTAAGCATATCTCACTTACCGGGGGTTTGGCTAGGAACCGGGTTCTACGGGGGCAGAACTTCTGAGCCAAAAAGCTATTTTACTCGGAGCCTTCTAGCGCTCTGGGGAGTTTTCTCTAGCACTTAGAAGTTACTAGAGGTTGGGGGAGGTTTAGAGAGAAGTTAGAGAGAGAGAGAGAGGTTAAGGTGTGAGGAAAATAAGTGAGCCTTGCATGGTTTTTATAGGCTGAAAAATGGATCAACTCGGTGAGTTTTGAGCCTCCAACTCATCAATTTGGGTGCCAGGTGTCACCATCTGGTGGCAAGGCGTGGGGAGGAAGCAATGGCTCAGATCGCGCCATGTCACCCACTTCGCATCAGCCCATACCGACTTCTAAATTCCGTAACTTTTGCATATGAGCTCTGCTTTCGACTTTCTTTATATCCACACGTAGGTATTGACTAGATCTAAAACTCTCCTTTTGAATCCATCGGCTAATTCTCGACCGATTTTAAATTTAACAGTATGAGAAGATTACACTTTTTACCGACAGTGTAAAATTCATAAGTTCTGCATACGGACTCCGTTTTTGACTGTCTTTTTATCGTTGAGAACCTATTAATGAGATATTCAATTCTCATTTAGGCTGTGTCAGCTAAAAATCGATCGATCTAAAATTCGAATTCCGGGCTGCACACTGCTCTGTCAAATCTTAGAAAAATCATAACTTCCTCATACGAAGTCAGATTTGGACGTTCTTTATATGCACGCTCTCGGTTTAACGTATACTACAAATTTTTTTTTTAGATCCCTAAGGCTAAAAAGTAATTTATCAAAAATTCACTTTTTACGTTAAGCGGTGCCGTGTCGGTTTAGCCGTGAAACTTCGACGGACCATAACTTCTTCGTTATAACTCGGATTTCGGTGTTCTTTATATATACGGAACCCTTGTGACATATATTATACCTTGTTTAAGATTATTCATTCTAAATACTCTGCCATCAAAAAGTCATTTTTGACGCTTATTTTCTCTAAATTGACTAGCAAGAATTTGCGGGCGTTACAGATTGCATGCACCACAACCCTTTTCTTTTATTAGAAAACTCTTTTATAAAACATTTATCTTTGAAAAATATACCAAACCTCAGTTTGAGTTCAGAAAAACCCGAGTGTATGCCTGAATCCCTCAAACCAAGGCTCTGATACCAACTTGGAACATCACAAAAATCAAGACTAAAATTTTTATTTTTTACATTAATAATCCTATCTTTTAAAAGATGTCCACGTAACCATAATAGAATCAAAGTGTAATCAAAACATCCAAATACATCAGAGTTAAATAAAATGCAGAATAATGTGATGTGTGCGATGCGATCACCCCGAGCTCTTCCCCTTGGATCCGGAAGTAACTGAAACATAAACTGAAAACCGTAAGGACGGAACATTGTGAGTTCCCCAAGATACCACATACCATACATATCAAACACATAATGGGCCCCGCCCGTCATCGGGCTCCACCCGACATCGAGCGCCGCTCGGAACAGATCTGTCAGTAAATAATGGGCCTCACCCTCCATCGGTCCCCTCCCAGCATCGGGCCCCGCACGGTACATATACAAACACATAAACACATGCAAGAATCACAAAGATAAATAACATACAAGTTAATCACTAGGCCCTCCCGGTATACATATAAACACATAACACATGCAAGAGTCACGCAGACAAATAGCATCCTAATCATAACAAACTATGGGTCGGTATTGGTGCCTTCGACCCGTCAAGCACAATGAGACACTCACCTCAAGCTGCTGAATATCTAGGATAAAAGCTCAGACTACTGATTCGTACAAATCCCCGCGCTAACATCATCAATAATACACAATTAATAATTGGTTCTTAAACCATAAGCAAGAATCTAAATCACTTGTCCAACATCCAAGATAAAAGACCATTTTACCCTTTTCCTACTTGGCCCAAACCAAAGTCGAACCCAATTGCTCCCAAAAGCCCAAATTCCTAAAATGGCACCCAAAGCCCAATATGGCCCAATCTAATAAGGCTCAATGTCCAACAATAGCCCAAAGTCCATAAATGATCCATAGGACTTAAGGGGTCAAGCCCAATCGAAACATAGCCCAAAAAATCCAAGCCCACAATTCATTCGGCCCATAGAGTAGCATGCACTCGGCGTACCAGGCTCGTACGCCCTGCGAACGTGATCAATCTAGAAATGGGCATGCACCTAGTACACTCATCTTACCCATGAGTATGCCCCACGTACTGGTCTGATCACAAACCCATGGCCAAACGACTTAACCACTTCAGAACTTATCATCCAATCCACAAAATAACATCATATTAATGTCCTAACCCATACAGTCGAAGGCTTTAAGCCTTTGCATGGCTAAAACACCCCAAGGTCCAATTCTAGCATCTTAACTCCATTAAGAGAAACACCAACCTTGCATGGTTGAAAAAAACCCATCAAGTTATCATTTTTATGAACAAGGGACCTCAGAATAGCCTAGATCTATCATCCCAAATTGCTGAAGTATCCTATACTCCCAAACAAAGCTTAAAGGACCCAAAAATGCATAAACAAGGCCCTAAACTAGATCTAGCATAAAAAATCATCAAGTTGAGAGCTTTATACCTCAAATAGCTTGCAAAGTTGATGATGGTTCTGGATCTACAAGCTCAAGCCACACCAAAGCAACCTTCAAGTGTTCTTCTTCCTTCAAATCACCAAAAACACTACCAAAATTCACTTTCAAGCTTAAAACTCACAAATGGCAGTTAGGGTTTCGTTATTATGGTTTAGGGGAGTGGAAGTTGACCAAAAGATACCACCAAAGCAACGTCAGTTATTTAAATATGGAACAGACCCTAAAAATCAGGGTTTATCCCTGCTTAGCGTAGGCTCCGTATACTCCTACATACGCCCAACGTACGTGGACGCCTCTGCGACCAATTAATGAGCCAGTACGCCCAACGTACTTATAGAGTACGCCCAGCATACTCGGCTAGGGACTAAAATGGGAAGAATTCACCTTAAGTGTTAAAAAGGAACATACCATTATATCTCGAATGTTACAAAGGTGCTACTGTTTACAAAACTTTTGGTGCTTCAATTTAGCCTAATTTTTAAGTCTAAAGAGGCTAAAAGACCAATTACGACCATCAAAAGTCTTTATGAAATATATGGTTCCAGTCAAGCATATCCCTATTTGTTTATTTGAAGGAATGATTATATATTATAAATTACAAACCCCCACTTATTAGAATTAGAACAAATTACTGAAATAGTCCCTGTGGTTTGATTAAAGTTGCACGTTTGGTCCCTATCTTTTTTTTTGCACTCGGACCATCCTCACATTTTCTTTTTATTACCCGCCTTATCCCTGTATTCGTTAGTCGTCAATTCCAAACGTTAAGTCCCCCCACGTGCTTCGCACATGAGGGATATTTTCTTCATTTTATACATGACGCCTAAATGCAATGGCAATCGTTTCTTCATTCCGATCACTTTATGATCACCTCCCTCTCACACTCTCTCTCTCACTTAATGTCTAACTCCTCAAAATCGAGTAGAAACCCTAACTCCTCAAAATTCTGCAAGAATCATCGAAGCAACAATGGTGGGTTGGAGGATTAGAGCAAACATGGAAGAAATAGACGTTGAAAAACATTACGGTAACCCCTTATTTTCAAAAATTAAATTTATCACCTACAAATTTCAAGTTAATAAGTTGAAGCTTTCTATTTTACAGTTGGTCATCCAACTATCTTCTCCATAAAATTATTCTATGGTGGAGAGTTTACGAAGTTTCCTAGAAGGAGGTACGTGAAGGGTAAAGAAAGATACGTTGATCTATTGGACAGTGATCAATTTTGTGTTCATGATATTGATGAGATGATGAAGTCCCTAGGTTATGTTGAGGAGGGTAAGTTCCTTTATTACCACTTCAAAAGACCCTTTTCAGATTTGGACTTTGGGTTGTTTGCATTGGCTAGTGACAGTGACATTAACCATTTGGGTACATACGTGGGCAAACATAAACTGATTGAAGTTTATGTTGAACATGGTAAAACTATGTTGCATACATATACAATGTCATCTACCCCTAGTAAAGTTAGGATAGAAGAAATCATTGATCAACCTTCGTGTAGTAGAAGGCTATTTTTGGAATGGAAGAAACTAAAACAGGGGATTGTATTGGATCAAGCAAACCAGATGTTGTGCCAACAAAAGAAACTGAAAGTGACCAAATTGATGCCCACTGTGAAACACAAGGTGTATTTGATGAATTTGATGAAACTCTAAATGAAGAACCTGGAGGGGTTACTCATGAAAGTGACGATAGAGATGATGTTGATGATAGTGATGATAGTGAGTTCATAGTAGACTTAGATAACCCCCTAGATGAACCTGAGGTAGACATGAATGAGTTTTTGTTAGATATTGATGAAGATATAGAGTGGGTGGGTGATCTTGGAGGGTCAAATGTCAAGGAAACAGAAACAAGGTAAATTGATGATATTGAGGTTGTAAACAATGAGGTATTCTTATATGAGTCATCATCTGATGAAGGTGGGAGGAACAGGAGAAGAAAGTCAATAAAGGCAATCCGAAGGGCAATGGAAAATAGTGAAGCAAGAGTTAGTGATCCATTCTAAATGTACCAAAAATCACCTCATCTGAAGAATTAAAAGATGCAATAAGAAAACATGTTGTAGAGAAAAGGAGGGAACTAGACTTCATAAAAAATGACAAAAACAGAGTGAGAGCTATTTGCAAAGGTACTATCCCAGAACTTGGTCAAGTTGACCCATGTGGACCCAGTCAAAGCAATAAAGAAAGTGAAGAAAACAAGTGTCCATGGGTACTTTATGCTTGCAAGTGGGAACAAGATGTTGACCGGGAGATCAAGACCTACAAAAAAGAGCATAGATGTCTACAAACAAGAAATGTGAAAGCTTGTACCTATAAGTTCTTCGCAAAGAAAATAGTGCAGCAGACTGAAAGCAACCCGACAGTCCCTACACGAGCTTTACAAGAACAACTTCAACGTGAATACCAAGTAGATATTTCGAAGATGAAGGTATTTAGGGCTAAAACATAGGCATTGAATCAAGTAAGGGGCGATTATACAGGGCAATATACAATACTAAGAGACTATGTTCAAGAACTTCGCACTCGAAACCCAAGGACTACAGTTAAGATAGAGGTGGAAAGTGAGCCAAACCCAACTTCTGAGACTAGAACTTTCAAATGGATCTACATCTGTCTAGGGCCATTAAAGAAAGGTAAGTACATTGATAGCATAAATTAAAGCTTGTAAATTAAAATTGACACAAAAAACCCAAATGAACACTAATAATAGCCTCAAGGTCCTATTCTCATGTTAAAGCTCATCCATTGACTTCTGCAAATCAGGGGAAATACTTTTTTCAGTTTTTTCACCATTAAAGTTGTCCTCATCAACCCAATGTATAAAACCACATTTTGCTCCCTACATTTTGAGTAATATGTTGTGTGTTAAACGTATGTGATATATAGATATACTTAAGAAGAAATTGCCCTTACCTTCCCAGTACAACAATAGAAAAATCTTCCAGGGTTTTTCTTGGTAGTCGATCTTCGTATCACACCAACTTGACAACACTTGCAGGTTTTTTCCATTAGGGTCGATCGACACTTCAGAGAAGAGGAAATGAAAGAGATGAAGAAAGGGCGTATAAGAAAATACAAAGAATCAGGGTTTAGGGGCGTTCTAATAGGTTTTTTATATAAAATGATGAAAATACCCCTCATGTGCGAAGCATGTGGGGGGGGACTTAATGTTTGGAATTGACGACTAACGAACACTGGACCAGGCGGGTAATAAAAAGAAAAGGTGAGGATGGTCCGAGTGCAAAACAAAAGATAGGGACCAAACACGCAACTTTAGCCAAACCACAGGGACTATTTCAGTAATTTGTTCTTAGAATTATAAGAAATATAAATACATGTCGATTGAAGTTCCATGTGTGTTTGGCATTGGAATTATAAGGAAATTCGAAGAAATGTCATGGTTTGTGTCAAGTGAAATAAATATATATTTTTTAGAGTAAATTACACGAATGGTCCCTATGGTTTGGAGTAATTTGCACGTTTGGTCACTAAATTATTTTTTTAACTCGGAAGATCCCTACAGTTTGTTTTTATGGCGCGTTTGGTCCTTGTCTTACCTAAACAAATTATTTTTCCCTTGATTTTTTAAATTTATTTAGATAAGATGGAGTAGGTAAGGTAAGGTGAGGTGGAAGTGGGGTTGGGGTGTGTTTATTTAAATAAATTAAAAAATCAAGGGTAAAATAGTCTTTTAGGTAAGGGAGAGACCAATCGCGCAACAAAAACAAACTGTAGGGAGCTTCCGAGTTAAAAAAATAAGTTATGGACCAAACATGCAAATTACCCCAAACCATAGGGACCATTTGTGTAATTTACTCTTTTTTTAATTGAAAATATTTTGTAGGCAATATTTAATTGAGAACACATGGTGTATAAGTCATTATATTCGTTATATGTTGTGTTTATTGAGTTTTATTTCGGTGTCGTATCTTGTTAATTGATGTGTCGAAATTGGAACACGGACACGGCACAATACGATATTGGCTTTTTTATACACTACGACACAAACATGTTTCGTTTATTGTATTTTTATAGTGTCGTGTCAACTTTAGATACCCCTAGACTCATATCTAATGATATCGTAATATTTCTTTTATGTTATTATATATTACTATAAAAAAATGTGTGCTACCCTAGTCGAAAATTTTTGGTTCCGCCACTGTCAACCGTGTGATTTTTATGTTTTTAAAAGGTCTTATTTTAGTTTTTACGATTAACCCCAAAAATGTAGAATTAGTATTCAACAACTGGTTAGAATCCCACATATTTAAATGTATTCATATATTTTTAAAAAATAAAAATAAAACTATTAATATGAGGTAGAAAAAACATCATAAATTGTGCCTGCGGTTTTCCAAAATCTGAAGTTTAGTCCCTGTGGTTTAAAAACGTCATAGATGGTCCATGTGATATCCGCCTAAAATGGATTCGGGTCAACCCAACCCAATTGGAAATTTAATAAACCCTACTCAAGATTACTTGACGCTAATAGGATCAAAACCCATACAATACGATATAACTTGACGTTAATAGCAACATAGTATTGTACAACGTTATAACTATAATCAAAGTAACTTATGATACCATATTAAAATCAAATCAAAGTATAATGCTCTAATTAAATTAAAAGAATCAAACTTGAATTTTCTAATTAAACTTCAAATCAAAGTAGATTGTTATAATCAAATAATAACCTATCTTTTATAAAACTCCATTTTTATAAACTTTACATTAAATTTTATAAAACTCTATTTTTTATAAACTTTACTTTAAATTTTATAAAACTCATATATTAATTATGTAAAAGATGCTTGTGTTAGTGGGAAATTATGAAGACCACCAAAAGCAAAAAGATTATTCCCATGGTCTCCCACTCACACCTCCCATCCACTTTCCTTTCCTTTTTCTCCCAACACATTATTCTCTTCACCACTTAAATCTTCTCTATTCTTGCTCTCACTCTCAATCTCGAAATTTCCTCCAAGAATACCCATATTCCATCCAAGAACAATCTATTATACTCAAATCTTCATCCCTCTTGAAGCATTCATCAAGGTATGTTGTTAAAAGTTTCAAATTCCTACAAGAAACAAATTAAATCCACCAAAATATCTAAAACTCATTTTTTTCATAAACCTGATTTTTCTCAGAATATCATCAATAAAATAAGAAGTTCTGGAAATTTTCAGAAAATAACTTATTTTTATTGAATTATCATAATTATTTCAATAAAGTAGGGCAATAATTCACATAAAATACTTGTTGCATTCAATAAATTCTGAGAAAATTCTGGGATGACTTGTATACTGATTAAACATGATATATGAAGTTTCATGCATTTATATTACTGTTTACTATTATTTATGATTTTATTGATTAATTAGTAATGAAATATATAAAAAACTACTTCCCATAGTCACAAATATCTGAAACTTATACACTGGGCTCTACATCATGTTATAAAACTATGGTTAATTTTACAGATCTTTTGAGAATCATTTACTATTTTTCCCGAATTTTGTGTTGTTTAATCATTAAAATATTAAATAAATACTAAAACAGTTCAGAAAAATATACAAATTTTACAGTAATTCATATTGTATGAAATAATGATTTCCTAATAATTTCATAATTTTTCAATACTATTTACTATTTAAAACTATTTTCCTAAGTATTTAAGCATGTAAAAATGCATTTTAATGATTATTTCATATAAATAATTGTTAAAATCTGTAAATAATTATAATTGGGCAAGTTATTATTTTAATAAGAAATTATTAAAATCTGGCCTAAATTGAAAATATAAATTAATTATGCAAAGTAAGTAATTCAATTTAAAATTCATTTAACAAATAAATACCTTAATATTATAATCAAAATGAATTATTGTTAATTCATCTAATATAAGAATACGTGTCTAATTATTTGTATTAATACTCCATTCTTGTTTAGCAGTTCCTAAACCAAAACTATTAATTATATTAGGTTCTACGCCATTTTGACTCGAATCGTCTATCGTACGACACACGCATTTCGTTTTGGGACTAAAGTGAGTAATCTACCCCATATTTTATAATTTTCAATACTTTTGGGGTGTATCATGTGGTTCTAATATGTTCCAACTTCATTTTATTGTTTTATCACAATTGAGACATTGTTGGGACATTTATACGTGACTCATTAATTGTATAACTATTGTTTGTTTACGCTACATGTACTTGTAGTGCATTATCATTTTTAGTCTAATCTCCATGACTATGCCCCTATTCTTGAGGTACGTTATGGACAATAATAGCACTATTGGGTTGACCACCCCGCCTTGGGACGCTAAGGTGATTGATCACACGTGGTTGAGTGTGTATGATGATTAGATGCTCCATCCTATATATATTTATATATATACATATGTGTATATATATAGGGTGAGGACTTATTGTTGTTGTTATCAATTGTTAATCAATTTTTGATTTATAAACCGTTATCTCAAGTATAATTGTTTGGCGACTTCAAAAGAAAACATATTTCAAATTATAAATGTTTCAACTTCACAATTTTCTCTACTAAAATTTGATTACTCACCAACTCTCGTAGTTGACCTGTTTTTACCCATGATGCAGATTTGAAGAATGAAGAATGATGAAAAATAGGTTATGCCTTAGAAATCCACAAGACAATTTAAATTTGATGTAATAAATGTGGTTTACATTTGTATTTGTACTTGTATGTTGTGGATCTTGTTTGCATACTTAGTACTTAATTGAATCTAATCACATTATAACCTAGTTGTCATGAGACTTTGAACAATATATCACGCCTTGATCGATTCCGACAAGGATCGGGGTGTGACAGATTGGTATCATAGCCCTTGACTATAGGGAATTAGGTTAATTGCCTTGACCTAGTCTATAGCCTCTAGGGTCCTCTCGTATGCTAGTTTATAAAATGCACACACAACTGTATGCAATTCGCACTTAGAAAATCCTAGGAATACCTTTGTGTGTTAATTGCTCTCTTAAGTGCATACGTATTACTCCTGACACTTATATGTGTGCATACACTTGTGAATATTCTCCACTTTCTCTGAAAATCACACACATACTCAAGTTGTTTAACAAAATGTATATACATATATGTATTCCTTAGAGCTCATAGGAAATTCAAAGTCATCCACTCTAGTTGGGTAGGATCATAGTAATGGACGCGTAGTAACTGGAAGGGGGAGGTGCCGGTAGCCCGAAAGTCCTGACTAGGTAAGCATTCGTATACATCCCAATCAACCGAGGGACCAGTTTGCTTATCTGGGGACCAAAGGCGAGAGTTCCCAAACCTATAGGCCAAAGCGCGTCATTCACATTACTTTTGAGCCATCAAAATACCCGACCTTATCAAACGTATCCGAAAGGATACACTCCAAAATGGCCAACTCATGGACTATTAAGTTCCCTAATGGGCCTAGAAGTGGGAAATAAATGTGAAAACTTAGTTTTGTGGGGGCCCACGCAAGTGCTACATGTTTCACATTTAGTAACCATGGAAAGCCCAAAAGGTGCCCAACACTCCTAACCATGGCCCAACAAGTGTTTTACAATTATTTTACCCAACAATGTCTAAAAACTTTATTTCCATAATCAATTTACAAATAACTCACAAGTCCATATGCGTGTTTCTCGTAGATGGCATTACGACCCCCATACGCTGCTCGCAACAACAGAAGGCTAGCTGCCCTGGTCGCCAAGGAGGTAGCAAACGTCATCCCAACAATTGCAACCCAACTTCATTCTCTTCAGCCACAAGCTCCAGCAACAACTCCTCGTTGCTCGTTTAAGCACTTTCGTAACTGCAATCCGCCTTACTTCAAAGGCACCGATGGTGCCACCGCACTCCTCACATGGATTGAAGAAATGGAGAGTACTTTCATCCATAGCGAGTGTCCTGAGGACCTGATGGTCCGTCATGCTACAGGGTGCCTCCTAGGTCATGCTCTCACATGGTGGAACCTAGAAAAACGGGCAAAGGGAGAGGCTGTTGCCTTGGGAATGGCTTGGTCAAAACTAAAAGAACGCATGATGGAGAAGTTCTGCCCTGACAGCGAATTGCAAACTCTCGAGGATGAATTCTGGAATCTGAAACAGGAGGGAGGCGACAACGCGACCTACACCAATAGATTCCATGATCTCTCGAGACTCCTACCTCACATGGTTCAACCTACGAAAACTGCAATACGCTGCTACATCAAAGGGTTACCACGCCAGATCCGTGATTCGGTGACCAGCAGCAGGCCATCTACCCTAGAATCCGCCATTGAATTAGCAGGTCAACTCAACGAGGACAATGTGAACGATGGTGTCCTCCCACGCAAGGGTTCAAAGATGTCAACTGAAAAGTCGACCCCTGAGACCCCCCAAATTGTCAAGTTCGAGTCCTCCCACCGACATGACAAAAAGAAGCGGAAAAGTCATCACCACAACCATGCTGTTATTACCCCTGCTACTCCTATCACCCAAGTCACCCCACCAGCCCAACCAAATAAAAATCCGTATACCGGACCTCACCCCCTCTGTAACCACTGTAACTATCACCATATGACCACTAGCCCGTGTCGCCTCTGTACGAATTGTGGTCGCTATGGCCACTTGGCGGACACATGTCGTGCACCAAAAACTCAGCGACCACTCTATCTACCCTCAAATCAGCAAACACAAACCCGGTATCCAACTGGAACATGCTTCAACTGTGGTGACCCCACCCATTTCAAAAACGCGTGTCCTAGGTTAGTCAATATCATCAACACCCAAGCCCAGGCAAATCCAACAATGCAGGTTCCAGCTCCCAAAGGCCGAGCCTTTGTCATTACCGCAACCCAAGCAAAGACCGATAACAAGGTCGTAAATGGTACGTTTCTCATAAATAATTGCTACGCATCAGTACTTTTTGATTCAGGTGCCGATAAAAGTTTTGTGTCTTTGGAATTTGAGCCCATACTTCACACACCTCGCACGATTCTTAATGAGTACTTTACCGTAGAAGTCGCCGATGGAAAATACGTTTCACTCAATGCAGTCATCCAAGATTGCACTTTCGATTTTTCTGGTCATAAATTTTCTGTCAATTTAGTTCCTATGGAACTTGGTAGCTTCGACATCATCGTAGGAATGGATTGGCTATCCCAAAACCATGCTGAAATAGTATGTTACAATAAGTTCATTCGTATTCCTCTCGCCGACGGTCAAAGTCTTCGTATTTATGGCGAGACTCATTCGAAAAAGCTTAGTCTTATGTCATGTACTCAAGCTCGATCATATCTACGAAAAGAATACATGGCTTTCTTAGCCCATGTGGTGGAAACAAATGTCAAAGAAAAGAAGATTGAAGATATTCCGATAGTACGAGACTTTCCCGACATCTTTCCCGATGACGTATCTGGACTCCCTCTAGTACGTGAGCTAGAGTTCCGCATCGATCTTGTTCCTGAGGCTACTCCCATAGCCAAGTCTCCATATCGGTTGGCTCCAACCGAGATGCAAGAATTGGCAAGTCAGCTCCAAGAACTAACCGATAAGCGATTTATCCGCCCTAGTACTTCACCCTGGGGAGCCCCGGTTCTCTTCATCAAAAAGAAAGATGGTTCGTTTCGTATGTGTATCGATTATCGGGAGTTAAATAAATTAACCATCAAGAACCGATATCCGTTACCTCGGATCGACGACCTTTTTGATCAGCTTCAAGGAGCTTCATGCTTCTCAAAAATTGACCTTCGCTCGGGTTATCACCAACTTCGAGTACGGGAAGAAGACATCCCCAAAACCGCTTTCCGAACCCGCTATGGTCATTACGAGTTCACCGTTATGCCTTTCGGCCTAACAAATGCCCCTGCCGTATTCATGGACTTGATGAATCGGGTATTTAAACCTTATCTCGACCGTTTTGTTATCGTCTTTATTGATGACATCCTCATTTACTCCAAGACAAGGGAAGAGCATGAAAGACACCTTCGCCTAACTCTCCAAACGTTGCAAGGAAATCGGCTCTACGCCAAATTTTCGAAATGCGAGTTTTGGTTAAATGAGGTACAATTCCTTGGTCATATTGTAAGTGACAAGGGTATTTTAGTCGATCCCGCAAAAGTTGAAGCAGTCCAAAATTGGAAAGCCCCCCGTACCCCCAAGGAAATTCGGTCCTTCCTTGGTTTAGCCGGCTATTACCGGCGTTTCATTTCAAATTTCTCAAAGATTGCTTTACCGCTTACTTCTCTCACTTGCAAGGGTACACCATTTGATTGGGGACCCAAGCAGGAATACGCTTTCCAAACCCTTAAACAAAGTTTGTGTGACGCTCCGATTCTTACACTCCCTGAAGGATCCGAAGATTTCATGGTATTCTGCGATGCCTCCAATCTCGGTCTAGGTTGTGTTTTGATGCAAAGGGGAAAGGTTATAGCTTACGCATCACGACAACTCAAAATCCACGAAAGGAATTATACGACTCATGATTTGGAGCTCGGTGCCGTGATTTTCGCTCTTAAAATTTGGAGGCATTACCTTTACGGCACTAAATGCGTAATTTTCACCGACCACAAGAGCTTGCAACATATTCTTAATCAAAAGGAACTCAATATGAGGCAAAGACGATGGGTCGAACTCCTAAATGATTACGAGTGTGAAATACGCTATCATCCGGGCAAGGCAAACATCGTAGCCGACGCGTTAAGCCGAAAAGAACATGCCCATGCATTTCATCTAATATGTTCTCCTATCTTGTCCAATCTCAGCGACCGAATTCGAGGAGCCCAACACTCGGCAATCACCGAAAATGACATGCCCACGGGAATTGATGGGGAGTTAGAAACCAAATCTGATGGTATTTTCTATTATCAAGATCGCATCTGGATCCCAGATCGTAACAATCTTCGCATATTCCTGATGGAAGAAATCCATAAAACCCGATATTCCATTCATCCGGGCACTGACAAGATGTATCATGGCCTGAGAACCAATTATTGGTGGTCGGGAATGAAAAAGGATATTGCTTTATTCGTGGCCAAATGTCTTACATGTTCCAGGGTCAAAGTAGAACATCAACGACCCTCTGGACTATTGGTCCAACCAGAAATCCCCAGGTGGAAATGGGAAGCGATCGCCATAGATTTCGTAACCAAACTTCCCCGTACCACAAAAGGACACGACAGCATTTGGATAATCATTGACCGTTTGACCAAATCCGCTCATTTCCTTCCCATCCGGGAAAATTTCAAAGTCGAAAAACTTGCTCGGATTTACATCAACGAGATAGTTAGTCGGCATGGCATTCCTCTCAGCATCATTTCAGATCGTGATGGGAGATTTCTCTCTCGGTTTTGGCAATCACTTCAAACAGCCATGGGAACCCGCCTCGATCTCAGTACCGCCTATCATCCTCAGACCGATGGTCAATCTGAGAGGACAATTCAAACACTCGAAGATATGTTGAGGGCGTGTGTCTTGGATTTCGGAGGAAACTGGGACTCTCATTTACCGTTGGTGGAATTCTCCTATAATAACAGTTATCATTCTAGCATCAAGATGCCACCATTTGAGGCATTGTATGGCCGTAAATGCCGATCTTCTATTTGCTGGCATGAAATCGGTGAGTCCCACGTGATTCGCGCAACAGTGGATTCTCCAATCGTTGGTCCTGAGCTTATCCAGGAAACAACCGACAAAATCACTCAGATTCGCGATAACCTTCTCGCATCTCGTAGCCGACAAAAGAGTTATGCCGACAAGCGACGCAAACCGCTTGAATTTACCGTAGGTGACATGGTCATGTTAAAAGTGTCCCCATGGAAAGGTGTGGTTCGATTTGGACGCAAGGGTAAATTGGCACCACGCTACGTAGGCCCGTTTAAGATCATAAAAAGGATCGGACCAGTAGCCTACGAGTTGGATCTACCAACAGAGCTTAAGAAAGTTCACCCAGTATTTCATATAGCCAACCTCAAGAAGTGTTTAGCAGACGAGAACCTTCATGTTCCTCTCGAGGATATCCAAATCGACGAGACAATGCAATTTACCGAGAAACCCTTGGAAATTGTCGACCGAAAGGAAAAGCAACTCAAAAGAAGTCGCATTCCCCTGGTTAAGGTCAGGTGGCAGTCGGCACGTGAACCTGAGTATACATGGGAGCGTGAGGATCATATGCGTACCAAATACCCACAACTTTTCTCTTAAGGTACTCTCTTCTTAAATTTCGGGACGAAATTTCCTAAAGTAGGGGAGACTGTGATATCCGCCTAAAATGGATTCGGGTCAACCCAACCCAATTGGAAATTTAATAAACCCTACTCAAGATTACTTGACGCTAATAGGATCAAAACCCATACAATACGATATAACTTGACGTTAATAGCAACATAGTATTGTACAACGTTATAACTATAATCAAAGTAACTTATGATACCATATTAAAATCAAATCAAAGTATAATGCTCTAATTAAATTAAAAGAATCAAACTTGAATTTTCTAATTAAACTTCAAATCAAAGTAGATTGTTATAATCAAATAATAACCTATCTTTTATAAAACTCCATTTTTATAAACTTTACATTAAATTTTATAAAACTCTATTTTTTATAAACTTTACTTTAAATTTTATAAAACTCATATATTAATTATGTAAAAGATGCTTGTGTTAGTGGGAAATTATGAAGACCACCAAAAGCAAAAAGATTATTCCCATGGTCTCCCACTCACACCTCCCATCCACTTTCCTTTCCTTTTTCTCCCAACACATTATTCTCTTCACCACTTAAATCTTCTCTATTCTTGCTCTCACTCTCAATCTCGAAATTTCCTCCAAGAATACCCATATTCCATCCAAGAACAATCTATTATACTCAAATCTTCATCCCTCTTGAAGCATTCATCAAGGTATGTTGTTAAAAGTTTCAAATTCCTACAAGAAACAAATTAAATCCACCAAAATATCTAAAACTCATTTTTTTCATAAACCTGATTTTTCTCAGAATATCATCAATAAAATAAGAAGTTCTGGAAATTTTCAGAAAATAACTTATTTTTATTGAATTATCATAATTATTTCAATAAAGTAGGGCAATAATTCACATAAAATACTTGTTGCATTCAATAAATTCTGAGAAAATTCTGGGATGACTTGTATACTGATTAAACATGATATATGAAGTTTCATGCATTTATATTACTGTTTACTATTATTTATGATTTTATTGATTAATTAGTAATGAAATATATAAAAAACTACTTCCCATAGTCACAAATATCTGAAACTTATACACTGGGCTCTACATCATGTTATAAAACTATGGTTAATTTTACAGATCTTTTGAGAATCATTTACTATTTTTCCCGAATTTTGTGTTGTTTAATCATTAAAATATTAAATAAATACTAAAACAGTTCAGAAAAATATACAAATTTTACAGTAATTCATATTGTATGAAATAATGATTTCCTAATAATTTCATAATTTTTCAATACTATTTACTATTTAAAACTATTTTCCTAAGTATTTAAGCATGTAAAAATGCATTTTAATGATTATTTCATATAAATAATTGTTAAAATCTGTAAATAATTATAATTGGGCAAGTTATTATTTTAATAAGAAATTATTAAAATCTGGCCTAAATTGAAAATATAAATTAATTATGCAAAGTAAGTAATTCAATTTAAAATTCATTTAACAAATAAATACCTTAATATTATAATCAAAATGAATTATTGTTAATTCATCTAATATAAGAATACGTGTCTAATTATTTGTATTAATACTCCATTCTTGTTTAGCAGTTCCTAAACCAAAACTATTAATTATATTAGGTTCTACGCCATTTTGACTCGAATCGTCTATCGTACGACACACGCATTTCGTTTTGGGACTAAAGTGAGTAATCTACCCCATATTTTATAATTTTCAATACTTTTGGGGTGTATCATGTGGTTCTAATATGTTCCAACTTCATTTTATTGTTTTATCACAATTGAGACATTGTTGGGACATTTATACGTGACTTATTAATTGTATAACTATTGTTTGTTTACGCTACATGTACTTGTAGTGCATTATCATTTTTAGTCTAATCTCCATGACTATGCCCCTATTCTTGAGGTACGTTATGGACAATAATAGCGCTATTGGGTTGACCACCCCGCCTTGGGACGCTAAGGTGATTGATCACACGTGGTTGAGTGTGTATGATGATTAGATGCTCCATCCTATATATATTTATATATATATATACATATGTGTATATATAGGGTGAGGACTTATTGTTGTTGTTATCAATTGTTAATCAATTTTTGATTTATAAACCGTTATCTCAAGTACAATTGTTTGGCGACTTCAAAAGAAAACATATTTCAAATTATAAATGTTTCAACTTCACAATTTTCTCTACTAAAATTTGATTACTCACCAACTCTCGTAGCTGACCTGTTTTTACCCATGATGCAGATTTGAAGAATGAAGAATGATGAAAAATAGGTTATGCCTTAGAAATCCACAAGACAATTTAAATTTGATGTAATAAATGTGGTTTACATTTGTATTTGTACTTGTATGTTGTGGATCTTGTTTGCATACTTAGTACTTAATTGAATCTAATCACATTATAACCTAGTTGTCATGAGACTTTGAACAATATATCACGCCTTGATCGATTCCGACAAGGATCAGGGTGTGACAGTCCATGTGCTTTCAAAACTTTTGACGATTGGTCCTTACTGCTAACTCCGTTAAGTTTTGTCCGTTAACTGAAGGACATTTTCGTCATGTCACTACCACAGGGACCATTTATGATGTTTTTTCTTGTATTTTTTTTTTAAAAAAGAAAAGTTAAATACAATTAAATATATAAAAGGTCTCTCTCTCTCTCTCTCTCTCTCTCTCTCTCTCTCTAAATCCCAAAATCAAAACCTGCAACTAGTTAATACCACAACTAAAAGTGAATGTGCGAGAAATTGAAAGGAAAAGAAATCACCATCGTCGACCCTAAATGGAAACTTGGAAGAATGTGGGTTATGTTGATGTAATAGCTGAACTTCACCGTCATCGGCCATAAATTGCAACTTAGATGAACGTGTGGGAAAAATCAAAATGAAAATAAACCAGATTACAGGTGCCTTGGTTGCAATATAACCCTGTCCCTCCTTATTTGTTTGGATTAAAAACCTTCAATTAAGTTGCAGGTTATCTCAGGCATTTCATCGAGCACTTCCAGTGCATTGTGAAAGGGTATTTCGGAGGCGAGACCTAGCACCCTCCTTTCTCTTTTGAATCTCTGTTATTGACTCCGATGGTTGCTCCGACTGGTGACCAACTGACGATGTCAACTTCCTTCCTTCTGACTTTTTTTTCTTCTTCCTTCTCGGTCTTTCTTCACCACACATACACACTCTCAACAGGCCTTAGTGGCACTATAACTCACCCTCAATGCTCATCTGTAAACCGTGTGGGTTGAACTGGAACGTTTCAACTGATGTTTGATCTGTAATCCCACTGGAAAAAGAGCTGAAACAACTACACAGTACAAACACTTCATCTTAGCCTATGGATCGTAACTTCTTCTTTTCGATTCTCTCGGTATTGAGGCTCAAAGGGGGTGGGGAGCAGCTCGTAACGGACAGAAAATAGTTTATTTAGCGTAGGGATCAATTGACATTCAAAGGAATCAAATTGTAGCCTTCTAAAATGGTGAATAATGCATACAGTCGTTAAATCGATCTACTAGGAAGAAGACAGTTGGGTTTGCAATCTTAACAGATTCGGTCCTTGCAGTTTGTTCTAATGACAGATCCTACCCAAAACTGAAATATTTCTTCAAAACTGATTTCTAGAAAACATCATAAATGGTCCCTGTGGTAGTGAAATGACGAAAATGCCCTTCAGTTAACAGACAAAACTTAACGGAGTTAGCAATAATAACCAATCGTCAAAAGTTTTGAAAGCACAGGGACCATCTATGACGTTTTTAAACCACGGTGACTAAATTTCAGATTTTGAGAAACCACATGGACCATTTATGATGTTTTTTCTATCAGGTATAAAACATGTGAATTATATATATTTTTTAAATCAAAACTAATTCATTAAACAAGAAAAACATATTGCAATTTTTGTTTGTCGTTTACTATTATCAAAACCCTAGAATACCCTCGCAATATCCCCGAATTAAAAAAACTTGACCAATATCTAAATTCTAAAACAAAAGCACCTGCCAAATAATCCAGCGACACACATCATATTATGGACGTGAATCGAAAGCACTAAAAAATAATCAAAAGAAAGAACAAATTTTTAAACGGAACACCTCCGCCGGACTTCGTAAAACGACCTTCACCACCTACACGCCGGCCATATTTTCCACACAAATTCTATCTATCTAGAAACCAAACGTGGATCTCAATTTTCTACCTACTATATTCATTGTTTTCGATAATCTTGAGGTTGAAAGGTCGAAGATTTCGGGGCCTTGCATTAAAAGATCGGAGGTTTGAGTCTATTAAAAGAAAATGGCCTCATCGGGGCCGGAGCCCACGATGAATAAAAGCTCCAGTAAGTCAAAGGTGATAAAATCGATCAGGAGTTGTTCTTTGTCGGGAATGAAAGTTTCTAAAGATAAATTGAGGCAGAAGATCAGGATGCCTGAGTATTTACGTCTTGCGATCAGTGACGCCATTAAGGCTAAAAACATCAATGCCGGAAAACACCATTTCGATGCTAACAAGCTCGCTGACTTTTCCGATGATGGTGGTGATAATCCTCCCCCCGTCGCCCCTGAATCGCCTTTGGTTGTTTTTGTTAATTCCAAGAGCGGTGGCCGCCATGGCTCTGATCTTTTATCCAAGTTGCCGGATCTCATGGGCGAAGAGCAGGTATTATTTATTTCTTCTTTATCATTGTTACATTTTCATATGCATGTTTTATGTTAATTTCTATGTTGGTTAACTATTTCATTTATTCGTCTCTATATACCATAAACAATCTGTACTTTTCAGTGTACAATGTTCTTAATATCAGTTTCGGGCATTATGCCATTCAACAGTTCTTTGATCTTCAACTGAGCATTGACACATTAATTACAAAAAAAAAAGAATTGAATTCAAGAAAATGGGGTATCACTTATGAGGGTTCTAAGCAATATGTTTATGGGGACTTTTGTACTTTGTCGTGCAAAATGTCAAACAAAAGACTAAATTTAAGAACAATGATGGTTGCTTTTGCATTTACATTTCCACACTTTGTACAAAAGCCCTGGATATTTAAAAGTATAATTTTTGTCTGACATTTTTTGCAAAATTAAACAATGTTAGTGCCCAAAGAGAAACCAAATATAATGTTCAAAAGTTAAACCATTGTTAATGTTAATGGGAAGTAACATGAAACAAATAATAGACTTGAAGAAACATTTACGTCTTTTGCACAAATAAGAGATTGAAAGCAAATTTGTGTCGCATTTGAATCCACATCTCTTGATGTGATAAAAAAAATTTGCAATTTTTATCTCATAGACATTGTCATGTCCACCTAGCAAATGGGACTTAATAGATCAAGATTGCTACTTGTTTTTCGGATGCAAGATTATAATTTTCAAGATTCTTTATCTTTATACAAAATTTCAGCTACTTAAAACTAGATTTTTGTGTTTTATCGGTGATAGGTTCTTGATCTTCAAAATATAAAACCTCATGAATTTGTTCAATACGGATTGGCTTGTTTGGAAAACTTTGCATCTCTTGGAGACACTTGTGCCAAAGAAACTCGTGAAAGATTAAGGATTGTGGTACATATCATCCTCATCAACCTTTTTCCATAATCTCAACTTACATTCTATACAAATATATATGCTCGTAATATCTTATAATTTGATAGGTAGCAGGAGGTGATGGGACAGTTGGTTGGGTCCTTGGGTGCCTCGGTGAGCTTCACAAACAGGGTCGTGATCCGGTCCCACCAACAGCAATTATTCCTCTTGGCACAGGAAACGACTTGTCTAGGAGTTTTGGATGGGTAATGTTTATCATGTTCTTAATGAACTAAATCCCAATTTTTTTTAACCCTCTTTGATTTCTTGAAATGTTGTTCAACTTATATATACAGGGTGGTTCGTTTCCTTTTAAATGGAAAACAGCCATAAAGAGGACCCTTGACAGGGCCCTTCATGCTCCACTTGGCTGTCTTGATAGGTGAGTTGTAATTAATAACTTATAAAGCTTAAATATATATATTGTCCATTGATTACTTTTACCATAATCTTTAACTGATAATTGAGATGTTATTGGAGTAGTCTATAAGAGTACGTATAACTGCTTTGAGTGATCATATATACGTGGATTGATTAATGTACATTGCGTTTGATGTTGATGTCATTTCAGTTGGGAGCTTTTAATATCAATGCCGGCTGGTGAAGAATTGGAAACCCCACACGCATTGAAAAAAACTGAAGTGGTCGCTCTTGATCAGGTTCGAAATCTAGCTAGTTGTGTGTGTGTGTGTTTGTATGTATGTATCCCTTACGTAAGAGTATAACTTTCATGGGTTTGTTTCCAGGATTTAGATATTGACGGGGAATTGCCTGAGAAAGTTTCTTGCTACCAAGGAGTCTTCTACAATTATTTTAGCATAGGTATTCTTTTTGTTTTGTTTTTAGCATCGAAAAAAATCCTTCAATATCATATAGAAACCAATTATTTTAGTATTTGGACTAAAAGAGATCTAAAATGGTCAAGTATTATGCATATTTTTCATGACTGTGATAGCACGGGGGTGAATTGGGCTCTTATAAGAGCTATATTTATATATATAAAATACAAGCAAAGAATTAAGTAACTAACTGATGACGTGGTATTCTAAATAATGATGTGACATTCAGTCCCATAAGTTAAGAACTAAATCTTTTACATCTTACGTGATGCCTACAGGAATGGACGCCCAAGTGGCTTACGGTTTCCATAATCTACGGAATGAGAAACCGTATCTTGCAAAAGGTCGTATTGCAAACAAGGTTGGAATTTAAGTTGGTTTCTTATACATTTCCATCCTTCATGAAGATATTTTCATTCCTCTCATATTTTTTTGATGAAATTTGAAGGATATAAATTAGAAGTTTAAAACTTCTATATTTGAAAACTTGTATATATATTAGATTTTCGAACTATCTTTCTTGTGACAGATAATTTACTCCGGATATAGTGCCAAACAAGGATGGTTTTTCACGCCTTGTATGACCGACCCGAGCTTGAGGTAGTTTTGTAATATTAATTTAGTGATCTTACTTGATAAAATTTAAACCTAATTAAAAGACTAAAATGTGGGAACAATTGGTGAATTAAACGTTGTAAATTGTACTTTCTTTGTAAAAGAACAACTGGAAAATGCATATAGTTGCTTACTTTGGCAGGGGACTAAACAACATTTTAAGGATGCATATTAAAAGGTTAAACAGCCCAACATGGGAGCTGATTCCTCTTCCATCTAGGTAAAGTTATTTCATGGAAGCTCAAACGATCAATTATTTGAAGAAAAAAAAATGAACACCATGCACCACTTCCGATCTTTTTACTTATATATGACTTATGCGTCGACATATTTGAGCAGTATTAGGTCCATAGTCGCTTTGAATCTTCATAGCTATGCAAGTGGAAGGAATCCATGGGGTAACTTGAAGCCCGAGTATCTAGAAAAGGTAAATTCGTTGTTACTTCCCTAAATTTTAGCAATAGAAATAATGAGGGAACCTCATTTAGTGTTTGCATCTTTTTTGAATACAGAAAGGTTTTGTGGAGGCTAATTCAGACGATGGTCTATTGGAAATTTTCGGATTTAAACAAGGATGGCATGCATCATTCGTTATGGTCGACTTAATATCAGCAAAACACATTGCACAGGTAAAAAAACCGTTTTTCTAATCAAGAAACATTAGGGCGATCTTTTCTTTCATGGTTTCCACCTGCAACTTTTTGCTCAGGCAGCAGCAATTAGATTTGAGATAAGAGGTGGAATGTGGGAAGAAGGTTTCATGCAGATGGATGGTGAACCATGGAAACAACCCATGGACACTGATTATTCAACATTTGTGGACATAAAAAGGGTTCCATTTCAGTCTATCATGATTAAAGGGGAGAATACTCGTTCTTGAGGCTCCGTTTGTTATGTAAAATAGGATAGGAAAATTTTATGTTGTACTATGTTCTAGAGTTTGAAACCAAGGCCATGGGACAAAAACTGCATTTTTTGTTCTAATCAAAAGGTTGGAACAAGATATGATACGGACTTGTTTTTGATATGTAACAAAGGGATGGATGTCCTCCTCATAATTCAAAAAAATAATAATGTTTGAGCTTTAATTAGTTTCAAACATAAATGACGACTAAATATGTGAAAGTTATTTCCCTAAAGATTGAAAGATGGTCATAGTAGCAAGCTCCTTTTCTTCTTTATCAAAACAAATATAATTTAATTTATAGTTTTTAAACATTAGAAATAAAGTTAATAAAAATTAGTATGTATAACTAAAATTATGTAAGCGACATGTATCTTGTATAAAACACAGTTAAAACGGTGAATTTTTGTTTTAATTTGAACAATACAAAAAATAACGTACGTTTCAGGTTTTAATATTTTTATAAACTACCTAAAATCTATAACATGGATACCAGAAGGTGTGAAAGTTTGGATTGAAGAAAACATATCCGCAACAAAAGGCTTTGATATTTTGACTCTTAGAGGATACGTTGTGGGCACATCTCGTGCTCGTTGTGGCTGAGGTGGACGATAAAAAAAAGGCGTTGCATCTCGTTGTACACCGCCCCCTTATCTCATTGCTTCTCGTCGAGGGGGCATATCGTTGTCGTTACAACCTACACCAACGAGTAAAAATTTGAATGTTGCCCCTCTTTTCTAGCCGTTGTCAACGGTCAAAACAATAAAAAAAAATTTAACTTTTTTACCTTTTATATAAATACTACCTCGATTTAACCAAAATTTTCACATCTTTCTCTCATTTCTTTCTATATTTTATAAACTTTCTCTCAACAAAAAAAAATGGATCAAAACCCAAACATCCCTCAATCGTCAAACTCAAACACACAACCAAATCAAAATTCGCCTATTGGATTTGCGGGTTACGAAAGTTATTTCAACCTTTTGTTGTCTCAAGCATCACCACAAATCCCGTACCAAGGAGCCGCTTTTAGTCCCGCTTCACCACCTATACAATTTCCTAGCTCACCATACGTTCAACAAAACCATTTTGGGCAAAACCCAAATTTACAACAAAATATTTTCACGACTTTCGCTTCGATGCCAACAACACAACCACCACCTCCAACACAACAAACGGTTGAAGTAGAAGCGGGAGGTAGTAGGAGAGGAAAATCGAAAGGGAGAGGGAAAAGAAAAGGGAAGGAAAAAACGGTCCCGATTGAACAGGAAAGCGGGGAAGTTCCACAATGGTGGACACCGGAGGAGGAGTGCGCGTTGACAGCGGCATGGTGTACTACTTCAAAAGACGGCAATCGGGGGAACGGTATGAAGAAAGGTGCTTATTGGGGGCGGTGCTCGAAAAATTTCACCTTTGATGAATAAACAACCATATCGCAACAACAACATGCTAATTAGCAATTTGAGTATGATAACTAAGCGGTGCACAAAATTCAACGGCATTTACAACCGGATTCAAGCGCAACAACAAAGCGGAACAAACGACTTCGATTTGTTCAAATCTGCAAAAGAACAATATCGGGTCGAAATGGGACACGTATTCGAGTTTGAGAAATGTTGGTAGTTATTGCAAGCGGATCCAAGGTGGACTCAAAATCCTCCATCATCGGAGCTTCATTCCAAAAGGTCGCGAAACTCGAGCTTGGTCGACGTATCGGACGCACGGACTCACATCGCCCTAAACGCCGACACCGATGACATCCCGGATGTTATCGAGGAGATATCACCACCACGACAACCGGTCGGACGTGACAAAGCGAAGCGAGCTGCAAGGCATGCGGAGGAGGTTGAGGGGAGAGCGAAAGATGCAGCGGATATCAACGCGAAATTCGATTAGCACAATAAGATACAAAGTGTCACAACTAGCATTTTAGCTAGGAAATTCTATTCTCATGTAAACATTCAACTATTGTAAGATATGTACTCTAAGTGATAATCATACTCTGTGCTCAATCAAGAACTATCTATTGAATCCAAACTCTTGAATTAAGTTCAAAACCTAATACAACACATCTCATATGGTTTGAAAACCCTAGAAATTCTAGCCTAAGTTAATATGGACTAGGATCCTCTTATTGGGCCTAATGGACCAATAAACTTTTCAATTTGACTATTTGGGTCAAGGAACCCTAATTGGGCTCTAATTGGACACACATTCATAAGATTTTAGCATTTGGGCCATGTGAGCCTAGAATAATGCATCTTATATCTAATGGGCCTTGTTGGGCCATAAATGATTTCATTTGCCCTAATGGGCCGTGAACCCTTGTAATTGGGCTTCATTGGGTCGTGAACCCTCATAAGGGCCCAATGGGCCGAAAAATATTATTGGGCTTCATAAAATTCGAACAAAGCCAAGAATGGGCCTAAAACTATTCTCACCTCTTTTAGCCCAAATTCTCGGCCCAATAGAAATATATATATATATATATATATATATATATATATATATATATATATATATATATATATATACACACACACACACACACACACATATATATATATATATATATATATATACACACACACACACACACATATATATATATATATATATATATATATATATATATATATATATATATATATGAGTAATAAAAAAAAAAGGGATTTTTTTTGCACTTGACACCTCACTTTTGCATGGTGGATTTCCATGCACACATCACTTCAATCCTCTCTCCTTCTCTCTTCTTCTACTCTCGACCGAACCCCTCACCCCTCACCATATCCACTCTCCTTCAAAAATCTCTCAAGAACTCTCTCAATAACTCCTCTTTCCTCCTCTAAGTTTTCGAGATTTTGTGTGTATTTTCAAGAGGTTTTTCATCAAGATCATCATCCTTGGTAAGTTCTTACTTGAATCTATGGTTTAACTTTTAGATTTCATCAAAAATATTTTCTTAACACATATAATTTCATGGTCTATACTCTTGAACTTCATAGAGTTCGAAAACCATCTCAAGGAGCTTGCTAGGGTTGGGATCTTCTCACATCTTCACCAAAAACTGAATCCAAACCTCAAAGTGAGTTCATACCTCTTGATTTTCGGTTTTTCTATGTTTTGGGGGAGGATACAAGTTGCTATGTGCTAGATCTATGTATTTGTGCATGTTTATGTGTGTTTTCTAAGTTATATGTTGTGATTATGTGAAGAACTTAATAGATCTTGACAATATTCGGAAACTACAACACTTTATACAACTTACCATAAGATAAAAGTGCTAAACAAGTTAAGAATGTTGAAAAACTAAACAAAATCTTGAAAAAGGTCCATTTTTGACAAGGAAACATAAAGATGAAGCCTTTTATGATATTCACGGTTTCTCAAGGACCAAAAGAGTCATTTTTGTATAAAAATGGGTTTTTATGACATTATGGTTTTAAAAAGGGCCAAAAGTGTTAAATTTTGTATAATGGGCCTTCACGGTTTCTTTGGGCTTAAATTTGTAAATTTATGGTTTTTATGGAAAATTGTCATTTTACACAAATTTGGGCCAAAAATGAAATTTTAGGTTTTTATGGGCTGAAATTGTCACTTTATTTGAATTTGGGCCTAAAATGTTATTTTCACAAAAATTGGGCCGAAAATGTCATTTTTATCAATAATGGGCCGAAAATGTCAATTTTCATGATATTGAGTCGAAAATGCTATTTTTAACAATAGTGGGCTAAAAAATGTCATTTTATTTGAAATAAGCCCACAAATGTAAACTTTTGGTATTAAGGGACCAAAAATGTCAATTTTATCAAAAGTATGCCTAAATTGTAAATTTTAGGCTTAATGGGCCAAAACTATCATCATTTCACAAAGTGGACTTTTTATGCTATTTTAGGAAACAATCAAGCTTAAACAAATAACGTAACAACAAACGAAATAAATTCATCGATTACATGTTTATAGGGCCTAATACTATTATAATTCATGCTATTGGGCCTTAGTGGTCCATTTACATGTTTATTGGGCCTTAGTGGTCTATTTACATGCTTATTGGGCCTGAATTATACATTACATGTTTATTGGGTCTTAGTGGTCAATTTACATGCTTATTGGGCTGAATTATACATTACATGTTTATTGGGCCTTAGTGGTCCATTTACATGCTTATTGGGCCCGAACTATACATTACATGTTTATTGGGCCTTGGTGGTCCATTTACATGCTTATTGGGCCTGAACTATACATTACATGTTTATTGGGCCCTAGTGGTCCTTCTACAGGTTTGTTGGGCCTCGTACATTCATATACATACTCGTTGGACTTTTCAAACGTAAAAACGTACACGGAAACATTAGATATAACATAATAAGATATTCGCGTAAACACAGTTAAGGATGCTAGTGAGACATGGGTTGACACCTCTCGAGTGTACAATCGTAGCCTGTAGTTATAACCAGAGTCTCCTGGAGGGAGAGCGAGAGTTTGTCTATAGATCTATACGGGGTGACACCCCATACCTGAGCTGTTCGCTACAGCTAGACTAGGCCAGTCTAGGGTGACAAATCTTACCTTAATCAAGTCGGCGCCTGAAAGCGCCATGACAAGCGAATTCGTCATAATCAAGTATGGTTAAAACGGCTCACTTAGAGATCCTCTCCTACATAATTTTATGAAACATTTATAAAATCTTGTTGATACGAATACATACATACACGGGTATTCGGTCTTAGGGTTGAGACCACAACACTTTTATAAGTAGAAAATGTAGGATTTTCTGGGGAGATACACAGCTAAACAATACCTTTTACTTACTACAGAAAATACAGTATTTTTATTTAGATTACATTTTATATACATTACAAAAACAGAAAACACACATGCATTAATACTTGATTTTGACACATCACGTTCAAACTATTTTTCAGAAAAAATCAGATTTTCTGGTGTTTTATTAACATTACAAAACTTTTCATTCAAACATGCTTATGAACTCACCAACATTATATATGTTGACGTTTTCAAAATAACTTGTATTCTCAGGGAATCGTTAAACGGAAAGGTCAGCAAGAAGTGTGGAATTTGTTATATTTTGTTATCATCATACATTGAATATTTTGGATATGTAATTTATGATACTGTACTTGATGTAAACAATGCTAGTTGTATTTTGATATTTATGATGATGGTGTTGTCTTACTTAAGTTATATACATTGTGATGATATTACAAGATGAAGTCATGCACAAGCCCCCAGACGTTTTCCGCCGTCTGCACTACTAGAAAAAAGGCCTTTAATGACACGCAATTTATGACGCACACGAATTTACGATACGCAAAAGTGTGTGACGTAAAAATAATGTCATCTCTCCAAAATTTTGAAGGATTTATGACGCGAATTTTTGCGTGCCCTATAATTTGTGTCAGAAAAAAATAAAAATAAAAACACGTAGGGCACCCATCATAAAATGCGTGTCGTGTAAGTATGTCGCTTTATAATTCTTGAACGCGCCTACGGACTATTTATTTTATCAAAAAAATCGAAGGGATCATTCTAGGGTTCTTTTCAAGATGGGAGTGCTCTCTGCAACGTTTGCTACCTTGGCTCACCTCATCTACCAACGATCTCGACTCATCTCTTTTAGCCGGCGAGCTTGGGCTAATCTTACCTCGACGGAGACCGCCACAGATTCTCAAGTTTACAAGCCCTAGGTCTGGTTTAACGACCATCAGATCTTCTTTGTGATCTGTCTCGCACAACAAGCCTCCCTCTCAATAACATCGTCTTCCTTGTGTTGATCAGAAGTCGCAGGGCTTGATTCCGAGAGTTCAACGACCATTAGATCTTATTTCACCGCTCTCTCTGCGCTTTCTGTAAATTCCTCTCTGAATCCTCTCTTTGATGTCGATATCTCTATCTAGCCGAGAGAACAAAAGAGAAACATAACTGTTTTTTTGTTTCTCCTTATCCGAAAACACACACAAACACACTTTCTGTGTGCTTTCTCTTTCCTCATTCCTCAGCCCTGATTTCGACTCGGAATCCTACATCTCCGATCTACGAACCTTTGACCCCTTTGAAACCCTAAGATCGGAGCTGCAGTCTCATCTTTCATCCCTTAAACATGAACTAGTAGAGCTAATTAACCGAGAAGAAGCGACTTTGAAGGTCCCATTGAAAGATCCTAAGAAGAAAGATGATAAGAAAGATGAAGATCTTGTAAGTGCTCAATTATTTTATCCATCTATTTATGTATTGAAAATTTCTTATTCTTTTCTTTTAATTGTTATAGTCGGAGGAGGATTTGGCGTTGATGCAGCAATTAGAGATGTATGTTGAGAGGGTTCAGGATGCGGATCAAGGGTTACAGAAGGTTGCTCTCGAGAGCATGAGGTACTAATATTTTGTATCTATGATGCTTTTTTTTTGTTTTTTCTTCTTTAATTAAAAGGGCGCACTTCGTGGATTGTTTATTTGCTAGCATTGTCGGTTCAGATTTGTTGAGATCTGTTCTGAATTCCCAGTGGAGCTGAATGATGAGGCGTTTCATACATCATTTTTTTCTGTTCTTTTCATGCATAGTTTGATCTAATCTCAGCAAACTGTTCCAGTGTTATTGATGTAATGATGCCTGAATGGCTTATTATTTGTTCAGACTGGATGTTTTGTAAGTAGGTTCTAGAAGTGTTGGTGGACAGATTCTCTTTTGTTTGAGTTAGGTTAACCGAGTGGCAATCAGACCGTTGTAATTGTAGAAATGTTACTAATGATCTTTTCATAGGTTCTGGAAGGTTTGTAATTGTGGGTCATAATCTTTTATAAGATGTGAGAGTTTGTTGAAGTGCATCATGTTGCAATACACAGTTCTGGGAATGGAGTTGGAGAAAACTCTTTCATTTATGTTCAATGGTTTGGGATATTGGCTCTATAAATGTTACATGAAGGGACTCCTTCATTCTTCTTATCTAGATTGTTCCATTTAAATTTTGATTGAAGAGGGATTCTTGAGTGTAGATGTGGGCATGTTTTTGCAATTCTTTATTTTCTTGTTCCTTGAAGTGGTTTTATGCATGCTTTAGTGATATAAGTTTTTTTGCAAATTGCAGCACAAGTTGTCACTTAGACTAACAGTATTTATTATTTGGTTGTAGGCAAGAAATTCGGACATCAACCAGCTCTATGACTTCAGTCCCAAAGCCACTGAAGTTTTTACGCCCACAAGTTCAGCAAGGTAAACTAGCAAGTTTAAATGAGTCATTTTCTGCTGTCTATTTGTGGTTTAAAACTTAAACTGGTGAGAGCATTCTTGTTTATGTTTTCATGCGATTCTTGTATGTTATGTACTTGTTAATCTTGAATCCTATTATGCAATTATTATATGTGTTAATTAAATGCTTTTGTAGATACCTCCGTGGACCAGATGACATGTCAGTTTTGGACAACATGCAGGTTTGCATTGCATGGTCATTAGAAAGTGTTTTTTTTTTGTTGCTATAAATATAATCTGAGATGTTACCTAGTGATGTTAACTGATGAATTATTTATTATCTTCCCGTTTTTGATAAAGTGTTGTGGTTTTATCATTTGGATCCCCACTATCAGGTGCTGTATGCAATATAACCCATTTTTTGTGTGATAAATCTTTTTTAATAATTTCATTTGCGCTTGTTTAGAAATAAACCTAGAAAATTGATGTTTCATTATACTTATTTTTTTTGTAATTAAAGTTCATTAATCATAAAATTGCATGTATCCTATAGGCCAACCATACAGATACAGATACAGGGTCATGGAATGTAATAATCTTGCCTTTTCAATATCTTCACCATTCCATTCCATCCAACCAAACACTTATGCATTAAAGTTAGGGTATATGAAACTTGGATGATGTCTAGATTTAAATCATCTTGCTAGGAAAATTCATAAATTTCTACTATTAAACATTAATTAATAATATGTAGATAAAGATAAAAAATTATTTGTGCTTGTTGTATATTTTTGGACTAATTCCATCTGATTTTATGGTTTCTGGATGTTTTTTGGCAGCATGTGAAGCCGGCTTTCACATCTTGTCCTGATCTTTTGTGGAAGAAGCAGTTTTGTTACTGCTGAATTTCATTCATGAGACTTACATTTTGTCAGTAGTAGCTCAACTTTATTTTATTTATTTATTATTATTTTTTTTAATCTCAGACCATATATTCTTTAGTGGATTAAACTCTCTAGAATTGTAAAGGGTATATTCCACATACCCATAATCATCCCCATGGCCAACAAGGCGTAGATAAATCACAATGTTCATAGACAAAGCAAGGAAGGTGATGCCCATGCTTGAACCTAAGACCGCTCTTATGATTTTTCAGTTCTCACATTCTTACTCAATGAAATTGTAAAAAAAAACCTTGTAAAGAGTGATCTTAGATGAATAAGAACGCAGGAAGATGTTATTGCAAGGTTGGTAATCTGTAAGAGAGGTTTGAGGTTCAAGCATGGGCATCACCTTCCTTGCCTTGTAGTTGTAGGACACCCTTTTTTAATCTTTTGAATAGAGTTATTACTGTGGCTGAGGTCCTTCCTTTATGAGAGGGAAGGAAATAGATAAGTAATATGATGAAAAAGCTTTAGTGCTTTCTCTAGGATGGATTTTACCTGCGACTGCAGATTTTCCAAATCTGCCCCTTTCCCATGAAGCATGCAGATTCTTGGTCCTCCTGCTTTGGTCTTGGTGGTTCCTGAGATGAAGGAAGCAGCCTGCTTAATAAACTTAAAAAGAATATTGTTTTGTTTGGTACCAGAATCAGATTGCTTCTTTCAATTGAGTAAGCATCTTGAATTGAAGCTGTCAGCAGTGAACATTTCAATCTGTGTTGTGTTGACTTGAAGAGTGATCTGTTAAGAAAACGAACTATTTTTCAATGGGAAAGTCTCAGAGTCCTTCCGCCTCTTGGATGCTTTTGTTTCTGACTTTTCCTCCTTCATCTGCAGCTGTTGAAGAAGAGCAGTGGGTGATGCATGTCTGCAGAAATCAGTATCATCTTCCTTTCACTTTCCTAATTCCATAACAGTTTTTAAATCACCATTAAAAATAAAATACACAAGATAAAGCTAGAGATGGACAGATTATAGGGTAGGTACTCTTTGTGCATTCTGTATCCCAGAATCAGTCACCCATGTGAGGAGCAGGAGCTCTGTTGCTCAACTCAACCTATCTGCCAACTTGTGCAGTATAGTTGGGTAATATTAGAAGCCTTGAAATGCTTGCTTATGACTTCATCTGATACTCTCTCAGAAATCAGTATTGACCACATAAAGCAGCCATAAGTCGCTCTATTAGTAACCCTATTAGAGGTGATTTAGAGAATAATGATTCTCGTGAGTGAAGTATGAGAATGATAGGATGGAATGGAAGAATACTGATGAAACCTAAAATTCTACAATCATATTTCCTATTTTTTAACTTAATTCTCATAGTGAGTATATCTTAATCTTACTTAGAGTTAGAGGGGTTGGTATGATTTCGTAGGAAGGCTCCAGACATGACATGTTGCTTGAGAAGCTTATATATGATGTATGCAACTACTACCCTACCCTTGCAGAAAGGTTAAAGGTATTTCACTAGTAATCCAAACTAGAGGGGTGCATCATGCATGTGCATTCCACCATATATAGTGTGACTGTGATAGTATATTAATATAAGCTTAATACACAAAGAAAAGAAACGTGTAGTGTAGTGTAAACCAAATTTGCTACCATTATCTGATCTATTAATAGAATGTAGTAATCTTTGGTTCTTTAACATTCACACTGCATCTTTTATATGCTGTGCTGTTCATCATTTCAATGCAGGCTTTCGCAAGATCTAAAAAGTGTTATATAGCCTTTATCCTCAGCTGTCTTGTTTGAGAGAAAGCATGCTCAGGCTTTGGGTTCAGGGAGGAGATTGTATATTTACTTATTTAACGGTGAAACTCATTATTCTTTTTTACAATGATATCTTTGCATTACTACAATTCCAACTCCACTTGTTAACTATATATGTTTATATTTGTACTTGACAGAGAGGTACTAGGAAGCTTCATGAACAAACAGAAGAAGTTCAATCTTTGCAGGGGTATAGTAAACAGGAAATATCTGAGCTCACAGAGCAGATGCGTAAATCATATGAAGAGCAGCTTAAGCGAATCACTGAAATGGTATTCTTACTGCTAATTCATGTTTGATATTAATTTGAAATTGTAAATGGTGTTCTTATTTCTTTAAAGTTTTAGTCGAGGCTGAAGGAAACAACTTCCAGACTTGAACAACAATTGGCAGAAGAACAGGTTGCAAGGTTGAAGGTTGAAGAGTTGGCTTCTGCTGGTCAAATGAAATCAAATGATAAAATTCTTACTTTGGTGTTTTGGACATTTTTTAATCTAATTCTTTATAAGGGACCTAATAAAATGTGTTTACTTTGTTTCAGATTATTTTAGGGTTTGTAGAAATCAAGAGCTTACCAGAGACAGAAAAGGGAAAACTGAATGTGATGTTTAGTAAATCACAATCATAGTCAGATGGAATCTTCAACATTAAAAAAAAACTCACAATCCAATCTGAATCTAGTCAAAAACAGGTTGCCATATTTCAATGTGAACCAAATGGATATTTATTGTTTGAACTTGTGTCCACATCACAATCCCTCCCTGAAACAAACCTCAACAAGATGAAGATTGGAAGCACGACCGAGGACAATTGGCGTGTCTCATGCTTTTCTCAAAAGCTTCGTTAATGCTCACAACCTGTTGAAGGAAATAGCAATGTACTATGTTAATCAATTTTTATAGCATGCTCATAACCTATTCAAAGTGGAATTCCTTTAAAAAAATCTTGATGTCTGGACCTTAAATAAAAAAATCGAGAAGAAACTACCTAAGATGTTGACTGTAGATTTACTTGGTGCATATGATTGTTAATTATATATTCCTTAAATTGTTTTTTTGCTATATTTCTTTTTACAGGATTGGTATGTTTTTATCTAACAATTTAAGGGTATATTTTGTATTTTGTGGTTGTGTATAGGTATGGAGAATGCCAAAATTGTGGGTTGGAAATGCATTTCACAAACACAACCACATTCTTTTCGTGTTTTATTAAAAGTAAGTATGTCCCCTTGTTCACTTTCACTTTCATATTTTGTATTTGATTCTTTTTGGTTTATATTAAGTTAACTGAAGCAATATAATATAATAGAATAGAAAGTGTTGCTTTTTTTTGGGGGAAAGCAGCACTATTTCATATTAACTTTTATAATCTACATGTGTATTAAATTTTAATATTTTATATAGGTATGGGTTGTATTGAAGCTTGGATTCTTGGAAAAAGGTACGTTACTACATGTGTATTAAATTTTAATATTTTATAACATAGATTGATGAAACTTGAAGCCTTTCTAAATACTAATGTGTTGATGATGAAAACATGTATCATGTGGAAACAGAAGCATAACAATAAGTAGAAACAAGAAGGTGTTCCTTAATAGCAATGTAGTATTACGTTATATAGTTAAGGAAAACCTTTTAATAACAATGTACAATCGGATCCCCTTAATACCAATGTATTACAATTTTTTGACATGATGTTATGGATGAAATTGATTGTTTTGGAATATATTTGCTTCCATATTTTTGTATTATGCGTAAATGAGTATCGTAAAGACGCGTCGTAAATGTATATCGTAAATGGTTGATGAAGTTTATGACACGCAAATGTGTGTCATCTTCATTTATGACAGGGGCTTTAATGATACACAATGCGTGTCCTAAACGTGCGTCGTAAGGTTACGACACGCAAATGCGTGTCGTCTCCCTTTATGACAGGTGCTTCCTTGATACGCATTGCGCGTCGTAAATGTGCGTCGTAAATGCGTGTCGTCTATAGACAACGCGCAAAAGCGTATCGTCTCTCGTTATGACAGGGCCTTCCTTGACACGCATTTGCGCGTCGTCTGAGCGTTTTACGACACGCATTGCGCGTCGTAAAAGGCTGTTTTTCTAGTAGTGCTGGTTCGGGGGTGTGACACAAAGACACAAAATTGAGTTGAAAGAACGACACTTGGACTACCTTGAAAGGAATGTGCGGGAGATGCAGGAGCAAAAAGAGATGGAACTAATGATAAACCAGTTGTCGATTCTTCGGACTAGCGATGAGGGTTTGGGGCCGGCAGATCTAACGGTTCTACAAGCGATGAAGGATCAAATTAGGCAGAAATATTTGTGTAAGGATTAGTAGTATTGTTGTGTGGTTTTAGAAGTAATTTGAATGATATTTTAGTTATGCTTTTAGGTTTAAAATTATGTTTTTTTAATCGTAATCGTAATTTTAGATTTTAAATATTATGTCTTTTTTTTTAAAATTTTATGTTTTATAAAAATGTATTCATTTTAGTGATTAAATAAACGTAAAAAGGAAAACAAAAAAATAAAAATAAAAACAAAAAAACAAAAAAGGAAAAAAAACCAAATTCGAAAAATAAAATAAAAAATAAAACATGTTTATTCTCAAAAAGTTGGTATTATAACAAGGAAACCATTTCCTCACTTGGTGTTATAACATCATTTGCTTATGTGGCATGTGAGGTGACACAATTTGGTGTTGCATTTTGTTACCCACACCCAATGCTCTTAGGGCCCACAATTGTAGAATTTTTTTATTTAATTTCTTTCGTCTTTTTTTTTAAACCGGCAAATATAATTACATTTTCTATTCCTAAATTACGCCTTAATTTCAACTATGTTTATAGGAGGACTTGAACCATTAATCTCAAAGAGGAGGTCATCATACCGCTAAGACAAAAGTCTTTTGATAATTTCTTTGGTAATATTAAATTGTCAACCTATAGCTTAAATGATAATGGTAAAGTTTTTCTTTATCAGGCTATTTACCACACACATTACTTGTAAATTTATTACTATATGTAACATAAATTGATTGTTACCATATTTAATAGATGTATATGAGTATTAAGTTGATCGGCACCCTTTTAATATCATATATTTAATTTTAATAAAAGAAGTTTTTAAGGGTTATAATCAACATGGTTGATTAAAATCAAAATGATTTAATAAATATTTGTAAAATAATGGCCAAATTCCAATTTAAATACATAAAGTATAAAATACATTAGTTTTCAATTCTTTTTAGAGTAAAATACACGAATGGTCCCTATGGTTTGGGGTAATTTGCGCGTTTGGTCCCTAAATTATTTTTTTAACTTGAAAGGTCCCTACTGTTTGTTTTTGTTACGCACTTGGTCCTTACTTTTTGTTTTTGTTACGCGTTTGGTCACTGTCTTACCTAAAAAGACTTTTATTTTAATAGGGAAAAATGGTGGATAGGTAAGATAATGTAAGGTGGTGGGGTTGGGGTGTGTTTATTTAAATAAAGTAAAAAATCAAGGGAAAAATAGTATTTTTAGGTAAGACAGGACCAAGTGCGTAACAAAAACAAACAGTAGGGACCTTCTGAGTTAAAAAAATAAATTAAGGACCAAACGTGTAAATTATCCTAAACCATAGGGACCATTCGTGTAATTTACTCTTCTTTTTAATAACTAGGAAAAGGCCCGTGCGTTGCACGAGTGAAAGTTTAGTGGCAAAAATATAAAGAAGTAAAAATAAAGTGTCAAAATTATAAAGATGAAAAGTTTGTTGAAACTTTAATAGCAAAATTAGTAAAAATAAAGTACCAAAACTATAAAGAAGAAGGGTTTGTTGAAATTTTAGTGGCAAAATTATAAAAAAGTAAAAATAAAGTGGTAAAATTATAAAAGAATAAAGAAAAAGGGTTTTAAATAAGTAAAAGTGAATGTTTAGTGGCAAAAATATGAAAAGTAAAAATAAAGGGACAAAATTATAGAAAGGAAAATTTTGTTGAAACTTTAGTGGCAAAATTAAGAAAAAATAAAAATATAGTGTTAAAATTAGAAATATGGAAAGTTTCATGTTGAAACTTCCCATGTGCTTTAATATATATATATATATATATATATATATATATATATATATATATATATATATATATATATATATATATATATATATATATATATAGGGTGAGGTTCAATAGAGAACCATAATTAACCAAGGAACCAATCTTTTTTCCAACTTTTAGAACTTATTTTTTATCAAAAAAAAAAACTAAAAATACAGAAATTCATAACTTTTTATCCTTTTTCCAATGATATCCAATTCGATTTTTTTTTACGTCAAATTCACAATGTGAATCTTTGAAAATTCACAATGTGAATCCGGATTCACACGGTGAATCCGAAAAATATTTTTCACATTCACAATGTAAATATATGAATTTAGATATTTTTAGATTTTTTTTTTGATAAAGAATAAGCTCTAGAAATTGAAAAAAAGATTTGGTTCCTTGAAGAACCAATAATTATGGTTCTCTATTGAACTTTTCCATATATATATATATATATATATATATATATATATATATATATATATATATATATATATATATATGTGGGAAGGTTATTGCAAAAATGCAAAAAAGATGCGAAAACGCGAGAACCAATCAGAAGATGACACATCATTAATCTTTAATAAATCATTTAACTAAATTATAAAGGGTATAGATGTCAATTAAATAAATTTGCAATCCACGTTTTCAATGTCTGCATACTAATAACTACATATTAAGAAACTGCAAACATATTAACGGTTAAGATGGCTAATAACCAACATCTTCATGATTCGACTATTCAATTAATCAAAAACTTGATGAATCGGTATTTTATTCTGAAAAAATATTAGTGAAAGTAAAAAGATGAATATTCAAGAACATAATCTTACATCTACAACAACTGATTATCATAACTATGGAATTGGAAAATCATGATGTTCATTAAACGATGATGATGGAGGCAAGTATTCAATGTATTATATGATTAAATTTCACATATTTATAAAGGGTATCGATGTCAATTAAAAAAAATTCAATTCGAGTGTATTTGATTTGATAACCGTTAGTTTCTTTAACTTTAATTCATCTTCCGTGAATCAAAATCAAACATTAATAGGGTGTTTTAATGCAAAAAAACTGCATACTTATATGAATTGAATGTTCAGTTAAAGAACATATTGATGAATACATACTTTGAAATTGGAATAACAGAGCGTAAAAAAATAAATCGTTCCAAAAATACAGTTTCAAATAAGTCTGATTACAATAATTCTGACAGGAACTACATGAATCATTATGATGAATGCAAGTATTCAATGATTGTATTATTATATGATTATATATTAATGATAATAAGTTTGCATAAATTTTTTTGGCATAAATTTTTTATGGAGATGGAGTCGACTTTTATCTTCCAACTGCTGCAAAAGAAATGCAATCATCAATTGATTTCAGCATTGATCCAACAGAATCTTTCAATATGTGTTCAAGTGATCAATTAGCAACATTAAACACAAATGATTCAGGCAGGTCTTCAACCTTTATATTAAGTTATTAAATTTTTATTAGAATAACTACAAATTTCATATATAAACAGAACAAATTTATCCCGATGGAGACGATTTATATCATCCAAATGTTGCAAAAGATTTGATTCCTAAGGAAAAAGATTTTTTTCCGTCTTTAAATGAAGCAATTGAAATGTACCGGAAGTATGGGAAAGCTGTTGGCTTTGGAATTAGAATAGGATCTTCAACTTATTATGGAGATTATACTCTGCGAAAAAAACATATAAGGTGCAACAGGTATGGTCAACCAAGGAAAAAAAGTATTGACACACTAACATCAAGAGGTTTGAAAAAGAAAGAAAGAAAAAGTTATCATAAGGTAACAGGATGCATGGCTATGATAGGTTTTCACAGAGATCATAAAAGTGATACTTTTACAGTATACAAATTTCAAGCAGTACATAATCATCCACTTAATGATTTTGATCAAGAAAGCATTTGTAGTAAAATCCATAAGCTCACAATTTCTGATCAAGAACTTATTGTGAAAGCTTCTACTTTAAACATTGTCAATCATGATAGAAGAAACTGCCTCATCAACCCATCCAAATTGCTTATGCCTTTGAAAAAACATCAGTAGAGAACTTTATAGTAGAGAACTTTATATTATGATTTTCTTATGTAGACTTATGCTAAATTATAATCTTTGAAGATATTTGTTTAATTATATAGTTTTTGTATTATATATTTGAATGTATTACATTGTTGGTTTATCATGTTACCAAATTGACCTTTCTGTTACCAAAGGACAATTACGCCCTTCTATAAAAATACAAAAGGTTATCTTATCAGAACCAATTTCTGAAAAAAAAAATACAACTTTGTATAAGAAAAGAAAAGGTTTATCATGTGTGTAGTGATGTATAAGAGATACATGGATGAAATTGTGGTACTTGGTTTCATACAATAAACGTCATCAGTTATGAACAGGCATATTATAAATACATAAATTGTATAAAAGAATAATATTTTAATAGAAATTTGAACAAACAAACTCTTTTGATTTTGAAGTATTTAATGTCAAAGACTCAATTAATATAAAACAATTGTTTTTATTTATAATAAATTATTCAATTTCAGCAAGTGACACCAGGGATATAACATACACCACAATGAAATACACATAACGGTTGTAATAGTTTTCCAAGATAAAAGTATGATGCAGGGGCAAAATAGACCAAATTGCCCTTTTTTCCAAGTATTCTATTAACTTTATAACAAATTGACAAAAAGAAAAAAATAAACAAAAATGAATAAAAAAAAGGACGATTACAACCTTTTTGCATTTTAATGGATTTATAAATAAATGAAAGAAAAAAAACTGAATAACAAATGTATGATAAATATATGAAAAAAAAAAAGCTTAATGTTGTATGCCTTTTTTAACATAAAAGTATGATGCAGGGGCAAAATGACCAAATTGTAAATTTTTTCATGTATTTTATTAAATTTATAGCAAATTAACAAAAGTACGATTCCGCCCTTTTACAAAACTACATTGATTTTTTTTCCATTTAAAGGGATTTATACATAAATGAAAGAAAAACAATGGAAGTTTTGAAAATTCAACTTTACATAAAGAATTTCTGAAAATGTATAAATCTTGCCAAAATGCAAAAACCAATCAGAATTGGACAAAATGAAAAAAAATAAAAAAAAATCAACTTTGTATTAAAAAAAGAAAAAAAAAACTTTTATGTTGTAAGAGTTTTCCAACATAAAAGTACAATGCAGTGGCAAAATAGACCAAATTACCCTTTTTACATGTATTCTATTAATTTTATATCAAATTGACAAAAAAATAAACAAAATAAACAAAAATTAAGAAAAAATTGAAAAACATTAGAAAAAACATCTTTGTATAACATAAAAGTATGATTAAAAAAAAATTGCAAATGTCCTTTTTGTCATGTATTTTATTAAATTTATAGTAAATTGACGATTTCGCCCTTCTATAAAAGTACATTGTTTATTTTGCATTTAAAGGAATTTATACATAAATGAAAATAATAAAAAGTAAAATAACAAAAGCTTAATATCCTTTTTGTTGTTGGAGTTATAAAAGAATGAAAAAAAATTCAACTTTGTATAACATAAAAGTATGATAAATATAAGGAAAAAAAATTTATGTTGTAAGAGTTTTACAACATAAAAGTATGATAAATTCAAAAAAAAAACAAGAGTTTTACCTTAACATAAAGAAATTCAGAAAAAAACCAAAAAAAAAATTTGAAAAAAAGTACATTGCCCTTTTTTTCCTTGAAGTTAAGAAAAAATGAAAAAAATACAACTCCGTATAATATGAAAGTATGATAAATAAAGTACAATTATGCCCTTTTACAAAAGTTATATGTTCACAAATTGCCCTTCGTATAACATAAAAGTATGATGCAGGGTCAAAATGGACCAAAATGCCCTTTATGTCATGTATTCTATTAAATTGATAGCAAATTGATGATGAAGCCCTTTTAGAAAAGTATATTGCTTTTTAGGACGATTACACCCTTTTACCTTAATATAAATAATTTCTGAAAATTCCAAAAAAAAATGAAAAAAAAGCAATGTACTTTTGTAAAAGGGCGTAATCGTCCTTTATTTATCATACATTTATGTTATACGAAATTATATATTTTTCATTTAATTTTCTATTTTCTCATTTTTTTTTTGGTTTTTTTCAAAAAAAATTTTGTTAAGGTAAATTTATAAAAATTCCTTTAAATGCCAATGTACTTTGGTTAGTTACTATTTGTTTATATTCATTTTTGTTTTTTTTGTTTTTTTTTGGTCCATTTTGCATCTGATCATATTTTTATGTTGGTCCATATTTCATTTATGTATAAATCCCTTAAAATGCAAAATAGGCAATGTACTTTTGTAAAAGGGCGAAATCATCAATTTTCTATATATTTAGTAGAATACATGACAAAAGGGCAATTTGGTCCATTTTGCACATGCATCATACTTTTATGTTGTCAAACTTTTACAAAGTATAATTTTTTTCGTTCTTTTATAACTCTAATGGAAAAAAGGTCAATGTACTTTTGTTATTTTGTTTTTGTTTTTTTTTTTCATTTTTTTTTTCAATTTTTTTTTCAGAATTTTTTTATGTTAAGGTAAAAGGGTGTAATCGTCCTAGAAAGCAATATACTTTTATAAAAGGGCGTCATCGTCAATTTGCTATAAATTTAAAAGAAAACATGACATAAAGGTCAATTTGGTCCATTTGACCCTGCATCATACTTTTATGTTGTAAAACTCTTACAACATAAAGTTTTTTTTTCATATATTTATCATAATTTTATTTTATACGAAGGGCAATGTAATTTTGTTATTTTGTTTTTGTTTTTTTTCAATTTTTTTTTAGTTATTTTCAGATATTGTTTATATTAAGGTAAAATGGCGTATTCGTCCTAAAAAGCAATGTACTTTTGTAAAAGGGTGTAATTGTCCTTTATTTATCATACTTTTATATTATACAAAGTTGTATTTTTTTCATATTTTTCTAACTTCAAGGAAAAAAAGGGCAATGTATTTTTTTCAATTTTTTTTTTTTGGTTTTTTTCAGAATTTCTTTATGTTAAGGTAAATTTACAAATCTTCCAATAATTTTCTTTCATTTATGTATAAATCCCTTTAAACGAAAAAAAAATCAATTTTAAACAAAGCTGTATAATTTTCATTTCCTTCTAACTTCAAGGAAAAAAAGGGCAATGTACTTTTATTAGTCACTATTTTTTTATTCAAAAAATGAATAAAAAAAAGTGATAAAAATGAAAAATATAAAACTTTGTATAACATAAATGTATGATAAATATAGGACGATTACGCCTTTTTACAAAAGTACATTGTTTTTTTTTTGGTATTTTTCATAATCGTACTTTTGTCAATTTTCTATAAATTTAATAAAATAAATGAAAAAAAATCCAATTTGGTCATTTTGCCTCTGCATCATACTTTTATGTTAAAAAACGAATACAACATTAAAGTTTTTTTTTCCTATATTTATCATACATTATTTAAATTTTTTTAACTTTTTTTTATTTATTTTTTTAAAATGCCAATTTTGTCATTTTGTCACTGCATCATACTTTTATATTCATACATTTTTTTAATTTTTTTTATTTTTAAAATTAAGTTTTTTTTTTGTCAATTTCCTATAAAATAAATAGAATACATGGAAAAAAGGTAATTTTGTCTATTTTGCCCTTGCATTATATTTTTTATACAGAGTTGAATTTTTTTTTAATTTTTTTCTAATTCCAATATCAAAAAGTGCAAGGTACTTTAATTATTTAGTTTTTGTTTTTTTGGTTTTTTTTTTCAGAATTTTTTATGTTAAGGTAAATTTACAAAACTTCCATTCCTTTTCTTTCATTTATGTATAAATCCCTTTAAATGGAAATAAAAAAGCAATATAATTTTGAAAAAGGACGGAATCGTACTTTAGTCAGTTTGCTATAGATTTAATAAAATACATGAAAAAAATTACAATTTTGTCATTTTGCCCCTGCATCATACATTTATGTTAAAAAACAAATACAACATGACAAATTTGCCACTACATTGTTTACAACAATTAAATAATAAACTACATCTTTTCATGTTCGATAACATAACATCCATTACTCAACGCAATTAGTTAACAAAAAAATATAAAAAACATGACCAAACAGCCTTATTCTAACGAAATCAAATATTCAAAATAACTTAAAAAATGAACTTCTTTTAGGCATTTAATCAAACAGCACATATGCATTGCAACAAAAGCATGGAAAAGATAAGAGGAATAAATTAAATGTTCATATAAACAAAAATAAACAGAAAACCTTCATTTATTAGGTAGGATGCATGACCTTTTACAACGATTTATAAATTTATTACAATAAAATAAACATAATCAAAAACAATTTCAAAGATATTAATCATTCGTGAAAACCAAAACTTTTGCAAAACTTACATAACCTCTTTTCCTTTGAATTTCCATATCTAATACTAGAATGAATCTCAATTGCCTTCTTCACATCTGCTACAATAAAAAAAAAGGAAAAAATCAACGAACAATTGAATTATTTACTGATTTATGTTTTTTACGCTCTGTTATTCCAATTTCAGAGTATGTATTCATCAATATGTTCTTTAATTGAACATTCAGTTCATATAAGTATGCAGTTTTTTTGCATTAAAACACCTTATTAATGTTTGATTTTGATTCACGGAAGATGAAGTAAAGTTAAAGAAACTAATGGTTATCAAATCAAATACACTCGGACTGAATTTTTTTTTAATTGACATCGAGGTACATCATCATCGATTTTTTCCCCTTGCGAAGTACATCATCAATTCTTTCTTTCTTAAGCTTCAAAGAATTACTAGAATGAATCTCAATTGCCTTCTTCACATCAATAAAAAAAAAAGGAAAAAATCAACGAACGATTGGACTATTTACTGAAAAAACAACAATTCAAAAAACAGCTACCTTCATTGATTTTTTTCCCATTGCTAAGTACATCATCACTTGAAATAACGTCATCTGACAATTCTTCGGGGTCTTTCTTAATCTTCCATGATTTACTGGAATGTATCTCAATTGAATTCTTCAACTCTGGAACAAAATAACAGGAACTACATGAATTGATTATGATGAATGCAAGTTTTCAATGATTGTATTATGATGAATATGGATACACATATGAACCTCCATCAATTTTTTTTCCTGTATAAAATCTTCAACTGCACAATCTTCGTCATCTTCAATTTCAATCGGATTATCAGCACAATTCCAATTCCGATTCATGTTTCCTTCTACTTCCATACGCAATATCTTCTTTTTTTCCTTTGCGAATTAAACTTTTTTTCTATTTGAACGAGCATCCAATATCGCTTTAAACGCAAACATCGGAAAAAAAAACTGATGTTTATCAATTCTCGGTTCTGTCCACTGAAGGTTTACACATGAAAAACTAATTTGATCCACTATGTTGGGTAAGAAGTTACCAATTGAATTCAAAATTCAAATTGCATACTGATGCATACAATCAAAAATATATAATTACATTCCAGCCCTTATTTTTACATTTACACCCTTTAATTATTAGAAAATAATATTAATTATCATATCCATGTGTCCAATTCTGATTGGTTCTCGCATTTTCGCAATATATATATATTTTCGCATTAACCTATATATATATATATATATATATATATATATATATATATATATATATATATATATATATATATGTCTAGATGATTCAATCGGTTCAAGTAGTTCGTGTTTTGACAACTCACCAGTTCATCATAGATCAAAATTCAATATCGAAGCATCTAATCTGGATTACAATTTCTTTTATTTTCAATGGTAGTTAACTTGGAATTTTTCTTTTTTAATAAAAGAAAATATCATAAAAACTACTAAGTTTACAAGTTTTTATCTGAAAAATCACTGTTTATTTTATTTCTTAAAAAAACACTTATATAAAAATAAAATAAAATAAAATAAAATAAAAAAACTCAAAAAAACATCATTATTATATTATATCACGGTTTTTATATAGCCATTAAGTATTATATCTAAAAAAATGTTTGAATGGATAAATGATATATCATATATGAACATGTACATACAAAAACCGATAGTATTTTTTAAGATAACTAAACTGTGAATATAAATAATGACTAACTTACCCTTATATATTGAATTGTTGTGGAATGAAAAAAATAAACCACAAATTAAGTAAGAATTGATGTAACTCAAAGTAATAATGACGTTTTATTTAATATAAACAATGATATAAATGGAATAATATATAAATACCCCTTTATTTGTTTACGAAAAACAAACCGACAAAATGAACTAATCTACACCTAGGAATTATTCATCCAAACAAAACTATTCGTCAAAGCAAAAATCATTGTCCGTTTTCCAAAACAATTTATTTTTTCAGAGATTGTTTTTTTTTTTTTTTTCATTTTCAATTTATGCAGTCCCCTATCAAATAATTATAAAATAAAAACATTACAATATTATTCCACCCCTGTATCGACCCTGTATCGACGTACCTAATTAGAAACTATTCACTGAAAAAAACTATCCGACAAAAAACAATCCGCCAAAAGAAAGGAACGAAAAGAAAAATAATTGTCTCATGAAAACTGTCTGCCGAAAGGAACTATGTGGCGCTGCAATATTGCGCGGGTACCCTATATATATATATATATATATATATATATATATATATATATATATATATATATATATATATATATATATAAGAAATAAACGAAAAGAAAAATAATTGTCTCATTAAAACTGTCTGCCGAAAGGAACTATCTGGCGCTGCAGTATTGTGCGGGTACGCTATGAGTATATATATATATATATATATATATATATATATATATATATATATATATATATATATATATATATATATATCCCTATTCTAATAAATAAATAAGTTTATTCTGCTATTGACAAGTGTCATACTATTAGAACTCCTCATTAATATTATATGTCACTTATTATGCCAGTTGTCAACCTATGAATTATCAATTTTAAATTTTAAATTTTAAATTTCCCACTCTAAATACATTAAATTAATAAATGATTTTCCATTTTAAATTTCAAATTTTAAATTTTTTCACTCTAATTATATAAATTAATAACATTAGATTAAAAAAATAAAATAAAATTAATACAGATTACAATGTGATATAACTTCATGTATTTATTTAAATCAATTATTATAATTTTATATAACTAAAAAAATATATATTAAGTAATAGTTTATTTAAAACAATTGATTAATAGTTTTGATTTTTTAATATGAAAATTTAATTAATTTTATAACCGTGGTTCTCACGGGTTATAAACTAATATATATATATATATATATATATATATATATATATATATATATATATATATATATCCCTATTCTAATAAATAAATAAGTTTATTCTGTTATTGACAAGTGTCATACTATTAGAACTTCTCATTAATATTATATGTCACTTATCATGCCACTTGTCAACCTATGAATTATCAATTTTAAATTTTAAATTTCCCACTCTAAATACATTAAATTAATAAATGATTCTTCATTTTAAATTTCAAATTTTAAATTTTTTTCACTCTAATTATATAAATTAATAACATTAGATTAAAAAAATAAAATAAAATTAATACAGATTACAATGTGATATAACTTCATATATTTATTTAAATCAATTATTATAATTTTATATAACTAAAAAATATATATTAAGTAATAGTTTATTTAAAACAATTGATTAATAATTTTGATTTTTTAATATGAAAGTTTAATTAATTTTATAACCGTGGTTCTCACTTGTTATAAACTAATATATATATATATATATATATATATATATATATATATATATATATATATATATATATATATAGAGAGAGAGAGAGAGAGATAGGTTCAAATGTGGATGACTAATTATTATGTGGTCGTAGGGACCAATAAGAATTCAGAATAAAAATAATCATTAACTAAATTAATAAGGATAATTTGGTAATTTCATAAAAAAAAGGATAACTTCCACAAATACTTTCCTATAATTATGGTAACTACATTGAGTTAACCTAACCTAGTTTTCTCCCCTCTTTAAAAAAGAAACGTTGTTCTTCTTCTTCTTCCTCACACAATAGCCGATCCTTCTTCATCTATCTCCATCGTCGGCCACCTTCCAGACCGTAAATGTTGTCGCTGATTCCTTCACCTAATACCAGCGACATCTATCTCCTAAACCGCCCTCTGCCAACGTCGCACACCTACAGCCCGTCGATTGACTCCTTCCTTCCGCCTACTCCTCCTCTGTTCTAATTAATTTCACAATTTTCGGAATTGCAATGTCAAGGTGTAAATTCGTTTCATAAAGGTAATCTCTCATTCAAATAAATTTCTAATTGCAGGTTTAAGTTTCTTATTTCTTTTTCTGAATTGTCTAGTAGCAGAACAATCTTGGTTATTCTTTTTCTATTATTCTATTCTTCCCTTCGTCCACATCTTCACATAAATCCGAGTTTTGATGTCCTCAATTTTTTCTTAAATGTACGAGTTAAATCTATTCTTATATGAGTACACCTAATTCTTGTGCATAGCAATTTCTATAGAATTGATGTTTTTATGTGGATTCATTTGTGTGTACATATACATAATGGTGTTTCTAACTGTGTTAGAAGGCAATGAATGAACCACATCAGTTCTTGAAAATAGAGTGATGTTGTTTTCTAAAAAGGTCATAACCCACATAGCTTTTAGTAATTGTGAAGTTTGAAGCTGTCAAGTTTTTCTTAATTCATCCCTAAGACTTATTTTCTAAACCATATGTTTTCTTGTTGGCTATTGCAAGTAGCTAATGTTTTATCATGCTTATTTTTTCATTTTTTTCACAGGTTTCAAGATTTACCAAGGGATCACATGTCATTCTTGAGTTCATCTCCTTCTACAACGCCCCATATAAAGTTATTCTCATAGAATGTCATTCTACGAGAATGATATTCTGCTAGAATGTCATTCTGCGAGAATGATACTCTGCTAGAATGACATCGGATACCTAGAAACGAACAAAGAAGGGGAATAAGGAATGTTTCAAGAATGACGATCTTTTTTTTTGCAAAAGAATTCAAGAATGACATAGTATTATTTCAAAGATGAAGCTTTGTATTTGTGCTTGATTGCATACCTGGAGGAAACGAACCAAGAAGGAATAAAGAATTCGTTCAAGAATGTCAAAAAAAATTAATATTTTTATTCTTTTGATGTATTTCACTTTCTAATTGTATTTTATGTTCATTATCACAAAAGTGTTATTACATTCTGAAAGAATATCGTTTATATTAACATTTTACCATTTGAATGATATGTTATTGTTCTCATTCTAAGAGAATGATTCAAAATTCTATATTATTTGTTGTTGATATTCTCATAGAATATCATTCTAACAGAATGTAATTCTGACATAATAAAATCGGTTATGATTAAAAATTACATTAGAATTGAAACTGAATTAATTTTTAAAAAAATCAGATTTTTAAAATTAGGACAATCAATAATCCCTTAAAATCTGAAAATTTCTTTTTTTAAATATCGTTTAATTGACTTAAATACCCTTTCAATAAAATTTGAGTGATTATAGGGTACATGTTACTCCATTGTAATATCATAGACCCTCGCATCATAGCCACTCATTATTTTCATCTATTGATCCAGAATTGTCCTTACGACCACACAATAGATGTAATCCACATTATAACCTAGGGATGAGCAAAAGGACCGAACCGGCTGGAACCGGCCCGAACCTGACCCGACCCGGGAACCAGCTCCGGCCAAAATCAAGAACCGAACCGGCTCGGCGGTTCTACCGGTTCCCGGTTTCTACCGGTTCTTGTCGTGTCTTCAAATGTTGGAACCGGTCCTTGAAAAATAGCATCATACGGTTCCGGTTTTTGCCGGTTCTACCGGTTCCGGTTATATTGGTTCCGGTTATATTGGTTCCGGTTCCTACCGGTTCCCGGTTCCAAAAATCCACAAAAATAACGTCCCGGTCCCGGCCCGACCCGACCGGTTCCATCGGGTTCCGGTTCCGGTGCCGGTTCCGGCCGGTTCCCCGGTCCATATGCTCATCCCTATTATAACCTAGCCCTATATATATATATATATATATATATATATATATATATATATATATATATATATATATATATATATATATACCCATAGAAACCAAACTCAGGAGTTTCGGTCAATTACGATATTCGAGTTTAGCATAATATATCGGACGAAACACAACTAGGCATATATTGCTCACCTATACTTAATTATGGTTAAACCAATATACAACTAAACTTGGATATTGTAAGTTGATAGACTACATGCTTGAGAATCTCATAGAACCTCAAACCCTACAATTTCAACCATTGCTTCTGGGAAAGATAACACTTAGGATCCACGAGATCACCGCACGAATATGGCAGATCTTGGAAACAAGGTAACAAAACCATTTCCAAAGAGAGATCAGGTTATGTCACACCCTCTTAAGCCTAAGGATTCCCATTTTTGTAAAATTCCTATACCACTATCTCCTTTGACTCCCAACGAGGATGACGATTCCTCAGAAACAACCGAAGAGCCAGTGTAGTCATCATAAGAGCCCTTCAAGGATCCTTCAGCGTCCTCCAAGGAAGAAGATCCTACGGAAAAGGAGACAAATACCACTAATAAAGAAGATGATTTCTCGAAGTATGAGAGTAAGAAGGTTTGGTTGACGATAAACAAACTAAGGAAGAGGTCGAACGCCATTCTGAGAAGGAGCAAAAAGAAGAAGAAGAGACAGAGACCATCCATAAGAAGGAGGCTCTCCTACCCGTCCATATCCTCGAGACATCATCAAATCCCTCCATACTTATCCTAGTCACTCGCATCACACGCCACGGAAATCAAATTCACACCATCAATGACGAGTTGGGAATCATCAAAGGAAGCATTACGGGACTATCTAACATGGCCCAGGGCTTAGAGGAGGATCGATGTCTAAGATAAGGAGGATTGAGACCCCAAGCACATGTTACGGATCAAGGGTTAATCGCCGCAAAGGCTAGTGCATGTGTGACGAAGATAAGAACCCACTTAATTTAGTAACAGCTCTCTAACCTAGTATCCTTACTACGTACTCCTTTTAAGATGTGGTTGACTTTCCTAATTAGGTTGTACCCTAATACTTTTGGATTACGAGTACTATGAAGTTAGTTTATGCAAGAATATAGTGTCCTGACTATCTCTTCGGGAATAGTCTTTAATATATCGAAGTTTTTCACTCTAAAACTTTTATGATGTTTGTTTCTTTTTACACTAACTCATGCACTTACTCACCACTACCCGTAATTATAGAACTAATCAAAGGCATTGATGACTAACACTCACTTTTTGCACTAACTATAATAGGATACATACATGCCTCCGAGAAGAGTCACCATAATGAAGCCCAGAGAAAAATCAAAGACAGACCCAGTAACCATGGACACATCAGCCATTGTGGCGTTCATCGCCCAAAGGGTCACAAATTCTCTAGCTAACTTTGAAACGAATAGGAATGCCGAATCCAGAAAAGGTGGAGGAACCAGTGGAGATAGTACTCATGGTGATAATAGAGGTCACCCAAGGGCCTGTACTTATAATGATTTTATGAACTGTGTTAATGTATCCTTCTAGGAATACGTTAAAGGTAACATAAATGATATCTTTAGGACGACCTAGTTAACGGTCGATGCCTAACCTAGCGCCTGACATGGGCCCTTGCCCCCGTGGTCTCGCGCTAGGATCTTGGTACTTCGTGCTCTCGCGCCTAGGTCCAGTTCCAAACGACAATCTCTGGTCTATAATAAGCCAAAACACAGTTGGTCACTTCCTAGAGCGACAAGTGTACCGCTCAGAGCGTTGCCCTATGTGTCCTCTGCACCAATAGTAGACACCTTCTAGTGGTACATGATCCACCAATGGGACTCCTTCACATCGTGTTGGCTTATATGGGATAAAGGATATTGTTGGGCTCATGGTCAGGCAATAACATGTATAAAAGGAACCCTTCTCCTCCAGAGGAAGTGATCACCTCCTTCAATCAAAAACCCTAATCTCCATATTCCCATAAACGCACTCATACTAACTAGACCGTCAGAGCTTCGCCCCGGGACCACCTCCCGAACGTCGACTGATGTTGCTTCTCTGTTGCTGTAATTATATGACTTAACCCAGGCGGAACCATCACGAGATGGAAATAATTCCAAGACATATATCACAACATTTAACGTATTCTTATAAGGATACGTTAACAAGTCCCCTAGGCTAGTAGACGTCAACGTTGGTGTAGCGTAGCTGAGTTGTTGTAGCCTTGATCAGGGCAAGTATTGTGAGTATCATAAAAGAAAAACTTATGATAGAGGCGAATGCAAAGTGTTGAAGAAGGAAATAGAAGAAAAAAAACTAAAGGGAAACCCATATGATATTGCAAGAGACTTGAGATCCAAGTTCGATGCCAACCAGAATAACACCGGATCTCAAAACGATGTTGGCAAGCACCCGGACAAAATGGTGACATCTTCACCATCACCATGCCCCGCAAGAGAAGTGAACCTAATGAAACAGAGGACAAAAAATTGATTTATTATCCAGAAATGTACTCAACATCACATTCTCAATAGAAGAACCAAGGCCACTTAATTATGACCCTATAAATCCTCTTCTAGTCACTGGTTACATACACTACACGCAAGTTCATCGCGTTTACATATACAACGGTAGCAGCACCGACATACTCTACGAACATTGCTTCAGGAAGCTGCCTACCTCCTCGAAGGAAGGTCTAAAACCTCCAACAGGCAGTTCGCTCGTAGGCTTCACCGAGCATAGTCTATGTCCATTAGGCACCATACACCTACCACTCACATTAGTTAGTCACAATGGGAAAGATAAGATCACACGAACGATCGAGTTCTCAGTGATACGTCTCTAAGTAGAACACAACATTTTGCTCGGGCAACTGACGCTTTTCCAGCTACATACCATACCGTTAAGAATCCACGGTATCGTCAAGTTCATCACACAAGTTGGGATAACCGCAATCATTGCTTCTAACTCACACGTACACTACTGCTATCAGGTCATCGCTGCACCAAAGCTGGTGCGGGCCTCGAAAAAATCAAAGGAAGATTGCCATATAGAAAAGCAAATCATCCACTTGGATTACTTGGAGCAAACAATAGGAATAGGCGCCAACCTATCAGAGGAAGCTAAAGTAAGGTTAGTCGCCCTCCTGAACCAGTACTCCAAGGTTTTTGGCTGACAACCCACACACATGACTGAGTCGACCACAAGGTCATTGAGCACAAATTAAATATTATCCTGGGAAGCGTCCCCATCAAAAAAAAGAGGGGGAAAGCGAGTGATAGGAACAAGGCAATAAACATATAAGTGGCGAAGATGGTAGATGCAGGTATTCTCTGGGAGGTAATTTTTCCCACCTGGATAGCAAATCCAGTGATGGTGAAAATATATGATGGATCATGGTGGATATGTATCGATTACTCCTATCTAAACAACACATGCCTAAAGGATCACTACCCTCTAGCAGAGATAGACCAAAAAGTCGAGTCCTTGGAAGGATTTCAATTCAAGTGTTTCCTCGATAATTACAAACGCTACCATCAAGTTCAAATGAGACGAGAAGATGAAGAGAAAACGTCCTTTCATACCGATCGTGGCACCTTTTGTTATCAAAAGATTCCTTTTGACCTCAAGAACGTCGGGGCGACATATCAGTGCCTGATAGCCAAGGTGTTTGCAAACCAAATCAGTAGAAACGTTGAAGTCTATGTCTATGACATGGTTATCAAAAGCCATAACAAAGCAGCATTGCTTCGTGACATTGAATAAACCTTTTAAAATTTGGCGAAGGCACAGATGAGACTCAACTCGAGTAAATGTACTTTTGGGGTGGAAGAAGGCCAATTCATGGGTTACCAGATAACCAAAGAAGGAATCTCACCAAAAAAAACAAGATACAAGAATTCCTCGACTCTAAAACCCCTCATAACCTCAAAGGAGTATAAGAAATCAATGGGAGGCTGACCACGCTTGGTAGATTCATCGATAAGTCGGCCGAGAAAGATCTCCCACTCTTCCAGACCTTGAAAGGTTGCATTGAACAGAATCAATTCAAATGGATAGCAGAGGTTGATAAAGACCTTCAACACCTGAAAGAAGCTTTACACCAGCTCCTAGACATGGTGAGCCTCTACCTAGAGAAACTTTGCAAATGTACATGGCAACATGTGGTGAAGCTATATCATCGGTTCTAGTCGTCGAGAGGGATGAGAAACAATTGCTAATACAATTCGTAAGCAGAGAATTACAAGGTCCTGAGCTTAACTACCCGATATGAGAGAAACTGGTGCTCGCATTAGTCTACGCAGCTAGACGCCTCATGCACTACTTCCAAGCCCAAAAGATCGAGGTCCTAATGGCGAACATTTTATAGGCCGCTTCCTTAAACTCCCCTTATAGATCGGCTTCGTGAATGAGGCGTACTAGCGGTTCGACTGACTTATTCTTACACATATAATAATATTAGACTTTTAATGTTACATATAGTATAAGGGTATATTTTTAAAACTTTTCAGAAATACTAAGGTTATATTTTTAAATTTTCAAAATTAATATTCAATTAATTAAAGTAAAATAAACCAATCATGAATTTAAGATAAGGATATTAAATTACCTTTGTAAAAATATTCAGTTTTATACAATTAAAAATATTATTAAACGTAATTATCCTAATCAGTTCATGAGATATCTTTAAAACCGAAAATTGAGGATCTGACTGTCCAACACGCTGTGGTAAACATCACCACGCCGTGTTAGGACGATTTCGCAGGCCAACACACCATGGTGGAAGAACACCATGTCGTGTTTGCGGAACAAAATGACGATTCTGTTTTCTTCTCCTTTGTTCAATTTTAATGATTGTATCAATTCAATAGAAAACTAAACCTACGCTCTGATACCACTGATGGGAATTATACAAAACATATAATCCTATGTGTTAATGCAACCTTATAAATTTTGATCTATGTTTTCTCCAATTTACATACAACTTGAACAACAAAAAGGAAAAACCCTATCATACTAGCATATTTTCGAAATACATAATTAGGGTTAGAACAATCATACCTTAATTGCTATATAGTAATAGCAATGCAAATCCTTGTGTTGATGAAGCCTTGACTGCAAGCGTCACAAATGTCACGCCTCTATTGGTTCACACCCAACACTAGCAATGGAAGACGATTAAGAAGGAGGTAAGATTCTCATGTTTTCGGCTAGCTCTTCAAAAGAATGAGTGGTCGAAACTTGAAGGGTTTAGGCTGTTTTTATAGTGCAGTCAGGAAACCCTAGATAAACCCTAGTCCAAGATAATCTTAAACCGGACAGTTATCCACTTTCTTGTTTATCCACCAAATACTATTCTAGAAACATTAAGGGATATGAAAACTATCCATAGCCTATGGAGGGTTCTAGATTTCCTCTTGCTCAACTATTGAACAATCGCACTTCAGTCCCTGCACTTTTAATTAATTCCTTTAATCCCAAAATTAATTCCAATTAATTTATGATTAAATATTAATTAAATATTATTATTTCTAATTAATATATTATTTTCATAATATATTAACAAAATCATTTATTTCAATTTATTAATCAAATAATAAATCAAAATCTTTTTCCAAAATCATCCTGTCTAGTTGCTAGTCTTGAGGGCAACCCAAAAGAACTGTGCTACTATCAATTTAAGTATATACCAATTATAGTTATGGGCTTAGACACCTAATCCAACAGAGCGCTAGTGCCCAATTGGCACTAACAGGTGGTGGAAGAGTCTCCACTAAGTCCACCTCATGATATTGAAGATCGCCTTTGTACTTGCCTAACAGAAACATCTCGAAGGATAACACCTTCTCAATACCTGCAAATGCAAACAAAAAAAAATTAGCAACCCCCTTTCATCCTACAAAAAAGAAAGGGGGGGGGGGGAGAAGAGTACTCACCATCCCGCTCCATAAAAGCTGAGGCATCTTCCTCCGGCTCGCTAGGCGGCACTCATTCCCGCCGCCGCCAAGATACAATCCTCCTAATCTTCACCAACAATGCAGATACCTCTCAACGCCTATGCCACAGTCAGACTGGTACCACACAATTATGGCACCCGATCATAGAAGGTGGTCACTCGGGGATAACCAGAACCGACCAAGTTGTTGTTAACCCAGAGCCACTTATCCTGCTAGTTTTTCTAAGGCGACTTATGGTTGATGATGAAGGCATGGATGTTCCGCCTCTGAGAGAAGGTTTAAACATCGGACTACGTGGACGAGTTAAAGTAAGCCTTAAATTTCTAGAATTAAGGAAGCACACCAAGGGCTCGACAAGCCTATTCAAACCACACGATCTTGTTAACAACATTAGGGGTTAGATCATCCACAAAGAAACCATACTGACGCATGATTTCATAAAATATGTCAGTTGTCGGTAATCGCAATCCCGCTTCAATGAATAGGATTGGGACTCCGACCTTACCCGGCGGCAGCCGACTGATGATGGCCCCTTTTCTTAGAAACTACACTCCATGGTCCGACATGAAACCAAAACAAAAGTTGTAGAACCACGAACTCTTCCGGTGTCGACTCAATTCCAGATCATGGTGTCATAATTGTTTTCTTATTGAAAACTCGAGCAATGGGAGAAAGTAAGCAAATAGAAAGTCAGAAGAGGTTGAGAAGGAGAGAGTTAAAAGAAAAATATTCATGAAAAGGAAGGTTTAAATGAGGAGCAGGAATATCGAACCGTCCTCATGATGAAACTGTTTGTGTTGATGGCTCCGCCACATCAGCAAAACGTCCAGACCATCTCCACCGAACATGTTTCCTAATCAAGGCCAGAACAACTCAGCTATGATATGCCAACACTAACATCTTCTAGTCTAGGGGACTTGTTAACGTATCCTTCTAGGAATATGTTAAAGATAACAAAACTTTTATATTTAGGACGACCTAGTTAATGGTCGATGCCCACCCTAGAGCCTGACCAGGGCCCTCGCCCTCGTGGTGTCGTGGTAGGATCTTGGTAATTGGCGCTCTCGCACCTAGGTTTAGTTCTAGATGAAAATATCCAATCTATAATAAGCCAAAACACAATTGGTCACTTCTAGAGTGACGAGTGTACCGCTCAGAGCGTTCATCGATGTGACCTATGCACGAATAGCAGATGGGCTCTAGTGGTGCACGATCCACCAATAGGACTCCTCCACGTCATGTCGGCCCAGATGGGACAAAGGATACTGTTGGGATCATGGTCAGGGAATGACATGTATAAATGGAACCCTTATTCTCCAGAGGAAGGGATCGCCTCCTTCAATCAAAAACCCTAATCTACATATTTCCATATACACACTCATACAAACTAGAACGTCGTAGCTTCGTCCCGGGACCACCTCCCAGATGTCGACTGACGTTGATTTTTCATTTCTATGATTACATGACTTAACCCAAGTGGAACCATCATGAGACGACGTTAAGTACATAGCATATATCACAACAAACTGCAAGCCCAAGTCTTTCTACAAGAATGAAGGAGCAATTGGATTAAATCGTTGGATCGAGAAAACAGATTCGATATTTGAGATCAGTTTTTGTGCTAGAGACGGAAAGGTTAGATTTGATTCCTATACCTTCACAGATACAACATTTTCATGGTGGAATAGCCATACCAAAACCATGGGCATTATCATAGCTAATGCCATGTCTTGGGATGAACTGAAGAAACTGTTGATTGATGACCCAGAGAGGAGATGTAGAAGCTAGAGAAAGACCTATGGAAACTCACCATGAAAGATGCATACATTGAAGATTATACCAACCGCTTCAATGATCTCACCATTTTCTTTCCGAACTTTGTCACCCTAGGTAAAAAAAGTTAAAGAGGTACATACAGGTTTTGGTTCAGCCTATTCAAGGGTTGGTCACTACTTCCAGGACAACTACGTACGATAGTGCCAAGAGGCTGGCCTTTAGCCTAACCAATCATGGAATCCTACAGGGCACTATGGTCCAGAAAGCTAACCTTCCGAAGTATGAAAACAACAAGATAAAGTCTGATCGTGATTCATGGCAACCAACATGGAAGAAACAAGACTTAGGGAAAGCTTATGCAACAAACATCCCATCATCCACTCCACTAAGACAGTATGCAAGAGATATTTTGTTATGCAATGAGTGCCACTACCACCACATAGGTGCATGAACATAACTGGTCTATAACAACTGTTGTAGGAAGGGCCACCCCGTTGTGTCCTACAAGATCCCAACCAGTGCCTCCAACCAAGGAAATGTCATTGGCAGAAATTGCAACTGTTATGAATATAATGAAGTTGGACACTTCAAGAGAGACTGGCCAAGATTGAAAAATCAAGGAGGTAATGATGGAGGAAGATCATGTTTCATTTTCACGAGAGATGCTACCCAGGATCCACCCATGGAAACTGGTACATCCTTGTTAAACAACTCAAATGCAAACTAAATAATAATAGACTTTTATAACCATTAGATTTGAGCACTCGCTAAAACATAATTCTGGTAAAAGCTAAGAAATCCATGTTTATTAGTTACTGGGAGGATAAGTAAGTCACATGATTCTAAAATTAAAAGGTTATAGAGAGTCATATTTAGCTTTATTTTGCAGCTCTTTTCTGAGTACAACCGTTATAGAGTAGAATCTTTCAATCGAAGAACTGCTTAATTTTAGCGACATGTAATAGTATCCGCCAAATAGTAACATTAGTAGAACTCTCTCTCTCTCTCTCTCTCTCTCTCTCTCCAAATAGTAATGAAAGGTGAAAGGAATCCTCATTAGAATTCTCATCATAATACTCAGGAACCCTCAAAATTTTGGAAAGTATTGTTTCAAAAGCCTTGCAATTGCTATAGGAATTCAACTCTTTTCAAGTATCAGACTACAAGGAGTGCTTGTCTGATGACACAACCACTACCTCTCACAACGAAATCCAAATCGATTCTAAGCTTCACTTCGAAGAACAACCCTAGGAATTCAGTTCACTCTCTGTAAGACTAAACTTTGTTGTTATTTCATACTAGCTGATCGTATGCTTTAAAATGTTATTTAACTCAGATTCTCCTAATAGTACCCCTGCGTTGGGCACTACAAGTTGAATTCCGGCGACATAATTCTTTGAAAGGGGGAGAATGTGACAGTCGCCATAATCGTCACCAATATTCGATCGGAAACCCAACAAACATCAAATATAATAGGAAAAATAAGTAATATTTGTCAAAACTATGATAAAATACAAGATTAAGTATTCAAATATATGTAATTATCCGAAAACTAAGAATTAGGTGCGTAAAAGGTTGCATTATTTCATAGAAGTAATTATATATTTCAATAGTATACGTGAACGCGGTTCTGAAAATATAAATATCATAAGAATTTGGCTTTTTATGGAGAAGTTATGATTTTTCTAAGTTATTAATTCAACCTAACAACAAGAGAAACGTCGTAATTAGCAAAAAGGAGATTGGTCAAGTTTTAGCCTAAACACCAAAGAGGAGATTTGTAGTACTCCTCGACATAAGACCAACAAGACAAATAACGCCAAAAAATAGAGTGCTTATGCAAAAGTTGTGATTTTTATAAAATCATTTGGAGTACCCTCCTTACTAAAATATAGGCTATAAATAAATTCCAAATTAGCCGAAACATTATAAAGGAAAGTTGTAGTGCTCGTCGATAGTTACGTGTGGATATAAAGAACGTCGAAAACGGAACTCGTATGAGAGAGATATGGTTTTTAGAAGATCAAGAATTTTACATGTTAAATGGCGTCCCAACACCACAAGAAATCGACACGTGTCGCAAGCACGATGGTGCCAGTGTTCGACGACACGACGCGCCTGGGCCTTGGCGTGGCGTGCCCCACTTTTTTTGGCCAAAAAATAAATCTCAACGCTCCTTCACTTTGCACATTCAAATATGTTCATTGACAGATTTCGTTTCTTCACTTTTCCCTAAAAGCTTTTCATTTTCGTTTTTTTTTTATTTTATTTTATTTAATCCTTTTACCCCTCGAGTCCAAGTTATCTTGAGCCTCTGACCACTTTTCAGTACGAATCGATATCAGTTAAAACATGCTTTAAGGGTGAGTTCATGACCCATTTTTCAAATATTTTCTCAAATTTAGGGGGGAATACATGTTAATCTATTATTAATTATTATATATTGTCATTATCATTTCGTTATAAATATTTTTTTTGCAAAAAATATTTATGTCGTTACTTTGCCCAAATAATAAGTAAATATTATACCCTACCATCACTCTGTCATTCAAATAAATAATATTTTTATTATTGTAACATTCATAAAATTTCAAGGAAAATTAAACTTTTTAAAACCAACCAAAATCGTAATTGTTAACAATGTAGTTTTCAAAACATGTTCATCATCAGAGTTATTCCCAAAATCATAAAAACATAACATGAGGAGGTGCACGATCAAGCCTTTGTCTTCCCACGATCATCTGAGGTACCTGAAACATAACCCAAAACAGTAAGCCCAATGCTTACCGAGTTTCCCCAAAATACAACCACAACACATAATCATAGATATCAACATCAACAACATGCATACAAAACCTTCAGCATGTATGGACCGCCACACCGGGCCTTCATCCTGTCTGGACTGTTCTCCGGTCCTTTGGCCTAACTGGTCCGCCTCATAGGCCTTCAGTCTATCTAGGCCACCCTGGGTCTGTTGGCCTTCTGCACATAGAAGGACCGCCTCAACCCAACCATCCTTACATATCCACATATAACATAATCAAACATAGCTAGCATATACAACAATCATACAAGTTTAACAGATCACTATATCATAGCACATCCTATCTACTAGGATGCCAATCTAACAGATCACTACAGCATAGCAAGCATACAACGACCAGGATAACAACCCATAGGGCCGGCCTTGGTGCCTTCGACCCAAGAGTATAGTGAGGACAACTCACCTCACACTGACGAACCGCACGGAAAACCTCCGGCTGCTGGCCCACTGAAATCCCGAACTATTACTACAAAAAAACATCCAATTAATAATTGGATTACCATCCCTGTCTAATAATCCAAACTTAGGGTTAATGGCCACTTTATCCTATCCATAATTGGGCCAAGACCCAAGCCCAATTCTTGATCTAAAAAGTCCAAAGTTATACAAGGCCCATCATTGGCCCAATTTTCCAAATTGACACCAAACTCCTTATTGGGCCTTATCCTAAGGTCCAAATCTTCACTTGGCCAAAAACACTTATACTCAGATACACCAAAAAGGGCACAAGCATTCAAGCCCAAAAGGTGGCCCAAAGCTCAAAGCCCAAAGTCTGAAATCCAACAGAAGGCGTACGTGGGGCGTACTCCTTCGGTACGCAAGGCGTTCTCCGAACCTCACATTGACCAACATCAGGGTGGCTGACCGAGTATGCGGGGCGTACTCCTCCTTACGAGGGGCATACCCTCGCAGATCCAAAAATCCCATTTTGTGCTTAATGGCTTAAGCACAAACTTCAGATCCATGGTCCAAATGCCCCCTAGAGTCATAAAGTCTCAAACTTTATGAATTTACACGTCCAAAAGTTCTTAAGACAAGGTAATCCATTAAGACTCTTTTACCAAATGCATGAGACACTTCTATCCATTGGGACCTCATTTTTATGATTAAGGACCCCTCCAAGGGTCTGAAAGGACGAATTAAAACATCCACAACATGCTATGCTCATAATGGAGCATTTGGGACCAAAAAGAAGCATAAAAAGAACCCATCAAGAGATCTATCAATGAAACCATAAAGGTATGAAATTTATACCTTTAAATGATGGAGCAGGAAGCCAAACTCTTAGATCCAAACCTTACTTCAAGTTTCCAAGATTCTTGATGTACTTCCTTTGCCTCTAATTCACCAAGAATACACTTTAGGGCTCTCAATCTCACACAAGGGGGCTAGGGGTTTTGCAAGAACGACTCAAGGACTTGGAGGCTGAAAGGATAAGGGAAAATGCTCCATAAAGATGTTTAAATGCTCCATAAATATGTTTACGCCCAACATACTCACATGTACACTCAACATACTATTCATGCTCCTAAAATTACCATTTTTCTACTAGGGCTTCCTAGGGCTACATCTTTATAATCCATGGACCCAAAAATGAAATACTTAAAACCAAAGGAAGGATTTGAAAATACCTAAAACCCGGGATGTTACAACTCTCCCCCACTTGATCTAGACTTCATCCTTGAAGTCTGCTGCAGCAAACAAATCTGGGTAATGCTCCCGTATCTAAGACTCCAGCTCCTAGGTCCACTCGGAGCCCCTCCAATGTTGCCATCGTACCTTTACCAAAGGTACTTCCTTGTTGCGCAAAACCTTCACCATTCTCTCCAGAATAGCTATGGGCCTCTTAACATAGTCCAGGCGCTCATCAACCTGAATATCATCCAAGGAGACTACCGCATCCTCATCCAATATGCACTTTTGCAACTGGGAAACGTGTAAAGTGTTGTGAATCTGACTGAGCTCCTCAGGAAGATCCAATCTGTAAGCAACCTTGCCAACCCTGACAATAACCCGGAAAGGACCAATATATCGGGGACCCAATTTCCCCCCTCTTCCTGAAGGGTATCACATCTTTCCAAGGTGAGACCTTCAGTAGCACCATGTCGACAACCTGAAACTCCAACTCGGATCGACGCCGGTCAACATACCTCTTCTGCCGACTCTGAGCAGTCTGCAATCTTTGCCTGATCTGCTGAATCATATCAGTAGTCTGAAGGGCCACCTCAGTCCGCCCCATAACCCTGTGACCAACGTCGCCTTAACAGACTGGGGTACGACATCTCCGCCCATACAAGAGATCAAAAGGTGGAGCACTAATGTTGGAGTGAAAACTGTTGTTGTAGGAGAACTCCGCAAGAGGTGGGTAGGATTCCCAACTCCCACCAAAATCAATGATACAGGCTCGCAACATATCCTCATGAGTCGTTATCGTCCACTCACTCTGACCATCGGTTTGCGGATGATAAGTTGTGGTGAAGTGCAACCTCGTGCCCAGTTCCTCATGGAACTTCTTCTAAAACGGGAGGTGAACCGAACATCACGGTCAGAAATAATGGAGATGGGAAACTCCGGGGTGAGCAACGATCTCGTGAATATACACATCGGCCAACTTCTCATCTGAATAACTCTCCCGAATCGCCAGGAAATGGGCACTCTTGGTCAATCGATCCATGAACCCAAATAGCATCAAAAGCCTTTGCCATCCTCGGCAACTTGGTGATGAAGTCCATCGAAATCTGCTCCCATTTCCACATGGGAACCTCCAGAGGCTGCAGCTTGCCATGCAGCCTACGATGCTCGGCCTTGACCATCCTGCCGGTCAAGCACCTCTCAACGTACCAGACGATCTCCCTCTTCATACACGACCACCAATAGCTCAATCTCAGATCCTGATACATCTTGGTGGCCCCTTGATGGATAGAAAAACGAGACTTATGAGGCTCCTCCAACACAATCTGTCTAACCCCACCACACATCGGAACCCATACCCGACCACAACAAGTCAACAAACCACGACTATCCGGAACAAATATGGTGATCTTACCCCTGATCCTCTCTAACTTCCAGTTCTCTTCCTGAACACCCTCGACCTGAGCATTCCTAATCAATCCCAAAAGCGGGGAATCCACTGATATCCTCATACACAACACCCCACCCGAAGACCCAACCGACTTGTGGCCCAAAGAATCTGCCACCACATTCGCTTTACCCGGATGGTAAAGGATCTCGCAGTCATAATTCTTGACTACATCCAGCCACCTGCGCTGCCTCATGTTCAGGTTTGACTGATCCATAATGTGCCTAAGCTCTTGCGATCCGTGTAGATAGTACACCGGACCCCACAAAGATAATGCCTCCAAATCTTGAGGGCAAAAACCACAGCCCCCAACTCAAGATCATGCGTGGGATATCTCGTCTCGTGCGGCTTCAGCTGTCGCGAAGCATATGCTATCACCCGTCCTCTCTGCATGAGGGTCGCCCCCAAACCAAAGATGGAAGCATCACAGAAAACCACGAAATACTCAATTCCCTTGGGAAGGGTTAAGACGGGGGCCTCACATAATCTCTACCGAAGGGTATCGAATGCTTACTGTTGCTCAGGGCCTCACCATAAATCCATCCCCTTCCTCGTTAGACGATTGGGGGGTACCACAATCTTGGAGAAATCCTAAATAAATCTCCGGTAGTACTCTGTCAACCCCAAGCAACTCATGATATCCGAGGGAGATTCCGTAGTCTCCCACTGCATCACCGCCTCGATCTTAGCCGGATCGACCAAAACCCCGTCGTGGTTAACGAGGTGTCGAAGGAACTGAACCTCTCGTAACCAAAACTCGCACTTCCAGAACGTAGCATAAAGTCGTTCTCGCCTCAAAACCCCCAGAAGCTCGCGAAGATGGTCCTCATGCTGCTCTCTGGTCTTGGAATATACCAAGATATCATCAATAGACACGATAACCGAACAATCGAGCATCGACCTGCATACCCAATTCGTCAAATCTATAAATACCGTGGTCGCATTGGTGAGCCCGAATGGCATCACCACGAACTCATAATGCATATAACGAGTCCGTAACGCGGTCTTCTCCACGTCCTCCTCTCTCACCCTGACCTGATGATACCCAGACCTCAGATCTATCTTGGAGAACCAAGATGCACCCTACAACTGATCAAAGAGGTCATCAATCCGTGGAAGGGGATAACGGTTCTTCACTGTTAACTTGTTCAACTTCCGGTAATCAATGCACATCCGGTGTGAACCATCCTTCTTCTTGACGAATAAAATATGCGCTCCCCACGGAGAACTACTCGGTCTGATGAACTACTTGCCTAGAAGCTCCTGCAACTTAGATGACAACTCCTGCATCTCAGGAGGTGCCAAACGGTACGACGCCTTGGCAATCGGGGCCGCACCTGGCACGAGGTCAATCCTGAACTCGACCTGCCTCTCAGGAGGCACACCGAGTAACTCATCCGGAAAAACATCGACAAACTCCCTGACCACCAGGACCTCTGAAACTGAAACTTGCTCCCCAACAGCATATCCACCACATAAGCTATATAACCCACACACCCGTGCTGAATATACTGTCGAGCCCTAGCTGCAAAACAAAACCCTGAACCCATCCTGGCGCCCTATCCATAGATAACCAGTTCTCCCCCACTTGGGGTTCGAACTACTACGCGTTGACCCTCACAATCAATCATCGCACCAAAACGGCTCAGCCAGTCCATACCCACAATCACGCAGACATCCCCCATGGGGATAGGGATTAAATCGATCGGAAAGGATACCACAAAGATCTCCAGCACACAACTCGGATACACTGAAGAAGCAGAAACCCCGTGTTCGTTGGCGAGAGAAACTCGCAACGGATACTCAACCTCCCCTAAGGGCATATCAAACTCCCTACTAAACGATCGAGATACAAAAGACCAACTCGCACCCGAGTCAAACAACACTAGAGCAGGCAAAGAGTTCACTAGGAACGTACCTAACAACGGTACACAAATAAGCATAACATAAAACATAATTATCAAGATAAGGGATAGAAACATACCAGTCACCACATCCGGTGATACTCTGGCCTCCTCGGAAGTGAGCTGAAAACCGTGGCCTTGAGCCCTCGGGGGCTCTGCCCTCCCCTGACGTCTATCAGTGATCCTCAACATAGCTGACACGGGGGCCTACGTCGGCTTTGCGGTGAGCAGGGGACAGTTGAGCTTCACATGGCCAACCTGATCACAGTGATAGTAAATCCTCGTACTCTGGACTAGGGCTAACTGGCGACAATCCCTCGCATAGTGCCTCTCCTTTCCACACTTGTGGCACAAACTAGCAGATCGGCACGCTCCGCCGCACTTCCCACAAGTACGGCCTCGTTGTCCCCTAGATCTAAACTCATCGGCCTTGAACCGCTTCAGTACGGGCTGCGAATGTGTCGGGGCCGGTCTCTGCTCTCTCAACTGAAGATCTATCTCAAGCTCATGTCGCCTGGCGGCCTCCTGCAACTCCAGCAAAGAATCATACCTCTGGGTGGAAACAAACTGCCTGATATCCATCTTGAGCATGCTCAAGTAACGGGTCATCTGAGCCTGCTCTGAAGCAAACTTAGGGCTAAATATGGCCCTCTCAGTAAACATTCGGGTGATCTCCATCACCGACTCTGATCCCTGCCTCGAATCCAAGAACTCCTGGGCCAACCTCTCACGCTCAACCTGCAGCACATAACGAGCATGAAACATCTCCATGAACTGATGTCAAGATACTGCAACCCTCTGCTCAGCAGAATACGACCTCGTAACAAGTCTCCACCAATCATTTGTTCCGGACCTCAAGAGGTTCAGAGTGCACCTGGCATTCTGGTCAGTTGGGCAAGAGCAGCTGAAAAAGCATCCCTTAACATCATATAGCCACCTCATGGCTACGATCGGGTCCTAAACTTCATTGAAAGCCGGGGGCTTCGTATTATTGAAGTCCCAATACTGAAAAACCTGACCCGGTCCAACACCTGCAGCTGCCACGGCTGCAACAGCAGCAGTCTCAACAATGGCTGCGTATATGTCATGAAAAACTCCATCATCGCGGTCTTAATAGACCCAAATAACTCCGATATTTGATCCCGTATTATGGACATAACCTCCCCATGAAGAATCTCCCTAATCCTGGCATCCAACTCATCAGCTCCAATCTGCCTTCCAGCTCCTGATCTCGATCCGGATCTGGTCTCAAATCGCCTCGTAGTCACCATACTGACATACACCGGGGAGATATCAGATAACACATATAACCAAAACAGGGAACCAACTCCCAACAAAGCCCTAGGGATTGTGAATTCCTTGATACGCATATGAGTCATGTGCTTTCAGTAGTACGGGCCCATACTACCTTCCACAGCTACCCGTAGTTATCTCAGAGGATCATCACAACAACCCTAATAATAAAATTCCCTTTAGCATACTCATGCACTCTACCATCACTTCTTAAAGGAAGGCTACGCATATCGACAGGACAACTTACCCTACATAACGCATCCTACCACTAACTGCCACACAACCCTCCGTTGGTGCCAGATAACTATTGCATGAATACTATCACATACTACATGACTTAAACAATCCTAAGCTAAAGGATTCCATCCCACAATGGTTGGACTTAAACAAGATCTGTGCAACAGGACCAATTCCCTTACCCTAAGACCTTTTAACCCATGTTGTATGTGACTTAGAGCATTCATTCAATAGCTAGTTCGCACACGAAAGAGTCATACAACAATCAATAGGGTACTCTACAGAAGATATGGCATCAAATATTAGGCAATTTTAGTATACGATTACTGATGATCCCTATCCTGACACTAGCATGTTGTTCTAATCATAACATAACATGATCTCAAATAACTTGTGTGGTAATTTGGGGTCACTTATTGGCTCCGGCTGATCGTACACCTTGCGTCCTCCTCTATTATTTTTGAAAACCATTTTAAAAATTATTTTAATAATCTTTTTCCTCAATTTGAGATTGGATTCACACAAGTTTTCCTCCAATTCACTCAAACCAAGGCTCTGATACCAACTTGTAGCATTCATAAAGTTTCAAGGAAATTTAAACTTTTCCAAACCAACCAAAATCATAATTGTTTACATTGTAGTTTTCAAAACATGTTCATCATCAGAGTTATTCCGAAAATCATAAAAACATAACATGATGAGGTGCACGATTAAGCCTTTACCTTCCCACGATCATCTGAGGTACCTGAAACATAACCCAAAACTATAAACCCAACGTTTGATGAGTTTCCCCAAAATAACACTACAACACCTAATCATAGATATCAACAGCAACAGCATGCATACATAACCTTCAGCATGTCTGGACCGCCACACTGAGCCTTCAGCATGTCTGGACCGTTCTGCGGGCCTTCGGCCTGACTGGTCTGCCTCACAGGCCATCAGTCTATCTGGGCCGCCCTAGGTCTACTGGCCTTCTCCACACATCAGGACCGCCTCAACCCAACCATCCTCACATATCCACATATAACATAATCAAATATAGCTAGCATATACAAACAGTCATACAAGTCTAACAAATCACTATAGCATAGCACATATTATCTACCAAGATGCCAATCTAACAGATCACTACAGCATAGCAAGCATACAATAACAAGGATAACAATCCAAAGGGTCGGCCTCGGTGCCTTCGACCCGAGAGTATAGTGACGACAATTCACCTCACTCTAACGAACGCATAGAAAACCTCCGGCTGCTGGCCCACTAATAACCCATACTTAGGGTTAATGGCCATTTTATCATATCAATAATTGGATTACCATCCCTGACTAATAACCCAAACTTAGGGTTAATGGCCACTTTATCCTATCATAATTTGGCCAAGACCTAGGCCCAATTCTTGATCCAAAAAGTCCAAAGTTATACAAGGCCCATCATTGTGCCAATTTTCCAAATTGGGCCCAAACTCCTTATTGGGCCTCATCCTAAGGTCCAACTCTTCACTTGGCCCAAAACACTCATACTCATATAGACCAAAAAGGGCCCAAGCATTCAAGCCCAAAAGGTGGCCCAAAGCTCAAAGCCCATTGTTTTAAAATCTAACAGAAGGCGTACGTGGGGCGTACTCCTTCGGTACGCAGGGCGTACTCTGAACCTCGCATTAACCCACATCGGGGTGGATGGCCGAGTACGCGGGGCGTACTCCTCCATAAGCGGGGGGTACCCTGGCAGATCCAAAAATCCCATTTTGTGCTTAATGGCTTAAGCACTTAAGCCCAAACTTCAGATCCATGGTCCAAATACACCCTAGAGTCATAAAGTCTCCAACTTTATGACTTTACGCATCCAAAAGTTCTTAATAAAAGGTCTTAATCCATTAAGACCCTTCTACCAAATACATGGGACACTTCTATCCATTGGGATCTCAATTTTATGATTAAGGACCCCTCCAAGGGTCTGAAAGGACGACTCAAAACATCCAGAACATGCCATGCTCAAGATGGAGCATTTGGGACCAAAAAGAAGCATAAAAAGAACCCAACAAGAGATCTATCAATGAAACCATAAATGTATGATTTTTATACCTTTAGATGATAGAGAAGGAAGCTAAACTCCCAGATCCAAACCTTGCTTCAAGTTTCCAAGCTTCTTCATGCACTTACTTTGCCTATAAATTACCAAGAATACACTTTAGGGCTCTCACTCTCACACAAAGGGGCTAGGGTTTTGCAAGAACGACTTAAGGACTTGGAGGCTGAAAGGATAAGGGCAAATGGTCTATAAAGATGTTTAAATACTCCTCAAACCCTAAAAATTAGGGTTTCACCCGGACATTAGTACACCCAATGTACATATGTATACGCCCAGCGTACTAGGGTTTGCGCTAGTATGCTTATCGTACTCACACGTACGCCCAGCGCACTACTCTTGCTCCCAAATTTACCATTTTTCCACTAGGGCTCCCTTGGGCTACATCTTTATAATCCAAGGACCCAAAAATGAAATAGTTAAAACCAAAGAAAGGATTTGAAAATACCTGAAACCTGGGATGTTACAATTATGCCTGTACCCTGCTTGTTTCCTATAGATAATATTTACATATTATTACGTTACTCTGCCCAATTTTTACGGATAGCATTGTACCTAGTCGTTACTCTGCTAAATTTTTCTGGATATCATTATACTTAATTGACAATCTGTTTAATTTTTATTGGATGGCAATATACCTAGTCGATAATCTGCCCAAACGGATAATTGTTGTATATTATGTTGTCACTCCACTTTTTTCAAACGGATAATTATTACTCTGCATGTTTGGCTTTGCAAAGGTATATATTTTCCATATTTATAAATTAATTATAATGAAACATTGGAATTCTTTTTACCTTAACACTGGTCATGCGGTTATTAAATAAGATCAATGCACTCATATTAGCTAATTAATTTTTCGCTAAGACCCCGGTGTATATCTGTTAATCTTAATTGTATGGGATAGTTATGTATAGATCTATACGGGGTTGACAACCCCACCTGCTCTTTTCAGCTACAACCCTAGCAAGGATAACTTTTGAATTTTTACAACAAAGTGTTGTGCGGGGCAAATCACTAGTCAGTATCTCGATTATGGGAACTCAGTGTAACTTTGTTATTCCACGCCTTAAGTAAAAAAAATATACAGTTTAAATAGGAAAGTACCATGTTAACTTACTCTAAGTATGAAAGTTCATTCTCAGTCATCCTACCTTTGACTATAGAAGTAGCTTTTTTATAATCTTACTTCTCAGATAAAAACACACTAATATTTCAGTTGAAAATGGGAACACCTTCAAGGAATAAGTAGTACATATATCTATAAGATAATCATACTACAAACATTTGATAGGGGAATGCCTACAGAGGATAGTAGTATACTATGAACATTAAAAGAAATATAAAAGCTATAGTACCTATAAATAATAGAAAACTATTTTAAAATAAAGGTACCCTAACAATGTAAATCAAAATACTTATACAACTTAATAAATATATGTATAAAAAGTACTATTTTCATGGTATAATATTCAAACATTTGAACTCACCAACATTATGTTGATGTTTTCAAAACCACATGTATTTATAAGCAATAAAGAGATGGAAGCTTGCACTCCCTGAAGTCAAGACGTGCGTCTCAATGGGAGAAGAATCTACGGAACCACTAGAAGAGTTATTGCTTTTTTGATTTATTATTATGCCTAATTATCATGGAGCTGGTTGTATCTAAATCCATGGCACTATAAAACATATTTTCGATGTAATATTTATCCTATAATGGATTTGATTTTTATGTTATACCTTCTATGTACTGTTTAATGTATGTTCGATAACCATGATTCCTATGAACGTCGCACATCGCAGTGTTTCAGCTGTCATTCGGGGATGTGACATAGTTTCTAGAAGTGTTTCTAAATGGAATGGTTAGATTTTCCTTCCAAGCGTTAGGTAGGATCCAAGAGTTTACCAAATTTCTGGGTATGACTTATATAGCCTAGAGAGCCATATAGGTTCGTACCTTCATGGATATGGGATTTATCCTTGCAGCATAGGAGCTTCTTGACAAGGAATTTAGTAGGTCGTGTAGTTCTCCATAGAGAACGTCGAGTGCTTTCGTGTAGATTAAGGATGGACCACTCAAGGTATACATCAGACTTAGAGAGTTGGGATACGGATGCAATTAGGATTTAATTATCTTGTGCCAAATATTTACAACAGTACGATCAATGTCAAAGGAGAGAGTGTTTCCTTCGTATGATCTTTTCAACTCATCGTATGATGTGCCTATAGGTAAAGCAAGAAACTCCTGGAAGGGGATTGTTCAGAATGGACTATGTCCATTAAAATATGTGGTAATACCTTTCTAGGTTGTGAATGTATCAACAACGCACATAGGAGGGGTGGATCAAATGATTGATCCATGTTTGATCAATCAGTATGTATATTATTATCGACAGATGAAGTTGTTCTAGTATCGCTACCATGAAGTGGTAAGGTTCATGTATAGAAATGACTCCTCGTTAACATATGCATGAGTAGTTGTCATTTCTGGAGATTCAACTTCAGAGATGCCTCGTCAGTTCAAGTGGTGATGTGGTGATGATAGTAAAGGTTCAATCTGCAATGTAGTAAGAGGACCTAAGTACTCCATTAGGGATGTAGAATTGTAGAAATACGATACAATATTATCAGAGATCCATTGAAACTTTTCAAGTTTTCTTAGATGTAGGGTTTCGGTTGGTGTGATAGAGTACACAAAGGATCGTTGGCAGTTAGTGTATTTTTCTTAGAAATGTTTGTTCACTTAAGGGTTAAGTTAGATTAGTATATTTTCGAGTAAGGGTCTTAAAAGTTGCATGTGATCTAAATGGGATGGCCAGAGAACTCTTGCTCTAGGTTTAGTGCATGTTTCTCATCTCCTTAATTGCTTTCAAGCAGGAACAAGCGTTCAACTATCTATCTTATTTTTTGACTATGTGCTACCACATATTCATCTTTTAATGTGTCATTGTTATCTTAGGTTTCGGGGCAAACTACGTTCTTGGTTAGTGATCTATTTTGTCAATAGGCGTGGGTGTGAGTTGATATAAGACTAGAGTCAATCTATAGCACCCGTAGGTTAATATAGGGAAATGATTAGACTTTAGCATATGCGTTGCATGGATTAAGGGCCTCAAGTTGGTTATCGCCTTAAGAGGATAAGTAGGGGAAGCATGTTATGTTTGGTAGATGTCAAGGAGATGATGACTAGGTTTCTTCAGATAGGTGGGATGACATTCACGAACCTATAGGCTCATCGAGGGGTGGATCGTGAGTCTTTAGACCCTATGAGGGATGATGACAAGAACGGTCTTGTATCTAGGTCCCAATAGTGGAATAGTGTCATCATATATCGTGAATGTGCATGTGTGTGAGTGCTCAAACATCAATTATGTTCTGATGTGGGTAGAGTATCTAGATCCTTACGAGAAGGCTTATGTAACCTAGTATTCATTAGGAATTGGTGGTTTGGGAAAATAAGGGTCTTATCACTAGTCAATTCCCAGTACTAGAGTATTGGTTCTAGGAGTTTCCAAAGCAAAGGGTTCACTTTAGTAACCTTGGTTGATTTTCAGGATGTTGAACGCTTGAACTTTGTAGAAATACCACTTGCAATCTAGGGTCATGTGTGTTTTAAGGGTAAGCCATAGAAAGCTGCCATTTGGACATGAAGTCAGAACTATATAACATAAGCCTTTTTCTAGGGATATGCTCCGGAAGGTGAATTCTGTTGACTTGTTATAGATATATTTCCTTAATATACTCTCTCTATAGTAGGTTGGTAGTATTCCTCATCAAAGGAATAGATCGATGTTTTATGTTTAAAGGCGATCGTATTTAGAGTACAATTTTTGTAAGTTCATATCAACGAGTTCTTGAATTTCGGAGACTTCGCAAGTAGTTTGTAGATAGATTGAAAGTAAAAAACGATATTCTACGAATGAATAAGTGAAGATAGATGAAATCAATGCGAAGATATTGACAAGGTCCCGAGTTGACCTCGAGAACCCCAATAAGCTGGTGCTTAGGAATTATCTTAAGGTGTGCTAGGAGTAGGATTTCGGGGAGAAAATCTTTGAAAGTGGGGGAGACTTGTAACACCATGTTTTCACCTTATAATATAAATATCTAATTATTAAATTCAGAGTATTGATACATTGCATCTCAGCCAATGTACTCTTAGCGGAAGTTTTACTAATCACAATTATGAACTCATGAGTATAAAGAACGCCTAAATCTGACTTCGTATGAAGAAGTTATGATTTTTCACAGTTTCACGTACACACAGTACAACAGTATGCTGAAGGTTTGTATCGATCAGATACACTTGAAGTATAATAAACAAAAACAAAGTAACTAAGCAAATTAAGAACAACAAAAATAAAGAACACAAAGTATTCACCAAATTGTCTTTCACTAAGAAAGGGGTTGTTTTCACCAAGAAAATGGGTTGTCACAAAGACAGTCACCAAGACTTACATTAGGGTTTCACGCTAATGTTGTATATATACTAATCTATACTAGTATATCCCTTGATTGAAGGAATTGTATCTAATCTATACTAAGAACCGATCCTTATCACAAGGATATCGTATCTGCTATCTATTCTATACGTATCTGTATAATTACCTAATGTACAAAGATTACATTATATTACATAATTTCATGTTGACGGTTATCTTCATGCTGACGTTGATAATGTCTTGCAATGCTGGCGATGATGTTGGCAGTCAGCGTATAGAGTGTTCAACTTATCTGATCATAAGGTATGACCTTACAATCTCTCTATCTGATGATGTCAAAACTAATCTTCAATAAATTCTTCTACTCGTGCTCCATTGAGAGTAAGATTGAAACTTTAAGTTCTTCAACTTTAACAAATGCTCCCCCTGACAAAGTGTATTACTCCATATTTTAAATTATCAGCAGTAGAGACAACATTTATGAGTTTCAGCGGATTAGTGGATGATGAGCTGATAAAACATTGATAGCAGCTATCAGCTTGGCTCTCGCGTAGATTTTGCCTATCTTCAGATCAATAACACTTAGTAGTTTGCTAGTTTCTCCCCCTTTTTGACATCAGCAAGAAATATAAAATTTGGAGGAAGCGACCAGTGTATCAGAGTTACAGCTTGTAACCCAGTAAGTTTGTGATGTCTCCTGATAGTATACGTGTGAACTACCATTCATTGACATACTATTGCAATATTTTATCAGTGTGTGGTTTCATATGCTAACTCATTAATCACTTTTTCAAACATCCCAAAAATACGGTCCAAAAATTTCGTTTTTAGATATTAATAAAACCATAGTTATCAAAATCATTTCATCCAAAAACATAAGTCATCGTATCAAATCAGAGTATCATATCAAAACACATGTTCATTATATCATAGTAAAACATCCCAGGCTAAAACATATTGGTGTGTGCAATGGAGTCATCCCGAGCTCTTCTCTTTGCAACTGGAAGTACCTGAAACCAAAACTAAAAACCGTAAGCACGAAGCTTAGTGAGTTCCCCAACCTACCACATACCATACACATAAGCACATATAATGGGCCCCCGCCCGCTACATCGGGCCCCGCTCGACATCGGACGAATCCGGCATCGGGCCCCGCCTGCCATCGAGCCCCGCTCGGTATACAAATCTATTTCTCTTAGGCCCCGCCTGTCTCTAGGTTCTGCCCGATATACACATGCAACAATATCATATAATCATACTGACACATAAAGAAAACATACTCTAAATGTATTTCATGTCCTAAGGCCTCGCCTAACTTGGGCCTGCCCCTGTGCTGCTATTGATGACTTATGGAACCCTGTCCATACTCAGCTAGTGATGAGATACGGGACCTCACCCACACTCACCCTCTACCAGGCATATACAAGTATCACACAGACAACAACTATAATCTATCATGCAAACATTCCTAAGGCTTGCCCCGGCATCGGACATTAGTCCGGAATAACATACTGATAACCCTTCCTCAGGCACCGCCCGACATCGGGCCGAAGTCTGGGAGCATATGAACATCCCTCGGGCTTACCCCGGCATCGGACCGAAGTCCGGAAACATACAAACAGACACATGCAAGAATCACGAAGACACCAAGCATATAAACATTCCTCGGGCTTGCCCCGGCATCAGATCGTAATCCGGAACATATAACATAACTGAGACCAATGGCTAACCCCCGGGTCTTCCTATCATGCATAAACTAAATGGGCCGGCATTGTGTCCGTAGAGCCATACAAACAAGAGGAAACTCACCTCGCATTGCTGAAGTCCCGCGGATAATCCTCTGGCTGCTAACTGGCAATTCCCCGAACTACTGATCCTTCGGCTCCCCGAGCTATTAGTACCGAAATAACACTTAGTCAAAAACCAAATAATCCTTACTTGTGGTGAAATGACCGTTTCACCCCTGGACCAACAAGATTCGCAACCAAGGCCCAAAACTATCAACTCCATAAATATCCATCAATGGCCTAATTTTCCAAATTGGGCCCAAACCCTTACATGGGCCTTTCCCCAAAGGCCAATTACTTTTCTGAACCAATGAGTTTCCGATGGCCCAAAAGTCCAAACCCATTGGGCCCAATCAAGGCCTAAATACATTGGGCCCACTAAGGCCCAATTCATAAACCAACCAGAAGTCCATTACTCTAAAAGACAAGTCCAATACCAAGCTAGCCCACAATAAAAGAGTCCAAATCTTGCACAGGGGCTGCTCACGTCGTGAGCCCTTCATGCTCACGTCGTGAGGTCGTGGTTTCAGTCCAGGAACTTCCTCGAATACGTACTCACGCCGTGAGGCTTCATTCCTCAAGTCGTGAGTCCAGATCTGACCAAAAATGAGCATTAAGCTCTTAATCCATTAAGCCTTAACATGGGACAGTTTATAGGTTCTTCCTTGACCCCAAGGACCATAAAAATCGAAGCTTTCCAGTCACATATGTCCAATACATGACTTAAACACCAACCAAGATCAAAATGAAGGAAAAAGGGCCAAGACTCAAACTTGGAGTCCAAAACAATGACCAAAGTCCAGATCTAGAACATTTAAGGCTTAAAGTATCACAATGATCTATAAAGTTGCCAACTTTATGGACTCCATGCATGCTAACCAACATTACAAGCCATAAATTGCATGGAAACTTAGATCTAGCAAGTAAGGAAAGGAAAGGCATGAACTTGAAGACTTACAAAGGTCCCAAAGCTCCACAACTAGCTGATGATGAACCCAAAAAGCTAACCAATACACCACCAATGATCTTCTTCTCCTTAATGAGCTTCAATGCCTCCAAAATCTCTTGATTAACACCAAAATGACCAAGAACTTCAATGGGGGCTGAGATTAGAGTTTCTAGAGGTCTTGGGAGTGAAAGAGGCTGAGGAGAAGCAACCCTAATCATCTTATACCTTTAAACACCCGAAAATTAGGGTTTTGGAGCATCAGGCGCTACTCACGTCGTGAGCCCTTAACGCTCACGTCATGAGCCTTAAATGAACTCCGTCAACAAGTCAACGATCCCTCACCCGAACTACTCCAACTTCAAATGGCCATAACTTCTTCGTTTTAACTCTGTTTTTGACGTTCTTTATATCCACGGAAAGGTGGAGAGAAGGTCTACACACCTATCAACTTATTCTCACCTCAAAACATTCCAAACGAAAATCCAAAATTCATAAAGAGCTCGAACAACCACTTTACCGATGTACCCCTTGGCTCCAAGGCACGACCCAAACTCCCGGATCACCTCAAATAGATCGTCCGTTCCTAAATGGGTCTAGATCTCTCCTTCCAAAGGCCTCAAGCCTTATGATAACCCATCTTCAGGCCACAGTCCCCAATTAGGAAAGTGATTCGGAAGAGGGTGTTACACTTTTATTAGAAGAAAAAGGGCAAGAGTGGTATGATGCATGTGATAAGTGTTGTATTAGGTGTCTAAGCCCATAACTATAATTGGTATGTGCTTGACCCGAGAGTAGCATGGTCCATTTGGGTTGCATATCACCACGACAATTTGATAGGATGGACTTTTGAGAAGAGGTTAGTTATGATTTATTAATATATTGTAAGCTCTAATATATTAATATGAAACTATATGATTTAATTAGTATTGATCAAGAATTAGTTTAGAATTAATTTAGTGATCAAAAGAGACTAATTAAATTAATAGGGACTAATTATGTAAATTAGTTATGTATATATATGGTTTGGGCTTATGATACATGATGGACTTAGTTTATGGATGAATCCATAAAGAGTTAGCCCACTTGAATCATGGGTCATGGATAATAAGCCCAAGTGTATGGATTAGGGTTTACCCATGACTCTTGGATTCCTACACTATATATATGACACCCTATAGCCTAAAATTGGTGGAATAAGTTTTGCTAGAGTGGTCTTGGAGAGCCATAACCGATTTTAGTGTGCATAAACTCTCTCAAAAGTCATTCTTTGTCTAAGGTGTGTTGTGAACCATTTGAGGTGCAACACTTGGGGCACTAAGTTCTTAAAGGCCAAATACAACAAGTTCTACAAGCAACATAAAGAGGTAAACTCCTAACTAGTATTTTATGTTGTTTATGTCAATTGTTTGGTAGTTGTAGGCTTAATTCTTTGGAAACAATATTGAATGTATAATTAGAGAAAACATAGATCCAAAGCATTTAGGGTTGTATGTGCACCATAGGATGTTGTAGTATACTAAAACCCAACAGTGGTATCAGAGCCATGTATTGTTTTCTATTATATTTGATGCAAATGTTTGATTTTCAAAGTTGAAAAAAAAACATGAAGTTTGTCAAATTTTAAGATAATTACTTGATTTTATGAAAAACTAATTATTCGTAAAATTTGAGTCATTTTACTACAAGAGTTGAATTAGGTCAATTTATTAAAAGATAGAATGATATGATTATTTTATTTGGTTTAAGAGTTTGATCTAAATGTTTTAAAGGAGTTTCAAATTTTTTCATAAAAATTTGGAACTCAATTTTTTTTTAAAAGTTATGATCTTAAGAGTTTTGAAACTTCCATAAGTTATGGATGTGAAAAGTCTCATTCATTAACTCTTTAAGTTATGAATTCCAAGAGTGTTCAAAGGTTACAAAATTTGTTATAAATAACTTTGAAGAGTTTCATAACTTGCCCTCAAGTTATGGAACTTGGAAAGTCTCTTTTATGGAATTCTAAAAGTTTTCAAGAGTTACAAAACTTGTCCTCAAGTTTTGGAATTTGAAAAGTTTTTTTTATGAGACATTGAATTCTAAAAAAAAGTTATTTGAAAAGTTTTCAAAAGTGTAACTCATGGGTTCATAACTTAATAATAAATTAAATAGTTTTAATTTTGTTTTAGCACCTTGATGTTTTGAATAATTCATATCACATCTGTATGGACTTTATTAATAGTTAATTAAAGTGTCTAATTAAAAGAGAATTAATAATTCCATAATGACATGGTTTAAGTTTAATTAAATTAAGAGTATAGTTTAATTAATAGATTAAAACACTTAGTTTAAAAGATTAAAATACACCCTTATACTATTATAATATTAAAAGTTTAATATATTATATGTATAAGTAAAAAGTCGGTCTTACCGTTAGTAGGCCTCATTCACGAAGCCGGTCTATAGGGGGGTATAAGGTTACTACCTATAAAATGGCGGTTTAATGGGTGTCCACTCTCACCCACCGCTTCCTTGACTGGTGGAGAGTCGTTAGCCGAACGGATAGGATAGGACATTAATTATCATTAAAAGTATAATGTAAATACCAAGTAACTAAAAACTTAGAAATTCTCAATCTTAGTTACTTAGGAAAAATGTGAATTTGGTGCTAACCCATGAAATTGCACTTTGCACCTTGTTAATTTGTTAGTGGAGCACGTGTAGTTAATCGGCACACTAATCTGGGATTAACAGTGTGTAGAAAAGGGTAGCTTGATGTTAATCATAGATCAATGGAGCGTGTGTGGTTAACCGGCATATTGATTAGGTGATCTGTAACATTAAGTGTACCAAGCTAATTTGCATGGTTATTCACACCTTGTTTGTGATCCTCGGCATCCCAGTCACAAACTTGAAGGGCACAATCGAGATTTAAACATGTCATTGAAACGTTCAATGAATCTCAAAGAATCTAGGAATTTCAATTCACTTAAAACTTAATAATTCATTTTCGTTTTTCATGGTGGAAATTGGTAAATCGTCATTTACCTACCTTCAAATATTTTGCAATTGGATGACGGAATCCCTCTTCCGAATTGTAAAATATTGTGTTGGGTCCTAGCCTTAGTATTTCATGTTGGGTGTTATATTAAGGACTTAAATCAACTAACTTGAATTTCTCCCTTATAGATGTCTAGTTCAGACAACTATGGTCTTCACAAATCTTTTGGAAAAAGCCTTCCTTATGAAGATGGTGTTCCACGATTGGATCGTGGAAATGGAAATCATGCTTCACTTCCTCCACCTCCTCCAATAATTCTCCATAACCCACATGTTCATAGATTTAAAAAATTCAAGGTCACTCAAGCCCTATTGGCCATATGGAAGGTCTGTGTGTGCACATGTCTTGGAGATGAAGTCACACATTGACAGGATGGGAATGTTGGGTGTCGTTGTTTCAAGGAAGTTGGTTGTTGACTTGGTTCTTTAATCACTTCCTAATTCATATAGCGGGGTTCTTTAAGGAATACTATATGGGAGATCATGACATGACCCTTATTGATCTAACATATTTGCTGGTTGTTGCTGAATTAGCAACGATTTGGTGCACTGGTGAAGCAAATTTGATTGGAAGATCTACTTCCCCAAACTTCCATGGACATCGAAAATGGAAACATTGGAAGTCTAGAAAAGTCTTCTCTTCCCAATGGAAAGGGATCGGCCATAGTCAACCCGGTTGACCAAATGGTAAAGAGAAAAGGTTAAGTCTGAGATAGTTCCGTGTACCATTCCCAAAGATTCCATATGTTTCTATTTCCAAGAGAAGGGGAATTGGTTGCGAAGCTGCCATTTATACCTGAAAGATTGCAAGGATGGTAAAGTCAAAAAGGTTTGACTCTGCTTCAGGTAAGTCCATTATCTAACTCTATTAAGTTCCTATTTGAGATTCTTAATACATGATGTAATGTAATTACATTTTGATTATTTGAAGAATCAAAGAAAAGAAGGGAAGCTTAATGAAGAGTAGGTTGATTCTGATCGTGAATAGATGGATTTCGATCGCATGGTTCGATGATTAGAGTTTTGAGCCGCTGCTTAAGAGTTATGATAGATTGCTTAGGAATAGATAACAACATAGTTTTCATTTGCATTGTAAGGACTAGTTTTCCACACTTTTTAAATAAAGAATTTTTTTTTTGAAATTTATCTTATTTTAAGTATCCTTACAATGGCATTTGTGAAAATTGTTGTTTATATGTTTTCACTGATAGCAATATTGGAAAATGGATTTGATTCTTTCGTTTGTGGTAGTGTCATAATTTACCAAATAAGGAAAGATTCTCATCACCCAAGTTTCAGTTGGATAGAAACTTGCAATCATGCAACTTGTATTGTGTGATGAGTGAGAATCTTCATCTTTGGGAAATTAAGACTAATTCCTTGTTCACATGTATATATGAGTCAAGTAAAGGACTGGGAGATCGGGTACACTCGGTTGTGCGCTGATCAGATCTACCACAAAGAACAGTAAGACTATTCGTTATGATTTACTAATGTTTAGTAAATATGGTTATTCTTACAAGATTATGTGTAATTCTGAATCATTGGAAAAGTTTCAATGTATGGCAGAACAAATAAGAAGAATCAAATTAGGCAGAAAGATAAAAGTTTCTCCAATCTGAGAAGAAGGGAGAGTACTTGAGTATCGTGTTTTATGATTATCTTAGTGATTATGAAACCATATCACAATTGATACTCTAAGCACATCCTAGTGCATTTGTATGGCTAAGAAGAGGAATCTTGAATTGTTGAAATGGTTAAATCAAAAGGTGAATCATACTTCGTTCCAAAATAAAATCTTAGAGTCACACTCCAAGATTGAGCCTTGAGTGACATAATCTTAAGAAAGGTTTATAACACTTATCAAATGTAGAGTAAAATGTTTTCTACTCTTGTACATATAAAATTGGTAAGTAGTGATGTTTTGGATAAGACAAAGACCAATTAAGACCAATTGTGTGAAGTGTTTGTCTTGATAAGAAACCGCAGTAACTCTTGAATATTTGTTTGTCAAGTAATGTTCCTTGACAAAGTGAATCTTATATGTCAAGAGGTCAGTGGGAGTCTTAAGGATCTTGAATAGCTTCAAGGACTAATCAAGAGTAAACCTGTTGTTTATTACTAGCACACGACTTGAGGTTTGGAACCTATGGTGTTGACATATTCTTGTTTCTGTGCCCATCCCAGTTAAAGTTGACTATGCATATGAGTTCTATGAGTGCTCAATTGTTTGCATAACAACTTGGAAGCAATGGTAGGCCCTTGTGCTGCCAGGTGGCAAGAAATTAAGATTGAACAAGTTCAGTCCATATGAGTTTGGATTTGTCACTATCCTTGTCTTGTGATTATGGTTATGACAAGTTCACATGGATAGGAACACATACACCATAAAATCTAAGTGTCATAAGGTTTCTCTCTAATTCATGAAAATGATTGTGAGGAAACGCTTTCACTAAATAGATTTTAAGGAGATAGCAATTGTGATATTTGCATTCTCAAATTCGATTATGATTACGACATCCCTCTTCATAGTTCGAATTGTGAGAAATGGCAAAAGGTCTAAACAATTGAGACTTATTGTTGTAAGTTCTAAAATTGTTTAGACACACATGTGAGATATCTAAGGAAATGTGTATGAGTTTGAGAAGCCTAGATAAAGTCTTATCGAAGCATCTCGTGTCAGAAATCTGAACTTTGGTAAGGAAGCCAACAAGTATTGATTTCTAGAAGTCCAGCTGATTTCTGAGTACATGTCAAAGCTAGTGGGAGCATAAGTGTTATGCTAGAAAGATAATAATTATTATGCTAGTGGGAGCATAATTGTTATGTTAAGAGTTGCGAGTTAGCAATGTTAATTATAGAAAACAAAAGTTTCAATTTGCAAAGTTGCAGGGTTTGAAAAGTTGTTTTGCTATAATTAAGGGAGAGGAATTTATACTTCATTTCAGATCTAAAAGATTAGATTGAGATTTTAATCAAATTTAGTCAAAGGATATATATGAATGTTATTTGAAAAGATTTGACATAAGGAAATTCTATATATGGAAATGTTAATTGCGTTCTCAAATTCGATTATGATTACGACATCCCTCTTCATAGTTCGAATTGTGAGAATATGGCAAATAGAAATATTATAGCAAAAGACTGATCAAGTATCATGTCTTTATGTAAGACATTATGAATCGTGTCCCATATGCTTCGTGTATAGGATCGATTGCATATGCTATAATATTCTCGTGTTCTAATTTTTCCAAAATCCTAGGGCATTAAAAGGGAAAAAGGAATAGAACCGGATATGACTAAAGGGGTTAAGCAATTGTCGAGGACAATCCAAGGTTTACCAAAGATTGGTTGCTCATGGACAGTTGAAAGTATATTTTGAATTTTGGAAGGACCATATTGACATACTATGAGAAGAGGTAACTCTTGTTCATAAGTGATAGTCAAAATAGGAATATGGAAATTTTTTCCATAAGTGGAAGTTATTCTTTAAATATGTATAAGATTAGAAAACTTAATGCAAGAAGGATGTTCAAAGGAATGTACTTTGAATGTGAGACTTCGTTTCCATGGAATTGCTCTCCATTGGAATACTTTGTAATGTCTGTTGCCGAGTCTCTGTGACCTTTGTGCATAGTCATTACAAGAGGATCATTGCATGTAAGTGTAGAATCTAACAGATTATAGTAAATGGCAAGAATTTGGTATTCTTACATTTACGGTAAGGATTTGGAATTGTGAAATAGCTTTCATTGAAGTTGTGATCATTTGATCTATTTCACAAAGAAAGGACCATAGACAACCATAGTGTGCATGCTCGGAGCATGGCATAAATATTGTTTTAATTGAAGTACTAAGTTAAAAAATCAAAACATTATACAATGAATAATGTGAAATCAATATGGTGATTAGATAAAAGGTGTTTTATTTATATTCATAAATTCTGAGACCATATTGGATTCGATTATTCTTGTGTTTCATTTTGCATGTTTTGACTTCTCGAATAACTAGGTTATTCAAACCATCCACAGTCGATCATACTTTGGAAGTAGGTATTGAAGCTAGACTGTCATGAATGGGTTTGTAGATTGTCTAAAGGCGTTTAGACATAGCACAAGTTTGTTGCAGTGTTCATGAGTACTTCTGGAATAAGATTCGAGTATTAGATTAAACCCACGCTCATCTGAATCACTTCGTGGATTTTATCACGAGTGATTGTGAGACGATAATATCTTATATTCTTGAAACCAAGACATGTGAGTTGTAATTTACAAGTCGGTTGCACATTGACATATGTAAACGCACCAGCAACTTGGTGTTGTAAAACATATTATTGTGTGTGTGTTGATCAGTAAGTACATGCAAGTACATGAGTCGAATTTTATCCGTTCCTTTTACCCTTAGAGGGATAAAAGCGATATATGTGGGCCCCTCGATGATTTAGTGATGACAAACCTAAGTGCTTGGCCAAGCCTGGATTGAATTTGATTTTTTCAATTAGACGGTCGTCATAAATCCGAAATCGGGAAACAACATATGGACAAAGAGAATGATTATAATCCATGTCTCAGTTCATACGGTATCTAGAATGGACGAATATATGATCCCTTATCTAATGGACGCGTCATTGACTAGGTCAGAGTTCGATAGCGGATTTTAAGAGCTACGATTGCTAGTCGGGATTTTGGAGTCATACTTGCAATAATAGTTATTAGACTTATCCAAGTGGGAGACTGTTGGATTAGGTGTCTAAGCCCATAACTATAATTGGTATGTACTTGACCCGAGAGTAGCATGATCCATTTGGGTTGCATATCACCACGACAATTTGATAGGATGGATTTTTGAGAAGAGGTTAGTTATGATTTATTAATATATTATAAGTTCTAATATATTAATATGAAATCATATGATTTAATTATTATTGATCAAGAATTAATTTGGAATTAATTTAGTGATCAAAAGAGACTAATTAAATTAATAGGGACTAATTATGTAAATTAGTTATGTATATATATGGTTTGGGCTTATGATACATGATGGACTAAGTTTATGGATGAATCCATAAAGAGTTAGCCCACTTGAATCATCGATCATGGATAATAAGCCCAAGTGTATGGATTAGGGTTTGCCCATGACTCTTGGATTCCTATACTATATATATGACACCCTATAGCCTAAAATTGGTGGAATAAGTTTTGCTAGAGTGGTCTTGGAGAGCCATAACTGATTTTAGTGTGCATAAACTCTCTCAAAAGTCATCCTTTGTCTAAGGTGTGTTGTGAACCATTTTAGGTGCAACACTTGGGGCACTAAGTTCTTAAAGGCCAAATACAATAAGTTCTACAAGCTACATAAAGAGGTAAACTCCTAACTAGTATTTATGTTGTTTATATCAATTGTTTGCTAGTTGTAGGCTTAATGCTTTGGAAACAATATTGAATTTATAATTATAGAAAACATAGATCCAAATCATTTAGGGTTGTATGTGCACCATAGGATGTTGTAGTATACTAAAACCTAACAATAAGCTGTTGTGTTTTAGCTTAACCATCGGCACAAAATTTTCAAGTTCTCATCAACGTCTTGTACATTACGCTGAATCATAAAGCTTTAAAGAAGAAATTAAGGAGAGAATAGAGTGTTCCAGCCACGCTGAGGTGAAATCAGCGTGAATCATAAACAATGTCAGCTCATTAACAATAAGTGTTTCAACTTCTGTATCATTGAGTTACAATCTAGAGCTTTGAAGTTGGTCGTTAATTCATTTAATGGTACCATGTCATACCTCAGACTAGGAGGTCAAGGACATGAATAAACCTTTGTCATTTAAGGACAAGACAAGTATCTCTTACGTTGATGATTATGCAATCAACATAAGCCACTAGGTTATGCTCGATGTTTCAGCACTAGGAATCTCAAAAGTGTTCAGAACGACTTGTTCAAATCGTCTAGTCGTGATCGTCGTAGCGACAAACGCAAATATTCTCTGTTAGTTTAAAAACTTCTAACTTGTTAGTTTGAAAACTTCCAACGACATGGACTAGGTCGTGATTTGGAGTTGCTCGGTGAAATTGTTGGTGAGATGAAATCGTTGTCATGAAATTGTTTGGTGAAGATGTTAACCCAAACTCTTATTTATTTTGGCTCATTTGGTTCGTAAGAGCTAATTTATTTTACACGAATGGTCCTTGATGGCATAATTTTTTGCCATCTGATAGAATTAGTCCCTATAAGCTAAAAACAATTTCAATAAAGGCCCTTGCATATTTTTAACTTAGATTTTGGGAACATTTACCCCTGAATCAAATTATGTTCAAAAGATTAGCCTCTTGATGCATTTCTTGACACATTCGATCCTTGTAAATTATTTATGACATGTTTGGTCCTTGAACTTTGATTCTTGATTAAATTTGATGATTTTTGTCCTCTGATTTCTTTTCTTTGCAAAAGGTCCAGTCACTCAACTATTTTTTTGTCTTCCCATTTTCAACATTAACAATTTTTTACTTTCACATTTAGTTTCGATTCCATGTAGCTTCAAACACTAAATAATATTATTTAGATTATTTTAAAGTCAGTTCCTTTTATTTCAGTGATGGTTACATACAAAATTATTTTTCAACAATTTCCCCTTATGTGATCGTACCTAAAATAAGGGTGTATCCTAATTAATTTAATTGGTTTAAACACATCACACCAATTAAGTGACAATCACATAAAACAATTTCCACAGATACCCGACTTGCAAAATCAGACTAAAGGCATGCATATATGAAAATATGAATTAAGAAGCTCAACGAACATCTATCCCAGTAACAGCTCATGCTATTGCTACAACACTTACTCGATGTGGCCGCCACACATTTTCATTTATCCAAGTGTTATGTCATAAGTGCTTCTTGAGGCCACTAGATGTGCCATGACCCGATGGATAAAGTTCGCCATCAACGATCATATTTCCTAACTTTAGTCATGTACTGAAGTGGCTATTGTATGAACTATCTGATGCCAAACTAGTAGCATGATTACCACCTATAGGTTGATCTTCAGCGACATGAGGATTATAAGGATCTTCTAACGTTGATATTTTGAATCATACCACCTTATCCATTATACCCCCCCCCCCCCCATCCTTAAAGAGAGATGGTGGACATTTCATGTTTCTTTTCATTTCGTTTTGTTTTAGGCAGTTATAATTTGACTTTAATCTTGATGACTTTTATATAGATAATTCATTTGGTATGAATATACTAAGTTAAAGATTTCAAATGAAAATTTAACTTTTATAGATCAAATATAGATTAAATTTAAACATCTCCAAAAGACTTTCTTTTTGTTTTTACATGTGTCTTAGCACAACAAGCATTAATACAAAAAATGAGATTTGTCACACAAAATACTAATGCCTATATGCCTTTATCCATATTCTTTTGGTAATGATTTGACAATTTTCTACTCATTCCACTGTAGATTCTATGCTTAGTGAGTTCTTTAAAGGGGTTAACGTCACTGTAGCCCAACCAACTTTTGTCTTTAGTTTTAAATGGTCACTGAAGTTATTTTTGTGCATTGTAGCTCCTTAAACTTTCATATTACATGTTAAATAATGAAATGTCCTCAAAATAAAGGGGTTATTCGGTTGCATTGTTGAGTTGGCATCTACATGGTAGTTTTGTTAATTGAAATTGTCCATATGGTACTAACATGGCGTGCACATGGATTTTTCTATTAAAAAGTTTTTCTAAAATAATAAACAGTAACACTATGAACATGGACATGAACATGAACTAAAATGATGAACATCAACACCATGAGCTTCTACTGCTAATTCTAACTAGAAAATGGTGAACATATATTGATGCTTCAACTTAAAAATAACTCGATGTTCTTAGGTGTTTATTTTTTCTAATGCAAAATGTTTATAGTCTGCCGACCATATCTGCGAACATCTGCAGTGTAAGAGGTGGACCAAATGTTTGTAGTCTGAAAGAACAAGACAGTTTGTTTTTTACCGTTTGCAGACTGCTGAAATAAACTTAAATTTAAAAAAACTGATTTTTTTTAAACTTACAAGAGTTTTTCAATATTTTTATTAACTTTATTAAATATAATTAACATATCTAGATCAAATTTTATGTATTATTGCATAAAAAGTTAAAATATAATAGTATGAATTAACGTGTACATTTGATAAAAACCGATAAGCTTTGATCGTAATGTTATACATAAATACTGCAATTAGGGATCAAAAAATTTAAAACATAAAATGGGTGGAAATAATCTTCGATTTTAAAATGAAAATTTTTAAAATTTTCATTTTACTTTATTAATGAAATCAATAAAATATTGACTATATATATCTTTTCCAAGAAATAAATGATACAACATTTAATAATATTTTATAAAATTTGGCACAAAAAATATAGGAAAATATTTTGATTTTTTTTATATCTATATAAACAAATGCAACAGCTATTATTTTAATTAAATCTTTATTTGTAAATTTGTCACAAATGTCATGTTTTCTATCGTTGAACCTTATTTTTCTTAAGCATTGTATTTTTTTCATAAATTGTTTATATAGATAAAGTTACAACAAATCAACAATCCTTTGTAAAAAGATCAATAGTTGTCCTTGGAGGATGAAGTGGCCATCTTTTTTTTTAAAACGGCAAACTAACTAATCTATTCTTAAATAACCACCAATGTCTCTACAGAGACTTGAACCCCTGACCTCTCATATGAGATGGTCACTCCATACTGCTAGGCTATTGACCCTTTGGATGAAGTGGCCATCGATTTGAGTTTTAAACAAAAATAAATATTTGTAAAATATATGAACGTCCATTTGTGAAGAAGACCCAAAGATCTAAACAGCCACACAAAGAAATACGTACACCACAAACTAGAATCTTTCTTAGAAAAACCCTTTAAACCATTATTGTGTTTTTTCCTTGTCTTCGTTTTCACCGAATATCAAAATCAAAGCATTGCCTTTGTTTTCACATAAATAAAAACCCCAAAATCGAAAACCTTAAATCGAACATCGAATTCATCTTCTTCATCCCTCCATCTAGTATCAAACCCCTCTAATCAAGGTACAAGATAAACCTTAAAACTCCAAACTCAAAAAAAAAAAAAAAAAAAAAAAAAAAAAAAAAAAAAAAAAGCATAAATGTTTTTTAAGATATAGTAACAAAATGCACAATTGTTTCTGGATATACCATTGGACGGCTTTAATTTCCTCCAAAATGAAGATATAGACACACAAATGGACAATTGATGGGGTTGTATTTTAATTTTTCCTCATATATATGCAAAGCTTTGACGAGCTAGGTACAAAAACACAACTTCTTTTAACATTCTTGAATCTCCACTTGTTTAATTTTCAATATTAACAAAAATTATACATAAATATAATGCATAAAAAATTTAACCTTTAATAAATTAAAAAATAACTAAAAATTCTAAATCAGCTTTTCTTGCCATGTGGACATGTCTACAACCGGTAAAAGTCCGAAAAAAATATATTTGTTTCTTTTTTTAACATGTAAAGTTAAATTTTAGGGACCTACAATACCAAAAAAAATTGTTTGATGAACAAATGAGATCAAAATCAATAATTTATTGGGAAACAATTACGTTAACCCTTAAATTTCTTTATTATCAATTTCTAGTGTTATAGACTTATAGCTATTAGCTATTGTTCATCATTGCTGACCCGATCAATGATTAATCAAAACCCAAATTTTTTGTGATGATGTATTGAGGCCCATACTTATGATCCATTATTGTTTAAGTATCATGTCTTGCTTCGTTGGGCCATGGATCAAAATGTCACTATTGACTTGATTCCATTCACGTCGTACATCGAAGAATCGAGCAAACTATTTTGCTTATCGATCGCTAACTTATTTTAATCAATCATCTAAATCATGTTTTTGCTAATCGACCCATTATCATTTTTCTATCGGTTATTCACATTTTTGGTAAGTTCGATCTATTTTGTATTTCGTTTATATCTTGATTGAACTTTCTTCTTCTACTTAATCTGAATTTGATTTGTTTCATTCATAAATTCTTTGATCTGATTTCGTCCTCGTACACCTATTGATCAAAGTTGATTTCATGTTTTCAATCGGAAATAAGTTCATATTATTCATTGATCGATTATGACTGAAAATTTTATTATTGGATATCAACTTGTAAATCAAAGATGAATTAATTAGTGTTCATTGACGAATTTGTGTTCTTAAATCGATTTGGAATATGGTCCGGTTTTCATAAACAACTTTTTCAGATCTTATTCTTTATTGACAAGTTACTATAGACTTCATCGATGATGATTATTTTATATATATATATCTAATTTACATATTTGTTAGGTATTCTTTGGATATGTGAACCTAGTTATCATTGGATGTTTTTCTGATGGTCCCAACATATCAAATTTGATATGGCCATCAATTTATCGTTTTCATATGGCCATGAACGTATCTTAAATAAGGTCTGTGAAGCGTTAAGTTCGGAATTCAGATTTGTTATCACAAATTTAAGTGGTATACGAAGAGTTCCGAACCTTCATATTGGTTTGGAATGGCTTGATGGATAGTCACATCTTGAAGTTTTGAAATTGATGTGGAAATATATGTCGCTTTGGATTTTAACTCGTGTCTCTGGATCCAAATAAGAAATAGAAGTTGCTAAGGATTGATATCTTGATTTTCACAAAGTTTTGTATATACATACATAAGTTTTGGAATTTTCCTCGATGGCCTTTGTAATCCACAAAAGCATTAAGTTCTCATAGGTCATTTTATGTGTTTTAGAATTATGTTACCTTCAAAATTCTCATGATTCGGAATTACTTTTCGCATGCTTTCATTCAAGATTGTTCGTATTACACAAAAGACATTTCAAATATAATTTCAACACAAATATATTTTATGCATCAAATACTTGTTTCTTATCACGATGTATCTAAGCATCGGTTTTCAAAGTAACAAGTTTTCAAAACATATTTAATATGAAAGGTAATTTCTTCCATCCTAAACACATTTAATGGAAGATTCAACATTAATTTAGCTTGAGAATTCAAGATCAGATTTAGAATGGAAAAATGACAATGTAGCATAACGAAGTTTGTGTGTTTATCTGATTTAGTCACAAATGTTTTTTTTTTGTACAATAAGTCATAAAACTCTCAATTTAAGTACCAAAAAAGCCATTTTGAAAGGGAGAAGGATATTGTCGGTACAGATGACATAGCACACCATGTGGTACTTTGGTCAACGAACCTTACCATGTGGCGCTGACATGATGTCCACATGTGTTTTTTTTAATTATGTAATGTAATTCATCTTCCACTACCACCACCACCATCTAACACCACCAACCACCTTCGTCCACCACTACGAAACATCACCGGTGTCCACCACCACCAACCACCGTCGTCCACCACCACCATTAACCGCCATGCAAAAACAAATAACACAACTTAGGTTGTATAACATGTGCTTTATTGTTTAATTTATGGTGAAGTTGAGTATTACCTCAAGAACACAAATTAAAATTAAAAAAAAAACCCCACACACACACATACACACACACACATATATATATATATATATATATATATATATATATATATATATATATATATATATATATATATATATATATATATAAAACTGCAATTAACACTGATGAAATCATCATCACAATATAATTCTAAGCGTGATTGTAAGTAAAAAAATTATCTCCTCATTAGTGCCTGCAACTTAAAATAACAAGATTAAAAGTAGAAATTAATCACAACCACTATAATAGTCTATCACCACCAAATATGGAGACTCATATATATCACCTTTAAGGAAAATATAGATCAATTACCTTCAAGAGAAACACAAATCAGTTAGTTTCAAGAACTTCACAATCATAAGAATTGAATCTCTCTAGAGAACCTATATCCAAATTGATATTAATGAAGAAGATTAGCTATTACCATCGCTCTCAAACAAGGCAAAAGATTCACCCCTTTCTGCACCATGTAATCGAACCAAAAACTCCAAAAAATATAAGAATCGAAGCACAAACTCAAAACCCAATTTAACTCATGTGAGAATCAAATCCAAACTTGTAAGAAAAATCTTTTTACGGATTTGGAATCAAGAATCGTTGATGAAGAATGGGCTTTTCATATTTTTCATCATCCATGATTACAGAAAACTCATTGCCGACGAAGATGGAGCTTTATGGACTCTCTTCAAAATGTTACTTTCGGTACATCTAGAGGGAGGAAAGACATCTTTGTCACTTCCAGATAGATGTTGTCGTAGGAGAGGATTGTCGTTTTAAGTGAGAGGGGGAGAATGAATTCAATGATTTTTTACTTTTCTTTTTTCTAAGTTACAAATATTACGTGGCATTTTGTGTCCACCTCATTTGTCCTAAAAACTTGATAACAAACCTGATAACCGGTTAGTAAAAAATTGGATAAACACACAAACTTTAATGAGGAATTCTCTTCGTTCGACGAATGGCATTGTGTGTCCACCTCATTTGACAAACCTGATTTCCTCCTCCTTTACCCCTCAAACCTGTCGCCTACACTGTCACACCCCCAAACCGGAACGGCGGAAACGTTCGGGGGGCGGAGGACGTCATATGTAATATCACAACACATGCATCATAGTAATCAAAGTAACAAACAACCATTTCATTAATATTAAAGTGTTTGCAAAGTATGTGATTCACAAAAGGTTGACTCCAAAAGTAAATAACAAAACAAGACATGAAGCTACTATACTCCATACTCCATCTTCTGAATCCCGGTGCGCGTACCTGTCTACTAGTCTCCTGAGAATACAAGTTATTTTGAAAGAGTAGATCAACATTTAAGCTGGTGAGTTCATAAGTATTTAAGTGATGAAAGGTAAGCTGTAAGTTTTTTTTAGAAAAGTTCGCATGTTCCTCTGGAAAATCCTATATTTTCTAATATGATGAATGAAAGTAAAAATGACTCTACAGTTCCTTCTATGAGTACTAAATGGATACACGTTATATACAATTTAGAGTAAACAGACAATCGATTGTGTGAATCTGCCCTAAGCCCACAACCAAACAAGGAACACGAAATGAGGCGGAAGTCACACATCCCATTGTTTGTTAGGTCTTCACTGTATATAACCCTGTCATATTCATTTGGTACGTACGGAGTTAACTGTAATAGTTCTTCATATTTGTTGAAAACATTCTTTAAGAAAATCATATATTTCTTTTAGTAAAAATGGTAACCACAATAGTTCTTTCTATAATCACTTAGTCTATACTAGCTACATATAATCTAATATCGAACGGATAGTTAAATGGGTGAATCTGCCCTAAGCCCACAACCAAACAAGGAACAAGAAATGAGGCGGAAAACACACATCCAATTGCCTGTCGGATATTAATTATATATAACCTTGATGTATAAACTAAGGTATTATAGAATTAACTACTAAAGGTCCTATAAGTTATACTGGTTTAATAAGAAGTATTAAACCCTTTTTTATAAATAAGTTTCTAGTTTCACTAACTCAATTGTGAAACGTTCTTTTTGGTAAAACTCTATTGTTTTAAGAAGGTACAATCAAAACTGTTTACCTTAAAAAGAATGATGTTTACCATAGAAAATCCTATATTTTCTATAAAAACCGACTGGATGTCCATGTTGTTCTAAGTTTGAAAAGCACAAGTATACTCCCTATACTTACTACAATGATGTATAGTTTTGTTGATATGTTAAACTGAATAAAGACTTGGTTGTTCTGGATACCTGATATGACACTACTACCCTCCTATGATTACCTAACACATACGAGTTACATATAACCGAGATCGAATAGATAGTTGAATGGGTAAATCTGCTCTAAGCCCACAACCAAACAAGGAACAGGAAGTAAGGTGGAAAACACACATTCCACTGTCTATCGGAATTCAGTTCTATCTAACCCTAAAGTATACATTGGGTAATCACATAGTTAGTGTCCTTTGAGATTTGTTCATGAAAAGTTTATTACTACGTAAATATATCATTGTTATCTATTTGTGAGTTTTACGACCATACTAATTGGACCGGTTAAACACGACGTATGGTAGACGTTGAAAAGAATATGACATTTGTCACCCGCAGACCTGCCGGTCCGACTGTAGCTAACAGTGAGGTGCGGGATTGTCAATCCCGTATAGATCTATACACAAACTCACGCTCTCCCTCCAGGAGACTCTGGTCGTAAGGGTAGACTTTCACTGGTACTTATATGAGTAATCAAAGACGTGTCTCACAAGCTGGATTAACAACTTTGCAAGTAATAATGCGGAAAACCCTTTTTATATTTGTCAGATAAGTTTATAAAAAGATCCTTTTGTTCCTGAAGTTAAACTTATTAAAGTTTATAAGCTTATTTCTATGTTCTGTTCATAGTTTCATGTTCTACATACAGTTTATTGGTACAAAGACGTAATAAGCAGTTTATATTTTAAAACACAACATTTCTTGTGTTTTACTTGTATTCCCCCCCCCCTAAAAGCATTTAAAACCATTTAAAAGATTGATTATAGGGGTATGAGCTCACCTTATGTGGGTGATTCAATTGAAGATTCGAGTAAGGATGAGAAGTTCCACGAATGAAGTCCCGAGGCACAAACGAGTCCTAAATGACATATATTGTTAGATATATGTATATAATTAGTGTTTAAAACATCTAACGTGAAGGGAAACAACCTTAGGAACTAGGAAACACTCTCAATGAAGTGTTAGAATCACATGTGATTGATCACAAGGAGTTCACGGCCTTGGGAGGGTTTACGGCCCAAGATCCTTTGAAGGGTTTACGGCCCTTATGAAGGGTTTACGGCCGTAAACCCTTCAAGATCTTGAAGATCTTTGAAGATGGTGACAAAGAGTGATGAATCAAGGCTAGAACAAAGGGGTTGCTAAGCATGAACAAGTAAGGGATGAGATGCTTACGTTTTGGGAGTGAAATGAGAGCTTTTCTTGGATGATACTTGAGAGAGAATGGAGTGTTTGCGGCTGGAACTTGGAGAAATGAAGTAGAAATGAAGCAATCTCTTATATATGGAGGGTGGCTCACGGCTAGAAGAGTGTTCACAGCCGTGAACATGGTTTACGGCCGTGAACCTCATGTGTTGGATTTTTTGGGTCGGGTGCAGCCTTCTGATCTCGAGCTAATACTTCAAAACACTCAATCCTTCAGTGTACTAGGCTTAAAACTCATTATAATGACCCTTAACAAGGCTAAAAGGCAATAAAATTAAGTCTGACTTTTGGTTGATTGGATTGACTTTACAAGATAGAAATTTACGGGTTGTCACATCCCCTCCCTCTTCTCTTCGCTCAACGAGTGCAAAGAGGAATTCTCACATTTCCTATTTTTGAAGACATAGCCTTAGTGTTCGGATGATCCTTGGAGATTGATTATAAAAAATAATGCATTACTTTAGAAAGATGGTCAGTACTAGAAACTAAAAAGAGCGACCCAAGGAACCCAATTTTTGTGGTTTGACCGCATCGAAGGTTTGGGAGACTCTACATGAGATACTCATTGTTTTGTTTCACCATATTAAGGTGGAATTAGGCCAGATGATAGATGTGAAGATTGAGCTAGTAGTTTAAGGAAGCGAGAGCTCAAGTCAGGGATAACCCAAAAGATATACCTACACAAACTTCTTAACATGTTATTCATCTTTTTTCGAGGGTAAGAAGGAACAATTTTTAAATACTTGTTGGATAGTTGAAGTAGAGGGTGCTTTCCGCACCAATTTATGTTTAACTGAGGAAAATGTGAGGTATGCTATGGACTTTCGTCGTGGTTATGCAAAAGGATTTGTGGAGTGAGGTCGAGGTGATGAACTAGGATATATTCAAGGAAATACTGAAGAAGAAGTTTATGCCATAAGTAGAAGTAGAGAGGACTACAGAGGAGTTCTTGTGCACGAAGCAGACCAATGAGTCAATAATGAAACTACTACCTAAGTTTTAGAAGGTCATGGTTTTGTTTAGATTATGTCACTATTGAGAAAATGAAAATAGTATAGTACATGATATGGGGAAATGCTTGGTAATGGTAATATCATCCAAAGCATAAGATTGTATAGTGGTATGTATATAACTCTAGATATAGAAATTTCATGATGAATGGCAGAACTCAGCCTATAGTATAGACCAAAAGGAAATACAAGTTGAGGGTAGTGGATTCTACTTAAGTGGAAGCTGAGGTGTTAAGTTTGGTAGTGATCATCCCCATTAGATATGTTAAGAGTACGCCAAAGATAATGAAAGATATATGTATATATTATTGGAGGAATTATGTGGTAGTTCGAGCATAGAAAGATATATGAACCCTATATGTAACATAATGGAATAAGGGTATAGTATATGTATAGCGATGGATTCTTTCAAAGTACTAAAAGATCAACGGTGTGTTTCTGAGGTAACCAGGATAGATTTTTCTAGTTACAAACTTTTTGATGAATACAAATCCTTTTGAGGATAACCCAGTTTTATGTGTGTTGGTTACAAAACCCCTGGCTCAAATCCAAATAGGGGAGAACCACTTATGCTAGGGAAATATCACACGTTAGATAACAAGTACTAGTCTAATAGATATTATATAGCAATTCTGATTAGGTTAATGATAATGTTGGATAATATTTTAGAAATACTAAGGTTGAACTTATAAATAGTCCTTGATGTGAACTAAGTAGTGAGTTTATAGCTCGTTCAATCAGTATAGTGAGTTATGAGTGTTGGAAGTCAACATTCAAGTATGTTTCCTGTAAACTGATTCTTGTATATTGCATATATTTGAATTTCGTTTGTTTTATTTCTATTGGTTTTGTTGATTGTATACTTCTGTCATAACATTGTGTTCAATATTTCTGTCCAGTACAATATTCCATTCATATTTGGATGGCAGTATGATGCAATGAAATTAATAAAAGCCTACGACAAGCATTTACGTATTAATATATCATAAATGTTACGAGATAAGTAATATTTTATGCATTAATTTGTTAAGTAAATAGAATGACTATTACATTTAAGGCAAGTATGATGAGTCTTATTGGAAAAATCGACCATAAGTGTCAAGTTCATTGCGATCCAAGAGAATTCATCCTTAGAAGAGTTTGTTGATCTTCATGTCATACAGGTGTTGTCTAGCCACATGCTATTATTTAAGTGATTTCAAACAAGGACACCAAGTTTACGTCATGTTTTTAGGGAAACGAGTTATTAATAGTATTGATATATGCAAGGATGTAAAAATCGCTTGACGTTAGCTAATCGGTGGACTGGGGTCAAGGGATTAATTGGCTAGGCGGAGATTAATCGGGGACCATTAATTGCTAATTTGTTAAATTTTAAAAAATTAAATATGACTAATATCATATAAAAGTTCATAAATACCACTAATATCATACCAAAATAGGTTAATATGATAAATACAACAGTTATCATACCTCAAATAGTTTCTATTGAGATATAACTTCTTCAAAGTGTTAAATTTTCATCGAGTTCTACTGTTTCAGTCATTTTGTATGCATGGATTAATCGCTAGGCGCTCTCTAATCGGTCAAGTAGCGCCTAGGGATTAATCAGAGATTAATCGGGATTTTTACAACACTGGATATATGTCAAAAGAACACATGGAATATTTATGACAACTCGTACAATTAGGTCACATTTGCCCGCTCAAAACTACCATGAACCCACAATGTAATAAGACCTAATGTAATGGATTACACACTTGTAATACAGATAAATTTTTATACTTAGAAATGCATACGGAATAACACTCAAGTCTTTGATGGATACAGATCATTGACAAGCAAACACTATTCACTATAAATAAGTAATGATTTAATACATTGAAACGAGAATTATGTATTAAGTCAATTTTATGTACAAATGACACTCTAAACAAATAAAACATGAAAACATGATTCTGTGGATATAAAGAACGACTAAAACGTAGATTGTACGCTAAAGTTATGTCAATTTTAAGAAAACAAATCAATAATATAACTGATTTGTTCGTAAACAAACTTTAAATCAGTTCCTAGGGATAAGTAAGAATTTCGTTAAGTGTTTTTTAGTACGTTTTTGGAATCAGACCATAGTTTAATATTTTATTCATATTCAAAAATTTTGTATCACGAAATTATAACACTTTTATGAAAACTGTCGAATCACTACCACCGCAAGAATACCGAATAACGACTTCGAACACTTTTTTCACATAGTTATGTCTTTCGTTAGAAAAATTCATTTACATATTCAAAACCACCATTTCTGGGACATCTAACTAGTGGTTTCGAAAAATTTGTGAAATGTCATTTTCTGTTAGATTTTCGCACGTAGATTGAGGTAGCGCCACATGTTGCATTTCGGGTGGTGTCACTTGTCTCGTTCTTGTGGCACCACTTTTTACAAATGTGTTGGCCCACATTTCATATTTTTGGCTATAAATATGAAGGAAATCAACCATTTTGGGGTATCTCTCTTTCTCTCCGTCGAAACCACCACCGGCCACGAAGCTGCTATCGTACACCACCGCCATCGGAGCAGCTCCAGCCCCACCCCCACTGCTCCGACTCCCCTCCATCATATCCCTACCAGTAACCACCACTGATCCGGAACGAAAAGAGATTTGGCAACCTTGAACCACCGAAAACCGTCGGCAGCTGCCAACCGCTGCCAGATGTCATCGTCGACCACCACCATCAGCCATTAAAACTTTCTCACCTGGCCTCCTAGAGACCCTCTATAAGCGACTTTAGGTTCCACTCCTTTGGGACCATTAGATTTTTCGTAATATAAACTCAGAAAAAAAATTGATTTTGATTTAAAATATTTTAAAATGATATTTTTAAATTACCCGAGTAAATGAGTGTTTCAAAAATGTTTGAAAAGTGTTTTAAAATGTTAGAAAGGAAGTAAAAAAATATTTTGAAAAAAGTTATGAAATATTTTTAAAAAGTTAGAAAAAATGTTTACAAAGGGCTGAAGAAAATCGTAAAAAATAAAAACTATATGAAGATGTGAAAAAATTATTAATAAAAAGTTTAAAATTATAGAAATATTTTTTTTTTCATAAAATCATTATATGAAAATCCAAAAAATACTATTATATATAAACTAGTGTAAAATGTAGTATTAAAAAGTTGTAGAGACATATCAATGTCCTCCTCTAACACCTTGTATTCCAGGTACAAGGCTTTTTGTCATTTTTAAGTTGGGGATTTGGATTTTCCTCGCATCACGGCACGGTAAGGGCTGGACCAAGGCGTGGGACACATCATTACGTGGCAGTGCGGTCAGGTCCTCACCGTGGCGCGGTGGCGCCTGGGCTCTAAACCCGAAATCTTGGGCTATGGGTGATATATGAGTGCACTAACTCATATGGTTTGTCTATCATTCCAACCTCCATCCTCAGAACGAAACCCTAACCCTAGTGAGAGAGAATCTTGAATGTTGGTTATCAGTATTGGTGTTTATTTCCTTGGTAAAGAAGGTGGTATTTCTTTGCTTGTTGAAGCTTTTTCTGGGAAGATCCTACTCCCTCATCATCTTCCAGACCTTTTGAAGGTATAAAGTTCATACTTTTAGTCCAGTATTGATTCTTTCATGTTTAGAAATCCATTATTTTCACCATTTGGGGTTGGTTTCTTGAGTTTGAGCAACTCCAAAGCCATTGATCTGACATGAGAGGTTTCTGGACTCTTTCGGCCCCTTAAAGATAGAATCTTGATGTCTATTTCTATCCATGCATGTATCTTATGGAATTTTAGCTCCTTGTAGAGTTAAGGTTTTAGATCTAGGGTGTTTGGCATTAAGAAATAGATAAAGTTAGAAAATTTATCCATGTATGGCTTAAGTCGATCCAGATTTGAGATTTGGAGCTCTAGATTTAAGGGTTAAGAGCTTAAGCTATTAAGTTGTTTTGGAGAGTAGTTGTGACGCAGTGGTGTATAGATGCAGTGGTGTATAGACAACACTATTTTAGACTTTAGTGACTATGATGCAACCTTAGAGCTGGTCGTCACACGATGGTCGTGGACCATTGACCATTGACTTTTTGACAAATTTGAGTTTTGGTCAAACTAAGGCTTTTGAGTGGTAGACTAAGGTTTGAACTCTGGCAAGTTAGGAGGTTCGTACAGCAGTTTGCGAGTCATTGAGGTTTGATCATTCAACCTATGTTTCAGGTGAGTTTTCTCACTATACTATTTAATAAAATATGTATCCTTGTCTACTAGTATGAGATTAGATTATGGTATGTTTGTAGGCTGGTAGACTTGTATACTATTACTGAGATCACCAAGTTAATTGTTGAGAGGTCCCCGTTTTTCCCTCAATATGCAACCTTGTAATAGGTGCATATGTCTTGATACTTGAGTATGCTCAAGACTGATATTCCAGAGTTCATGGCGAACACCCAGGATGGGACCCTATAGGAGATGCAGTCACATGCCAGGGGAGGTGGAGTTTGAGATCCAGAGGAAAGAGAAGGCAAACCCCAATTTAGTCTTAGCCTGCTTCTAAGCGGTCTAAGCCCACTGATTCTAGATATGGATGCTATAAAGGCCGCTCTGATGGATTTTGAGCATTACAACAATCTTGTGGTGCACATGCAAACCCTAATGCTTGGATCTAGTTTTTCTAATTGTACATGCATAATTCTCCAAGACTTACAAAACCCTAATCTAGCATATCATAAAAACGAAATCATATATATAATAAACTAGTTAGAAAGTTACCTTGATTGTTGCTTGAAGAACTTGAGCCTTTGAGAACCTTAGCACCTCAAATGTTGTGCCTCTAATAGATCACAAACACCAAAACAATTTGAGAAGGCAAGAGAGAGAGGGTAAGGATAAAAATCGGCTCCTAGAACTCTTAGGGTTATGTGTAGCCGATTTTAGGTGGCCAAGGGTCTCTTTATATAGGTGAGGAGTTAGGGTTTCTGTCAAACACTTATCGTCCTTCAGCCCAATGCTCCTAGCGTGCTGCAAGTGCTTAACCCTACTCGGTCCTTTCGTAAGGGGATCTGTCGGGTTATCCTATGACGATACCCTCTTCACTACGGGGAGTCCCTCTTCTACGCGATGTCTAATAAAGTGATATTTCCTGTTGATATGTTTGGATCTGCCATGATCCCTTGGTTCCTTGGTCAAGGCAACCGCACCTTCGTTATCGCAGAAAATGTCCACATGCACCTTTAGCCATATTGCCTCCTTTGACGCTTCACTCGCTGCTGTGTACTCTGATTTGCACGTTGAATCAGCCACAGTTTCCTTCTTGGAACTTTTCCAAGTCACTGCCCCTCCATTAAGAGTAAAGACCCAGCCTGACTGAGATCGGTAATTATCTCGATCTGTCTGAAAACTGGCGTCACTGTACTCTCGTACTCTCAAGTCATCACTCCCACCGAGGATATGAAACCATTCCTTGGTCCTTTGTAGGTACTTAAGAATATTCTTGACTGCGGTCCAATGGGCTCTAACAGGGTTCCCTTGATATCTGCTGACCATGCTCAAAGCGAATGCCACATCAAGGCGAGTACAAGTCATAGCATACATGATTGAGCCAACTGCGGAAGCGTAAGGTAGTCGGCTCATCTCTGCTATCTCAGTCTCTGTACTCGGGCTCCGACTCTTACTCATTTTGGTATTGCTTTGGATCGGTAATTCCCCTTTCTTGGAGTTCTCCATGCAGAAATGTTTTAGTACTTTATCCAAGTAAGTACTTTGACTAAGTACTATTAGTCTCTTACTCCTATTTCTCACTATCCTTATCCCTAGAATATAGGCATCTTCTCTGAGGTCCTTCATAGCGAAGCACTTCCCAAGCCATGACTTAACCTCCTGCAAGGTTGGGATGTCGTTTCCTATGAGCAGTATGTCATCGACATACAAAATGAGAAAGCTAACTATACTCCCACTAGCTTTGACATATACGTAGGACTCATCCTCGCTCCTCGTAAAGCCAAACTCTTTGACTTTCTCATCGAAACAAAGATTCCATCTGTGAGATGCTTGTTTCAATCCATAAATGGATTTCTCAAGCTTGCACACTCTATTAAGATGCTTTGCATCAACAAAACCCTCTGGCTAACTCATCTAAACATCCTCATCCAACTTCCCATTAAGGAAAGCGGTTTTGACATCTATCTGCCATATTTCATAGTCATGAAACGCAGCTATGGTTAGCATCAGTCTAATAGACTTTATCTTCGCAACCGGTGAGAAGGTCTCATCATAGTCAACTCCAGGAGTTTGAGTAAAGCCCTTCGCAACCAATCGCGCCTTATATGTGTGCACTTTTCCATCCATGTCGGTCTTCTTCTTGAAGATCCACTTGTACCCGACCATCTTACGACCTGGTACATTGTCAACCAAGTTCCAAACTTGATTTTCATACATGGACTGAATCTCGCTGTCCATCGCCTCTTTCCATTTCGCAGACTCCAGGCCTGCCATGGCTTCCTTGTAGTTGTTAGGTTCATCCAAATTTACTAGTGTACTATCACTAATAAACGTATCACCCTCAGTAGTAATATGGAACCCATAAAACTCAGGTGGAACACTAACTCTACTAGAACGTCTAAGAGGTAAGGACTCGTCAACTGGTTCAACAGGAGTTTCCTCCTTGGGTTGATCGCTAGTGTTAGAGGTTCCTTCATCGTTTGACTCTTGAAGCTCTTCAAGATCTATTTGCCTCCCACTGTCCTCTTGGCATATGAGCTCTCTCTCTCGCGAAAGACTCCTCTCCTCGCAACGAAGACAACATTGTCACTTGGTCTATAGAAGAGATATCCAAAGGACTTATGTGGGTAACCGATGAAAATACACCGCTCACTACGAGGTTCGAGCTTGTCGTGAGTCTCTCGTCTTACGAATGCCACGCAACCCCAAACCTTGATATGTGTCAAATAGGGAGCTTTCCCTGTACACATCTCGTGAGGTGTTTTGGCAACCTTCTTGGTAGGGACAAGGTTAAGGATATGGGTGGCAGTCTCTAAGGCATACCTCCAGAATGAGATCGGTAGTGAAGCACGACTCATCATGGAACGAACCATGTCCAACAAGGTTCGATTGCGCCTCTCAGCCACACCATTGAGTTGTGGTGTCCTAGGTGGCGTTAATTGTGAAATTATTCCACATTCCTTTAGATACTCGTCGAACTCGATACAAAGATACTCATCACCCCGATCGGAGCGTAGCATCTTTATCTTCCTGCACAACTGATTCTCCACTTCTTTTTTAAACTCTTTGAACTTTTCAAAAGTTTCTGACTTATGCTTGATTAAGTAGATATACCCATATCTGCTATAATCATTAGTAAAAGTCACATAGAAGCGACAATCGTCCCTTGTGGTGGATCTGAAGTGCCCACATACATAAGTATGTATGAGATCCAACAAACCCTCACCCCTTTCACAAGTATCAGTGAATGGTGACTTGGTCATCTTTCCAAGTAAAAAAGACTCGCAAGTGTTATCTGATTTTAGGTCAAACGACTCCAATACTCCATTCTTTTAGAGTTGGGCCATGTGTTTCTTGTTGACATGTCCAAGACGATAATGCCACAAGCGTGCTTTGTCTAAACCATTGGACGAATCGATTTGCAATACATTATTTCCTAAGTTATCAACAATCATCACAGTTTCATATATTCCATTACAAGGAAATGCTTCAAAATAGAAAACACCATTCAAATAAGCATTAATAGAACCAATTTCATTATTAAATGAAAATCTAAATCCTTGTTTATACAAATCTTGAAAAGAAATAATGTTTCTCGCCATATCAAACGAGTAGCAATAATTATTCAACGCTAATCCTAACCCACTACTAAGCACTAAAGAGTAAACCTTAATCTTGGTGACAGGCGACACTTTCCTATTTCCCATGATCAGGTTTATCTTCCCATTCTCCACATCCCTACTTCTTCTTAGACCCTACAAATCAGAACAAATGTGAAAACCACATCCTGTATCAAGGACCCAAGAACTAGCATGTGATGATTTATTAGATTGAATAGTATAAATACCTGCGAAGGTGGGCTTTATCTTCCCATCCTTGATATCCTGCAAGTACTTCGGGCAGCTTCTCTTCCAATGCCCTTTCTCGTGGCAGTAGAAGCACTCTGCTTCTTTAGGGTTGGTGGAGGGGGTGGCAGAACCAACTTTGGTCCCATTAGAAGAGGATCCATCATGGGGATTGCCCTTGAAGCTCTTGGAAAGATCCTTCTTCTTCTTCCCTTTACCTTGCCTAATAGCCAGGACAGGGGCAGCAGCAGTAGGAGTTGATGCAACATACTTGCCTTTTAAACTGCTCTCAGCAGTTCACAAGAGACCTTGAAGCTTTCTTAGTGTGACCTCCTCCTTGTTCGTGTGATAGGTCATACGAAACTGGTCGTAGCAAGGAGGTAAGGGGTGGAGAATGATATCAATCGCTAGCTCCTCATCGAAGTTGACATTCAACTTCAGCAAGCGGTCCACATATCTATGCATCTTCTGCAAGTGGGCCGTGATGGACTCTCCATCCTTCATTTTGGTAGTGATCATCGAGGCGATGATCTCATACCTCTATTGCCTGACACATTGATGGTACCTTTCCATCAAGTCCTGGTGCATCTCATAGGGATAGTAGTCCTCATAGGACTTTTGGAGTTCGGCACTCATAGTTGCTAGCATGATGCAATGGACTTTCGTTGCATCCCTTTCATGTGCCTCATAGGCAGCTATTTTTTCAGGAGTGGCAGTATTGACATTAACCTCCTTGAGCTCCTTATCGAGAACATATTATTTGTCCTTGTACTGGTCACCATTCGTATGTTACGAATCCAGTCGTTAAAGTTGGTGCCATTAAAGATCACTCTCCCACAAAGGTTCATGAGAGAAAAGGAGCCAAAAACGTTAGAGCCTGAAGCGTTGTTGTTGTTTTGATTAGACATCTGAAAAAGAAAAGAGACAAAGTTTTGATTAGATATGAATCTCCAATTAAACACCCAAATGAGAAATTAGGGCTAGGATCCAACAACATTATTTACAATTCAGAAAAGGGATGTCGTAATCTAATTGCAAATAAGTTGAAGGTAAGTGAACGACGATTCACTAATTTCCACCATGAAAAACGAAAAAGACTTTAAGTTTTAAATGAATTGAAATTCCTAGATTCTTTTGAGATTCATTGAACTTTTTAATGGCATGTATAAATCTCGATTATGCCCTTCAAGTTTGTGACTGGGATACCGAGGATCACAAACAAGGTGTGAATAACCATGCAAATGTGCTTGGTGCTCTCGATGTCAGTTACCACCTAACTAATGTGCCGGTTAACCACACATGCTCCATTAGTCTATGATAAACATCGATCCACCCTTTGCCACTCAAGCTAGTCCCAAATTAGTGTGTCGGTTAGCGACACACACTCCACTAACAAATTGGCAAGGTGCAAAGTGCAATTTCATGGAATAGCATACAATTTCACATTTTTCCTAAAGTAACTAAGATTGGGAATTTTATAAAAACATTTAGTTACTTTATTAGCCATTATACATTTAATGAGGAATTGGTTTCCCTATCCTACCCGTTCAGATAATGATCCTCCACCAATCAAGGAAGCGGTTGGTGAGAGTGGACACCCATTAAACTGCCATTTATAGGCAGCAACCTTAAACCCCTCTTATAGATCGACTTCATGAATGAGGCTTACTAATGGTAAGACTAGCTTAATCTTATACATATACATATATATATATATATATATATATATATATATATATATAATTAATCTTATAATATTATAATATTATAAGGGTTGAATTTTAAACTTGTAAAATTCTAGGGTTTAGAATTTAAATATTTCAAAATTAAACTCTTAATCAAAAATTTAAATTCCAAAACATGAGGGAAAGTTTTGAAACTTTTCAAAACTACCTAGATCAAATTACAAATAATTTAATTAAACAATTAATTAATGATTATCTAAATGTGACCTAATTCAATTTCATGCAAGATAATTCAAATCAATTTACAAATAATAAATCTTTATCTTATAAAACAAGTAATTATCTTAAATTGACAATTATCCATTAACTTGATTAAGATATTAATTACCATAACAGAAAATCCGATTTTTAAATTTGAAAAACAATTTATGGTAATTATCTAAAGCAAATTAAGGTAGAAAATTTGGAATCCAGCAAGCAAATGAGCTCACGTCGTGAGATCCAGTGAGTCACGTTGTGAGTTTGGTCGGAATCAGAAAATGAATTTTAATAGCCAAGAGCAATAAACTTTGCATCAAATACATTAGAACAAACATCCTAGGCTCTGATACCACTGATGGATTTTGAGCATTACAACAATCCTGTGGTGCACATGCAAACCCTAATGCTTGGATCTAGTTTTCTAATTGTACATGCATAATTCTCCAAGACTTGCAAAACCCTAATCTAGCATATCATAAAAACGAAATCATATATATAATAAACTAGTTAGAAAGTTACCTTGATTGTTGCTTGAAGAACTTGAGCCTTTGAGAACCTTAGCACCTCAAATGTTGTGCCTCTAATAGATCACAAACACCAAAACAATTGGAGAAGGCAAGAGAGAGAGAGGGGAAGGCTAAAAATCGGCTCCTAGAAATCTTAGGGTTATGTGTAGCCGATTTTAGGTGGCCAAGGGTCCATTTATATAGGTGAGGAGTTAGGGTTTCTGTCAAACACTTATCTGGTTGCTTAGGCTCTAAGCAGCCCATATGAATGTTCTGGAATCCCTACCTTGGACGAATTCTAAGGCCGTATCCCCAAGAATTCGTCCACCCTATCTCTAGGGTTTCCTTACCCTACTTTGCAACTATCCAATAATTACAATATTAGTCCCTTAGCTTTAATTAATATCTTTTGATCACAAAATTAATTCCTAATTAATTCTTGACCAATATTAATTAAAAAAAATATGATTTCTTCTTTAATATATTACTCATATAATATATTAATAAACTATACTAACCTTTTTCTCTGTTATTCATCCAGTCAAGTTGCTTTGGTGAAGGTAACCCAAAAGGACCATGCTACAACCGAGTCAAGTACATACCATATGTAGTTATGGGCTTAGACACCTAATCCACCATGCACTTGCAGTAAGAATCATGAGGAACCCTATCGAGTAGGGTGAAGATGCTAGAAGTGTGGCAAGAAGGGGCACTATGCAAGGGATTGTCAACAAGGTATGCATGTTTGCTTTAACTGTAACCAAGTGGGCCATGTGAAGGCCGAGTGTCCACTACTTGCAACCAAACCAGTGCAAGTTGCACCTCTTGCAACATTACAGATCATTGACGGTCGCCAGGGGAGACGTCATGAATGCCAAGCGTTAGGCCTATCAGCTGACCACAAAGGAAGCCACGACAGCGTCTGACGTTGTTACTGATATGTATCTATTTATTTTTCTATTAAAATTCTAGTACTACATGCTTATTTTATGTTTCTGCTGAGGTATGTTTCTAGTGAATTGATTTCCTGCTTTAATGTTGCTCGACATGGGTGAGATATGGTCCTTTATATCGCCTTCTTATTAGGGGTTTTCATGTTGCACTTAGGGCATTTGATCATCCTTTGAAGGTCGCCATCACCGACAACCATACAGTTTCATCTACGAATATGTATCGTCTTTACTTGTTGGAGATATTTGGTGTGGAGTGTCCGATTTATCTAGTTCCCATTTCGATGGGTGATGTTTTTGTGATCGTGGGCATGGATTGGTTGAGCCGGTTTTGGGATCTGATTGACTGTGGGTGGAAGTTAGTAGTTGTTTGTATCATATGTGGGGGAGAACTGATCATCCATGTCGAGGGAACTAGAGTTGGGTTGGCTTTCTTCTTTTTTGTTGGGGATACGAGATATCTACATTGGTGTTGTTTGAGATATCTTGATTATGTGGCTAACATTCGGGAAAAAAAATAAGAGATCGATTTTAGACGTGCAAGTGGTTTGCGAGTTTCTAGATGTTTTTCCAGAGGATTTTCCTGGTGTGCCTCTGGAGAAGCAAGTTGAGTTTAGGATCAATCTAATCCCTAGTACAACTTAGATTTCCAATGCATCGTATCACTTTACACGACCTAAGATGATGGAGTTGTCCTCACAGCTTCGGGACCTGTTGGGCAAAGAGCTCATTTGATCGAGTTTATGTTGGGGAGCACCAATCCATTTTTGTCAAGAAGAAGGATGGATCACATCCGATGTGCATAAGTTACAGGGACTTGAACAAGTGGACGTTAAAAACCCGTTATCCACTTTCAATGATTGATGACATGTTTGATCAACTTCATGGTGTGTCTGGGTTTTCCAAGATTGATCTGAGTTCAGGCTACCATCAAATGAGAGTTAGAAAGGAGGATGTCCAAAATATGGTATTATAAACTCGATATGGTCACTATGAGTTTGTGGTGATAACATTCATTGATCTGATAAACCGAGTATGTATGCCGATGCTTGACCTCTTTGTGATCGTATTCATTGATGATATCTTGGTCTGTTCTAAGAAAAAGGAGCAACATGTAGCACATTTGTGCAAGATTCTTGGAGTTTTAAGTAATGAGATATTGTATGACAATTTCTCCAAATGTGAGTTCTGGCTCTGTGTGGTTCAGTTTTTGGGATACCTCACCAATTAGAACGATATTATGGTCGATCCGGCGAAGATCGAGGCGGTGATGCAGTGGGAGGTTCCGAAGTATCCCTCTGATATCTGGAGTTTCCTTAGGTTAGCAGGTTATTACAAGAGATTTATCCAGGATTTCTCCAAGATTGTTGTTCTACTCACCCGCCAGACGAAGAAGAGTGTTGTTTTTTTTGGTGGGGGCCTGAGCAGCGAAAACATTTAAGACCTTGAGACAAAAGTTATGTGAGGGCCCGGTATTGACCCTCCCTGTGGGCGTTCAAGATTTCATGGTTTATTATGATGATTTGATCACTAGTATGGGGGGAGGGGGCAGTGCTCATGTAGTAGGGTGGGGTGACAGCTTATGCTTGTAGGCACCTGAAGTCTAATGCCCACAAATTTGGGCCAGACATTTTAAGGATTATAAATTATAGATATTTGTTTTATCGAATAATTAAATCCTCAAATAGGATAATCATAAATAATTAAGAAGGGTTAATGTCATAAAAACCCTCAAGTTTTCAGGGTTTTGTCGGTTTTGCCCAAAGTTGAATTTTATGTCCGTTTCTACCCTAACATTTTCGAAAAAATGTTCGCTTTTACCCTTTTACCGGTGATAACAGGTTTTCCAGGTTACCATTATATTAAATTCGCAAAAAAACCCTTAAGTTTACCCTTTTTTGCGTTTTTACCCTTAAGTTTATAATTTTTTTTATACTTTTACCCTTAGTATTTTTTTCATAATATACGTATTCATGCAGAAAAATAGTATTTATATACGAAAAAATGTTTAATTAAATATTGTATTTATATTTTTTTAATGTTATATATACATATATATATATATATATATATATATATATATATATATATATATATATATATATATATATATATATATATATATATATATATGTTTGTTTGTGTGTGTGTGTGTCATTGCAAGGTTATACCATTTAAAAGGATAAATAATATTTTTAGAATTATGAATACAGATATAGTTTTTAGAAGTATAAATACATATTTTTAAATTTTTATATATTAATATGTATCTATATTTCTAAAAATATATTTATACTTAAAAAAAACATATATCAAAATACATATTTACACATCTAAAAATATATGTATATACTTATATAAACATGTTTATGATTCAATAAGTTTTTTTATTGATATGTATATTTTTAAATATATAAAAATATGTACTTGTAGTTCTAAAAACATATTAATTTGTGTTTTTTTTACATCTTAAATGGTTTATCCAAGGTAAAAACCCAAACATACACACACACACACACACACACACACACATATATATATATATATATATATATATATATATATATATATATATATATATATATATATATGAAGAAATAACATTAAAAAAATGTAAATACAATATTTAATTAAATTTTTTTTGTATATAAATATAATTTTTCTGCATGAATACATATAATATGAAAAAAAAAATACAAAGGGTAAAAGTGAAAAAAATATATAAACTTAAGGGTAAAAACGTAAAAAACTATAAAATTAAGGATTTTTTTGCGAAGTTAATATAATGGTAACCTGTTATCACCGGTAAAATGGTAAAACAGAACATTTTTTTGAAAATGTTAGGGTAAAAACGGACATAAAATTAAACTTTGCGCAAAACCGACAAAACCCTGAAAACTTGAGGGTTTTTATGACATTAGCCCTAATTAAGAATCCATCTTATGCAATATGGGCTATATAAATGATATTTATATCTTGCGTACATGTTTTATGGACAAATATTATGGGCTTATAATATTAGTATAACACCTTATTATAAATTTAACGAATTACATTAAATAAACGTTAAAAATAAAATCTTATATATGATAAATAATCTTAAAAAAAAATTATAGCAGTCGCAATGACAATTTCGCAGGTATAAAGAACGCTCAAATCTGACTTCGTATGAAGAAGTTATGATTTTTCGAAGTTTCGCGTTTAGCCCTGTGTGACAAAGTGTGTCATAAAAGATGAATCGGATATAGGTTGCTTGTTAGCCTAAGCGATCTAAATGAAATTTATAGTAATCTTAATTACTAAAGAGTTCATATAAAGAATACCTAAACCTGACTTCGTATGAGGAAGTTATGATTTTTCGAAATTTCTGTGCGACACTATACACCTGTGTGCGATATAGAAATCGAAATGAAAATTTGTTGATTGTTAGCCAAACAATGTAAATGAGAGTTGGAGTACTCATAAATAAGAATTCCTCGATATAGAGAATATCAAGAACGAAGTTCGTATTAAAGGGTTATGATTTTTTCACGGATTTTAACAGTGTAATCTCTATAAAAATGAAATAAAATAGGGTGAGAGTTAGTTGTTGGGATCTAAAGGAAAGTTGTAGTACTTGTCGATATGAATGCGTATATATAAAGAACGTTTAATTTGGAGTTCATATGTGAAATATATGATTTTTCTGAAATCTGAGAATTACTTGTGTATGATAATGTGGCGGCCCAAGATTGCATCATGTGGAAAAGGCGGCAACCTCTTCTCCCAACCAACATGGTGGCATGGCACTACAAATTTCCGACACGTGGTCCATCCAAAAGTTGACACGTGGTAAGGCTAGAGGCTGGAGTCGCCTTTGGGGAATGCGACATGCCTCCTTGAGCAGTATAGATAAGCCTTCATTTCTTTCATTTTCATTGCACATTCTCTCAAACTTTCTCTCTCTCTCTCTCTTTCTCTCTCTCTCTCTCTCTCTCTCTCTCTCTCTCTCTCTCTTTCTCCCTCCCTCTCTCTCTCTCTCTATCTCTTTGACAATCCAACATTTATGAGTTTATTGGGCATTTTATCGGGGTGCTAAAGCATCAGATGGCCCGACATAAAGGAGTGTTCTGTGTCAAAGTTTAGTCTATGCAGATTCCGACTTTTCGCTAGAAACTCTGTTGTTTCAAATGCATAAGAAGATGTATTAGCCGAGGAGCTAGCTTTCCTGTGGATCTACCACCCTAAAACGGTGAGTGCATAGTTACTTTCATAGACATGATTTTCATACAAGTATTTATTAAAAGTATTAACTATCTGTTGAAAGTTTATATGTGAATTAAATGCTTATTATCTAGAATATGTGTTAGATGTATATATGATGACATACATTGTGTGAACCATATATGGTTATATATGTGGTAAGGTGTATATATAATATTATTACATAAAAATCTTAATAGAAGTATTATTACTTAAAAGATTAATGTATGTTAAATACCTAATTCTCAGTGTTAAATACATACACTAAGTTAGGATAGTGTTTTCTAAACAGAGTTGGTATTGGATGTTGATTATAGGGATTGCAATCTAGTCTAGTTTCTAAACTGAGACGTATAAAGGTTATTTAGATCCAATTAAGTTGGATAATGGTATAATCATACTATATATCACAATAATATCATGAAGACTGAATTGACGATGACTAGTGAACTGGTCTAGTTACAAACTAAGGTTTGTGAAGGACATTTAGTTCGAGTTAAGTTGAAAGAGTGTGAGTTATACCCTGTATTGTATATATTACATAGACATGAAATTTATATTGCAGGTTGATTATAGGTATGGTAATCTTTCCTAGTTACAGACTAAGACCCAAAAGAGATTCTTAGTTAAATTAAGTTTGGATATTTGGTAGCATCAGATTAAGGGTGTGTGTGAAATGGGAACTAAGAGTAGAACTTTTTTCGTTAGATTGATGTTTAGTGGGGTACGGGTGCGTACATGAGTACAATATTAGTATTCCCCTTCCTTTTCTTGTTAGACAGCCGAAAAGGGTGAGTATGTATTAGACCATCAACAGGTATGTCATCTAGACAGTTGGAAAAGGGCAAGTCTATATCAAACCATCAAAAGGTATGTCTGAGTCATCTGCCGGAGTAAGATAATGACCACTCGCTATTTTGTATAGTCTTGTGGAGTATTAGTAGGTAATAATTCTCGTAGATGTTAATGAACTGTGTGTTCACTCGTGGTACTCCATCTTTTCATCATTACCTTTGTTGATCCTGATCTGCTGCCAGGGAATTCTCGAAGCAGTATATACAACTTGATGCTTACAGTAATCCATCAGGATATATCTCACAAGATCATTGTATTAGGATTAGTATGTGAGGATCGACGAGATAGGTAACTCAAGAAAAAATGTCTTATAGATGTTTATATTGTGTTGATTGAATGACAGTTGGTTTTACATGTTTATTAATTATGGTTTGTCATCATAATAAAATTGTGGGATTAAAATCCCTATGTATCTCACAGGCTTCCCAACTTGACCCACTCAATTTATATGCATCACAGGTAGCGGTGTTAAGACAGCTGGAGAATTGAATAGAATACTGAGTGATTGAAGAGAAGACCTGCAATAGTATTCAAGATCTTTGGATCTTTATGTTGTAACTTATGTATTGTACTAATTATGACATCCTTGGGTTGAGACAATATATGGTACTCAAAATGTTTTTATATATTGGGATTTGCCACAAACCATGATATTAAGATTTTTAAAGCGTAAATAAAATTTTTTCGATTCTAAAAATAAGGGATTTCATAGTTGGCATCAGAGTATTGGTTTAAGAGATAGGAATTTTTAGAAATCCTACAATTAAACTTAGAGTGACAAGTGATGATGGTGAGATGTGTGTCTAGTATATTTTAGGTTGTCTACCTAAATTGACACAATAACTAGAATACTTTAAGGTATAGGCCTTAATCACTATTATGTGCTAATGAGATTTATTTTATAGAATGACTTAGGTTGAATACCTTACTTGCTATGGTATGCATTAGCATCCTTTAGGAGAAATGCCTTTATATGCTAATATGTACTAAACGATATGTAACATTTCATGTCTTAGGTTGCTTAACTAGTTTGTTATTACTTGAAAAAATAGAAGGTTTGTTGTCAACCTCAAATTGGAAAAGGAAATTTTATTTGTTCAGGCTTCTTAACGTATACTTATTGCATAAGCACTAACATATAATTTTTCAAGAAGAGAAGAAGACTTATGATAATTAACTTCGATAACTTCGTAAATAATACCTATACAGTGGTGTCATACATTCAGAGTGTGTTTGGTGAAATAATAGTACGTTTGGAGGAGTATTGTATGTGTAAAGTACATTTTCAAATGGTGGGATGATAGAGCTTTGACGTGATCCATAAAATCTTCCTACCGCCTGTCGATTCCACCGCTGACCCGATTGAAGCAAAAATAGTTTGCGAATTTAGAAGAACTGAAGATGGTGATAAATAATCCAAAGGTATCTATGCTGAAGCTATATAAAATGTTGTGCAAAATTCAAAGGAATTCAAGAAAGACAAAGAGATTAAGGCTGACAATGTTTTTGGACTCAATGGGCCGACACTTTGTCTATTTATGCAAGGTAGTATGCAGTTTGATTGGTGTGTTAAGAACTTATATGTACCATATACATGATGCTATGACATAGTCTTTAATAAATACTGAGTGATAATTACCTTCTATCACATCCTTACGAGAATTCCTTGATGTGTTAAGGCGACTTTAACATACAAGACTAGGATGGTAAAAATAGTCATTGTTTGGTGAAATGCTAAGTAACTTACTTGTTTAGTAAGTTAGAGTACTTAGCTGAAGTAGAAATACCTTTATAGTGTTGCATGAAGTAGGATATTGGTGTCAGGAATGACAAAGGACCAAGTTGAAGATAGTAGGATATGCTAAGATATAGCTAAAATATAGACTTTCTAGGATTGAATCCTATGAAGTAATTATTGAAGGATATATAGATGAGATGTAGACTTCCTAAGACTTACTCCTATGAGATGGATGTAAAAGAAAGATATACAGCTGAGATTCTGATTCCCTAAGGCTCACTCCTATAAAGTAATGACGATGTTTTAGAAGGATGATGAAGCGATATACATAGAGACCTACATGTGTCAACAGGTGGGACAAATAGTTTAGGGAAATTTTGTCTCCATATTATCCATGCCACCAGAGTAAATTCAAATGTAGTGTGCCATGCTAACTGGAAATTGGAAGAAATCTATATGAAGAATTTGGAGGTGAAAATTTTGTTAAATATGATCAAGAATTTATGAATCCCTATCATGTAAGCCTTAGAGTATTATTGTAATATTTGGATTGTTGATAAGTGAGTATTGTATTTTTGGTGATTATATGCAACTATGCAACAAACAAATCTTGAAGACTAGATGTTGCTATATTCTATAATAAAATGAATTATCGATGGGATACATCCAAAATTGGAGGAGAAGAACATGTTGTTATGAAGATAATGTTCTGAGTAGAGGCATTTCTAAAGACCTCTTCGATATTGAAAAAATTATGTGGATTATTGATGCAGAAATAAGGGATATATACAGTAAAGTCCAAATATTTTTCATCGATTTGACAAGAAAGTCCTAAACTTTATTTTTTTGAAAGTAAAGTCCCAACTACTGACAGTTTTTGACATATTTACCTCTTTTTTCGGTTAGCTGATAATTAGGAATTTATTACAAAAAAAATAAAGTTTAAGACTTTTTTGTCAAATCGTGATTTTGGACTTTTTTGTTAAAAAATTAAAGTTTAGGACTTTCTTGTCAAAAGGTTGAAAATAGTAGGACTTTAGTGTATATATTAGGACATTGAACAAAATGGAGATAATCAAGAAACAAAAAAAGAACCAAGGTTCTGTTGGTTTTTTGCAATCCTAAAAATAGAGAACTAAGAAACCAAAAAAAAAGAAACCGCCCTTCTTACCCCTTCTCCACATTCACACCCTTTTGACTAGGCGTGTATTGTTTGTGTTTGTACAATCTGTCCCCTCTTTTCAGTTCAAGATTTGGCAGAGAACCAAGAAAAAAGATTTACAAGTCTTCTCACTCTCTCGCTCTCTCTCTCTCTCTCTCTCTCTTGCATTTGTTTCCCCGGTCGTGATTGTATCAGAGTAAAGATGATGATAGTAAGAAAAACAGTGGTGTTGCAACAAAAATCACAATTAAAAGTTCTTGGGCTACGAAAATACACTAAAATCCCAATATTTTCAACAATTTAACAAGAAAGTCCTAAACTTTATTTTTTTGACAGTAAAATCCTAAATCACGATTTGACAAGAAAGTCCTAAACTTTTTTTTTACAGTACAGTCCTAATTACCGTCTAACCAGAAAAAAGGGTAAACGTGTCAAAAACGGTCGGTAGTTAGGACTTTACTGTAAAAAAAATAAAGTTTAAGACTTTTTGTCAACTCGATGAAAATATTGAGACTTTAGTGTATATATCCAACTGAAATAAAGGAGAGCAGAGATAAAATATGCTAGAGTATGCATATGCATGGAAGGAATCGTAGAAGGAGAGTCTAGAAAAAATTGTATGTACGTAAAGCGCATGGTTGTTGTTAGAGCGCCTGATAGAGACACGAAAATCCTAGTAGAGTCTAAGGAAATTTGTTGTATGTGCTTGGTTGAACACATAAATATTTGTTAAATTTGTTTGTGAAATTTTCTTATATGGTGACTTCGGAACTATGAGATAATTCTTGGAACGAGTATGCATATGTGTGAAAGGTAGTATTGGCATGTACTGCCGGAAGTATAGGAATCGTACTTACACCAAGAAGAGTCACAGGGTTACTAAGGCACTGGTAGTTGAGTTTGTTTTGTCTGTTATCGTCATTATCTGCGTTTTAAAGATGTCTAGAAGACTAGTTTTGGCTTAAACCCTAGTAGTCGTACTGAATCGAGTCTGAATAATATAAATCTGCATAAGTAAGTTGCTCGGTTCAGAGAACCAGGTCATGCGTAGTGACCAAATTTAGTCGAGAGATTGAAGAAGGAGGTGATCTAGGTGATCGATAGAGGAATTGCCGCCTTTGTTAGGGTTGAGTAGACAATGACTAAAAATATACATGATATGATGTGGTTGTACCACATTAGTACAAGACGGAAGGTTTCTTCTGTGTTAAGTGTTTGACTCGTAAAGACAAGAGTCTAGTTAGTTATGTATCTATTGCGCTATGCAATGGAAGGTCATTAGTGTGTGACCATTCAGTCAGTTGCTTTAGCTAAAGTAAAGACCTTATCTTGAGGTGAGTCTACGACCCAAGTTTAGAGAGGAGCATGAGTCTCCAATAAAGATTTGATTTTGTAACTTAAATAGTTGGGACTGAAGGTCCACCGGTGAATGTAAGAACATGTGAAGGTACAAGCACCACAAACAACAAAGAAGTCCAAGACTTTGATACTTGTTTAACAAGTCATAGAGTTTCGATTTATGTAGAGATGACGAAAGGATCCATAAGGATGTTTGTTGTGCGTCTGTGTCCATATACTTTATATGTGATTTAAGATGATCAAGTGGAGCGCGAAAAACTTGATCGTCCCAGAAAAGAGGAAGAGAAAATATTGAGTTTAGAAACCGTCATTGTTGCTAGTATTATGTTACTAAAACCATATTATACCATTTTGTACACATGTACATTTGTAGATGACTTCATGCTTGTTGTGATCACGATCAGACCGTGATTGTGAAAAACGAGAAGATCACTCATTGTGAGCACAAGCAGTGATACTACGTTGGGGATGATAAAGTCATTAATATTACAAATAGGAGTTTTTCTAAGAAGGAAGAAAGCTTCAAATCACATAGGCAGAGCGAATGTGGGCTTTGATTGATAATAGATAACAACAAGTGAGGTTCGAACCCAAGTGGCGGAGAACTAACCACTAAGGAAAAAGTACGAAAGTCAACTAGGCATCAGATTCGACGTCAAGATCCAGGAGAGTTGCAGCACCAGAAGCTAAGAGAGAGATATTAGCTTCAATTGTTGTTATGAAGATGGTAGAACAGATGTTTTGGTTGGAAAGTGAGAAAATGACATAAATTATCGTGAGGGAACTTGAAACCTTTACCTATGGATAAAAAGGGAACAATCTTATCTTAGATCTTATCATCAAGTGTCCCAGGATCGTATAGAACCACGATATGTCATGAGTTATACTTGACCAAGGGATAAAAGTAAGCCTTTATGGGTAGTAGATGTGTGGAGAATTGGTCTATGGATTATGGTTTCATAGACTCATTATCATGAATAAGTAAAGGTTTTGATTATTCTCAGATTTCTTGAGAAAACTTATATTAATGTTAATGTGAAAACAGTGGTAGTTGACAAAGTTGAAACTTAAAGGGGATACGGAATAGTTAAGTTCATAAACATTGTCCTTTAACCCTTGGTTATAAAGGGGATGGTTGTGTGGGGAAATTAAATGAAGACGAGTTGTTTGGTTATAGTAAACTTTAAACAACATAGTTGATGTTTCGATGATGAAACTAGGTCGCTAGGCTGATAAGCTTTCATAAAGGCACCTAGAATATTGTATTGATTGTAAGACAAAAGAGTTAGTGATTTAGTACTGTGCGAGAAGAGTACAAAGACAATTCATACTTAGGAAAGAAATTGGAAGCGAGTGACTAAGATCACACTTATTCGCTTAGTTTGTGATTTCGGGGACGAAATCATCCTAAGTGGGGGGAATTTGTAACGCACGCGAATTCAAGCGAAACGTTTTAAGTATTATAACTTATAATTATTCATTTTATCGAATAATTAAATCCTCAAATACGATAATCATAAATAATTATGAATCCATCGTATGCGATACGAGCTATATAACTGATATTTATATATTGCGCAAATGTTTTATGGAGAAATATTATGGGCTTATAATATTTGTATAAAAAATCCTTTTTATAAATTTAATGAATTACGTTAAATTAACGTTTCAAAATACAATCTATTTTAGGATAAATAATATTAGCAAAAGTTATAGTAGTCGCAATGACGATTCTGTGGGTATAAAGAACGCTCAAATTTGACTTTGTATGAAGAAGTTATAATTTTTCCAACTTTCGTGTTCAACCTTATATGACAAAGTGTGTCATAAAAGATGAACCCGAGCTAGGTTGCTTGTTAGCCCATGTGATCTAAATGAAAGTCGTAGTAATCGTAATTACGAAAGTGTGCATATAAAGAACGCCTAAATTTAACTTCGTATGAAGAAGTTATAATTTTTTGAAGTTTCGGTGCGACATAGTACACCAGTGTGCGACAAAGAAATCAAAATGAAAATCGGTTGATTGTTAGCCACAAAATGTAAAGGAGAGTTGAAGTACTCGTAAATATGAATTCATTGATATAGTGAACGTCGAGAACAGAGTTTGTATGAATGACTTATGATTTTTGCCCGAGTTTTAACAATGCAATTCCTATAAAAATATGAAGTTAAAATAGGGTGAAAATTAGTTGTTGGGAGATAAAGGAAAATTGTAGCACTTGTCGTTACTAACGTGTGGATATAAATAACATCAAAAGCGGAGCTTGTATGCAAAAGATATAATTTTTTGAAAATATAAGAATTTACCTGGCTATGATAATGTGGCAGCCCGAGAGCGTGCCACGTGGCAAAGGCAACAACCTCTTCTCCCAACTGACACGATGATGTGGCACCACAAAATTCCGGCATGTAGTCCATCCAAAAGTTTACACGTGGAAAGGCTGGAGGCGACATCCGACAAGGCAACCTTTCCCAACAACTTTTCAACACGTGACACTAGTCAACAAAGAACGCGTAGGGCACAAAGCGCCTTTGGGGAACACGACACGCCTCCTCGAGTAGTATAAAGAGGCCTTCATTTCTTTCATTTTCTTCAGACATTTTCTTAAATCTTATTTCTCTCTCTCTCTCTCTAAAAATCCAACTTGTATAAGTTTATCGGGCATTTTAGCGGGGTGCTAAAGCATCAGAAGGCTCAACAGAAAGAAGTGTGTGCTGTCGAAGTTCTGCCCATGCAGATTCCATGCTTTTGCTAGAAACTCTGTTGTTTCAAAGGGATAAGCTGAAGTAGTAGCTGAGGAGCTAGCTTTCCCATAGATTGCTAGGCCTTTTGATGCTATATGGGTCGTTGTGGATCAACTGACCAAGAGTGCCCACTTTCTTGCCATTACGGAGAACTCTTCAGTAGAGAAGTTGGCTGATATCTACATTCATGAGGTAAATGCTTAAGGTGATACTCTCGGTGGTTTATGATAGATACATTTTCTTACTTCCATGTTTTAGAGAAAGTTCCATGAGGGATTGGGTACTCAGTTACATTTTAGCACAACATATCATCCGCAGACCGACGGGTAGAGTGAGAGGTATATCCAGAATTTGGAGGATATGTTGAGATCTTGTGCTCTTGATTTTGGTGGGAATTAGAATTTATACCTTCCCTTGGTAGAGTTCTCCTACAATACAATTACCGCTCTATCATTGATATGCCTCCCATCGAGATAAATTATGGGAGGAAGTGTCGAACCTTAATTTGTTGGGGAGAGGTTAGTCATAGAGTTATGGGAAGAAATGAGGTGGTGCTCAAGACCACATAGTTGATATAGTATGTGTGTAGGATACTGCAGACCTCCCAAATCCAACAAAAGACTTATGCAGATCGGTGTTGGTCCGATCTTGAGTTCTAGGTCAGGGATTTTGTGCTTCTGAAAGTATCACCCTGGAAGGGATTCATCCAATTTTGGAAGCAGGGCAAGCTAGGCCCCATATTTATTGGCCTTTCTGAGTGATTGCTAGAGTAAACAAGGTTGCTTACCAGTTGGATCTGCCCAAGGAGCTTAGTTAGATCCATAGCATGTTTCACGTTTCTTAGTTGAGAAAGTGCTTAATAGATGATTTTGCTGTAGTCCCATTGGATGACATTTAGGTGGATGAGCACCTAAATCATGTTGAGTGATCGATCGTGATATTAGATAGGAAGACGAAGACCTTATGCAAGTTAGTGGGTTTGGTAAAGGTACAGTGGCAGCACCAGAAGGCTTCTGAGTGGACTTAGGAACCCAAGGAGGATATATTCAAGCATTACCCAGAGCTATTTACCTCATCGAATTTCAAGGACGAAATTTAATTCAAGTGAGGGATAACTGTAACATCCATATTCTAATTATACGTCTTTTATCATTTTTAAGTTGGGAATTTGGATTTTCATTGCACCACAACATGGTAAGGGCCGTACCACAGCATGAGAGACGTCACTAAGTGGCGGCGCTGGCAGGTCCTCAACGTGGCGTGGTGACACCTGGGCTATAAGCCCTAAATTTTGGGCTTTAGGACATACATAAGTTCACTGACTCCTAGGGTTTTTCTATTATTCCAGCCTCCATCTTCAGAATGAAACCCTAACCCTACTGAGAGAGAATCTTGAATGTTGGTTGCCATCGGTGGTGTTTTGGTGGTTCCTTGGTGTAGAAGGTGGTATTGTTTTGCTTGTTGAGGCTTTTGGTGTGAAGATCCTACTCCCTCATCATCTTACAGACCTTCTGAAGCTATAAAGTTCATACTTTTATTGTATTATTAGTTCTTGCATGCTTAGAATTCCTTTATTTTGACCATTTGGGGTTGGTTTATGTAGTTTGGGCAACTCCAAAGCCATGGATCTAACTTGAGAGGTTTTTAGACTCTTTTGGTCCCATAAAGTTAGAATCTTGATGTCTATTTCTAGCCATTCATGTATGTTATGACATTTTAGCTCCTTGTGGAGTTAAGGTTTTAGATATAGGGTGTTTGAGGTTAAGAAATGGATAAAGTTGGAAAATTTATCCATGCATGGCTTAAGTCAATCCAGATTTGACCTTTGTAGTTCTGGTCTTAAGGGTTAATAGTTGTATCTATTAAGTTGTTTTGGAGTTTAACCGCGGTGCGGTGGTGTGTAGACCACGACACGGTAGAGTTTAAGTCCTCGCGACTGTTTTGGACTTTAGTGGTTGCGACGCGACCTGAGAGCTGGTCCGGTGGTCATTGAAAGTTGGTTGTTCACTTTTTGACCAATTTGAATTTAACTAAAAATAAGGCTTTTGAGTGGTAGATTGAAGTTTTACCTTTGACAGTTAGGAGGTTTGTATAGCAGTTTGGTGAGTCGCTGAGTGTTGATTTTTCAACTTGTATTTTAGGTGATTTTTTTTCACTATATTATATATTGCAATATGCTTCGTAGTGTGCTAGGATGAGATTAAACTGTGGTATAATGTTAAGAAGGTAGACTCGTAGACTTTTACCTGTCATGTTGAGCTGTTTGTTTATCTATTTTATATATATGCTGACATTCATTATGGTGGGATAAGGTGTTCTTGCTTTGTATATAACGCCAAGATGCGGGCAGACTAGATTTATGCTGAAGGCCAAATGGGGATTTGATGACAAGATCAACGTTAAGTGTTGTGATAGTAGACACTCACAGGGGACAAGTTGATGGTAGGGAAACTAGAGTGTTGTTAGCCAAGACACTCGATTTTGTTCAGGCGGATCGGTTCTAACACCGAGAGCCTTGTTTGTATGCTTGTATGTGTATTGTTGTATATGGTAGTTTGGGGAACTCACCAAGATTTGGCTTATAGTTGTAGATTAAATGTTTCAGGTACTTTAGATGATCGTGGGTACGCGAAGGCGTGACTGTACACATTCATCAACAACATTAGTATTTTGTGATTCTGTATTGTTATCATACTGTAATTTTTGGATGACTGTCTTTTGAAACCAATGTTATCATGACACTGTTTTATGAAAAGGGCACTTTACTTTATTTAAAAATCAAAAAAATTATGATGGACTTTGGGATGTTACACCTCCAACAGCTGAGCACTCCCATGATCCTGAGAAACCTGATTCAAATTAAACTCTCTACAAAAACAAAAAAGTTAGTTAAGTAAAAATCAATAACAAATATACATATAAGATAATATTATATAAATAATTTGCCTTCAGGTGGTCGATTGTGTCATTCTTTACAACACGGGAAACATTTTTCCAACCACTTCAATCAAAAGGGTCATTCTCAAACATATAACTCCCCATATCATGAACAAACACATCCTTAGGTGATCCAACCAGTGTAAATGCAAGATCTCTATTCAAACTCCATACTCACATGATTCTCCTTGTTTTTCAATAATTTCTTTGAGAGTGTGCGGCTTTTGGCCTAATTTTTTTTTGTTGCAACAACTGAAAAATGTAAAAAAAATATTAGTCACACAATAATTTATAATAAATGAATACATATAGTAATTAAGTAAATCATAATAAAACTAATCATTCTCCATGTGCTAGCCACGAACTCTACTTAATGGAGGTGGTGGATCCTCGTATTCATCACCTCCATGTCCCCGACTCATCATTACATCAGTTATGATGTATAACAACACAATCCAACTAATTACATAGTCTGAAAAATTATCATATATAAATTATAGAAACACGATATAAATAAAGAATTTCTATTTGAACTAGGAATCTAAATAAAGTTTCTAATACAAAGACACATTACCACAAGTTTCTCACTCGTATACATTATTCAAAGAGCAGTCACAAAACGAGGACAACCCAAAATAAATTTATAAATAAATTTCGGCCGCATATATTTAAGGTCATGATGATTAAAATGAGGATACGTAAACAAAAACTCAATGATTCAACATGTTAGACTACTACGCGTCGGACATTCATTTAATATAATTTACTACTTTTGATTTTTTTTCTCTTTTATAGCATTGTACTTCATCTTTTATCTTTTATATTATCCATTTCTTTCCTATTGTACCATTATACTTTAAAGATTTTTTTTTAATTTTATTTTTAATTTATTGCATCCAACAATCTAATTAATTATATTCAATACATATCATATCTAGTAGCATCACACATATAATAACATCATTAAGGGCTTAACAATTAAGTATTCAACAGTTAAGTACTTATCAGTTAAGTCCTTAAGAAATCATTTAGCACTTTTGATGCTTATTAATACATTAAACTCAATAGCATGTCTTCATTATGCATTTTACAAACATACTAATCACTTTCAAACATATATAATAGCATAAACACATTATAACATTATCAAGGCCTTAAAAGTTAAGTCCTTAACAATTAAGTACTTAACAATTAAGTACTTATCAATTAAGTCCTTAACAATTAAGTATCTAACAATTAAATACTTATGAATAAAGTCCTTAATAAATAATTTAGCATGTTCCAAGCTTATTAAGACATCAAATCAATAACAACTTTTCATTAAGCATTTCCAAACATATTAATAAGCACTTTCAAAGCATATTACAATCAAATTAAGTCAAATTAAGTCAGCAGAATTAAGTCACAATAAAAAACACTTTTAGACTAACCTAATTAAGTCATTAACAACTAAATACTTATCAATTATGTCCTTAACAAATCATTTAGTACTTTCCAAGCATATTAATACATCAAGTAAGTAGCAACTCGTCATTATGCATTTTCCAAACATATTATGCACTTTTAAAACATATTAACATGAGATTACAGTAATCTCTTGATTAAGCACTTAACAATTAAGCATCAAAAGGCAAATCAGTAGCTTTTAAGGAAAATTAGAACATGAAGGAGGTGGTACCAGGCGGTGGTACTAGGTGGTACCCGACAGTAGAGGTGGCAAGGGGTCTGGTGGTGGCGTTCCTCGATCTTTAATTGTCAATGGTTGGGATCAGCCGACGACAACAAAAGAGCTGCTGGAGTGTCGTAAGTGATTTTTGGAGAAAAGTGGTAATTGGTATCAGTAGTGAGCATCAATGATGATGGTGACTACTCTGGTGGTGTCTTTTGTCGCTCTTGCGGCACAATCAATGATTCTTTTTTTTTTTTAAAGTCGATTAGCTAGAGGAAGAATAGATCAATTTTGGGAAGACGATGATTAAAAGGGTAAGGTATTAGCGGCGACAGTATTATCATTAGCGGCAACAAGCGAAATTAATGGAGGGAAGATGTTGCTGCTTTTTTTTGGGTTTTTAGCGGCGGCAAAGGGCATCGCTAATGCCATCGCCGCTAATTCCTATGTACGAGTTAACTGCCGTCATTGGTTACATCACACAATCAACGGTCATGGATATCGCAAGAACAAAGCACATGGATTGCGGTTTACCATCAATAGCGGTGACGTCTTTAACGGTGACATAATCAATAGCGGTGACATTATCAAATGTCTCCACTATAGATGGTGCTGCCGCTAAACACATCACTGCTATTTCGGTGATTTCTTGTAGTGAAAAAAAATCGACCAACAAATGAACATATACATCCAACAAACACAGAATATTCGTTTAATTTTGTTGCATTCAATTAACCAATGCATTGTGTGTTTTTCGCATTCGATCAGCCAAATGATACTTTTAAAGAGCGACTATCCCATGAAATGAAAAAAATCGCTCACACTCATATGCATTTACACACCTATCTTATACATTATACTCAATATAATTTGAACTAATAATTGTTGATAAAGTTCATGTATTTGTAGTTTTCCGCAAGTATCACATTACCTAAGTTGGAAAGGACATGCTAGGATAGTCTTTTCTCTTTTCAATTGTTTGGATTTATATAGTAGTACGACCCACAAATCAAAGCGAAAACCATCATCGTTTCAACTTGTTCAAATTCAGTTGATTGAAAACGTAACTCCAAAACTATAAAGAAGGAAAAGGACATTGGTAAAGAAGGTAATGACTAGGAATACCAAAATATATAATAGACAACAGATAACGCAGAACATTGTCTTCAAATCCAATAATAATTAACTTATCAATATTTCTTACGTTTTAAAATCCAATTTCTTTTATGATTATTTAAATTGGTTAAAAAGTTGTAAAAACAAAAAAACAGCTAATATAGGAAATGACATCTAAGATAATAAACTAATCTGCATATTTCTTTTTTAAAAGTTACTTGAATTACTTGAATAAATATATAAATTAGATTTAGTGATCGAGTATTTGACATGTATAATTAAGTATACAAGATGCAGATGAGATCAGATATTTCTACATATATCTAAATCACGTAAGACTTAACCCTCAAAACTCAAAAAAAAAAAAAAAAAAAAAAAAACCACAGACGCACACACACACACACAATTTCGTGCAGATATCATGGGCCATGATTTATATTTGTACACAACACACACCCATAGCATGACAGATTTATACAAAGGTTTTATTTCGTGAATACTTTCATTACTTAAGTTCACAAAAAACAGTAACGTATGATATGGATAAGTGACATTGATTACTTGACCCAACTCACATGAAATCATCCTCCTTTGGACCCCAAACATACCCGAAATAAAGTTGTACTTATGTCCTAAAATGATTGTTATTATTATTACTACTTTTTTTGGTAAAAAAATTAATATTGTGATAAAACCTTCAAAAAAGCCTACGAGATAAAGTAAAAATTATAGCCCCTCAATGATTTGATAAAGTTGAGTGCAAGTAAACCTTTCCAATTCAAGTAGATGTTGATAATTTAAAAAAATTTAAACACTTAATCCAACAACTAACCTTTTAAAACACCATTACTGATACATTGTCAAAAGATTATCTTTTATGTAGAAAATTTGAATCGACTTGAACATCATGGAGTTGGTAAACAAAAGATCACATACGACAATTATAGCAGAATAATAAAAAAATCACTAATTTAGGATTAGGAGTCATATGCGAAGGTTTGAGGATCTTGAAAGGTGTCACAAATTTGTATGTGCATTTCTGGAACAAAACGATGAACAAACTACTGGACCTACCATTCAACCCACAATCACTACCACAAAGTTTTATATTCAACAATATTAACAGAGCTGATCGGCAGAAGACTAGTTGTTCTCCACGCTGGTGGTATGTTTCACCTCCTCCGACATCTCCACTACCGAAGATGATGATGCCTCCGTTAACGCCGTTGAATTGCTCCGCCAACTGCTACTACCAAACGAGGTGGTTCTGCTAGAACTGGGTGTGGCCAAGAACGTAGGTTTAGCTTCTCCGGCCATGATTACGAAATACTTCTCTTGCATATCAGACGCCTCTTGGTTGGTGTTATTTTCAGGAGGAGTAGTGACATCCGTGTTTCCATCTCCGGATTCAATGTCTCTGTCGCCGTTTTCAAGGTAGTCGGAGAGCTTACAGTAAGAGCATGCGAGAACCAAGAGAGCAAAAGCAATGAGACCCATCATGGCAGCAAGGCCGCCGAAGAGATAGGGTACCGGTGAGTGCCATGGTGATGGTTGAGGAGCTACTGGTGACGACGGAGCTAGTGAAGAAACGGCGGCCATTATTTTGTTTTAGTGTGATTAGGTTGAAGGTGGAAATGAGGAGAGTTGATTGTGTGAGGACGAGTAGAAAGAGGACAGAGTGGTTTCGATCAACCTGTTTTTATAGGGGGGGAAATAGAAATAAATACAGAATTGACGTCATGTAACTTGCCTCACCTTTATATATATTAGCATTTCACTATTTATGTCATCCAAAATCTAATTTTAACAAGGGGTTGGCTAATTATAGGTTGACTTTTTGAAATATTTTTATTGGTTGAAATTTCATTGTTTTCCGAAAAAACTGATTATAAGTAGTTAATTATAGGTTGACTTTTTATAAAGTGGTCAATAGGGTGTTAACGGTATGCTCCCCCTCCCATAATTCTTTCGATGTAAACTCCTTCCCATGTCTGTACTGTCGAGTCTCTACCCACTCCATCTTCTCACAATTCTAACGAAAGAGCCCTAAGTTGTAACCTAATCAAAGTCACCCGAAAAAAAAACCATAAAATTTCCGGATAATGGCCGACATTGGGTTTCTAGTGATGGTTAATCGAAGAATATCGTTAGAATGTCAAAGAATCAGGTGTATAATAGCATGTCCCAGATGAAGGTAAAAACACAAACCCAGAAACCCCTTTTTTATGATCTTTTTTCTTTCTTTTTAAATTGATGATTCCTCCTTTGTTTCCCTAAATTTACAAGAAGTTCCATAAATGTTATTGGTATTAAGTGAATGTGTGGAATTTAGACTAAATGGGATTCTTATTTGCACATTTTTAATCAAATTGGGGATAAGATGTAGGCTGATAGATTAAATTATTTCCTTGATTGAGGGGAAAAGATGAAAATAAACTTGAAAACCGTATTTTGGGACTCAAAGCAATGTAATCAATGTATCTATGTTCTCTTATAGAGATATTGATTGAACAAAACGAGGACCAAGTGAGGAAAATCTTTATTCAAACCCCTTTACTCACTAAAGCTTGCTTTCAAGTCTTGTATCTTCTAGGGTTCACTTAATTATCTCTTTTATGTTTTTGTCTTATGATTCAGACATTTTCGGGATTTCAAATTATGCTTCAATAGATCAACGTTTAGGTTTGTAACTACCCGAATTCCCCATTCCATCATCGAGGTTAGTTTTCTTGACACTCTTTCGTTAAATTAACCTCTTATCTTGTTAAAGTCAAGTTTTGGGGATCAAAAGTGTAAGAAACTTTTTCTTGGTCATGTGTATGGACTTAGGGGTCATTTTCTCATAATTTTAGGGTCTAGTTTGAAGTTTATGGGGGCTATTTAAGCATATATAACCCTAAAATCTAATAAACCTATCTCATTTGTAGCCAACAAACCCTAGAGTGAGAGAGATTCTTGAGTGTATGCTATCTTTAGAGTATTTGGAGTTGAAGTTATGATTTGTTGCCTTTGTGGTAGAGTTCTTGTGTTGTTTCTTGGATTGCTTTACTCTTTGCTTCATCTCTTTCAACATCTCGAATTTGTTAAAGGTTACTGCTTCTTCTTTGTGTGTTCTTTCTTTCCTTGCATGCCACACTCTTGAATAATCCATTAATGTTGCAAAAATTCATGGTAAAGTGTGTTAGATTGGTCCTTAAGTGTTTTAGCATCCTCGAATACGTAGCCATGTTCTCCGAGGGTTATAATCATCCTAAACGGGTGTTGAACAGACCAAAATCGGACCGGAGAGGATTGGTGATCATATATTATTTTTATAACTGAAAGCGTAGTCATGACGCAACACACTAGCATGGTGACTAGAGGTTGAGATTTTCGATTTATGACCTAGGGACAAAACACAGTGTGTTTCTACTGCGTTCACGGTGGGGTTTTCGTCTGGAACTGAAAAAGCTTTCATGCTTTATTTTAGCATGCTTAGTGGTCTCATGGAGAGTACCTTCTTTAGATCATTTCCTCAAATAACTTGGATTTGAGGCGAGTCATTCTTTGTGGCTAATGGATACATATGTTGGAGATTTGTGTGTTTTGATACCACTCGATTGGTCTAGGAATTGGTATGCCATGTCATGAAATGTTTGTATGAGTTATATGTACTATGAATTCATGTTAATTTGTTTTGAATAAATTACCTAGGGTGAATTTTCCTGCTAGTTAACGTGATGAGATGAGATGGATGAAATGATGATGTTAAGATCATGCTAGAAGTGAGTGATGTATTTTGATGATATAGTATGATATTTATGTATGTTGTGATCCTGGAAAATATATACTTATATGAATTATGAAATCCATGCTAGTAAAGTAAATTTCTTGAAATGTGTACTATTTTACATGTTTTGATGGTACGATTTGGAATGTAATATGTCATGATATAATGAATTGATTAGCATGCATAGTTACATAATAATGGATAGAAGAGGAGAAAATATATAAATGTAATGTGTGAGTTAATAATGAATTAATTAATAATGTGGAATACATGTAGTGGAGGTAAAGGGGTAGTAACCTAAACCAAGGTTCGCACCTTATTTGGCACTTGGTCCCAATGGTGTCGAGTGATTTTCTAGCTAACCATTTCGAAACATGGTCCTAACGTATGGGGGTTGGGGTGATGTTGGTGAAAGATCTTTATACACAATAGTCATTATAGAATGATATTTGCTAATGACATATGATCATATAGGGCCACACCTAAAACAAGTTACTACTAATTGACTTTTTATTAAAGTAATTTGATTATTAATAAGTATTATTAATGCTTGTGTTTTAATTGGAGAATTATTATTTTATGAAAATTATATTTTTAACAATTAATTGAGAATTATTGTTTCTAGGAAATAATAATAAAAGAGAACAAGAAAACTAGTTATATTTATATGGCATGAAAATATAATCAAATTACTTTAATTAATAATTAATTAGTAGTAACTTGCTATAATGTGTGGCCTTATAGGATCAAATGTCATTAAAAAATATCATTCTATAATGATTCTTGGGTATATAGATCTTTCACCAACATCACCCCAACTGCCACATGTTAGGATAATGTTTCAAATTTGGTTACCTAGAAAACCACTCGACATCGTTTGGCTTGTGCTCTTTGCTAATTGGTATTTTTCATAGAAAGTAATAAAACTAGTTTTATTACTATGGCATGAGTATATATGTCATGTATAATTAAATGGACACTTTGAGTAACCATCTAGTTGGACTTGTAACTAGCTAGTTTGTAAGAAAGGGTGCAACACACTCTTTGTCTTGCTTTCATGTCAAAACCTCCTACCTCCACTAGAGGTTAAATTCGTGTGTTATCATTCTTATTCCATCACACCATTATTGTCATAAGATGCCATACTTTCATTTAATGACTACCTTTTGAATTAGTTCATTAGTGGAAGTATACAAGGAAGACATGAACAAAAAAAACTAGCTAGTTTTTCACACTCTTTTCTCTCATTAAAGGGTTGCCAAATTCGTTGTTTTGGTGCCCTATTTCCCTCTCTTCCTTCTTGCAATTTGGTGCATGAACTAAGCGGTTATAAGTTGCTTCGCCTCAAGACTTATTTGGTATATGACTTAAGGCTTAAGAACAACTTATGACAAGTAAAGATTAGCATATTCTAGTAGTTTAATGTTGTTTGGTGGATACTTGTAGATAGTTTCTCCTTTGGAGCATCATACATGAATTCATCAACTTACATTTTGCATGAGAATCAAAGTCTTCAAAATTTGTAACACTTTTCCTTCTATGGTTTATTTAATCTTTCCATGTTTTGCAAAATGAAACTTAGTGTTTTAAAAAGTGTTTTAAGTTTATTCACAATTTTAATGCTTTCGTTGTTGTTTTTAGTGTTTTTGAGAAAACGATTTTGAATAAAACCGAACAATTGGTATTAGAGTTATTTTTGCAAGTTTGGTTAGATTATTATATTATTTGGTGTAATATTTGTTTTTGGAAAATATGGATGATTTGTTTTTGTAAGAAAATCCATATATATTTCTAGGGATATATACACTAAAGTCCCAATATTTTCATCGATTTGACAAGAAAGTCGTAAACATTATTTTTTTTACAGTAAAGTCCTAATTACCGACACTTTTTGACATGTTTACCCTTTTTTTTTCTGGTTAGCCGGTAATTAGGACTTTACTGTAAAAAAATAAAGTTTATGAATTTTTTTTCAAATCGTGAATTAGGACTTTACTATAAAAAAAATAAAGCTTAGGAGTTTTTTGTCAAATCGTTGAAAATATTGGGACTTTAGTGTATTTTCGCAGCCCAATAACTGAAAAGTGAGGACATATTGTACAAACACAAACAACACACGCCTAGCCAAAAGGGTGTGAATGTGGAGAAGGGATAAAAAAGGCAATTTTGTTTTTTTCGGTTTCTTAGTTCTCCATTTTTAAGACTGCAAAAAGCCAACACAACCCTAATTTTTTCTTTATTTCATGATTATCTCAATTTTTTTCAATGTCGGTTTGTTGAGATTAAACAAATTATTTAACAAGAAGCAAACGTTAAGGATTTCAATAGGATCTAGTTGACCAGAGCATGTTTCAATAACTTTTATGCTTAAAGACTATCATACCATTAAATTTATAACCAAAAAGAGGGATATATACATTAAAGTCCCAATACTTTCAACGATTTGACAAGGAAGTCCTAAGCTTTATTTATTTGATAGTAAAGTCCTAATTCACGATTTGCAAAAAAGTCATAATTTTATTTTTTTGACAGTAAAGTCCTAATTACCGGCTAACCGGAAAAAAGATAAACATGTCAAAAACTGACGGTAGTTAGGACTTTACTGTAAAAAAAAATAATGTTTAAGACTTTCTTCTAAATCGTTGAAAATATTGGGACTTTAGTGTATATATCCCTATATTTCTATTACTACAATATAATTGTTATTTTTTAGTGACAAAAGTTTACATGCATTTTTTGTCATTAAAGTTGTCCTGGAAAAACAAGTTTTGTTTTATATAATTTTGAGTAGATATATGTATGATGTGCATAAACTAGCCATAGACCTCTTGTTACCTGTTTGTGTTGATTTATTTAAATGGTTCTAATATTTATTTACTCTTATGGTATGTAATAATTAAGTAAATAGTTTTCATTTTGTTTATATTTTGTAAGTTATAGATTAGTTTTAGAAATATTTTATTTTTATAAAAAATGTAACAAAAATGAAGATGACGGTCATTTTGATGATTAAATGTTTATAAACTCGATTTTATTAATGTTTTACAAACTTTATACAATTATTTTTATAAACTTGCTACATGGTGTTGAAGCAAGTGGAAGTATAAAGATATTACAAGATTTTTGGTTCCTTTATAGCCCTTAGGAATGAACTTGGTATTTTTGTAACCGCTTACAAAATATCAATAGTTTGTCGTTGGTTTATGTACATATATTTTGCATGCTTGTTTTGTTTATATTTATGTTGATATTGTGTTATTGTTTTTAAATTAGATTTCACATGCAAAATAATATTTTTTAACATAAATAACATCACGATGAGTTTGGTTAATGAAATTTATCATTTAATATAAGATGGTAAAATGGTTTTAAAAATAAAATAAGTTTTATCGTTTAAAAACTAGCTAATGGTAAATTTCGGGATTAAAATTATATAAGTTTAAAATTGAAATTTTAGAGACTTATAAAACTCAAAACCTTTTTTTATAAAAGCATGTTTTATTAAAAAAAATATAAAATTTATTAAGTGCTCAAATGGTAAAACTTAATAATAGATATTAATTTAAAATGAGATTTTAAATACAAGTATACTGTGACTTATTGGATGCATGCAATAACCATAATATCATATGTTTTTAAATTAGAATTATAAAAACATCAAATACCCCTTATTTAAACTCAAATATATGCAATCATATTTGAATAGCACTCGCTCATCACTTGTATGCACTTGTGGGAAAAGGCCACCTAACCACTAGTATTTTCTTTTGATGGTCGAGGTGTATTCGCGATTTATATAACCTAGTTATAGGCCAATTACACAAGTTCTTTAAACTGTTGGATGATTTGATCGGAGATCTGTTGTGATAAGGGTCACCTAAGAAATAGAGATCCAAAGCATAAATGACATCAAACATGTTTATTAGACATTGTTATTAGCGATCTCATTACGCTTAGAATTATATAATAGAATATAGCTGATACTCGATATCTACATTGTTCAATTCAAATGAATGGGATAAAGGTCAGCTAACTAATTATATGTTTTAAAATTTGTATCCTAGACTTTAATAATATATGTTTTTGGAAACTTAAGGGTATTAATCTTTGAAGAATCAAATATTGAAAATACTAAATGAATTTCGTTAAAAATTTTCTAGATGAAAACAAAATCCAATCTCATTACCATGCATCGTGCTAAAATAATAACATTCTTAAAGGTCCTATTCTTATATCACTTGGTTAGAGTAGAAGACCTAAACATGATACCTGGTGGAGGAATCATTGTAATAATGTAGATGTTTGTGACATCATACTAGGAATAGTTACTAATGACTTCCCAAAATTCATGGATAACTTAGATGTATCTCAGATATTCTGATATGTTAAGTAGATACTCCAACAATACAATGATATTTGGTTTGAGCGAGTTCAAACATTGGAAAAATGTGAGGCTGAAGAGAGACACCTTGTTTGCTCTAAGAGGCCCAAGGTTTATGGAAAGGAAACCATTAAGCCCAAGAAATTCAAGAAAGGCCACATAGATGAATCATGTTCCTTCTGTGGAAGATGAACTATCCCTCTTATCTTAAAAAAAAGTTTGAAGTGACAAAATTCTGTTTTAATTTAGTTTTTCTATATATATATATATATATATATATATATATATATATATATATATATATATATATATATATATATATATATATATATATATTTATCTTTACTATTATATAAAGCATATTAGATGTTTCTTGAAAATTAAGAGGTACAATTATTATAAGACCATGTACAATCTTGTTAAGCTAAATATATACACACACATCTGCTTTGTAACTCCTTACGTAGAAAACCCTAAACTCCTATACACAGCTTCTTCCGCCATTACCACCATCGCCACCCAGCATCACCACTTAATCCTAAATCCGTTCTCATCCAACTTTATATCTTAAAACCTAGACCTAGATACCACGAACAACCATATGCCTCCGTCACCATCGTTTTCCGCCTTCCCCACCTTTATCGATCTATTGCGTCACCATCTCCTTCGTTAGACACTACCTTCGAAAATCAATGATGCCGCCAACACTTTCACCACTGGTTTGTAGAGTATCTCTCATAAACCCGTTTTTTTTTGTTACATCATCAAATGAACAAGATCCTAAACTGGTAAGCATCTTCCAATTTATTTCGCTTTTGATTTCTCATATATCTTATTTTCCATATTTCTCCGGTTCAGTCATTTTGTATGATACTTATTTATGCTTCCTTATAGATATCTCTTTTGTTGAATAATAGCTTTCTGAGTGAAAATTTATCTGACTCTTTTGCTCGGTGTCGTTCTCAAATCTTTAGTTGCACCACCGTCTTTCTCTCTTTCACCCTCTTTGTCTCTCGCTAAAAACTACTCCATCTCTTTCTCTCATTCCCTTTTTGTCTCTCTAATAAAGGGCCTAAATCTATGTGTGTTTATAGGTTGTAGAATGGCAGGAACATGAAATAAAGGACCCAACAGACGAAGCCTTATGGAAGTCCATCACTAGAGGTCAGTTTTTGTCAGTAATCTTCTTTTTTCTTCAATGTTATTGACATGTGTTTGGATATTTTAATACTAATTTCTCTATTTCTGTGTATAAACAAGCTAATGGTTCAAGAAACAACAACAAATGTATATACTTTCCTTTTTTTTCTTAGCGAGTGTGTATCTTAAAGTTTTGGGGGTATTGATTTATTCAAGTTTACCGTTATATGTTTTTGAGTTCTGAGTTCTTCCTCTCTGCTTCTGACTTTTGAATTAAAAAAAACTTAAATAAATATTTTGGGTTTCTAATATAGTGATTTTACTTGTTAGTTTTCTTGAATTATAAGTTTTATGATTTATAATATTATGATCCTGAAGAACAGGACCTATGAAGCTTTTTATTCTGATCCAAGAACTAAAGTTCGAGAGTACTCAGGTAATTTTATGATTATGTAAAGGTTTAACTTCTTTCCAGAAGGTGTCAACGAGTTTGTTTGTATAGGTTCAATTGTATAGATTTCTTCATTTTATACTTCTCATTGACGATATTTATTCCCATTGTTTGTCTGACTTTTAACAGATAAATGAGAAGAAGGGTTTTCTTTTTATTCAGAAATTTTTCTTCCTTGATAGTTTCAGGTATATGGTTCTTCATCTCGAATCTATCTTGACTTTTTTTGTTGATATCTTAAATCTTAGTGTAATTTTATATATGAAGATTAAGTTGATCTATGATTTTGTTTCTATATGTTTGTTTTTAGTCTGAACTAAAAGAGTTTGTTTCATGATTTAAAGGGGATAAGAAGAAAGCCAATTAACCAATAAATGTGAGTGGTTAGAGGAAAAGGAATGGTTAAACTGCAAAGAATGGTAACACAATTTAGTTATATATTAATTGTTCTAATTGGTAGGGAGTTTTTTTGTTTTTGATCAAATGTTTTTAATGTTCTCTCAAGGAAGTTTTTTGTAATTGATCGATTGGGTGCAATTCATTTGCAAGTTTATTAGTATATTTTTTTTATAAAGATTTTAAGGTTGAGAGTTTAATTTATTGGGAATTTATTCTTTACCATTTTGAGAAGCTACACAATTGCATTGCTATAACAAAGATGTTCAAGCCATTCTTTATGGCTTTATTCATCGAAGGAAGATGTTTGCTATTTTATTGTTAACCAAAACATAACTTTCTATCTCATCAGTTAACATTTGTTACTTTGGTAACTCAAGATTGTTAACTGACTCAATATATTTTTAAAGGGTTTTTTCTATAAATTTATTAGATGAGTGATTATGCATAACTTTGCGTTAAAAAAGATTAAATCACCGAAACTATCTTGTTGTATGCAAAAAGTTTTAAATTTAATCCATATGTTTCTATGCTTAAAAGAAAAAATCAGTCAAAAATCATACATTTTAACATACCTAAGGGACAATTTATGTAAATTACTTATTTACAAGTTTCTACAACTTAAATTAGTATAAATAAAGGAGCTACTAAAATTCAAAGAAATATGTCAAAGTCTTTATTATCACTTCTCTCTTGTCTAAATCTTGAAAGAAAAGTTAGACGCATGATGTCGTTTGTGACTCGCTAGAGATATTGTTAAAACTTAAGATATGATTTGGATAATTTGTTTGAATGATTATGATTTTAGTGTTATCAAGTATTATAGAAGCGTGGTGAAATATTTTCTTTTCAAAATCTGATCTTCAAAGTTTTAAAGATATTTAAAATCCCAAATTCTCCAAATTATTTAGTAACAAATTTATATCGACAATACTTGAATAACAAATTTAAATTATTTTGTATCAAAAAAACTCGATGACATATTAAAATAATTTGCTATATATCATATTTCAAATATAAAACCAAGATAATGATTTTGAGTTGAATCAATCATCTTTTATCATATCATACAAAAAGATTCATATAAAAATATACGTTTAAACTGACTCGTAAGAAATACAAATATATCCACTTTAATAATATTTGCCACATATTGTAAAAATATTTTTCCTTATGACAAAACCTTTTTTTTTAACCGGCAAATATAATATATAATCTACTTCTAAACTAACACCTAAATCCACCTACGTCCAAGACGAGACTAGAACCCTCCCTTATGACAAAACCACCATTGGTTTCGCAATACTCACTACAAAATTCATTGTTTGCTATAAAATTATTCTATTATTAAAGACATGTTTTACTTTTCTCATTTTTACATATAATTTCTTTTGTAAAATCATATTAACCTAAAACTTTACTTTTATATTATTCCTTAAGTTAATATTTTAAATTTAAAATTTCTAAAATTTGATCATCGAAAATAACTGTAAACAACAAGAAAATTCTTCGTCGTTCGCCGCGGTGAAACTAATCGCCGAAACGAAACTATTTACAACTATTATTCGTTGCCGCAGCTTTGCGCGGGTACACCACTAGTTATATTATTAAACATATTGTCTCTTTCTTGAAAATTAAGAGCCTCTTTCTTGAAAATTAAGAGGTACAATAGAATAATATTAAGCATATAACACATCGTATACTTATTACGATTTGGGGGAACAACAAGTAAATTTGGGGGAACAACAAGTAAATTTGATTACACACAAGTAGCCCTAACCCTACCCAACCGCCACGATCAACCACGATCAACGATTTGGGGGAACAACAAGTAAATTTGATCCGGGTTTGGAGCTTTTAGTTCTTATTCTCGAAGATCTCTCCGGCTTTGAAAATCGAGGATGGCACGGGGAAACACGCGTTTATTGTGTTAGGGTTTACAGAGAGGAACGAGGCATTTGATTTCAATGTGGCGTTGTCGGATCATGAGAAGTATGTAAAGAGAGAGATTGAGAAGGATGTCAATGAAGCCAGCGACGAGAGTCATATCAATATCCATCCTGCTGTAAATCACAGATTGAAGGTATGTATCATCACTTACAGTTTTCCGGCTATGCATATAAGATTATATAGTCGAAATTTTCAGATTAGTAGCTGAAATTATCTAATGCCTAGAAGTATTGAAATGGATTTGAGCTCATTAGACAAGTATTAACCTGAAACATTACGTATATTAAGAGGGTGAAACAATTCGAATCACTGTAAAAAACAAACCTGCAAATGGAGATGGGATGCTTTCATCTGCAGGATTATCTGAAAAGATTAAGCCACTCAGCCTTGCTCCTCCACCCGAGAAGGTTAAGTCTAAGCCTCTAGGCCTTGCTCCTCCACCAGTTGCTTCCGTGAAAATTAGGTCTCCTATCCCACCTCCACCGAATGATCCTACTGCTGTTCGGATGACTTCTACAACTCATAACATTGCTGCAAGGAATTCTACAGATGCTTTCACAGATTTCTCTCAGCTCGAGGTATGTCCAAACAAGCACCAATCTGAAGCAGAAAACTTTCATAATGGGCGCCTTTTAGAGAGTGAGACATACATTGGTGGCCATGTGGAGTGTTTGGAAACTGGTGTCTTCAGATCCGACCTTCCAACTTCTTTCAAACTTGATTCATCTGCTTTCACTGTAATTTACAACTCATTTATGGTTTTTTAATACTTACAATTATTAATCACTTGGGTTGATGACTAAAACTTTAAATTATATCTTTTTTCACAGCAACTTATCGAAAACCTTGATCGGGATCTTCAATATGCTATTAAAGTGGAGGGTAAAATGGACATTGAAACAGTCTCAAATTACTATGAAGTAAAGGATGCTATTACATAAAAGGTAATGTTAAATGTTAATAGTTAGTTAAGAAGTGGTGTTCAGTAAGTAATGTGTATCTGATGTTTTTTTTTAGTTTTAGTTTGGGGATGATTATGAGTTGATTTTTAGTTGTTTTGTTTTTCCTTTTTGATGTATGTAGCTTCCTAATAATGGTTTTAAGACTCTAATAGCTCTATGAAATAATAATAGCTATGAGGGATCTTTGACTTTTATAGTGCTATTTAAATATTTCTACTTTTTGAAGCTGTCACATAATCTGATGTATATACGACAAAAAAGAAACAAGGGATGGTTAACTTTTATAAGAAGAATTTTGTTTCATGACAATTTTAGGATTTGAGAAGGTTTAATGCTCATACACATGGAATTACTTGGTCTAATCTCCATTGATATTACAAAAATATACATTGATAATGGGATGGAAAATTGTCACCGAGTGCTTTACAAGTTGATGTTTTAAAATTTGTATCCTAGACTTTAATAATATATGTTTTTGGAAACTTAAGGGTATTAATCTTTGAAGAATCAAATATTGAAAATACTAAATGAATTTCGTTAAAAATTTTCTAGATGAAAACAAAATTCAATCTCATTACCATGCATCGTGCTAAAATAATAACATTCTTAAAGGTCCTATTCTTATATCACTTGGTTAGAGTAGAAGACCTAAACATGATACCTGGTGGAGGAATCATTGTAATAATGTAGATGTTTGTGACATCATACTAGGAATAGTTACTAATGACTTCCCAAAATTCATGGATAACTTAGATGTATCTCAGATATTCTGATATGTTAAGTAGATACTCCAACAATACAATGATATTTGGTTTGAGCGAGTTCAAACATTGGAAAAATGTGAGGCTGAAGAGAGACACCTTGTTTGCTCTAAGAGGCCCAAGGTTTATGGAAAGGAAACCATTAAGCCCAAGAAATTCAAGAAAGGCCACATAGATGAATCATGTTCCTTCTGTGGAAGATGAACTATCCCTCTTATCTTAAAAAAAAGTTTGAAGTGACAAAATTCTGTTTTAATTTAGTTTTTCTATATATATATATATATATATATATATATATATATATATATATATATATATATATATATATATTATCTTTACTATTATATAAAGCATATTAGATGTTTCTTGAAAATTAAGAGGTACAATTATTATAAGACCATGTACAATCTTGTTAAGCTAAATATATACACACACATCTGCTTTGTAACTCCTTACGTAGAAAACCCTAAACTCCTATACACAGCTTCTTCCGCCATTACCACCATCGCCACCCAGCATCACCACTTAATCCTAAATCCGTTCTCATCCAACTTTATATCTTAAAACCTAGACCTAGATACCACGAACAACCATATGCCTCCGTCACCATCGTTTTCCGCCTTCCCCACCTTTATCGATCTATTGCGTCACCATCTCCTTCGTTAGACACTACCTTCGAAAATCAATGATGCCGCCAACACTTTCACCACTGGTTTGTAGAGTATCTCTCATAAACCCGTTTTTTTTTGTTACATCATCAAATGAACAAGATCCTAAACTGGTAAGCATCTTCCAATTTATTTCGCTTTTGATTTCTCATATATCTTATTTTCCATATTTCTCCGGTTCAGTCATTTTGTATGATACTTATTTATGCTTCCTTATAGATATCTCTTTTGTTGAATAATAGCTTTCTGAGTGAAAATTTATCTGACTCTTTTGCTCGGTGTCGTTCTCAAATCTTTAGTTGCACCACCGTCTTTCTCTCTTTCACCCTCTTTGTCTCTCGCTAAAAACTACTCCATCTCTTTCTCTCATTCCCTTTTTGTCTCTCTAATAAAGGGCCTAAATCTATGTGTGTTTATAGGTTGTAGAATGGCAGGAACATGAAATAAAGGACCCAACAGACGAAGCCTTATGGAAGTCCATCACTAGAGGTCAGTTTTTGTCAGTAATCTTCTTTTTTCTTCAATGTTATTGACATGTGTTTGGATATTTTAATACTAATTTCTCTATTTCTGTGTATAAACAAGCTAATGGTTCAAGAAACAACAACAAATGTATATACTTTCCTTTTTTTTCTTAGCGAGTGTGTATCTTAAAGTTTTGGGGGTATTGATTTATTCAAGTTTACCGTTATATGTTTTTGAGTTCTGAGTTCTTCCTCTCTGCTTCTGACTTTTGAATTAAAAAAAACTTAAATAAATATTTTGGGTTTCTAATATAGTGATTTTACTTGTTAGTTTTCTTGAATTATAAGTTTTATGATTTATAATATTATGATCCTGAAGAACAGGACCTATGAAGCTTTTTATTCTGATCCAAGAACTAAAGTTCGAGAGTACTCAGGTAATTTTATGATTATGTAAAGGTTTAACTTCTTTCCAGAAGGTGTCAACGAGTTTGTTTGTATAGGTTCAATTGTATAGATTTCTTCATTTTATACTTCTCATTGACGATATTTATTCCCATTGTTTGTCTGACTTTTAACAGATAAATGAGAAGAAGGGTTTTCTTTTTATTCAGAAATTTTTCTTCCTTGATAGTTTCAGGTATATGGTTCTTCATCTCGAATCTATCTTGACTTTTTTTGTTGATATCTTAAATCTTAGTGTAATTTTATATATGAAGATTAAGTTGATCTATGATTTTGTTTCTATATGTTTGTTTTTAGTCTGAACTAAAAGAGTTTGTTTCATGATTTAAAGGGGATAAGAAGAAAGCCAATTAACCAATAAATGTGAGTGGTTAGAGGAAAAGGAATGGTTAAACTGCAAAGAATGGTAACACAATTTAGTTATATATTAATTGTTCTAATTGGTAGGGAGTTTTTTTGTTTTTGATCAAATGTTTTTAATGTTCTCTCAAGGAAGTTTTTTGTAATTGATCGATTGGGTGCAATTCATTTGCAAGTTTATTAGTATATTTTTTTTATAAAGATTTTAAGGTTGAGAGTTTAATTTATTGGGAATTTATTCTTTACCATTTTGAGAAGCTACACAATTGCATTGCTATAACAAAGATGTTCAAGCCATTCTTTATGGCTTTATTCATCGAAGGAAGATGTTTGCTATTTTATTGTTAACCAAAACATAACTTTCTATCTCATCAGTTAACATTTGTTACTTTGGTAACTCAAGATTGTTAACTGACTCAATATATTTTTAAAGGGTTTTTTCTATAAATTTATTAGATGAGTGATTATGCATAACTTTGCGTTAAAAAAGATTAAATCACCGAAACTATCTTGTTGTATGCAAAAAGTTTTAAATTTAATCCATATGTTTCTATGCTTAAAAGAAAAAATCAGTCAAAAATCATACATTTTAACATACCTAAGGGACAATTTATGTAAATTACTTATTTACAAGTTTCTACAACTTAAATTAGTATAAATAAAGGAGCTACTAAAATTCAAAGAAATATGTCAAAGTCTTTATTATCACTTCTCTCTTGTCTAAATCTTGAAAGAAAAGTTAGACGCATGATGTCGTTTGTGACTCGCTAGAGATATTGTTAAAACTTAAGATATGATTTGGATAATTTGTTTGAATGATTATGATTTTAGTGTTATCAAGTATTATAGAAGCGTGGTGAAATATTTTCTTTTCAAAATCTGATCTTCAAAGTTTTAAAGATATTTAAAATCCCAAATTCTCCAAATTATTTAGTAACAAATTTATATCGACAATACTTGAATAACAAATTTAAATTATTTTGTATCAAAAAAACTCGATGACATATTAAAATAATTTGCTATATATCATATTTCAAATATAAAACCAAGATAATGATTTTGAGTTGAATCAATCATCTTTTATCATATCATACAAAAAGATTCATATAAAAATATACGTTTAAACTGACTCGTAAGAAATACAAATATATCCACTTTAATAATATTTGCCACATATTGTAAAAATATTTTTCCTTATGACAAAACCTTTTTTTTTAACCGGCAAATATAATATATAATCTACTTCTAAACTAACACCTAAATCCACCTACGTCCAAGACGAGACTAGAACCCTCCCTTATGACAAAACCACCATTGGTTTCGCAATACTCACTACAAAATTCATTGTTTGCTATAAAATTATTCTATTATTAAAGACATGTTTTACTTTTCTCATTTTTACATATAATTTCTTTTGTAAAATCATATTAACCTAAAACTTTACTTTTATATTATTCCTTAAGTTAATATTTTAAATTTAAAATTTCTAAAATTTGATCATCGAAAATAACTGTAAACAACAAGAAAATTCTTCGTCGTTCGCCGCGGTGAAACTAATCGCCGAAACGAAACTATTTACAACTATTATTCGTTGCCGCAGCTTTGCGCGGGTACACCACTAGTTATATTATTAAACATATTGTCTCTTTCTTGAAAATTAAGAGCCTCTTTCTTGAAAATTAAGAGGTACAATAGAATAATATTAAGCATATAACACATCGTATACTTATTACGATTTGGGGGAACAACAAGTAAATTTGGGGGAACAACAAGTAAATTTGATTACACACAAGTAGCCCTAACCCTACCCAACCGCCACGATCAACCACGATCAACGATTTGGGGGAACAACAAGTAAATTTGATCCGGGTTTGGAGCTTTTAGTTCTTATTCTCGAAGATCTCTCCGGCTTTGAAAATCGAGGATGGCACGGGGAAACACGCGTTTATTGTGTTAGGGTTTACAGAGAGGAACGAGGCATTTGATTTCAATGTGGCGTTGTCGGATCATGAGAAGTATGTAAAGAGAGAGATTGAGAAGGATGTCAATGAAGCCAGCGACGAGAGTCATATCAATATCCATCCTGCTGTAAATCACAGATTGAAGGTATGTATCATCACTTACAGTTTTCCGGCTATGCATATAAGATTATATAGTCGAAATTTTCAGATTAGTAGCTGAAATTATCTAATGCCTAGAAGTATTGAAATGGATTTGAGCTCATTAGACAAGTATTAACCTGAAACATTACGTATATTAAGAGGGTGAAACAATTCGAATCACTGTAAAAAACAAACCTGCAAATGGAGATGGGATGCTTTCATCTGCAGGATTATCTGAAAAGATTAAGCCACTCAGCCTTGCTCCTCCACCCGAGAAGGTTAAGTCTAAGCCTCTAGGCCTTGCTCCTCCACCAGTTGCTTCCGTGAAAATTAGGTCTCCTATCCCACCTCCACCGAATGATCCTACTGCTGTTCGGATGACTTCTACAACTCATAACATTGCTGCAAGGAATTCTACAGATGCTTTCACAGATTTCTCTCAGCTCGAGGTATGTCCAAACAAGCACCAATCTAAAGCAGAAAACTTTCATAATGGGCGCCTTTTAGAGAGTGAGACATACATTGGTGGCCATGTGGAGTGTTTGGAAACTGGTGTCTTCAGATCCGACCTTCCAACTTCTTTCAAACTTGATTCATCTGCTTTCACTGTAATTTACAACTCATTTATGGTTTTTTAATACTTACAATTATTAATCACTTGGGTTGATGACTAAAACTTTAAATTATATCTTTTTTCACAGCAACTTATCGAAAACCTTGATCGGGATCTTCAATATGCTATTAAAGTGGAGGGTAAAATGGACATTGAAACAGTCTCAAATTACTATGAACTAAGGATGCTATTACATAAAAGGTAATGTTAAATGTTAATAGTTAGTTAAGAAGTGGTGTTCAGTAAGTAATGTGTATCTGATGTTTTTTTTTAGTTTTAGTTTGGGGATGATTATGAGTTGATTTTTAGTTGTTTTGTTTTTCCTTTTTGATGTATGTAGCTTCCTAATAATGGTTTTAAGACTCTAATAGCTCTATGAAATAATAATAGCTATGAGGGATCTTTGACTTTTATAGTGCTATTTAAATATTTCTACTTTTTGAAGCTGTCACATAATCTGATGTATATACGACAAAAAAGAAACAAGGGATGGTTAACTTTTATAAGAAGAATTTTGTTTCATGACAATTTTAGGATTTGAGAAGGTTTAATGCTCATACACATGGAATTACTTGGTCTAATCTCCATTGATATTACAAAAATATACATTGATAATGGGATGGAAAATTGTCACCGAGTGCTTTACAAGTTGATGTTTTAAAATTTGTATCCTAGACTTTAATAATATATGTTTTTGGAAACTTAAGGGTATTAATCTTTGAAGAATCAAATATTGAAAATACTAAATGAATTTCGTTAAAAATTTTCTAGATGAAAACAAAATCCAATCTCATTACCATGCATCGTGCTAAAATAATAACATTCTTAAAGGTCCTATTCTTATATCACTTGGTTAGAGTAGAAGACCTAAACATGATACCTGGTGGAGGAATCATTGTAATAATGTAGATGTTTGTGACATCATACTAGGAATAGTTACTAATGACTTCCCAAAATTCATGGATAACTTAGATGTATCTCAGATATTCTGATATGTTAAGTAGATACTCCAACAATACAATGATATTTGGTTTGAGCGAGTTCAAACATTGGAAAAATGTGAGGCTGAAGAGAGACACCTTGTTTGCTCTAAGAGGCCCAAGGTTTATGGAAAGGAAACCATTAAGCCCAAGAAATTCAAGAAAGGCCACATAGATGAATCATGTTCCTTCTGTGGAAGATGAACTATCCCTCTTATCTTAAAAAAAAGTTTGAAGTGACAAAATTCTGTTTTAATTTAGTTTTTCTATATATATATATATATATATATATATATATATATATTTATCTTTACTATTATATAAAGCATATTAGATGTTTCTTGAAAATTAAGAGGTACAATTATTATAAGACCATGTACAATCTTGTTAAGCTAAATATATACACACACATCTGCTTTGTAACTCCTTACGTAGAAAACCCTAAACTCCTATACACAGCTTCTTCCGCCATTACCACCATCGCCACCCAGCATCACCACTTAATCCTAAATCCGTTCTCATCCAACTTTATATCTTAAAACCTAGACCTAGATACCACGAACAACCATATGCCTCCGTCACCATCGTTTTCCGCCTTCCCCACCTTTATCGATCTATTGCGTCACCATCTCCTTCGTTAGACACTACCTTCGAAAATCAATGATGCCGCCAACACTTTCACCACTGGTTTGTAGAGTATCTCTCATAAACCCGTTTTTTTTTGTTACATCATCAAATGAACAAGATCCTAAACTGGTAAGCATCTTCCAATTTATTTCGCTTTTGATTTCTCATATATCTTATTTTCCATATTTCTCCGGTTCAGTCATTTTGTATGATACTTATTTATGCTTCCTTATAGATATCTCTTTTGTTGAATAATAGCTTTCTGAGTGAAAATTTATCTGACTCTTTTGCTCGGTGTCGTTCTCAAATCTTTAGTTGCACCACCGTCTTTCTCTCTTTCACCCTCTTTGTCTCTCGCTAAAAACTACTCCATCTCTTTCTCTCATTCCCTTTTTGTCTCTCTAATAAAGGGCCTAAATCTATGTGTGTTTATAGGTTGTAGAATGGCAGGAACATGAAATAAAGGACCCAACAGACGAAGCCTTATGGAAGTCCATCACTAGAGGTCAGTTTTTGTCAGTAATCTTCTTTTTTCTTCAATGTTATTGACATGTGTTTGGATATTTTAATACTAATTTCTCTATTTCTGTGTATAAACAAGCTAATGGTTCAAGAAACAACAACAAATGTATATACTTTCCTTTTTTTTCTTAGCGAGTGTGTATCTTAAAGTTTTGGGGGTATTGATTTATTCAAGTTTACCGTTATATGTTTTTGAGTTCTGAGTTCTTCCTCTCTGCTTCTGACTTTTGAATTAAAAAAAACTTAAATAAATATTTTGGGTTTCTAATATAGTGATTTTACTTGTTAGTTTTCTTGAATTATAAGTTTTATGATTTATAATATTATGATCCTGAAGAACAGGACCTATGAAGCTTTTTATTCTGATCCAAGAACTAAAGTTCGAGAGTACTCAGGTAATTTTATGATTATGTAAAGGTTTAACTTCTTTCCAGAAGGTGTCAACGAGTTTGTTTGTATAGGTTCAATTGTATAGATTTCTTCATTTTATACTTCTCATTGACGATATTTATTCCCATTGTTTGTCTGACTTTTAACAGATAAATGAGAAGAAGGGTTTTCTTTTTATTCAGAAATTTTTCTTCCTTGATAGTTTCAGGTATATGGTTCTTCATCTCGAATCTATCTTGACTTTTTTTGTTGATATCTTAAATCTTAGTGTAATTTTATATATGAAGATTAAGTTGATCTATGATTTTGTTTCTATATGTTTGTTTTTAGTCTGAACTAAAAGAGTTTGTTTCATGATTTAAAGGGGATAAGAAGAAAGCCAATTAACCAATAAATGTGAGTGGTTAGAGGAAAAGGAATGGTTAAACTGCAAAGAATGGTAACAAAATTTAGTTATATATTAATTGTTCTAATTGGTAGGGAGTTTTTTTGTTTTTGATCAAATGTTTTTAATGTTCTCTCAAGGAAGTTTTTTGTAATTGATCGATTGGGTGCAATTCATTTGCAAGTTTATTAGTATATTTTTTTTATAAAGATTTTAAGGTTGAGAGTTTAATTTATTGGGAATTTATTCTTTACCATTTTGAGAAGCTACACAATTGCATTGCTATAACAAAGATGTTCAAGCCATTCTTTATGGCTTTATTCATCGAAGGAAGATGTTTGCTATTTTATTGTTAACCAAAACATAACTTTCTATCTCATCAGTTAACATTTGTTACTTTGGTAACTCAAGATTGTTAACTGACTCAATATATTTTTAAAGGGTTTTTTCTATAAATTTATTAGATGAGTGATTATGCATAACTTTGCGTTAAAAAAGATTAAATCACCGAAACTATCTTGTTGTATGCAAAAAGTTTTAAATTTAATCCATATGTTTCTATGCTTAAAAGAAAAAATCAGTCAAAAATCATACATTTTAACATACCTAAGGGACAATTTATGTAAATTACTTATTTACAAGTTTCTACAACTTAAATTAGTATAAATAAAGGAGCTACTAAAATTCAAAGAAATATGTCAAAGTCTTTATTATCACTTCTCTCTTGTCTAAATCTTGAAAGAAAAGTTAGACGCATGATGTCGTTTTTGACTCGCTAGAGATATTGTTAAAACTTAAGATATGATTTGGATAATTTGTTTGAATGATTATGATTTTAGTGTTATCAAGTATTATAGAAGCGTGGTGAAATATTTTCTTTTCAAAATCTGATCTTCAAAGTTTTAAAGATATTTAAAATCCCAAATTCTCCAAATTATTTAGTAACAAATTTATATCGACAATACTTGAATAACAAATTTAAATTATTTTGTATCAAAAAAACTCGATGACATATTAAAATAATTTGCTATATATCATATTTCAAATATAAAACCAAGATAATGATTTTGAGTTGAATCAATCATCTTTTATCATATCATACAAAAAGATTCATATAAAAATATACGTTTAAACTGACTCGTAAGAAATACAAATATATCCACTTTAATAATATTTGCCACATATTGTAAAAATATTTTTCCTTATGACAAAACCTTTTTTTTTAACCGGCAAATATAATATATAATCTACTTCTAAACTAACACCTAAATCCACCTACGTCCAAGACGAGACTAGAACCCTCCCTTATGACAAAACCACCATTGGTTTCGCAATACTCACTACAAAATTCATTGTTTGCTATAAAATTATTCTATTATTAAAGACATGTTTTACTTTTCTCATTTTTACATATAATTTCTTTTGTAAAATCATATTAACCTAAAACTTTACTTTTATATTATTCCTTAAGTTAATATTTTAAATTTTAAATTTCTAAAATTTGATCATCGAAAATAACTGTAAACAACAAGAAAATTCTTCGTCGTTCGCCGCGGTGAAACTAATCGCCGAAACGAAACTATTTACAACTATTATTCGTTGCCGCAGCTTTGCGCGGGTACACCACTAGTTATATTATTAAACATATTGTCTCTTTCTTGAAAATTAAGAGCCTCTTTCTTGAAAATTAAGAGGTACAATAGAATAATATTAAGCATATAACACATCGTATACTTATTACGATTTGGGGGAACAACAAGTAAATTTGGGGGAACAACAAGTAAATTTGATTACACACAAGTAGCCCTAACCCTACCCAACCGCCACGATCAACCACGATCAACGATTTGGGGGAACAACAAGTAAATTTGATCCGGGTTTGGAGCTTTTAGTTCTTATTCTCGAAGATCTCTCCGGCTTTGAAAATCGAGGATGGCACGGGGAAACACGCGTTTATTGTGTTAGGGTTTACAGAGAGGAACGAGGCATTTGATTTCAATGTGGCGTTGTCGGATCATGAGAAGTATGTAAAGAGAGAGATTGAGAAGGATGTCAATGAAGCCAGCGACGAGAGTCATATCAATATCCATCCTGCTGTAAATCACAGATTGAAGGTATGTATCATCACTTACAGTTTTCCGGCTATGCATATAAGATTATATAGTCGAAATTTTCAGATTAGTAGCTGAAATTATCTAATGCCTAGAAGTATTGAAATGGATTTGAGCTCATTAGACAAGTATTAACCTGAAACATTACGTATATTAAGAGGGTGAAACAATTCGAATCACTGTAAAAAACAAACCTGCAAATGGAGATGGGATGCTTTCATCTGCAGGATTATCTGAAAAGATTAAGCCACTCAGCCTTGCTCCTCCACCCGAGAAGGTTAAGTCTAAGCCTCTAGGCCTTGCTCCTCCACCAGTTGCTTCCGTGAAAATTAGGTCTCCTATCCCACCTCCACCGAATGATCCTACTGCTGTTCGGATGACTTCTACAACTCATAACATTGCTGCAAGGAATTCTACAGATGCTTTCACAGATTTCTCTCAGCTCGAGGTATGTCCAAACAAGCACCAATCTGAAGCAGAAAACTTTCATAATGGGCGCCTTTTAGAGAGTGAGACATACATTGGTGGCCATGTGGAGTGTTTGGAAACTGGTGTCTTCAGATCCGACCTTCCAACTTCTTTCAAACTTGATTCATCTGCTTTCACTGTAATTTACAACTCATTTATGGTTTTTTAATACTTACAATTATTAATCACTTGGGTTGATGACTAAAACTTTAAATTATATCTTTTTTCACAGCAACTTATCGAAAACCTTGATCGGGATCTTCAATATGCTATTAAAGTGGAGGGTAAAATGGACATTGAAACAGTCTCAAATTACTATGAAGTAAAGGATGCTATTACATAAAAGGTAATGTTAAATGTTAATAGTTAGTTAAGAAGTGGTGTTCAGTAAGTAATGTGTATCTGATGTTTTTTTTTAGTTTTAGTTTGGGGATGATTATGAGTTGATTTTTAGTTGTTTTGTTTTTCCTTTTTGATGTATGTAGCTTCCTAATAATGGTTTTAAGACTCTAATAGCTCTATGAAATAATAATAGCTATGAGGGATCTTTGACTTTTATAGTGCTATTTAAATATTTCTACTTTTTGAAGCTGTCACATAATCTGATGTATATACGACAAAAAAGAAACAAGGGATGGTTAACTTTTATAAGAAGAATTTTGTTTCATGACAATTTTAGGATTTGAGAAGGTTTAATGCTCATACACATGGAATTACTTGGTCTAATCTCCATTGATATTACAAAAATATACATTGATAATGGGATGGAAAATTGTCACCGAGTGCTTACAAGTTGATGGGTTTAATAAGTTATTTTTTATTCTTTGCTGCAAAATGTCGAATCTACCCTTAAAAATATATATTGTTTACATCACACATTCTACATTTTGTCTCTATTTTTGTTGAAGTTTTTAAATGTCTCAACTGCTGCTCATTTGTTACCTGAATAGTTGTATTCTATTTTTTAAGCAAAATGACAAATCTACTCTTGAGGGGTTGTTTTGTCAATCTCTAGGATTAATGGAGGGGTTGTTTTAACAACATATTCTTTTGATTTAAGCAAAATGATTGATATTCCTATGAAAGTTTTGATTTTTCAATATATTCATTTGATCAATAATAGGCTTGTGGAGTGGAATCTTTAAAAACATTTTCAAAGCACTTTAAACAACCATACTACCCTTCAATTACTCGCGGGACAGTAGAAGAGTTGGGGCTAAGAATTTCAAGGCTACAAGGAAAACTTAGAGATGTGCTATATCAGAACTAGAGAAGGCATGTATATGAGAATTAGAAGGAGAAGGAATCAAAGAAAAAGACGAAGAAGGGATCTGGGAAAAACGGTGAGGATTTTCCATTCTTTCGTTTTTTTTTTTTTCTGATTTTCAGACAATGTGTATCATTGGTTTCATTTTTGCTATATATATAGTTGGGGCTTAGACCTTCTGAATCATTGATTCGGTTGAGGATTCCTCAGGAGTCGATGAATCTAGTCTATTAATCTATGTTCATGTTCTTTAAAAACAAGGAGATCTTTGTAATATGTTATTTATCTTTGAATAGAATGTGTTGGCTTTTGATTTGGTATATATGTTTTCAAATTTTATTTTCTGAAGAAAGATGGTGAAGGTGAATTTATGAAGAGACCAAGAAGATGTAGATGAAGAAATGCATGGAATGAGAGGGAGAGTTATATGCTTATATTTTTAATCTGTATCATACAATTATTTTATTTTAAATTAATATGATCTGTAAAATAATCGATCATGTATAAATCTTTATATGATTTATTTTCAAAGTATAAATGTTTCATAAATGTTATTTGAAATTAGAATTCAAATGTACAAATGAGTTATTTTTCCTTTTAAGTTAGTTGCATTAACTTAACTGTTAATAAAAATTTATTAGTATTTGTTACATTGTGACAAAATTTGCTATATGGGTTCAAAGTTATACTGATAATGAATGTGGTTAACTCCTATTAAGTAAATATACGTGTCTGAAAAGTTGTATACATATGTAAAATAAAAATATATATTTTCTATAAAATGTCATTAAGTTATATAAGCGAAACCTTATTAAATAATTTTTCAATATAATATGATGCATTGTAGTCAGCCAACCTTATATAATTAAACAACAAAAGAAAAAAAGAAAACTATCAATTTTGTATAATTGAAAAGTATATTCCACTCCTTGCACTCTCATTACTAACTTGCATCGAAGTTCTACATTTTTTTAATAAATTTTATTACTTGGGTTTTCATCGCTCCTTTTTCGTAAATAAGTAGACCTCAACTTGCATCTTGTGAAGAATAAAAACAATAGAATATCTTTTAACATTATTCCTTTAAAGTTGATATTTTTCATGAATTGAAGCATGGATGGTTGATCCGATGTAGTAAATCCTATACAAAATTACCCACATTCTTAATTCCAATTCCAGTGTAGTAAACTATTTGTACAAAAGAAATAATCGTCTCTAGAAACTAATTTTTGAAAAAAAATATTTGCACCCGGCGCTTGGAACCGGTAAACGGCTAGTATATATATATATATATATATATATATATATATATATATATATATATATATATATCCCAGTTAATTTATTAAATAATTTATCATTTACTTAACTTGTTTTTCATAACGATCTCCTTCATATTATGTAATGATTAAAATTCTGTTTTAAAGAGCTAGATCTTTGAATAGAGTTATAAACTAAATATCAATGTTTTATAAATAATACGTTCTATAAACAAACAATTTTGACAAAAAATTGATTTGAATCAAATTTATTTATGACATGCTTATTTGTATTATTTAATGTAACAACCCAAAAATCCAAGGTAAAAATTTCATTTTTATTATAATCAAAACACTATTGTAACATTGTTTAGAACATTGAAAAACATTTCAAATAAAACAATTGTGTCTAATCCCAAAGATCACATACTGCAGAAACCACGGGTGTATGCGTTGCAATCGTCCCGAGCTCTTACAATTGAAAACTGGTGTACCTGAAACAAAACTGAAAACCGTAAGCACAAAACTTAGTGAGTTCCCCATAACATACCCCACATAAAACCACATAAGTCCACATAAGTCATGCATACAAAATATAAGGATGCCATGGAAACCCTCGATGGTCTTACTCCGAGTTCCATGAGAACCCCCACATGGTCTTAACTAACTGCCATGGGAACCCTCACATGGTCTTATCTAACTGCCATGGGAACCCCCACATGGTCCTCATATAAACACATAACACATTGACAACACATTCACAAATAACCAATACAGCTAAATAACATGGGCCAGCATTGGTGCCTTCGACCCATTGATATGGTGAGGAGACTCACCTCGAATGTTGAAGCTTACTGAAAGAAATCCCTAGCTGCTGCCCTGACGACACCTCCAATCTAACATATCAAAATAACACCCAATTAGCAATTCAGTTCTAGCATTCATACTTGGGGTAAAATGACCATTTTACCCCTGACCCAACATGAATGAAAACTGAGGTTCAATTCCATTAACCAAAAGGCCCAAAACCGAAAGATCCACAAAGGCCCACCAATGGCCCAATCTTCGATATTGGGCCCAATCCCATATGAACCTTATCCTAAGCCCATATTTTCCTTCAATACAAATCATATTATCTCAAGCACCCCTTTGGACAAACTTGGTCAAAGACATACGCCAAAGGTCAAAGACAACGGTCCAAGTTGACCCAACTCGTCGACTTTCTCCATTAGACTGCACAGTCGGGAAGAAACCGATCCAACTCGCCAAGTTTATCAATAAACTCGCTGAGTTTCCAGAAATCCAACCTCTTAATCCATTAAGCAAACATTAACAAAGACTAAGGGCTTCACAACTCATATCTCAACTAAAATAACATCTAGAAGGGTAAAGTTTCCAATTTTACCCCTAAGAACCACCAAAATGTGTCCAAAGCCCAAACCCTAAGCTTAAAAGAGTGAAAGCTTAATCATTAAGCACTTAATCACCAAAGGCATGGTCCCAAACTGCATATCAGGCCTTAAAGGCTGAATGGCCACGTAAAGTTTCCAACTTTACACTTATGCTTGACTAGGAGAAGCTCAAATGTTCCAAAAAGGGTCATAGCAAGGACTTAATGAATGCATGAAGCCCTTAAGACCATAAAGTTGGCACCTTTATGCCAAAAGAGCTCATGGAGATTCAGATATGAAAGAATAAACACCTGGGATGACGTATACCCCCATTATCCACTCAAACATGGCTAAACACATTCAATCTGCCCCAAGAAGATATCTAAGCAAATATAAGGCAAGTTTTGAACTTTATACCTCAAATGAGTGCTAAATGATGATGATGTTTCGGATCTTCAAGCTCAAGCTTCACTAACTCTACTTCACCAACTTCCTGTTCTTCTTTCCAAGGCTCCAAGCTACTAAAAATGATATTCACAAGGTTAAGAACGCACAAGGGTGATAAGGGTAAGGGTTAGGTTTTAAGGTTTCTGAGCTAAAGAGGCTGATATGGAGGCTGCGACATGGGACATAATGACATATTTATATGGCTTGAACCCTAAAAATTAGGGTTTCTCAAACAGCGCCCAACTGGCCGAGTTGAGGCACCTTGGCTCGTCGAGTTGGCCCATTAAATCCCCACATTTCTTCCATCTTTAACACGTCAAGTTGGCTCCTCCAACTCACCGAGTTCAACTCGAAATTGGCTTAATTTCAACGATTTAACCTTCTAGGTTCCGGGTGTTACATTTAAATGATTTACACATATTCCAACTTCAACAAATGGATTTTGAAGGCAAATAATGTAGTTTATTTGATATATGTGAATCTTGTTATAAAATATAAACTTTGTCTTTAGATAAAAGTCAAAAGGATTCAAATAGTCCACAAGGTTGTACATGACTTATTAATTCATACCATATAAAATAATACTAAGTTATACTCTCTTATAATTATTATTTTCACAAAATAATAATGATTGCCTAAGTAAATACAAGAATTGATATTACTTATTGATAATCACATTAATAATAAAGATACAAACTGCGCCAACTTGATAAAGGTGTGACCCTATATGATCATATATTATTAGCAATGTCACTCAATAATGATTATTAGACATATAGATTCAACATAATACCATGTAAAGCCTTAGTGATAATAAATGATGAATTAGACCTCACTGGATATGGTTTACATTCTAATCGGTAGAAATTATCTTCGTTTATTATTTTGGAATTATATCTCAATCACTATCATTTGTACTTTGAATACAAACACCAACATAGAAGTAGATAAAAGACTTTATAAGATTTAGTGGCTCCATCCTTATCTATAACACCCGGTCCTTCAGGTAAACTTCTTCCTTAAATAAAATGTAATTAGTGGGGGGGGGGGAGGGGGGTTGGCTGTTAGGCAGGGCGTAATGTAGTCCCTATGCAGCATGTAGGAGGAAGATTAGATTCGGGGGTTTAATGAACTATGCCCTGTGTACCTCAAGCTACACATTATGTAGTGACATAGGGCACAAACCCTAATTTCGGGGTTTTGAGTCCTACTTAAAGGTTCTAACCCCCTTGAGGGCTTCTATTATCAACATACATTCCCTTTGATTAGCCACCTCGAAACCCTAATCTTATTTGTGAGTTTTCATCTCTTTTGAGTGTTTTGTGTTCATCTTTGAAGGAAGGATTCCATTGGAGAGCACTTGGAAAGCTTCAAGCCTTGTGGATCTGGGACTTGCATCTCATAAGCATTCTATAAGAGGTATAAAGTTCAGAACTTGGTGAATTTTTTATTAGATTTAGTTAATCTTCAGGTTTATGTCCCTTTTATGCCATACTCTTGGTATAACTGGGTATGAGCTACTCTACGCCTTATGAGTATCCTTTTCAGATGTTTTTGTATGCATGGAGACATACAAAATCAATCTTGGTATCTTCTTTCCATCCATGCTTGAGATATGGAGCTTAGGATTGTGTAGTAAGATAGGGTTTTGGATTTAGACTCTCTTTTGCCATGCAAAGGCATAAAGTTGGAAGCTCTATGATTTAGAATGCTCATTAGGGTTAGATATGAGTATTGGGTGAAAGGTCTTAAGGAAATAAGTGCTTAATGTGATGTTTTAGAACCAAAAGCATACATAGTGCGTAATATAGGATACACCCCACATAGCCTAGTAGGGCCCTGTTTTCTGGATAAGAATACATCATGCGTAGAGTTAGAGTACGCAGCGCGTAGTTCAACAAAAGTATGACCGTTGACTTTTGGTCAACTGTTAGGGTAGGACTTGGGAAAGGAAAAATGGTATTTCGCCCTTAGAGGGGTTAGTTTTAGTCTAAGGACTTGTCAGTTTGAGGTTTTTACCTTGCTTTTTGATTTAAGGATTTTTGGTGAATTGATAGTGTGAGGAGTTTGGGAGTCAGCAGCTCTAGTTCCTGTTTCCTTTGATAATCGATTGAGGTGAGTTCTTCGTTACTGTACACGGGGGGGTCGATGACATGAATGCCGACCCTCTAGACTTGTATGTATCTTGGTATATAGAATATGGTATTTTGTAGAGATTGGATAGTCGGTAGACCTATATGATTACCTGTTTTGCTGGTTAATAATTATTATTTAATTATGTGCATATGTCGACATATTGTGATGGGTCGGGTTGAGTCGGTCTTGCTTTGTGCTGAAGGCCAAGATACCTGGGGCGGTCCTAATAGACTGTAGGCCCTGCGAGGCGGTCCAGGCAGGCCGTAGGCCTTGCTACGTGGTCCACTCAGGCTATAGGGTCATATATGCATGCTGTTATGTGTTTGGTTGTGTGTGGTATTTTGGGGGAAATCACTAAGCCTTGGCTTATAGTTTGATTATATGGTTTCAGATACATCTGAGGATAAGGGAAAGGCGAAGGTATGATTGTGCACATCATCCTGGATATTTATTGACTTATGATTTTAGGATACTCTGATTGATGATTTTGACTTTTAGAAACTATGATTATATGATTTATGGATTTTGATGTGGTTTTAAAAATGAAAAATTTGTCTTGATTTTTGGAGTGTTACAAGTTGGTATCAGAGCACTGGTTTGAGAGAATTGGATTAACAATTGTGTGAATCCAGACTCAAACTCCCATCCTCTTTTTGCCAAAATTCTTCATTTTCCAATAAGAGAAAATAATATGCTGACATGGCAGCATGTTAGCCTAATTTTCCTATTCAGCGTCGATTTGGAGCGCCATGTGTGTTGGTAACTGGTTGGCAACCGGGTAACCCTCTGAAAGGGCTAAAATGCAAAAAAAAAAAAATATGTAAATTTTCGGCTTTAGTGAACCAAAAATTTCCAAAAGGGTAAAACCAAATATTTCGAAAAAATTAAAGGCTTTTATAACATTAACTCTATTGTTTATAACGACACTAGGCTATAACCCATGGAAACTACAGTTAGCAAATTAAAATAATACTAATACTTCACACTCATAATCATAAATCAATGATTTTAAAACATGTATTAGTTTACAGATTATTTTTCTGCAAGTTCTAATTGTGGATTCAAATTAATATGCAAAATGTTTTTAACTATTTTTCAATATTTTCTAACATTAAATTCCATAACCACATTTCCTCAATTATCTGTTACTTCCTGGTTAGTAACTAAGTCCAACATCACAATGTAATCACAATACAATTGCTTCAAGTTCTTAGACAATTCATTCCTTGTTCTAATAATTCATAGTCCAAGTGTTTAAGTCTCAAATAGGAACGTAATTCCAAACTTAAACTTATTCCATTTTCATCAAGCTAACTTCATTCAAGAATAAAGTAACGCCACATATATCAAAAGCACAAGAATGACAATAACAACTTCAATAAAATTTAGTCAACTAAACTTCATAATCAATATCTAATCTAAATTACAACAACTCACGTGCCTCTACTACAATCATATTTGGATGTTCATAAGATGATTTCTTCCACTTTATATCTTCTAGGCAAGGATTCATACATAGGACTTTGACCAAACGCGGTTAACCTTTGAATGGATGTATACATCTACTGGGTCCTCTTCAGGTTCTTGATAGGCCTCCTGCTGACCTGGTGTTGACGAACAAGTTCCGGAAGCATGAGCATAGGGAGGAAAGGGAGCCCGGACGGTGGAAGAGACGGGGGAGGCCGGGTCATTTGACGACATCTAGGAGTTTGATTCTTGGTTCATAAGAAAATAATATAGATCATACACTCCATCCAAAATAGCAGGAAAAATAGTTTTAGTCCATGTGTTTTTCCCAATTAAGTGCTATCTTGAACAATGACGCATATATCAAATTCAGATTGAACAATATCACATATACAAAACTAATTAGAACAGAAGAAGCACCAAAAACTAAGAAATGAAAGAAACACAACCGAAAAACTACACCAGGAGCTAGCAAAAGCAATAAACTTTCAAGAGTCAACTCATCATTAGCATTTCAGTATCTAATGTGGACCAGCAAAGGTAGTGAAATGGGAGGGTAGCCAACATAACCAAAAAAAACTTTCAATATCGCCAATATATCTTAATCCCTTATAATGATAATTAATAGAAAACGTTCAAATATTAAAAGACTGGAATGGGTTATTCAACGTGAATAAATCAAAAAATCAAGATTACATAATCATTAAATAATTTGTTCTTGATCACTTAAACTCTTCCGTAGGATTATCTTAACATAAAAACGACTAACCATGATACAACATATCACTCAATCAAATCAAAATCGACTCAAAAATTATAAAATGTAGTCTAAATGAGCCTCTAATTGTTCATTAAATTATGAAATTGTCATAGATGATTAATATAAATTTAACTATTTATTGCCATATTACCAATCTTGGTGGCCTTTCTTTCCCGTTTTTAAAAAATAGCCCCTTCGGTTTGAGTTTCAAAGTTAAAAAATAGCTCAAACTCAAACACTTGATTCAAGTGAAATTATATTTGAAGACAATATCTAGTTTGAAATTCTAGTTAAGACTTCAAACTAAAAGTATAGTTCCAAAATATATTTTTCAACTAATCTTTAGTCTCTGACTTGAATTTATACTTTGGATCGTACAAACAATCAAAAAAATGTGCTTATTAATAAAAACATAAAAGAACATGGGCTGAATCAATAAGGGCATGGGCAAGTTTGAAGACATGAAGACAAAATCAAAAAAATTAGAAGAAGAAGAAGAAGGTTTGAACCAGGTCGTGTACAGGTTTTTGATAGATCATGTATAGGTTTTTGCATAGAATCCTTTTGTGAAGCTCTGATTAATGTCCGTTATACCCAACTGCCTATGAGACAACCTTAAAAACACTTCCATGTGTAGCTTCTTGAACTTGCGATTACACAAACAATGAAGTAATACTATATAATTACCTATTTTTCATTTCTCAAGCACCTAGCATTACAAAACAGTTTTACGAATCTGTATAAAGAGTTCTTTTGCAACATCAGATAAACCTTTTAACCCGAAACAAATTTATTTAAATTTGTTGGTGAATCAAATACCTATAAAAACATGTACCAAACAATTAGTCCTTAAGTACAATTAAGATGAGAAAGGATAAAAAATGTAGGACATGGAAAAATCAAGAAGAAGATAACCAAATAAAATATAGGTATCCCAAAGAAGGATTATATGATCCATCCATTGAACACATGTTGATTTCAACTTCCAAATTCCGTTCCAACACTGAAATTAGATTAAATATAAGTTGGATGAACGGATACATTGATTAATGAAAAAGACTACAAAACAACTACACAAGATTAAGAAAAAAATAAAATTCTGATCAACTTGATCACTTTTCTAGTCTGATGGCATGTTGATGTTTACTAAAGGTGATGAATCTTTCAAAAAACAAATAATATCAATCAATATATACCCAATTTAGTGACTGCGACTTGTTTGTTCTCTCTCCCGAAGACAGTAAAAACTGATTGGCACATTAGAAAAGATGATTTAAGAAAAAAAACAAATAAAACAGAGGAAAATAAGAGAGGAATTATTACATGTGCTTGTTATCTAATAACTAGAAAACCCTAAAATCAAACAAAGTGTGTTTACGAGTGGATAAGAGCTCCGGTTTAGCTTCGTTTCATCATGTTAGACCTTTCAACTTTGTTATTAGAAAGATTTTAGGTTTTCTTCATAAGGATAATATGAGATTGTAGCGATGTCGGAGGAGGTGAAATGGTGGATTTGAAGAGATATATGTTGAGATTTAGGGGAGAAACGATTGGCGAGATTCTTGATGATTTAAGTTTCTTGAACGATTATGATTACCTAAAATTAAGCGAACGCTGATTTTATGGAAACGATGAATAACATGATATCAGCAAAACAAACGGCAAGACAACATATATTTTCTTTAAATTATGGAATCATTAATGGAATGGAAGGATTAATTAAATTTATTATTTATTACTATTATTTTCTTAATTATGAAATTGGAAGTGGAATATTAAATAAATTAAAAAAGTCCAGAAAATGCCATGTATTCAAGTGCATGAGAAAATGACACGTGACATAAAGAACTACTCTTTTATTAGACGAGGCAGATTTACAAACGAATGAGGCACAAACATACAAACAAAAGCCAATGGATCATGAAGTCAAAACTTCATATCCTTTACTATGACACACATGCTAGCATCTGCCACCTCCACCTCCACCAGAAAAAAAAATAATTCGAACAAAAATGATGCGGTTCAACCGAATACCAATCTCCAAACAACCATGTTTGAAGTAAAACCGCCAAAACAATTCTTTTTATCCACAAATCACCAGCAAAAAACAACAAATCATGGTGAATCTTGTACTAAACATCGTCATCCATGGAAGCAATCCTCGAAAACTGATGATGTTCTCATACACAAGTGTACACATCCTTTGGGCCGAATCAACAATAAACGTACAAGACCAACCCCATACACCCATCATTCTCATTGTTACCTTTTCCATGGGGGAAGGGTTGACATGACACTATGCATAAGGATTATCTTTATTTTGAGGGCGCAGCTAAGCTACAAGATGAGATGGAACTGCACATTATTACTTTGGAATGAAGAAGTAGCTTTGTTGCACAACTGTTGCCAGAAGAGTGGTTGTCCAGCTCTTAACAACAACCTGACTACCCTGCTCTCAACATCCTTGCTCAACATCTCTTTCCAATGGCTTTACTGCATAACTCTTGCAAGAAGACCTCGTTGTCCAACTCTTGATCATAGCCTTATAGTCCAGATGCCCAACTCTTTTCATCAGCCCTGCTGCCCAGCTCTCAGCAACTCGGCTGCCTAACTCTTTTAAGCAACTTGGATGCTCAACTCTTCTCAGCAACCCTAGTTTCCACGTCTTAGCAGCCTCACTTCCCGGTCTCTAAACAACCATGCTTCCTGACTCTGATAAACTTTATTGAACATTTCTTAGCAACCTTGCTGCCCGGTCTCTGAGTAGCCCTGCTGCCCGACTCTTTACACTATTACCATTATATTTCTACTTGGACTGATCACCTGAAGAATACAATATGATTGCAAGATTTTTACTCCCATTGTGTAAATTTTCAAGGGTTCATAACCTTTACCTTGAGTTGTTTGGCTCAACAACCCAACTTCATGATGGGTTTTGAGCATTCTAACACTCCTATGGTGTACATGCAACCCTAGAAACCTTGGATCTATGTTTGACTAAGATACATGCAAATAATTATTTTTCCAAGGTTCTTATCCTAACTAGCATGGCATGGGGTACTTGAATCAAATAAAACTAGTAGAATTACTTACCTTGTAGTAGTAGTTGATTGCTTGGAGTTTGAGAGCCTAGCACCAATAATGTGGATGCCTCAAATGGAAGTCACAAATCACCACAAACTTGGAAACTTGAGAGAATAGTCACAAACTTCTTGAAATCGGCCCTCTTAGTTTACACACATCAACTAGTACAATTTCAAGAACCAAAGCCTCCTTTATATAGTGTGGTGGATTAGGGTTACATCCATGTAAACCCTAATACCCATGTCTTTTCATTTCCATGAGATCCATGGGTTAAAGCTCCATGGAGTATCCATGGACTTTCCATGCAAGCCTAGCCCATTCCAAATAAGCATTAGCCCACACTATATAAATACAAGAGCCCATATTTAATTAGTCATACTTTTTAATCTCTAAATTAATTCTAAATTAATTATAGATCAACACTAATTAAATAATATGATTTTATATTAATATATTAGAACTTATAATATATTAATAAATCATAACTTATACTATTCTCAAAAGATTATCCGTAAATTGTTCGGGTGAAGTGCAACCCAAATGGACCATGCCGGGTCGGGTCAAGTACATACCAAATATAGTTATGGACTTAGACAATATCTCCAACAGTCTCCCACTTGGATAAGTCTAATAACTATAGTTGCAAGTATGACTTCAGGAACCGATCAACAATCGTAGCTCTTAAAACTCTGTTGAACTATGAAGCGCCATTTTAGATAAGTGATCATATAATCCTCTGTTCTAGATATCAGTCGGACAAATACGTGGAACATGGTCTTGCTTATTGTCCAGCATTTGTTTCCCGATTTCCGATTTGTTTGACATAGAACTTAACTGAACACATCAATTTAGTTCTGACCGGGCCCGGTACATAGGTCAAAACAAAATCATCGAGGGGCCCAGATATCGCTTCTAATTCTAGAAGGAACAGATAAACTTCGACTCATATGTTTTCTCTACTACTTGTTGAATTACACACAAAAGCACGGTTTATAACATCGAGTTACCAATGCGTTTTCGTGCAATCAATGCATAACCAACTCATAGGCAACAAATCATATCTCTAGGTTTGAAGACTTATATGATATTACCGTCTCACGATCACTCGAGATAAATTCCATGAAGTGATACAAGTGAGCGTGGGTTGAATCCAATACTCAGAACTTATGAGTACTCATGAGTGTTGTAGCCCCACTTTGTCTAACATCTTAGACCTCTACAAGCCAACCCATGACAGTCTTGATTCATATCTACTTCCAACATATGACCGACTGTGGAGAGTTTGAATAATATGATATAAACCATAACATAACTATTCTGGAAGTCAAAACATGCAAAAAGAAATAATAGTAAACGATTGACAAGAGATAGCAACACTTTACTCATAAATAACAACTTTTATTTATCATCAAATGTCAATTACATTTTACAAATTTCAAGATTATCTAACTACTAAAACTAATATCATCCTTCAGCCCTATGCTCCGAGCATGCTGGAGATGCTTAGCCCGAGTCAGTCCCTTTGTGAGGGGATCTGCTGGGTTCTCATCCGTTGATACCCTCTTTGCCACGAGGATTCCTTCTTCTATTCGATGTCTGATGAAGTGATATTTTCTGTCAATGTGTCTGGATCTCCCATGATCTCTTGGTTCCGTGGCTAAGGCAACCGTACTATTGCTGTCACAGAAAATCTCCATTGGCTCCTTTATAGCTGGTACAACTCCAAGGTCTCCGATGAAGTTCTTTAGCCATATAGCCTCCTTTGCTGCCTCGCTTGCTGCTATATACTCTGATTCACAAGTGGAATCAGCCACTGTCTCCTGCTTGGAACTTTTCCAAGTAATTGCCCCTCCGTTTAGGGTAAAGACCCAGCCCGACTGAGAGCGGAAATTATCCCTGTCAGTCTGAAAGCTAGAATCACTGTACCCTACAACTCTTAAATCTTCACTGCTACCGAGGGTAAGGACCCAGTCCTTAGTCCTCCGTAGGTACTTGAGGATATTCTTTACCGCAGTCCAGTGTGCCTTGCCAGGGTTCCCCTGATACCTGCTAACCATGCTCAAAGCAAAGGCTACATCAGGTCGAGTACACGTCATAGCATACATGATTGATCCTACAGCTGAATCATAAGGTATTCGACTCATTTCTGCTATCTCAGCCTCAGTACTAGGGCTTTGTGTCTTACTCAATCTGGTGTTACTCTGGATGGGTAACTCTCCTTTCTTGGAGTTATGCATGTTGAACCTTTTCAACACTTTGTCCACATAGGTGCTTTGACTAAGTCTAATTAGTCTTTTACTCCTGTTTCTCAAAATCCTTATCCCTAGGATATAGGCAGCTTCTCCAAGGTCCTTCATAGCGAAACACTTCCCAAGCCAGGACTTTACTTCCTGCAGGGTTGGGATGTCATTTCCTATGAGTAGTATGTCATCCACATACAGTACCAAAAAGCTGACTATACTCCCACTAGCCTTGATATAGACACAAGATTCATCTTCACTCCTTGAAAAGCCAAATTCTTTGATTTTCTCATCAAAGCAAAGATTCCATCTGCGAGGTGCCTGTTTTAATCCATAAATGGATTTCTCGAGCTTACACACTCTACTGGGGTACTCTGTACTAACAAAACCCTCTGGCTGAACCATGTAAACATCTTCAGCCAACTTTCCATTAAGGAAAGCGGTTTTGACATCCATTTGCCATATTTCATAATCATGAAATGCAGCAATGGCTAACAGAACCCTAATAGACTTAATCTTGGCCACTGGTGAAAAGGTCTCATCATAATCAACTCCCGGAGTTTGACAATAACCCTTTGCAACCAGTCGTGCCTTATAAGTGTGTACATTACCATCCATGCCGGTCTTCTTCTTGAAGATCCATTTGCACCCAACTATCTTACGATCAGGTACATTGTCAACCAAGTTCCAAACTTGATTGTCATACATGGACTGTATCTCGCTATCCATAGCCTCTTTCCATTTAGCAGCCTCAGGGCCTGCCATGGCTTCCGTGTAGCTGTTAGGCTCATCCAGATTTACCAGTGTGTTATCACTGATAAGTGTCTCACCTTCTGCAGTAATATGAAAACCATAATAATGCTCAGGTGCATTCCTAACTCTGGTGGAACACCTCAGAGGTATAGATTCTTCAGTCGGCTCAACATGAGTTTCCTCCTCAGGTTGAGGGCTAGGGTTTGAGGTTCCTTCACCACTTGACTCTTGAATTTCCTCAAGGTCAATTTGCCTCCCACTGTCTCCTTGGCTCATGAATTCTCTCTCTCGAAAGAATCCTCTTCTTGCTACAAAGACCACATTATCACTGGGTCTGTAGAAGATGTAACCAAAGGATTTCTGTGGGTAGCCGATGAAAATACACCTTTCGCTTCGGGGTTCGAGCTTATCGTGAGTCTCGCGTCTCACAAAAGCCTCGCAACCCCAAATCTTGATGTGGTCTAGACTGGGAACTTTTCCAGTCCACACCTCGTGAGGTGTTTTGGCAACCTTCTTTGTAGGGACTTGATTAAGGATATGGGCGGCAGTCTCTAAGGCATACCCCTAAAATGAGATTGGTAGCGAAGCTCGACTCATCATGGAACGAACCATGTCCAACAAGGTCCGATTGCGCCTCTCAGCTACACCATTCAACTGTGGTGTCCTAGGAGGTGTCAATTGTGAGACAATCCCACATTCCTTAAGATGGTCAAGGAACTCAGTACTAAGATACTCACCACCACGATCGGATCGAAGCATCTTAATGTTCCTGCCCAACTGATTCTCCACTTCTTGCTTAAACTCTTTGAATTTCTCAAAGGTTTCTGACTTATGCTTGATTAGGTAGACATATCCATATCTACTAAAATCATCAGTAAAAGTCACATAGAACCGATTAGCATCTCTTGTGGCGGTTCTGAAGGGTCCACACACATCCGTGTGTATGAGGTCCAACAAACCTTCACCCCTAGCACAAGTGCCAGTAAAAGGTGACTTTGTCATTTTACCAAGCAAACAAGATTCACAACTATCATCTGAATTTAGGTCAAATGACTCCAAGACTCCATCCTTTTGGAGTTGGCCTATGCGTTTCTTGCTTACATGTCCAAGACGACAATGCCACAAGGATGCTTTATCTAAGCTAGTGGAAGAGTTAATACACAATACATTATTTCCTAGATTATCTACAACAGATACAGTTTCATACACGCCATCACAAGGTAATGCTTTAAAATAAAGAACATTATTAAAGAAAGCATCAATACTACCATTATTATTATCAAAATAAAAGGTAAAACCTTGTTTATACAATGCATGAAAGGAAATAACATTTCTTGCCATTCTGGCGAATAATAACATTTATTCAAATCTAATGTAAACCCACTATTTAGCACTAAGGAATAAACTCCTATCTTGGTGACAGGTGAAGCTTTCCTGTTTCCCATGATCAAGTTTATCTTTCCCTGCTCCACATTCTCACTTCTTTTTAGTCCCTACAAATCACAACATATGTGAATACCACAACCTGTATCAAGGACCCAAGACTTAGAATGAGGTGAGTTATTAGACAATATAGTGTATGTACCTGCATGGTTGGGTTTTACTTTCCCATCCTTCAAATCTTGCTGGTACTTTGGGCAGTTTCGCTTCTAGTGCGACTTTTCATGGTAATAGAAGCATTCAACCTCATTAGGGTTAGCAGAAGGAGTGACAAAACCTCTCTTGGTTTTGCTTGAAGAGGAGCCTTCAAGGGTCTTACCCTTGGTACCCTTAGAAGGGTTCTTTCTATTCTTCCCTTTGCCATGCCCGATTGCCATGACATTGGCCGCAGTTGGAGTAGGAGTAGGAGTTGTAACAACCGACTTACCCTTTAGACCACTTTCGGCGGTCTTCAAGAGTCCTTGAAGTTTGCTGAGGGTGACTTCTTCCTTGTTCATGTGATATGTCATGCGGAATTGATCATAACACGATGGCAAGGAGTGCAAAATGATGTCTATTGCTAACTCCTCAGGGAAGTTCACATTCAGCTTCAGTAAACGGTCCACATACCTTTGCATTTTCTGCATGTGGCCTGTGATGGGTTCACCATCCTTCATTCGGGTTGTTATCATGGAGGAGATTATTTCATATCGCTCTTGACGAGCACTTTGATGGTAGCGGTCCATCAAGTCCTGGTGCATCTCAAAAGGATAATAGTCCTCATAGGACTTTTGGAGCTCGGCTGTCATGGTGGCCATCATGATGCATGCCACTTTTGTAGCATCTCTTTCATGTACCTCATATTCAGCAAGCTCTTCAGGAGTAGCAGTTGGCTCGGGTACCTTCAGCTCCTTGTCGAGAACATATTCTTTGTTCTCATACCGAGTGACCATCCTGATGTTTCTGATCCAATTTGTAAAGTTGGACCCATGAAAGATGACTCTCCCACAAAGATTCATGAGAGAGAAGGAGCTAGAAGGGTTTGAGCCAGAAGCATTGTTATTGGAAGACATCTGAAAAGAAGAGGGAATAGATTAGATTAGATATAGAGATAGTCCTTAACAAAACACCCAAATGTAATATTAAGGCTAGGACCCAACACAATATTTTATAACTTAGAAGAGGGATGCCGTAATCTAAGCTATAAGATATTTGAAGGTAGGTGAATGACGATTCACCAATTTCCACCATGAAAAACGAAATATTTAATTAGGTTTTAATTGGTTTAGAAACTCCTAGATTCTTTGAGATTCATTGAACTTTCTTCAATGGCATGTTTCAATCTCGAGTGTGCCCTTCAAGTTTTGTGACTGGGATGCCGAGGATCACAAAACAAGGTGTGAAGTAACCATGCAAATTACTTGGTACCCTTAATGTATTACCCCTCAATCGATGTGCCGGTTAACCACACACGCTCCATCGATACTATGATAAACATTAAGTCACCCTTTACCTACCTTGTTAAGTTCAAGTTAGTGTGCCGGTTAACCACACACGCTCCACTAACGACTTAAACAAAGTGTAAAGTGTAATTTCATGGATTAGCACCTTATTCACATTTTCCTAAAATAACTAAGATTGGGAATTCAATAAAGTTTAGTTACTTTAGTATTATCATTATACTTTTAATGAGAATTTATAAGTCCTTGTCCTACCCGTTCGGCTAACGACCCTCCACCGATCAAGGAAGCGGTGGGTGAGAGTGGACACCCATTAAGTTGCCATTTTATAGGCAACAACCTTATACCCCCCTTATAGACCGTCTTCGTGAATGAGGCGTACTAGCGGTAAGACGACTTGATCTTATACATATATAAATATTACTAAACTTATAATATTATAAAGGATAAGGGTTGAATTTTAACTTTTAAAATTCTAGGGGTTGGAACTAAAGTTTTTAATATGACTTTACATGTTCCAAAACTTGAGGGCAAGTTTTGTAAACTTTCAAAACTTTTCATTTCTCATAACTTATGAGTTAATGGTTATTAAAAATGAAGACTCTTCATTTTTTGTAACCTATGTGTTCTTTTAATGGTTATTTATAAATGTGACTTTTGGTTATCCATAACTTAAGAACTAGTTATGGACTCCATTAAAACACATAAAGATCAAGAATTAATCTAATCAATTATTAGCACATAATTTCTATGATCTTCTAAACTCATATGTTTATGAATGTTCATATCAAAAATTTCAAGAATCGTAAGTACATATACAAAACTTGAAATTTTGATACGAACTTTTGAACAAAACTTCGATTTTCAAGTTTTTTTTTTGCATCAAGTATCAAATAAACAAACCAGGCTCTGATACCACTGGTGGGTTTTGAGCATTCTAACACTCCTATGGTGTACATGCAACCCTAGAAACCTTGGATCTATGTTTGACTAAGATACATGCAAATAATTATTTTTCCAAGGTTCTTATCCTAACTAGCATGGCATAGGGTACTTGAATCAAATAAAACTAGTAGAATTACTTACCTTGTAGTAGTAGTTGATTGCTTGGAGTTTGAGAGCCTAGCACCAATAATGTGGATGCCTCAAATGGAAGTCACAAATCACCACAAACTTGGAAACTTGAGAGAATAGTCACAAACTTCTTGAAATCGGCCCTCTTAGTTTACACACATCAACTAGTACAATTTCAAGAACCAAAGCCTCCTTTATATAGTGTGGTGGATTAGGGTTACATCCATGTAAACCCTAATACCCATGTCTTTTCATTTCCATGAGATCCATGGGTTAAAGCTCCATGGAGTATCCATGGACTTTCCATGCAAGCCTAGCCCATTCCAAATAAGCATTAGCCCACACTATATAAATACAAGAGCCCATATTTAATTAGTCATACTTTTTAATCTCTAAATTAATTCTAAATTAATTATAGATCAACACTAATTAAATAATATGATTTTATATTAATATATTAGAACTTATAATATATTAATAAATCATAACTTATACTATTCTCAAAAGATTATCCGTAAATTGTTCGGGTGAAGTGCAACCCAAATGGACCATGCCGGGTCGGGTCAAGTACATACCAAATATAGTTATGGACTTAGACACTATCTCCAACACTTCATGGTTCATGGAAGGCTTTTCAGTCCCATTCTACAAAGGTTCATAATGTTTACCTTGATTTATTTGGCTTCATAGCCTAACTACACTTCAATAGAATGTTCCTACATGAAGGCTCAAAGGTAGGAAACCTTGGCCTCAAATCTATTTTGTTCCACATGAAGCTCTCTCGCGTGATGTCTTCACGATCGTCGGCTATAAAGCTAGATATGTTCCACATGACATCTTCACGATCGTTGACTGCTAAAGCTAATATGTTCCATGGGACGCACTCATGTGTGATGTTTATGTTCGGCAACTGCTAATCCCGATCTGTTCCATACGATGCTCTACCGTGTGATGTCTTCTTGATCACCAACTGCTTAGCCCGATCAGTTCTTCGTGATGCTCTCTTGCGTGCTGTCTTCATAATCTTTGGCTATTAACCCTGATTAGTTCCACATGATGCTCTCCCACTTGACATATTCACGATCATCAAATGTTAAGCCCGATCTGTTTCACACAATACACTAATAAGTGACGTCTTCCTAATCGTCAGTTGTTAAGCCTGATCTATTCCATGCAATGCTTTCCGATATAACGTCTACGTGATTGTTGGTTTCTAAGCTCGATCTGTTCCACTTGATCCTCTCCCACATGACATTTTCAAGATCACCGAATGATAAGCCGAATTTGTTTCACAGGATTCTCTCCCGCGTGACGTCTTCATGATCATTGGATGCTAAGCCCTATCTGTTCCATGCAATGCTCTCCTGCGTGACATGTTCACAATTTTTGGTTCCTAAGCTCAATCCTGAGTTGTGGGACATACGCCGGGGAAATACACATACCGTAAATCAAACATATCATTACTAAACCATGCTTAGCACCACATATTTGATTTTCCACTCCTACAAATATGAATAAAGACAACGAACCTTATCTTTTCTCGGCTCAAATGATCAACAACAATTTCTCACATTTCAACTCGCTATAAAACCTTTATCTTGTGGGATACCATTGTATAATATTATCTTGATAGCAACCATACTGCATATTATCTCGGCAGCATAATTGTTGCTTATTATCTTAAAAACAACCCTACTATAGATTATATTGCCCTATCCACTTTATTCTGAGGCAACTACCTATATGGTACAACTTGTACAAAAATATTATGAAGACGATTCGTGAAGCTCATGCAAAAGACTCTAAAGATTATTATTGGTGGCATTCAATTAACATACGATAAAAACGCAAAAACTTTATCTCATGATTATAGTATCCTTGGTGCATGATTACAACATCTTTGCTGCATTATCATAGCAACCTTGTTGTATTATAATCACGACATCCTTACCGCATGGAAACAACTACAATGCATCTAGACCTATCAATTTGTGTTTGCGTGTCATATATATGTGTCGGACGCGAATTTACACAACACGAATTTCGAAAACACGAACACCAGACCAATTATAAAAAATATGTCTTGGGTATCTAACACAAACATTACATGTAAGTAATCAGTGTGGCACATGACACACACGAATATACACATTTTTTAATCAGTTACACGAAAACATAGATGAATACAAATTTAATTTGTGTCGTACATATTTACACATGTATATATGTGTTTACACATGTATATACATGTCATGTTTCGTGTGCTTATACGTGTATATAAAAGTTTACACATGTCAAATGTCATGTGTTTATATTTGTCGCATGTCAACACAAATTTAGTTTGTGTCTATACATGTTTAAATAAGTAAATTTGTGTTTAAGACACGTAAGACACAAAATGCAAATTTAAAATTCGTGTCGCCACGAATAGACACGAAACACGGATTTCTAAAACATATATATCAAAAACTCAAAAACTCATGTTGTGTATCAAATTGTCGGGTCTAGTTGCATCGCATGGATTCTATCTTATTCCTACCAAACATGAAGGAATTATGATGTGAACCCTACAATACATTGATCTAAGTCTAATTCGAGATCTATTATATTATACTATGGCTTTCGTAGGAGAGGTTCGATTATTCTTGTATTACTTTGATGCACTGTTGCTACGGGTAGTCCGCCACGATTCTCCACAAACCAGTCATAACGGGCTGGGGGACTTGATAATGTATGACTTATGTAATTGCATCTAGTCTGATGTAACTGGCGATGTACCAATCATATCAGACCGGGGCCGGGGGGGGGGGGGTCAATAAGGATACGTCTAGTTGCTAGACCTGTCTACCAACACTCTAGCCCACCAACTGCTTGGTAGTACAACTCAGTTACTACTTGACAGCACAGCTTGGCATCAGTAAGACCGCATTTCTTAACAACATCGCATGGCAGAACAACCTAGCCCTTAGTTGGTTGGGACTGAATTGGGCTGATTCAACTCCTAACCTAATTGAACTTGATCTAGCCCTATAAATAGAACAAGCCCTTCACCATTAGGAGGATATCATTCTTCCTTCAAACATGAATATCCACTATCCTCAAACATTTTCAATCCTCACCAAGATGGTTCTCTCCTCCATGGAGAAACCCTCTCGTATCATGCTCTTGTCTAAATTGATAGTCGGAGCCTACTCCTGGGGTACAGTCCTTGGGCCGGTTATAACAGACTTATTCTTTGATGTGCGTGTGCGTGTGCGTGTATATATATATATATATATATATATATATATATATATATATATATATATATATAATGATGTATGTCACCTCCTGAGCATGTGGTTCAGACAGGCCGATGTCGAATCAATTTCGTAACACCCGAGCCGACGTGTAGTAAAAACGAAACAAGCAGAACGTATGGGACGTTGCCCGAACTACTCAAATAGTTAGAGACGTTGCAAACAATTGACCAAAGGTGTCAGAGCAAAGGATCATGGGAAATGATAAACAACAACCTTCAACGGACCAACGGTTTGCTACAACTTGCATAAACAGGATGAAAAGAGTCTCAAAACCATCCAAGTACTACATTTGTACCTTCAGCACTACGCACATTAATGGAAACAAGATTGGTACTTGTTCGGCCTGTCTTCGTCATAGTTTCCCCATGTGCAAGTTTATATAAGCGGATCGACTCGACCACAAAATGGTATGCTTTTTTCACCATTTTTATTCGATTAATTCTAAAATCAAATATCTAACATCCGACTTAGGCATCAGAGCGTTCTCCCGGGTCAGCAACCCGGAGAATTCCTAACGTTTTGTTTCGTTTCTCAGGTTCGGACAACAACGATATAAACTTCGACCACCTTTACGCCATACTTCATTTACCTATGAAATTTGAGATTCAACAAGTGGTTCCATCTTTCGGACCTGAAATAAATAGTCACCATCAGTAACATTATTGATTATTCAACTGTCGAAGCAAGCCCAATACAAAGACTGCAAGATTTGGAAGCGCAAATAGAAACGTCCCAAGTGACCACTATCATTAAAAATGTGACGCAGTGGGTAATTCGAAGAATGCCGGAGATGAAAGCAAGGAAATGAATGAGTTTGAGGCTTTTAAAAGGTATAAGGTAATGAAGAAACGTTGTGAAAAGAAGGAAAACCAGAAGAGGAAAAGGGATGAGAGAAATTGGGATTACATATCCATACACTCAGACCATTCGACCGGTTCTAGCAAGAGACATAGTGGGGGAAAAGATGGAAACGGAAGAAGGGGTGATGAACAAGAGAAAGAAGCCTCGCAGAAAACAAACCATGCAAAAGAATACCACAAGATGCTTGGTGGACCAAATTTCAGGTCCCCATTCACTGAAGAAATAAACAACACCCCGATCACAGTTGGCTTGAAGGCACCCAGGGTGAAGCCTTCTGATGGCTCGGGAGACCCGAATTATCATGTATCAAATTTTAAATGGGTTATTACGATGAATCCTATGGACCCTAAGTTATGGAGTTTATATTTTCCGGGTATCCTTGATGGATCGGCATGGTATTGGTTGGAAAGTCTCCCTCCGAGAAGCATTAGTAATGTCGAAGAGCTCCACACGAAGTCCTGTAATAACTTCATTCAACAAGGAAGGTTCCAACAACAGGCTCATGCTTTATTCGTTTACAGACAGAGGGAAGGTAAACCCAACAAAGCCTATTTTAGGCGATTCAATGAAAATAAGTTGTAGCATGCCGACTAGAGATGAACATATTGTTGGGTTATGAGCATTCTACCACTCCTAAGTGTACATGCAACCCTAAATATCTTGGATCTATGTTTTCTCTATTATACATACAATTATGAACATCCAAGGTATTATCCTAATCTAGCATACAAAATAATAAATATAACAAGATAGAATACATACCTCTTTGATGTAGAATGTCTTCATGAAGCTTGAGTGCCTAGTGCCCCAAGTGTGACACCTCAAATGGTTCACACAACACCAAATACACTTGGAATAACTTGAGAGAAACTTGAACACTCCTTGAAATCGTCTAGCTCTCACACTCACACATTAGTGCACGATTTCTTGAGCCATGGGATTCTTTTATATGGTGGCTATTAGGGTTACACCATGTAACTCATAACTTTACCCATTCCTTATGCTCCATGGATTTTAACCTCCATGGAGTATCCATGGGTCACCCCATGGACTTAGTCCAACATAAGGAATCTTGGATCACAAGCCCACATATATAAGAATGAATGATTTACACAATCAACCCATATATTTAATTAGTCTCCTTTTGATCACTTAATTAATTCCAAATTAATTCTTGATCAATACTAATTAAATAACCTTATTAATATATTAGAACTTATAATATATTAACCAACCTTAAGTGTTATTTCTCTCATTATAGTCTATCCAAATGCATGATGCCATGCAACCCAAATGGACCATGCCGGGTCGGGTCAAGTCTTACCAATTATAGTTATGGACTTAGACATTAATCCAACAGTCTCCCACTTGGATAAGTCTAAAACTATTATTGCGTATGACTTCAGGAACCGATCAGCAATCGTAGCTCTCAAAAGCTTCTGTCGAACTCTGACCTTGTCGATGAACTCTGACCTTTGTCAATGACTTGTCCATTAGATAAGGGATCATATATTCCTCCATTCTAGATATCATATGGACTGAGACATGGATTATCAATCATTCTCTCTGTCCATTTGTTGTTTCCCGATTTCCGATTCATGATGACTGACTGATTGAACAAATCAAATCAGTCCTGGCTTGGCCAAGCACTCACATGTATCATCTTTAAATCATCGAGGGGCCCACAGATATCGCTTTTATCCCGAAGGTAAAAGGAATGGATAAACTTCGACTCATATGGCTTGTTCTACTACTTGTTGAATCATACACAAAGGCACGTTTTATAACATCGAGTTACCAATGCGTTTTCGTGCAATCAATGTATAACCAACTCATAGTAACAACTCATATCTCTAGGTTTGAAGATTATAAGATATTATCGTCTCATGATCACTCGTGATAAAATCCAATACTCAGAACTTATGAGCACTCATGAGTGTTGTAGCACCACTTTGTCCACCAACTTGGACCTCTACAAACCAACCCATGACAGTCTTGATTCATATCTACTTCCAACATATGACCGACTGTGGATGGTTTGAATAACTTAATCATTCAGGAAGAGCGACTTAGTTATTCTGGAAGTCAAAACATGCAAAGTGAAACACAAGAATAAATGAATCAAATATGGTATCAAACCCTATGAATATAAATAAACACTTTTATTTATCACCATACTGATTACTCATTATTCATTGTTTCGGTTTTATCAACTTTATACTTGAATTTAAAACAATAGTTGTCCCATGCTCCAAGCATGTACACTATGTTTTCTAAACACTAGTCATGCCATACACCAAGTATGCATACTATGTTTGTCTATGATCTTTACTTTGTAAAATAGATCAATTGAACATCACTCCAATGATCCTCTTTTCACAGTCCCAAATCCTTACTGCAAATGCAAGAATTCCAAATTCATGCCATTTACTGAATTGTTAGATTCTAAACTTATATGCATTGATCCTCTTAGTGATTATGCACGAAGTCAGAAAGACTTGACAACAATCATTACAGAGCATTCCAAAGGAGATCAGCTCCTTGGAAACATCCTTCTTTCATTAAGTTTCCTAATCTTACACAGATTGAATAATTTCTAACTTTGAAACATTTCCATATTCCATTTTGACTATCACTTCTGAACAAGAGTTGCCTCCTTACAGATTATGTCAATATGGTCCTTCCAGAATTAACATTATACTTCCAACTGTCCTTGAGCAACCAATCTTTGGTAAACCTTAGATTGTCCTCGACAATTGCTTAATCATTTTAGTCATATCCAATTCTAGACCTTTTCCCTTCATAATGCCCCATGCATTTGGAAAATTTTAGAAAGGATGAATATAGCACATATAATCGATCCTATATCTGAAGCATATGGGACACGATTCATGATGTCTCACATAAAGACTAAACCCGTCTTTTGCTATAATATTTCCATTTCAATTTGCCAAGTTCTCAAAATTCAGATTATGAAAAGGGATGTCGTAATCATAATTGAATTTTAGAACGCAAATAAAGACTAAACCAGTCTTTTGCTATAATATTTCCATTTCAATTTGTCAAGTTCTCAAAATTCAGATTATGAAAAGGGATGCCGTAATCATAATCGAATTTTAGAACGCAAATAATGGACCCATATATAGAATTTCCTTATGTTGAGCCATTCCAACATGAAATTCATATATATATCCTTGATTAAATAGGATTAAAATCTTAATCTAAGCTTTTAGAATTGAAATGAAGTATAATTTCCTCTCCCTTAATTATAGCAAAACAACTTTTTCAACTCCTGCAACCTCACGAATTGAAACTTTTGTTTTCTATAATTAACATTGCTAACTTGCAACCTTTGTCATAATTATCATGCTCCCACTAACATGATGATTATTAGCATAACACTTATGCTCCCACTAGCTTTAACATGTACTCAGAAATCAGCTGACTTTCTTACCAAAGTTCAGATTTCTGATACTAGATTGTTTTGATAAAACTTTATCAAAATCATACACCTCTCTTAGATAGCTCACATGTGTGTCTAAACAATTTTAGAACTATGAAAAGGGATGCCGTAATAATAGTCTCAATTGTTTATACCTTTGCCACTTCTCACAAGTCCATGTTAGTGTGCCGGTAAACCACACACGCTCCACTAACGACTTTGAGAATGCAAATATCACAATTGCTATCTAGCTAAAATCTACTTAGTGAAAGTGTTTCCTCACCATCATTTTCATGAATCGGAGAGAAACCTTATGACACTTAGATTTAATAGTGTATGTGTTCTTATCCATGTGAATTTGTCAAAACCATAATCACAAGACAAGGTTAGTGACAAATCCAAACTCATATTGATTAAACTTGTGCAATCTTAAATTCTTGCCATTTGGCAGCTCAGGTGCCTGCCATTGCTTCCAAGTAGTTGTGCAACCAATTGAGAACTCTCAGAACTCCTATGCAAAGCCAACTTGAATAGGCACAAAAATTTCAACACGATAGGTTATAAACCTCAAGTCGTGTGCTAGTGAAGGACTTTAGGTTTTATTCTTGATTAAGTCTTGAAACTTTCAAGAGCTTTAAGACTCCCACTGTCCTCTTGACATATAAGACTCCCTTGTCAAATATTCAAGAGATAATGCAGATTCTTTATCAAGACTAACACTTTACACAATTGGCCTAAGTTGGTCTCTGTTTTATCCAAAACATCACAACTTACCAATTTCAAATGTACAAGAGTAGATAACCTTTTACTCTTACATTTGACTAGTTTTAACAAACCGTCTTTAAGATATGTCACTCAAGTTACAATCTTGGAGTATGACTCTAAGAATTGTTTTGGAACGAAGTATGACTCATCTTTTTGATTTAACCATTTCAACAATTCATGACTCCTCTTCATAGTCATAAGAGATGACTTTAGAGGACCAATTGTGATATGGTATCTTAATCATTAAGATGATCATAAACATGATACTAAAGTACTCTCCCATCTTTTCAGATTTGAGAAACTTTTATCTTTCTGCCATACTTTGATTCTTCTTATTCGTTCTGTCTCACATTGAAACTTCTCCAATGCTACAGACTTATACTTAAACTTATAAGTATAACCATATTTACTGAACTTAAGTAAATCATGACGAATAGTCTTCTTGATCTTTTGTGGTGGACTTGATCAGTGCACAAGAATGTGTACTCGATCCCTTAGTCCTTTCCTTATTCACATAAGGAATTAGTCTTAATTTTCCAAGCTGAAAGTTCTCATTCATCATACTATACAACTTGCATGATTCCAAGTTTCGGTCCAATTGAACCTTGGGTGATGAGAATCTTTCCTTATTTGGTAATATTAGACACTACCACAACCGAAAGAATCAAATCCATTTTTCCAATATTGCTATCAATGGAATCTTATAAGCAACAACTTTTCACAAATGCCATTGTAAGGATACTTAAAATAAATAAAATCAAAACCTTTTTCTTTTATTTTAAAACTTTGCGGAAAAACTTATCCTTACAATCCATCTGAAAACCTTGTTGTTATCTATTCCTAAGCAATATAAATATCATAACTCTTAAGTAATAGCCCAAAATTCTGATCACCGAACCATGCGATTGAAATCCATCTTCGCGATCAGAATCAGCATGTACTTAATAGAGTTAGACAATGGACTTTACCTGAAGTAGAGCCAAACTTATTGACTTTAACATCCTTAGGTAAATTTGACAGCTTCGTAACCAATGCCCATTCCTTTGGCAATAGTTACCTATGGACCCTTGATAATGAGACTATCTCAGACTTCGCCTCTCTCTTTACCATTGGGTCAACCGAGTTGACTATGACCGATCCCTTTCCATTGGGAAGAGAGAGCTTTACTGGATATCCAATGTCATCATTATCAATGTCCATAACGTTTTAGGAAGTTGATCTTAGCAAATAGATAAGATCATTAAGGGTCTTGTCTTAGTCTGTTTCATAGGATTCCCAAAAGAACTCACTATGTGACTTAGAAAGTAGTTGAGCCACCAACTTTCTCAAGACTTTGACACCCAACTCTCCCGGCTTGTCAATATGTGACTACATCTCCAAGATGTGATCACACCTAGACCTTGCCTTGCCAATAGGGCTTGAGTGACCTTAAACTTTTTAGGAACTTGTGGGTTAGGGAGAATAATTGGAGGAGGTGAAAGAATTATGATATACATGGGACATCATCTTCATTTAGGAAAGCTTGTTTCAAGAGATTTGGGAAGATCATAAATGTCTAGACCAGACATCTTTTTGGGAGATATTCAAGATAGTTGATTTAAAGTCCTTAATATGACACCCAATATGAAATATTAAGGCTAGGACCCAACAAACTATTTTATAACTTAGAAGAGGGATGCCGTAATCCAAGCTATAAAATATTTGAAGGTAGGTGAATGACGATTCACCAATTTCCACCATGAAAAACGAAATAATTTATTAGGTTTTAATTGGATTTGAAAGTCCTAGATCTTTGAGATTCATTGAACTGTTCAAAGGCATGTTTCAATCTCGAGTGTGCCCTTCAGGTTTTGTGACTGGGATGCCGAGGATCACAAAACAAGGTGTGAATAACCATGCAAATATACTTGGTACCCTTAATATTTACCCCTTAATCAGTGTGCCGGTTAACCACACACGCTCCACCGATACTATGATAAATATTAAGTTACCCTTTGCCTACCTTGTTAAGTCCAGGTTAGTGTGCCGGTTAACCACACACGCTCCACTAACGACTTAAGCAAAGTGCAAAGTGTAATTTCATGGGTTAGCACCAAATTCACATTTTCCTAAGTAACTAAGATTGGGTATTAATAAGAGTTTAGTTACTTAGTATTTATCATTAATACTTTTAATGAAAGGAGAATTATAGTCCTTGTCCTACCCGTTCGGCTAACGACCCTCCACCAGTCAAGGAAGCGGTGGGTGAGAGTGGACACCCATTAAACTGCCATTTTATAGGCAGTAACCTTATACCCCCCTTATAGACCGGCTTCGTGAATGAGGCCTACTAACGGTAAGACTGACTTTACTCTTATACATATATATAAATATTATTAACTTATAATATTATAAAGTATAAGGGTTGAATTTTAACTTTTAAAATTCTAAGGGCTAACTTGGAATTAAAGTATTCATAAGTGAAAACTTTTCAAATTCCAAAACTTGAGGGCAAGTTTTGAAACTATTCAAAACTAATTAATTCCATAACTTATGAGTTTAAAGTAGTTTTTTTTAATTAAAACTACTTTAAACTAATTAATAAAAAAAATAACTTTTTTTTATTGTAACTTATGGAACTAATTCAGGTTACATTTTTTTTTTAATTTAATGAAGAGACTCTTGAACCTCCATAAACTTAGGACAAGTTATGAAGTCATAAAACCATTTAATTAGAACTAGACTCTTCATTTTGTAACCTTTGCCAACTTTTATGAGTTTTATGATTCTTAAATGTGACTTTTCATATAACTTGAGGACAAGTTACAAAAACACACTTTGGAATCAACTCTTAGATTAAAATGGATTGAAAACAACTATTTCACACAACTTTTCTATTAATCTAAGAACCTCATAAGAACAAGATAATTCAAATCATCAATCTTCAAGAAATTAGCATGAACATACAAACTAATACAAATCTTGAAATTATGACAATTATCTTAGAAATTGGATTAGCATGAACATTACCACATCAAAAACAAGTTTATAAGTCCAAAAACATCTTAGGGTAATGTTCCTAGTCCAATTCCAGCCAAAACAATCGAATATATGCATCCAACTCGATTTTTCAGCTACTTTTGCAAGTATAACAAGAAAACAAGCCTAGGCTCTGATACCACTGTTGGGTTATGAGCATTCTAACACTCCTAAGTGTACATGCAACCCTAAATACCTTGGATCTATGTTTTCTCTATTATACATACAATTATGAACATCCAAGGTATTATCCTAATCTAGCATACAAAATAATAAATATAACAAGATAGAATACATACCTCTTTGATGTAGAATGTCTTCATGAAGCTTGAGTGCCTAGTGCCCCAAGTGTGACACCTCAAATGGTTCACACAACACCAAATACACTTGGAATAACTTGAGAGAAACTTGAACACTCCTTGAAATCGTCTAGCCCTCACACTCACACATTAGTGCACGATTTCTTGAGCCATGGGATTCTTTTATATGGTGGCTATTAGGGTTACACCATGTAACTCATAACTTTACCCATTCCTTATGCTCCATGGATTTTAACCTCCATGGAGTATCCATGGGTCACCCCATGGACTTAGTCCAACATAAGGAATCTTGGATCACAAGCCCACATATATAAGAATGAATGATTTACACAATCAACACATATATTTAATTAGTCTCCTTTTGATCACTTAATTAATTCCAAATTAATTCTTGATCAATACTAATTAAATAACCTTATTAATATATTAGAACTTATAATATATTAACCAACCTTAAGTGTTATTTCTCTCATTATAATCTATCCAAATGCATGATGCCATGCAACCCAAATGGACCATGCCGGGTCGGGTCAAGTCTTACCAATTATAGTTATGGACTTAGACATTAATCCAACACATATGATTATCGCAACCTTTACGTGTGGACTACAAGAAGGTAGGCTGTTTAGGAAGCTAGTAGGAAGACAATGGGTTGACGTGGAGGAAATGATAAGAAAGGTCAATATGTTCCTAAGGCCGGAGGATAAGATCGTTGAAAAAAGAAGTACAGAGAAAGGAGGCTTGTATGTAGCCGAATGGAAAGATAGGTACGTTCCCACACAAGTAAGCCGCTTTGGAAATACACGAAGCAGCAATCGAAGAGACTGAGGAAGACATAACAAATACACTTCACACCGACAAGAGGCATAAGGTGTACAGCCCTCTCGAGAGAAAAAGGGAACCAACCTGGGAAAGGCACCCAAAGGTATGCTCGAGACTCAAAACAATATTGTGACTTTCGAAATATTTTTGGGCATGCTACTACGGATTATGAGAGCTTTAAATGAGAAAGATAAAAAGAGAATGGGAAAACAGATCGACCAAATGAAGCACAAGACGGTAGAAAGGAAAATATGTTGTATGACGCCAAAGTACTCATGTTGTAGTCAAATGACAGGATGATGCCCGTAAAAAAGAGAAGATGGATGAACCTCGATTTTTTTCACAATAGCCAGGTTCCTCCTGACCACGAAGGAACGAAGCTACTTATAATCAAGGTGTAAGTAGGAAAAGCATTAATACACATTGTGGATCTTGACAATGGGAGTATGGTGTATATATTGTACGAGCACATCTTAGAATGATTAGCAGAAGATGTAAAAAGGTTCATAAGACTAGCCAACTAATCAGTTGTTGGATTTTCCGGACAATCGGTGTCGCTAGAGGGTAAGGTATTTCTTCCTTTTACGCTGGCAGATTATGGAAGTATCCTGACTAAGACCATGCTAGTGGACTACATTATAATAAAAGTTCCTCCCCCCTACAACATGCTCCTTGGTAGGACGGGGCTATGGCAGTTACAGGCGGTTTCCTCGATAGTATACGTCCTACTCAAGCTACCATCAGATCATGGTATAATTACCATAAAGATCATTCCCTTACATCCTTCTAATCAAAGTCATATAGTAGAACAGGATTGGAGTAGGGAAGAACCTGTCGCAGATACAAGCGCTTCGACTATAGAACAGAAAGTGGTAATCAACCTGGAGCATGAAGACAAAATAGTAAGGATAGGCTCGACTTTGCCGTAAGGCTTGAAGGAAGGAATAAAGAGGCTTTTACAAGCATACGTTGATGTATTTTCCTAGAATCCAGAATATATGACAAGCATTTTGAGGACAATAGTAGAACATAAGTTGAAAATCAATCCAAAATTCTCTCCTGAAAAGCAGAAGAAGTGGCTAATGGCACAAGAACAAAAAGAAACCATCAATAAGTAGGTAGCAGATTTGGTACAAGCGGGGGTGGTACAGGAAACTCAATTCCCAAAGTGGATCATCAATACTATCCTGGTGAGAAAAGGAGACAGAACTGTAAGAATATACGTGGACTTCACCAATTTAAACAAGGTCTGCCCAAAGCACAACTATCCTCTTCCCGAAATAGAGCAGAACTATAAGGATGTATGAAAGTCCTTACTAGACGCCTATAAGGGATACCACCAAATTTATATGGTGAAAGAATATGAGGATAAAACTGCATTGCATACGTAGAATGGAACATTCTGCTACACAAAGATGCCTTTCGGATTACGAAATGTAGAGGACACATACCAAAGGATGATCGACAAGGTTTTCGAGAAGCAGATAGGATGGAAGGTGGAGGTATATGTGGACAATACGGTCATCAAAAGCTCAGGGGACAAAGAGTTATTAAAAGATGTAAAGGAAACGATGGTTCGACTTAAGGAAACAAACATGATGCTCAAACCGAAGAAGTGTGTGTTCGGTGCACAAATAGGAAAATTCTTAGGCCATATTGTTTCAAGCGAAACCCCACAAAGTAAAAGCACTCCAGGATCTAAAAACTCCACACTTAGTTAAGGATGTGCAAAGACTGAATGGAAAGTTGGCAGCACTAGGAGGGTTTTTATCAAAATTTGTGGAATGATCGCTCCTTTTCTATCAAGAGTTAAAAAGTATATAGGTAAGAACGATATAGCATAGAAGAAAGAGTCCGGAGAATATCTCCGTAAGTTGAAGGAACACCTCAGGAAGCTACCTACATTGGCAAGCCCTAGGCTAAACGAGCTATTGATCGTCTACTTATCCACCAACATGGAAGCAATCTGTGTCATTCTCATAGCGGAAAGAGAGAAAAAACAAATCCATGTCTACTTTGATATTAAGGTATTGCAATGTGCAAAACTAAATTATTCTTTAATTAAAACCGATCCTCTCCCTAGTATACATGGCAAAAAGGCTATGGAGGTACTTCCATGCCTATTCAATATATGTGCTAACTGGTCAACCCATAAGAAAAATATTAGCGCAACCAGAACGCTCTGGACGAATGACAAAATAGGAAATAGAGTTAGGAGAGTACGACATTGTGTATAAACTAAGAGTGAGCATTAAGGCCCAAGCATTAGCGGACTTCCTAATGGAAATGATAGACGAAAAAGAAAATATGAGCGCTTGTGTCATTAAAACCTCAGATAACGGGACAAAAACACCTAAGAGCACTAGAATGGTGGAAATTGAAGGAAGCAATCAGTGGACTCCACACACTGATGGGGCCTCCAACCATGAAGGTTAGGGGGAATGTGTAGTCTTAGTAATCCCAACAGGGGATCGAGTCATTTATGCACGACGTTTCTGAAGGGTTTTGAGCATTCTAACACTTCTAAGGTGTACATGCAACCCTACTTCCAAGGTATCATCCTAACTAGCATACTATGGAGTATATACAATACAAAAATCTAGTTGAATGACATACCTTTTATTGTAGCTTGAAACCTTGAGCCTTTAAGAGCCTAGCACCCCAAATGTGATGCCTCAAATGCTTCACACAACTCCACCAACAATGGAAGAACTAGAGAGGAGGTTACTAGCACACACAAAATCTTCTAGCACTCTTGTGTATCACTTAGGTGCCGATTTGGTAGCCTTAAGGTCTCTTATATAGTGTGGAAAACTAGGGTTACTCCATGTAAACCCTAATGACCTTCCATATCCCTCATGCTCAATGGGTTAAAACCTCCATGGAGTATCCATGGGTCACCACATGGGTTTAGCCCAACATAAAGAACTATGGATCATAAGCCCACTATATAAGAATGAATGATTTACCAAATCAAACCCTTATATTTAATTAGTCTCTTTTGATCACAAAATTAATTCCAAATTAATTCTTGATCAATACTAATTAAATAATATGATTTCATATTAATATATTAGAACTTATAATATATTATTAAATCATAAATATCCTCTTCTCAAAAGTCCATCCTTACAAATTGTTTCGGTGCCATGCAACCCAAATGGACCATGCTACTCTCGGGTCAAGTACATACCAAATATAGTTATGGACTTAGACACCTTATCCAACAGTCTCCCACTTGGATAAGTCTAATAACTATAGTTGCAAGTATGACCTCAAACACCGACTAGCAATCGTAGCTCTTAAAAGCCTCTGTCGAACCGTGACACTCCATTTTAGATAAGTGATCATATAATCCTCTGTTCTCAAGATATCAGCCAGACAAATACATAGAACAATATCGTACTTATTGTCTAGCAGTTTGTTTCCCGATTTCCGATTTGTTTGACATAGAACTTAATCGAACACATCAATTTAGTTCTAACTGGGCCCGACACATAAGTCAAAACAAAATCATCGAGGGGCCCAAGATATCGCTTTTAATCCTCCAAGGACTAAAAGGAACAGATAAACTTCGACAATATATGCTTGTACTAACTATACATTGAATCATACACAACAACACGTTTTATAACATCGAGTTACCGATGCGTTTTCGTACTATCAATGTACAACCAACTCATAGTCAACAACTCATATATCTAGGTTTGAAGATTTATATGATATTATCGTCTCACGATCACTCGAGATGAATTCCATGAAGTGATACAAGTAAGCGTCGGTTTAATCCAATACTCAGACCTTATGAGCACTCATGAATGTTGCACCAAACTTTGCCATGTCTAACACAATTCAAACAAATCTATAAGCCAAATTCATGACAGTCTTGGTTCAATACCTACTTCCAACGTATGATCGACTGTGGATAGTTTGAATAATATAATTATTCTGGAAGTCAAAACATGCAAAGTGAAACAATAGTAAATGATTGACACAAGACAGTACCATACTAGTAAATAAAAAACACCTTTTATTAAAGCAGCAAATGTCAATTACATTTCAACTATTACAAGTTTCGTAAGCTATCTAATCATTAAAACTAAGATCGTCCTTCAGCCCGATGCACCTCGCATGCTGTAGATGCTTAACCTTACTCAGTCCCTTCGTGAGGGGATTTGCTGGGTTCTCTTCAGACGATACCCTCTTTGCCACGAGGAGTCCTTCTTCTATTCGATGTGTAATGAAGTGGTATTTTCTGTCGATGTGCCTAGATCTGCCATGATCCCTTGGTTCCTTGGCTAAGGCAACTGCACTCTCGCTGTCACAGAAAATCTCCATAGGCTCCTTTATAGCTGGTACAACTCCAAGGTCTCCAATGAAGTTCTTCAGCCATATTGCCTCCTTCGCCGCCTCGCTTGCTGCTATGTACTCTGATTCGCAAGTTGAATCAACTACTGTCTCATGCTTGGAACTTTTTAAAGTTATTGCTCCTCCATTCAGGGTAAAGACCCAACCCGAATGAGATCGGAAATTATCTCTGTCGGTCTGAAAGCTGGCGTCACTATACCCCACCACTCTCAAGTCATCACTCTCACCGAGGGTAAGAACCCAGTCCTTAGTCCTCCGCAGGTACTTGAGAATGTTCTTATCCACAGTCAAGTGAGCCTTACCAGGATTCCCTTGATATCTGCTGACCATGCTCAAAGCAAAGGCCACATCAGGGCGAGTACAAGTCATTGCATACATGATCGAGCCAACAGCGGAAGCATATGGTATTCGACTCATCTCAGCTACCTCAGCCTCTGTACTCGGACTCTGAGCTTTACTCAGTTTGGCATTGCTCTGGATCGGTAAATCACCTTTCTTGGAATCCTGCATGCTGAATCTTTTCAGCACCTTATCTAAGTAGGTACTTTGACTAAGTCCAATTAGTATTTTACTCCTGTCTCTTAATATCCTTATCCCAAGAATATAGGAAGCTTCTCCGAGGTCCTTCATAGCAAAACACTTCCTAAGCCAGGAGTTAACCTCCTGTAAGGTTGGGATGTCATTTTCTATGAGTAGTATGTCATCCACATATAATACCAGAAAGCTAACTATGCTCCCACTAGCTTTGACATATACACAGGACTCATCCTCGCTTCTCGAAAAGCCAAACTCTTTGACTTTCTCATCGAAACAAAGATTCCATCTGCGAGATGCTTGTTTCAATCCATAGATGGATTTCTCAAGCTTACACACTCTATTAGGATACTTTGGATCGGCAAAACCCTCTGGCTTACACATGTAAACATCCTCAGCCAACTTTCCATTAAGGAAAGCGGTTTTGACATCCATTTTCCATATTTCGTAATCATTAAATGCAACAATGGCTAGCATAACCCTAATAGACTTAATCTTCATTACTGGTGAGAAGGTCTCATCATAGTTAACTCCCGGAGTTTGAGTAAAGCCCTTCGCAACCAATCGAGCCTTATAAGTGTGTACCTTACCATCCATGTCGGTCTTCTTCTTGAAGATCCATATGCACCCGACTATCTTACGACCCGATACATTGTCAACCATATTCCAAACTTGATTGTCATACATGGACTGAATCTCGCTGTCCATAGCCTCTTTCCATTTAGCAGACTTGGGGCCTGCCATGGCTTCCTTGTAGTTGTTAGGTTCATTCAAATTTATCAGTGTCCTGTCACTGATAAATATATCACCCTCAGATGTTATATGAAAACCATATAACACAGGTGGAACACTAACTCTACTGGAACGCCTCAGTGGTACGGACTCGTCAATCAGATCGACAGGAGTTTCCTCCTCAGGTTGATCGCTAGTGTTTGAGGTTCCTTCAGCGCTTGACTCTTGAAGTTCTTCAAGGTTAAGTTGCCTCCCACTATGTCCTTGGCCTTTGAGCTCTCTCTCGCGAAAGACTCCTCTCCTCGCAACGAAGACAACATTGTCACTCGGTCTATAGAAGAGATAACCAAAGGATTTCTATGGGTAGCCGATGAAAATACACCGCTCACTTCGAGGTTCGAGCTTGTCGTGAGTCTCGCGTCTCACGAAAGCCTCGCAACCCCAAACATTGATGTGGTCTAATGTGGGAGCCTTCCCAGTCCACATCTCGCGAGGTGTTTTGGCAACCTTCTTAGTTGGGACTAGATTAAGGATATGGGTGGCAGTCTCTAAGGTATACCCCCAGAATGAGATAGGTAACGAAGCTCGACTAATCATGGAACAAACCATGTCCAACAAGGTTCAATTGCGCCTCTCAACCACACCATTAGGCTGTGGTATCCTAGGTGGCGTCAACTGTGATATAATTCCACATTCCTTAAGATAGTCTAGGAACTCAATACTCAGATACTCACCACCCCGGTCGGATCGTAGCATCTTTATCTTCCTGCCCAGGTGATTCTCCACTTCTTGTTTAAACTCTTTGAATTTTCAAAGGTTTTTGACTTATGCTTCATTAAGTATACATAACCATATCTACTATAATAATTAGTAAAAGTCACATGGAAGCGGTTAGCATCCTTTGTGGCGGTTCTGAAGGGCCCACACACATCGTTGTGTATGAGATCCAACAAACATTCACCCCTTTCACAAGTACCAGTGATGGGTGACTTGGTCATCTTTACAAGTAAGCAAGATTCGCAAGTGTCATCCGACCTTAAGTCGAATGACTCCAAAACTCCAGCCTTTTGGAGTTAGCCTATGTGCTTGTTGTTGACATGTCCAAGACGACAATGCCACAAGCATGCCTTATCCAATTCATTCGAAGAATCAATGTGCAACACATTATTTCCTAAGTTGTCTACAACCATCATAATTTCATATAAACCATTACAAGGTAATGCTTTAAAATAAAAGACACCATTATAATAAACATTAATAGCACCACATTCATTATTAAATGAAAAACTAAACCCTTGTTTGTACAAACCATGAAAGGAAATAACATTTCTTGCCATTTCAGACGAGTAGCAACAATTATTCAAATCTACTTCTAACCCACTACTAAGCAATAAAGAGTAAACTCCAATTTTGGTGACAGGTGAAACCTTCTTATTCCCTATGATCAAGTTTATTTTCCCGTGCTCCACATCCTTACTTATTTTTAGGCCCTGCACATTAGAACAAATGTGAATTCCACAACCTGTGTCAAGAACCCAAGAGTTAGAATGTGATGAGTTTTTAGATAGAATAGTATAAATACCTGCATGGGTGGGTTTAACCTTCGCACCCTTAACATCCTACAAGTATTTGGGGCAGCTTCACTTCCAGTGCCCTTTCTCATGACAATAGAAACACTCTGCTTCCTTAGGAATGGAAGAGGGAGCAGCAGAACCAGCCTTGGTTCCACTTGAAGAGGATCCATCAAGAGACTTTCCCTTGCGGCTCTTTGAGGGAGCCTTCCTCTTCTTCCCTTTCCCTTGTCCAATTGCCAGAACAGGGGCGGTGGTAGGATTAGTAACAACCATTTTACCTTTGAGACCTCTTTCGGCAGTCCTCAAAAGCCCTTGAAGTTTGCTAAGTGTGACCTCCTCCTTGTTCATAAGATCGGTCATGCGGAACTGATCATAACATTGAGGTAAGGAGTGTAGAATAATATCTATAGCCAGCTCCTCAGGAAAGTTCACATTCAAATTTAGCAACCGGTCCACAAACCTTTGCATTTTCTGCAAGTAGCCTGTGATGGGTTCACCATCCTTCATCCTGGTTGTTATCATGGAAGAGATGATTTCATACCTCTCTTGATGAGCACTCTGATGGTATCTTTCCATCTGGTCTTGGTGCATCTCAAAAGAGTAGAAGTCCTCATAGGACTTTTGGAGTTCAGCTGTCATGGTGGCCAACATGATACAAGACAACTTTGTGGCATCCTTCTCATGAGCCCTAAAGTCAGCGATCTCCTCAGGAGTAGCAGAAGAATCATCGATTTCCTTAAGCTCCTTGTCTAGGACATATTCTCTGTCCTCATAGCGAGTGACCATCCTGATGTTCCTAATCCAATCATTGAAGTAGGAACAATCAAAGATGACTCTCCCATAAAGGTTCATGAGAGAGAAGGAGCCAGTAGGTTTTGAGCCAGAAGCAGTGTTGGAAGACATCTGAAAAGAAAGAAAGACAAGTTTAGATTAGATAAATAGTCCTTAATATAACACCCAATATGAAATATTAAGGCTAGGACCCAACACAATATTTTACAAATTGGAAGAGGGATGTCGTAATCCAACTTGCAAAATATTTGAAGGTAGGTAAATTACGATTTACTAATTTCTACCATGAAAAACGAAATTGTTATTAAGTTTTAATTGGATTGAAACTCCTAAATCCTTTGAGATTCATTGAACAATTCAATGACATGTTTAAATCTCGATTATGCCCTTCAAGTTTGTGACTAGGATACCGAGGATCACAAACAAGGTATGAATAACCATGCAAAATGTGCTTGGTACTCTCGACTTTACCACCCAATCCATGTGCAGGTTTACCACACACGCTCCATTGATCTTATGATAAACATCGTGCTACCCTTTGCCATTCTTACTAGTCCAAGTTAATATGCCGGTTAACCACACACGCTCCATCAACGACTTGGTAAGGTGAAAAGTGCAATTTTTATGGATTAGCATCAATTTCACATTTTCCTAAAGTAACTAAGATTGGGAATTTAATAAAACCTTTAGTTACTTTATTATCATTATATTTAATGAGAATTATAGTCCTATCCTACCTGTTCGGCTAACGACCCTCCACCAGTCAAGGAAGCGGTGGGTGAGAATGGACACCCATTAAACTGCCGTTTTATAGGCAGTAACCTTATACCCCCCTTGTAGACCGGCTTCGTGAATGAGGCCTACTAACGGTAAGACTGACTTGATCTTATATATATATATATATATATATATATATATATATATATATATATATATATATATATATATATATATATATATATATTATTACCTTATAATACTATAAAGTATAAGGGTTGAATTTTAAACTTTTAAAATTCTAGGGTTTGGAATTAAAGTATTCTAAAGTGACTTTACAAATTCCAAAACCTGAGGGCAAGTTTTGAAACTATTCAAAACCTTTCATTTCTATAACTTATGAGTTTTAATGACTTTTAAGGAAAAGAATTTTAGAATTCCAGAACTTGAGGACAAGTTATGGAGTCCATTAAAAGACATTTAGATCAATAATTAAACTAACAAGAAATGTCAAATAATATCTATGATCTAGCAAAACTCATAAGCAAGGATTATTCACATCAATAATTTTCAAGAATCATATAAACTAATATAAAACATGAAACTTTGACAATTATCTTTGAAATTGGATAAGCACAATCATTACCACATCAAAAACAGGTTTATTTGTTCAAAAACAGTTTAGGGTAATGATTCTAGTCCAATTCTGGCTTTAAAACTCGAAATTCTGCATCCAGGAGCACCAACTCGTCGAGTGCATGAACTGACTCGGCGAGTTGCATGAACTGACTCGACGAGTTGGTTAGTTTATAGGGTGGACTCGGCGATTTTGTCAGTGGACTTGGTGAGTTCACTGTTCAGACAACAGAAAATCGATTTTTTCAGGCTTTAAAAACAAGTAGCATCAAGTATAATGGAAAACAAGCCTAAGCTCTGATACCACTGAAGGGTTTTGAGCATTCTAACACTCCTATGGTGTACATGCAACCCTAGATACCTTGAATCTATGTTTTCTCGATTATACATGCAAACTTTCAGTTTTCCAAGGTATCATCCTAACTAGCATACTATGGAGTATATACAATTCAAAAAATCTAGTTGAATGACATACCTTTTATTGTAGCTTGAAACCTTAAGCCTTTAAGAGCCTAACACCCTAATTGTGATGCCTCAAATGCTTCACACAACACCACCAACATCGGAAGAACTAGAGAGGAGGTTACTTGCACTCACAAAATCGGCTAGCAATCTTGTGTATCACTTAGGTGCTGATTTGGTAGCCTTAGGGTCTCTTATATAGTGTGGCAAACTAGGGTTACTTCATGCAAACCCTAATGACCTTCCATATCCCTCATGCTCCATTGGTTAAAACCTCCATGGAGTATCCATGGGTCACCACATGGGTTTAGCCCAACATAAAGAACTATGGATCATAAGCCCACTATATAAGAATGAATGATTTACCAAATCAACCCCTTATATTAAATTAGTCTCTTTTGATCACAAAATTAATTCCAAATTAAGTCTTGATCAATACTAATTAAATAATATGATTTCATATTAATATATTAGAACTTATAATATATTAATAAATCATAAATATCCTCTTCTCAAAAGTCCATCCTTACAAATTGTTTCGGTGCCATGCAACCGAAATGGACCATGCTACTCTCGGGTCTAGTACATACCAAATATAGTTATGGACTTAGACACCTTATCTAAAAATTTCAATTTTAGATGTTCCAATAATGAAGATGAATACGAGGCCCTCCTGGACGGATTGCAATTGGCGATAAGCATGAATGTGACAAAGATAAAGGCGTTCGGGGATTCTATTTTGGTGGAAAACACGGTTAATGACATATACGAGGCAAAAAAGGAGCATATCAAGAAGTATTTGTCATAGGTGAAATAATTAACGGAGATGTTCTAGGAATTTTAAATGGCCCAGGTCTGAAGGTTAAAAAACAAAGATGCATATGCCTTAAGAAAATTTACATCGGTGGTATACCACCACCTGTCAAAGAGGGTCTTGGTGGATGTATTACCGAGAAGGAGCATCGAGGAAAGATTGGAGCAAGTATGTGAGTTGGATGATGAATGGGATTCTTGGATGGCGCCCTTCATTAAATACCTACAAAAAGGAATCTTGACTTCATGCAAAAAAGAAGCATGAAAGATTAGGGTTAACGCTGCCAATTATACAATCTTTGGAGGACGGTTGTATCAAAAGGATACGCAACACACTGGCTCAAGTGCTTGGGAAAAAAGGAGGCCGAAAATGTAATACATGAGATACACGCAGGTGAATGTGGAGCCCAATAGGGGCTAGGGCATTTATTCAGAAGGTCCTTCGAGCGGAGTACTTTTGGCCGACAATGACAACACACATAAACGAGGCGGTCCAAAAGTGTCGCATTTGTCAAGTCTATTCAAATGAACCGAACCTACCATCTACTGTGATGACGAGCATGACCGGCCCCTAGACTTTCCTTTAGTGGGACATCAACATACTTGGTCCGTTCCCAGAAGCCCCCGAAAGAATCAAATTTTTGATAGTGGCGATCATCACATGGTAGAAAGACGTTAGTTTTGTATGGAAGTAGATAGTTTGTCGGTTTGGTTTGCCACACATCATTGTCAGCAATAATAGGAATCAGTTTGCGGATAATCCGTTCAAAAAATGGTGTCAGGATACGGGCATCAACCAAATCATCACATCGGTAGCCTAAACCCAAGAAAATAGGCAGGTGGAAGTAACCAACAAAACCATTATAAAAGGCATCAAAAAGAGGTTGGGGAAGTGGCAAAGATATTGGGCTGATGAGCTGCAAAATGTCCTATGGTCGTACCAAATAAGAGTTTGGACACCCACTAAGGAAACATAGTTCAACCTTGTTTATGGAACCGTGGAAATAATTCTAATCCAAGTTACCATCTCCACCATACAGACTTCCAACGCTCGCATGGATTTCAACAATGCAAGCCTACAGATTAACTTGGACCAATTGGAAGAGAAGTGGAATGATGCAGTCATACGACAAGCAGCGTAGAAAGCAATGACATAATGATATTACAACAAACGAGCTCGAGGGTGAGCATATACAGCAGGAGATCATGTGCTGAGGAAGAAGAAAGCTAGTAGGGAAAGAAGGTGAAGGAAAGCTAGGTCCTAACTGGGAAGGACCATATTAGGTGGTCGAAGCTCGAAGGAATGGTTCTTATGTATTGGAAACTATGCAAAGACCACAAATGGTTGTTATGTTCTTGGAAACTATGCAAAGAGCGGTTCTTATGGGAGTCACCCTCATGTAATTGTACGCTTTTCATGATTAATATGAATTTGTATCGAAACTTTGTCTACCTAAATTTTAGTTAACACATTGCGCATAACAGAAAAACTCGTTTTGTGGTACAAGCCTCCATGGTTAAACACCATGGTTTGACTATGTATAAGATCTCCATGGTCCAACCACCATGGTTCGATCATACAAGGCTCCATGGTTAAACAACATGCTTCGACTATGTATAAAATCACCATGCTCTGCTCACCATGGTTCGATCATACAAGCCCCCATCGTTAAAAACCATGGTTCGGCTATGTATAATATCACCATGGTCTAGCCACCATGGTTCGATGAAACATAGCCTCTATGGTTACAGACCATGGTTCCGCTATGTATAAGATCACCATGGTTCGTCTACCATGGTTCAATCATACAAGCTTCCATGGTGAAACAATATCGTTCGACTATTTAAATAATCACTATGGTCCGACCACCATGGTTCGATCATACAAGAATCTATGGTTTAAACACCATGGTTCGGCTATGAACATGATCACCATGGTCCAGCCATAATGGTTTTAGCATACAAGCCACCATTATTAATACACCATGGTACGACTATGTATAAGATCACCATGGTTCAATCAGTATATGGTACCATGGTTTAAATGTCATAGCCCGGTTATATATAAGTACATTAGGGTTCAGCCATCATGGTTCGGTTACATACAAGATTGTCACTATCCGGCTATCTCAGTACGGTCCTAGAAACTGTCATGATATGGACATCTTGTGTAACATCCCAAAATTCAAGGCCAAAAATTTCATATTTTTAAATAAATTATTACATAAAACCATTAGTATAAAAGCATTCATAATAATGTCTCACTTCAAAACCAAAGTGATAATAATCAAATATAATATCATGAAACCATATTAGAGTGTAATCCCAAGGATCTCGTGTGCGGAAAACATAGTGTGATGCGCTGCGATCGAGCCGACTCCTTTCCTTTGAAAACAAAGCACCTGAAACCAAAACTGTAAACCGTAAGCACGAAGCTTAGTGAGTTCCCCCATCATACCACTGTTGGATAAGGTGTCTAAGTCCATAACTTATTTGGTATATACTTGATCCGACCCGGCATGGTCCATTTGGGTTGCACTTCACCCGAACTATTTATATGGATAACATTATATTTGCGGCCTACTAATATATTATAAGTTATAATATATTAATATGAAATTGTATTATTTAATTAGTATTGATCTTAAATTAATTATGAATTAATTTAGTGATCATAAGGTGACTAATTAAATAATGGGCTATTGTACTTATATAGTGTGGGCTAACACTCATAAGGAAATGGGCTAAGCTTGAATGGGAGTCCATGGATGATCCATGGAGCTTTTAACCCAGGGATCCTTGGAATAGGAAAAGACATGGGTTATTAGGGTTTGCATGGTTCATAACCCTAATCATCTACACTATATAAAGAGGCTTATGGTGCTTGAAAAGAGACTATGTGTGTGCATAAGGTGTGGCTGATTTCTAGAGTATTAGAGTGCTCTCTCATAAGTTTTCCAAGTTTGTGGTGATTTGTGATTTCCATTTGAGGCATTCACATTATTGGTGCTTGGCTCTCAAACTCCCAAGGAATCAACTCACTAACAAAGGTATGTAATTCTTCTAGTATCTTTTATGTTTAAAAGTACCCCATGTATGCTAGATAGGTTATGAACCTTGGAAAATTATTTTGCATGTATTTTAGACAAACATAGATCCAAGGTTTCTAGGGTTGCATGAACACCTTAGGAGTGTTAGTTTGCTCAAAACCCAACAGTGGTATCAGAGCCTAGGCTTGTTTGTTTGATACTTGTTGCAAACTTGTTGAAAAACTCAAGTTTTCTGCATTCTGCAGCATGAACTCGCCGAGTCCATGGGGGGACTCGCCGAGTCCATGAGTAAATTCATCCTACTCGTCGAGTAGGTTCGTGCACTCGACGAGTAGAAGCCTCAGAATGCAGATTTTCGAGTTTTGCTGCTGGAAATGGACTAGAAACATTAGCCTAAACTGTTTTGGTGTTATAAAACCTGTTTTAGATGGTGTAATGTTTATGCTAATCCATTTACAATGGCTTATATCAAAATTGCATGATGATATGTGTTCATATGTTCTTGGGATTTTTGATATGATGTTCATGTTCTTATGAATTATTGTTAGATCATAGGAATTATTTGCTAAATTGTTTACTGATAATTCTTGATCATTTATGTGTTTTAATGGAGTCCATAATTTGTCCTCAAGTTATGGATTTCCAAAGGTCACTTTCATTTATGCACACTTAAAACACATAAGTTACATGAAAATGAAGAGTCTTCATTTTATGAACCTTTAATTCATAAGTTATGAAATGAAAAGTTTTGAATAGTTTCAAAACTTGTCCTCAAGTTTTGGAATTTGTAAAGTTACACACACTTTAATATACTTTAATTCCAAACCCTTAGAGTTTTAAAAGTTAAAATTCAACCCTTATACTATTTATAACATTAATGGTTAATTATTATATATATGTATAAGATTAAGTCGTTTTACCGTTAGTAGGCCTCATTCACGAAGCCGGTCTATAAGGGGGGTATAAGGTTGTTGCCTATAAAATGGCAACTTAATGGGTGTCCATTCTCACCCACCGCTTCCTTGATCGGTGGAGGGTCGTTAGCCGAACGGGTAGGCCAATGACTTTAAATTCTCATTAAAAGTATAATGAATATTATAAAGTAACTAAACCTTTAATAAATTCCCAATCATAGTTACTTTAGGAAAATGTGAATATGGTGCTAACCCATGAAATTCACACTTTGTACCTTACCAAGTCGTTGGTGGAGCGTGTGTGGTTAACTGGCACACTAACTTGGACTAGTAAGGATCACGAAGGGTGACTTAATGTTTATCATAGATCGGTGGAGCGTGTGTGGTTAACCGGCACATTGATTAGGTGATAATATTAAGGGTACCAAGTGAATTTGCATGGTTATTCACACCTTGTTTTGTGATCCTCGGCATCCCAGTCACAAAACTTGAAGGGAACAATCGAGATTGAAACATGCCATTGAAAAGTTCAATGAATATCAAAAGAATCTAGGAATTTCAAAACCAATTAAACCTAATAATTCATTTCGTTTTCATGGTGGAAATTGGTGAATCGTCATTCACCTACCTTCAAATATGTTATAGCTTAGATTACGGCATCCCTCTTCTAAGTTATAATATATTGTGTTGGATCCTAGCCGTAATATTACATTTGGGTGTATTATTAAGGATTCGATATATCTAATCTAAACTTGTCTTCTTCTTTTCAGATGTCTTCCAACAACAATGCTTCAGGCTCTAACCCTACTAGCTCTTTTTCCCTCATGAACCTTTGTGGGAGGGTCATCTTTGATGGTTCCAACTTCATGGATTGGATCCAGAACATCAGGATGGTCACTCCTTACGAGGACAAGGAATATGTCCTCGATAAGGAGCTAAAGGAGCTTGATGAGTCCACTGCTACTCCTGAGGAGGTCGCTGAGTATCAGACACATGAAAGAGATGCCACCAAGGTGGCATGCATCATGATGGCCACCATGACAGCTGAACTCCAAAAGTCCTATGAGGATTATTACCCTTTTGAGATGCATCAGGATCTGATGGAAAGGTACCATCAGAGTGCTCGTCAAGAGCGGTATGAAATAATCTCCTCCATGATCACTACCCGTATGAAGGATAACGAACCAATCACGAGCCACATGCAGAAAATGCAAAGGTATGTGGACCGTCTAATGAAACTGAATGTGAACTTCCCTGAGGAGTTGGCAATTGATATCATTTTGCACTCCTTGCCCTCGTGTTATGATCAATTTCGTATGACATACCACATGAACAAGGAGGAAGTCACACTCAGTAAGCTTCAAGGACTTCTGAAGACTGCTGAAAGTGGTCTTAAGAGTAAGTCGATTACTACTCCTACTCCTACTACTACCCCTGTTTTGGCTATCAGGAAAGGCAAAGGTAAGAAGAGGAAGCACCCTTCGAAGGGTACCAAGGGAAAGTCCCTTGAAGGCTCCTCATCTGGAACCAAAGGTGGTTCTATCACTCCTTCTGCCATCCCTAAGGATGCTGAATGCTTCTACTGTCAAAATAAGGAGCACTGGAAGCAAAACTGCCCAAAGTACTTGCAGGATGTCAAGGATGGGAAAGTGAAACCATCCCATGCAGGTATTTACACTATATTGTCTAATAACTCACCATATTCTAATTCTTGGGTTCTTGATACAGGTTGTGGTGTTCACATCTGTTGTGACTTGCAGGGCCTAAGAAGAAGTGATGATGTGGAGCACGGAAAGATAAACTTAATCATGGGGAACAAGAAGGTTGCACCTGTTGCCAAGATTGGAGTTTATACTTTGTTGCTAGATAGTGGGTTAAAGTTAGATTTGAATAAATGTGTGTACTCGTCTGAAATGGCGAGGAATATTATTTCCTTTCATGCTTTGTACAAACAAGGTTTTACCTTTTCTTTTGATAATGAAGTTGGTAGTATTAATGCTTTCTTTAATAATGTTCTTTATTTTAAAGCATTACCTTGTGATGGTGTGTATGAAGCTGTATCGGTTTTAGATAATTTAGGAAATAATGTATTATGTATTGATTCTTCTACTAGCTTGGATAAAGCATCTTTGTGGCATTGTCGTCTTGGACATGTAAGCAAGAAACGCATAGGCCAGCTCCAAAAGGATGGAGTCTTGGAGTCGTTCGACCTCAAGTCGGATGATAGTTGTGAGTCTTGTCTACTTGGAAAAATGACAAAATCACCCTTCACTGGTACTTGTGCAAGGGGTGAGGGTTTGTTGGACCTTATACATACTGATGTATGTGGACCATTCAAAACCGCCACAAGGGATGCTAATCGCTATTATGTGACTTTTATTGATGATTTTAGTAGATATGGTTATGTCTACTTAATCAAACATAAGTCAGAAACTTTTGAAAGGTTTAAAGAGTTTAAACAGGAAGTAGAAAATCAATTGGGCAGGAACATTAAGATGCTTCGATCTGATCGAGGTGGTGAGTATCTTAGTACTGAGTTCCTCGACTATCTTAAGGAGTGTGGGATTGTCTCACAATTGACACCTCCCATGACACCACAGCTGAATGGTGTAGCTGAGAGGCGTAATCGAACTTTGTTGGACATGGTTCCCTCTATGATGAGTCAAGCTTCGCTACCAATCTCTTTTTGGGGGTATGCCTTAGAGACGCCCGCCCACATCCTTAATCTAGTCCCTAAAAAGAAGGTTGCCAAAACACCTCATGAAATGTGGACTGGGAAAGTTCCTAATTTGGACCATATCAAGATTTGGGGTTGCGAGGCTTTCGTGAGGCGCGAGACTCATGACAAGCTCGAACCTCGAAGTGAAAGGTGTATTTTCATCAGCTACCCACAAAAATCCTTTGGTTACCTCTTCTACAGACCCAGTGAGAATGTGGTCTTTGTGGCTAGGAGAGGGGTCTTTCGAGAGAGAGAATTTATAAACCAAGGAGACAGTGGGAGGCAAATTGACCTTGAAGAAATTCAAGACTCAATTGGTGAAGGAACCTCAGACACTAGCAATCAACTTGAGGAGGAAATTCATGTTGATCCAGCTGACGAGTCTATACTTCCGAGGCGTTCCACAAGGGTTAGGAACACACCTGAGTTTTATTATGGATTTCATATTACTACGGAAGGTGATACATTTATCAGTGACAGTACACTGGTAAATCTGGATGAACCTAACAGTGTTAAGGAAGCCATGGCAGGCCCAGAGTCTGCTAAATGGAAGGAGGCTATGGACAGCGAGATACAGTCCATGTATGACAATCAAGTTTGGAACTTGGTTGACAATGTACCAGGCCGTAAGACAGTCGGGTGCAAATGGATCTTCAAGAAGAAGACCGACATGGATGGGAAGGTGCACACTTATAAGGCTCGACTGGTTGCGAAGGGTTTTACTCAGACTCAGGGTATTGATTATGATGAAACCTTTTCACCAGTAGCAAAGATTAAGTCTATTAGGGTTATGCTAGCCATTGCTGCATTTCATGATTATGAAATATGGCAAATGGATGTCAAAACCGCTTTCCTTAACGGAAAGTTGGCTGAGGATGTTTACATGAATCAGCCAGAGGGTTTTGTCAGTGCAGAGTACCCCAATAGAGTGTGCAAGCTTGAGAAATCCATTTATGGATTGAAACAAGCATCTCGAAGTTGGAATCTTTGTTTAGATGAGAAGGTCAAAGAGTTTGGTTTCTCAAGAAGTGAAGATGAGTCATGCGTGTATGTCAGAGCTAGTGGGAGTATAGTTAGCTTTTTGGTACTGTATGTGGATGACATACTACTCATAGGAAATGACATCCCAACCTTGCAGGAAGTTAAGTCCTGGCTTGGGAAGTGCTTTGCTATGAAAGACCTTGGAGAAGCTGCCTATATCCTAGGGATAAGGATATTAAGAGAAATGAGTAAAAGACTAATTGGACTTAGTCAGAGTATCTACTTGGATAAGGTGTTGAAAAGTTTCAACATGCAAATTTCCAAGAAAGGAGAATTACCGATCCAAATCAATTCCAAACTGAGCAAGGCTCAGAGCCCGAGTACAGAAGATGAGATAGTTGAGATGAGTCGATTACCTTATGCTTCCGCTGTTGGTTCGATCATGTATGCTATGACTTGTACCCGTCCTGATGTGGCCTTCGCTTTGAGCATGGTCAGCAGATATCAGGGGAACCTTGGCAAGGCTCATTGGACTGCGGTAAAGAATATTCTCAAGTACCTGCGGAGGACTAAGGATTGGATCCTTACCCTTGGTGGGAGTAATGACTTGAGAGTAGTAGGGTATAGTGATGCTAGCTTTCAGACTGATAGGGATAACTTCCGCTCTCAGTCGGGCTGGGTCTTTACCTTAAATGGAGGGGCAATCACTTGGAAGAGTTCCAAACAGGAGACTGTAGCTGATTCGACTTGTGAATCAGAGTACATAGCAGCGAGTGAAGCGGCAAAGGAGGCGATATGGCTGAGGAACTTCATCAGAGACCTTGGAGTTGTACCAGCTATTAAGGAGCCTATGGAGATTTTCTGTGACAGCAATAGTGCGGTTGCCTTAGCCAAGGAACCAAGAGATCATGGCAGATCCCGACACATTGACAGAAAATATCACTTCATAAGACACAAGATAAAAGTGGGACTCCTCGTGGCAAAGAGGGTATCGTCGGATGAGAACCCTGCGGATCCCCTTACGAAGGGATTGACGAGGGTGAAGCATTTGCAGCATGCGAGACGCATCGGGCTGAGGGACGATATTAGTTTTACAGATTAGATAGTTATTACTGAAACTTGTAAAATGTAATCGACATTTGATGATGAATAAAAGTTGTGATTTATTTATGAGTAAGGTGTTGCTATCATTGTCAATTATTTACTATTGTTTCAGCTTTGCATGTTTTGACTTCCAGAATAATAAGTTTATTCAAACTGTCCACAGTCGGTCATATGTCGGAAGTAGGTATGAATCAAGACTGTCATGAATTGGGATTGTAGATGACTAAAGGTGTTTAGCGATAGCAATGGTTGCTACAACATTCATGAGTATTCATAAGTTATGAGTATTGGAATAAACCCACGCTCACTTGTATCACTTCATGGAATTTATCTCGAGTGATCGTGAGACGGTAATATCATATAAGTCTTCAAACCTAGAGATATGAGTTGTTACCTATGAGTTGGTTGTGCATTGATTGCACGTAAACGCATCAGTAACTTGATGTTATAAAATGTGCCTTTGTGTGCAACTCAATAAGTAGTAGAACAAACATATGAGTCGAAGTTTATTTGTTCCTTCTAGAAATAGAAGCGATATCTGGGCCCCTCGATGATTTTGTTTTGACCTATGTACCGGGCCCGGTCAGAACTAAATTGATGTGTTCAGTTAAGTTCTATGTCAAACAAATCGGAAATCGGGAAATAAACTGCTGGAAAATAAGTAAGACATTGTTCCATGTATTTGTCCGGCTGATATCATGAGAGCAGAGGATTATGTGATCACTTATCTAAAATGGCGCTTCATAGTTCAACAGAGTTTTCAAGAGCTACGATTGCTGGTTGGTTCCTAAAGCTATATAGGCAAATACAGTTATCAGACTTATCCAAGTGGGAGACTGTTGGATAAGGTGTCTAAGTCCATAACTTATTTGGTATATACTTGACCCGACCCGACATGGTCCATTTGGGTTGCACTTCACCCAAACTATTTATATGGATAACATCATGAGAAGAGTATATTTGCGGCCTACTAATATATTATAAGTTATAATATATTAATATGAAATTGTATTATTTAATTAGTATTGATCTTAAATTAATTATGAATTAATTTAGTGATCATAAGGTGACTAATTAAATAATGGGCTATTGTACTTATATAGTGTGAGCTAACACTCATAAGGAAATGGGCTAAGCTTGAATGGGAGTCCATGGATGATCCATGGAGCTTTTAACCCATGGATCCTTGGAATAGGAAAAGACATGGGTTATTAGGGTTTGCATGGTTCATAACCCTAATCATCTACATTATATAAAGAGGCTTATGGTGCTTGAAAAGAGACTATGTGTGTGTGCATAAGGTGTGGCCGATTTCTAGAGTATTAGAGTGCTCTCTCATAAGTTTTCCAAGTTTGTGGTGATTTGTGATTTCCATTTGAGGCATTCACATTATTGGTGCTTGGCTCTCAAACTCCCAAGGAATCAAGTCACTAACAAAGGTATGTAATTCTTCTAGTATCTTTTATGTTTAAAAGTACCCCATGTATGCTAGATAGGTTATGAACCTTGGAAAATTATTTTGCATGTATTTTAGACAAACATAGATCCAAGGTTTCTAGGGTTGCATGAACACCTTAGGAGTGTTAGTTTGATCAAAACCCAACAACCACATACCACATAATACCATCAGTATCTTTCAACCGGTAACTGCCATCGGTATCTTTCAAACGGTATCCGACATCGGTATCTTTCAACCGGTATCCGCCATCGGTATCTTTCAACCGGTAACCGGGGACTATTTCGCCCCTACCACTATCACATAATAATATACCATAACCATACAGATTACATACTAACATCATAACATACTGATCACATACTAACGTATCATAAACAGACAGATAAGCATTGCATGGGTTCTGTATACCCCTTCGGTATCTTTCAACCGGTAACTGCCATCAATATCTTTCAACCGGTATTCGCCATCGGTATCTTTCAACCGGTATCCGCCATCGGTATCTTTCAACCGGTAACCGGGGACTATTTCACCCCTACCACTATCATATAATATCATGATATAATCATACAGTCAGACATTTCTGGGGTACTGACCTACCCTTCGATCCTAACGACCAAGTCAGGGAAAAACTATTCCCTGCTACCACCACTAACACACATAGCATATCACATAAACATATATCATAAGCACATCACATAAGCATATCTCATAAAAATACCAAGATAATTATCACAAAGACAATTATCTACCAACTACCCCTGTTGGTGGGCCGACATTGTGGCCTTAGACCCACCCCTACTGGAAGGTAACTCACCTCGCACTGCTGAAGTCCCGAAGACTCAATCCCTCGCTGCTGAAGTCCCGCAGACTCAACCCCAGCTGCTGGATGACAGATTCCCGAACTGTCAATACCAAAATAACACCCAATTAATAATTGGGTTCCACTACATAACCATGAGTACATACTTTGGATAATTACTACATTACCCCAAGCTTGGCTTTATACAAGCCCAATGCCCAATCCATAGGCCCAAAGTCAACTAGGAATCAAAGCCCAACATACCATACCCCCATATGGACTTATTCTAAGGCCCAACCAAAAGTCCAGTCCAACATTCAACATTTTAATGGCCCAATATCACATAATCACAAAGGCCCAAACTATGGCCCAATTTTCCAAATTGGGCCCAACTCCTCAGATGGGCCTGACCTCAAAGCCCATTAATTATCCAATCATGAAGGCCCAATAAAAGGCCCAACAATAAACCCAAGTGAAATTAGGGTTTCACATAAAATGATGATTAGGGTTAAGTGTTTCTCACTTAACCCATTAAGGACTTAATCCATTAACTCCATCACTCTTCTAAATAAATCATATGGTGTGATTGGGCTTAACACACAATTCCATTCCAGTGGCCCAAATGTGGGTCCCGATAGGTCCAAGCCCATAAATCCAATATTAGGGTTTTCTAAACCCTAAATAGGGTTTCCAATCCCAATCTTAGCCCATTAGCTAAGTCCTTAGATCAATTAGGGTCCATTAAACCCATTAGACATGTGTTTGGGCTTTAATGTCAATCAGGGCTTCATTGGGCCCATTAGGGTTCATTAAGCCCATTAAGCCTCATTGGGCCCATTAGGGTTTCTTAGTCCCTTGCCCAAACATCCAAGCGAGTCCAAACACCATCAAAGCACACCGCCACCCGACACGGCGGCCGGTGGCAGCAGGAGGCGGCAGCCACCACCTCACGGTGGTGGTTTCGAATTTCTTTCCATTATTCAATTTGTAATTTACACTTTACAATGCTGAAACTCAAAATAAACACATACACTAAACAACTTAAGCACAAACACAGCCACCCTATGGTGGCCGGTGGTGGTAGAATGTGGCAGCCACCACCTCACGGTGGTGGCAGTGACGGCTCTTGCGATTTCCGGCCAAATATTATGCAACCAACTTCAAAACACCCTGATCCAAGGGTTTACTCACACAGCCACCACCTCACGGTGACCTGTGGTGGCGGAAAACGGTTCCAGGGCAACAACCACCATGGTCGGCGGCCTTGGTGGGTTTTATCTTTCGATCTCCGGCTAAGCTTTCATGCTCACACAGCAAACATAAACCGTAGCAACAACACACGTTAACTTGGACACGCCTCCACCTGATGGCGTGCAACTGACGAAGGTCGGCAGCGGAAGGGAACAGCCGCTGGGGCGGCAGTGATGACACAACAACGGAAGAAGGTGGTGAAGGAGAGTACGCCGGAGAGCAGCTCGTTCACGGTCCGTGCGACGACGATGCTCGCGGTTCCCTCCTCCGTCTTTGGCGGCTCCAACGGCGCACCAACGTCTCCGGCAGCAGCGACGGACTTCGTCATCACAGGCAAAGGGAACGTCGGCGGCGCAAGATGGTGGTTCGGTAATGCTCGTCGACAAGGCAGCAGGCGGAACCGGGCTGCCGGGCTCGGTGATGTAACCGGTAGCTGATGAGGGTTCCAATGGTGATGGCGGCTACCGGAAGTGAAGATGGAGAGGGTGACGGCTGTTTGCACATTAGGGTTAGGGTTATGAGAACAATAACACAATTAAATACCCGGTGTTTGAAACTCACGGCCATATTGACAGGAATGGTCCCTCTGTCTCCCTTTTCTTTTAAAACAAACCCACAAATTACCATTTAGACCCTGCCTCTTAAAACCTTTACAATTTAAGTACACAATTTACCAAACAGTCCCCCAATGTTTTAATTATAACATATTCCGCCCCTCCACCTCATTTCTTTTTAAAATAATTCCCGATAATTACCACGGAGCCCCTGTCTTTATAAATATTTATAAAATGAGTCCCAAACTCACACTTTTAGTCCCCGTCTTCCAAAAATATGTGGAAATTAACTCCTCGAACCCAACACCCTGCATATATAATTATTTATTTTAGGCTACCATTCGTTTATTAATTTATTTATTTAACTAATAAATAAACGGGTGTTACACCTTGATCCTGAATTAAATGATGGTGTCACAAAGTACATTAAGAGTGAAAGAAAATCCATTACTGGTATTAATAAGACATGTGACGAAAAGAAAAGATGAATGAAAACAACAAAAAAATTGCAAATAACTTTACAACCAAAAGGAAGAAGTGTAGAAAAGGAGATTCATTCGCTACAATAGTTAAAGATGATACAGATGTTCAATCCTAAAGTAAAACAAAAAGTAAAAGAAGCTACAAGCACATAAGATCATTCATCTGACTCAGCGGAAGGGGAATCAACCTCTTCCAAATGCTTCTTTAGGTAACTTTAGTCCAGACCTTCACCCTCGAGCATCTTAAGCATTGTGTTTTCAAAGTTGGTTAGTTCAGAGAACCGTTGGAGCACTAACTCAGTGGCATTTAGGAAGGAGTAAGGAAGATCATGACCGACCATGACTTTTAGATATTGAGCCACCATTTCGGTACAAGCCTGATGCTGACCAAGCTGAATGGTAGCTTCTTGAAGAGAGGCGTTGACCTAGCCAAACTCTTATGAATTTAGTAACACCGAGACGAATCGAGGAAGCCCTTATTTCAAGAGCCACTGAAGATCGAGAGAGTGTTGCTCGACAATCTGTTGATGGAGAAGAACGTCCTGCTTGGCCGATGCATTATCCCTTTCCAATTATTTGAGGCACAAATCTTTTTCTTTCAAAGATGAACGAAGATCAACAAGTTTGTCTTCTAGCTGCTTGATACAAACATCTTTTTCAGAACAAGATATGTCAATGGCAGATACCTTTCTATGTAAAATGCATCTTCAAGCCTGCAAATTGCTGGGTAATCTTTTCCAGAGCTTTAGAATGAAGAGGTTTCACGAGCACGCGCATCTTCCAGTTATGCTTGTAAATCTAGATCTTGGCTATGCATTTCCTCCAAGGTAAAAGCAAAACTCACTCAAATCTGGTGACAATTATTTACTGGATGAAGATAAATCGATGTTTTCTTTCTTTAATTCTGTCTTCTCCCTCTTAAGAAGCTTATAGATGGACTTAAGCTTATCTAGGCATTCTAACAGCCTATCAAACTCCATACTCTTAGCAGCGGTAGCAGTAGCGCGAGCCTTGAGGCGCAAAGAAACTTCATTCATCTAATCAAGCCGCTCGAGAATATGGGAGCGAACCTTATATGTCCCTTCCTCATCGGTAATTTTGCTGAGACCAGGCTTGTTGGTTAAAGAAGTTGTGGCATAAGGATGCAGGAAAGAGGTTATAGAGGACGCCAAAGACATCAGAGTAGGGGGAGTCTGATTCTTTAGGCTAAGAGGAGTGGGGGTCGCCACCAACCTCGCTAACCTCGCTATCAATGTTAAACACGGCCCCTAAAAGCTCGCCAAAGGATTCGCTATTTTCAATTCGTTAACATCTTGGCGGGTGGAGAGAGAAAGAAAAGTCTTCATCCCATTGGTTCTCAACATGTGTATGTAAGCAACCCATTTCCCATTTCAACACTTTATTTCCAAATAAATGATTCCTACCCTCACTACAAATTTGTTTATAAATATAGTCCCATTTTCGAAACTTTGATTTCAATTAAGTTGTTTTAACCCTCATTTGATAATTCCCTACAAATTTGGTCCCAAACATCAAACATTGATTTAAAAGAACCAAAAGGATCCGGCACTTAAATATTATATTTATTTTCATGTAATTGATTTATATTATATTAAAATTAAATTTGATTAATATTTGTGCATAAAATATGTTTGTGTAGTAAAATAAAATAATTTAATTAAATTAGAGAAAAAAAATCAAAAAAAAAAATGAAGTGATAGGAGTGTTACAACTCCTTAGCAAATGCTAAAATTAATTGTTAATGATATGGCATCCAAAAAACTGATGTGCCAAGGTGTCAAAGAGTTACCGCTCCCCTTGTTCTTAAAGAAATAGAATCCCCACTCAAGAAAAAAATGAATGTTCAGAATCATGAACCAATGAAAAAAGTCAGTTGGTACAAAAATAAAGTAGTACCTACCAACCGAGCTACTCAGAACGGAGCTTGTTTCTTGTGCACCCTCCCGAGGAGTATCGGGAGCCACCTTATCAAATAAAGTAATCATAGCATCCATGTCATGTCAAATCAATAGTATGTAAAATCAGATCCTAGAGATAAGGGTTAACTTCTAGAACTGGAACAACAGGCGATCGAAGAAGTAGTCGTTGATATACCAGTAACCAACAACGTCTAGGTAAAGGCTCGTTGAGCCATGCGTTTCTTATGTAAATGCATGACAGGCAGAATCTTCGAATTACGAGGAGTTGGAGTGGTTATTACCAAATCAGTAGCAGGATTGACACTCGGTATAGGATCGGTGGTTATGGCAGGAGAGGGCACCAAAATTGCTTCTATTGCAACAACCACATCGATTCTGGATCAGTTTGAACAGGGTACTCGTGCAGTGAGGGATGCACGACGACGACCTCAGGAGATGGATTAGAGACATCCACAATCGGATTAAAGGGAATCGATCCTTCAGCCGCTTTGTTGATTACCAGGGGACTGGTAGTCTTCGAAGCATGACCGAATCGGGCGCGTTTAAGGAAATCATAGCCGTAGGATCGCCTACTCGACCTATAGATGGGCTCCACGTAGAAGTTTATTCACCTTCACTAGAACCCTTGCCTTACAACAAAGAAACACCCTTTTTGCGCTTCAAAGGCGTGTCTGGCTTTGCAAATGGTTTGGAAGAAGTAGAGATACGAGGCTTACCACGGAAACGATCAGTCTTTTGTTTTTTTATTTTCAGAGGGAGAAGATGATATCATAGCAGGTTCATCAGTATCATGTTTATCACTAGAGTCAAGGATAGACTCAGATTGCAAGGTAGGATCGACATCTGTGAGGGTGTCGAACCTAGTTTTGGGGCCCTCATAAAATTTGGAGGAGGAAGCGTGACACTTCCAATGCAGATGTTCAAGAAGTGTATTGGATTGGCCGTGAAGGACAGGAATGTGAGGCCCGTCGCCAATATATGGTGCTCCCTCGAATCAAGAATTAAAGTTCTAGGGTGGAATCGTCAGGATAAGACCACTTCGCATAGTTCGCCACAAGACGATCAATCAGGGAATGATCATCACTAGGAAGTTTAGGTGTCGAGTCATGCTCATGACCGAGAAGACCCTCAAATTGCATAGGTACTGCAAAAGCAGATACATACACAAAGAAGAATTATGATTTCCACTTCTTAATGAGAGAAAAGATACCAAAAAGGAGAAATGAGAGTTTAATAAAGAATGTGACAGGAATCAAGAAGTAATTGGGAAAACGACTCAAACACGCCTGATAAATAAGGCTATCCGGAGTGGGTGTCTTTGAAGACGCGTGATGCTGAGGTGGCGTGACCGAAGACGCGTGAACACCGCCACAACGTGACTCGGAAGACGGAAGGAGACGACGAATGGGAGACGAGTAAATTGCCAACCGTCATTTTGACCATTTTGTTGCTGTAGCCGTTGCACATAATTTTTTTTTGAGAGTTGCAGGTATTGAAATGGAGGAAGGTGACGGAGAGGTCGTTTAATCACGAAGAAGGAGACACATTTTTCAACAATTGTCAATTATAGTACCTTGTTCAACAATTGTCAATTATAGTCCCTTGAGTTTGGGTCAAAAGCAGAACAAACCTCTTCTTTAATTTTCTTCTCAAAATTGGTTTATAAAATGTACAAATTCCACCCTATTATTATTATTATTATTATTATTATTATTATTATTATTAATTTTTTTTCTATGTTTTTATTAATTATGTTTTTTTATTTAATTTAATGTAAAAAAAAAGATAAATATTTTGGAGTGGTGACCATTTACTATGTATAGTGGGTTGGTGGTGGATTGGGTGTGAAGCTGACGTGGCGTAGATGTGTCACCACTTTTTCGGTGGGTTGGTGGTGACCACTCCCCACAACTTAAGGGAGCAGTTTGTGATTCCGAAATAAGGGGTAGTAAATAGGTAATAATAAGTAATAGGGAGGCGGAACGGTCACATCAAATGTTTGACATGACTACTAAGTTTTCCCATGTATGTCACCTCAAGAGCACTTGGTTCAAACAGGCCGAGGGTGAACCAATGAACCAATACCTGAGCCAATGTGTTGTACAAATGAAAATGCCAAACCTATAGGACTTCGCCCGAACTACTGGAATAGTTAAAGAAGTTGCAAACAAGTGATTGAATGTGTCTGATCAAAGGGTCATGGGAAATGATAAACAGAAATCTGAACGGACCAACGGTTCACTACAACATGCATAAACAAGTTGACAAGATTCCCGAGATATTCTAAGTACTAATTTTGTACCTTTAGCAGTGGGCACATAGACGGCGACGAGACGGGCACCTATTTGGCCCGTCTTCATCATAATTTCCCTATACGCAAGGGTATAAAAGTGGGTGGACTCGACCACGAAGGGGAACACTTTTTTCACCCATTTTATTCAATTAATTCCAAAATCCAACATCTTGCATCTGACTTTGGATTCAAAGCGTTCTCTGGGTTAGCAACCAGGAGAACGACTGATGTTTTGATTTGTTTCTCAGGTTCGGACCACAACGATATAAACTTCTACCATCTTTACACCTTACTTCATACACCAAAGAAATTTGAGATTCAACAATATATATATATATATATATATACATATATATATATATATATACACATTATAGATTACAACTATTATGTGGTCCTAAGGATAACTCTGGATTAATGGATGAATAGAATGAATGACTATTACCTGAGGGTCTATGATCTTACAGTGGAGTAACATGTACTATATGATCACTCAAATTTCATTATAAGGGTGTTTTGGTCAATTAAACTATATTTAAAAATGGAAATTTTCTGATTTTAAAGAGTAACTCATTCTTTTAGTTTTGAAAATATGATATATTTTAAATGAATTCAATTTCAAATCTAACATAATATTTATCACAACCGATTTTATTCTGTTAGTATGATATTTTATGAGAATGTCAGCTATAAACTAATAAAGAGTCTTGAATTATGAAAGCTTATGTAATGAATTATTTGCTTTTTTAAATAAATCCGTTCTTGGGAGAATGTAGTACATAAAAACATTATTTAACCTAATAACATGTCAAATTATTATATTTTCTGAAGTAGTCTACATGGAAAAATAGAAACTTTTTAGAAAGACTAACAACTTCTGTTTTGCAATCTTGAATAATGAGATAAAAAAAACATTTTTGAAGTAAAATACATGGACATAAATAAGAATATGTTGATGATGCCTTCTGAAAGAATAAATTTCAGTACTTCTAAAGACATATGTTGATGATACATTCTGAAAGAATAAGGCTATGAACATTGCTTTCTTTTTGGAAGATCAGTGACCATTGTCCACCTCGATCCAAAACATCATCATCCAGCCTTCAAGCCATTTATCAACATGTTCGAATTCACACACCATTTATCTCTACTACCTTCATGCCACTGATCATAACATTCTTAGAGAATAAATTCCATAAAATCGAATTATGTCATAATGAATGCCTTGAGCGTAACAAGCTTTTGTCCCATGTTCACGACCAACAAAAGGACTAAGAGACATTATTTGAGAAAAAATGTATGATAAATAAAGAATAATGTTGTATTTTATTAGAAACATCTTGTAACACCCAAATTTTCAAAAACAATTTTTCACATTTTATAAAACACGTTTTCATTCATAATCGTTATAAAAACACCATTGTATCACATAACATCATCTCCCAAGATCATAATAAAATCTCCCCGCGTGTGTACTGATCAAGCCGGCGCCTTCCCGCGATCCTCGCTGGTACCTGAGACACATAACACAACAGTGTAAGCATAAATGCCTAGTGAGTTCCCCAAAATACCACACATAACACATATTAGCCACTCGAGGCTATAACTCTGTTTGACACTCTGGTCAAAGTGTCTCTATGGGACCCCCCAGTCCCATAACTCTGTGGGCCCTCTGGCCCTAACTCTATGGGTCCTCTGACCCTAACTCTGTGGACCTTCCGGTCCTAACTCTGAAAACTCTGTAACATACATAGCATATAACACATAGAAATCACATCATGCAAAAGCATACACAATACTCTGTCTCATAGCTCTAATTACCACTCTAGGTAAAGTATAGTGAGAAGACTCACCTCGGTTAACTCGGTAAAGCTCGAACTCTGTAAAGTCGGGTCTAGCCTCCGCCTAATCATATGAAATAAACACTCTGAATCAATACATCTCTTAAGGCTAGACTATTCCTCCTCTTAGTACTCTCAGAAGGGTAAAAGACCATTTTACCCCTCTCATGGCTCAAAGACCCTAAAGTTGACCAAACCCTAAAAGTCAATAAAGGTCAACGGTCAAACTTTGACCCGACTCGCCGAGTGCACTTGGGCGACTCGGCGAGTCTACACGTGCCCACTATCTTTCTGATCTCGCATGACACGTCGAGTCTTTCCCCTTACTCGACGGGTGACACCTGACATGAATCGCGGGGCCACCCCGACTCAACTTGCCGAGTCTGTTCATGGAATCGGCGAGTTCCGCCTTGAACTCCAGTCCTCTAATTCCCTCCGACTCACTGAGTCAACCCTATGCTCCACGAGTCGTCACAGATTGCGAGTCGCGGGGCTACCCGACTCTACTCGTCGAGTCCGTTCATGGACTCGACGAGTTCATTCCATGCACATCCTCAAACAACTTCCTGAGGTCAGATCCAGTCCTCTAACCAATAGATCTATCATTCCCAAACCCAATAACCACGTAAAGTTTCCATCTTGATGCACATACAACATCTATTTGATCATATATGATGATTTAGCCCCAAATACCATAACTCAAGGTCATAGCCTCCATTGTTATTCAAAAAGCTTAATGAATAAGGCTCTCTGGACCTCTATGGATCCAGATCCAAAGCCTCCTCATCATAAGGGACTATTTGGGCTTCAAATCTAAGCAACAAAGGGTCTAAGAAACCCTAAATCCATATGATCATCATAAGAACAGAAGGGGAGTCGAATTACTACCTCAAATGTGAAGATCTTAGCTCCAAATCCACAGAATAGCAATCTCATATGCTTCCTCTTGGCTAGTACCTCCTTTTTCTTGCTAAACAACACTCCCAAGGTCAAAAAAATGGCTTCCTTCCTCTCCCAAAACGCTCAAGCACTCTAGGGTTTCTCTCTATGACTGGTGACCTCAAATGGCGGCCATAAGGGCCTTTAAATAGTCCCCAAACCCGATAAATTAGTGTTTCATTAAACAGCGTGGACTTGCCGAGTCCACGTATGGACTCGCCGAGTCCAGTCATTAACCCGGATGGAGATTCGCGACTCTACTCGGCGAGTCTGAGCGCCTACTCGCCGAGTCTCTCTCCAAAACTCAATAAAATATATAATTTAAGATACCTGGTAATCCGGATGTTACAATTCTCCCCCACTAGAATCAGACTTCGCCCTCGAAGTCTCACTCCACAAATAACTCTGGATACTGCTCGCGCATCTCTAACTCCGGCTCCCAGGTCATTTCAGAACCCTTCCGATGTTGCCACTGGACTTGAACCAATGGCACCTCCTTGTTTCTCAAAGTCTTGATCCTTCGATCCACAATCGCAACCGGTCTCTCAACATAATTCAGGCTCACATCCACCTGAATGTCCTCTAACGGAACCACTGCCGACTCATCAGCGATACACTTCCTCAACTGAGACACATGGAAGGTATCGTGAATCTGGCTCAACTCCGTAGGTAGCTCCAAACGATACGCTACCCTGCCCACCCTGGCAGTCACCCTGAAAGGACCAATATACCGAGGTCCCAACTTACCCCTCTTCCTGAATCGGATCACCCCCTTCTAAGGAGATACCTTCAGGAGTACTAAATCACCAACCTGGAACTTAAGCCCCGAGCGACGTCTGTCCGCATAACTCTTCTGGCGGCTCTGAGCGGTCAACAACCTCTGTCTGACCTGCTGAATCTGCTCAGTCGTCTGAAGTACTATCTCTGTACTACCCATCACACACTGCCCGACCTCACCCCAGCAAATAGGAGTCCGACACCTCCTCCCATACAACAGCTCAAAGGGTGGCATACCGATGCTCGAATGATGGCTGTTGTTATAGGAAAACTCAGCCAATGGCAAGTATGTGTCCCAACTCCCTCCGAAATCCGACACACATGCCCGAAGCATGTCCTCGAGCGTCTGAATCGTCCGCTCACTCTGCCCATCTGTCTGGGGGTGGTATGCGGTACTAAAATGTAGCCTCGTACCCAACTCCTCATGAAACTTCTTCCAGAATCTGGAAGTGAAACGCACATCTCGATTTGAGACGATCGAGATCGGCACTCCATGCCGTGATACCACCTCCCTCACGTACAACTCTGCCAACCTCTCAGCGGAGGAGCTCTCACTGATAGCAAGGAAGTGAGCGCTCTTCGTCAACCTGTCCACAATCACCCAAATTGCATCGACGCCCCTCGCAGTCCTTGGCAATTTGGTGATAAAATCCATGGTAATCTGTTCCCACTTCCACTCGGGAATCTCCAACGGCTGCAACTTACCATGCGGCCTCTGGTGCTCGGCCTTAACCCTGCGACATGTCAAGCACCTCTCAACAACCCATGCTACATCCCTCTTCATACAGGGCCACCAATAATCTCTTCTCAGGCCCAAATACATCTTAGTGGCCCCGGGATGGATCGAAAACCTCGATCGGTGTGCCTCCTCCATCAATATGGTACGTGCCCCGCCTACAAATGGCACCCAGATCCGACCCTGGAAGGTCATAAGCCCTCTGCTATCGGTAACAAACTCCGATACATATCCGATAACCCGCTCTCTCTTGCGGTTCTCCGGTCTCACGGCCTCAACCTGGGCCCCTCGGATGGTGTCCAACACCGGAGTCATCACTGTCAATCTCATACAAACGTCCCGTATCGGGGCGCTCTCCGCCCTACGACAGGGCATCGGATACAACGTTAGCCTTGCCCGGGTGGTACAGGATCTCACAATCGTAATCCTTTACCACGTCCAACCATCTCCTCTGGCACATATTCAGGTTGGGTTGATCCATCAAGTACTTCAAGCTCTTGTGGTCCGTGTATATGGTAGACCGAACCCCATACAGATAGTGACGCCAGATCTTGAGGGCGAACACTACAGCCCCCAACTCCAGATCGTGGGTGGGATACCTCGTCTCGTGAGGCTTCAGCTGCCTCGATGCGTATGCTATCACATGCCCTCTCTGCATCAGCACCGCTCCCAGCCCTGATATCGATGCGTCACAATACACCACAAAGTCCTCCATCCCCTCCGGAAGGGCTAACACTGGGGCTTCGCACAGTCTCTGGCGAAGTGTCTCGAAGGAGGCCTGCTGCTCTGGTCCCCATGAAAAAGCAACACCCTTCCGGGTCAACCTGGTGAGTGGCACGGCGATCTTGGAGAAATCCCTGATAAATCTCCGATAATAGCCAGCCAACCCTAAGAAACTCCTGATCTCGGCACCTCCCAACTCATAACCGCCTCAATCTTGGCCGGGTCGACCAATATCCCATTCTGGTTAACGAGGTGCCCTAGGAACTGGACCTCTCGTAACCAGAAATCACACTTGGAGAATTTGGCATAAAGCCTCTCCGATCTCAAAACTCCAAGTAACTCTCTCAAATGCTCCTCATGCTGCTCTCTGGATCTCGAATACACTAGTATATCATCGATGAACACGATCACCGAACGGTCCAACATCGGTCTGCATACTCTGTTCATGAGATCCATGAACACCGTCGGTGTATTGGTGAGCCCGAAAGGCATCACCACGAACTCGTAATGCCCGTAACGAGTCCTGAACGCTGTCTTCTGGATATCCTCATCTCGTACTCTCATCTGATGATATCCAGACCTCAAGTCGATCTTGGAAAACCAAGACGCTCCATGCAACTGATCGAATAAATCGTCGATCCTCGGTAAGGGGTAACGGTTCTTGACCGTCAGTTTGTTCAGCTCCCGGTAATCAATGCACATCCGGTGTGAACCATCCTTTTTCTTGACAAAAAGGATCGACGCTCCCCACGGCGAGCTACTCGGCCGTATAAACCCCTTCCCCAGCAGCTCCTGAAGCTGCGAGGATAACTCCTGCATCTCTGGTGGCGCAAGGCGATAGGGCGCCTTGGCGATAGGCGCTGTCCCCGGAACCAAATCAATACGGAACTCTACCTGCCTCTCGGGAGGCACACCCGGCAACTCCTCGGGGAAAACATCTGGGAACTCGCGCACTATCGGGACCTCATCGATCGACCTCGGTCTCTCTGCATCTACTCTCGTATCCACCACATAAGCCACAAACCCACTACAGCCCTGCTGTAAACTCTGCCTCGCTCTAGCGGCCGAACAAAATGCTGACCCAGAACGGGAACCCTCGCCGTACACCGTAAGTACTCCCCCACTGGGGTCTCGTATCGTCATCAACTGTCGCTCACAGTCAATCACAGCTCCGAAACGGCTCAACCAATCCATGCCCACTATGACACATACGTCCCCCATAGCAATCGGGACCAGATCTATCGGAAACTCGACACCGAAGATCTCGAGTACACATCCTCGAATCACATCAGTAGCATACACCGCTCGCTCGTCAGCTATGGAAACTCGTAGAGGTCGACTCAACGCCTCACGCTGGGTACTGATGTGCTTACTAAACGCTAGTGACACAAAAGACCGACTCGCACCCGAGTCAAATAACACCAAGGCAGGTACAGAACACACAAGAAATGTACCTACGCATATCACAATATAAGCATAACACTACAAACTCAAAATAAACAGAGGAAAGAATACATACCAGCTACCACATCGGGTGCTGCGCGGACCTCCTCCGTTGTCAACTGGAAGGCTCTCCCGCGAGCCTTCGGTGCCTCAGCCTTCGCCGGCCGACTCTCTGTAGCTCGAACAGCAGCATGAGCAGATCCCTGAGAAGCTCCCTGAGCTGACCCTCGTAACTGTGGACACTCGGCCTTCCGGTGTCCGGTCTGGTTGCAGTGAAAACAGACTGCAAACCCCTTGGGGCAATCCTTGGCCATATGCCCCTCCTTGCCACATTTGTAGCAAGACCCTGCTCTGCACACTCCATCATGACTCTTGCCGCACTTGCCACAAGTGCGGCCCCTCTGGCTCCCTGATATCGAATCGGCAGGCTTGGCCCGCTTGGCTGCCGGCTGAGACTGTGCCGGTCGCCGATCCCTCCCCTGAGACTCCGCCTCCTCCCTAGCCTGAGTCTCCAGCTCTATCTCCCTCTTCCGGGCATTTGCCTGAACCTCGGCAAATGTCCGGTACGTCGAGTTCGCCACGAACTCTCGTATATCCCTCCTCAAAATGCTCAGATATCGGCTCATACGTGCCTGCTCGGAGGACACGTGCTCTGGGCAGAACATCGCCCGCTCATGGAACATCCTGGTGATCACTGTAACAGATTATGTACCCTGCTTGAGGGTCAAAAACTCCTGGGCCAAACGCTCCCTCTCCACCTGGGGAACGTACTCTTCTCGGAACATAGCAGTGAACCTCTCCCAGGTCACTGCAACAAGCTCAGTAGGCGAATAGTGCGCCGTCACAAACTTCCACCAGTCCTTCGCTCCCAAGCGAAGCTGGTTCAACGCGAACCGGACTCTCAAATGCTCTGGAGATGAGCAAGTAAAGAAACACCCCTCAATGTCTGATATCCACCTCATCGCTGTAATCGGGTCCTGGGTCCCATCAAACTCCGGTGGTTTTGTGTTGCTGAACTCACGAAACAGCAACGCATCACCACCCTGCGGCCTAGTCGCAGCTATAGCTGCAGTGGCCGCAGCAACCGCAGCCTCAGAAAGAGCAGCGTATCTCTCGTCAAATGTCTCTATCAGTGTGGTCTTGATAGACCCGAACATCTCTGGTATCTCTGCCCTGATGGCCGCAGCCACCTCCTCATGAATGATCCTACGGATCTCCTCATCACTAGTACCGCTGCTCTCTGGTGTGTGGCGTGTCCCAACCATGATGTCTCTGAAATACAACATAATAAATATCAGGGACTCGCTCGAGTATACTCGCACTTGATAACTCCACCCTACTTGCTCCTTAGTACCCAATGGATTCTTACTTAGGGTGCGCACTGCTCCGGTGTCTTCAGTAGTACGGGCCCTATACTACCGTCCACACCGCATCAGCATCCACTCTAAGTCCTCCTCCTTGGATCCCAAGTCCCAAGTACTCTACTCTCTTTAACCATATGCTACTCACTAGCAGCTCTCTCATAAACTCCTCGCTGCTATCTAAACACTCTCAAGGCATCACATATCAGGCCACTCTAGTCCTAATAAGAATACCTAGTCTACTCTAGCATGCATATCATAACTCATCATATATCATAACATAATATATCTCATAACACTAATTACAAGGGTATTTTGGGAAATCACCGTTCGGGCGCTGGCTGATCGTACACACGGCTCTGCTCTGTTTGTCTCAAAACTCTTTTTACTCTTTTAAAAAGTTTTTAGTCATCAAAATTTCTCTCAAATCCTCAGTTTGAGTTCAGATACGCCCGAAGATGAATCTGAATCCCTCAAACCAAGGCTCTGATACCAACTTGTAACACCCAAATTTTCAAAACAATTTTTCACATTTTATAAAACACGTTTTCATTCATAATCGTTATAAAAACACCATTGTATCACATAACATCATCTCCCAAGATCATAATAAAATCTCCCCGCGTGTGTACTGATCAAGCCGGCGCCTTCCCGCGATCCTCGCTGGTACCTGAGACACATAACACAACACTGTAAGCATAAATGCCTAGTGAGTTCCCCAAAATACCACACACAACACATATTAGCCACTCGAGGCTATAACTCTGTTTGACACTCTGGTCAAAGTGTCTCTATGGGACCCCCCAGTCCCATAACTCTGTGGGCCCTCTGGCCCTAACTCTATGGGTCCTCTGACCCTAACTCTGTGGACCTTCCGGTCCTAACTCTGAAAACTCTGTAACATACATAGCATATAACACATAGAAATCACATCATGCAAAAGCATACACAATACTCTGTCTCATAGCTCTAATTACCATTCTAGGTAAAGTATAGTGAGAAGACTCACCTTAGTTAACTCGGTAAAGCTCGAACTCTGTAAAGTCGGGTCTAGCCTCCGCCTAATCATATGAAATAAACACTCTGAATCAATACATCTCTCAAGGCTAGACTATTCCTCCTCTTAGTACTCTCAGAAGGGTAAAAGACCATTTTACCCCTCTCATGGCTCAAAGACCCTAAAGTTGACCAAACCCTAAAAGTCAATAAAGGTCAACGGTCAAACTTTGACCCGACTCGCCGAGTGCACTTGGGCGACTCGACGAGTCTACACGTGCCCACTATCTTTCTGATCTCGCATGACACGTCGAGTCTTTCCCCTTACTCGACGGGTGACACCTGACATGAATCGCGGGGCCACCCCGACTCAACTCGCTGAGTCTGTTCATGGACTCGGCGAGTTCCGCCTTGAACTCCAGTCCTCTAATTCCCTCCGACTCACTGAGTCAACCCTATGCTCCACGAGTCGTCACAGATTGCGAGTCGCGGGGCTACCCGACTCTACTCGTCGAGTCCGTTCATGGACTCGGCGAGTTCATTCCATGCACATCCTCAAACAACTTCCTGAGGTCAGATCCAGTCCTCTAACCAATGGATCTGTCATTCCCAAACCCAATAACCACGTAAAGTTTCCATCTTGATGCACATACAACATCTATTTGATCATATATGATGATTTAGCCCCAAATACCATAACTCAAGGTCATAGCCTCCATTGTTATTCAAAAAGCTTAATGAATAAGGCTCTCTGGACCTCTATGGATCCAGATCCAAAGCCTCCTCATCATAAGCGACTATTTGGGCTTCAAATCTAAGCAACAAAGGGTCTAAGAAACCCTAAATCCATATGATCATCATAAGAACAGAAGGGGAGTCGAATTACTACCTCAAATTTGAAGATCTTAGCTCCAAATCCACAGAATAGCAATCTCCTATGCTTCCTCTTGGCTAGTACCTCCTTCTTCTTGCTAAACAACACTCCCAAGGTCAAAAAAATGGCTTCCTTCCTCTTCCAAAATGCTCAAGCACTCTAGGGTTTATCTCTATGACTGGTGACCTCAAATGGCGGCCATAAGGGCCTTTAAATAGTCCCCAAACCCGAGAAATTAGGGTTTCATTAAACAGCATGGACTCGCCGAGTCCAGTCATTAACCCGGATGGAGATTCGCGACTCTACTCGGCGAGTCTGAGCGCCTACTCGCCGAGTCTCTCTCCAAAACTCAATAAAATACATAATTTAAGATACCTGGGAATCCGGATGTTACACATCTAGGAAATTAAATTCAAAGGTCTATGATAATAGAATACCAAATTGTCAAATACAATCTTAAAAGAATAAAACCATACATTCTCAGTGACACATTCTAAATTTAATGCATTCTAAAGAATATTGTCAAATATTGTCGTTCCCTAAGATCCGCAAGACTTTTGTCGAAAATAAAAAGTTATAAATTGAGGGATAATAAACCATGTTTTTTTTCTCTAACACTTCGATCTTGATGTAATTACAATATTTATGCAAGTCTTATAAATATGAAAGTCAAGAAGTAAGGCAATGGTCATGAATTCCTAAACCATCAATTCCCATATACGTAAACAAGATTAAACAAATTAAATTTGAGAATATATTCTTGAATAAAGACGTTATGCAATTAAAAAATACAAAGATTAAATGGGAATTTTCCTTGCTATAGATACATGTCATTTCTATTAAGTTTCTTAATTGCAACCACAAGAAGTTCACCTTGACCAGCGGGAGGGATAACTAATGCTTTATTGTAAATTTGTAATTGTATGGTTTACTGACATGTCAGAAGCATCTACAAGTTCATTCATTGGTTGATGAAACTCAACATGGTTTTCATGGATTATTCCTAAAAGATGAAGGGTTTTGTTTTCCAAGCAGTTGAAGCATAGGCTATAACAAATGCAAACTAATTTTGAAAGGGTTGTGCTATAAGTACTCCTCCCTCACTCACATATAGTGTCACATTAGGAGGGGTACACAAACACTATTACACGCACATGTAAGGGAGGTACACAATATTTGGGGTACGTATAGAAATTGCCTTTTGAGAATGTAACACAAAATGTATAGATTATGTAAAATAAAGAAAAAAATACTAGAAAGTGTACATGTAGTCTGGAAATGCATATTGGAATTTAAATGATTATTATATTAACAAATTCAATGTTGTCTGAAAATCAAAATCATCTTTAAATTAATAAATTAATTAGAAATTATTTTGGTAATCAACTAAAAGGTTTAAATTAACTAAAGAGCGTGAGTATTAATTAATCAAAGAGATTAATTGGAATATTCCAGAAGCTCCTATAGAGACTTGTATGGATGGTTTCATAGGTCCTTAGATGGAGATATGGTAGATTTAAATCATATGATGATTAACTTAAAGTGTTTGAATCCTTTTACGATTCTATCCGCATCCTATAAATAGATTGCTAGGTGTAAACACTAGAGGTGCTAAATCCTTAACTAAAATCATCCAACCTCTCTCTATCTATGTCACTCTCTCTCTCTCTCACTCTCTCCATAAATGAAATTCCTAACCTCTTTCCTAGGGTTAGAAAATTTTGATTAAACCTTAATCTTGGGTTTATTCCTTTTGCTTTTGGTGTTGAGGGTCTGATTTCATTAAAGGGTTTCTACCTTGGATCCCTCATACATTGCAACAAGTTGGCTCACACGAGATCACTAGAAAATAATACAGATATTAGTATGTTCTTTCTAGTTGAGTTATAAAGTTCATTGCAATACTTAGTAAAACATAGATCTAGGGTGCATGTACACATATGTTTATCTTTGGATTGTTTCCGCTACCTTAAGTTAGCATGTAGATGCTAATAAAACCCAACTGTGATATCAGAGCATAATAGATTTTAGTTATTTGAAAAAAGATTGTAAAAAAATGAAAATAAAGAAACATGTTAGATGCAGTCGCGACGCGACTAGGGAGCTGAAAAGATTTCAAGCTTTTATCTGTTTTTTGAATATTTTAAGATAAGCCTCTAATTTGAAATAATTTTTGTAACAATTTAAATTTGAATATTCGGATTTTGAGATTAATATAAAATAATATTTAATTGGATTTTAAAATTTAATATCTAATTAATTGAATATGAATACTATTTAAACGTGAATTAAAATTTGAATATTTATCTTGAACTTTATTTAATTTGGCCTACCGGTAAGTAGTGACACTCTCAAATGAGAGGTCGTGGATTCAAGTCTCATTAGGAGACATATGTCGTTTTAGGAGTAGGTTAGTTTGTCGGTTCAAAAAATAAATTAAGAAGAGAATTAAATTAGAAAGACGAGAATATATATTTAAAAGGTTTAAATTTAGTATATGATATAATTTCTATATGTATAACAATTATGCAAAATGTTTCCACACGTGTTATTAAAAACACGATATTCGAATCAAGACTTGGGTCCCCCAATCTAATACTTCAAGAAAGGTTTAAGAAGGTCTCTATGATTGCTAATGAGGTCAATTTTATAAATTCTTCATGGTTACCAACCTCATTTCCTTTTGTATTTTGAGAGTGGACTTACCAAAAGGGTTCGATCAGATTTTGTTTGAAGATTAAAACTATTAATCAAGTAATAAAACAAAATTCCCATTTTATATATCAAAAACATGAGTCATGTGTTACCCATGAAAATGAACATATTTTTATATTTTGATAATGGGGTGTGTATGGTTAACCGAAACGTCATTTGCGAAAATATAAGTTAAGATGATGTGTCACTTTTGAGATTATTCTGTTGATGGAGCGTCTGCGGTTAACCGACACATCAACGTGAGAATAATTTCATATTAAGTGTCAAATGGTTTTGCATGATTGATTCACCATCTATTTAATGGTCTATGATATTCTCATTGTTAAATTTGAGATGCTAACAATCGATATTAATATGCCATTGAACGTTAATGAATTTCAACTAATCTATGTTTCAAAATTTTGAAACTAGCAAGTTGCATCGCCTATATAAATAAATTTGTTTTGTGTTTACGACAAACCCTTACACATTGCAAAGCCAAATGTGGACCCTAACCATTTTAATAATTCATTTAGGGTTAATAATTATTTTAAGGATAAATTCAAAATAACTAAACCTCTTTCATCTTGTAGATGATGAAAGATAACAACAACAACAACCGTCCTCCTCATCCTCTTCAAACTCAAACTTCTCTCTCATCTCAATCCTATCTATGGAGAAATTTACCGGTCAGAACCATCTGGATTAGATTCATACCTTGAGGATAGCTCAATGGTATGAAGGAAAAGAGTATGTCCTCGATTAGAATCTATCTTCTGTAGACGAAGAATTACCTAAGGAAGAAATAGTTGCTTATAATAAACATGATGGTGAATCTACTAAAGTTTCATGCATAGAGTTGGAAACCATATCTTTATAACTCTAAATGAGTTTTGAGAGTCTTGGGGCATTCGAAATTATTGATCATCTCAAGGAAATTTTCTAAGACCAGGCTCAACAAGAAAGGTACGAGTTCATTAAATCATTGATGGCTTGTAAACATCAAGATGTGAATTTTGTATCTGCACAGGCTTAGGAAATAAAGTCACTCATTCATTTATTAGGGAAATTGGGTGGCGATTTTATAAAAAAATTGGCATGTTGAAAACAGCCGATGAAATCTTTGTGAAAAACCAAAAGCTCCAAACCTACTTCTCAAGTATTGGATACTAGTCATGGTAGTGCTAACAAGAAGAATAAGTTTTCTCATGTTAAAGGTAAAGCCAAGGTTAGATCTTCTAATCAAGGCCCTAAGGGAAAAAGCCGATTCTAAAGATAATCCCTAATACCGACCCAAAGGAGGCCATTACTGCCAAGAAAAGGTTCACTAGAGACGTAGTTGCCTAAAGTACGTTGGAGATGTGAAGAAGAACAAAGCCAAATGTATTAGCAGTTCATATATTTTTATGATTGAACTTCATAGAATGTAAACTTCTAATTCCTAGCACACATATTTGCTTGTTTTTACAGGAACAAAGGTAAGTATAAGATTGAATCATGGAGAGTCAAACTTGATCATGGGAAACAAAGGAACTGCACATGTTACTAGGATCGGGGAATACAAGATCAAGCAATATAATGGTGTTTCTATCGATTTAATAAATTGTTGCTACTCGCCAAATATGTCTGGAAACATTATTTCATTTCATGCATTGTGTAATGATGTTTTTTCCTTTTGCTTTCTATGATGAAAATGGTGATATTTTAGTTTATAGAAATGGCTCTTTTATTTTCAAAGCTAGACCTTGTAATGATGTTTATGAAAGTGTTGTTTGTATAGGTAACACTAATAATCTAATGTTGAATGTTGGTTCTTCAAATGTTTTGGATAAATCATGCTTGTGGAATTATATTCTTGGGCATATAAACAAGAAACACATTGGTAGGCTCCAAAAGAATGGGAATATAGAATGATTTAAATTAGAGTCGAATGATGTATGCGAGTCTTGTTTACTTTATGACTTTATTATATTTGGATATATCTACTTAATAAAGCAGAAGTCATAAAATTTTGAAGTGTTCAACGAATTCCAAAAGCAAGTTGAAAACCAACTAGGCAAAAAGATCAAGATGCTTCGATACAATAAGGGTTGAGAATACATGAATCTTGATTTTATCGATCTGAAGGATTGTGGGTTGGGTCACAATTTTGTCCTTCTAGAACATGACAACTAAATGCTGTTTTTCAGAGAAGAAATTGAATGCTACTTGTCGTTATTCAATCTATTATCACTCGAGCTATGCTTCTAATCAATTTCTACGATTAAGCCCTAGAAATAATGTGACAACCGTCAATTTTGGCCAAGTCAAAGTCAACTAAAGTCAACAAGTCAAACCGGTCAACTCATCTAACCCTTGTATATTAGGGTTTCCATTATGTTCTTATTGAACAACTCGCAATCCTAATAGAAAGAATCACTTAGAGTTTTTCACGTGTTCGGAAATTCTAAACCCTAATAAGGGCAAGTGATGAAACTACTCGATAAAACATTATTCCTTAACCCTCGGGGGCATATAACAGTCATAACGAGACTTAACGGGGTGTACAAACCTTGCGTTGCGAAGCCAAACACTCAAAAAGGTCACAAAAGAAGTCTCTCCCAATCTCTTTCACTTTAACTCTCCCAAAACTCTCTAAGTAGGAGAAATCGCTACAAGTGTGTGTAATCTCTCCCAAATCTCTCCAAGTATGTGAAATCTCTCTCAAATCTCTCTCTATATGAGAAATCTCTCCAAGTGTGTGAAATCTCTCCCAAATCTCTCTGTGTATGAGAAATCTCTCAAAGAATGTGAAATCTCTCCCAAATCTCTCTCTGTATGAGAAATCTCTCCAAGTGTGTGAAATCTCTCCCAAATCTCTCTCTATATGAGAAATCTCTCCAAGAATGTGAAATCTCTCCCAAATCTCTCTCTGTATGAGAAATCTCTCCAAGAATGTGAAATCTCTCCCAAATCTCTCTCTGTATGAGAAATCTCTCCAAGAATGTGAAATCTCTCCCAAATCTCTCTCAAAACCTCTTTTGATCTTTTGTAATCATTTGGGGCATCCCGACGCTTGACTTGGTGAAAAACCCTTCGAAACGGGACGATGCCTTGGAAAATAGCCTTATAGGGCCGAAGTCCCCCTATAGGGACCAAACCCTCCTTGAACCGGAGTCTCCTTGAGTAGCCGCAGCCGGCGAGCCGCAGCCACCGATCGCAGCCACCGACCGCAGCCACCTGGAGCACCGCATTTGAGACGCCTCCGGTCCTACCTGCCGAAACCGCCTGCGGTACCAGCTCGGACCGCAGCCCCTTCTCCCTTCGGATCCACTTCAGCGACCAAGGCCGGAATCACCCCCTGACTTCGGTTTTCCCATCTTCCACCCAGTTTTCGACTACGACTCCATTTTAAGTCCGTTTTTAATTATTTTAACGCGGGATTTTCTCCAAAAATCATATTTTAACATATAAGACCCTAAATATTCATAATTTAAACATATTTTTATGGAGATCCTTATTTAGAGAATAAAATCTAGTGGGTGAATATTTGAGGTGGAGTGTTGACTTTACTTTAGTTTATGACACAAGCAACCACCCACGCCCACTCCATGACCAGCCCACACCCCTCCCCACCATACCTGGTCATTCAAGAGTACTTTCCCCACCATTTGACCAGCCATACTCTTGGTCAAGGCTCAAATCTATCCCTCTCCTAACACTTTATCTCATTTCTCTCATTTTTCCTCCAAATAACACACACTTTTCTCTCACTTCTCTCTCTCTCTCTCTCTCAAATTCGAGACCCAAGGGCTGATCATCAAGTTTTCTTTCACTTTTGGTAAGTATATTCATCCTCCATATAATTATTTCACTTCCTTCTACTCAAATCATAGATATTTTACACAAACATCATCACATTCATGTTAGATCTTCAAATCTTCAAGGCATTTTCTTAGTGTTCTTGAGTTGAACACTACCTTTCTCCATCATCCATCTACTAAAATCACTCAAGGTGAGTTCATACCCCTATCTTTTCATGTTTTTCTTAAGTTTTAAGGGGGGGAATACAAGTTAAAACACCAAGAACACAACTAAACTTATTTAACAGCCTTCATCAGAAAAGTTCAACTCCATTCACGGACTGTTTTGGTCAACTTAAACATTTTAGTTTTCAAAACTGTATTAGGTGCAGATAGCTCAGGTTCATACCTTTAAAATGACTATTTGCACATCTCCATACGATTTTTCTACGATTTATGGTGATTTTTACAAAACTGCCTATCATTTCAGAAACAAATTCGGACCAGTCTGTGAATATGAACATTTTAACACAAGTTAAAGATTTCTAAAAATCATAGTAAAAATTATGAATAAAATAGACACATTTTGTGAACTCTCAGAATTTACGGAATCAGTTTTTGACTTCGTATGATTTTTCTAGGATTTTTCTAAAACAGTATAGAAAGGTAAAAATCTAGATAACAACATATAACTTTCATCACACTTTGTAACTTGTTGAGCAAAGTGTTAATATTTGAAGATTTCATATTTTACATGTGTTTCTTGTTGTGGTAATATTATATAACAGAAAATACTCACTGAATTGTAAGAATCCTCCATTATTACCATTAGTACAAAAATAAGGCATGATAACACATAGTTATATTTTGCTATACATTCGACTTACATAGAAAAGGGTCCTTGTACATCACAAACAAACAAGCTAGAACTATAATAGGTATAGTTTATGTTCACTACCACTACCACTATTTGATAAACTATAATATGCATAATTCATGATCACTATCACTACCACTATTTGACAAACTATAATATGCATAATTCATGATCACAATCACTACCTCTATTTGGTGAATTATGATATGTATAGTTTATGTCCACTACCACTACTTGATGAATTATGATAAGCATAGTCTCGGTCTTTGGTTTTTAAGACCACATTCTATCTAGCATTGTTAGTTTTCAGCTATAATTGCTAAGTGTATATGCTAGAGTTATATAAGAATCTAGTCACAATCGACTTAGAATTGGTGGGCCCGCCTCATCTCCTGTTCCTTGTTTGGTTGTGGACCTAGGGCAGACCCATTACATTCGACGGTCTATTTAACTTAAATTTTATATAACTTATATACACTTAGAGATTATAGAAGGAAAGTATAGGAAATTCTAGGATGCACTAATTATTAATATAGAAACTTACGATTCACTCTTTAAGGAAAATATCGGATTTTCTTTGGAAACATATCTCTATTAAAACTACATTACGTCTAGAATTGTTAGGCTTCAGCTATAATTGCTAAGTGTATATGCTAGAGTTATATAAGAATCTAGTCACAATCGACTTAGAATCGGTGGGCCCGCCTCATCTCCTGTTCCTTGTTTGGTTGTGGACCTAGGGCAGACCCATTATATTCAACTGTCTATTTAACTTAAATTTTATATAACTTATATACACTGGGCGATTATAGAAGGAATCTATAGGTCCCTCTAGGGTTCATTATCGCATAACTTAGAAGCATTCATTTCACTTAATAAAGAAAATATTGGATTTTTTGGAAACATACTTTGTCGCTTTTACAAGGAAAACGGTTTTTTTCTCCAACAAAACTCTTATGAACTCACCAACTTAATTGTTGACACTTTTTTAAAACTACTTGTATTCTCAGGAAATCAGTGAAACATGAAAACATCAGCACTTTGAGGATGGGACGTTAAATCGTCAAACAATTTATTTTGTCATCATAATGTAATTGATTTTGAAACATGTAAACATATAATATGGTGTAACCTTTTCAATTATATTTATGATGGTTGTATTTACTTTGAGCATTATTATACTCGTTGTTGTGATACTTTACATGAAGTCCTCCACCCCGGATGTTTCCGCCATCCTTGGTTTGGGGGTGTGACAGATTGGTATCAGAGCATCGTTTATAGTGAACTAAGTATATCGAACCACATAAGATATACAAACTATAAATGCATTGGGACTAAGGTCTCTGATTTAACACTTTCAAATAACTATACTTTTAGAAATAAATAGTTTCTTGTTAAAAGTATACATGCATGCATACATACTAAGGTCAACATCATTCTAGAACAAAACAAAAGTTGTGATTGTTGAATGATACAAGTAGGCTTGGGGATGTATGGTCAGGTCTGGGAAGGACATAGCCTGATCAACTATGTCTAACCCAGAAGTGATTAGCATGTGCCCGGGAATGATTGTGGCGTTGCAACAAGTCTAAAAACTTACCAGTTCTATTTACAAACAAACATTGAAAAAAAAAATAATAATAAGTCAAACATTAAAATACTATAGGAGTATTTTGTGATACTATAACCAACTTACGTGAAAACTAAAGACCCCTATTAGTAGGTCTATAATGACTGAGTGCATACGCCAAGGTTATACATGATTAAAGATATTATAGACTCAGAATCTATGACTATTGCTCTACTTCCTGTTCCTTGTTTGGTTGTGGACTTAGAGTAGAGTCATTTATTCGAAGGTCTATTCTATCTCAGATTATGTATAACTGGTATGCACTATGTGATTATAGACGTGACTAATAAGGATCACCCCCTTTAAGTAATTATAGGATTAGACATTTATTAATTATCTCTTCTACCCCTATTCTCGCACGAGCAACATGATGGGTAAATCTTAACGCCCGTACAAAACCTACTTCTACCCACTACCATAACTCCGTCTCAGGGATGTTAGCAGAAACACCGAGAATAGTTCAGTAAAGTGCGAAATTTATACGTATGTATATAAATGGTAAGGATATAACTAGAACATATCAATAAAAATTGGCATGCATTTTATTTTAGTGGGAGTTACCACATATCTCATAACCTGTATTACAAACGATTTGCCTATGGAAACTCTAAGATTACTTAATGTATACCTCAAGGTTATGTGTAATTAACAGACGATCGGCTTAGAAATGGTAAGTCCGCCTTAGGTCCTGTTCCTTGTTTGGTTGTGGGCTTAGGGCAGACTCATTAAGTTCAACGACCTATTGGACCTTAATTACACACAACTGGTATACATTGGGTGATCTTAGGAGTGGATCGGGCATGGAACAAATCACAAGATTACATTCGAGTCATTTCTACTAAATTCATAAGTTTATTTATATAGACCTCTGGTATGAATTGTTTTCCACATTTGGAAAATCGGGAAATACTATACTTAAAAACTAGCATCGATTAAAGTATATCAACCATAAATCTCGAGAACACGGCAAAAGCCGAATAAGTCTTATCTTCTATATAAAAATGTAGGGTTTTTACTAGTGAATCTATGATGGCTAGTGTAAACATTATGGTCATATATCATTAAGATTCTATGGACTTAGAATGTGTGATTCCGCCTCATTTCCTGTTCCTTGTTTGGTTGTGGGCTTAAGGCGGGGTCACCCATCCGAATGCCCTTGCAATCTTAATGATATACGATTAGTTTACACCAAGCAATTATAAAAGAGCTGGTAGGACTTATAATGCAAATTTCATCACAAATTGTTGAAACATTCGTAATGCTGGAACTCGCTAACTTCATTATAAAATATTCGAAGTAGTAATACCAAGTATAGAGCGGAGAGCATAAAGGCACACATTGAATACACTATCATTCCAAAACAGTAACTCCTTTTAAATCGACTCAGCTCAAGTTACAATAAGAAATTCCAAGGTCGTCATTTAACATCAAGCGGGTTGTTCCCCACCATAATCAATTTCTTATACTACGAAAAGTTCCCCCATATTTCCTCCAAATTCTTGAAGTCCCAGTCGAAACACTAATTTCGGGACAAAATTCTTTCTAACGGGGGGATGATGTGACAACCGTCAATTTTGGCCAAGTCAAAGTCAACTAAAGTCAACAAGTCAAACCGGTCAACTCATCTAACCCTTGTATATTAGGGTTTCCATTATGTTCTTATTGAACAGCTCGCAATCCTAATACAAAGAATCACTTAGAGTTTTTCACGTGTTCGGAAATTTTAAACCCTAATCAGGGCAAGTGATGAAACTACTCGATAAAACATTATTCCTTAACCCTCGGGGGCATATAACAGTCATAACGAGACTTAACGGGGTGAACAAACCTTGCGTTGCGAAGCCAAACACTCAAAAAGGTCACAAAAGAAGTCTCTCCCAATCTCTTTCACTCTAACTCTCCCAAAACTCTCTAAGTAGGAGAAATCGCTACAAGTGTGTGTAATCTCTCCCAAATCTCTCCAAGTATGTGAAATCTCTCTCAAATCTCTCTCTATATAAGAAATCTCTCCAAGTGTGTGAAATCTCTCCCAAATCTCTCTCTGTATGAGAAATCTCTCCAAGAATGTGAAATCTCTCCCAAATCTCTCTATATGAGAAATCTCTCCAAGTGTGTGAAATCTCTCCCAAATCTCTCTCTGTATGAGAAATCTCTCCAAGAATGTGAAATCTCTCCCAAATCTCTCTCTGTATGAGAAATCTCTCCAAGAATGTGAAATCTCTCCCAAATCTCTCTCTGTATGAGAAATCTCTCCAAGAATGTGAAATCTCTCCCAAATCTCTCTCAAAATGAGAAATCTCTCCAAGAATGTGAAATCTCTCCCAAATCTCTCTCAAAACCTCTTTTGATCTTTTGTAATCATTTGGGGCATCCCGACGCTTGACTTGGTGAAAAACCTTCGAAACGGAACGATGCCTTGGAAAATAGCCTATAGGGACCAAACCCTCCTTGAACCGGAGTCTCCTTGAGTAGCCGCAGCCAGCGAGCCGCAGCCGGCGAGCCGCAGCCACCGACCGCAGCCACCTGGAGCACCACATTTGAGACGCCTACGGTCCTACCTGCCGAACCCGCCTGCGGTACCAGCTCGGACCGCAGCCCCTTCTCCCTTCGGATCCACTTCAGCGACCAAGACCGGAATCACCTCCTGACTTCGGATTTCCCATCTTCCACCCGGTTTTCGACCACGACTCAATTTTAAGTCCGTTTTTAATTATTTTAACGCGAGATTTTCTCCAAAAATCATATTTTAACATATAAGACCCTAAATATTCATAATTTAAACATATTTTTATGGAGATCCTTATTTAGAGAATAAAATCTAGTGGGTGAATATTTGAGGTGGAGTGTTGACTTTACTTTAGTTTATGACACAAGCAACCACCCACACCCTCTCCATGACCAGCCCACACCCCTCCCCACCATACCTTGTCATTCAAGAGTACTTTCCCCACTATTTGACCAGCCATACTCTTGGTCAAGGCTGAAATCTATCCTCTCTTCTAACACTTTATCTCATTTCTCTCATTTTTCCTCCAAAGAACACACACTTTTCTCTCACTTCTCTCTCTCTCAAATTCGAGACCCAAGGGCTGATCATCAAGTTTTCTTTCACTTTTGGTAAGTATATTCATCCTCCATATAATTATTTCACTTCCTTCTACTCAAATCATAGATATTTTACACAAACATCATCACATTCATGTTAGATCTTCAAATCTTCAAGGCATCTTCTTAGTGTTCTTGAGTTGAACACTACCTTTCTCCATCATCCATCTACTGAAATCACTCAAGGTGAGTTCATACCCCTATCTTTTCATGTTTTTCTTAAGTTTTAAGGGGGGAATACAAGTTAAAAAACCAAGAACACAACTAAACTTATTTAACAACCTTCATCAGAAAAGTTCAACTCCATTCACGGACTGTTTTGGTCAACTTAAACATTTTAGTTTTCAAAACTGTATTAGGTGCAGATAGCTCAGGTTCATACCTTTAAAATGACTATTTGCACATATCCATACGATTTTTCTATGATTTATGGTGATTTTTTACAAAACTGCCTATCATTTCAGAAACATATTCGGACCAGTCTGTGAATATGAACATTTTAACACAAGTTAAAGATTTCTAAAAATCATAGTAAAAATTATGAATAAAATAGACACATTTTGTGAACTCTCAGAATTTACGGAATCAGTTTTTGACTTCGTATGATTTTTCTAGGATTTTTCTAAAACAGTGTAGAAAGGTAAAATCTAGATAACAGCATATAACTTTCATCACACTTTGTAACTTGTTGAGCAAAGTGTTAATATTTGAAGATTTCATATTTTACATGTGTTTCTTGTTGTGGTAATATTATATAACAGAAAATACTCACTGAATTGTAAGAATCCTCCATTATTACCATTAGTACAAAATAAGGCATGATAACACATAGTTATATTTTGCTATACATTTGACTTACATAGAAAAGGGTCCTTGTACATCACAAACAAACACACTAGAACTATAATAGGTATAGTTTATGTTCACTACCACTACCACTATTTGATAAACTATAATATGCATAAATCATGATCACTATCACTACCACTATTTGATAAACTATAATATGCATAATTCATGATCACTATCACTACCTCTATTTGGTGAATTATGATATGTATAGTTTATGTCCACTACCACTACTTGATGAATTATGATAAGCATAGTCTCGGTCTTTGGTTTTTAAGACCACATTCTATCTAGCATTGTTAGTTTTCAGCTATAATTGCTAAATGTATATGCTAGAGTTATATAAGAATCTAGTCACAATCGACTTAGAATTGGTGGGCCCGCCTCATCTCCTGTTCCTTGTTTGGTTGTGGACCTAGGGCAGACCCATTACATTCGACGGTCTATTTAACTTAAATTTTATATAACTTATATACACTTAGAGATTATAGAAGGAAAGTATAGGAAATTCTAGGATGCACTAATTATTAATATAGAAACTTACGATTCACTCTTTAAGGAAAATATCGGATTTTCTTTGGAAACATATCTCTATTAAAACTACATTACGTCTAGAATTGTTAGGCTTCAGCTATAATTGCTAAGTGTATATGCTAGAGTTATATAAGAATCTAGTCACAATCGACTTAGAATTGGTGGGCCCGCCTCATCTCCTGTTCCTTGTTTGGTTGTGGACCTAGGGCTGACCCATTATATTCAACGGTCTATTTAACTTAAATTTTATATAACTTATATACACTGGACGATTATAGAAGGAATCTATGGGTCCCTCTAGGGTTCATTATCGCATAACTTAGAAGCATTCATTTCACTTAATAAAGAAAATATTGGATTTTTTGGAAACATACTTTGTCGCTTTTACAAGGAAAACAATTTCTTTCTCCAACAAAAGTCTTATGAACTCACCAACTTAATTGTTGACACTTTTTCAAAACTACTTGTATTCTCAGGAAATCAGTGAAACAGGAAAACATCAGCACTTTGAGGATGGGACTTAAATCGTCAAACAGTTTATTTTGTCATCATAATGTAATTGATTTTGAAACATGTAAACATATACTATGGTGTAACCTTTTCAATTATATTTATGATGGTTGTATTTAATTTGAGCACTATTATACTCGTTGTTGTGATACTTTACATGAAGTCCTCCACCCCCGGACGTTTCCGCCATCCTTGGTTTGGGGGTGTGACAGATAACATCTAATATATTAAGCCTCCTACCAACTAAGAAGGACATTAAGACAATATCTAAAATGTGGAATGGGAAACATCCCAGTCTTCCACAGTTGAAAATCTAGGGTTGCAAAATTTTTGTTCATCACCAGGCGATCGATAAGCTAGAACCTAGAGTGAAAAAGTGTTATTTCATGTTTTATTCAAAAAAGTACTTTGGATATCATTTCTACAATGGTTATGAGAACAAAGTGTTTATTGCTCGAAGGGGCTTCTTCCTCGAGAGGGAGCTCATATACAAGGAAGCTAGTAGGAGCCTAATTGATCTTTAATAATTTCAATAATCAAACGATGAAGGACCTACAATTGAAACTGACAATCAAATCGAGGTTGATTAACCTCTTAATTAAAATGACACAATCTGTGTATGACAATGCAAATATTGTTTATATTTTGATGATGGTGCATGTGTGATTAGTTGGCATGCTATTTTTGAAAATATAAGTTAATGTGGTGTTGGTAACCGAAATGTCATTTGAAAATGTACAATATAAGTTAATATGATGTGTCACTCGTGTATGGTTAACCGACATATCAACATGAGAATAAATTCATATTGAGGGCTATGCAGTTTTGCATGGTCGAATCACTATTTATTTAATAGTACGTGGTATACCCATAATTAAATTTGAGATGATCACAATAGAGATTAACATTCCATTAAACATCAATGAATTTCAAATGATCTAGGAGTTTCAAAATTTTGGAACTGGCACGTTGCATTGCTTACCTAAATAAATTTGTTATTTGTTTACGAAATCCATTTACACACCACAAAGCCAAATATGGATCCTAGCCGTGTTAATAATCCATTTAGGGTTCATAATTGTTTTAAGGATATATTCAAACTAACTACACCTCTTTCATATTGTGGATAACGAACGAAAACAATAACCACCTTCCTACTCCTCCTCCTCCTCCACCTCCCACTTCAAACATGAACTTCACTCTCATATTCATCCTATCTAAGGAGAAACTGACCGGTCAGAACTATTTGGACTCGTCTCATACCTTGAGGATTTACCTACAGTACCAGGGAAAAGAGTACATCCTCGATCATAATATACCTTATATAGATAAATAATCATCTGACAGAGAAATAACTTCTTATTATATGTGTTAAGTGTGACTTGAGCATTTGTAGAATTTACATGGAGAGTTTGAGTTCAATGGAGCACTTGGAACTAAATGGAGAACTTTCGGTTTGTGGAGCTTGTGAAAAAGGAACCTATCATCTAAGAAGGAAACGGATCATGTGACAAAGGAACGATCACATGACAAAGGAACGGGTCATCATAAAGTCAGAATGGAGCACCCGAGAAAGGAATCGAGCACTTGAGAATGGAATGGAGCATTTTGAGAGTGGTGTGGAGCACCTAAGAAAGGAATAGAACATCTGAGAAGGATATGGAGCACCTGGGAGTGGAATGGAGCACCTTAGTGGATCTATGTGCCATCCATGCTCAATATTCGCTACTCCAGGCATAGATGTGCCACCTAGGAGGCATGGTGGGTCATTAGGTAGTATGGTGTGCCATTAGGTAGCAAGGTGTGCCATATGAGAAGAAGAAGCGCCACTTTTGAAGAAGGATGCACCGCCTTCAAGATAGATGTGCCACCTTGGGCATGGGGTGCGTCACTTTAGTGTGCAATGGAGTACTCCAGATTATTGATGTGTTGCTAAACCATGGATGCAACGCTAATGATCATGATGAACAAATTGTTGGATTAGGTGTCTAAGCCCATAACAATAATTGGTATGTACTTGACCCGAGAGTAGCATGGTCCATTGGCGTTGCATATCACCAGTACAATTTGATAGGATATACTTTTGAGAAGAGGTTATTTGTGATTTATTAATATATTATAAGTTGTAATATATTAATATGAAATCATATGATTTAATTAGTATTGATCAAGAATTAATTAGGAATTAATTTAGTGATCAAAAGAGACTAATTAAATTAATGGAGACTAATTGTGTAAATTATTTATATATATGGTTTAGGCTTATGATACATGATGGACTAAGTTTATGGAAGAATCCATAAAGATTTAGCCCACTTGAATCATGGATCATGGATAATAAGCCCAAGAGTATGGATTAGGGTTTACCCATGACTCTTGGATTCCTAACATATATATATTTCACCACATAGCTAAAATTGGATTCACTAGTGTTCTAAGAGTTCATGGAGCCGATTTCTAGTGCAAGAATACTCTCTCCAAAGTCATCCTTTATCAAAGGTGTGTTGTGAACCATTTGAGGCATCATACTTGGGGTGCTAAGTTCTTAAAGGCCAAAACTACAAGTTGCAACGAAGAGGTAATTCTATAACTCATTATTATGTTTTTTATATCAATTGTATGCTAGTTGTAGGCTTAAAGCTTTGGAAACAATATTGCATGTATAATTAGAGAAAACATAGATCTGAAGCTTTTAGGCTTGTATGTGCACCATAGGATGTTGTAGTATACTAAAACCCAACAGTGGTATCAGAGCCTAGGGCAGTTTTCTGTTATATTGTTGCATTGTGTTATTTTCAAAGCTGGAAAATCTACCAATTTCGTTTCTGCATGCTCACCACGACGTGACAATATTTACCACGACGTGGTGATGCATCTGTGTGCAAAATTTCAAGATTTGTTGTAGTTTATATGATTAGGCTAATTTCTTGAAGATTGTTGATATGAATTATTTTGTTCTTATGAGTTTAATTAGATCATGTATGAATTATTTGATTATTGTGTTAATTAAAGTAATGATCTAAATGCCTTTAATGGACTCCATAACTTGTTCTCAAGTTATGGAAAATGAAAAGTCTCTTGCATAAAATGCATTAAACATATAAGTTATGGAAAACCAAAAGTTTTCAAGAGTTACAAAACTTGTCCTCAAGTTTTGGTATTTAAAAAGTCTCAAATTTTGAACTCTTGTAATTAAAAGGTGTAACTCTTGGGTTCATAAATTACAAAATTAATTAAATAGTTTTAATTGTGAATTTTTATATTTAGAACCTTGAAGTTTTTGGATAGTTTAAATTACACCTTATGGACTTTATTAAATTAATTAAAGTGTTTAATTAAAAGAGATTAATAATTTCATAATGACATGGCTTAAGTTCAATTAAATTAAGAGTATAATTTATTAATATAATAAACCATCTAGTATTTTAAAAGTTTAAAATACACCCTTATACTATTATAATTTTAAAAGTTTAGTAATTATATATATGTATAAGACAAGTCAGTCTTACGGTTAGTAGGCCTCATTCACGAAGTCGGTCTATAAGGGGGGTATAAGGTTACTGCGTATAAAATGGCGGTTTAATGGGTGTCCACTCTCACCCACCGTTTCCTTGACTGGTGGAGGGTTATTAGTCGAACGGGTAGGATAGGACATAAATTCTCATTAAAAGTATAATGAAAATACCAAGTAACTAAACACTTGTAAATTCCCAATCTTAGTTACTTAGGAAAAATGTGAATTTGGTGCTAACCCATGAAATTGCACTTTGCACCTTGCCAAGTTATTAGTGGAGCGTGTGTGGTTAACCGACACACTAACTTGGACTAACAAGGGTGGCAAAGGGTAGCTTGATGTTTGTCATAGATCAATGGAGCGTGTGTGTTTAACCGACACATTGATTAGGTGATAAATGACATCAAGAGTACCAAGCTAACTTGCATGATTATTCACACATTGTTTGTGATCCTTGGTATCCCAGTCACAAACTTGAAGGGCATAATCGAGATTTAAACATGCCATTGAAAGGTTCAATGAATCTAAAAGGATCTAGGAATTTCAATTCATTTAAAACCTAATGTTCAATTTCGTTTTTCATGGTGGAAATTGGTAAATCGTCATTAACTACCTTCAAATATTTTGCAATTGGATTAAGACATCCCTCTTCCGAATTGTAAAATATTGTGTTGGTTCCTAGCCTTAATATTTCATTTGGGTGATATAATAAGGACTTAAATCAACAAAACTTGAATTTCTCCCTTGTAGATGTCCAGTTCAGACTACTATCGTCTTCCCAAATATTTTGGAAAAAGCTTTCTTTATAAAGATGATATTCCACAAGGTGATCAAGGTGAAAGATTAATCCATTCTTCATGCTGTAGTGGAACTTCTCTTCCTCCACCTCCTCCAATAATTCTCCCTGACCCACAAGTTCAAAGACTTGAAACGTTCAAGGTCACTTAAACCCTATTGGCTAGCAAACACCAAGATGGAAGGTCTGTGTGTACACATGTCTTGGAGATGAAGTCACACATTGACAGGCTAGCAATGTTGGGTGTCGTTGTTTCAAGGAAGTTGGCTGTTGACTTGGTTCTTCAATCACTTCCTACGTCATATAGCGAGTTCTTTAAGGACTACTATATGGGAGATCACGGCATGACCCTTATTGATCTAACATATTTACTTGTTGCTGCTGAATCAACAATGATTTGGCGCACTCGTAAATCAAATTTGATTGGAAGATCTACTTCCCAAACTTCCATGGACATTGACAATGGAAACATTGGAAGTCCAGATGAGCTTTCTCTTCCCAATGGAAAGGGATCGGCCATAGTGAACCCGGTTGAGAAAATGATAAAGAGAAAGGCTAAGTCTGAGATAGTCCCGTGTACCATTCCCAAAGATTCCATATGTTTGTATTGCCAAGAGAAGGGACATTGGTTGTGAAGCTGCCATTTTTACCTGAAAGATTGCAAGGATGGTAAAGTCAAAAGTTTGACTCTGCTTTAGGTAAGTCCATTATCTAAATCTATTGAGTTCCTATTTGGAGATTATATTACATTTTGATGTTTTGTAGAATCAAAGAAAAGAAAGGAAGCTTAAAGGAAGAGTAAGCTGATTCTGATCGTGAAGAGATGAATTTCGATCGCATGGTTCGATGATCAGAATTTTGAGCTGCTGCTTAAGAGTTATGACAGATTGCTTAGGAATAGATAACAACATTGTTATCATATGTATTTGCATTGTAAGGAAAACTTTTCCTCAATTTTAATAAAAAAAATTGATTTTATTTTATTTGAAGTTTCCTTACAATGGCATTTGTGAAAATTGTTTTTTATGTGTTTCTATTGATAGCAATATTGGAAAATGGATTTCATTCTTTCGTTTGTGGAAGTGTCAAGATTTACCAAATAAGGAAAGATTCTCATCACCCAAGTTTCAGTTGGATAGAAACTTGGAATCATGCAACTTGTATTGTGTGATGAATGAGAACTTCTTCTTTGGGAAATTAAGACTAATTCCCTGTCCACATGTATATGTGAGTCAAGTGAAGGACTAGGGGATCGGGTACTTACAAGATTAAGTATAATTCTAAATCATTGGAAAAGTTTCAATGTATAGTAGAACGAATAAGAAGAATCAAATTAGGCAGAAACATAAAAGTTTCTCCAATCTGAAACGAAGGGAGAGTATTTGAGTATTGTGTTTTATGATTGTCATAGTGATTATGAAACCATATCACAATTGATTCTCTAAGGACATCTTAGTGCATTTGTATGGCTAAGAATAGGAATCGTGAATTGTTGAAATGATTAATCTGGAAGATAAATCATACTTCTTTCCAAAATCAAATCTTAGAGTCACACTCCAAGATTGAGCCTTGAGTGGCATAATCTTAAGAAAGGTTTATAACACTTATCAAATGTAGAGAAAAATGTTTTCTACTCTTGTACATTTGAAATTGGTAAGTTGTGATGTTTTGGATAAGACAAAGACCAACTAAGGCCAATTATGTGAAGTATTTTTCTTGATAAGAATCCACACTAACTCTTGAATATCTGTTTGTCAAGGACAAAAGAATCTTATACGTCAAGAGGTCAGTGGGAGTCTTAAAGATCTTGAAAATTTTCAAGAACTAATCAAGAGTAAACCTATTGTTAATCACTAGCGCACGACTTGAGGTTTGTAACCTATCGTGTTGACATATTCTTGTTTCTGTGACCATTCCAAATGGCAAGAAATTAAGATTGAACAAGTTCAGTCCATATGAGTTTGGATTTGTCACTAACCTTGTCTTGTGTTTATGGTTATGACAAATTCACATGGATAGGAACACATACACCATAAAATCTAAGTGTCATAAGGTTTCTCTCCAATTCATGAAAATGATTGTGAGGAAACACTTTCACTAAGTAGATTTTAAGGAGATAGCAGTTGTGATATTTGCATTCTCAAATTCGATTATGATTACGACATCCCTCTTCATAGTTCGAATTGTGAGAAATGGCGAAGGGTCTAAACATTTGAGACTTATTGCTGTAAGTTCTAAAATTGTTAAGACACACATGTGAGCTATCTAAGGAAAGGTGTATGATTTTGAGAAGCCTAGATAAAGTATTATCGAAGCATATCATATCAGAAATCTGAACTTTGGTAATGAAAGTCAATGAGTATTGATTTCTAGAAGTCCAGCTGATTTCTGGGTACATGTCAAAGCTAGTGGGAGCATAAGTGTTATGCTAATGAGGATATAATTATTATGCTAGTGGGAGCATAATTATTATGGTGAGTGTTGCAAGTTCGCAATGTTAGTTATAGAAAACAAAAGTTTCAATTCGCAAAGTTGTAGGGTTTGAAAAATTGTTTTGCTATAATTAAGGGAGAGGAATTCATACTTCTTTTCAATTCTAAAATCTTAGATTGAGGTTTTAATCAAATTTAGTCAAGGACATATACGAATGTTATGTTGAAAAAATTTGACATAAGGAAATTCTATATATATGGAAATGTTAATTGCATTCTCAAAATTCGATTATCATTACAACATCCCTCTTCATAGTTCGAATTGTGAGAACATGGCAAATAGGAATATTGTAGCAAAAGACTGATCAAAGTATCATGTCTTTATGTTAGACATTATGAATCGTATCCCATATGCTTCGGGTATAGGATCGATTGCATATGCTATAATATTCTCGTGTTCTAATTTTGCAAGTGCCTAGGGCATTAATAGGGAAAAAGGAATAGAACCGGATATGACTAAAGTGGTTAAACAACTGTTAAGGACAATCTAAGGTTCGCCAAGGATTGGTCGCTTAAGGACAGTTGGAAGTATAGTAATGGATGGAACATATTGACATTATTATGAATAGACATGATTCTATTAATAATGAGTTGTCGTATGGCAAGATATGGAATGTTTCCATATTGGGAGTTGGAGATTAAGAATATATGAGAAAATTAGAAACTTTTACGCAAGAAGGATATTCAAAGGAATGTACTTTGAATTTGAGACTTCACTTCCTTGGAATTGTTTTGTTATCAATCTCTAGTGGAAAGTTTTGTAGTATCATTGGTCAAGTCTCTGTGACTTTTGGTAACATGACATTACAAAGGCTGCATTGCATGATAGTTTAGCAGTGACAAGAATTTGGAATTCTTACACTTGCAATAAAGATTTGGAATTGGGAAATGAACATCATTGAAATTATACAATGAATAATGTGTGCATGCTTGGAGCATGGGACAACTATTGTTTTAATTCAACTGTTAAGTTGATAAATCGAAACATTATACAATGAATAATGTGTAATCAATATGGTGATTAAATAAAAGGGGTTTTATTTATATTCATAAGTTCTGAGACCATATTCGATACGATCATTATTGTGTTTCACTTTGCATGTTTTGACTTCCCGAATAATAAGATTATTCAAACTATCCACAGTCGATCATACTTTGGAAGTAGGTATTGAGGCAAGACTGTCATGAATTTGGCTTGTAGATTGTCTACAGTGCTTAGACATAGCAAAAGATTGCTACAACATTCATGAGTGATCATAAGGTCTGAGTATTGGATTAAACCCATGCTCATCTGAATCACTTCATGGATTTTATCACGAGTGATCATGAGACGATAATATCTTATATTCTTGAAACCAAGACATGTGAGTTGTAGTTTACAAGTCGGTTGCACATTGACATATGTAAACGCACCAGTAACTTTGTGTTATAAAACATATTGTTGTGTGTGATTTGATGAGTAAGTGCAAGCAAGCATTTGAGTCAAAGTTTATCCATTCCTTTTACCCTTAGAGGGATAAAAGTGATATCTATGGGCCCCTCAATGATTTAGTGATGACACCCAAAGCGCTTGGCCAAGCCTGGACTGATTTGATTTGTTCAATTAGTCGGTCGTCATAAATCGGAAATCGGGAAACAACAGATGGACATAGAGAATGATTATAATCCATGTATCATGTCCATACGATATCTAGAATGGAGGAATATATGATCCCTTATCTAATGGACGCGTCATTGACTAGGTCAGAGTTCGACAACAACTTTTAAGAGCTACGATTGCTAGTCGAGATTTTGGAGTCGTACTTGCAATAATAGTATTTAGACTTATCCAAGTGGGAGACTGTTGAATTAGGTGTCTAAGCCCATAACTATAATTGGTATGTACTTGACCCGAGAGTAGCATGGTCCATTTGGGTTGCATATCACCAGAACAATTTGATAGGATGGGCTTTTGAGAAGAGGTTATTTGTGATTCATTAATATATTATAAGTTCTAATATATTAATATGAAATCATGTGAGTTAATTAGTATTGATCAAGAATTAATTTGGAATTAATTTAGTGATCAAAAGAGACTAATTAAATTAATGGGGACTAATTGTGTAAATTAGTTATATATATGGTTTGGGCTTATGATACATGATGGACTAAGTTTATGGAAGAATCCATAAAGAGTTAGACCACTTGCATCATGGATTGTGGATAATAAGCCCAAGAGTATGGATTAGGGTTTACCCATGACTCTTGGATTCCTAACATATATATATATATATATATATATATATATATATATATATATATATATATATATATATATATATATATATATATATATATATATATATATATATATATATATATATATATATATATATATATAAATATATATGACCCCATAGCTAAAATCGGATGCACTAGTGTTCTAAGAGTTCATGGAGCCGATTTCTAGTGCAAGAATACTCTCTCAAAAGTCATCATTTGTCCAAGGTGTGTTGTGAACCATTTGAGGCATCACACTTGGGGTGCTAAGTTCTTAAAGGCCAAAACTACAAGCTACAACAAAGAGGGAATTCTATAACTTAGTATTATGTTGTTTATATCAATTGTATGCTAGTTGTAGGCTTAAAGCTTTGGAAACAATATTGCATGTATAATTAGAGAAAACATAGATCCAAGGTTTTTCGGGTTGTATGTGCACCATAGGATGTCGTAGTATACTAAAACCCAACACCAATTATGCATCATGATGCACCATTAGGAGGCTTGATGGGCCATATGTTATTGGTGTTCCATATATGTTCCTGATGGGACATGCTATCCCTGGATAGCCACATATGCTATGACGTCCTCTATAATGAATAATATTGTTCAAGGTTTCTTAAATGTTGAAGATGCTCGAGAATTATTACTTTATGTGCTACAATGATGGTTAATGAGCCATGGTGATCTTGATGTGTCACTCTTGCATCATGATGAGCCACGATGGATCATGATGATCGATCATGTGTGTTGTTGATGCTTATGAGATGTAAATAAAGGATGAGTGTTCTAGAAGCTATAATTCATGGGCCTATGGGATAATAGGCTTGGCCGATTAGGGTTTTTCGGTTTGATCCCTTCAATATAAATAGGGATGCATGCTAAGCCATTTGGTATGTATTTTTTATCCTTAGTAAGTAAGACAAATCTCGGTTGCATTGTACTTCTAATCTCTGTTTGCAAACTATGTGAATAAAGAATACTCCCCACCAGCCCGTGGATGTAGGCCACTTTGACCAAACCACGTAAGTACTATGTTCTTGTATGATTTTGCTTTCGTGTGTTGTCTACATTACTTGCTAACAAGGGTAATAAAAACTTGGCAAGTGGCATAAAATTTGTTCTGAGCCTTGAAAATTATTGTCTGATTTCCTAAAAAGTGGCATCAAAGATGCGGTTGGTGTTCTGTTGAATGAAGATGGCATATTACAAATTTGATTTGGAGAAGTTCAACGGTTTGAATAATTTTACTTTGTGGAAGATGAAGATGAAGGCTCTTATGGTTCAACAAGGATGTGTAGTGGCACTGAAAGAAGAAGCGAAAATGCCAAAGGACATGGTGGCTAACAGGAAGGTAGATATTCTAGCAAGAGCGCATAACGCTATTCTGTTGAGTTTGATAGAAGAAGTATTGGGAGAGTTCGTGGATCAAATGAGTGCATCTGTGCTTTGGGAGTAAGTATGTGACAAGTATCAGAATAAATTATTGGTGAGCAGGCTATATTAGAAGCAACGTTTAGATACTCTTAGGTTTTTGGAAAGTACCTAAGTGAAGGATCACATGTATAACTTGAATAGGATCATTTTGGATTTACATGGTGTTAATGTAAAGATTTAAGATGAAGATTAAGCACTTATCCTCTTATTTTCACTGTCTAAATCTTATGACAATTTCGTTGATACCATGTCTTATGGTAGGAAAACAATCACTATGAATGATGTGAATGATTCTTTAATATCCATGGAACTAAAAAAAGTTCTACCTCGCGAAGAGGTTTCCAGTTCCGGTTTGTTTGCAAGTAGAAGAAGAACATCAGATGGAGGTTGATGTAACAAAGGGAAGTAAAGTTCCGAATATAAAGCCAACATTATATGTTATAACTTCAAGGAAAAAGGGAACTTTAAAAGAGATTGTTTCTTGCTGAAGAAAGGCAATAATAGGCTTGAATTAAGCAAGAACATTAATGATGTTATGGTTCAATGAAATTATGATGAAGGGTATGATGGTGAAGTTTTGACTATATATACAACTAGTTCTGTTGATGTTTGCACCATGGAATTTGGAGCATCTTATGACATGACATACAAGCATGACTAGTTCGAATCCTTCAAGGAGTTGAATTTAATATTCAAAATGGTTGATGATTGGGTGAGCAGTATCAAGACTAGCGGCACAATTCAAATCAAGATGCACGATGGTAAGGTAAGGAATCTGGGTTGCTTGTTCATGTAGGAATTTCGAAAGAATCTGATTTCTCTTGGCACTTTCGCAAAGGATGGAGTGAATTATTGTGGAGAAGGTGACTAGTAAGCGTCTCCAAGGGTGCTCTTGTTGTTATGAAGGGAAAGATAAATCCTCATGGGATTTATATCTTGGAAGGATCTACGACTAGAGGAAGGGATTGTATCCCATTTCTTAGACCAATATGATGATAAAAGAAATTTATGGCATCATAAGTTGGGACATATGAGCGAGAAGAGGTTGTTTGGTGGAGATATAATTGGAAATGCTAAATCTGATGAAGCTTGTCTTCAAGAGAAACAACATAGGGTGAGCTCGGTTCGATTCAACATTCAAGTAAGGAGATCCTCGAATGTGTTCACTAAGATCTATTGGGTCCCTCTCCTATGAAGTCTCATGGTGGATGTCAATACATTGTGACTTTTATCAGTGATTACTCAATGAACACCTATGTGTACTTTTCTGAAGACAAAGGCCGAAGATGAAGTGTTTGGGTGGTTGAAGGAGTGTAAGACTATGGTTGAAAAACATATCATGAACTAAGTAAAGTCACTCAGAAAAGAAGATGGCTTGGAGTTTTGCAAGGCTTTGTTTGGAAAATTATACAAAATATAAAGTATAATGAGACATCGCACTGTATGACTAACACGATAACAAAAGCGGAGTGGCAGAACAGATGAACCAAACACTGGTGGAACATGCTCGGTACATGTAATTATATGTTGATTTATTAAAGCAATAATGGGCGGAAGCAGTCAACAGTGCTTGCTATCTGGTGAAGAGATCTCTATCAAATGTAACTAATTGTAAGAATACTAAAGAGGCATGGTATGGGAAACCCTCAAATCATTTCGGTTTATAAATGTTTGAATTCCCTGTTTACGCTCGTGTAAATGATGGTAAATTGGAGTCGAGGGCAATGGAGTGCATATTTTTAGGATATGCATCTAGAGGGAAATATCATCGTCTATGGTGTATAGGAGAAGGAAAGACTCCAAAATTTGTTATTCGTAGATATGTGACCTTTGAATCTGGTATATGTAAATAGAGAGAAGATGGTAAGTGTTTCATGGAACGATCAGGGTGCTAGCCAAAAGGTGGAGTTTAAAACAGAAATCCCACACAGTTTTGTTATAAATATGGAACAACAGGTTGGCATGGAACAACATAGACATGGGGAATCCTTCGAACAACCTAGGGAAGAAGTTTCAGGTGATGTTGATGCCAGGAAAGAAAAATTGAAGAATCTATTGGAGAATGAGCTTGCGGTGAATGATTTAGGAGTTGAAAAGAAAATAATAGTTTTGGTCGAAACTCAATCGAATGTATCAACCAAGGTGAATGAGGGGCCATGGTGTTGTATTTGAAGTGATTATTGAAATTAAAACAGAACTGCATAAGTGGTTTACAAGGAAAGCCCTAGATCCTTGCTAGGATCTCCAGCACAAAACCTTGGGAGGTGATAGTGATCACCTGCCTTGATTAACTATTTTGATTGAAATGTGAATTACATAAATGGAAGTATGTAAACGAGTACAAGTGTTGTAGTAAGTATAGTTGTGTGTAGTGTGAAGAGTATATGTATATTTATAGTCTAGTCTAAGCAACTAAAAGTCTGATATTGCTGCGATCCTCTTGAATAAGTATAACAGGTTGGTTTGACTTGGTATTTCTGGGTCTTAAGCCTGATTGAAATGTTTCTTCATTGATAATGAGTCTTATGTTGAATATTCCTATACATATGAGAAATAAGCAAAACATATAGACATTAAATTATATTAAGAAATATTAATGATAATTTTCAAGATGCTGGTATATGTCTAGGGATCATCAAATATCTTTAAGACCCAGGATCCTGAATAAGATGGAGGATTGTGGCTCTAACAATTGCCTACAAATTATACCTGCAAAATATTTAAGTTAATTTTGAATATTTAAAGGTATAATTTCATTTAAACGGAGATAAGGCTTTTGAAATTCAAACCCTAACGGATAAATTTTTATCCGTTTGATGCTCATGATGGCACGATCAAATCAATCTTCTCTCTTTTGTAACCTAAATAAATAGGGGTAAATAGTGAGATATTTCTTCTTCACTTTCTCTTGTTTTCTTCCAATCATCAGTGACTATCTCCAAAGATATCCTTCTTCTTCCTTCTGTTTAGTTTTTGCACTCTTTCAACCAGGACTAAAAAGATCACTCGCTCTCGTGCCGGTATCACAACCGCTTCTGATAACAAATTCATTGATCAAGCTCCTCACCTATAGTGAGACTTGCTCTTTTGACAACGAGGATATCAGGTACCTGAAAGCCAATGGGGCTTTTTCCACATATACAATCTTTAGGTGCTATGATGCTTCGATTTAGCCAGATTTTGTTTTGCCGTCTTGGGTATGCTTCCCTGAGTACTCATTTTCTTTGGGTTTGAAATACCCCTTTTCTGGTATCATGTCCAAGTTTGTTGAAACCACAAAAATCTCATACATCCAAGCCATGTCTTTCATTTCGAGGATCGTGTTTCAGATTAATCAGTTGAATAAATCCAATGATCTAGCATAGGTTTTGCTGAACTGGCTCATGTTTATGACCTTTTCTACCTGTGGGAACTCCCACTTTTTGCTCAAGCTCAAATCCAATAAATCTCCCCTCATTCTGAAATCAAAACACAATGACGGAGCCTGGAAAGAGAAGTATTTTTTTTGTGAGAAATGACTCTATTCTCGGCGGGGATCTCCTGCCAAAGACTTAGGTAAAAAAGGGTAGGATTTACTTGTTATCTATAAGGATCCTAAAGTTCAAGTTTGAAGAAATTGTTCTCCCCACTGAGGATACCGAAGACAAAGTTGAAAACTTTCTTACCCTATCTGCGGCTGATAGTTCTTCAAGCTTGAACTCTCTATTCTCCATGAATGTTGTTCCACCACTACTTTGATGTCTACCCGTAAAGATCCTACTTTCTATTCGTTACTTTCTTTATTTTTGGGATCTGAACTAATTTGGATTCTTCGTTAAATATAGGATCCAAAGCTACTCGCTCCAGTGCTTGATTTGGCCTCTCTGATTTGGAAGATGACATGTCCAGTGGTTTGATCGTGGTCAAGAAGGAAAAAGTTACCTCCTCTCTTCCTACGAAGAGGGCTCATATTGATCTCAATGTTAAGACCCCACGTTCTCAAAAGAGGAAAACTGATGAGGTCATAGATTTGAGTATAGAAAACCTTAGAGCTGATGAAGCACTCAGGAAGCTGGTCTATTTTTCTCAAGCAGTAAGCATTTCTTGAATTATGGTCATTGTTTTCTTGGTTTCATCTTCACTGATATTGTTCTTGTTTGAGATCTACGACCATATTTCTCGCTCTACTGCTGATTTGAAGGTCAGGGTTGAGAAGGCTGAGTGTGCCTTAAAGGAGCAGGAGAGGGTATGGAAGGCCACCAACGAGGATCTGTTAATGATGGTGGGGCTGCTGAGAAAAGAGAAGGCTGAAAAAGAGGATGACAATGCTGTGAGGGTTACATAAGAGATTACTGAGGTGAAGGGTAGCGTTGTTGTGGCTGTTTGGGAAGCTAAAATTAAACTTGCAGAGGATGTGGCTGATGGGTTTTGAGCACTACAACGTTCCTATGGTGTACATGCAAACCCTAAAGCTTTGGATCTAGTTTGTCTAATGAACATGCAATAATCATCCAAAGCCATAAACCCTAGATCTAGCATGTGATAATCAAATAACATATGAATTAGGGTTTAGATATTACCTTGATTGTTATGTAGCAATAACAATCTCAATTCCTTATTGTAATTGGTTTCTAAAAGCTTAGTGTCACAAGTGTCACACCTCTAACGGAGTCACAAACACCATAAGCAATAAGGATGAAGAAGGAGAAGAGAGAAGACACCAAAAACGTCTAGAAACCCTAAGGAATCAGTTAGCCATGTTTTTGGTGCCCTAGGGGTCCTTAAATATGTGAGGCTATTAGGGTTTTGAACTAGTAAACCCTAATCTGACTGCTTAGGCCCTAAGCAACCCATGGACTCCTCCTTTAGAGGCCTTGGACGAATTCTAATGGGTTTCCCCATAGATTTCGTCCACTCTATCCTCTATGGAGTCGATTAGCCCAATATCCAACTATCACACAATTGACAGTTCTGGTCCCCTTTATTTAATTAATGTCTTTTAGCCACAAAATTAATTCTGATTAATTCTTGACTATTATTAATTAAATAATATGATTTCTCTCTTAATATATTATTCATATAATATATTAATAAATCATAATTAATCTCTTTCTCCATAAATCATCCTATCAAGTTGCTTTGGTGAAGGCAACCCAAAAGGACCATGCTCGCAATCGGGTCAAGTACATACCAAAATAGTTATGGGCTTAGACACTAATCCAACAGTGGCCAATGCTGAATCCTGGAATGTAGCTGGCTGGCGTGAAACCCTAGCCAAATTAATTGGTGAGCATATTAACACCAGTCAGGATCCTGCATGGCAGCTGAAGGTGGGAGGAGAGGAGTAAGAAGCAGAGAAGGTTCGAGGTGACGACAATTAGGCCGTAGTTTAGGTTTGAAAAACAATTTAAATATTTCTTGGGTTTGTAAGACAATTTTTACTTTTTTTTGTGGGGTTGGTGGGCATCCCTTTTTATTTTATGTTATGGTTGTTTATATCTTATTGCATGATTAACATGATTCATGTGGTTGTAGTAGTTAGTCAAGAACTCTTGGGATCTTAATTATCTAAAATAGTTAGTCATATGCTTACGATTTTTCAAACAGTTAGGATCCTTAAAGAAACAAACCTTTAGTTATAACTATTTTAGTCAAAATTTAATCAAGTGTAAATCAACAAAATTGTATGAGAGGATATGATGCTATAATCGAAACAAGTGATCAAATCCAGAGTATGTGACACAAGTGGTTTACAAGGAAAGACCTTGATCCTTTCTAGGACCCTCGACACAAAACCTTGGGCAGTGATCATGATCACCTTCCTTGTTAATTTGTGTTAATTGAAAGATGAGTGACAAATGAAATGTTGAATATACGAGTACAAGTGTTGCAGTAAGTCTAGGTGTGTGTTGTGTGCAAAATACATGTGTATTTATAGTCTAGTCTAAGGACCAATAACTCTGATATTCCAGGATCCTATCGAATAAAAATGAACACGTTTGTTTGACATGATATTCCCAGGTCTTCTCCGTGACTGAAGTGATTCTTCATTTAGAATGAGTCTTATGTTGTCTAATTTTATATATGTGAGAAAAAGACTATAAACATATCCGTTAGAGGTGTTAGGAAATAATAATAATAATGGTCAGGATCCTGAGATATGTTCGAGATCGTGAAACTTCTTGAAGATCCGAGATCCTGAATCGGGTTGAGGATCTTGGACCTAACAATTACCCCTAAATTATACCTGCAAAATATCTAAGTTAATTTCAAATATTTAAATGTATAATTTTTAAATATATAAGAAAAGTAATGATTTTGAAGTTTTAATGGATAAGGTAATTTGAAACCCAACGGATAGGTTTCTAGTCGTTGTAATAGGCATAGTAATCTGTCAAATCACCCTTCTACCTTTCGACGATTTTCGCATAAATAGGGCATTCAGTCTCGTGATTATTCTTTACTCTTTTAGCTCCCTTCCATATGCTCATTGAATATCTTCGAAGGTACTTTTGTTGTTTCTTTTCTCCTTAACTTCTTTGTAACGTCTGATTCCTGGTACGCATTTAATTATTATTTATTCACTTTTGAAGAGCTACTCGACGAGTTGGGAGCCCCAGACTTGTCGAGTAGAAATGAGATTGGACGCGGGATTTTAAGTCGTCTACTCGACTAGTTGAGAGCCTCGACTCGACGAGTAGGTCTGCCAGAATGAAACCCTAATTTCAGGGTTTTGCACCCTATTTAAGCATCTTAATCCCCACTTGCTGGCCTCATTTCCAGCCTCCAAGTCCCAAACCCTAATCCACGAAACCCTAGTGCCTTGTAAGAGCTTGTGAGTTGTTTTGAGTGAAGATTGTGTGTTTTAAAGCTTGTTGAAGAAGGAGGAGCTTGGAGATTCAGAAAGAAGCTAGTAGTTCCAGAACCAACATCTCATTCTCTTCATTTTTTGGTAAGCAAGTCTTAACCTTGCTTAGTAGCTTGATAGATCTCCTTCTTTTCACTTTATCGATTTTTTGGTCCAAGAAGCTTAGTCCTTGGGAAATGGACGTCCCACGTGATTTACCTTTCAGATCTGGGGTCTAGAACGGGTTTCATGTCATAAAGGTGCAAACTGTATGACCATGGAAGCCCCATGCAAGCTTTAAGGTGTTATTTTGGCCTTTTAAGCCCCAAAAGGCCATGCATGGAAGGAATGTCTGAGACTTTACGTGTTCATTTGGTGTCTGGGACCTAGATCTCAGTTTTCATGCTTTGGATTGGAGTATTATGGCTTTTGGACCAAGATCTATGTCCTAGAGAACTAGAGTTTGAGCTAAACCCATTAAGAAGGACTATTAACAGGTAAAGTTAGAAACTTTAACCTTAAAATGGAATTTCCAGTGTAGATGAAGTATGGAGTTTGGATCTGAAGAGTAGGGGCTTAATCCTTTAAGAAGGCCCAAACATACTGAAGAACTCGTCGAGTCCATAGAGGAACTCGACGAGTTGAGTCGTTTTGTCCCGATTCTGTACCAGATAGAACTCGACGAGTCAGGGGGATGACTCGGCGAGTTGGATCACGATTTCAGGATTTCTGAGTTATAGAACTCAGCGAGTTGAGTCAACCCAAAATGTTGACTTGACCATAATGTTGACTTTGACCAAGGGTAATGTAGTCATTCTACCCTAAGAAAGATTTTGGATATTGATTAAGTGTTATTGTGATGATGTTAGCTGGGGAGTCGCAGAAGCAGCCGATAGAGATCCCTTACCGAGAGATTCAGCAGCCAGCTTTGTGAGTTGAGTTTTCCTCCATTAGGAACGAGTCGAAGGAACCAATGTCGGCTCGTTTATGTATGATAGCGTATGCCGGACTTAGGTCCGATGCCAGGGTTAGCCCGATGTAGTTTATATGTTTCTGTACTTCGGTATGATATCGAGCCAAGCCCGATGAATGTTTTTATGGTTGATGTCTTCATGATTCTTGCATGTGTTTGTTTATATGTTTCGGGCTTTGTTCTGATGTTGGGGCAATCCCGAGGAATGTTTAGCTTATATGTACGTGTTATGTGTTCCGGGCTTTAGTCTGATGTCGGGGCAAGCCCGGGGAATGTTTATATGTTTATGTTATCTGTTTATGATATATGCTTTTTGATATGTTATATGTATACCGGACTTCGGTCAGATGCCAGGCGGGGCCCGATGTCGGGAGGGGCCCGATGCCGGATTCATCCGATGTCGGGCGGGGCCCGATGTAGTGGGCAAGGCCCAATGTATGTATTATGTGATTATGTGCATGGTATGTGGTAGTTTGGGGAAACTCACTAAGCTTCGTGCTTACAGTTTTTAGTTTTTATTTCAGGTACTTCCGCTAGTAAGGGGAAGAGCTCGGGATGACCACATGGCACACACCACAGCTTTTAGCCTGGTAGGATTCACTCTGATGTTTTGACATATGATTTTGATATATTTACAGATGTTATGATATTTTTGAGATACACGGGTTATGGCTTTTATATGATGAATGATACTTTTGGTTTTTATTAATGAAAAAAAATGAATTTTTTGGTCTGTATTTTTGGGATGTTAATTACATTCTTCTTCATTAATCATGGGCAAAAAAGCAACTCGCACTCGCACAAGCGTCATCCGTATTCCTGATGATGATTTCATGGATCAAAATGCACTGTCTTTCGAGAAGACTTGCTTTTTTGATGACAACGACATTGAAGCTCTGAGGTCAGGTGAGGCTTTTCCTGACGACACCATTTTTAGAACTTTCGATTGTAATATCTAGTAAAACTTTGATTCTTCCTCTTGGGTCTGTCTTCCAAAATGTCCGTTTACCCTAGGTCTTTCTGATCCTTTTCCTTGGATCGTTTCTGAGTTCTTTGAGATTACCAAAATTTTGTAAATTCAAGCCATGCCAGTGGTTTAGAGGATCCTTAGGCATTTTGGATCTTAAAGATTTCAAGTTTTACAAGAACCCTTGGGATCTTAAGAACCCGAAGTAGATAGTTATCATCTTAGGATCTCAAAATGGTTGGGATCCTTAAGAAAAGAAGCTTTTAGTTATTACGTAGGAATTAAAAATAGCTTTTTAAGAGATAAGGATAGACAGAGCCTGATGATCTTTAGGCTTTATAATCTTTTGACTTAAGAGAAGCCTAGAGCTATGATCCCTTTATTTCCATATGATTTTGTAGTTCGCATAGACAAGGATCCTACTTTAGGAGTTCATACGTGAAAATCCATGCTAGGCTTTTGTTTAGCAAATAGTTGGGGAGCATCCCACCTTAGGTAAAATTGAGAATAATCCCAACTTAGAAAATAACTAGGGAGGATTCCACCTTGTAATGTGATAAGCTTATAAATTTTCTTGGGAAGATCCCAATTAAAGATAACATGTCTATTTTAACCTTAGCCAATTACTGGGGAAGATCCCAACTTAGGGTAACATGTTAATGTTATAAATCTTAGGTATTTACTGGGGAAGATCCCAACTTAAGATAACATGTTAATGTTATAAGCCTTACGTATTTACTGGGGATGATCCCAACCTACGATAACATGTTGATGTTAGAAATCATATATTTAAACGTTAAGATCTTAAGATATGTTCAGAAATAAGATGGTTTCCTAGTAACTATAGCGTGGAATGATCCCTTTATTCACATCCCATAGTTAGATATCGTGCGTCCAAGCGAGGTGTAGAAACCTAGTCTCATGTGAAATAGGTAATTAACTCCTTAAACGTTAGAGGGGATTAAGTACACTTAATCGTAAGAGAAATGATCAGTCTCTATTCGTAGTTATTGGGATCCCTGATATACTGCATGTTGCAAATGATACCCTAGGGTGGGTGTTAGCCTGGCTAACGCCTCTCTGATGCTTAAGTTAGTAATTTCTTTGATAATAAAGAATTAAAATAAAAGAAAAAGGTAAAGGTAAAGAATGTGTACCTTGGACTTTGTTAGAAAATGAAATACTTTGACTTACATGAAATATGATTTCAAGTGTATAGTGTTCCAGGATCATGGTAAGATGTCCACTTCGAAGGTAGCTAGCCAATATGCCCAATTTCATGCTTTTGAATCGATGAGAAAAGGCCCTTACCATTTAGGTGCCAACTTGCCTGAACTAGCATCCTTGGTATTTTGGAACACTTTCCTAAGAACCAAGTCACCTACCTAGAATCTTTTGACTTTTATGTCTTTGTTTAAAGGTTTTGTGATTCTTTGTTGTTGAGCTACAATGCGGATCCTGGAAAGATCCCTGAGTTCATAAATAGTGTCGGTATCCTATGTGATAACTGGTATGCACTATGTGATTATAGACGTGACTAATAAGGATCACCCCCTTTAAGTAATTATAGGATTAGACATTTATTAATTATCTCTTCTACCCCTATTCTCGCACGAGCAACATGATGGGTAAATCTTAACGCCCGTACAAAACCTACTTCTACCCACTACCATAACTCCGTCTCAGGGATGTTAGCAGAAACACCGAGAATAGTTCAGTAAAGTGCGAAATTTATACGTATGTATATAAATGGTAAGGATATAACTAGAACATATCAATAAAAATTGGCATGCATTTTATTTTAGTGGGAGTTACCACATATCTCATAACCTGTATTACAAACGATTTGCCTATGGAAACTCTAAGATTACTTAATGTATACCTCAAGGTTATGTGTAATTAACAGACGATCGGCTTAGAAATGGTAAGTCCGCCTTAGGTCCTGTTCCTTGTTTGGTTGTGGGCTTAGGGCAGACTCATTAAGTTCAACGACCTATTGGACCTTAATTACACACAACTGGTATACATTGGGTGATCTTAGGAGTGGATCGGGCATGGAACAAATCACAAGATTACATTCGAGTCATTTCTACTAAATTCATAAGTTTATTTATATAGACCTCTGGTATGAATTGTTTTCCACATTTGGAAAATCGGGAAATACTATACTTAAAAACTAGCATCGATTAAAGTATATCAACCATAAATCTCGAGAACACGGCAAAAGCCGAATAAGTCTTATCTTCTATATAAAAATGTAGGGTTTTTACTAGTGAATCTATGATGGCTAGTGTAAACATTATGGTCATATATCATTAAGATTCTATGGACTTAGAATGTGTGATTCCGCCTCATTTCCTGTTCCTTGTTTGGTTGTGGGCTTAAGGCGGGGTCACCCATCCGAATGCCCTTGCAATCTTAATGATATACGATTAGTTTACACCAAGCAATTATAAAAGAGCTGGTAGGACTTATAATGCAAATTTCATCACAAATTGTTGAAACATTCGTAATGCTGGAACTCGCTAACTTCATTATAAAATATTCGAAGTAGTAATACCAAGTATAGAGCGGAGAGCATAAAGGCACACATTGAATACACTATCATTCCAAAACAGTAACTCCTTTTAAATCGACTCAGCTCAAGTTACAATAAGAAATTCCAAGGTCGTCATTTAACATCAAGCGGGTTGTTCCCCACCATAATCAATTTCTTATACTACGAAAAGTTCCCCCATATTTCCTCCAAATTCTTGAAGTCCCAGTCGAAACACTAATTTCGGGACAAAATTCTTTCTAACGGGGGGATGATGTGACAACCGTCAATTTTGGCCAAGTCAAAGTCAACTAAAGTCAACAAGTCAAACCGGTCAACTCATCTAACCCTTGTATATTAGGGTTTCCATTATGTTCTTATTGAACAGCTCGCAATCCTAATACAAAGAATCACTTAGAGTTTTTCACGTGTTCGGAAATTTTAAACCCTAATCAGGGCAAGTGATGAAACTACTCGATAAAACATTATTCCTTAACCCTCGGGGGCATATAACAGTCATAACGAGACTTAACGGGGTGAACAAACCTTGCGTTGCGAAGCCAAACACTCAAAAAGGTCACAAAAGAAGTCTCTCCCAATCTCTTTCACTCTAACTCTCCCAAAACTCTCTAAGTAGGAGAAATCGCTACAAGTGTGTGTAATCTCTCCCAAATCTCTCCAAGTATGTGAAATCTCTCTCAAATCTCTCTCTATATAAGAAATCTCTCCAAGTGTGTGAAATCTCTCCCAAATCTCTCTCTGTATGAGAAATCTCTCCAAGAATGTGAAATCTCTCCCAAATCTCTCTATATGAGAAATCTCTCCAAGTGTGTGAAATCTCTCCCAAATCTCTCTCTGTATGAGAAATCTCTCCAAGAATGTGAAATCTCTCCCAAATCTCTCTCTGTATGAGAAATCTCTCCAAGAATGTGAAATCTCTCCCAAATCTCTCTCTGTATGAGAAATCTCTCCAAGAATGTGAAATCTCTCCCAAATCTCTCTCAAAATGAGAAATCTCTCCAAGAATGTGAAATCTCTCCCAAATCTCTCTCAAAACCTCTTTTGATCTTTTGTAATCATTTGGGGCATCCCGACGCTTGACTTGGTGAAAAACCTTCGAAACGGAACGATGCCTTGGAAAATAGCCTATAGGGACCAAACCCTCCTTGAACCGGAGTCTCCTTGAGTAGCCGCAGCCAGCGAGCCGCAGCCGGCGAGCCGCAGCCACCGACCGCAGCCACCTGGAGCACCACATTTGAGACGCCTACGGTCCTACCTGCCGAACCCGCCTGCGGTACCAGCTCGGACCGCAGCCCCTTCTCCCTTTGGATCCACTTCAGCGACCAAGACCGGAATCACCTCCTGACTTCGGATTTCCCATCTTCCACCCGGTTTTCGACCACGACTCAATTTTAAGTCCGTTTTTAATTATTTTAACGCGAGATTTTCTCCAAAAATCATATTTTAACATATAAGACCCTAAATATTCATAATTTAAACATATTTTTATGGAGATCCTTATTTAGAGAATAAAATCTAGTGGGTGAATATTTGAGGTGGAGTGTTGACTTTACTTTAGTTTATGACACAAGCAACCACCCACACCCTCTCCATGACCAGCCCACACCCCTCCCCACCATACCTTGTCATTCAAGAGTACTTTCCCCACTATTTGACCAGCCATACTCTTGGTCAAGGCTGAAATCTATCCTCTCTTCTAACACTTTATCTCATTTCTCTCATTTTTCCTCCAAAGAACACACACTTTTCTCTCACTTCTCTCTCTCTCAAATTCGAGACCCAAGGGCTGATCATCAAGTTTTCTTTCACTTTTGGTAAGTATATTCATCCTCCATATAATTATTTCACTTCCTTCTACTCAAATCATAGATATTTTACACAAACATCATCACATTCATGTTAGATCTTCAAATCTTCAAGGCATCTTCTTAGTGTTCTTGAGTTGAACACTACCTTTCTCCATCATCCATCTACTGAAATCACTCAAGGTGAGTTCATACCCCTATCTTTTCATGTTTTTCTTAAGTTTTAAGGGGGGGAATACAAGTTAAAAAACCAAGAACACAACTAAACTTATTTAACAACCTTCATCAGAAAAGTTCAACTCCATTCACGGACTGTTTTGGTCAACTTAAACATTTTAGTTTTCAAAACTGTATTAGGTGCAGATAGCTCAGGTTCATACCTTTAAAATGACTATTTGCACATATCCATACGATTTTTCTATGATTTATGGTGATTTTTTACAAAACTGCCTATCATTTCAGAAACATATTCGGACCAGTCTGTGAATATGAACATTTTAACACAAGTTAAAGATTTCTAAAAATCATAGTAAAAATTATGAATAAAATAGACACATTTTGTGAACTCTCAGAATTTACGGAATCAGTTTTTGACTTCGTATGATTTTTCTAGGATTTTTCTAAAACAGTGTAGAAAGGTAAAATCTAGATAACAGCATATAACTTTCATCACACTTTGTAACTTGTTGAGCAAAGTGTTAATATTTGAAGATTTCATATTTTACATGTGTTTCTTGTTGTGGTAATATTATATAACAGAAAATACTCACTGAATTGTAAGAATCCTCCATTATTACCATTAGTACAAAATAAGGCATGATAACACATAGTTATATTTTGCTATACATTTGACTTACATAGAAAAGGGTCCTTGTACATCACAAACAAACACACTAGAACTATAATAGGTATAGTTTATGTTCACTACCACTACCACTATTTGATAAACTATAATATGCATAAATCATGATCACTATCACTACCACTATTTGATAAACTATAATATGCATAATTCATGATCACTATCACTACCTCTATTTGGTGAATTATGATATGTATAGTTTATGTCCACTACCACTACTTGATGAATTATGATAAGCATAGTCTCGGTCTTTGGTTTTTAAGACCACATTCTATCTAGCATTGTTAGTTTTCAGCTATAATTGCTAAATGTATATGCTAGAGTTATATAAGAATCTAGTCACAATCGACTTAGAATTGGTGGGCCCGCCTCATCTCCTGTTCCTTGTTTGGTTGTGGACCTAGGGCAGACCCATTACATTCGACGGTCTATTTAACTTAAATTTTATATAACTTATATACACTTAGAGATTATAGAAGGAAAGTATAGGAAATTCTAGGATGCACTAATTATTAATATAGAAACTTACGATTCACTCTTTAAGGAAAATATCGGATTTTCTTTGGAAACATATCTCTATTAAAACTACATTACGTCTAGAATTGTTAGGCTTCAGCTATAATTGCTAAGTGTATATGCTAGAGTTATATAAGAATCTAGTCACAATCGACTTAGAATTGGTGGGCCCGCCTCATCTCCTGTTCCTTGTTTGGTTGTGGACCTAGGGCTGACCCATTATATTCAACGGTCTATTTAACTTAAATTTTATATAACTTATATACACTGGACGATTATAGAAGGAATCTATGGGTCCCTCTAGGGTTCATTATCGCATAACTTAGAAGCATTCATTTCACTTAATAAAGAAAATATTGGATTTTTTGGAAACATACTTTGTCGCTTTTACAAGGAAAACAATTTCTTTCTCCAACAAAAGTCTTATGAACTCACCAACTTAATTGTTGACACTTTTTCAAAACTACTTGTATTCTCAGGAAATCAGTGAAACAGGAAAACATCAGCACTTTGAGGATGGGACTTAAATCGTCAAACAGTTTATTTTGTCATCATAATGTAATTGATTTTGAAACATGTAAACATATACTATGGTGTAACCTTTTCAATTATATTTATGATGGTTGTATTTAATTTGAGCACTATTATACTCGTTGTTGTGATACTTTACATGAAGTCCTCCACCCCCGGACGTTTCCGCCATCCTTGGTTTGGGGGTGTGACAGATAACATCTAATATATTAAGCCTCCTACCAACTAAGAAGGACATTAAGACAATATCTAAAATGTGGAATGGGAAACATCCCAGTCTTCCACAGTTGAAAATCTAGGGTTGCAAAATTTTTGTTCATCACCAGGCGATCGATAAGCTAGAACCTAGAGTGAAAAAGTGTTATTTCATGTTTTATTCAAAAAAGTACTTTGGATATCATTTCTACAATGGTTATGAGAACAAAGTGTTTATTGCTCGAAGGGGCTTCTTCCTCGAGAGGGAGCTCATATACAAGGAAGCTAGTAGGAGCCTAATTGATCTTTAATAATTTCAATAATCAAACGATGAAGGACCTACAATTGAAACTGACAATCAAATCGAGGTTGATTAACCTCTTAATTAAAATGACACAATCTGTGTATGACAATGCAAATATTGTTTATATTTTGATGATGGTGCATGTGTGATTAGTTGGCATGCTATTTTTGAAAATATAAGTTAATGTGGTGTTGGTAACCAAAATGTCATTTGAAAATGTACAATATAAGTTAATATGATGTGTCACTCGTGTATGGTTAACCGACATATCAACATGAGAATAAATTCATATTGAGGGCTATGCAGTTTTGCATGGTCGAATCACTATTTATTTAATAGTACGTGGTATACCCATAATTAAATTTGAGATGATCACAATAGAGATTAACATTCCATTAAACATCAATGAATTTCAAATGATCTAGGAGTTTCAAAATTTTGGAACTGGCACGTTGCATTGCTTACCTAAATAAATTTGTTATTTGTTTACGAAATCCATTTACACACCACAAAGCCAAATATGGATCCTAGCCGTGTTAATAATCCATTTAGGGTTCATAATTGTTTTAAGGATATATTCAAACTAACTACACCTCTTTCATATTGTGGATAACGAACGAAAACAATAACCACCTTCCTACTCCTCCTCCTCCTCCACCCCCCACTTCAAACATGAACTTCACTCTCATATTCATCCTATCTAAGGAGAAACTGACCGGTCAGAACTATTTGGACTCGTCTCATACCTTGAGGATTTACCTACAGTACCAGGGAAAAGAGTACATCCTCGATCATAATATACCTTATATAGATAAATAATCATCTGACAGAGAAATAACTTCTTATTATATGTGTTAAGTGTGACTTGAGCATTTGTAGAATTTACATGGAGAGTTTGAGTTCAATGGAGCACTTGGAACTAAATGGAGAACTTTCGGTTTGTGGAGCTTGTGAAAAAGGAACCTATCATCTAAGAAGGAAACGGATCATGTGACAAAGGAACGATCACATGACAAAGGAACGGGTCATCATAAAGTCAGAATGGAGCACCCGAGAAAGGAATCGAGCACTTGAGAATGGAATGGAGCATTTTGAGAGTGGTGTGGAGCACCTAAGAAAGGAATAGAACATCTGAGAAGGATATGGAGCACCTGGGAGTGGAATGGAGCACCTTAGTGGATCTATGTGCCATCCATGCTCAATATTCGCTACTCCAGGCATAGATGTGCCACCTAGGAGGCATGGTGGGTCATTAGGTAGTATGGTGTGCCATTAGGTAGCAAGGTGTGCCATATGAGAAGAAGAAGCGCCACTTTTGAAGAAGGATGCACCGCCTTCAAGATAGATGTGCCACCTTGGGCATGGGGTGCGTCACTTTAGTGTGCAATGGAGTACTCCAGATTATTGATGTGTTGCTAAACCATGGATGCAACGCTAATGATCATGATGAACAAATTGTTGGATTAGGTGTCTAAGCCCATAACAATAATTGGTATGTACTTGACCCGAGAGTAGCATGGTCCATTGGCGTTGCATATCACCAGTACAATTTGATAGGATATACTTTTGAGAAGAGGTTATTTGTGATTTATTAATATATTATAAGTTGTAATATATTAATATGAAATCATATGATTTAATTAGTATTGATCAAGAATTAATTAGGAATTAATTTAGTGATCAAAAGAGACTAATTAAATTAATGGAGACTAATTGTGTAAATTATTTATATATATGGTTTAGGCTTATGATACATGATGGACTAAGTTTATGGAAGAATCCATAAAGATTTAGCCCACTTGAATCATGGATCATGGATAATAAGCCCAAGAGTATGGATTAGGGTTTACCCATGACTCTTGGATTCCTAACATATATATATTTCACCACATAGCTAAAATTGGATTCACTAGTGTTCTAAGAGTTCATGGAGCCGATTTCTAGTGCAAGAATACTCTCTCCAAAGTCATCCTTTATCAAAGGTGTGTTGTGAACCATTTGAGGCATCATACTTGGGGTGCTAAGTTCTTAAAGGCCAAAACTACAAGTTGCAACGAAGAGGTAATTCTATAACTCATTATTATGTTTTTTATATCAATTGTATGCTAGTTGTAGGCTTAAAGCTTTGGAAACAATATTGCATGTATAATTAGAGAAAACATAGATCTGAAGCTTTTAGGCTTGTATGTGCACCATAGGATGTTGTAGTATACTAAAACCCAACAGTGGTATCAGAGCCTAGGGCAGTTTTCTGTTATATTGTTGCATTGTGTTATTTTCAAAGCTGGAAAATCTACCAATTTCGTTTCTGCATGCTCACCACGACGTGACAATATTTACCACGACGTGGTGATGCATCTGTGTGCAAAATTTCAAGATTTGTTGTAGTTTATATGATTAGGCTAATTTCTTGAAGATTGTTGATATGAATTATTTTGTTCTTATGAGTTTAATTAGATCATGTATGAATTATTTGATTATTGTGTTAATTAAAGTAATGATCTAAATGCCTTTAATGGACTCCATAACTTGTTCTCAAGTTATGGAAAATGAAAAGTCTCTTGCATAAAATGCATTAAACATATAAGTTATGGAAAACCAAATGTTTTCAAGAGTTACAAAACTTGTCCTCAAGTTTTGGTATTTAAAAAGTCTCAAATTTTGAACTCTTGTAATTAAAAGGTGTAACTCTTGGGTTCATAAATTACAAAATTAATTAAATAGTTTTAATTGTGAATTTTTATATTTAGAACCTTGAAGTTTTTGGATAGTTTAAATTACACCTTATGGACTTTATTAAATTAATTAAAGTGTTTAATTAAAAGAGATTAATAATTTCATAATGACATGGCTTAAGTTCAATTAAATTAAGAGTATAATTTATTAATATAATAAACCATCTAGTATTTTAAAAGTTTAAAATACACCCTTATACTATTATAATTTTAAAAGTTTAGTAATTATATATATGTATAAGACAAGTCAGTCTTACGGTTAGTAGGCCTCATTCACGAAGTCGGTCTATAAGGGGGGTATAAGGTTACTGCGTATAAAATGGCGGTTTAATGGGTGTCCACTCTCACCCACCGTTTCCTTGACTGGTGGAGGGTTATTAGTCGAACGGGTAGGATAGGACATAAATTCTCATTAAAAGTATAATGAAAATACCAAGTAACTAAACACTTGTAAATTCCCAATCTTAGTTACTTAGGAAAAATGTGAATTTGGTGCTAACCCATGAAATTGCACTTTGCACCTTGCCAAGTTATTAGTGGAGCATGTGTGGTTAACCGACACACTAACTTGGACTAACAAGGGTGGCAAAGGGTAGCTTGATGTTTGTCATAGATCAATGGAGCGTGTGTGTTTAACCGACACATTGATTAGGTGATAAATGACATCAAGAGTACCAAGCTAACTTGCATGATTATTCACACATTGTTTGTGATCCTTGGTATCCCAGTCACAAACTTGAAGGGCATAATCGAGATTTAAACATGCCATTGAAAGGTTCAATGAATCTAAAAGGATCTAGGAATTTCAATTCATTTAAAACCTAATGTTCAATTTCGTTTTTCATGGTGGAAATTGGTAAATCGTCATTAACTACCTTCAAATATTTTGCAATTGGATTAAGACATCCCTCTTCCGAATTGTAAAATATCGTGTTGGTTCCTAGCCTTAATATTTCATTTGGGTGATATAATAAGGACTTAAATCAACAAAACTTGAATTTCTCCCTTGTAGATGTCCAGTTCAGACTACTATCGTCTTCCCAAATATTTTGGAAAAAGCTTTCTTTATAAAGATGATATTCCACAAGGTGATCAAGGTGAAAGATTAATCCATTCTTCATGCTGTAGTGGAACTTCTCTTCCTCCACCTCCTCCAATAATTCTCCCTGACCCACAAGTTCAAAGACTTGAAACGTTCAAGGTCACTTAAACCCTATTGGCTAGCAAACACCAAGATGGAAGGTCTGTGTGTACACATGTCTTGGAGATGAAGTCACACATTGACAGGCTAGCAATGTTGGGTGTCGTTGTTTCAAGGAAGTTGGCTGTTGACTTGGTTCTTCAATCACTTCCTACGTCATATAGCGAGTTCTTTAAGGACTACTATATGGGAGATCACGGCATGACCCTTATTGATCTAACATATTTACTTGTTGCTGCTGAATCAACAATGATTTGGCGCACTCGTAAATCAAATTTGATTGGAAGATCTACTTCCCAAACTTCCATGGACATTGACAATGGAAACATTGGAAGTCCAGATGAGCTTTCTCTTCCCAATGGAAAGGGATCGGCCATAGTGAACCCGGTTGAGAAAATGATAAAGAGAAAGGCTAAGTCTGAGATAGTCCCGTGTACCATTCCCAAAGATTCCATATGTTTGTATTGCCAAGAGAAGGGACATTGGTTGTGAAGCTGCCATTTTTACCTGAAAGATTGCAAGGATGGTAAAGTCAAAAGTTTGACTCTGCTTTAGGTAAGTCCATTATCTAAATCTATTGAGTTCCTATTTGGAGATTATATTACATTTTGATGTTTTGTAGAATCAAAGAAAAGAAAGGAAGCTTAAAGGAAGAGTAAGCTGATTCTGATCGTGAAGAGATGAATTTCGATCGCATGGTTCGATGATCAGAATTTTGAGCTGCTGCTTAAGAGTTATGACAGATTGCTTAGGAATAGATAACAACATTGTTATCATATGTATTTGCATTGTAAGGAAAACTTTTCCTCAATTTTAATAAAAAAAATTGATTTTATTTTATTTGAAGTTTCCTTATAATGGCATTTGTGAAAATTGTTTTTTATGTGTTTCTATTGATAGCAATATTGGAAAATGGATTTCATTCTTTCGTTTGTGGAAGTGTCAAGATTTACCAAATAAGGAAAGATTCTCATCACCCAAGTTTCAGTTGGATAGAAACTTGGAATCATGCAACTTGTATTGTGTGATGAATGAGAACTTCTTCTTTGGGAAATTAAGACTAATTCCCTGTCCACATGTATATGTGAGTCAAGTGAAGGACTAGGGGATCGGGTACTTACAAGATTAAGTATAATTCTAAATCATTGGAAAAGTTTCAATGTATAGTAGAACGAATAAGAAGAATCAAATTAGGCAGAAACATAAAAGTTTCTCCAATCTGAAACGAAGGGAGAGTATTTGAGTATTGTGTTTTATGATTGTCATAGTGATTATGAAACCATATCACAATTGATTCTCTAAGGACATCTTAGTGCATTTGTATGGCTAAGAATAGGAATCGTGAATTGTTGAAATGATTAATCTGGAAGATAAATCATACTTCTTTCCAAAATCAAATCTTAGAGTCACACTCCAAGATTGAGCCTTGAGTGGCATAATCTTAAGAAAGGTTTATAACACTTATCAAATGTAGAGAAAAATGTTTTCTACTCTTGTACATTTGAAATTGGTAAGTTGTGATGTTTTGGATAAGACAAAGACCAACTAAGGCCAATTATGTGAAGTATTTTTCTTGATAAGAATCCACACTAACTCTTGAATATCTGTTTGTCAAGGACAAAAGAATCTTATACGTCAAGAGGTCAGTGGGAGTCTTAAAGATCTTGAAAATTTTCAAGAACTAATCAAGAGTAAACCTATTGTTAATCACTAGCGCACGACTTGAGGTTTGTAACCTATCGTGTTGACATATTCTTGTTTCTGTGACCATTCCAAATGGCAAGAAATTAAGATTGAACAAGTTCAGTCCATATGAGTTTGGATTTGTCACTAACCTTGTCTTGTGTTTATGGTTATGACAAATTCACATGGATAGGAACACATACACCATAAAATCTAAGTGTCATAAGGTTTCTCTCCAATTCATGAAAATGATTGTGAGGAAACACTTTCACTAAGTAGATTTTAAGGAGATAGCAGTTGTGATATTTGCATTCTCAAATTCGATTATGATTACGACATCCCTCTTCATAGTTCGAATTGTGAGAAATGGCGAAGGGTCTAAACATTTGAGACTTATTGCTGTAAGTTCTAAAATTGTTAAGACACACATGTGAGCTATCTAAGGAAAGGTGTATGATTTTGAGAAGCCTAGATAAAGTATTATCGAAGCATATCATATCAGAAATCTGAACTTTGGTAATGAAAGTCAATGAGTATTGATTTCTAGAAGTCCAGCTGATTTCTGGGTACATGTCAAAGCTAGTGGGAGCATAAGTGTTATGCTAATGAGGATATAATTATTATGCTAGTGGGAGCATAATTATTATGGTGAGTGTTGCAAGTTCGCAATGTTAGTTATAGAAAACAAAAGTTTCAATTCGCAAAGTTGTAGGGTTTGAAAAATTGTTTTGCTATAATTAAGGGAGAGGAATTCATACTTCTTTTCAATTCTAAAATCTTAGATTGAGGTTTTAATCAAATTTAGTCAAGGACATATACGAATGTTATGTTGAAAAAATTTGACATAAGGAAATTCTATATATATGGAAATGTTAATTGCATTCTCAAAATTCGATTATCATTACAACATCCCTCTTCATAGTTCGAATTGTGAGAACATGGCAAATAGGAATATTGTAGCAAAAGACTGATCAAAGTATCATGTCTTTATGTTAGACATTATGAATCGTATCCCATATGCTTCGGGTATAGGATCGATTGCATATGCTATAATATTCTCGTGTTCTAATTTTGCAAGTGCCTAGGGCATTAATAGGGAAAAAGGAATAGAACCGGATATGACTAAAGTGGTTAAACAACTGTTAAGGACAATCTAAGGTTCGCCAAGGATTGGTCGCTTAAGGACAGTTGGAAGTATAGTAATGGATGGAACATATTGACATTATTATGAATAGACATGATTCTATTAATAATGAGTTGTCGTATGGCAAGATATGGAATGTTTCCATATTGGGAGTTGGAGATTAAGAATATATGAGAAAATTAGAAACTTTTACGCAAGAAGGATATTCAAAGGAATGTACTTTGAATTTGAGACTTCACTTCCTTGGAATTGTTTTGTTATCAATCTCTAGTGGAAAGTTTTGTAGTATCATTGGTCAAGTCTCTGTGACTTTTGGTAACATGACATTACAAAGGCTGCATTGCATGATAGTTTAGCAGTGACAAGAATTTGGAATTCTTACACTTGCAATAAAGATTTGGAATTGGGAAATGAACATCATTGAAATTATACAATGAATAATGTGTGCATGCTTGGAGCATGGGACAACTATTGTTTTAATTCAACTGTTAAGTTGATAAATCGAAACATTATACAATGAATAATGTGTAATCAATATGGTGATTAAATAAAAGGGGTTTTATTTATATTCATAAGTTCTGAGACCATATTCGATACGATCATTATTGTGTTTCACTTTGCATGTTTTGACTTCCCGAATAATAAGATTATTCAAACTATCCACAGTCGATCATACTTTGGAAGTAGGTATTGAGGCAAGACTGTCATGAATTTGGCTTGTAGATTGTCTACAGTGCTTAGACATAGCAAAAGATTGCTACAACATTCATGAGTGATCATAAGGTCTGAGTATTGGATTAAACCCATGCTCATCTGAATCACTTCATGGATTTTATCACGAGTGATCATGACACGATAATATCTTATATTCTTGAAACCAAGACATGTGAGTTGTAGTTTACAAGTCGGTTGCACATTGACATATGTAAACGCACCAGTAACTTTGTGTTATAAAACATATTGTTGTGTGTGATTTGATGAGTAAGTGCAAGCAAGCATTTGAGTCAAAGTTTATCCATTCCTTTTACCCTTAGAGGGATAAAAGTGATATCTATGGGCCCCTCAATGATTTAGTGATGACACCCAAAGCGCTTGGCCAAGCCTGGACTGATTTGATTTGTTCAATTAGTCGGTCGTCATAAATCGGAAATCGGGAAACAACAGATGGACATAGAGAATGATTATAATCCATGTATCATGTCCATACGATATCTAGAATGGAGGAATATATGATCCCTTATCTAATGGACGCGTCATTGACTAGGTCAGAGTTCGACAACAACTTTTAAGAGCTACGATTGCTAGTCGAGATTTTGGAGTCGTACTTGCAATAATAGTATTTAGACTTATCCAAGTGGGAGACTGTTGAATTAGGTGTCTAAGCCCATAACTATAATTGGTATGTACTTGACCCGAGAGTAGCATGGTCCATTTGGGTTGCATATCACCAGAACAATTTGATAGGATGGGCTTTTGAGAAGAGGTTATTTGTGATTCATTAATATATTATAAGTTCTAATATATTAATATGAAATCATGTGAGTTAATTAGTATTGATCAAGAATTAATTTGGAATTAATTTAGTGATCAAAAGAGACTAATTAAATTAATGGGGACTAATTGTGTAAATTAGTTATATATATGGTTTGGGCTTATGATACATGATGGACTAAGTTTATGGAAGAATCCATAAAGAGTTAGACCACTTGCATCATGGATTGTGGATAATAAGCCCAAGAGTATGGATTAGGGTTTACCCATGACTCTTGGATTCCTAACATATATATATATATATATATATATATATATATATATATATATATATATATATATATATATATATATAATATATATGACCCCATAGCTAAAATCGGATGCACTAGTGTTCTAAGAGTTCATGGAGCCGATTTCTAGTGCAAGAATACTCTCTCAAAAGTCATCATTTGTCCAAGGTGTGTTGTGAACCATTTGAGGCATCACACTTGGGGTGCTAAGTTCTTAAAGGCCAAAACTACAAGCTACAACAAAGAGGGAATTCTATAACTTAGTATTATGTTGTTTATATCAATTGTATGCTAGTTGTAGGCTTAAAGCTTTGGAAACAATATTGCATGTATAATTAGAGAAAACATAGATCCAAGGTTTTTCGGGTTGTATGTGCACCATAGGATGTCGTAGTATACTAAAACCCAACACCAATTATGCATCATGATGCACCATTAGGAGGCTTGATGGGCCATATGTTATTGGTGTTCCATATATGTTCCTGATGGGACATGCTATCCCTGGATAGCCACATATGCTATGACGTCCTCTATGATGAATAATATTGTTCAAGGTTTCTTAAATGTTGAAGATGCTCGAGAATTATTACTTTATGTGCTACAATGATGGTTAATGAGCCATGGTGATCTTGATGTGTCACTCTTGCATCATGATGAGCCACGATGGATCATGATGATCGATCATGTGTGTTGTTGATGCTTATGAGATGTAAATAAAGGATGAGTGTTCTAGAAGCTATAATTCATGGGCCTATGGGATAATAGGCTTGGCCGATTAGGGTTTTTCGGTTTGATCCCTTCAATATAAATAGGGATGCATGCTAAGCCATTTGGTATGTATTTTTTATCCTTAGTAAGTAAGACAAATCTCGGTTGCATTGTACTTCTAATCTCTGTTTGCAAACTATGTGAATAAAGAATACTCCCCACCAGCCCGTGGATGTAGGCCACTTTGACCAAACCACGTAAGTACTATGTTCTTGTATGATTTTGCTTTCGTGTGTTGTCTACATTACTTGCTAACAAGGGTAATAAAAACTTGGCAAGTGGCATAAAATTTGTTCTGAGCCTTGAAAATTATTGTCTGATTTCCTAAAAAGTGGCATCAAAGATGCGGTTGGTGTTCTGTTGAATGAAGATGGCATATTACAAATTTGATTTGGAGAAGTTCAACGGTTTGAATAATTTTACTTTGTGGAAGATGAAGATGAAGGCTCTTATGGTTCAACAAGGATGTGTAGTGGCACTGAAAGAAGAAGCGAAAATGCCAAAGGACATGGTGGCTAACAGGAAGGTAGATATTCTAGCAAGAGCGCATAACGCTATTCTGTTGAGTTTGATAGAAGAAGTATTGGGAGAGTTCGTGGATCAAATGAGTGCATCTGTGCTTTGGGAGTAAGTATGTGACAAGTATCAGAATAAATTATTGGTGAGCAGGCTATATTAGAAGCAACGTTTAGATACTCTTAGGTTTTTGGAAAGTACCTAAGTGAAGGATCACATGTATAACTTGAATAGGATCATTTTGGATTTACATGGTGTTAATGTAAAGATTTAAGATGAAGATTAAGCACTTATCCTCTTATTTTCACTGTCTAAATCTTATGACAATTTCGTTGATACCATGTCTTATGGTAGGAAAACAATCACTATGAATGATGTGAATGATTCTTTAATATCCATGGAACTAAAAAAAGTTCTACCTCGCGAAGAGGTTTCCAGTTCCGGTTTGTTTGCAAGTAGAAGAAGAACATCAGATGGAGGTTGATGTAACAAAGGGAAGTAAAGTTCCGAATATAAAGCCAACATTATATGTTATAACTTCAAGGAAAAAGGGAACTTTAAAAGAGATTGTTTCTTGCTGAAGAAAGGCAATAATAGGCTTGAATTAAGCAAGAACATTAATGATGTTATGGTTCAATGAAATTATGATGAAGGGTATGATGGTGAAGTTTTGACTATATATACAACTAGTTCTGTTGATGTTTGCACCATGGAATTTGGAGCATCTTATGACATGACATACAAGCATGACTAGTTCGAATCCTTCAAGGAGTTGAATTTAATATTCAAAATGGTTGATGATTGGGTGAGCAGTATCAAGACTAGCGGCACAATTCAAATCAAGATGCACGATGGTAAGGTAAGGAATCTGGGTTGCTTGTTCATGTAGGAATTTCGAAAGAATCTGATTTCTCTTGGCACTTTCGCAAAGGATGGAGTGAATTATTGTGGAGAAGGTGACTAGTAAGCGTCTCCAAGGGTGCTCTTGTTGTTATGAAGGGAAAGATAAATCCTCATGGGATTTATATCTTGGAAGGATCTACGACTAGAGGAAGGGATTGTATCCCATTTCTTAGACCAATATGATGATAAAAGAAATTTATGGCATCATAAGTTGGGACATATGAGCGAGAAGAGGTTGTTTGGTGGAGATATAATTGGAAATGCTAAATCTGATGAAGCTTGTCTTCAAGAGAAACAACATAGGGTGAGCTCGGTTCGATTCAACATTCAAGTAAGGAGATCCTCGAATGTGTTCACTAAGATCTATTGGGTCCCTCTCCTATGAAGTCTCATGGTGGATGTCAATACATTATGACTTTTATCAGTGATTACTCAATGAACACCTATGTGTACTTTTCTGAAGACAAAGGCCGAAGATGAAGTGTTTGGGTGGTTGAAGGAGTGTAAGACTATGGTTGAAAAACATATCATGAACTAAGTAAAGTCACTCAGAAAAGAAGATGGCTTGGAGTTTTGCAAGGCTTTGTTTGGAAAATTATACAAAATATAAAGTATAATGAGACATCGCACTGTATGACTAACACGATAACAAAAGCGGAGTGGCAGAACAGATGAACCAAACACTGGTGGAACATGCTCGGTACATGTAATTATATGTTGATTTATTAAAGCAATAATGGGCGGAAGCAGTCAACAGTGCTTGCTATCTGGTGAAGAGATCTCTATCAAATGTAACTAATTGTAAGAATACTAAAGAGGCATGGTATGGGAAACCCTCAAATCATTTCGGTTTATAAATGTTTGAATTCCCTGTTTACGCTCGTGTAAATGATGGTAAATTGGAGTCGAGGGCAATGGAGTGCATATTTTTAGGATATGCATCTAGAGGGAAATATCATCGTCTATGGTGTATAGGAGAAGGAAAGACTCCAAAATTTGTTATTCGTAGATATGTGACCTTTGAATCTGGTATATGTAAATAGAGAGAAGATGGTAAGTGTTTCATGGAACGATCAGGGTGCTAGCCAAAAGGTGGAGTTTAAAACAGAAATCCCACATAGTTTTGTTACAAATATGGAACAACAGGTTGGCATGGAACAACATAGACATGGGGAATCCTTCGAACAACCTAGGGAAGAAGTTTCAGGTGATGTTGATGCCAGGAAAGAAAAATTGAAGAATCTATTGGAGAATGAGCTTGCGGTGAATGATTTAGGAGTTGAAAAGAAAATAATAGTTTTGGTCGAAACTCAATCGAATGTATCAACCAAGGTGAATGAGGGGCCATGGTGTTGTATTTGAAGTGATTATTGAAATTAAAACAGAACTGCATAAGTGGTTTACAAGGAAAGCCCTAGATCCTTGCTAGGATCTCCAGCACAAAACCTTGGGAGGTGATAGTGATCACCTGCCTTGATTAACTATTTTGATTGAAATGTGAATTACATAAATGGAAGTATGTAAACGAGTACAAGTGTTGTAGTAAGTATAGTTGTGTGTAGTGTGAAGAGTATATGTATATTTATAGTCTAGTCTAAGCAACTAAAAGTCTGATATTGCTGCGATCCTCTTGAATAAGTATAACAGGTTGGTTTGACTTGGTATTTCTGGGTCTTAAGCCTGATTGAAATGTTTCTTCATTGATAATGAGTCTTATGTTGAATATTCCTATACATATGAGAAATAAGCAAAACATATAGACATTAAATTATATTAAGAAATATTAATGATAATTTTCAAGATGCTGGTATATGTCTAGGGATCATCAAATATCTTTAAGACCCAGGATCCTGAATAAGATGGAGGATTGTGGCTCTAACAATTGCCTACAAATTATACCTGCAAAATATTTAAGTTAATTTTGAATATTTAAAGGTATAATTTCATTTAAACGGAGATAAGGCTTTTGAAATTCAAACCCTAACGGATAAATTTTTATCCGTTTGATGCTCATGATGGCACTATCAAATCAATCTTCTCTCTTTTGTAACCTAAATAAATAGGGGTAAATAGTGAGATATTTCTTCTTCACTTTCTCTTGTTTTCTTCCAATCATCAGTGACTATCTCCAAAGATATCCTTCTTCTTCCTTCTGTTTAGTTTTTGCACTCTTTCAACCAGGACTAAAAAGATCACTCGCTCTCGTGCCGGTATCACAACCGCTTCTGATAACAAATTCATTGATCAAGCTCCTCACCTATAGTGAGACTTGCTCTTTTGACAACGAGGATATCAGGTACCTGAAAGCCAATGGGGCTTTTTCCACATATACAATCTTTAGGTGCTATGATGCTTCGATTTAGCCAGATTTTGTTTTGCCGTCTTGGGTATGCTTCCCTGAGTACTCATTTTCTTTGGGTTTGAAATACCCCTTTTCTGGTATCATGTCCAAGTTTGTTGAAACCACAAAAATCTCATACATCCAAGCCATGTCTTTCATTTCGAGGATCGTGTTTCAGATTAATCAGTTGAATAAATCCAATGATCTAGCATAGGTTTTGCTGAACTGGCTCATGTTTATGACCTTTTCTACCTGTGGGAACTCCCACTTTTTGCTCAAGCTCAAATCCAATAAATCTCCCCTCATTCTGAAATCAAAACACAATGACGGAGCCTGGAAAGAGAAGTATTTTTTTTGTGAGAAATGACTCTATTCTCGGCGGGGATCTCCTGCCAAAGACTTAGGTAAAAAAGGGTAGGATTTACTTGTTATCTATAAGGATCCTAAAGTTCAAGTTTGAAGAAATTGTTCTCCCCACTGAGGATACCGAAGACAAAGTTGAAAACTTTCTTACCCTATCTGCGGCTGATAGTTCTTCAAGCTTGAACTCTCTATTCTCCATGAATGTTGTTCCACCACTACTTTGATGTCTACCCGTAAAGATCCTACTTTCTATTCGTTACTTTCTTTATTTTTGGGATCTGAACTAATTTGGATTCTTCGTTAAATATAGGATCCAAAGCTACTCGCTCCAGTGCTTGATTTGGCCTCTCTGATTTGGAAGATGACATGTCCAGTGGTTTGATCGTGGTCAAGAAGGAAAAAGTTACCTCCTCTCTTCCTACGAAGAGGGCTCATATTGATCTCAATGTTAAGACCCCACGTTCTCAAAAGAGGAAAACTGATGAGGTCATAGATTTGAGTATAGAAAACCTTAGAGCTGATGAAGCACTCAGGAAGCTGGTCTATTTTTCTCAAGCAGTAAGCATTTCTTGAATTATGGTCATTGTTTTCTTGGTTTCATCTTCACTGATATTGTTCTTGTTTGAGATCTACGACCATATTTCTCGCTCTACTGCTGATTTGAAGGTCAGGGTTGAGAAGGCTGAGTGTGCCTTAAAGGAGCAGGAGAGGGTATGGAAGGCCACCAACGAGGATCTGTTAATGATGGTGGGGCTGCTGAGAAAAGAGAAGGCTAAAAAAGAGGATGACAATGCTGTGAGGGTTACATAAGAGATTACTGAGGTGAAGGGTAGCGTTGTTGTGGCTGTTTGGGAAGCTAAAATCAAACTTGCAGAGGATGTGGCTGATGGGTTTTGAGCACTACAACGTTCCTATGGTGTACATGCAAACCCTAAAGCTTTGGATCTAGTTTGTCTAATGAACATGCAATAATCATCCAAAGCCATAAACCCTAGATCTAGCATGTGATAATCAAATAACATATGAATTAGGGTTTAGATATTACCTTGATTGTTATGTAGCAATAACAATCTCAATTCCTTATTGTAATTGGTTTCTAAAAGCTTAGTGTCACAAGTGTCACACCTCTAACGGAGTCACAAACACCATAAGCAATAAGGATGAAGAAGGAGAAGAGAGAAGACACCAAAAACGTCTAGAAACCCTAAGGAATCAGTTAGCCATGTTTTTGGTGCCCTAGGGGTCCTTAAATATGTGAGGCTATTAGGGTTTTGAACTAGTAAACCCTAATCTGACTGCTTAGGCCCTAAGCAACCCATGGACTCCTCCTTTAGAGGCCTTGGACGAATTCTAATGGGTTTCCCCATAGATTTCGTCCACTCCATCCTCTATGGAGTCGATTAGCCCAATATCCAACTATCACACAATTGACAGTTCTGGTCCCCTTTATTTAATTAATGTCTTTTAGCCACAAAATTAATTCTGATTAATTCTTGACTATTATTAATTAAATAATATGATTTCTCTCTTAATATATTATTCATATAATATATTAATAAATCATAATTAATCTCTTTCTCCATAAATCATCCTATCAAGTTGCTTTGGTGAAGGCAACCCAAAAGGACCATGCTCGCAATCGGGTCAAGTACATACCAAAATAGTTATGGGCTTAGACACTAATCCAACAGTGGCCAATGCTGAATCCTGGAATGTAGCTGGCTGGCGTGAAACCCTAGCCAAATTAATTGGTGAGCATATTAACACCAGTCAGGATCCTGCATGGCAGCTGAAGGTGGGAGGAGAGGAGTAAGAAGCAGAGAAGGTTCGAGGTGACGACAATTAGGCCGTAGTTTAGGTTTGAAAAACAATTTAAATATTTCTTGGGTTTGTAAGACAATTTTTACTTTTTTTTGTGGGGTTGGTGGGCATCCCTTTTTATTTTATGTTATGGTTGTTTATATCTTATTGCATGATTAACATGATTCATGTGGTTGTAGTAGTTAGTCAAGAACTCTTGGGATCTTAATTATCTAAAATAGTTAGTCATATGCTTACGATTTTTCAAACAGTTAGGATCCTTAAAGAAACAAACCTTTAGTTATAACTATTTTAGTCAAAATTTAATCAAGTGTAAATCAACAAAATTGTATGAGAGGATATGATGCTATAATCGAAACAAGTGATCAAATCCAGAGTATGTGACACAAGTGGTTTACAAGGAAAGACCTTGATCCTTTCTAGGACCCTCGACACAAAACCTTGGGCAGTGATCATGATCACCTTCCTTGTTAATTTGTGTTAATTGAAAGATGAGTGACAAATGAAATGTTGAATATACGAGTACAAGTGTTGCAGTAAGTCTAGGTGTGTGTTGTGTGCAAAATACATGTGTATTTATAGTCTAGTCTAAGGACCAATAACTCTGATATTCCAGGATCCTATCGAATAAAAATGAACACGTTTGTTTGACATGATATTCCCAGGTCTTCTCCGTGACTGAAGTGATTCTTCATTTAGAATGAGTCTTATGTTGTCTAATTTTATATATGTGAGAAAAAGACTATAAACATATCCGTTAGAGGTGTTAGGAAATAATAATAATAATGGTCAGGATCCTGAGATATGTTCGAGATCGTGAAACTTCTTGAAGATCCGAGATCCTGAATCGGGTTGAGGATCTTGGACCTAACAATTACCCCTAAATTATACCTGCAAAATATCTAAGTTAATTTCAAATATTTAAATGTATAATTTTTAAATATATAAGAAAAGTAATGATTTTGAAGTTTTAATGGATAAGGTAATTTGAAACCCAACGGATAGGTTTCTAGTCGTTGTAATAGGCATAGTAATCTGTCAAATCACCCTTCTACCTTTCGACGATTTTCGCATAAATAGGGCATTCAGTCTCGTGATTATTCTTTACTCTTTTAGCTCCCTTCCATATGCTCATTGAATATCTTCGAAGGTACTTTTGTTGTTTCTTTTCTCCTTAACTTCTTTGTAACGTCTGATTCCTGGTACGCATTTAATTATTATTTATTCACTTTTGAAGAGCTACTCGACGAGTTGGGAGCCCCAGACTTGTCGAGTAGAAATGAGATTGGACGCGGGATTTTAAGTCGTCTACTCGACTAGTTGAGAGCCTCGACTCGACGAGTAGGTCTGCCAGAATGAAACCCTAATTTCAGGGTTTTGCACCCTATTTAAGCATCTTAATCCCCACTTGCTGGCCTCATTTCCAGCCTCCAAGTCCCAAACCCTAATCCACGAAACCCTAGTGCCTTGTAAGAGCTTGTGAGTTGTTTTGAGTGAAGATTGTGTGTTTTAAAGCTTGTTGAAGAAGGAGGAGCTTGGAGATTCAGAAAGAAGCTAGTAGTTCCAGAACCAACATCTCATTCTCTTCATTTTTTGGTAAGCAAGTCTTAACCTTGCTTAGTAGCTTGATAGATCTCCTTCTTTTCACTTTATCGGTTTTTTGGTCCAAGAAGCTTAGTCCTTGGGAAATGGACGTCCCACGTGATTTACCTTTCAGATCTGGGGTCTAGAACGGGTTTCATGTCATAAAGGTGCAAACTGTATGACCATGGAAGCCCCATGCAAGCTTTAAGGTGTTATTTTGGCCTTTTAAGCCCCAAAAGGCCATGCATGGAAGGAATGTCTGAGACTTTACGTGTTCATTTGGTGTCTGGGACCTAGATCTCAGTTTTCATGCTTTGGATTGGAGTATTATGGCTTTTGGACCAAGATCTATGTCCTAGAGAACTAGAGTTTGAGCTAAACCCATTAAGAAGGACTATTAACAGGTAAAGTTAGAAACTTTAACCTTAAAATGGAATTTCCAGTGTAGATGAAGTATGGAGTTTGGATCTGAAGAGTAGGGGCTTAATCCTTTAAGAAGGCCCAAACATACTGAAGAACTCGTCGAGTCCATAGAGGAACTCGACGAGTTGAGTCGTTTTGTCCCGATTCTGTACCAGATAGAACTCGACGAGTCAGGGGGATGACTCGGCGAGTTGGATCACGATTTCAGGATTTCTGAGTTATAGAACTCAGCGAGTTGAGTCAACCCAAAATGTTGACTTGACCATAATGTTGACTTTGACCAAGGGTAATGTAGTCATTCTACCCTAAGAAAGATTTTGGATATTGATTAAGTGTTATTGTGATGATGTTAGCTGGGGAGTCGCAGAAGCAGCCGATAGAGATCCCTTACCGAGAGATTCAGCAGCCAGCTTTGTGAGTTGAGTTTTCCTCCATTAGGAACGAGTCGAAGGAACCAATGTCGGCTCGTTTATGTATGATAGCGTATGCCGGACTTAGGTCCGATGCCAGGGTTAGCCCGATGTAGTTTATATGTTTCTGTACTTCGGTATGATATCGAGCCAAGCCCGATGAATGTTTTTATGGTTGATGTCTTCATGATTCTTGCATGTGTTTGTTTATATGTTTCGGGCTTTGTTCTGATGTTGGGGCAATCCCGAGGAATGTTTAGCTTATATGTACGTGTTATGTGTTCCGGGCTTTAGTCTGATGTCGGGGCAAGCCCGGGGAATGTTTATATGTTTATGTTATCTGTTTATGATATATGCTTTTTGATATGTTATATGTATACCGGACTTCGGTCAGATGCCAGGCGGGGCCCGATGTCGGGAGGGGCCCGATGCCGGATTCATCCGATGTCGGGCGGGGCCCGATGTAGTGGGCAAGGCCCAATGTATGTATTATGTGATTATGTGCATGGTATGTGGTAGTTTGGGGAAACTCACTAAGCTTCGTGCTTACAGTTTTTAGTTTTTATTTCAGGTACTTCCGCTAGTAAGGGGAAGAGCTCGGGATGACCACATGGCACACACCACAGCTTTTAGCCTGGTAGGATTCACTCTGATGTTTTGACATATGATTTTGATATATTTACAGATGTTATGATATTTTTGAGATACACGGGTTATGGCTTTTATATGATGAATGATACTTTTGGTTTTTATTAATGAAAAAAAATGAATTTTTTGGTCTGTATTTTTGGGATGTTAATTACATTCTTCTTCATTAATCATGGGCAAAAAAGCAACTCGCACTCGCACAAGCGTCATCCGTATTCCTGATGATGATTTCATGGATCAAAATGCACTGTCTTTCGAGAAGACTTGCTTTTTTGATGACAACGACATTGAAGCTCTGAGGTCAGGTGAGGCTTTTCCTGACGACACCATTTTTAGAACTTTCGATTGTAATATCTAGTAAAACTTTGATTCTTCCTCTTGGGTCTGTCTTCCAAAATGTCCGTTTACCCTAGGTCTTTCTGATCCTTTTCCTTGGATCGTTTCTGAGTTCTTTGAGATTACCAAAATTTTGTAAATTCAAGCCATGCCAGTGGTTTAGAGGATCCTTAGGCATTTTGGATCTTAAAGATTTCAAGTTTTACAAGAACCCTTGGGATCTTAAGAACCCGAAGTAGATAGTTATCATCTTAGGATCTCAAAATGGTTGGGATCCTTAAGAAAAGAAGCTTTTAGTTATTACGTAGGAATTAAAAATAGCTTTTTAAGAGATAAGGATAGACAGAGCCTGATGATCTTTAGGCTTTATAATCTTTTGACTTAAGAGAAGCCTAGAGCTATGATCCCTTTATTTCCATATGATTTTGTAGTTCGCATAGACAAGGATCCTACTTTAGGAGTTCATACGTGAAAATCCATGCTAGGCTTTTGTTTAGCAAATAGTTGGGGAGCATCCCACCTTAGGTAAAATTGAGAATAATCCCAACTTAGAAAATAACTAGGGAGGATTCCACCTTGTAATGTGATAAGCTTATAAATTTTCTTGGGAAGATCCCAATTAAAGATAACATGTCTATTTTAACCTTAGCCAATTACTGGGGAAGATCCCAACTTAGGGTAACATGTTAATGTTATAAATCTTAGGTATTTACTGGGGAAGATCCCAACTTAAGATAACATGTTAATGTTATAAGCCTTACGTATTTACTGGGGATGATCCCAACCTACGATAACATGTTGATGTTAGAAATCATATATTTAAACGTTAAGATCTTAAGATATGTTCAGAAATAAGATGGTTTCCTAGTAACTATAGCGTGGAATGATCCCTTTATTCACATCCCATAGTTAGATATCGTGCGTCCAAGCGAGGTGTAGAAACCTAGTCTCATGTGAAATAGGTAATTAACTCCTTAAACGTTAGAGGGGATTAAGTACACTTAATCGTAAGAGAAATGATCAGTCTCTATTCGTAGTTATTGGGATCCCTGATATACTGCATGTTGCAAATGATACCCTAGGGTGGGTGTTAGCCTGGCTAACGCCTCTCTGATGCTTAAGTTAGTAATTTCTTTGATAATAAAGAATTAAAATAAAAGAAAAAGGTAAAGGTAAAGAATGTGTACCTTGGACTTTGTTAGAAAATGAAATACTTTGACTTACATGAAATATGATTTCAAGTGTATAGTGTTCCAGGATCATGGTAAGATGTCCACTTCGAAGGTAGCTAGCCAATATGCCCAATTTCATGCTTTTGAATCGATGAGAAAAGGCCCTTACCATTTAGGTGCCAACTTGCCTGAACTAGCATCCTTGGTATTTTGGAACACTTTCCTAAGAACCAAGTCACCTACCTAGAATCTTTTGACTTTTATGTCTTTGTTTAAAGGTTTTGTGATTCTTTGTTGTTGAGCTACAATGCGGATCCTGGAAAGATCCCTGAGTTCATAAATAGTGTCGGTATCCTAGGCCAGGAACTCATCATTGTTTTTCTGATCTTGGAGTTGGTATATTGTTGTAGGGATCACCACCTCAGTTGGTATCACAACTTCTATTCCAAACACTAAAGAATATGGAGTTTGACTTGTGATTGTCTTTGATATGGTCCTATCTACCCATAAGATGAGAGCAAGTTCTTCGGCCCATCTTCCTTTCTTCGCATCTAACTTTTTCTTCATATAATTAACTATGATTTTGTTGCTAGATTCTGCTTGACCATTGGCTTGCGGATGAACAGGACTGGAAGTCATTTTTTTAATTCCCCAACCGGTGAAAAAGTCTCTAGTCTTTTTTCTTTTCAATTGGGACCCATTATCTCATACGATTTTAGCTGGGATCCCGAACCTGGTCAAGATATTATGTTTAATAAATGAGACTACCTATTTATCTCTTACCTGACCAAAGGCTTCAGCCACTATCCACTTTGCGAAATAGTCTGTCATTACTAGCATGAAAACCTTTCCACTAGGGGCCTTTGGTAAATTGCCAACTATATCCATTCCCCATTTTCTGGATGGCCATGAAGAGATGGTGGGGTATAGAGGCTCTACCGATTGATGGAAGATGTTACTATGTCTTTGACAAGCATCACTATAACATCCCAATGATGAGGTATTTCAATTTTAACCCTATGTATGAAGGAATATTGCATTTTGACCCTTGGGCTTCAGAAGGGTGCAAGATTGGCCCATAGTGGCATTTTGGTGATTTTGGCAATAAGTTAGTATGATTGGCATATGTTCTGTACGCTAGGCGTACTGGGGCGGACTCTAGTATGTTGGGCGTACACCGCGTACGCAGGTCATACATGGTAAATCCTCAAACCCTAATTTTTAGGGTTTGGTCCATATATAAGCATCATTATCAACTCATTTCTAATTCCCTCATCAGCCTCCATGTGAGAAATACATCCCTCTAGCTAACCCTAAGTGAGAAGAGTGTATCTTGAGCTTATCTTTGTGTTTTGTGGTATTCTAGAAGAAGAAGAATGTGGTGAGAAGACCTTGGAGCTTGGAAGCGACTTGGACCTAAGATTCCCTCCTTGCTAGCAACCTACAACATGTAAAAAGGTCATAACTTGATAATCTTATCTTGCAGATCTAGCCATTTCTTCAATTCGGGAATTTTAGGTCCCAACTTTGATGATTCTTGAACATAGCATGCTCTTAATCAAATAAGTCATCCTTTCAGACCTTATGGGGGGTCTTGAGTCATAAAAATATGGTCTTGATGCTTAGTTTCTCCCCATGGATGTTCTGGAAGGTCTTAAGGTGTTAAAAATAAGGATGGTTCACACCGGATGTGCATTGACTACTAGGAGTTGAACAAGTTTACGGTGAAGAACCGTTATCCCCTACCATAGATTGATGACCTCTTTGATCAGCTGCAGCGTGCATCTTGGTTCTCCAAGATCGATTTGAGCTCAGGTTATCATCAGGTGAGGGTTAGAGAGGAAAACATGGAGAGGAGCATGTTTCGAACTCGTTATGGTCATTACGAGTTCGTGGTGATACCATTTGGGCTCACCAATGCGCCTGTAATGTTTGTACACTTGATGAATCGGGTATGCACGCCGATGCTCGATCGATTAGTTATCATTTTTATTAATGATATCTTGGTTTATTCCAAGACCATGGAGCAGCACGAGTAGCATCTTCGAGAGATTTTGGGAGTATTGAGGCAGGAACGTCTGTTTGACAAGCTCTCGAAGTGTGAGTTTTGGTTACGAGAAGTCCAGTTCTTGGGGCATCTCTTTAACCAAAATGATATTTTGGTCCATCCGACCAATATTAAGGTCGTGATGAAGTGGGAGGTTCCTAAGTCTTCCTTAGAGATCATGACTTTCTTGGGTTTGGCAGGATATTATCAGAGATTTATCCAGGATTTCTCCAAGATCGTTGTACCCCTCACTCGTCTGACGAGGAAAGGAGTAGATTTCCAATGGGCCCCCGAGCAACAAACGACATTTGAGACACTACGACAGATGTTATGTGAGGCCCCGATGTTGACCCTTCCGGGGGGTGTCGAGGATTTAATGGTATTTTGTGATGCATCTATCAATAGTTTGAGGGCGGTTCTTATATAGAAGGGGCAAGTCATTGCAAATTGAGAGGAGCATGTTTCGAACACGTTATGGTCATTACCAGTTCGTGGTGATGCCATTTGGGCTCACCAATGCGCCTGTAATGTTTGTACACTTGATGAATCGGGTATGTACGCCGATGCTCGATCGATTAGTTATCATTTTTATTATTGATATCTTGGTTTATTCCAAGACCATGGAGCAGCACGAGCAGCATCTTCGAGAGATTTTGGGAGTATTGAGGCAGGAATGTCTGTTTGACAAGCTCTCGAAGTGTGAGTTTTAGTTACGAGAAGTCCAATTCTAGGGGCATCTCTTTAACCAAAATGATATTTTGGTCCATCCGACCAATATTAAGGTCGTGATGAAGTGGGAGGTTCCTAAGTCTCCCTTAGAGATCATGACTTTCTTGGCTTTGGCAGGATATTATCAGAGATTTATCCAGGATTTCTCCAAGATTGTTGTACCCCTCACTCGTCTGATGAGGAAAGGAGTAGATTTACAATGGGCCCCCGAGCAACAAACGACATTTGAGACACTACGACAGAGGTTATGTGAGGCCCCGATGTTGACCCTTCCGGGGGGTGTCGAGGATTTAATGATATTTTGTGATGCATCCATCACTAGTTTGAGGGCGGTTCTTATATAGAAGGGGCAAGTCATTGCATATGCTTCTCGATAGCTGAAACCGCATGAGGGACTATCTCCTACTCATGACCTGGAGTTGGCGGCAGTGGTGTTTGCCCTCAATATTTGGAGACATTATCTATATGGGGTCCGTTGTACCGTTTACACGGATCACAAGAGTTTGCGATATCTTATGGAACAGCCGAACCTAAACATGAGGAAGAGCAGGTGGCTTGACGTGGTCAAGGATTATAACTATGAGATCCTATACCATCCGAGTAAAGCCAATGTGGTCGCAGATGCTTTGAGCAGCAGTTCGGCTAGATCATTAGCTACGGATATGTGTATGAGGATATCCATTGGTTCTCTACTTTTGGATTTCATCAAAGGGGCACAAAGAAAAGGACTCAATAAATAAAACTGGAAACAAGAGAGGATCCGGGGCGATAACCAAATATTTGTCACGATAGGCGGGGATTGTTGACCAGGTGTGGTCGGGTATGGGTTCTGGTTTCTGGTGGGATCAGACATATTGTTTTGGAGGAGGCTCATAAGTCTCTATTTTGGATACACCCGGGAGCCACCAAGATGTATCGGGATTTGAGACTAAGTTACTGGTGGCCGTGTATGAAAAGGAAGATAGCATGGTATGTTGAGAGGTGCTTGACCTGTAGGATGGTCAAGGCCGAGCATCAGAGGCCGTATGGCAAGCAACAACCTTTGGAGGTTCCCATGTAGAAGTGGGGACAAAATACCATGGAATTTATCACCAAGCTATCAAAGACTGCCAAGGGTTTTGATACTATCTGGGTCATCATGAATCCATTGACCAAGAGTGCCCACTTTTTGGCCATCCGGGAGAGTTCCTCAACCGAGAAATTGGCCGATTTGTATGTTCGGGAGATTGTTGCTCATCATGGGGTTCCAGTTTCCATTGTATCAGACTAAGATGTTTGGTTCACTTCCTGATTTCAGCACTGCTTAACATCTGCATACCGACGGCTAGAGTGAGCGGACAATCCAGGCACTTAAGGATATGTTACGGGCTTGTGTTATAGATTTTGGTGGGCGTTAGGATTCCTAACCACCTCTTGCGGAGTTTTCCTACAACAGTTATCACTCCAGCATTGGTGCCCCGCCTTTTGAGCTCATGTATGGTCGGAGATGTCGTAACCTAGTTTGTTGGGGGGAGGTTGGTCACAGAGTCATGGGAACTACTGAACTTGTCCTCCATACCACGGAGCTTATCCAGAAGAGCAGCCAGATATTGCAACCATCTCAGATTCGGCAGAAGGGTTATGCCGACCGACGCCGATCAGAGTTGGAGTTTTAGGTCGGCGATATGGTACTACTGAAGGTATCACCCTGGAAGGGTGTGATACACTTTAGGAAAAGGGGAAATTAGGTCCCCAATATATTAAACTGTTCCATATGATTGCCAGGGTAGGCAGGGTGTCCTACCGGTTGGATTTGTCGAGTGAGCTGAGTCAGATCCACAACACTTTCCATGTTTCGCAGTTGCAGAAGTGCATGTTGGACGATGAGGTAGTGGTCCCTTTAGATGATATTCAGGTCGATGAGTGCTTGAATTACATTGAGAGGCCGATAGCGATAGTGGAGAGAAAGATGAAGGTCCTACTTTACAAGGAGATACCTTTGGTAAAGGTTCAGTGGCAACACCGGAGAGGCTCTTAGTGGACCTGGGAGCCAGAGGCGGAGATACAGGAGCATTATCCAGAGTTATTCACAACGGCTGACTTCGAGGATGAAGTCTAGTTCAAGTGGGGGAGAATTATAACATCTCGATTGTGAGGTATTTAAATTTATCCCTATATATGAAGGAATATTACATTTTGACCCTTGGGCTTAAGAAGATTGCAAGAATGGCCCATAGTGGCATTTTGGTGATTTTAGCCATAAGCTAGTACGTTAGGTGTACTGGGGTGGACTCTAGTATGTTGGCGTACACCGCGTATGCAAGGCATACGTGGTAAATCCTCAATCCCTAATTTTTAGGGTTCGGTCCTTACATAAGCATCATTATCACCTCATTTCTCATTCACTCATCATCCTCCATCTGAGAAAAATGTCCCTCTAGCTAACCATAAATCAAAAGAGTGCATCTTGAGCTTATCTTTGTGTTTTGTTGTATTCTTGAAGAAGAAGAAGAATGTGGTGAGAAGACCTTGGAGCTTGGAAGCAACTTGGATCTAATATTCTCTCCTTGATAGCAACCTCCAGCAGGTAAAAAGATCATACATTGATCATCTTATCTTGCAGATCTAGCCATTTCTTCATTTAGGGCATTTTAGGTCCTAACTGTGATGATTCTTGAACATGGCATGCTCTTAATCGAATAAGTCGTCCTTTCAGACCTTCTGGGGGTCTTAACTCATAAAAATATGGTCTGCTTAGTTTTTCCCCATGCAAGCTCTGGAATGTCTTAAGGAGTTAAGAAGTTGGAATTTTGTGTATTAAGCACTTAATGGGCATGCAAAGTCATAAATTTGGAAACTTTATGACTCTTAATGTTATTTTGGCCTTGGATCTGAAATGTGGACGTGAGAGCTTAATGCATTAAGCTCTTCTTGAGAAAAGAAAATGATGAGTGTACATCGTGCGTAACCCAGCGTACGCCACACATATGTGGTCAACCTCCCGACTCTGATCAAAGCCCGAGTTCGTCCAACGTTGGAGCTGTGTACGCCCCGCGTACTCAGCTGACTGGACCAAGTTTACCGTTGACCATGACCGCTGACTTTCACTTTGACCAGGGCTGACCAAGTATGACTTAACGAGCATTTTGGGTATTTTGAGTTATAGTTAAACCTTGGTCTCTACCTGTTGAATAGGTGATGTGACAACCCGAAACTTTTTCCGTTACCGTTAGTCGAGACCCGTTAATAACATTTAACTTTTATTGAGTTCCGTCAAATTCCTTTGGTTTGGATAAATCATTTAGTTTTATAATTTAATTATATATATGAGTCGGAACCAAAATCATGCGAAAAACCCGAGTTTCTAATGAAAAAACAAAGTTTTCGGCTGAGTGATGTTCACGGCCGTAAACTCGTTTACGGCCATACACTCGTTTACGGCCAATGACAGGTGGACCCCACCACCGACCATGAAAACCCCCTATAAATATGAGCAACTACCCCTCATCTACACTTTTCTGACCGAAAACTCTCTCCTTCTCTGCCTAAACTTTTTTCCGTAAACACCAAAAACACCCTTATTCTTCCAGAAATCACCGATAATCACCATTGGGAGTTGTTTTGGAGCATCTAAAACGCGTTTTCATCGAAATCCAACATCACTGTTCTTGAGTTTACGGCCGTACACGCTTCAAATCTTCAAAGACCGTAAACTGTTTACGGCCGTAAACCCTTCAAGGGGCTGTTCACGGACGAGAACAGTTCACGGCCGCAAACTCCTTCACACCGTGAATCTTGGCCGCAGACCACTTTTCCACCTCGATCGAGTCTCGGTAACATTCCTAAGCCAATGAAAAGTGTTTTTCCAACACTATAATAAGTGATTTCACTAATAAAATACAAATATGTATTAATTGTTATTAGGATTCCGTTGAGTGCCGCGTACATCAACTCGAGGGTCTTCATTCCCAGTTTCGTTATCCGACGCTTTCACACAACTAAACGTGAGTTCATACCCCTACGCTTTTATTATTTTTAATGTTTTCAGGAGGGAAATACAAGACAAAAACAAATGATTTTGTGAACTTATACAAAAGAATTTCAACAGGTTTAAAACTTATGCAATTGATACAACCAAAAGATTTCCATGTTTTATATAATATTTAGATATTTTATCCCTTTTGTAACATTCTGAGCATAAGGGATGTTTTCAACGTATATTCATAATTGCATAGTTTTCAGATCAATACATGAACCAATTACACAACATACATGCAAACTATAATAGGTATAGTTTGGGATTTTCAATACACGAGTTTACAAATTCAGAGTCATACATTAACAAACACATAAACTATGACAGACTTAGTTTATGTTACATGATATACTTTACTACTTTCGGAATTCGAGAGTACTACATTAAATAATTATTTAAGTATAATTATTGTTACACTACAAGTGTATAACCGATTGAAATACAAGAGAACAATACAGAGCTACATGTAAACTAGTTAATACAGGATTGTGAGACAACACTTCAATTGTACCCTTCGGGGTCCAGGTTAAATCCTAACATAGTATAACCAGAGTCTCCTGGAGGGAGAGCGTGATATTTGTGAATAGATCTATTCGGGATTGACAATCCCACACCTGAACTGCTAACAACGGTTAGGCAGGCATGCCTGGGGTGACAAATATCATATTGTTCGACACCTGAAGAACATCGTTGAGGTCACTAGGTCATATCAAGCATGGTTATACGACTCACAATAGTATAAACTAACCTTATTATTTATGAGATTCCTTTCTTCTTTAGTTTTATTTTCATTAATAAAACTAGTTCATAATACAGCTAGAGGATTCAAGGGATTTCAACTCATAGTTTTATTTTAAGTAATGAAACTACTATCCATAGTGGTGTAACCAGGGTTTTCAAACAGGACATTCTATTCATTACTGGTGATAGCCAGGGTTTTCATACAAAAGGGTTTTTCATTCAAAACAACGTTATACAATACAACTGGTGGTAATTAGACATACAAGCTAATAAATTATACACTACTACAGAACACAATATCAAACGTATATGTTAGAAAATATTGGATTTTCTTGGGAAACATACAAACATTTTACAGATTCAATGACATGATTTTCATTACAACAACATGCTTATGAACTCACTAGCTTTATGATGATACTCTTTTTCAAAATCGCTTGTATTCTCAGGAAATCAGTAGACATGTACCTCGACAGAGTTTTGAGAAGACGAAGCGTATAGAGTCTCCTCTTTCTTTTTGCTACTTTTGATTTATATAATTATGAAGCAAACAGATGTAAATACCTTTTTATATATATTCAATGTAATGGTTGTGTTTACTTTGATTACTATGATGCAATAGTTGTGATACTACATATGACGTCATCCACCCCCGGACGTTTCCGCTGTTCAGGTTTGGGGGTGTGACAGATTGGTATCAGAGCTCTTGTTTATAGTGAACAAAGTATACCGAAACTTACATGGTATACAACTATAAACAATAAAGGGGCCGAAGTGGTCTGTAACTAAAAGTATACTTTAAAAATACAAGTACTTTTACAAAAAGTATACAAGTATACATACGCATAAGAAGCTATATCATAGTAAAAATTACATAAAAGTATTTAAGACAAGTTGGACGCTATGGTTAAACCTGGGCAGTTATGTAGTCATATGTAGGGCCAATATAACCTGATCAACTATATTTGTCCGAGATATGATCAACATGTGTTTGGGAGTGACTATGGTGTTGCGAGAAGTCTAAAACTCACCAAATCATATACAAATGAAGCAAAGTTAAAATACTATAGGAGTATTTTATGGTTCTATAACACTACACAGAATCATCACTATTAGCACAAATCCTTATAACGAAAGACATGCAGTTCCTTGTTATTGTTAATAACTATCATTATAGGTCTTTATTATCGTTGTAGGATTAAGATATATCTTGCTCGAAAATATCCAATTCATGATAAGCATAGAAGACTCATCGTCATTTATTTTTCCTTGTATCTTTTAGAGAAAAGATGCCTCCTAGAAAGAGACCCAACAAGCAGAACAACAATCCTCCGCCGCCGCCACCTCCTCATTTCGATCCTGTCATGTTCCAGGCAGCAGTTACAGCTGTTGTGGCTGCTGCAATGTCTCAAATGAATCCGGGCGGCGCTGGCGGATCAGGAGGTGGACCCGATCCCTGTAACCTTGACGGCGGTTAGGGACATCAAAAGGAGTGTTCCTATAAGGATTTCATGAATGCAAAACCTAAATCTTTCGACGACAATGGAGGAGTCATTGCCCTAACCCCATGGTTCGAGAAGATCAAATCGATTTTCGAAATTTGTGCTTGTTCGGAGGCCAGCAAGGTGAAGTTTGCCGCCTGCAGCTTCACTAATAGAGCATTGACTCGGTGGAATAACTAGGTCAAATCCCTAACTCTGCCGGTAGCAAATGACATGGGTTGGGAAAGCTTAAAAGAGCTTATGCTTGTTGAGTACTACCCAAGGGGCGAGATGCAGAAGTTAGAGCACGAGCTCTAGAATCTAAAGATGAAGGGTTCCGACATTGCCAGTTATACAGCTAGATTCTACGATTTGGCTCTTCTCTGTCCGGGGATGGTCACCCCGGAAAGCAATAAGATAGAGAGTTAAATTTGGGGATTGACGCCCCCAACTCAAGGAAATGTCCTGGCTGCTAAGCCTTCTACTTTTGACAGCGCCAAGTGCCTGGCACAAACCTTGATAGATCACGGGGTAGATCTCGATGAAGTAACAGCCGCTCCCGAACCACCAAAGGCGAGTGGTGGCAAAAAGAAGTTTTGGAACAAGCGAAAGGGTCAGTTTTCGCAGGAGCCCTCCAAGAAACAACAGGTAGTGGCAGTTCATGCTGCTACCACTCCTGCCGCTGTTCCTACAACTCAAGCACCTTCCAGTAGATATGCTGGTACCCTTCCGAGGTGTGACAAGCGTAACTTTCATCATCAAGGACCCTGCCGTGATATGCAATGCAATAGCTGTGGCAAGAAGGGGCACACAGCTCGATTTTGCAAGACACCAGCCCAACCAACCAATCAGGCTCTTGGAGCGGGCGTTGGTCAAGCCTGTTATGGCTGTGGGGAGATCGGGCACTTCAAGAGAAATTTTCCCAAGGAAACAACAGGTGGTAACATAGGGAAGGTGCTAGCGATGGGCCAAGATGAGGCATTTGCTGATCCCACCGTTGTTACAGGTACGTTCCTCCTTGACAGCTCATATGCATGCATTCTTTTCGATTCTGGTGCGGAGAGAAGTTTTGTTAGTAATGCATTTAAGCATCTACTCCAGCATAAACCCCAACCTTTAACCGAAACATTTACCGTCGAGATGGCTAACGGAAAGAAAGAGAGCACTAACGATATTTCATAGGCTGTATCCTTACCCTAAACGACCATTCCTTCCCAATCGATCTTATGTCAGTTTCCATAAAAAGCTTCGACGTGATCATCGGCATGGATTGGTTGAGCCCCAATCATGCTGATATCCTTTGCTACGAAAAAGCCATCCGTCTCAATCTGCCCTCGAGCGAAGCCCTTATAGTCTACGGTGATAAACTCAGCTCAAACCTTTGTATCATTTCGTCCATCCAAGGCTAGAAATATCTACGAAAGGAATGTCATGCATTCCTAGCCCATGTCATTGATGACAAGCAAAAAGTTAAAGACCTCGAGAGCATCCCCGAAGTCTGCAACTTTCCGGATGTCTTCCCCGAAGATCTTCCCGGAATTCCTCTCGAACGTCAAGTCGAGTTCCGTATCGACTTAATTCCCGGAGCTACGCCCGTAGCTAAATCCCCATACCGTCTAGCGCCGGCAAAAATGAAAGAGTTATCCAACCAGCTCAATGAGCTACTCAACAAAGGATTCATAAGACCAAGTTCCTCACCCTAGGGAGCCCCGATCTTGTTTGTGAAGAAGAAAAATGGATCCTTTCGGATGTGCATAAATTATCATGAACTGAACAAGCTTACCATCAAGAACCATTATCCTCTACCCAGAATCGACCACCTCTTCGATCAACTCCAAGGAGCCGGCTATATTTGAAAGATAGACCTGAGATCAGGGTACCATCAGTTGTGAGTCCATGAGAGTGATGTTCCCAAGACAGCATTCCGAACTCGCTATGGCCACTACGAGTTTGTAGTTATGCCCTTCGGTCTAACCAATGCCCTGGCGGTATTCATGGATCTAATGAATCGAGTGTGCCGCCCTTTCCTAGACAAGTTTGTAATCGTGTTCATTGATGATATACTTGTCTACTCTCGGAGTGAGGAAGATCATAAAAACCAATTGAGGCTAGTTTTAGAAACACTAAGGGCGGAGAAACTCTATGCAAAATTCTCTAAGTGCGAATTCTGGATCAGAAAAGTAACCTTCCTTGGTCACGTGGTTAGCGAGGAAGGCATACACGTGGACCCTTCCAAGATCAAGGCGATTGAGAATTGGTCAGCAGCGAAGACGCCCACGGAAATCCGTCAATTCTTGGGCCTCGCTGGCTACTATCGTAGATTTATCCAGAATTTCTCCAGAATTGCTAAGCCTTTAACCACCCTGACTCAGAACGGTGTACCCTTTTGTTGGGGAGAAAAGCAAGGCACTGCGTTTCAAACATTAAAGCAGGCCTTATGCATCGCACCTATCTTGTCTCTGCCTGAAGGGACGGAGGACTTCGTGGTCTACTGTGATGCATCCAATCAGGGCCTAGGCTGTGTGCTCATGCAGCGAGGAAAGGTTATTGCCTATGCCTCGAGACAGCTGAAAGCACATGAGGTTAACTATACAACTCACGACTTGGATTTAGGACCAGTGGTCTTTGCGTTAAAGATTTGGAGACATTATCTCTACGGAACCAAGTGCACTGTCTTGACCAACCATAAGATCCTACAACATATCTTTGATCAGAAACAATTGAACATGAGGCAACGACGGTGGGTAGAGCTACTCAGTGATTATGAGTGCGAAATACGCTACCATCCCGGTAAGGCCAATGTGGTAGCAAATGCCCTCAGCCGGAAAGAGTATTCAGGTCATAGAGTGAAGGCACTGACAACGACCATCCATTCCCATCTATCTGTACAAATCAGAGAGGCTCAGATGGAAGCCTTAAAACCAGAGAACATGTCGGATGAAGCCTTGAGGGGGATGGAAAAGAACTTGGAGCAGAGGAGACGGGTTTTACTATTTCATGGACCGGATCTGGACCCCAAAGTTCAGCGGTTACAGGGAGATTGTCATGAATGAAGCTCACAAGACTAGATACTCCGTTCACCCAGGTTCAGATAAGATGTACCTGGATCTCAAAAAGCTTTATTGGTGGCCAAACACGAAAGAAGAGATAGCTACCTTCGTGGGCAAGTTCCTGACTTACGCCAAGGTGAAGGTGGAATATCAAAAGCCCTCAGTTCTACTTCAGCAGTCAGAAATACCTGAGTGGAAGTGGGAAAGGATCACGATGGATTTCATCACTAAGTTGCCTAAGTCTCCGAGTGGGTACGATACCATTTGGGTAATTGTCGATCGACTGACTAAATCCGCCCACTTCCTGCCAATCAAAGAGACATTCAAGATGGAGAGACTTACACAAATCTATATCCAAGAGATAGTTCGTCTGCATGGTGTACCTGTGTCCATTATTTCCGATCGGGATAGCAGATTCACCTCGAGATTTTGGCAGTCACTGCAGAAAGCTCTTGGAACTAAGCCGGATATGAGCACAGCCTACCATCCTCAGACAGACTGGCAGAGTGAGAGAACAATTCAGACATTGGAAGACATGTTGAGAGAATATGTCATTGACTTTGGTAAGTCATGGGACACCCATTTACCCTTGGTCAAATTCTCATACAACAACAGCTACCATACCAGCATCAAGGCTGCACAGTCTGAAGCCCTCTATGGTCATAAGTGCAGATCCCCTCTGTGCTGTGCTGAGGTGGGAACATGCAGTTAGCTAAGGGTCAAGTCTCCGATAACACTCTCACGGGCCCAGAAATCATCCGAGAAACTACAGAAAAGATCATACAAATCCGGGAACGACTAAAAGCTTCAAGAGATAGACAAAAGAGCTATGCCGACAAGAGACGAAAACCTTTGGAGTTCCAAGTTGGGGACCGAGTTCTTTTGAATGTCTCACCCTGGAAAGGCATGATACGCTTTGGAAAGCGTGGAAAGCTGAATCCAAGATACATAGGATCCTTCGAAATCCTCGCTAGGATCGATCCTGTAGCATACAAACTTCAGTTACCCTGAGAACTTAGCAAAATTCATCCTGTCTTCCATGTCGCGAACCTTAAAAAGTGTCTATCCGACTAGACACTTGTGATCCCTCTTGTTGAGATCGAGATCAACGAGAACCTCAATTTTGTGGAAGAACCAGTCGAAATCATGGATCGGGAAGTCAAACGAACAAAACAAAGTCGCATACCGATAGTGAATGTCCGTTGGAATGCCAAGCGGGGACCTGAGTTCACTTGCGATCGCGAAGATTCAATGCAACAGAAGTACCCTCGTCTCTTTCCGAGTCTATTATTTTTATTCTATGTTTGAATTTCTGGACGAAATTCCTTCTATCGGGGGGATGATGTGACAACCCGAAACTTTTTCCGTTACCATTAGTCGAGCCCGTTAATAAAATTTAACTTTTATTGAGTTTCGTCAAATTCCTTTGGTTTGGATAAATCATTTAGTTTTATAATTTAATTTTATATTTATATATATATATATATATATATATATATATATATATATATATATATATATATATATATATATATATATATATATGAGTCGGAACCAAAATCACGCGAAAAACCCGAGTTTCTGATGAAAAAACAAAGTTTTCGGCTGAGTGATGTTCACGGCCGTACACTCGTTTACGGCCAACGACAGGTGGACCCCACCACCGACCATGAAAACCCCCTATAAATATGAGCCCCTACCCCTCATCTACACTTTTCTGGCCAAAAACTCTCCCCTTCTCTCCCTAAACTCTTGACCGTAAACACCAAAAACACCCTTATTCTTCCGGAAATCATCGAGAATCACGATTGGGAGTTGTTTTGGAGCATCTAGAACACGTTTTCATCGAAATCCAACATCACTGTTCTTGAGTTTATGGCCGTACACGCTTGAAATCTTCAAATCATCAAAGACCGTAAACCCCTCAAGGGGCTGTTCACGGCTGAGAACAGTTCACGGCCGCAAGCTCCTTCACATCGTGAATCTTGGCCGCAAACCACTTTTCCACCTCGATCGAGTCTCGGTAACATTCCTAAGCCAATGACAAGTGTTTTTCCAACACTATAATAAGTGATTTCACTAATAAAATACAAATATGTATTAATTGTTATTAGGATTCCGTTGAGTGCCGCGTACATCAACTTGAGGGTCTTCATTCCCAGTTTCGTTATCCGACGCTTTCACACAACTAACTGTGAGTTCATACCCCTACACTTTTATTATTTTTAATGTTTTCAGGGGGGGAATACAAGCCAAACACAAATGATTTTGTGAACTTATACAAAAGAATTTCAACAGGTTTAAAACTTATGCAATTGATACAACCAAAAGATTTCCATGTTTTATAAAATATTTATATATTTTATCCCTTTTGTAACATGCTGAGCATAAGGGACGTTTTCAATGTACATTCATAATTGCATAGTTTTTCAGATCAATACATGAACCAATTACACAACATACATGCAAACTATAATAGGTATAGTTTGGGATTTCAATACACGAGTTTACAAATTCAGAGTCATACATTAACAAACATATAAACTATGACAGACTTAGTTTATGTTACATGATATACTTTACTACTTTCGGAATTCGAGAGTACTACATTAAATAATTATTAAGTATAATTATTGTTACACTACAAGTATACAACGAATTCAAATACAAGAGATCAATACAGAGCTACATGTAAACTAGTTAATACAGGATTGTGAGACAACACTTCAATTGTACCCTTCGGGGTCCAGGTTAAATCCTATCATACTATAACTAGAGTCTCCTGGAGGGAGAGCGTGATATTTGTGAATAGATCTATTCGGGATTGACAATCCCACACCTGAACTGCTAGCTACAATTAGGCAGGCATGCCTGGGGTAACAAATATCATATCGTCCGACGCCTGAAGAACGTCGTAGAGGTCACTAGGTCATATCAAGCATGGTTATACGACTCACAATATTATAAACTAACCTTATTATTTACAAGATTCCTTTCTTCTTTAGTTTTATTTTCATTAATAAAACTAGTTCATAATACAGCTGGAGGATTCCAGGGATTTCAACTCATAGTTTTATTTTAAGTAATGAAACTACTATCCATACTGGTGTAACCAGGGTTTTCAAACAGGACATTCTATACATTACTGGTGATAGCCAGGGTTTTTATACAAAAGGGTTTTTCATTCAAAACAACGTTATACAATACAACTGGTGGTAATTAGACATACAAGCTAGTACATTATACACTACTACAGAACACAGTATCAAACGTATATGTTAGAAAATATTGGATTTTCTTGGAAAAAATACAAACATTTTACAGATTCAATGACATGATTTTCATTACAAAAACATGCTTATGAACTCACCAGCTTTATGCTGATACTCTTTTTCAAAATCGCTTGTATTCTCAGGAAATCAGTAGACATGTACCTCGGCAGACTTTTGAGAAGACGGAGCGTATAGAGTCTCGTCTTTCTTTTTGCTACTTTTGATGTATATAATTATGAAGCAAACAGATGTAAATACATTTTTATATATTCAATGTCATGGTTGTGTTTACTTTGATTACTATGATGCATTTGTTCTGATACTACATATGATGTCATCCACCCCCGAACGTTTCCGCCATTCCGGTTTGGGGGTGTGACAGGTGACCTGCAGTGTATTGTTCAACTATTCGTCAGACTGAGAGGTGCATTTCCTCATTGTTCTTGTTTGTCGAAGGCACCGATGTCAGCCCTTTTAGTTATGTATCCTTCTATATAGGATGTTGCTATACGGTAGTGATTTGTAGATCGGTCTGCTAGTCGGTTACTTGGTTATATGATTTTCTGTTCCTAGATATATGTTATTTGTCATGTATATGTTCACATGATATGGTAGGGTTGAGACTGTACTACTTTGTACTATAAGTAAACAGACCGAGGGTAATCCAACCAGGAGGTTATGGACCCTTTATGAATTGGGCAAGTCAACCGAGAGGTTGTGGGCCAGGGTATTCCAACCTAAAGGTTGTGGGTTATTGGTAATCCAACTAGGAGGTTGTGAACCCATTATCTGTTTGATTATATGTTTGTATGGTGGTACTTTGGGGGAACTCACTAAGCTTTGGCTTCCAATTTTAGTTTATGGTTTTGGGTACTTCTGAGGATCGTGGGAAGGCAAAGGCGTGATCGTACACAACTTCCTATTTTATATATATGGGTCTTGGGGAAAACTCTGATTTGAAATAACACTTTTGAAACAATAACTATCTTTGTAAACAATGATGATGAATAGTTGATTCTTTAAAAATTTAAATTATTGTGATTTTTAAGTCTTACAATGACGCTTTTGTGCATACAAGAAGCCATCATTTTTCATTGTTGGCAAATAGTATCATGTCATTAGTATTTTGGAGTGTAAGAATTTGCCCCCAGTATGGTTGCCACAATCTCCTCCATGTATATCTTTCAGAAGTTCTGTAGCTTCATGATCTTCCAAACATCTTAGGTGTGGACCTTCCATGGATTTTTTGTATAATTTCCTATAGATCATCACAAAGCGTAAGACTCTCATCTTGAATGCTTTGTTGCTTTTTTCTTCTTTTGGGATTGTACCATGTTGGAGGTAGCCCACGATTGGTTTGATCCAGGATCTTGGAGGATCCTGATTATGAGGATCTTGATTATTTTGTCTACTAGGGTCCTAATAGATGGTTGAGGGTCAGGGTCTTGGGTTGAAGCAATGTCGTCTGTCTGATCATGTTTATTAGGATCGTCAATCGCTAGGATCATTACATGGATTATTGGAATTATTGTCTCTTGTGGGATTCTAAGGGAAGATCTGAGGTTGGCCAGTGCATCTGCTTCAACATTATCTTCACTGGCAACTTAGTTTAGGGTAAAGGCTTCAAATTCAGAGGCTAAGTTTTAAGAATTTGAAGATATGATGCTAGTCTTTCACCTTTAACTACATAAGATCCATTAAAAATGGTACTAACTAATAACGAATCTACGAATACCCGAAGATCCTTTATTTGAAGATCTTTGGCTAGTTGTATTCCCATGATCAGCACTTTATATTCTACTTCGTTGTTTGTTGTATCAAATTCACAGCTAATGGCTTGGGGTACTATGTCCTCCTATGGCGATTTTAGTATGATCCCAAGGTCGGTTCCTCTTCGGTTGGATGCTCCATCCGTGAAGAGCGTCCATCTTCCCATGTTTTCTTCTTCTAGGAGTTGTCTTGTTTTGCATCTCCACTTCGTCTTGTAGATCATCACTGAAGTCAGCCACAAAATCTGCTAATGCTTGTGACTTTATTGCCCATCTTGGCTCGTACCTTATATCAAAAATGTTAATCTTTACCATCCATTTGGCCATTCCAGACATCTCTGGCTTTCTCATAACATTCTTAAGAGGATAATTAGTTCATACATGTATAGGACGTTTTTCGAAATAATGTCTTAATTTTGTGGAAGCTGTTACTAGTGTAAGTATTAATTTTTTGAGGTGAGAATACATAGTCTCAGGATCCAAGAGACCTTTACTTACATTGTAGATGGCATGCTAGTCCCCGTTAAGATCCTTGGCGAAGACTGCACTTAAACATTGGAGGATACTGAAAGATAAAGTAGGAGTGGTTCTCCATCTAATGGCTTTACCAATTGGGGTGTTGAACTTAAATACTTTTCAAGTTCCTAGAAGGAATCTTCGTGCTCCTTCGTCTACTCAAATCTTTTTTTCTTCTTCAAGATTTCGTACAAAGCTTCACCTCTCTGAGGATCATTAGATGAACCTATTAAGGGTTGCTACTCTTCTTGTTAGTCTTTGAATTTCCTTGGTTGATGATGGGGATTTTAGATCAATGATGGCCTTCATCTGTTCAGTTTTAGCTTCCGTCCCTCTCTTAGTGACCATATATCCAAGAAAATTTCTTGCCTTCATCCCAAAGTGGTATTTGGAAGGTTTTAGCTTCATTTTGTATTAATCTAAAATGTCGTAGGGTCCCTGAAGATCCTTGAGGTGATCTTCCACTTTCTTGGATTTGACTACCATATCATCAATATAAACTTCCATGGTATCCCCCAGTTTATCCTGTAACATTCGATTAACTGGCCTTTGGTATGTTGCTCCTGCACTTTTAAGACGAAAAGGCATGGAAATATAGCAATATATACATGTAGGAGTTATAAAGGAAATATCCTTATATCGGTTGGTTCCATTTGTATTTGTTAAAATCCTACTGAATCATCCATGAGCGTTAGTAGCTCATGTCTTATCGTGGCATCTATCATCAAGTCTATGTGTGGTAAATGGAAAGCATCCTTAGGACATGCCTTGTTGAGATCCATATAGTCCACACACAGTCTTCATTTTCCATTCATCTTTTGGACCACCACTAAGTTGCCTAGCTATCTTGGGAACTTCACTTCTTTAATAATTCCCGTCTTGAGAAGTTTTTCGACTTCTTCTTGAATGATTTGGTTCCTCTCAGGTGCAAATTTCCTTCTTTTTTGGTGTATAGGCCTGAAAGAAGGATCTATATTGAGTTTATGAGTTATAGTTTTCTTATCTATACATGTCATATCCTCATGCTTCCAAGAGAAGGTCTTGCTTCTATCTTTTAAGAACTTTCTTAGTTCTTGATTGATTTGTTCTGGTATTGAGGATCCTATGCGGACTCTGGCTTAAGGATCCTCAAGATTTAGGGGCACTTCCTTCACATCTTGTTCTCTTGCTTCTATCACACCTCGTGTCCCCTAATTTAATCCCTATGATTGTCTTGGTATTGTTGAATATTTCATTGAGGTCTTGTTGTGTTCCGTAGGTTCTTGTTGATCACCTATGATCTTCACTATCCCCCATGGAGTGGACATCTTTACACATTGGTGGTATGTCGATGTTATTGCTTTAATGTCATGGATCTATGGTCTACCTAGTATAATATTATAGGAACACAAGGTATCAATTACACAAAAGCGTTGTATAGAATTTACCCCATCGATGTAGATAGGTAACTTGATCTCCCCGACCGTATGCTTTGTTTCACCACTAAATCCTAATAACACCAAGGACCTTTTAACTATCTCGGATTCTGGGATGTTCATCATTTTCAGTGTGTCTAGGAGTATGATGTTGATTGAGGATCCTCCATCGAAAAGGATCCTTTTGACAAAGTGGTTAGCGATGAAGAGAGTGATCACCAATCCATCATGGTTGGGATCTTTGATTTCTTCCCTATCCGCTTCATCGAATGTGATTTCCTTATTGTTCGTGACCAACGTATTCTTCTGGGGTCTTTCTTGTTTTTCTTCCTTGGACACCTTAGCATGCCTTTTTGATGCATAATAAGAAGTTCCAATAATGTCAGAACCTCCGGATATAACATTTATTACCTTGGGATCTTGGTTTTTCTAGGATCTTAGGTGGATCCTGATCTTTCTCTTTGGATCTTTCGTTTCTTCTTCCTAGAACACTCTTTGAGATATCCTTTGTGCAGGAGGTAGCTGATCTCCTTCCTGAGAGCTACACAATTCTCTGTAATGTGGCCAAAGTCTTAGTGGAATGCACACCAGTTAGACTTATCTTTCTTGCCACCTTTCTTTGTCGCAGAGATCCTACATATCATAGATTATACCTGAAACATCCACAGAAAAATAATAATCATAGATCTTGGGAAAATCATCTTCCTCCCTTTCATCCTCAAGGGCATTGACCTTGTGATCGTCATGTTTGCAGTAAGGTTTTGACTTGTAGGATCTTCGGACGGAGGAGTCAGCCTTCCTATCGGATTTATCATACGAATTAGGAGGGTTGGTCCTCTTTTGGATCTCTTTGTCCTCTTTTGCATGGGGTCATTACAAGGTCTTCATAAAAAGGAGAGTCCTTCTGCAGACCCATTTTGAAAGCTTCTATGGTGGTTGTTATATCGATGTTGGTGATAGTCAAGGCTTCCCTTCCAAACCTATTCACAAAGTCCCTAAGGGATTCCTTAGGATCTTGGTTTACCCATTAAAGAACACTAGTAATCTTTTCAGAAGTTCTGCTACAAGAAAATTGATTGTTAAAAAGATTACCTAAATGTGCAAATGAATTAATAGAGTAAGAAGGAACATTAAGTCACCATTTTAAGGATGATCATGTGAGGGTCGAACCAAAAACCTTGCACTGGAAATCTTCCTCAAATGTGAGGGATAGGGGATGATCTCCATTCTTTCTCTATATTGTGCCACATGTTATTTAGGATTCGTAGTCCCATCATAAAATTTCATGCTTGGAGTCTGGAAACATTTTCCGACTTCAATATTAGCTATCTCAGGAGTAAATATCGAGATCCTATGACTGGTGGGAGATACTTCGGGTATAGTTTGTACTATCCTTGGTACACTATAGATCATTTGCCTTAGCTGTTGGTGTTCTTTGGCCATAATTGCACTTATTGCTACATCAAGATCCATAGAGTTAGTAGTAGTGGTGTTACTATTAAAGAAGTTATCAGTATTTTTGTTGTTAGCAGTGTTGAAGGTTTCATCAAGATCCTAGGACACATGAGTTTGGATGGTTGAGATTGTTCTTTCAGTTGAGCTAGTAACATATGTTAGAAATGTCAATTCCGATCGTTTCCCTAGGAATCCTAGATTATCGAAATTTAGGATGCTTGGTTGTAAGACCGAAGGTGGCAGCTGCTTAGGTTTGCGAATCTACTCTTATTCTTTCCACTTCCTTGAGCAGTGTTCTGTTGTCTTCCTGGTGCTAAGCTACATGTTGTGTCAACGTCTTCATCATGGAGAAGAGTTCGTAATTAGAGACCGAGGCAGGAGGATACTGGGATCCCAATAATCCTGGAGCAACCGGAGGAGGAATCTTTTTTTTGCACATCGAAAGTTTTCCTATGACCAGGTAGCCTGCTCAGAGGGGGTGGAAGATTTTTTTAGAGGAACAGAGGAGGAAGAAAGGATTGGTTGTGTAGATATGGATTTTGGTCAAAAATTAATCAAGTGCAAATCAACCAAATTGTATGAGAGGTTATGATGTTGTAATCGAAACAATTGAGCAAATCAAGAGTAGCTGACACAAGTGGTTTACAAGGAAAGCCCTGGATCCTTGCTAGGATCTCCATCACAAAACCATGGGAAGTGATAATGATCACCTCCCTTGTTAATTTTTTTTAACTGAAAGATGAGTGATAACGGTAGGATCCTTGACTCATATTCAGGATCCTCAAATATATATAAAGCCTCATGATTTTTAAACATATCCCGGGATCCTGACAATTACTATTAATATTTCTAACACCTGCAACGATTATATTTTCTTTATTTTTCTCACATGTGCAGAACGAGTGAACACAAGACCCATTCTCAATAGAAATTCATCTCAACCAGGCAAATGACCCAGAATACCAAGTCAAATAACATTCATATGCTGATTCTGGAGGATCCCAAAATTATCGGACTTCTTGTTATTAGCATTAGACTATAAATAACACATGTAACTAGCACACTACATACATACCTAGCTCATATATGAAAATTGTACTTGCATTCACACATTTATCTCTGTATTTAACACTTTATATTAATAAAATCATCAAGGCAAGTGATCATTATCACCTCTCAAGGTTTTATGCCGGAGATCCTATCAAGGATAAAGGGCTTTCCTTGTAACTAACTTATTTCACACTGATTATCATTTGTTACTTGATTAAACATGAACATCACAGCCTCTCATACAATTTGGTTAAATTTTACTTAGTTGATTTTTGGCCAAAACAATTTGGCGCCCACCGTGGGGCCGTGGTGTTCATAATCGTTCAAGAATCATGTCTACCCAACTGACCTTATCCTCTTCCTCAAATCCTCCCATTTCCTCTAAAAATATTCCTCCAACCCCAGACGGAGCTCCTAAGAAAACCTTTAAGGTACCGAAGAAAAACACCTCTCCGGTCGCTACCCAAGGATTCATGATTCTCTTGTGCTGAAATCTTCGCTATGATGAAGACACTGAAACGAAAAGTCACTCAACAACAGGACGACAACATGAAAATACTCAAGGAAATGGAGAGAATGAGGGTGGAGATCCATAAACCCTAAGGAGAAGCATCCTCGATCTTGCAGCCCAAGCTCCTGAACTTTGACATTATATGACCCTTCGGAAACTTCCGGGAGATAGGATCCTCAATACCGACATCCGCTCCCGCTATGGGTGCAGCTCCCAAAGAATGAGCTAATGTGACCCATGATCCTGATGAAATCTTCGTTACGCTAAACACAAAGGATCCTGGTAACTTCGTGAATAATAATGCTTTTAACACTAACTCTATGGACCTTAATACAAGTTTAAGCCCGCTCATGGCCAAGAAACTCCAGCAATTAAGACAAATGATCTCAAGCATGCCTGGAGTGGTCCAACCTATACCAGAAGTATCCCCCACAAGCCAGGGGATCTCAAGATTTGCTCCTGCAATAGTTGATACCGAAGTTCCAAAGCACTTCCAAACATCCAACATGAAGGCATATGTCTGGACCACAGATCCTCAGGAGCAGGTCACGTAGTATAGGGAAGGAATGGAAATCATCCCCATTCCCACACACTTGAAGGAAGCTTGCATGTGCAAGGTTTTCGTTCGACCCTCACAGGATCAGCCTTAAAAAAGAATCCTTAACGTTCCTCCTTATTCTATAACTTCATTTGCTCACTTAGTTAATTATTATAACAATCAATTTTCTTGTAGCAGAACATTCGAAAAGATCACTAGTTATCATTATCGAGTGGTTCAGCATCCTAAGGAATCCCTTAGGACCTTTGTGAGCATGTTTGGAAGGGAAACTCTAAGTATCCCCAACATTGATATGGTGACTGCAGTTGAAGCCTTTAAAATGGGCTTAAAAAAGGACTCTCCTTTATACAAAGACCTTGTAATGACCCCATGCAAGAGAATGGATGAGGTACGAAGCAGAGCATTAAGATTCATAAGGCTCAAAGAAGACAAGAAGATCCAAAAAAGGAGCAACCCACCAAGCTCATACGATCACCCTAATAGGAAGGTCGACTCATCGGCACAAAGATCCGACAAGTCAAAACCATATTCTATACTTAATCATCATAGGGTTAGTGCCCTTGAAGATGAAGGATATTGGCGACAAAGTAAGATGGCCTAGGAAGGGAGAAAAATCCACTACTTGGAAAGACAAATCCAAATGGTGTGCATACCATGAAGACTTTGGTCATGTCACAGAGGATTGCATAACTCTCAGGGAGGATATCAACTACCTCTTAGGTAAAGGATACCTCAAAGAAATCTTCGGAAGAAGGAAGGAAAGATCCAAAGAGAAAGATCATCATCCACATAAGATCCTCGATAAGCCATGATCCCCTCCTGCTGATGCCAAGGCAGCAAAACCAGAAAAGGAAGAAAGACCATGGATGAATACGCCAACCACAAATGAGAAGGAGATCACCTTCGACGAAGCAGATAGATAAGACGTCCAGGATCCTCACCACGACGGATTGGTGATCACTCTTTACATCGACAACCATTTCGTCAGAAGAATTCTTTTTGATGGAGTATCCTTAGTAAACATTATACTCTTGGATGCTTTAAAACAATAAACATACAAGAGTCTGAAATAACCAAAAGGTCCCCAGTACTAATAGGATTCAGTGGCGAAACAAAAACATACAGTCGAAAAAATAAAGCTACCTATCTACATTGAGGGGGAAAACTCTATACAATGTTTTTGTGTAATAGATACATTATCCTCTTATATTGTTATACTATGTAAACCATGGATCCTCGAAATGAAAGCAATCCGATCGACATATCATCAATGTGTGAAGATGCTCACCCCATGGGGGACAGTGAAGATCATAAGTGATCAACAATAATCCAAAGAGTGCTACAAGACCTCGATGAAATCTGCAATTATACCAAGAAAATCATATCCATTAAAGCAGGGGGCACAAGATGTGCTAGGAACAAGAGAGAAAGATGTAAAGGAAGTGCCCCTGAACCTTGAGGATCTTGATGTTAAACTTCTCATAGGATTCTAAATACAAGAACCAATTGAACGAGGATTACTAAATTCCTCAAAGCTAGAAGCAAGACATTTGCATGGAAGCTCGAGGACATGACAGGTATAGAAAAAAATATAATAACCCATAAACTTAATATTGATCCTTCTTTCAGACCAATACACCAAAAGAGAAGGAAGTTTGCATCAGAGAGAAACCATATCATACAAGATAAAGTAGAAAAGCTCCTGAAAACAAGAATGATCAAAGAAGTGAAGTTCCCAAGGTGGCTAGCCAACGTGGTCGTAGTGCAAAAGAAGAATGGAAAATGGTGAGTATGTGTGGATTATACGGATCTCAACAAGGATTGTCCCAAGGATCCTTTTCCTCTACCACACATAGACTCCATGATATATACCACAACTGATCATGAGTTACTAACATTCATGGATGCATCAGCAGGGTTCCAACAAATCCAAATTGAACCATCTGACGAAGAGGATGCATCATTAATAACTCTAACAAGTATATATTGATATACTACCATGCCATTTGGTCCTAAAAATGCAGGAGAAACATATCAAAGGCTAGTCAAAAAGATGTTCAAAGAGAAACTTGGGGACAACATGGAAGTCTACATTGATGACATGGTGGTCAAGTCAAAGAAAGTTGAATACCATCTTAAGGATCTTGAAGAAGCCTTTGACATACTGGACGACATACTGAATGAGATCAGACAAGTTCCTTGGGTACATGGTGACCAAAAGAGGAATTGAAGCAATTCCTGACCAAATCAAAGCAATCATTGATCTAAGATCTTCATCCTGGAAGAAGGATATTCAAAGACTAACAAGAGTGGTAGCCTTAAATAGATTTATCTCAAGATCATCAGAAAGATGCAAACCTTTCTATGACATCATAAAGAAAAATAAAAAGTTCGAGTGGACTAAGGAACACGAAGATGCTTTCCAGGAACTTAAAATATACCTAAGTTCAGCACCCTATTGGTAACACCATTAGATGGAACCACTTCTTCTCAACCTTTTAGTATCCTCAAACACGGTAAGTGCAGTCTTACTAAGGATCTTAACGGGGACCAACATCCCATCTACTATGTAGGTAAAAGTCTCTTGGATCCTGAGACCAGGTACTCTCACCTTGAAAAACTTATACTTATGTTAGTAACTACTTCCACTAAATTAAGACAATATTTCGAAACACACCCTATATATCTAAGAACTAATTACCCTATTAAGAATGTTATGAGAAAACCAAAAATGTTAGGAAGGATGGCAAAGTGGTCCTTGACGCTAATCATATACGACATCAAGTATGACCCAAGATTCGCGATAAAGTTTCAAGCAGTGGCAGACTATATGGCTAACTTCAGTAATGATCTACATGTTCAAGTAGAAATAGAAACTAAATGACTTCTTGAAGAAGAAAACATAGGAAGATGGACACTATTCACAGATGGAGCATCAAACCAAAGAGGATCTTGATTAGGGATCATACTAAAGTCGCCACAGGGGACATTCTACCCCAGGTAGTCAATTGTGAGTTCGATGCAGCCAACAATGACGCTAAATATGAGGCTCTAATCATGGGACTACAACTAGCCAAGGATCTTCAGATCAAGGATCATTATGTATATGTCGAATCCTTATTAATAACTAACCACTTTAATGGATCCTATGTATTAAAAGGAGAAAGACTAGCACTATACCTCCAGATCCTCAAAAATTTAGCCTCTAAATTCAAAGAATTTAGCCTAAACCAACTTCCTAGAGAAGACAATAATGAAGTTGATTCTTTAGCCAATCTAGGATCTTCTCTTAGGATCCCACCATAAACCATGATCGCGATAATCCACATGATGATCCGAACAAGCGAGGATCCTGCCAAAAGACTGAAGGATCCCGACGATGATGAGGTAACAACCAGAATTGCTATAATCGATGATCCTGATACTTAACTTACTCATCACGATCCTAGCATCAAGGATCCTTCCCCAACCTCAAGATCTTGGATTCAACCCATTATGGAATATCTCCAAAATAGTACCATCCTGAAGGAAGAAAAAAGTGACAAGTCATTCAAAATGAGGGTCTCACTATTCATGAGGATCCAAGGTAAGCCATACAAGAAATCTATGGCAGGTCAATACCTTAGATGCCTAGAAGATCACGAGGTTGCGAAAGTCCTAAAAGACATACATGAAGGAGATTATGGTAACCACATTCGGGGCAGATCCTTGTGCTCCAAGGTGTTGAGAACGGGATACTACTGGCCAACAATAAAGAATGATTCATTCTTGTATGCTCAAAAATGTGATGCTTGTCAAAGACATAGCAACATCCTACATCGACCAACATAACATTTACATCCTATCATCTCCCCTTGGCCATTCATGAAGTGGGGGATGGATATAGTAGGAAAATTACCTAAGCCACCAGTAGGAAAAGTCTTCATGCTAATAATGACAGACTATTTCTCGAAGTGGATCGAGGCTGAGCCTTTTGTTGAAGTAAGAGATAAGGAGGTGGTGTCATTTATTAAACGTAATATCCTGACCAGGTTCGGGATCCCTGCCGAAATTATATGTGGTAATGGATCACATTTCATAAGCAAAAGGACTAGGGACTTTTTCACGAGTTGGGGAATCAAAATGATAATGTCCACCCCTATTCACCCCCACTCCAACGGTCAAGCGAAATCTAGCAACAAAGTCATAGTCAATAACTTAAAGAAAATGCTATATTAAAAGAAAGGAAGATGGGCAGAAGAACTTCCTTTCCTCCTATGGGCAGATAGGACCACTTCCAAAGTGACCACAAGCCAAACTCCATAATCTTTGGTGTTCGGAGCAGAAGCGATGATCTCCACTGAAGTAGTGATACCAACAACAAGATATTTGTTTCAAGATCAAGAGAACAACTATATGATCCTATCCCAGTATCTTGACACTATTGGTAAGCTCAGGGACCTTACCAGGATCCGCATAGCTGCTCATCAACAAAGGATCACCAAAGCATACAAAAAGAATATCAAAGTTAGAAGATTCCATATACGATACTTGGTCTTGAGGAAAGTATTCCAAATACCAAGGACCCTAGTGCAGGTAAATTGGCACCTAAATGAGAAGGATCGTATCTTATAGATGATGAAGCAGGAAAGGGGGCATATTGGCTAGCCACCCTCGATGGATATATCTTGGCAAGATCATGGAATGCTATACACGTTAAAGCTTATTTCATGTAAGTAAGATTAGTCATTTTCCAACAAACTCAAGGTACACATACTCGTTACCTTTTACCCTTTATTTTCATTAATATTTATTTTCCCGAAAACCATTAATAAATTAAGCATTGGAGGGGCGTTAGCCATGCTAATGCCCACCCCAAGCAAACGTTTGTTATGTGCTGGAACATAAGGATCTGGACACATAAGGATCCTGATACACAAGGATCCATACATTCGAAGGTCCAAGGATGCTGACATCCAAGGATCCTAACGTTCAAGGATCCTAGCATTCATGGATCCCAATGGCTGCAACATTCTAATATCTTCACGATTGCAATACACAAATACCATAGTAACTACGAAAAGAGATTGATAATCTATCCTACGAATAAGGGTACTTAATCCCCTCTAAGGTTTTAAAGAGTTAATTACCTCTTTCATACAAATTAAGTTTTATACACCTCACTTGGACACACGATATTTAACTATGGGATGTGAATAAGGGAATCATTTCACACTGTAGTGACTTGGCAACCCTCTTATTTCTCAACAAAAGTTAAGATCCTGAAGTTTGAATCTAAGGTTAATAACATTGACATTTTATCTCAAGTTGGGATCTTCCCCAGAAAACACATAAGGTTTATAAGATTGACATGTTATCCCAAGTTGGGATCTTCCCCATAAAACACATAGGGTTTATAACATTGAAATGTTATCTCAAGTTGGGATCTCCCCCATAAAATTTCCTAAGTTTCAGAGCATTGACATGTTATCATACGAATTGGGATCTTACCCAGTAATCTACCAAGATTTGTAACGTTAACAAGTTACGTCGAATTGGGACTTCCGCAGTAATTTACTAAAGACTGTAACACTTAAATGTTATCTTAATTTGGGATTTTCCCTTAAGGTTTTGTAAGAGTTATGACACCAACGTGTAGTCAAAATTTGGGGTGTTCCCTAGAAAATATGCAAGGTTTACAACATATTCACACTTCAAAAAAAGAGTATTTCTCGATTATTTTCCAAGCTGAAGTTATTCCCAATTGATTCCTAAGGAGGGATCCTTCCCAAGTTCATTGAGTCAGGGCCAATCAGGGATCTTACCCGATGAACTCTTTCCATATCATACTAAAGGACTTCTCCTAAGTCTAAAGGTCATAAAGCTTATGGATAATCATGTTCTATCTATTCTTTAACGTTAATTTTTCCTACATAATGTTTAATATCTTAACTATTTAAGATCCCTAGTTCATTACTAACCGTTCCATGGTATTCTGATCACAAGAGCTCTTACTCTTTAGGATCCTATTACGTAAGGATCCTTAGAAAATCTACAGTCATAAAAATCATACAAGTCAACCACATCATAAAACAACCATAGTATTCAAAGGTCTAAAAACCAACCCCATAAAAACAAAGTTCTTAATTGTCTTACATCCCCCAAAAAACATTTAAAATGTTTTTTCTAAATAGGACTAAACCATGGATTGGTTATCATCGCCCGGAACCTTCTCCTCTTCACCCAACTTCTATTGCTGCCCTTCAGGATCCTGATTGGTAGTAACAGGCTTACCAGTTAGTTTTTTTAAAGGTTTACACCATCCAACCAAATTCTAGGATCCCGCATTGGCCACGTCCTCCGCAAGCTTGATCTTTGCCTCCTAGATAGCAACAATCGTACTGGAGCAAGAGATGTGATCGACAATCTAAAAGGAACCTAAAAGGAAGGTAATAAAACTTAAAGAAAAAGAAAACAAGAATGCTCATAGATTGGGAGAAGGATACCAGCTTCTTTAACGTCTCCTTTGTCTCGGCGTTCTCAAGATCCCAATTATCAGATGGTTCTCTCTTGCAAGATGCTAAGGTCTTCATAGTGAGGTCGATCCGAGTCTTCTTAGGAGCAAGCGAAGGAGGGATCTTTTCCTTCTTTACCATAAGCAAACCACTAGACATGTTGTTTTCAAGTTCAGACAAGACAAATCGGGCACTAGAGCAAGAGTTTTTGGATCCTGCACACTAAGAAGAATCCCCATAAGTTCAGCATCCTTATGATAAAATATATAAGAACACCGAGAAGGATCCTTACCAGTGGTCATCGAATTTGTGGTAGAAGAACCCACCTGAAGACTAGGAGACTCGAGTTTGAATGATCTGATGTCTGAAGGTAGAGCAAGAAAATGCCTCACCTTGTCTTTAGTATCCTCAGCGGCAGAAAAAGCTTCACCAAACTTGTCACCTGCATCAAAATGAACAAAATAAGAAACATGAATCCTTGGATCCTAAATATTAATAAGATCCTACCCTTCTTAACCCAAGCTTTAGGCACGAGATCCCTGTCATCGATAGAATCTCGCCTCACAAAAAAGAACTTTTCCTTTCAGGCTCCATCGTTATGTGTGATTTTCAAGACAAAAGGAGATTTTTTTGGTTTTTACCCTAAACAGAAATGAGAACTCCCAAAAGTAGAGATATAAAAAACGGAAGCTAAATCCGTAAAGCCAATTTCTAGATTTTGGGAATGATTCACTCGCTCAATCCAGTACAAAATCCTCAAAATAATGGGAATTGCTTGGAAAAAGTAAAGCTTGGTGGCTTGAAGAAATCGAAAATAATACCTAAAAAAGGGTATTTGAGGCCTAGAGAAAAGGGATGTTCAAGAAAGCATACCTAAGAAGGAGAAACAAAATTAGGATGAAAAGAAGGATTAAAGGACCTGAAGATTGCATCAGAGGGAAAAGCTCCATTGGCCGTTATGGGACTACATGTCCTCATCGCTGAAAGAACAAACCTCATCTTGGGCTAGAAGCACTTGATCGACAAATTCATTCTATGGAGGAGCGGTAATGATAGCACAAGAACAGACTATCTTCTTTCCCATGATTGGAGAATGGAAAAGTACAAAAAAATTGGACGAAATTACCTATGAAGGTAGCCGAAGAAGTGTTGGAATAGGTAAAAAGAGTTAAGAGGATTACCCTAGTTTATCTAATGGGAGAAGAGAGAGGGTACGATTTGAACGCATAATGATTAACCTAGGACAGATAAACCCTATCCGATTTGGGTATAAAATTCTAAATCTTTTATATCTTTTGTTTATTATTTTTAAATTATACCTTTTAATACGGAAAACCAACCCTGATATTTCACATGTATAATTTGGGGGCAATTGTTAAGGGCAGGATCCTTGACTCATATTCAGGATCCTCAAATATTTCTGAAGCCTCAGGATCCTTAAACATATCCCAGTATCCTAACTCTTACCATTAATATTTCTAACACTTGAACGGCTATATTTTCTTTATTTTTATTACATGTGCAAAACGAGTCAACAAAAGACCCATTCTCAACGGAGAGTCATCTCAACCAGGAAAAAGACCTAGAATGCCAAGTTAAATTAAGTTCATATGCTGATTCTGGAGGATCCTGGAATTGTGGGACTTCTTGTTTTTAGCAGTATACTATAAATAGCACATGTACGTAGCACACTACACACATACTTAGCTCCTATACGACAATTGTACTTGCATTCACACATTTATCACTGTATTCAACCTTTTATATCAATAAAATCATCAAGGTAGGTGATCATTATCACCTCCCAATGTTTTATGCCGGAGATCTTATCAAGGATCAAAAGCTTTCCTTGTAACTCAATTGTGTCACTCTAATTATCATTTCTTACTTGATTAAACACGAACATCACAAACTCTCATACAATTTGGTTAGATTTTACTTATCTGATTTTTGACCAAAACAATGAGTTACAGATTAAATGATGAATATACGAGTACAAGTGTTGTAGTAAGTCTAGTCTAAGTAACAATAAGTCCAATCTTCCTGGTATCTTTTTGAATAAAAATAACTACGTTGGTTTGACTTGGTATTCCCATGTCCTTTGCCTGATTGAAGTGCTTCTTCATTGAGAATGAGTCTTATGTTGACTAATCATGTACATGTAAGAAAAATACTAGAAATATATCCGTTAGAAGTGTTAGGAAATAATTAAAATAATAATGGTTACGATCCTGAGATATGTTTGGGATCCTGAAAGTTTTTGAAGATCCAGGATCCTAAATGTGGTTGAGGATCTTGGCCCTAACAATAACGTAAGAAAATAGTTTCCAACGAAAAAGGATAGATAGAACCTGATGATCATTAGTTTTAGTTTCGACCTTTTGAAGTCTTCTGACGTAGGAGAAATTTCTTGTTGTAAGTCCTTCAATTCCCTAGGATCTTGGAGCTTGTATAGGGAAGGACCCCTCTCAATATAATCCAAGTTAGGAATTTTCTAGGGAAAATCGCTATTTAGATTCTGCTGGGGACAAATCCAACTTTAAGAAATATTGGGGAAATCCCTACATAAAAAAGTAACTGGGGAGGATCCCAACTTAAAAATCTCACTTGGGAAGATCCCAACCTAGAAAGTAACTGGGGAAGATCCCAACTTAAGAAATTCACTGGGGAAGATCCCAACTTACAAAGTAACCGACGAAGATCCCAACATAAGATATTGACTAGGGAAGATCCCAACTTAAGATAACATGACAATGTTATAAACCACAGATTAGACATTAGGATCTTAACATATGTTCGTAAATAAGAGGGTTTCCAAGTCACTAAATCGTGAAATTATCGCCTTACTCACATCCCATAGTAAGATATTATGTGTCCAAGAGAGATGTAGAAAGCTAAACTCATGAGAAATAGGTTATTACTTCTTTATACCTTAGAAGGGATTAAGTACCCTTAGGCGCAGGAGAGATGATCAGTCTCTATTCGTATCGACTAGGATCCTTGAATTTTTGCAAATTGCAAACGTTAGCTTGGGGTGGGCATTAGCCTTGCTAATACCCCTTCGACGCTTAAGTTAGTAATGGTCTTTTCAGAAAAAACAAATAAATGAATTTAGACAAAAGCAAAGGGTAAACAATGTGTACCTCAAATTTTTTGGAAAATGAAAGATTTAACTTACATGAAATATCCCTTTAGGTGTATAGCATTCCAACATCTTGTCAAGATGTATCCTTCTAGGGTGGCAACCAATTAGCCCATTTCCTGCTTTTGAATCAATAACATATGGACCTTCCTATTTGGGTGCCAACTTGCCTGTGTTAGGATCCTTGGTTTTTTGGAATGCTCCCGTAAGGACCAATTCACCTACCTATAATCTTATAACTTTGACGTTTTTGTTGTATGCTTTGTTGATCCTTTGTTCATGAGCAACAATCTAGATCCTGGCAAGATCCCTAAGTTTATCAATAGTGTCGAGATCTTAGGATAGGATATCATCGTTGTTCTCCTAATTTCAAAATTGGTATCTTGCTGTTGGGATCCCCACTTCCATCGGGATCACAACCTCTGTTCCAAACATAAAGGAATATGAGGTTTGAATTGTGGCTAATTTTTGACGTAGTCCTATCTGCCCATAGGACGAAAGGAAGTTCCTCCGCACATCTTCCTTTCTTTTCATCTAGCATTTTCTTCAAATTATTGACTGCGATCTTGTTGCTAGATTCTGCTTGACCATTAGCTTGAGGATGAACAGGAGTGGACGTTATCGTTCTAATTCCCCAGCTGATGAAAAAGTCTCTAGTTCTTTTGTTTATGAATTAGGATCCGTTATCACATATGATTTTGGCTGGGATCCCAAACTTTGTTAGGATATTGCGTTTGATGAATGAGACTACTTCCTTGTCTCTTAATTGAACAAAGGCTTCAGCCTCTATCCGTTTTGAGAAATAGTCAGTCATTACTAGCATGAATACCTTTCCACCAGGAGCCTTTGGTAACTTTCCTACTATATCCATTCCCCATTTCATGAATGGCCAGGAGTAGATGATAGGGTGTAGAGGTTTCGCCGGTTAATCAAGGATGTTGCTATGTCTTTGAAAAGGATCACATTTTGGTGTGTGTAAAAGGGTATCCTTTTTTATAGTTGGTCGGTAGTACCCTGCCCTTAGTAGTTTGGAACATAGGGATCAGTCCTCCACATGGTTGCCATAATATCTTCTATTTATCTCTTTTAGGACTTTTGTAGCTTCGTGATCTATCAAACATCTTAGGTGTGGGCCTGGCATGGACTTCTTATATAACTTCCCTTGGACCTCCACAAAGTGTGAGATCCTCATCTTGAATGCTTTATTACTTCTTTCCTCTTTTGGGATCGTGCCATTTTTAGGTATTCTATAATGGGCTTTATCCAGGATCTCGGAGGATCCTAATTATTTGGATCAGGATCCTAACCGTTAGGATTCTGGTGAATGGGTTGAAGACAAGGATCCTTAATTGTTGCAATGTCGGTTGTCTGATCATGGGTAGCAAGATCTTCTGGTTTCTTGGTTGGATCCTCTATCGCCAGGATCATTATGTGGACTATCGGGATCCTGTTTTCTAAGGAGATCTTAAGAGAAGATACTAAGTTGGCTAATGTGTTAGCTTCAATATTGTCTTCTCTATGAACTTTGACTAGGCTAAAATTTTGGAAATCTGAGGCTATGGTTCTCAGTATTTGAAGGTATTATGCTAGTTTTTCTACATTTACTACATAAGATCCATTAAAGTCGTTAGTTATTAAAAACGAATTGACGTATACCTTAAGATCCTTGGGTAATTGTAGTCCCACGATTAGTGCTTCGTATTCTCCTACATTTTTGGTTGCGTCGAGTTCATAGCTAACGGCCTGGGGTAGTTTGTGTTGGGTTTTGAGCATTCTAACACTCCTAAGTGCACATGCAACCCTAAATACCTTGGATCTATGTTTTCTCTATTATACATGCAAATATGAATATTCCAAGGTATTACCCTATCTAGCATACAATCCTTGATACTTGGGTAATATAACAAGTTAGAATACATACCTTTTAATGAAGCTTGAAGTCTTGAACTTTAAGAGCTTAGCCCCAATAGTGTGGAAGCCTCAAGTGGAATCACAAATCACCAAAACACCTTGGAAGACTTTAGAGAATATGGATACTTGGCTCACACTTATGAAATTGGTTATTGCCCTCTTTAGTGTATCCACACTAGCCACTAGTCTAATTTTATGAACCATAAGACCCTTTATATAGTGTGGAGGATTAGGGTTAAATCCTAATACCCATGACCTTTCATTTCCTAGGATCCATGGGTTAAAGCTCCATGGACTATCCATGAAGACTTAGCCCAACCTAAATGAACTTGGCTCACTACACATATATATCTAAGAGTCCATATTTAATTAGTTCCTTTTGATCACTTAATTAATTATAAATTAATTCTTGATCAATACTAATTAAATAATATGATTATATATTAATATATTAGAACTTATAATATATTAATATAAATCATAAATATACTATTCTCAAAAGACTATCCATCTAAATTGTGCCTGTGAAGTGCAACCCAAATTGACCATGCCGGGTCGGGTCAAGTACATACCAAATATAGTTATGGACTTAGACATTAATCCAACAGTCTCCCACTTGGATAAGTCTAAAACTATTATTGAGTATGACTTCAAAAACCAACTGGCAATCGTAGCTCTTAAAGCCGCTGTTGAACTCTGATCTTGTCAACGAACTCTGACCTTTGTCAATGACTTGTCCATTAGATAAGGGATCATATATTCCTCCATTCTAGATATCATATGGACTGAGACATGGATTATAATCATTCTCTCTGTCCATTTGTTGTTTCCCGATTTCCGATTTATGATGACTAACTGATTGAACAAATCAAATCAGTCCTGGCTTGGCCAAGCACTCACATGTGTCATCATTAAATGATCGAGGGGCCACATATATCGCTTTTATCCCGAAGGTAAAAGGAACGGATAAACTTTGACTCATATGGCTTGTTCTACTACTTGTTGAATCATACACAAACATCGAGTTACCAATGCGGTTTCGTGCAATCAATGTACAACCAACTCATAGTAACAACTCATATCCCTAGGTTTGAAGAATATAAGATATTATCGTCTCATGATCACTCATGATAAAATCCATGAAGTGATTCAAATGAGCGCGGGTTGAATCCAATACTCAAAACTTATGAGCACTCATGAGTGTTGTAGCACAACTTTGTCCACCAACTTGGACCTCTACAAGCCAACCCATGACAGTCTTGATTCATATCTACTTCCAACATATGACCGACTGTGGATGGTTTGAATAACTTAGTCATTCCGAAAGAATAACCTAGTTATTATGGAAGTCAAAACATGCAAAGTGAAACACAAGAATAAATGAATCAAATATGGTATCAAACCCTATGAATATAAATAGACCACTTCTATTTATCACCATACTGATTACTCATTATTCATTGTTTCAGTTTTATCAACTTTATACCTGAATTAAAAACACTAGTTGTCCCATGCTCCAAGCATGTACACTATGTTTTTCTAAACAATAGCTTTGCCATACACCAAGTATGCACTCTATGTTTGTCTATGATCCTTTTCTTTGTGAACTAGATCAATTGAACATAATTTCAATGATTCTCTTTTCACACTCCCAAATCCTTGCCTTAAATGTAAGAATTCCAAATTCCTATCATTTATCGAAATCTGTTTAGATTTTAAACTTATATGCATTGTTCCTCTTGTAATGATTATGCACAAAGCCACAAAGACTTGGCAACAATCATTACAGAGTATTCTAATGGAGAGCAATTCCATGGAAACGATGTCTCAAATTCAAAGCGCATTGCTTAGAACATGCTTCTTGCATTAAGTTTCTTTAACCTTACACAGATTGCTTCCACCTATGAAGACAACTCTATATTCCCATTTTGACTACCACTTCTGAACAAGAGTTACCTCTTTTCAGACTATGTCAATATGGTCCTTCCAATATTAACAGTATACTTCCAACTGTCCTTGACCAACCAATCTTTGGTAAACCTTAGATTGTCCTTGACAATTGCTTAATCACTTTAGTCATATCCAATTCTAGACATTTTCCTCCTTAATGCCCCAAGGCATTTGGAAAATTCAGAAATAATAAATATTATAGCACATGTAATCGATCTTGTACCCAAAGTAAATGGGACACGATTCATGATGTTTCACATAAAGACATGGTTCTAGACCAGTCTTTTTCCATAATAATTTTTTGTTTGCCATATTCTCAAAATTTGACTATGAAAAGGGATGTCGTAATCATAATCGAATTCTGAGAACACAATATATAGAATTTTCTTAAGTTGAACCAATCCAACATGAAATTCATATATATATTCTTGACTAAAGGTGATAAAAATCTCATTATAAGCTCTTTAGAATGATTATAAACTCAATCTAAGCTTTTTAGAATTGAAATGAAGTATAATTTTCTCTCCCTTAATTATAGCAAAATAACTTTTTCAACCCCTGCAACCTCACGAATTGAAACTTTTGTTTTCTATAATTAACATTGCTAACTTGCAATACTTATCATAATTATCATGCTTCCACTAACATGATGATTATTAGCATAACACTTATGCTCCCACTAGCTTTGACATGTATCCAGAAAACAGCTTGACCTCTAGAAGTCAATACTTTATTGACATTCTTACTAAAGTTCAGATTTCTGATACTAGATTTCTTTGATAAGACTTTATCAAAAACTATACACCTTATCTTAGATAGCTCACAGGTGTGTCTAAACAATTTCAGAACTATGAAAAGGCATGCCGTAATCATAGTCTCAATTGTTTAGACCTTTGCCATTTCTCATAAGTCCATGTTAGTGTGCCGGTTAACCACGCACGCTCCACTAACGACTTTGAGAACTGCAAATATCACAATTGCTATCTACTTAGTGAAAGAATTTCCTCACCATCATTTTCATGAATCGGAGAGAAACCTTATGACACTTAGATTTTATGGTGTATGTGTTCTTATCCATGTGAATTTATCAAACCATAATCACAAGACTAGGTTAGTGACAAATCCTAACTCATATGGATTGAACTTGTGCAATCTTAACCTCTTGCCACCTGGCAGCACAAGGGCCTGCCATTGCTTCCAAGTAGTTATGCAAACAATTGAGAACATGTAGAACTCAAATATATATAGCCAACTTAACTGGAATGGGCACAGAAATGTCAACACGATAGGTTATAAACCTCTAGTTGTGTGCTAGTGATGAAATACAGGTTTTATTCTTGATTACTTCTTGAAACCCTTTCAGGATCTTTTAGACTCCCACTGTCTCCTTGACCTATAAGACTTTCTTGCCAAATATTCAAGAGATAGTGTGGATTCTAATCAAGACAAACACTTAACACAATTGGCCTAAGTTGGTCTCTGTTTTATCCAAAACATCACAACTTACCAAATTCAAATGTACAAGAGTAGAAAACCTTTTACTCTTACATTTCACTAGTGTTAATAAACCTTCTTTAAGATGTGTCACTCAAGTTACATTTGTGGTGGGCTTGATCAGTGCACAAGAATGTGTACTCGATCCCTTAGTCCTTTACTTGACTCACACATCCATGTGAACAAGTAATTAGTCTTAATTTTCCAATGCTTGAAAGTTCTCATTCATCAAACAATACAACTTGCATGATTCCAAGTTTCTATCCAACTGAAACTTGGGTGATGAGAATCTTTCCTTATTTGGAAAATTTAGACACTACCACAAATGAAAGAATCAAATTCATATTTCCACTCTTGCTATTAATGGAATCATATAAGCAACAATTTTTTTCCTTTTCACAAATGCCATTGTAAGGATATTTTAAAATAAATAAAATCAATTTTTTTCTTTTATTTTAAAAACTTTGCGGAAAAACTATCCTTACAGTGCAAAAGCACATGAAAAACTTTGTTGTTATCTATTCCTAAGCAATATATCATAACTCCTAAGCAACAGCTCAAAATTTTGATCACAACACCATGCGATCGAGATCAATCTTCGCGATCAGAATCAGCATATACTTCCTTTAAGTTTCTTCACTTTTCTTTGATTCTTAAAACATCAACATGTGACCCAGTTACATCATGTAACAAGAATCTCAGAATAGAAACTTAACAAAGTTAGATAGTGGACTTTACCTGAAGTAGAGTCAATCTTCTTGACTTAATCAACCTTATGATCTTTCAGGTAAATAGGCTGCTTCGCAATCAATGCCCCTTCCTTTGGAAAGAGAAACATAGGGACTCTTTGGGAATGGTACATGGGACTATCGCAGACTTAGCCTTTCTCTTTACCATTTGGTCAACCTAGTTGACTATGGTCAATCCCTTTCCTTGGGAAGAGAAGGCTTTTCTAGATATCCAATGTTACCATTGTCAATGTCCATGGTAGTTTGGGAAGTTGATCTACTAATCAAATTTGCTCTCCCAATGCTCCAAATTATTGCTGATTCAGCAGCACCAAGCAAATAGATAAGATCATTAAGGGTCATGTCATAGTCTGTTTCATAGTAGTCCCAAAGGAAATCACTATGTGACTTAGAAAGTGATTGAACCACCAACTTTCTCAAGAGTTTGACACCCAACTCTCCCGGCTTGTCAATATGTGACTTCATCTCCAAGATGCGATCACACATAGACCTTGCTTGCCAATAGGGCTTGAGTGACCTTGAACTTGTGGGTTAGGGAGAATAATTGGAGGAGGTGGAGGAAGTGAACTTCCAACAGATCTGGGAGGATCATAGATGTCTGAACCAAACATCTTTTTGGGAGATATACAAGATAGTTGATCTAAAGTCCTTAATATAACACCCAATATGAAATATTAAGGCTACGACCCAGCAAACTATTTTATAACTTGGAAGAGGGATGCCGTAATCCAAGCTATAAAATATTTGAAGGTAGGTGAATGACGATTCACCAATTTCCACCAAGATAAATGAAATGTATTATTAGGTTTTAATTGGTTTTGAAACTCCTAGATTCTTTTGAGATTCATTGAACTTTTCAAAGGCATGTTTCAATCTCGAGTGTGCCCTTCAGGTTTTGTGACTGGGATGCCGAGGATCACAAAACAAGGTGTGAATAACCATGCATATATACTTGGTACCCTTAATATTTACCCCCCAATCGATGTGCCGGTTAACTACACACGCTCCACCGATACTATGATAAACATTAAGTTACCCTTTGCCTACCTTGTTAAATCAAGCTAGTGTGCCGGTTAACCACACACGCTCCACTAACTGACTTAAGCAAAGTGCAAAGTGTAATTTCATGGGTTAGCACCAAATTCACATTTTCCTAAGTGACTAAGATTGGGTATTATTAAGAGTTTAGTTACTTAGTATTTATCATTAATAATTTTAATGAAGGGAGAATTATAGTCCTTGTCCTACCCGTTCGGCTAACGACCCTCCACCGGTCAAGGAAGCGGTGGGTGAGAGTGGACACCCATTAAACTGCCATTTTATAGGCAGTAACCTTATACCACCCTTATAGACCGGCTTCGTGAATGAGGCCTACTAATGGTAAGACGACTTTACTCTTATACATATATATAAATATTATTAACTTATAATATTATAAAGTATAAGGGTTGAATTTTAACTTTTAAAATTCTAAGGGCTTAACTTGGAATTAAAGTATTCATAAGTGAAAACTTTACAAATTCCAAAACTTGAGGGCAAGTTTTTAAAACTATTCAAACCTTTTCATTTCATAACTTATGAGTTTAATGGTTCATTAAAATGAAGACTCTTCATTTTTTATGTAACCTCTTATTCTTTAATAACACTTTTAAAGAAGTGACTCTTAAACATCTATAACTTGAGGACAAGTTATGGAGTCATAATACTATTTAATGAAAAAGTCTCTTCATTTTTTTTATGTAACCTATGACACTTTTATGAGTTTTAAGATTCATAAATGTGACATTTTATGTAACTTGAGGACAAGTTACAAAAACACATTTTATGAACTACCTCTAGATTAATTAGGATTGAAAACAAATAAAACACAATTTTTTTATTATTTTTTTTTCATTAATCTAAACTAAGTCATAAATCAAGGAAACATAAACACTTTTGGTAATCCATAACTTATGGAGTTAAATGCTTGTTTTATGATGAAACTTTTCATGTTCCATAACTTAAGAATAAGTTATGGAATTCTTTAAAACATTAACACCAAAATTTGTAACTCCATAAAAACTTTGAATCAAATTTTTTTTAAAACCTTTTCATATCCATAACTTATGGAGGTTTCAAAACACTTAAGATCACAACTTTAAAAAAACTTTTGAGCTCCAAAATTTTATGACAAAATTTGTAACTCCTTAAAACATTTAGATCAAACTTTTAAAACTAATAAAATAATCATATCATTTTATCTTTTACTAAATTTGACCTAATTCAACTCATATAGCAAATGATTCAAATTTTACAAATAATTAGTTTTTCACAAAACAAGTAATTATCTTAAAATTTGACAAACTTCATGTTTTTTTTCTTTTTTTTCAACTTTGAAAATCAAACATTTGCATGAATATAACAGAAAACAACCCATGTCGCTGATACCACTGTTGGGTTTTGAGCATTCTAACACTCCTAAGTGTACATGCAACCCTAAATACCTTGGATCTATGTTTTCTCTATTATACATGCAAATATGAATATTCCAAGGTATTACCCTATCTAGCATACAATCCTTGATACTTGGGTAATATAACAAGTTAGAATACATACCTTTTAATGAAGCTTGAAGTCTTGAACTTTAAGAGCTTAGCCCCAATAGTGTGGAAGCCTCAAGTGGAATCACAAATCACCAAAACACCTTGGAAGACTTTAGAGAATATGGATACTTGGCTCACACTTATGAAATTGGTTATTGCCCTCTTTAGTGTATCCACACTAGCCACTAGCCTAATTTCATGAACCATAAGACCCTTTATATAGTGTGGAGGATTAGGGTTAAACCCTAATACCCATGATATTTCATTTCCTAGGATCCATGGGTTAAAGCTCCATGGACTATCCATGCAGACTTAGCCCAACCTAAATGAACTTGGCCCACTACACATATATATCTAAGAGTCCATATTTAATTAGTTCATTTTGATCACTTAATTAATTATAAATTAATTCTTGATCAATACTAATTAAATAATATGATTATATATTAATATATTAGAACTTATAATATATTAATATAAATCATAAATATACTATTCTCAAAAGACTATCCATATAAATTGTGTCGGTGAAGTGCAACCCAAATTGACCATGCCGGGTCGGGTCAAGTACATACCAAATATAGTTATGCACTTAGACATTAATCCAACAGTTTGTCCCCATGTGGAGATTTTAGTATGATCCCAAGGCCATTTCCTCTTTGGTTGGATGCTCCGTCCATGAATTGTGTCCATCTTCCCATGTTTTCTCTTTCTAAATGATGTCGTTTGTCTATTTCCATATCGCCTTGTAGACCATCACTAATGTCAACCACAAAGTCTGCTAGCACTTGCGACTTTATTACGGATCTTGGCTCATGCTTTATGTCATATGTATTGAGCTTCACTAACCACTTAGCCATCCTTCCTGACATCTTTGGTTTTCTCAAAACATTATTAATTGGATAATAAATTGGATAATCGGTTGCATCGACTTGATTTTTGAGGATTATAAACACCATGGCCCCATGGTGGGCGCCAAATTCGTTTGGTCAAAAATCGATCAAACGAATATCAACCAAAGTGAATGAGAAGTTGTAGTGTTGTAGTTGAAGTTATTAACGAATTTAGAACAAAATTACACTAGAGGTTTACAAGCAAAGCTCTTTATCCTTGCTAGGATCTCCGACACAAAACCTTAAGAGGTGCTAATGATCACCTGTGTTGTTTAATTGTATTGACTGAAATGTGAATTACAAAAATGGAAGTATGTAGACGAGTACAAGTGTTGCAACAATGCTACTTGTGTGTAGTGTGAAGATTACATGTGATTTATAGTCTAGTATAAGCAACTTAGTCTGATATTCTAGGGATCCTCTTGAATAAGTATAGCACATTGTTTTGACTTGGTATTGCTGGGTCTTAGGCCTAATTGAAATATTTCTTCATTGAGAATGAGTCTTATGTTGACTATTTCTGCACATGTGAGAAATAAGCAACACATACAACCGTTAATTTATATTAAGAAATAATAATAAGAATAACAATAGTCAGGATCCTGACATATGTTTAGGGATCCTCAGATATCGGGGGAAAACTCATTAGGAAGTGGTTAAGTGGGTCTTGCGACACTTGGAGCGAACGCTTGATGTTTGTCGGGTATATGGTACTAATGCACAAAATAACAACTTAGATAGATTGATAGACTCAAACCATGAAAGTGATAAGGAGATAAGAAGATCACTGGTGATTGGTCTCGTTCAGATTCTTCTTTGTCAGGTTATACATTCAAAAGTCTAGTACCAAGGAGAATCTGGAAAATAGGGTGACAAGGACACACACAAAGACAAATTCAAGCTTTTCCTGGAATTGGTTTATGTTCCTAGGTGGTAGGCCCGTTTCAGGGCTTGATAATAGGAAGGGAGATGAAGTTCTTGTTTAATGTGGAGCTTGGAGGATGTTCAATTCAAGGCTAAGTTTGTTAAATGTGACTTGAGCATTTGTAGCAGTTGAACGAGCTTCAAAATCCTTTGTGGTCCAGCAACACTCGAAATCCTCCACTACAAAAAGTACATTTTAGTGATTATTGATGAATAATGTGATCCATCAGTAGTCGAAAGCCTCCATCACAAAAAGTACATTTTAGTGATTATTGATGATTTCACTCAATTCATATTTCTTTTTCTTCCATTGGTTAAAATCCAAGACCGCGGATTAACTCATCAAATTCATTAAAGGGATTAAAACATTGGTTAAACTTCTAGTACGAAGAATTCAAAGCGAACATTAGAACTTATGTTTACCAACATAACAATTGAAACTTTTCTGGTAGACAAAGGGATTGATCTCAACTTTTCAACTCCATATACTCCTCAACAAATGGTGTCATCAAAAAAAGGATCATAACTTTAGTTGAAGCCACAAGGTCAATGTTGAACTTGGAAAATCGTCCTCTATATCTATAGGTAAACGCGATTAACACTACTTGTTTCACCCAGAACCGACGTATCATCAAGTGACATCTTAACATGACTCCATACAAAGCCATTAATGGTAGAAAACCTATAATCTCATTTTTACATATCTTTGGATGAAGGTGCTTTATCAAGAACATCCAAGATCACCATATCAAATTCCAGCCAGAGTCAGATGAAGCCATATTCTTAGGATATTTCTCAGAATCCAAGGCTTATCATGTGCTAAACCGATAAAATTGTGTTATCGAAGAAATCTTTGATATTAGGTTTAATGACCACTTCATTAGGAATACTGAACCAATTCATGTCACTACTCACATTATTTAGTGTGAAGGCTCATCCCCAGGTTCACCTAATCTAAAAAAAATATATGAAGTCGACCATAAAACCTTGCTTGGGCCTCCAGAATCTACTCCCACCATGGAAACTCAACATAATTCCACTCCGCCTGTTTCTCAAACCATATTTGGCCCTCCACCAATGTTTGCTCCATTTGATTCCTAATTGTTTCCTTCTCAGGTTGAGGGGAGAATAACTTGACTACTATGCCTCTAAGGTATAATAGTAATTGAACCTTCGAATCTCAAAACGGAAGTTTCTAAGATATAGAAGATACGTTTATTGAATCCGGTCATATCATTTTGACCGTCGATGAAGATGTGAATTTCTTTGATTTTCCTTCTAATGATGTTGATATGACAGCTTTAGAAATTTAGGGGAGCATCAACCAATAATTGAGGAAAATTAGGTGGAGCTGCATAACTCCACAATTGATATTGGATCCTCTGTTTCATATGATCTTTATAGATTTCATGTATGGACAAGCAATCATCCCCCAAATCAAGTTATTGGAAATCTGGATGCAATTGTTCAAACAAGATTCACAATCGATGTTGAACACGAATGTAACTTTGTTGCCATCAATTAATTTGTTGACCTAATTCTATCAAATAGGGTTTGGATCACTTAGATTGGTTAACAACAATGCAATAGAAATTAGTTGAATTTTACCAAAATCATGTATGGACCTTGGTTCGTCCTTTATCAGATCACCCTGTGATCAGAACTAGATTGGTATTGTGAAACAAGCTTGATGAAGTAGGAGTTATCATTAATAATAAGGGATGGCTAGTAACCAAAGGCATTACACAAGGACTATGATGGAACCTTCGCCCATGTTTCTCGTCTTGATGCAATCGCGTTTTCTTGCGACTACTGCCCAAAAAGCCTTCAAAGTTTACCAAGTTGACGTTAAAAGCTCCATTCTCAACGTTGAACTCAAAAAAGAAGTTTATCTCTATTATCCGCCTTGCGTTGTTAATCTTGCATTTCCAAATTACTGCCACAAACTCCAAAAACTTGTATATGATCTTAATCAGGCTCCACAGGCCTGGTATGATACTGTAACATTGTTTCTTAACCACTTCGGTTTTGAAGGATGAATATTCAATCCTACTTTGTTTAGAAAATCAAATGGAAAGCATGTTATGCTTGTCCAAATTTACGTTGATGGTATCATATTTGGTTCGACCGATCAAACAATGGTTGAAGATATTGCAAAGCTTATGATTAACAAGTTCCAAATGATTATGAACTAAGAACTAAGTTTCATTCTTGGATTGCAAGTCAAGCAGACAAACGAAAGCATCCTTATCCATCAACAGAAATATGTTAACGAACTTATGGAAAAAATACTCTATAGACTCTTGTGCCTCTACCAAAATTCCCATGGGATTTGGACATAAGATCTATTCCAATCTAACTAGTGAACATATTGATCAAAAGAAATATTGAGGCAGGATATCATCATTATTCTATCTCACTGGAAGTAAACAAGTTATCATGTTTTCAACCGATCTTCATGCTCGATTCCAAACCAATCCGAATATGTTTCTCTCTTCAAACTTACACAAACTCAAATTATGGTGGCTTACAAATTGAAAAAAAAATGTTGGGTTAAGGTATCTAAGCCAATAACTAAATTGGTATATTCTTGAAACAGAAGTAAAGTCCTTTTGGGGTTTCCCTCATAGCCAGTACCTGAATATAATGACTTTTAGAGAAAGAGAGAGACTGATTAATTAATTTATTTGATTAAAATTAAGCAGAAACTAAAATAAATTATTTATTAATATAATATATGATAAATATATTTATTTGAAATATTAATAATTAATTAAGAATTAATAAAAAATTAATTGTAATTAATTTCGAGTTAATTATAATTAATTAAAAATACATGAGTTAAGATATAATTGTTCAATAGTTGAACAAGAGAAATTCAAGAACCTTCCCATATGGGGGTGGGGGTGGGGGGGGGGGGTTAGGAAGCCTCATAAGGTTTCTAGAATGATTCCTTATTGATAAATAATGAGTTAGATAATTACCAAATTGAGATATTATTATAATATTTAGTTAGGGTTATCTAAGGCTTTCCTTAAAAGGTATAAATAGGATCATTAAGGTATTTAATTTTGTGAAATCTCTTGTTCTCCCTCTTAGATTTGAAAATTGCTCTCCTTCCCCCCTCTCCTTAACTCTTCTACTTACTAAGCTTTGGGTACAAGCTATTAGATATATTCAAGTTTTTGTTGCTTGCTTTCCAAGGCACTCAAAGGGTTTTTTGACTTGATTTTTTTCTATAATAATAAAAAGGTATGTATCTACACACTTACATGATTTTCGATAATAGTAGGGGTTCCCTATGGTTTCTTGATATTTATAGTTTTTTGCTATCGATAGAGAAAACATAGATCCTTTCTAGGTTGCATGTAAACTTAAGGGTTTAAGTATTTTTCCGCTCATATGGATTTTTAATACCTAGAAAACCCATCAATAGTATCATAGCCTTAGTTTTCTAATTAATTGTGCATAATGGTGAATAGATCAAAAGTAGGGTTTATGGAAATTAAACCCTAAGGCTTGAGCTTTTCGAAAATGGCTAAGGTTCTTGGAACCCAAGCCTCCACCCCTTATTTTCGATAATTATTAGGTATCGTTTAGAGTTTCTAGTTTCTTTAATTACAATTATAAATGCCTTAAAATTTGGATAGTTAAAACTTGGTAACCGTATATCCTTTTTCGAAAATTAGAAGGTATGTGGGATATGGATTAAATTTCAATTATTTTAATAATTGGTTAACTGAAGATAATTATTTAATCCTTAATAATTTAAATTATTTTATTAATTGATTAATTGAAGATAATTATTTAATGATTTAAATTAATTTAATTGGTTAATTAAAAGATAATTAGTAAATCGTTATTTGGTTAAAATTAATTAATTAGTTGTTAATTTCGAAAATTAATTTTAAACATAGTATTTTTTGAAAAAGGTTTAAAATACACCTTATAGTATATATGATTAAATTGTTAATATACTATACATATAAGAAAAGTCAGTCAAATCCCTAGCAACCCCCGTTCACGAAATTATACTATAATGGGGGCATAAAGAAACGACCTATAAAATGACCGTTGAATTGGTGTCCACTCTCACCCACCGCTTTCTTGTATGGTGGAGGGTCGTTAGCCGAATGGATTTGATAGGACACAATCTTATTAAAAGTATGATGCTATAAAGTAACATAACCTTTTATATAAATCCCAAATCTATTTACTTTAGGAAAAATGTGAAGTGTATTCTAATCAATGAAAATGCACATCACTCTTTATTTGTCGTTAGTGGAGAGTGTGTGGTTAACCAACACACTAATTTGGGACTATATATTTGAGTGATAGACAAATCGAAAATTATCATTGTTGATGGAGCGTGTGTGGTTTACCGACACGTCAATTTGAGATGATAAATGACCTCGAGGTTCTCAAGCCGGATTTCATGGTTATTCACATCTTATTTTTGATCCTCGGCATCCTAGTCACAAATTCAAGAGCATAATCTGAGATTAAACATGTCATTGATAAGATTCAATGAATCTCACTTGACCTAGGAATTTCATATTAGGTTGAAATTGGTAAATGTCTGTTACCTACCTTGATAAATTTGCAATTAGATTATTACATCCTTCTTCTTTATTGTGAATTGTATTTTGGAACCTAGCCATTAATATTTATTTGGGTTAAAATATTAAGGAATTATATCACTAAATAAAACTATGTATCTTTATATATGTATGGAACCAGTGATCTCACTACTACTCAATCTGCTACTCCCCAAAGTTCTAACTTCGCTTTTCTCTCGAATTTTTCAAAAGAGAGGCTCACTAGTCCAAACTATATGGACTGGATGAGAAATATGAAGAAGACTCTTCTACATGAGAACAAGCAACGCGTTCTCGAAAATCCTCTTGTTGAAATCGTTGAATTTACTGCTATTCTTGAAGAAATATTTGCTTACAATAACCATTCTGATGACGCCACAAAGGTTGCTTGCATCATGGTTACTACCACGATGCCAAAACTCCAAAAGTTATATGTGGCCTACCGGCCATATGAGATGTGCCTCGGCCTTGTTGGAAAGTTCCACAATAAGTATGGGCAAGAACGCTATGAAGTGGTCAAATGTCTCATGGTATGAAAGTTAAAGGAAGGAGAATCTATTTGCACTTACGTCAAAGGATGAGGAGATACATGGAGCATTTGGGAAAACTTAATTGGTCGTTTGACCAAGAGTTGGCCATTAATATGGTCCTTAACTCTTTGACTCCAAGTTATGATCAATTCATATTGACTTATCACTTGAATAATATGTAGACGAGATTGACCGAACTCAACAACTTGTTGCAGACTGCTGAATCTAGGATGAAAAAAGTCCCTTATGCTACAACTGCTTCAGTTTTGGCCATTGTATTTGACAAAGGGAAAAAAGAGAAATGTTCCTTCCTAATCCAATGGGAAAGGGAGGGCCCATGCTTGAGGTTCTGGTAGTAGGTCCAAGTCAAAGCCTAAATTTGATGTTCCTGTTGTTAGTAACCCAAAGGAGGCCACTTTTTTTCATTGTATAAAAAAGGGTCATTGGAGAAGAAGTTGTCACAAATACTTAGTGGACTTGAAAGATGGAAAAATCAAGGTGTCCAATTCAGTAATTTACTCTATTCCAGTCAATAACACACAACTTTCTCATTCTTGGCTCCTTGACACGGGATGTGATTTCCACATTTGTTCATATTTGAAGGGATTAATAAAAAGTGAGGAAGTGGAGCATTGAAGCTTGAATGTGGTAATGGGAAATAGGAGCACTTCACCTATTACCAAGATCAGGACTTATGGTATTATGCTTAGTAGTAGTATCATGATTGATTTGTTAAATTGCTTTCATTCGTCAGATATGACATGAAACATTATTTCATTTCATGCATTGTTCAGACAAGGTTTTAGATATTCATTTAATAATGATATTGGTTCTATTTCTGCTTATAAAAATGGTGTTTTTATGTTTGAAGTTTTACCTTGTAATGGTGTCTATGAAATTGTGATTTTTGTTGATAACCTAGATAATAATGTGTTTCATATTGATTCATATAATGGTTTAGAGAATGCATATTTATGTCATTGTCATCTTGAGCACATAAATAAGAAAGGCATCGCCCAAGTCTAAAAGGATGGAGTGTTGGAATCATTTGATCTTATGACAGATGACAGATGATGAATGTGAATATTGTTTATTGGGCAACATGACTAAGGCACCTTTAAATGGGTCATTTGAAATAGGTGAAGGATTATTGGACCTCGTCCATACGAATGTTTATGGCCCATTTATATCCCCCACAAGAGATGTTAATCGATATTACATGATGTTTATGGATGATTATAGCAGATATGGTTATATGTAATTAATCAAACATAAATCAGAAACCTTTGAGAAATTCAAAGAGTTTAAGCAAGAAGTCAAGAATCAATTAGGCCGGAAGATAAAGATGCTCATATCTGAATGAGGAGGCGAGTATCTTAGTATTGAGTTCAACTACTATCTTAAAGAATGTGGAATTGTTTCACAATTGACTCCTCCCATAACACTACAACTCAATGGTGTGGCTGAAAGGCATAATCAAACCCTACTTGGTATGGTTCGTTCCACGATGAGTCGAGCATCTCTTACATTTCATTTTTGGGATATGCTTTAAAAAAGGCTGCTCACATCGAGGTTTGTGATGATTTTTAAATCTTTTCTACTAGGTAATCTAGTATCCTTATGCATGAAGATAATCAATTCGGTCGTTGTGGTTGCACTTCATTTCGCTTTCAGTAATTGATGGAAGAGTGAATTAGGAAAAACATGAATCTTGTCCCAACTAAGAAGGTTGCCAAAAAAAACTCATGAGATGTGGACAAGGAAGGTACCCTCGGTCGCACATATCAAGGTCTGGGGTTGTGAATGTGTCATAAGACGAGAGACTCACAAAAAACATGAACGTAAAGCCAAGAAGTGTTATTTCATTGGCTACCTACAAAAGTCCTTTGGATACTTATTCTACAGACCAAGTGAGAACGTGATCTTTATAGTTTGAAGAGGAGTCTTTTGTGAGAGAGATCTCATATTCAAAGAGTAAAATGGGAATGCTATTGATGTTGAAAAAATTCAAGAGTCATCCAATGAAAGAACCTCATACAACATTATCACTCAACACGAGGAAGAAATTTCAGTTGAATCAGTTGACAAATCATTACATCTTCGTCGATCCAGTAAGGTTAGCATGCCACCAAAGTTCTATTGTTGACATATTATATCGGATGGGAAAACGTTTATTAGTGATAGAACACTAGAAAAGTTGGATAAACCTTCTAACAACAAGTAAGCGATGGCAGGCCCTGAAGCTGCGAAATGGAAATAGGCAATTAAGAGTGAGATTCAGTCCATGTATGATAACTAAGTATAGAACCTTGTTGATCATGTACCTGGTCCAAAGACAGTCCAATGTAAATGGATTTTCAATAAGAATACCGACATTGATGGGAAAGTACACACTTTCAAAGCTAGGCTGGTTGTTAAGGGCTTTACTCAAACTCAAGGGATTGACTATGATGAGACATTTTCACCAGTAGCTTAGATAAATTCTACCAGGATAATGCTTCATATAGCTGCGTTTCATGATTATGAAATATGGAAAATGGATGTTAAAACAACTTTACTTAATGGGAAGTTCTCTGAGGACATCTACATGAGTCAGCCATATGGTTTTGAGACTACCAAGTTTCCTGATAAAGTGTGTAAGCTTGAAAAATCCATTTATGGATTGAAACAAGCATCTCGAAACTGGAATATTTACTTCCATGAGAAAGTTAAAGGATTTGGACTATCTAGAAGTAAAGATGAGTCCTACGTATATGCCAAAGCTAGTGGGAGTATATTGACCTTGCTCGTGTTTTATGTTGATGGGATACTTCTTATAGGAAATTACATTCCAACTTTTCAAGAAGTTAAGTATTGGCTTTAAAAGTGTTTCCTTATGAAGGATCTAGGGGAAACGACCTAGATTCTTGGAATAAGAATTCATCAGGATAGAAACAATTGTCATATTGGTCTTAGTTACAGTACATATTTGGATAAAATACTGAAACGTTTCTGTATGGAGAATTCAATGAAAGGTGAATGACCTATTCATTGTACTATTAAGTTGAGTTAGACTCAAAGACCCAGTACCGATGAGGAGATAGCTAACATGAGTCGAGTCCCATATGCTTCGATTGTAAGATCGATCATGTATGCAAATATATGTACTCGCCTTGATGAGTCTTATGCTTTGAGCATGATTGGTCGATTTCATGGAAATCCTGGTAGAGCCCATTGGATAGTAGTGAGCAATATTCTTAAGTATCTGCAAAAAAAAAACAAAAGACATGTTCATAGTTCTTGGTGGTAGTGATACTTTAAGAATAAGTGGTTATAGTGATTCCAGTTTCCAAACAGACTAAGAAATTTTTTGTTTGAAGTCTGGTTGGGGAGTCATATTGTATGGGAGATCAGTTACTTGCAAGAGTTCCAAGCAAAACATGTTAGATGATTCCACCTGTGAGTCAGAGTACATTGCAGCGAGTGAAGCATCAAAGGAAGAGGTTTGGCTGAATAAGTATATCAAATATCATTGAGTCGTTCTAATTATTTAGGAATCAATGGAACTATTCTATGATAATGAAGGTGTAGTAGCTTTGACAAAACAACCAATGGATCATGGTAGATCCAAGCATATCAAAATAAAGTACCATTACATTCGACATACAGTTGAAGAAGGACACATTCTAGTGAAGAGAGTATCATCAGAATATAATGTTACAGATCCTTATACAAAGGCTATGAGCATATTCAAACACTACCAGCATGCTAGGAGCATAGGTTTAAGACACAATGTTAGTTTTAGTGGTTAAATGGTATTTTTGAAACTTGTAACAAAATAAATGTAGTTGACTTACGTGAATGAATAATAGAGAATATTTATGAGTATTGTGTTGTTGTATTCAATTATTTTTTTCTTATATTTCATTTAGCATGTTTTACTTCCTGAGTTTAATTTCAATTATTCAAATTTCCACAGTCAATGCTACCTTAAGAAGTAGATAATGAACTAAGACTATCATGAATTGAGTTTAGATTGTCGATTGAGGTTAAGACATTGCAATTGGAGTTGCTACAATATTTAGGAGTACTTTGAAAATAGACATTTGAAATATTGGATAAAACCACGCTTAGAGATTACTTCATGGATCTAGTCACGAGTAATTCTAAGACGATAATATCTATTATTCTTCAAACAGAGATACATAAATTGTAATTTACATATCAGTTGTATATTGGTGTTGCGTAAACGCATCAATAACTTCGTGTTATAAAACATATGATCATATATTATTTGGTTAGTAAAGGTTGCAGTTATGTAGTCAAAGTTTATTCGTTATCTTTTCCCTAACACGAAAGTGATATAATTAGGCCCCATGATGATTTGATGTTGACTATATATATAGTGTTGGGCCCAACCAAGACTAATTGATGTGTTCAATTTGAAGTCCAATAAAATCTTTACAATTCAGGAAATCAAGAAACATAATCTTGGACATTGAGATAGATTCTGATCCATGTCTCGTTATTATACGATATCATGAAAAACGAAGGGATATCTGATCACTTATCTCAGGGCCAATAGTTGATTTTAATCAGAGTTTGGCAGTGGCTTTGGAAAGTACTCTTTGCTACTTATTTCAAGGTCTATACTCACAATTGTAGTTACAAACTTATCCAAGTGGGAGACTGTTGGATTAAGGCGTCTAAGCCAATAAGTAAATTGGTATATTCTTGAAATAGAAGCAAAATCCTTTTTGGGTTTCCTTTATAACGAGTAACTGAATATAATGAATTTTGGAGAAAGAGAGTGACTAACTAATTAATATATTTGATTAACAACCTAATTACAAAATGAAATAAATGATTTATTAATATATTATATGATTAATATATTAGTTTTAAATATTAATAATTAATCAAAAATAATTTGGAATTAATTTCGAGTTAATTAGAATTAATTGAAAGTGCATGGGTTACGCTGTAATTGTTTAATAGTTGAACAAGAGAGGTTTCAGAACCTTCGCATAGGGAGAGGGGGGACGGTTTTGGGAAGCCTCATAAGGTTTCTAGAATGATTCCTCATTGACAAATAAGGAGTTGGTTCATTATCATAATTGAGATATTATTATAATATTCGAGTAGTGTTATCCATGGCTTTCCTTATCAACTATAAATAGGACCCCTAAGGTCCTTACTTTCATGCACTCTCTTCTTCTTCCTGTTAGAGCCGAAAATTGCTCTCCCTCTCCCATCTACTCAAGTCTTCTATTTCCTTGGGTTTGGGGTACAAGTCATTAGAGACATTCAAGTTTTTGGTGCTTTCTTTCCAAGGAACTCAAGAGGTTTTTGACTTGATTATTTGCTATAATAATCAAAAGTTATGTATCAACACTCCTACATGATTTTCGATAATAGTAGGATTTCCCTAGGTTTTCTTGATGTTTATAGTTTATTGTTATCAACAGAGAAAACATAGATCCTTTTTAGGTTGCCTTTGAACTTAAGGGTTTAAGTGTTTTTCTACTCATATGATTTCTTATAACCTAGAAAACCCGTCAAAAAATACCTCAAGAGGAGGTCAATTCCTCGATGTTAGATTGGTGAGCTGGTCATCCAATAAACAAATTGCATTGCTCTTTCAACAGCCAAAGCAGAATGCATTGTTGTTGCTTATTTCACCTGAAAAAGTTCTCAAGATGAAGTCCCAATCATTGGACTATGGTTCCTGAATCAAGAAAATTCTCATCTGTTGTGATTCTTCAAGTGCAACCCTCATTTCTCATAATCCAACTCATCACTAGATGATCAAGCACATAGATATTCATTACCATTTCATTAAAGATCATAACTTTTATCTGTTCAGCGACCACCCTTCCACTCGGTATCGTCGGATCACTAAGGTCGACTTTCGTCCCTGCTCGACGAGTGGGTCTTGCAATCAAGCTCCATTCTGCATTTGCACTCGAGTGCCAATCTCCGTCCGTCTTAAATGTTAACATCAAACTCATTTTATTTTTCTATCTTACACTTAAATTGTTGATGTCTTCACTAAGGAATTAGACTAAATGAAATTTAATGGTTTCTTGAAGAAAATATGATTGTTGATTCATGGTCCTTAATTCTTCAATGAAATTTGCAATCTCTTATGATCCCATCCGAGATTCAAATCAATCAAATTTCAGATTGTTTCTGTTTGTCGAAATATCTTATCTCTGATTATCAATAAGGATCGTTATCTTGTATTTTTATCTAACCTTTTTTTCTGTTTAACTTTCCTTCGCGTAGCCTATAATCTAATCTATCTTTATCCGAGCTTTGGCATCTGATAAATTAAGGAGCGCACGAACAACTGAAATTTAACTGTTTCTAGATTTTCATGACCGATCAAAAAATTCTACCAAATTTTGTACCCATTTTACACTCATTGTAAAAATATGTACATTGGAATTCCAATCCAACGCAGCATAAACTTCCCTATCTCTCACTCCATCCGATGATTGTTCCTTTAATCTCAGATGACCTCATGTCTCCCTGCTTTTGTCAATCCGACCTTTAAGATTTTAAATCGCTTGGGCAACGTAACCTAGTTCAGACATTATTGTCTCTATCTCATGAACTGCAAACTTGTCTATGTCAACCAAATCAATGAGTGACACTTATCCTTCAACATATATTATCCCTATAAATATTGTAAACCTCCCACCATGGTGAATCTCTACGGAAAAAGAGGGTGGGATTTTCCTCTAATAAAAAAAGCACAATTTTAAATCTACTACATTTGATATTTGCATTTGATTTTAAATGTGTTTAATCGAGCAACTTACCATATATGTCGCTGGTGTCAAAGTATTCACCCAATAGACGAATTACCCACATCTGAAAATCCGGTCATAGCAAAATCCACAGATGATGAAAGATTATTGTCGTTCATGTTACGGTTTTTTGGATACGAGATGGAATTGGAGATGAGATACCAACCAAGAAAAGGGTTTATCTTTGATTTAGTAGGCCTAGACTAAACCATTACTGTAGTAATGGGTTGGGAGTTAGTCCCTTAAGTAAAAATGCATTAATATCATCATGTGAGTGACACATTAACGGAATAAGTTTGATGGATGTTAAGTCCAATGACGAATTCTATAATGAAACATGCTAATAAGTAGGGATGAGCATCGGAACCGGGTACCCGCTTTTGGAACCGGAACCGCCTCGGAACTGCCGGTTTTGGAACGGGAACCGCCTTAAGCGGCTCCGGTTCCGGTTCCTAAAGTTATGGAACCGCTTTAAGCGGTTCCGGTTCTGGTTCTCGTTTTTTCGGAACTGCTACCCGCTGGGTACTCGCCGGAACCGGTTATATATATATATATATATATATATATATATATATATATATATATATATATATATTCAAATAAATATGTGTTACTTAGACCGGTTTAGAATATATTGGTCCGATTTTGTCCGTCTTTAGTCCGAATTGATTTGATTTGGATCGAACTAAATTGCGGTTTTGTCGACAAAAGTTAACAAAATTAATGTGACCGGGTTACCCGCTCCCGGAACCGGAACCGCCGGTTCCGGGACTGATTGCAAACATTTAAGAACTGCTTAGAGCGGTTCCGGTTCCGGTTCTAACTTTCTAGGAACCGCCAGTTCCGGTTCCGGTTCTCGCCAAATGAGACGGGTACCCGCCTATGCTCATCCCTACTAATAAGGACGAAATTTGTAATTTAAAATCTTGAGGGACAAAATCCATAGAAAATGACAGACTATACAGACCAATTTTGCAATTCACTAAAAAAATATGGAGATGACATAAAAGCAAGATTGATATGATATACTATTAATTTCCTAAATACATGTTAAAATACAAAACGATTAAATTAAGCTAAAAAGCATGTATAAGCAACGAGAAGGAGTATCAACTTTTTTGCAATTATTATAAAAACTATTTCTAGTTTTTAACTAAGATTCTTTGTACGAAGCACACTTTTATCGTGTATACTTTTTTCTCTGTGGTTTTTGCTTTTTTTAGAATAATAGCATTGTCATGGTATTGGTTGTATAATTAAAATATTAAACAGATTTAGAATACATGTACCCTATACTGGCTCTCAATCAGTTCTAAAATTTAAAGAAGCGATGTGACAGATCCTGGTTCTAGCGTTTTAAAAACGGTCAGCTGTTATATATGCTTTCAGTGGTTTCAATTCCAAACATAGAACATAACTAAAAATGAGAAGACATGAACTGGACTTGCAGTTTCGCTGAAATTTAGATATGTGAGCCCAATGAGTTTACCTTATACCGATCGGTATGGTTAAAAGGAACCGAATTTGGAGTAGGGTTTTGGACCTTTTGGTCAGTGAACGTTTAATAACATTTTATTTCCAATGGTAAGTGTATGACAAAATAAAAATAAGTAATAAAAAGGTTTTTCCAGAAATGCTCTTACTGATTTAGCTTTGATAAATTGGAAAGCACGTTATTAAACACCGATTTAATTCTCTTTTAAATAATTAAGCAACTATTAACCTATTTTATATTGTTTTTCTGAATTAATTTTGATATTTTTGCGAAGCAACTTAAAACCTTCAAAGAGAAACTTCGACCATTTTTATTGGACTCGTGTGACAATATATCTTCGTAATTGAAGCAAAATTCTTTAGATTCTCCATAAGTTTATGTACGTTCACCGCAGCGATCAAACAAAAATCCTATCATCACCTACAAAACCCCCTATCATATCTATGATGCACCACTCCACATCTCACTTAGATCACCATCTCGAAGACAAAATTTCCTTTAATATATTATTCTTAAGACTCCTGATCTGCGGACTCATGGCTCCCGGTGATCGTTACTTGTACCTGATCACTGTTCCCATCTTTTTCCTTCTCCGGAGTCAACGAGTTCTCTTCAGACGTTGTAATTGAACTGCTCCCGCAACTACTACTACCAAACGACGACGCTCTGCTAGAACTAGGTGTTGCCAGAAACGTGGGTCTCACTTGTCCAGCCATGATAACGAGATACTTTTCTTCAAAAACAGTAACAGCCGGCGTCTTGTTGTTATCTGGTTTAGCGTCTCCGGACTCAAGGTCAGCGGTGTTCTGTATGTTCCGGGAGAGCTTCCAGTAGGAGCAGGCGAGGATCAAGAGAGCAAAAGCAATGAGACCCATCATGGCAGCAAGACCTCCGAAGAGGTAGGGCACCGGTGAGTGCCAGAGTGACCTTTGAACAGCCACCGGAGACGATGGGGCCATTAAAAAGGTCGACGGAACTGCCATCAATCGAGAGAAATGGTATGAGAACTGAGGAGGGGTGGAATTGTTTTTTGCTGATGAGCTGTTTGGATGAGGTGGCTTTTATAGAGAGCAAGAGCTAACAGTGGTGACGCCACTTATGCGGCGGACTGACAGTAACATGGTGGGTTTGGTGTAGTTAATTAAATAATATTAGTGTCTGTCTGTTAATGTTTAGTTGTTTACGGTCTCCTTTGTATCTTGCCTCAACTTTGGTTTCTATTCATTACACTACTTTTACTATCACTTTGTAACTTTTTTGACATGCAAAAAAATTTAATAATTTAGTCAAAATGATTGGTTTATTACATAGATAGATAGATGATTCCTAAATATAATTTTGTTGTACATTTGATTTTGTGTTCATGGTCTGTAAAAAATTGGTTTAATATATTCTTAATAATATTAGTTTAATATATTCTTAAAGGGTTAATGATCTAAGAGGAAAATAAGGTTTTAATTTTTTCCACATTAGGTCGTTAAAGTTTTTTTTTATATACATATTAGACCAATATGGTTGTTATAACCGATTAAAAAAAAATAATAAGGTTTTAATTTTATCCACATTAGGTTCTTAAGGTTTTTTTTGTACATATTACACAAATATGATTGTTATAACCGTTTAAAAAGGAATAATAAAGTTTTAATTTTGTCCATATTAAGTCCATATCTTTAATATTTTTATCATTTTATCTAACTCTTTTATAATTTATATTAGTAATTAGTTATATATGGTTTCATCATTTCATCTTTCCATTCTAGTCGCTCATTCACCACAACCACGGTTTCAATTGAAAGGTTATATAATAATTTTTTTTACATTTTTACAAAAAAAAAAAAAAAAAAAAAAAAACTAATAATTGTCAAAGTCTTAATGATTAAGGTTTTGTTTGGCGCGCCACAACTAGCTGATAAGTTAGTTTATTTTTCGATCTTTTTTAAATTGTCATGTTTGGCAAACCAAAAAGTAGCTTATAAGCTAGCGTTTTAAAAATCTACTTAGACTGGTTTTTTAAAAGCTTTTTTTTTTAATTTCCAGATATACCCCTTAATTAATTAAGAAAAAATATTTTTTAAACGCCCTTTTATGTCATTATATAAATTTCAGATGGCTTATTAGTCAGTGGCAGAGTCAGGGTCAAAGTAAAAGAGTATCCATGACAAGTAATGTGGTATTCCCGATAAGTAATGGTGTATCAGGGATACCCCATTGGCGGAGCCATTACTTATCGGGGATACTCGATTACTTTTCGAGGATACTCTTTTACTTTGACATTGGCTTCCCCACTGGCTTGTAGGCTATCTAAAATTTATATAATGAAATAAGAGGGCATTTAAAAAATATGTTTTCTTAATTAATTAAGGGGTATATTTAGAAATTTAAAAAAAAAAAAACTTTTAAAATACTTGTCTAAGTAGCTTTTTAAAACGTTAGCTTATAAGCTACTTTTTGGTTTGCCAAACATGACAACTAAAAAAATATTGACAAATAAACTAGCTTATCAGCTAGCTGTGGCACGCCAAACATAGTCTTAATCATTAGGACTATGATTATTATTAGTTTTTTTTATTTGTAAAAATGACCAAAAAAATTGTTATGTAACCTTTCAAATGAAACCATGGTTGTGGTGAATGGACGAGTAAAATGAGAACATCAAATGATGAAGTCATGTAACTAGATACTAATATAAACTGTAAAAGACTTAGATGATATGATAAAAATATAAAAAATAGGGACCTAATGTGGACAAAATTAAAACATTATTACCCATTTTTAAAAGTTTATAACAACCATGTTGGTCTAATATGTACAAAAAAAGATCTTATGAAACACCCCAAAAATCATGACCAAATTTTTTTTTTTAGATTATAAATAATCGTAGTTATCAAATCATCTCATCCAAAATGTAACTTATAGCATCTCAAAACATCATATCCAAAAACATATGTCAAAATATCAGAGTAAACATCTCAGGCTAAAACATCGTGGTGTGTGCAATGCAGTCATCCCGAACTCTTCCCCTTGCTACTGGAAGTACCTGAAACCAAAACTGAAAACTGTAAGCACGAAGCTTAGTGAGTCACCCCAAACTACCACATACCATACACATAATCACATAATCACATAATAACATATCATGGGCCTCGTCCGCTTCATCGGGCCTCGCTCTGCATCGGACAGTCTCCGACATCGGGTTTCGCCCGGCATCGGACACAGTCCGACATCGGGCCCTGCCCGGCATCGGATAGAGTCTAGCATCGGGCCCCACCCGACATCGAGCAAAGCTCAGTATACATATAAACATATCAACAAATACACATAAATAATCACATAACATAAACATATAAACATTCATCGGGCTCCGCCAGGCATCAGACCGAAATCCGGAAGCATACTAACATTCCTCGGGCACTGCCCAGCATCGGACCGAAATCCGGAAACATACAAATACAGACACATGCAAGAATCACAAAGACATGAAGCATACAAACATTGCTCGGGCATTGCCCAGCATCGGACAGAAATTCGAAAAGCATATAAACATTCATCGGGCACCGCCCGACATCGGGCCTTAATCCGGAACATGCTAACATACATAAATGGGTCGGCATTGGTGCCTTCGACCCGTTCCTACAAGAGGAAACTCACCTCAAATGTCGGATGATAGCTGCAACGTCTCTGCCCCGGAAATCAGCTCTACTCACTCCCTGAACCAATACAACCCCTTAGATACCATACTTATAATTCCTTAGGGTCAACCATAGTCAAAGTCAAGGTCAAGTTAAAGTCAAAGTCAAAGTTAATGCTCTGAGTTGAATCAACTCGTCGAGTTTACCCTTCAACTCGTCGAGTTCCCATGAATCACAGAATCGCGAAATCGCGATGCAACTCGTCGAGTTTTCCTCCAACTCGCCGAGTTCTTCCCTTTAAGAGAATCGGGACTGTTCGACCCAACTCGTCGTGTTCCTCCATGAACTCGTCGAGTTCCTCATAGTTCTTAGTCCATTAAGCCCTTTCCTCAGATCTAAGGTTCCAGAATATAGATCTACACTCTTTCCATGGTATACATCTATAAAGTCGACAACTTGATGGCTTTGCATGCCTTAAATGTACCCAATCTCGAGATATAGCAACCTCCTTCTATGGATTTGGTCTTTTCTTGAGAATGAACGGGTTTAGGATCCTTTTTATGAATCTAAGGACCAAATAACACAAGTTTTTAGCATCATGACTATGAAGGTTTATCATGCTCCAATAATGGGGTCAAAAGATCCATAAAACAAAACTAAGAGAGATCTAAGCTACTAAGCATTAAGTTTGAGACTTTTTACCTCAGAAAGTTGCAAAAGACATATGAGATCCCTGATCTGGTGCTTCTCCTCAAGCTCGACGACCTTCTAGTTCTTCCAAGTCCTTCACCAAGCACACGAACACACAAAAATCCACTCAAAACCTCTAGTTTCTCAACAACGAGCTCACAATACGAATTAGGGTTTAGGGAGGATGATGAGGGGCTGGTGGGAAAATTAAGTCCTTTAAATAGTGTACAGAACCCTGGAAATTAGGTTTTCATCCCAGCCGATCTACTCGTCGAATTGAGGCCTCTTAACTCGTCGAGTATGTCACTTATTTACGCGGCCCTTATATTCTCCACTCGACGAGTTTGGGGTTTCCAACTCGTCGAGTTGCTCTTATAATTTGAATAATAGAAAAATAAATACATACCAGGATACAAGCGTTAGAGTTCTCCCCCACTTATTTCAGACTTTGTCCTCGAAGTCTACTGCCTCAAATAACTCTGGGTAATGCTCCCTCATCTCATCCTCTGGCTCCCAAGTCCACTCGGACCCCTTGCTGTAACATCCGGATTCCCAGGTATATTATTTATTTATTCATTTTGGAAATCTATTGAGCAACTCGACGAGTAGAGTCGTGTATGGCCACGTGGGATAAATGACCTACTCGACGAGTCAGAGAGTCGACTCGCCGAGTAGACGCTGAGTGATGAAACCCTAAATCCCCGGGTTTGCGGCCTATTTAAGGACAATTATAGCCTCATTTACGGCTCATCAGTTGTCCATCTTCTCTGAGAGAAAACCATATTCGGCCATTGAGATAAGAGAGAGTATTTGAGCTAACTTTAAGTGTTTGGTGCATCTTTTGAAGAGAAGGGAAGGACTCCAAGCCAAGGGACGAGAAGGGGTTGTTAGATCCGTTGTTATTTCATCCTAGAGCTTCTGTAAAAGGTAAAAGTTCGCACCTTTCTCATTTTATTGAGTAGATCTCATGATTTTGGGAGATTAGGGCTTTTTCCATCTAACTTTAGGACTTTGAGTGTTTTGAGTACATATAGAGGTTTGGACCTCAGATCTGGACCATGTGAGTGTTGGATTAGTGTCTATGTCCAATACTATAATTGGTATGTACTTGACCCGATTTGGCATGGTCCATTTGGGTTGCATGGCATCGTAACAATTGGATAGACAAAATGAGAAAAAGGATACTTATGATTTATATTAATATATTATAAGTTCTAATATATTAATATGGAATCATATTATTTAATTAGTATTGATCAAGAATTAATTTAGAATAAATTTAGTGATCAAAAGGAACTAATTAAATATGGACTCTTATATATATAGGATGGGCCAAGTTCATTTAGGTTGGGCTAAGCTTTCATGGATAGTCCATGGAGTGTTTAACCCATGGATACTATGGAAATGAAAGGTCATGGGTATTAGGGTTTACATGAATGTAACCCTAATCCTCCACAATATATAAAGAGGTACATGGTTCATAAAATGTGGGCTAGGCACTAGTGTATAGTACACAATAAGGAAAAACCGATTTGGTGCAAGTATCCTTATTCTCTAGTTATTCCAAGGGTTCTAGGTGTTGTGTGATTCCATTTGAGGTGCAACACTCGATGCACTAAGCTCTTAAAGATTCAAGACTTCAAGCTCCATCAAAAGGTATGTCATTCTACTAGATTCTTGTATTGAATATACTTCATATTATGCTAGTTAGGATGAAACCTTGGAATATAGAATATTTGCATGTATAATAGAGAAAACATAGATCCAATGTTTATAGGGTTGCATGTACACCATAGGAGTGTTAGAATGCTCAAAACTCATCAGTGGTATCAGAGCCTATGCTTATTTTCATTTATACTTGATGCAAATTGCTGAAAATCGAAGTTTGTATGCTGTCTGGACAGCTGACTCGCCGAGTCCATTAAGGGACTCGACGAGTCCATGCCTAAATTTATCCAACTCGTCGAGTTGGTTCATGCACTCGACGAGTTGGACCCCGTGACAGCATATCTTCAAGTTTTATATGTGTTTATGTAATTCTTGAAATTGTTGATATGATTGTTCATACACTTATGAGTTTTTGGTAGATCATAGGAATTATTTGCAAATTGGTTGTTAGTTAATTCTTGATCTAAATGTTTTTTAATGGAGTCCGTAATTTGTCCTCAAGTTATGGATTACCAAAAGTCATTTCTTTTAAAGATCCATTAAAATTCGTAGGTTACACAATTGAAGAGTCTTTTTGTCTTATGAACTCCATAACTTGTCCTCAAGTTATGGATGTTCAAGAGTCTTTTCATTAAAGTTTTAAAACCTTAATTAAACTCATAAGTTATGAAAATCCAAAAGTTTTTGAATAGTTCAAAACTTGCCCTCAAGTTTTGGAATTTGTAAAGTTTCCCCTCATGAATACTTTAATTCCAAGTTAAACCCTTAGAATTTTAAAAGTTAAAATTCAACCTTATACTATTATAATATTAATAGTTAATAGTTATAATATGTATAAGAAAAAAGTCAGTCTTACCGTTAGCAGGCCTCATTCACGAAGCTGGTCTATAAGGGGGTATAAGGTTGCTACCTATAAAATGGCAGCTTAATGGGTGTCCACTCTCACCCACCGCTTCCTTGACTGTGGAGGGTCGTTAGCCGAACGGGTTTGACAGGACTCTAATTCTCCCTTCATTATAAGTATAGTGATAAATATAAAGTAACTAAACCTTTTATAAATTCCCAATCTTAGTTACTTTAGGAAAATGTAAATTTGGTGCTTATCCATGAAATTACACTTTGCACTTTGCTTAAGTCGGTAGTGGAACGCGTGTAGTTAACCGGCACACTAGCTTGGATTTAACAAGGTTAGCAAAGGGTGGCTTAAGGTTTATCATAGATTGGTGGAGCGCGTGTGGTTAACCGGCACATCGATTAGATGATAAAAATTAAGAGTACCAAGTATATTTGCGTGGTTATTCACACCTTGTTTGTGATCCTCGGCATCCCAGTCACAAACTTGAGAGGGCACAATCGAGATTTAAACATGCCATTGAAAAGTTCAATGAATCTCAAAAGATCTAGGAGTTTCAAAACCAATTAAAACCTAATTCCCATTTCGTTTTTCATGGTGGAAATTGGTGAATCGTCATTCACCTACCTTCAAATATTTTGTAGCTTGGATTACGGCATCCCTCTTCCAAGTTATAAAATATTGTGTTGGGTCCTAGCCTTAATATTTCATGTTGGGTGTTATATTAAGGGCTTAAATCAACTTACTTGAATTTCTCCCATTGTAGATGTTTGGTTCAGACAACTATGATCTTCCCAAATCTTTTGAAACCAGCTTTCCTAATGAAGATGATGTCTCGTGGTTGGATCATGGAAATGATACTTCAATTCCTCCACCTCCTCCAATTATTCTCCCTAACCCACAAGTTCTTGAATAGTTCAAGGTCACTCAAGCCCTATTGGCAAGCAAAGTCTATTTGTGCTCACATCTTGGAGATTAAGTCACATATTGACAAGCCGAGAGAGTTGGGTGTCAAAGTCTAGAGGAAGTTGGTTGTTGACTAGGTTCTTCAATCACTTTCTAAGTCACATAGTGAGTTCTTTGGGACTACTATGTAACAGACTATGACATGACCCTTAATGATCTTACCTATTTGCTTGATGCTGCCGAATCAGCAATGATTTGCAGCACTGGTAAAGCAAATTTGGTTGGAAGATCGACTTCCCAAACTTCCATGGACATTGACAATGGTAACATTGGAAATCAGAAAAGCTTTCTCTTCCCAATGGAAAGGGATCAGCCATAGTCAACTCGGTTGACCAAATGGTAAAGAGAAAAGGCTAAGTCTGAGATTGTCCCGTGTACCATTTCCAAAAGGTCCATATGTTTCTATTGCCAAATGAAGGGGCATTGGTTGTGAAGTTGCCAAATTTACCTGAAAGATCATAAGGATGGTAAAGTCAAAAAGTTTGACTCTACTTCGGGTAAATTCCACTATCTAACTATGTTAAGTTTATAATTGTTGATTCTTAATACATGATGTGACTCGGTAACATTTTGATGTTTGGAAGGATCAAGCAAAGGGAAGGAAACTTAAAGGAAGTGTATGTCGAATCTGATCACAAAGATGGATCTCAATCGCATGGTTCCAAGATCCGATTCTTGTGCTACTACTTAGGAGATACTACTTAGGAGTTATGATAGATTGCTAGGAAATATGTAATAGCATAGTTTTCATTTAAAGTTGCATTGTAAGGGAAACGTTTTTTCTGCATTTTATAAATAAATAAAATTTTGTTTTGTTTTATTTTATATCTCCTTGCAATGGCATTTATGGAAAATTGATGCATGTATGTTTCTAGCAATATTGGAAATATGAATTTGATTCTTTCATTTGTGGTAGTGTCTAAATTTACCAAATAAGGAAAGATTCTCATCACCCAAGTTTCAAGTGGACCGAAACTTGGAATCATGCAAGTTATATTGTATGATGAATGAAAATTTTCATATTTGGAAAATTAAGACTAATTCCTTGTTCACAAGTATATGTAAGTCAAGTGAAGGACTAGAGGATCGGGTACACATTCTTGTGCACTGGTCAAGTCCACCACAAAGATCGATAAGACTATTCGTCATGATTTACTAAAGTTTAGTAAATATGGTTATACTTACAAGTTTAAGTATAATTCTGAAACATTGGAAAAGTTTCAATGTATGGCAGAACGAATGAGAACAATCAAATTAGGAAGAAAAGATAAAAGTTTCTGAAATCTGAAAAGATGGGAGAGTACTTTAGTATCATGGTTTTGTGTTCATCTTAATGATTAAGAAACCATATCACAATTGATCCTCCAAGGACATCTTAGTGTATTCCTATGGCTAAAAAGAGGAATCGTGAATTGTTGAAATAGTTAAATCAAGAAGATGAGTCATACTTCGTTCCAAAACAATTCTTCGAGTCATACTCCAAGATTGTAACTTGAGTGACATATCTTAAAGAAGGTTTATAACACTTGTCAAATGTAAGAGTAAAATGTGTTCTACTCTTGTACATTTGAAATTGGTAAGTTGTGATGTTTTGGATAAAACAAATACCAACTAAGGCCAATTGTGTGAAGTGTTTATCTTGATAAGAATCCGCACTATCTCTTGAATATTTGTTTTGTCAAGGAATGGTTCTTGGCAAGAGAGTCTTATATGTCAAGAGGACAGTGGGAGTCTAAAAGATCCTGAAAGAGTTTCAAGAACTAATCAAGAATAAAACCTGTAGTTTATCACTAGCACACGACTTGAGGTTTATAACCTATCGTGTTGACATATTCCTATGTCTGTGCCCATTCTAGTTAAAGTTGGCTTTGCATATGAGTTCTGAGAGTTCTCAATCGGTTGCATAACAACTTGGAAGCATTGGCATGCCCTTGTGCTGCCAGGTGGCAAGAATTTAAGATTGCACAAGTTCAGTCCATATGAGTTTGGATTTGTCACTAACCTTGTCTTCTGATTATTGTTATGACAAATTCACATGGATAGGAGCTCATACTCCATAAAATCTAAGTGTCATAAGGTTTCTCTATGATTCATGAAAATGATGGTGAGGAAACACTTTCACTGAGTATATTTTACGTAGATAGCAATTGTGATATTTGCATTCTCAAAGTCGTTAGTGGAGCGTGTGTGGTTAACCCGCACACTAACATGGACTTGTGAGATATGACAAAGGTCTGAACATGTAGCACCCGATTCCTGGTATGTCCTTAATTCAATAATTGTATGCATTTTTCTCTGGGACTCGACGAGTTGATGGCCCAAGTCGTCGAGTAGAGACGGGATCCGCGGACAGTTTAAGTGACCTACTCGACGAGTCGGAAGACTGACTCGGCGAGTAGGTGTTGTTTGGGTGAAACCCTAAATTTGAGGGTTTGCACCCTATTTAAACGTCTTATTACAACCTCCTTCGTCCCTTATGCTCCCAGAACACCTCATATCGAAACCATAGCCGCTGTGAGTGATCTTAGGCCATTTTTGATGCTTTTGGTGGTTTGTGAAGCTTGGAAGGAAGGAAGAAGCTTAGGAATTCGAGTTGGGGCTTGTAGATCCAGAGATCTTATTCCATCTTCAGCTCAATCAAGGTAAATACCTCCTGTTTTGGTCTTTCATTTGGTTGTTCATCTTTAGGGCTTAGATTTTGGGTGCATTTAGGGCTTTCTAAGCCATTTTCGGGTTTGTGAAGTGATTCATGGGGTTCTACTTTCAGATCTGAGTCATTGGAGGGGTCTCATGGCATAAAGGTGCCAACTCTATGGTCATGAGAGCCCTATGCATATTGTAAAGCACCTTTTATGGATTTTTGAGCCAAAAACCCCATGCATGTGCACCGAGTTTGGAACTTTACGTATAAAATGGACATTAGGAGGCAAGATCTATGGTTTTGTCATGTTAAGACCCATTTAAATCGACTGTATAGTAAGGGTCAAGAAGAGACTCGACGAGTTGTTCATGGAACTCGGCGAGTCGGTGCGTAGTAACCACTAAATCCCTTCTGTGGTTTGACCAGTGGTTCGGGAGGTAAATTCCGCAAATGTTTAGACTCGAAAAAGGGTCCTGGGGACCATGGGACTCGACGAGTGTATGAACAGACTCGGCGAGTCCGAGGCAATCTCCCAACCCTTGAAGATGGACTCGGCGAGTTGTTCATACAACTCGGCGGGTCGCAGACTGGACATGTTCATAGGATGAAAGTGAACTCGACGAGTTGTTCATACAACTCGGAGAGTCGGATGAAGATGCTCCTGATGGTTTGAACGAAGGAGAACTCGACGAGTTCTCGCAAGGGTCGACGAGTGGTGGCGGGGTTGGATCGGGTGATTGGAGCATGGACTCGACGAGTTGGTAGATCCACTCGGCGAGTCAGGTCAACAGGGGCACTGACTTTGACTAATGTTGACTTGCCTGGTTTTGGGTATTGACCCTGGTTGGGTTGTATGTTCAGCTTAATGACTTGAAGGTTTTCGTGTAGGGATTTAGGAGTCGAGGAGGGCCGACCTTCGCGCGAAGGACAGTTCAGACACTACACGTCATCGAGGTGAGTTACCTTCCAGTATCGGTGGGTCTACGGCCACAATGTCGGCCCACCAGTAGGAGTTGTATGTTAGATGATTGTCTTTGTGATATTCATCTAAGTTTGCTGCTACCTGATATGTTTATGTGCTAGCATGATATGTTATATGTGATAGTGGTAGTAGGGGGAGAATAGTCCCCAAGTTCGGTCGTTAGGACCGAAGGGTAGGTCGGGCACCCCAGAATTGCCTGACAGTATGTTTATGCTATGATATTATGTGGTAGTAGTAGGAGGTGAAATAGTCCTGGTGTTTCGGTCGTAAGGACCGACGGGTAAGTCAAGCACCCCAGAATGGCTTGACCTGGGTAGTCAGGCACCGCAGAATTTCCTGGCAGTATATGTGTTGTATTATTACATGGTAGCGGTAGGGGGTGAAATAGTCCCCCGTAGTCGGGCGAAATAGACCGACGGGTAAGTCAAGCACCCCAAAATGGCTTGACCTGGGTAAGTCAAGCACCCCAGAATGGCTTGACCTGGGTAGTCAGGCACCCCAGAATTGCCTGACAGTATGTTATTGTATGGTATGTGGTATGATGGGGGAACTCACTAAGCTTCGTGCTTACAGTTTTCAGTTTTGTTTCAGGTACCTCTTCAGTGAAGGGGAATGAGCCTGCGCGGTAGCGGCACATCACACTCACGCATGATTTCCGCATTGAGAGTTCTTGGGGATTGTACTCTGACATTGTCTCTACTTTTATGATATGATTTTCAGACATGATATTACGGTTTTTATGAAATGGCATGACTTGATGATATTTTCTTATGACTGTTTTCTATGATGTATATCAAAAATCGAAATTTTTAGCCTTGAAAATTGGGATGTTACAAGTTGGTATCAGAGCCCTGTTTTGAGGGATTCGGACACACCATCGGGAGTGTCTGGACTCAAACCGTGGGATTTAAAAGATTTTTACAAAGAAAATGGTTTTCTAAAATGTAAGTTAAAGAGTTTTGAGAAAGAACAAGGTGTGTGATGTGCGCAACCGACCGAGCTCAAGTAAGTACCCCATAATACCGATACAAATTATGTTATGATGTGCTTATTAGAACTGCATGCTAGATTAGAACTAAGGATCTAGGAGGATGCCATATGTGCCTGCTATATGTGTATGAGCCTTATGAACTGCATGCGAGTACAGATTCCTGAGTAGGGGATAGGACAGCTTGATTGTATTATGTGGTTATCTTCCCCCAGTGCCTGAATGCTGCTTGCTTTGTGCTATTAGGAGTTCTAATTATCTCTAATTAACTATTAAATGAATATGTTAAGTTACATATTGCAAGGACTAAATAATTTCAGAAGGTTAGGTCTAGCCCTATTTCGCAGCTCTTGTCTGAGTCTAACCGTTGTAGGGTAGGACCTCTCATTCGAAGAATTATCTAGTCTAAGAAATATATAATGGTATTCGCGAGTTAGTGAAGGGGAGATAACGGGGACCTCTTATGCAGCTGATGGCAGATAGTGAGTTGGAGGTTACCCTAGGGCAAGCCTAGGAAGAAAGTAGTGTTGGAGCAGTGATAGTAGCAGTGAAAGGGACTTGGTGAAGTCGAAGCAAGCCTCGAGGAAAGTACGGATAGATGTGGAAGGTAGTATGGGCCCGTACTACTGAAAGCAGAGGATCCATACTCGAATCAAGGAGGGCCGAGATGGAACCAGGAAACTTGTTGAGTGCATGGAACCTCTCAAGGTTTATATATGATTCTGATATTCATGTGTTATATTTCAGAATGGTGATGATCACACGTCATGGAGGAGGAGGTTCAAGATCAGGATCCGGTTCAGGATCAGGTACGGGAGCAGGTATCGATCCAGTTGATGATGGACTACGTGAGTTCATTGCTTCTGAGATCACGAGAGGTATCCTTGAGTCGACCCCGGTGATTTTCGGGTCAATCAAGGAAGGGATCATTGAGTTGATGGAGGATCGACTCAGGGCATTCAGGAGTGACATGGCGGCCAGCCAGTCAGGATCACACACGCTGTCCTTTAAGGACTTCAGGGGTAGTGGTGCGCCAGATTTCCATGGGGCGAAGGACCCCAGTGTTGCCAGACGATGGATTGCAGACATTGAGTCTGCACAGTTGACTAGCTTCTGCCCCGAGGGGTCGAAGGTTCGATATGCGGCGGGATGCTTGAGGGACAGGGCCAGGGATTGGTGGGAGTCGGTTGGTGACTCTCTGGGAGCCTCAGCTATTGAGGCTATGACATGGCCGGATTTCGTGACCCGGTTCAGGGCTGAGTTCGCACCCGCTGTGGAGCTCCAGCAATTGGCCCGGGAGTTCCTGGATATGAGGAAGACGACTGAGATAGTGGCGGAGATCACCGCCAAGTTCTGAGAGAGGGCTTTATTGGTGCCCCAGTACGCGGGAGATGAGGATATGAGGAGGACCCGCTATCACGATATGATGCGAGCCGATATTCGGGAGCATGTAAGCTTTTCAGCTTGTCCTACCCTGGATTCTATGATTGCCAGAGCTAGGGAGAGAGAGATTGATTTGGAGCATATCCGCAAGAGGAAGGCAGAGGAGGGACAGGTGACTGGGGCTTCAGGGAAGAAGCCCAAGGGAGCAGACACTAGGCCGAAGGGCCAGTCAGGACATGGCCGCTGCAGGAAATGCGGCAGGGCTCATGAGGGGGTTTGTAGGATGGGATCGTCGGGCTGCTATAAGTGCGGCAAGACGGGGCACTTCAGTAGGGATTGTTCCGCCCCTGCGCCTACTTTCCAGACGTCAGAGTTGTTGTGTTTCTACTGCAACCAGCGGGGCCATAAAAAGCCAACTGCCCTCAGTTGACAGCAGCAGCGCCAGTGAAGGCGCCAGCCCCAGCGACCCTGAGGATTACAGATGGCCGGCAGGGCAAGACAGAGGCTCCAGTGGTGAGGATTCGAGCCTTCCAGTTGACTACAGAGGAGGCACGTGCCGCACCCGATGTGGTGACGGGTATGATTTCTTCCCTCTAGCTTTTATTTTATGTTCCTTGTGATATTGATGTGCCATATGATATGTCTTGTTTAGGATCGTTCCATGTGAACGGTATCCCAGTTCAGGTGTTGTTCGATTCGGGTGCTACCCGTTCATTTTTCTCTCTTGCGCTTGGCAAGACGTTCTCCGAGTCGTCAGGCATGTTGGATTGTCCTCTAGAGGTTGAGATTGCAGATGATCGAACGGTGCGAGCGTCAGAGGTTTTCAGGGATTATGTTCTGAGGATGTTCGAGGAGCGCTACTTGGTAGACTTGATTCCCATTCCGTTGCGTGGGAACAAGGTGATTATTGGTATGGATTGGCTAAGCCCCAATGGGGTGGTGATCGACTGCGTGCAGCAGTCGGTACGGATCAGGACCCCAAGTGGGGGAGAGTTGGTGATTCAGGGTGAGAGGCCACAACGAGGACCAGCTTTATATTCAGCCGTGAGAGCTAGACGCCTCCTTCAGCAGGGTTGCGCAGGATTTGTCGCCTACGTTATGGATACCCGGGAGGCGGGTAAGGCAACGGTGGGTGACGTTCCAGTGGTATGGGAGTTCGTGGATGTATTCCCCAAGGAATTGCCTGGGATACCTCCGGAGCGGCAGGTAGAGTTCAAGATCGACCTAGTCCCTGGTGCGGCTTCGATAGCCATGGCACCGTATCGGTTGGCTCCTCCTAAGATGCAGGAGTTGTCTACACAGCTGCAGGAGCTGTTAGACAAGGGATTCATTAGACCGAGCAGTTCACCCTGGGGAGCCCCGATCCTGTTCGTGAAGAAGAAGGATGGGTCGCATCGGATGTGTATAGACTATAGGGAGATGAATAAGGTAACGGTGAAGAACCGTTACCCACTCCCGAGGATTGATGACCTCTTTGACCAACTACAGGGAGTGTCTTGGTTCTCCAAGATTGATTTGCGTTCAGGGTATCATCAGATGAGGGTCAGAGAGGAGGATGTTCAGAAGACCGCGTTTCGGACGCGTTATGGCCACTACGAGTTCGTGGTGATGCCTTTCGGGTTCACCAATGCTCCTGCCGCGTTCATGGATCTCATGAACCGCGTGTGCAGGCCGATGTTAGATCGGTCTATGATAGTTTTCATTGATGACATCTTGGTTTACTCCAAGACGAAGGAGCAGCATGAGGAACACTTGCGAGAGGTGTTAGATACCCTGAGGAGGGAGAGCTTATATGATAAGTTCTCCAAGTGCGAGTTCTGGTTGCGCGAGGTGCAGTTTCTTGGACATCTTGTCAACCAGAACGGGATATTGGTTGACCTGGACAAAGTGGAGGCCATGATGAGATGGGAGGTTCCGAAGTCTCCATATGAGATTCAGAGTTTCCTCGGACTGGCAGGTTATTATCGGAGATTCATTCAGGACTTTTCCAAAATAGTCGTACCCTTGACACGGCTGACGAAGAAAGCCGTTGTCTTTCGCTGGGGGCCTGAGCAGCAGGCAGCATTTGAGACATTAAGACAGAGACTGTGCGAGGCGCCGATTCTCGCCCTGCCCGAGGGCGTGGAGGATTTTGTGGTATATTGTGATGCGTCCACATTGGGGTTGGGCGCGGTGTTGATGCAGAGAGGACATATCATTGCTTACGCTTCGAGGCAGCTGAAGCCTCACGAGGCAAACTACCCGACGCATGATTTGGAGTTAGGGGCGGTCGTCTTCGCCCTTAATATTTGGCGACACTACCTATATGGGGTCCGTTGTACCATCTACACGGACCACAAGAGTTTGAGGTACCTCATGGATCAGCCAAATCTGAACATGAGGCAGCGTCGGTGGTTGGATGTGGTGAAGTATTACGATTGCGAGATCCTTTACCACCCGGGGAAGGCCAATGTAGTGGCCGATGCGCTTAGCCGCAAGGCAGCGCCGATTAGAGACATCTGTATGAGGATGACGGTGGTGACTTCTCTTTTGGAGCAGATCCGAGAGGCCCAGCAGGAGGCTATGAAGGAGGAACATCGGAAGAGCGAGTGTATTGTGGGACATATTTCCTCTTTCGACTATGATAGCCGTGGGTTATCGACGCTACATCGCAGGGTGTGGGTTCCCTATCATGGGGGTGTGCGCCAGGTTCTGATGGAGGAGGCACACAAATCTCGATTCTCGATTCATTCCGGTGCGACGAAGATGTACAGGGATCTCCGACCCGATTTCTGGTGGCCCTGCATGAAGCGGGACGTCGCCTGGTACGTAGAGCGATGCTTGACCTGCAGGAAGGTCAAGGCCGAGCACCAAAGGCCACATGGAAAGATGCAGTCGCTAGACATTCCCATGTAGAAATGGGAAGATATTACTATGGACTTCATCACCAAGCTTCCCAGGACTGCACGGGGAGTGGATTCGATTTGGGTTATCGTGGATCGGTTGACCAAGAGTGGCCACTTCATACCAATCCAGGAGAGCATTTCGGCCGAGAGGTTGGCCGACATCTACATCCGAGAGGCAGTAGCTCGGCACGGAGTGCCAGTTTTGGTGATTTCAGACCGAGACATGCGGTTCACTTCCAGGTTCTGGAAGAAGTTTCACGACGAGTTGGGTACTCGTCTGCACTTCAGCACAGCGTTCCACCCGCAGACGGATTGTCAGAGTGAGCGGACCATCCAAACATTGGAGGATATGCTCCGGGCATGCGTTCTAGACTTCGGTGGTAGCTGGGATACCTATCTTCCATTAACTGAGTTCTCTTACAACAACAACTATCACGCGAGTATCGATCGTCCTCCCTTTGAGATGTTATACGGGAGGAAGTGCAGGAACCCGATATGTTGGGGTGAGGTGGGTCAGCGGGTCATGGGGAGCACTGAAGTGGTGCTCAAGACTATGGAGAGGATCCAGCAGGTTCGGAGCAGACTTCAAACCGCTCAAAATCGGCAGAAAAGTTATGCCGACAAGCGTCGAGCGGACCTGGAGTTCCAGGTCGGGGATATGGTGTTCCTGAAGGTGTCGAACTGGAAGGGCGTCATTCGATTCAGGAAGCGGGGCTAGCTGGGCCCCAGGTATATTGGACCCTTCAAGGTTATAGCTCGGGTGGGCAAGGTGGCGTATTGTCTGGATCTGCCAACGGAACTCAGTCAGATCCACAACACATTTCACGTTTCCCAGTTACGAAAGTGCCTGGTGGACGACTCGGCGGTGGTACCTTTGGAGGACATTCAGGTGGATGACAGCCTGAATTATATCGAGCGGCCAGTGGCGATCCTCGATAGGAAGTCAAAGGACCTGAGGAACAAGAGGGTCGAGCTGGTGAAGGTGCAATGGCAGCACCGAAAGGGCTCAGAATGGACGTGGGAGCCGGAGGACGAGATGATGGAGCATTACCCAGAGATTTTTTAGGATCAATCAGTAGACTTCGAGGACGAAGTCTAAGATAAGTGGGGGAGATTTGTAGCACCCGATTCCTGGTATGTCCTTAATTCAAGAATTGTATGCATTTTTCTCTAGGACTCGACGAGTTGATGGCCCAACTCGTCGAGTAAAGACGGGATCCGCGATCAGTTTAAGTGACCTACTCGACGAGTCGGAAGACTGACTCGGCGAGTAGGTGCTGTTTGGGTGAAACCTTAAATTTGAGGGTTTGCACCCCATTTAAACATCTTATTACAGCCTCCTTCCTCCCTTATGCTCCCAGAACACCTCATATCGAAACCCTAGCCGCTGTGAGTGATCTAAGGCCATTTTTGGTGCTTTTGGTGGTTTGTGAAGCTTGGAAGGAAGGAAGAAGCTTAGGAATTCGAGTTGGGGCTTGTAGATCCAGAGATCTTATTCCATCTTCAGCTCAATCAAGGTAAATACCTCCTGTTTTGGTCTTTCATTTGGTTGTTCATCTTTAGGGCTTAGATTTTGGGTGCATTTAGGGCTTTCTAAGCCATTTTCGGGTTTGTAAAGTGAGTCATGGGGTTCTACTTTCAGATCTGAGTCATTGGAGGGGTCTCATGGCATAAAGGTGCCAACTCTATGGCCATGAGAGCCCCATGCACATTGTAAAGCACCTTTTATGGATTTTTGAGCCAAAAAACCCCATGCATGTGCACCAAGTTTGGAACTTTACATATAAAATGGACATTAGGAGGCCAGATCTATGGTTTTGTCATGTTAAGACCCATTTAAATTGACTATATAGTAAGGGTCCAGAAGAGACTCGACGAGTTGTTCTTGGAACTCGGCGAGTCGGTGCGTAGTAACCACTAAATCCCTTCTGTGGTTGGACCAGTGGTTCGGGAGGGAAATTCTGCAAATGTTTAGACTCGAAAAAGGGTCCTGGGGACCATGGGACTCGGCGAGTGTATGAACAGACTCGGCGAGTCCGAGGCAATCTCCCAACCCTTGAAGATGGACTCGACGAGTTGTTCATACAACTCGGCGGGTCGCAGACTGGACATGTTCATAGGATGAAGGTGAACTCGACGAGTTGTTCATGCAACTCGACGAGTCGGGTGAAGATGGTCCTGATGGTTTGAACGAAGGAGAACTCGACGAGTTCTCGCAAGGCTCGACGAATGGTGGCGGGGTTGGATCGGGTTATTGGAGCATGGACTCGACGAGTTGGTAGACGCACTCGGCGAGTCAGGTCAACTGGGCGTTGACTTTGACTAATGTTGACTTGCCTGGTTTTGTGTATTGACCCTGGTTGGGTTGTATGCTCGGCTTAATGACTTGAAGGTTGTCGTGTAGGGATTTAGGAGTCGAGGAGGGCCGACCTTCGCGCCAAGGACAGTTCAGACACTACACATCATCGAGGTGAGTTACCTTCCAGTAGCGGTGGGTCTACGGCCACAATGTCGACCCACCAGTAGGAGTTGTATGTTAGATGATTGTCTTTGTGATATTCATCTAGGTTTGCTGCTACCTGATATGTTTATGTGCTACCATGATATGTTATATGTGATAGTGGTAGTAGGGGGAGAATAGTCCCCAAGTTCAGTCGTTAGGACTGAAGGGTAGGTCGGGCACCCCAGAATTGTCTGACAGTATGTTTATGCTATGATATTATGTGGTAGTAGTAGGAGGTGAAATAGTCCTCGTGTGTCGGTTGTAAGGACCGACGGGTAAGTCAAGCACCCCAGAACGGCTTGGCATGGGTAGTCAGGCACCCCAGAATTGCCTGGCAGTATATGTGTTATATTATTACATGCTAGTGGTAGGGGGTGAAATAGTCCCCGGTAGTCGGGCGAAATAGACCGACGGGCAAGTCAAGCACCCCAGAATGGCTTGACCTGGGTAGTCAAGCACCCCAGAATTGCCTGACAGTATGTTATTGTATGGTATGTGGTATGATGGGGGAAATCACTAAGCTTCGTGCTTACAGTTTTCAGTTTTGTTTCAGGTACCTCTTCAGTGATAGGGAAGGAGCCGGCGCGGTAGCGGCACATCACACGCACGCATGATTTCCGCATTGAGAGTTCTTGGGGATTGTACTCTGACATTGTCTCTACTTTTATGATATGATTTTCAGACATGATATTACGGTTTTTACGAAATGGCATGACTTCATGATATTTTCTTATGAATGTTTTTTATGATGTATATCAAAAATCGAAATTTTTAGCCTTGAAAATTGGGATGTTACAGAACAATTGAGACTATGATTACATCATCCCTTTTCATAGTTCTGAAATTGTTTAGACACATATGTGTGCTATCTAAGGAAAGGTGTATGATTTTGATAAAGTTTTATCAAAGCATCTTGTATCAGAAGTCTGAACTTTGGTAAGAAAGTCAATAAAGTATTGATTTCTAGAAGTCCAGTTGATTTCTGGATACATGTCAAAGCTTGTGGGAGCATAAGTGTTATGCTAATAATCATCATGTTAGTGGGAGCATGATAATTATGATAAGTGTTGCAGTTTAGCAATGTTAATTATAGAAAACAAAAGTTTCAATTGGGAAAAAGTTGTTTTGCTATAATTAAGGGAGAGGAAATTATACTTCATTTCAATTCTAAAAGCTTAGATTGAGATTTTAATCATATTTAGTCAAGGATATATATATATATATATATATATATATATATATATATATATATATATATATATATATATATATATATATATATATATATATATATATATATGAATTTAATGTTGGAATGGCTCAACTTAAGGAAATTCTATATATATTGCATTCTCAAAATTCGATCATGATTACGGCATCCCTCTTCATAGTCAAATTATGAAAACATGGCAAATAAAAATATTGTAGCAAAAGACTGGTCTAGGATCATGTCTTATGTGAGACATCATGAATCGTGTCCCATATGCTTCGGGTATAGGATCGATTACATGTGCTATAATATTCATCCTTTCTAAATTTTCCAAATGCCCAGGGCATTAAGAGGGGAAAAGGTCTAGAATTGGATATGACTAAAATGATTAAGCAATTGTCGAGGACAATCTGAGGTTCACCAAAGATTGGTTGCTCATGGACAGTTGGAAGTATGGTGCAAATTTTTGGAAAGGACCATATTGACATATTCTGAAAAGAGGCAACTCTTGTTCAGAAGTGATAGTCAAAATGGGAATATGGAAATGTTTCCATGGGTGGAAGTTGTTCAATTTGTGTAAGATTAGAAAACTTAAATGCGATAAGGATGTTAAAAGGAATGTACTTTGAATATGAGACTTCGTCTCCATGGAATTGATCTCCATTGGAATACTCTGTAATGTTTGTTGACAAGTCTCTGTGAATTTGTGCATAATCATTACAAGAGGATCAGTGCATATAAGTTTAGAATCTAACAGATTTCGGTAAATGGCAGGAATTTGGAATTCTTATATTTACGGTAAGGTTTTGGGATTGTGAAATGGGAATCATTGAAATTATGTTCAATTGATCTATTCCACAAAGTAAGGATCATAGACAAACATAGTGTGCATACTTAGTGTATGGCATAACTATAGTTTGGATAAACATAGTGTGCATGCTTAAAGCATGGCATGACTATTGTTTTGATTCAAGTAGAGAGTTGATTATTTGAAACATTATGCAATGAATAATGTGTAATCAATATGGTGATAAATAAAGGTGTTCTATTTATATTCATAAGTTCTGAGACCATATTGGATTCGATTATTCTTGTGTTTCACTTTGCATGTTTTGACTTCCAGAATAACTAGGTCATTCTTCCCGAATGGCTAAGTTTTTCAAACCATCCACAATCGATAATACGTTGGAAGTAGGTATTAAGGCAAGACTGTCATGAATTGGGTTTGTAGATGTGTAAGGTGTTGGACATAGCAAGAGTTGCTACAACATTCATGATTCCCCTGGAATGAGATTCGAGTATTGGATTAAACCCACGCTCATTTGAGTCACTTCATGGATTTTATCACGAGTGATCATGGGACGATAATATCTTATATTCTTCAAACCTAGAGATATGAATTGTTGACTATGAGTTGGTTATACATTGATTGTACGAAAACGCATTGGTAACTCGATGTTATAAAACGTGCCTTTGTGTATGATTCAACAAGTAGTAGAACAAGCATATGAGTCGAAGTTTATCCATTCCTTTTACCCTTGGAGGGATAAAAGCGATATTTGTGGGCCCCTCGATGATTTAGTGATGACAACCCTAAGTGCTTGGCCAAGCCTGGACTGATTTGATTTGTTCAATTAGTCGGTCGTCATAAATCAGAAATCGGGAAACAACAAATGGACAGAGAGAATGATTATAATCCATGTCTCAGTCCATATGATATCTAGAATGGAGGAATATATGATCCTTTATCTAATGGACAAGTCATTGACTAGGTCAGAGTTCGACAGCGGCTTTAAGAGCTACGATTGCTAGTCGGGTTTTGGAGTCATACACAATAATAGTTTTAGACTTATCCAAATGGGAGACAGTTGGATTAGTGTCTAAGTCCATAACTATAATTGGTATGTACTTGACCCGATTTGGCATGGTCCATTTGGGTTGCATGGCATCGGAACAATTGGATAGACAAAATGAGAAAAAGGATACTTATGATTTATATTAATATATTATAAGTTCTAATATATTAATATGGAATCATATTATTTAATTAGTATTGATCAAGAATTAATTTAGAATTAATTTAGTGATCAAAAGGAACTAATTAAATATGGACTCTTATATATATATATATATATATATATATATATATATATATATATATATATATATATATATATATATATATATATATATATAGGATGGGCCATGTTCATTTAGGTTGGGCTAAGTGGATCCTATGGAGTGTTTAACCATGGATCCTATGGAAATGAAAGGTCATGGGTATTAGGGTTTACATGAATGTAACCCTAATCCTCCACAATATATAAAGAGGTCCATGGTTCATAAAATGTGGGCTAGGCACTAGTATATAGTACACAAGAGGGCAAAACCGATTTGGTGCAAATATCCTTATTCTCTAGTTATTCCAAGGGTTCTTGGTGTTGTGTGATTCCATTTGAGGTGCAACACTTGAGGCACTAAGCTCTTAAAGATTCAAGACTTCAAGCTCCATCAAAAGGTATGTCATTCTACTAGATTCTTGTATTGAATATACTTCATATTATGCTAGTTAGGATGAAACCTTGGAATATAGAATATTTGCATGTATAATAGAGAAAACATAGATCCAAGGTTTATAGGGTTGCATGTACACCATAGAAGTGTTAGAATGCTCAAAAACCATCAGTGAGGTCCCTAGAGTCCAAAGGTTCCTGCTTTATTCAACCATAATAGAGCTCTTGAGTGAAAAACCCATAATAAAGCATGTTCTTGGCATTTCAAGCCCTAAGTGCCATGCATGGCCGTAAAGCTCGTGGCTTTATGTGATAAACGAGCCTTAAGGGTTTAGATCTAGAGTTTGGGAAGCTTTTCTGCCTTGAAATTGCGTCAATGAGAAAAGAGTTCGAATGAACTCGCCGAGTCGATTAGCCGACTCGACGAGTCGGTTAGGGTTTGTCCCGATGAGCATGATCATGCGATAGCTCGGCGAGTTGGGGGTCAACTCGATGAGCTGAGTTAAACCTTCACGAGACTTCTGAGGAAAACGAGTAGACTCGACGAGTCACATGGGTGCACTCGGCGAGTCGAGTCAAACATAGACTGTTGACTCGAGTTTGATTTCTGTTGACTTTAGGGTTTGGTCAAATATGGATAGTGGAGACCATGGAGGGGTAAAATGGTATTTTGCCCATACCAAAAGTCAGAGAGAGAGAGAAAAACCCTTGGTATATTTTGAGCATGAGTAGAGTATTACTTAGAGATAATTATCCTATGTGTTAGACGGAGGCTAGTTCGAGATTTCTGAGTACGAGACCTTTACTTGCTTACAATGTGAGTCTTCTCACTATACTTACCATGAGTGGTATCTTTGTGTGACTGAGATGTATTATGTTCTTATTTGTGTATTGTGATATTCTGCATTATGTCTTTGTGATTTATGCTGAGTATTATTATTATGAGCTTATTAAGTTAGGACCGGAGGGTCCACCCGAGTGTGGGACCGGAGGGTCTCCACTGGAACACATTGACCGGAGGGTCGTATTGAGTTAGCTTCGAGTGGCTAACGCGATGTGTGTGGTATTTTGGGGAACTCACTAAGCTTCGTGCTTACCGTGTTACGTGTTATGTGTCTCAGGTACTTCTGAGGATCGCGGGAAGGCCCCGACTTGATTGTGCACACAAACTCATATTGGAGATATGTTTTTGGAGGATCGTACATTTGTGATAAACAATTTTTGAAAAATGTGTTAATGTTTGATACTTGAGATTTTTGAGAAATGTGACATGTGTTATTATGTGTTTGAAAATGAAAATTTTGGTTTGAAAATTTACGTCGTTACAATTTGGTATCAGAGCCTTGGTTTGAGGGATTCGGATGCACCTTCGGGTGTGTTTGGACTCAAACTGAGGATTTGAGAAAAAATTTCAAAATAAATGATTTTCTAAAACGAGAAAGAGTTTTAAGAGAAAATGAGCTGAAGCAGTGTGTACAATCAGCCAGAGCCCGAACGGTGATTTCCCAAAATACCCTTACCTATTCTTGTTATGAGATAATTATGTGATATTAGAAATGCATGCTGGAGAATAGGCTAGGTAATTCATATTCTTGGGCTAGAGTTGCCTGATTTGTGATGCCTTAGCCTAGGAGATGCTATTGATCGGTGTTATCTGCTATTTTCTCTGAGTATGTGACGAGTTCTGAGTTGAGGAGTAATCTAGGGAGATACTTAGATGATCATGTGAATAGCCTGAGAGAGTAGTCCGATATTTGTGAGAAATAGATTACTTGTGAATTAAAATCCTAAGAGGAGAACTTGGGGTGACTACAGGTTTGGTGTGGAAGGTAGTATTGGGCATGTACTACTGAAAACACTAGATCTGCAGGCAGCCTGAGTAAGAATCCTTAGGATGCTAAGGCGCAAGTAGGGACTAGTGATCGGGTGTGAATATGCTCTAGCGAGTCTCTGATGATTTTGTGTTGTGTTTCAGAGACATCATGGTAGTTACACGCTACACCCCAGAGAGCAGTGGGGTTAGCGATGACGAGATTAGCAGGATGATTCTTGACGAGGTGGCCGCAGCCATTCAAGAGGCTATTCCGGAGATGCTTGGGTCTATTAAGATCACTCTGATCGAGACATTTTGACGAGCCATACAATCTTCTTTCCGAGGTGACTGCTGCTGCAGCCACCGCATCTGTCGTTGCTGCCAGGGCACAGGGGGTGACTCGTTGCTGTATCGGGAGTTCAGCAACACGAAGCCACCAGAGTTTGATAGTACTCAGGATCTGATTGCTGCGATGAGGTGGATCTCTGATATCAAGGGATTTTTCTATACTTGTTCATGCCCAGAGCATTTGAGGGTACGGTTCGCGTTGAACCAGCTTCGCTTGGGAGCGAATGACTGGTGGAAGTTTGCGACAACCAGTTTTACTCCTGCAGAGCATACTGTGGTGACTTGGGATTGGTTTTTTGTGATATTCCGAGATAATTATGTTCCCCTGGTGGAGAGGGAACGGTTGGCCCAGGAGTTTCTGTCTCTCAGGCAGAAGACAGATTCGGTGACTGAGATGACACGGATGTTCCACGAGAGGGCGTTGTTTTGCCCTGAGCATGTGTCGATTGAGCAAGCATGCATGAGTCGGTATTTGAGCATTCTGAGGAGGGATATCCGAGAGTTCGTGGAGAACTCGTCTTATCGGACATTTGGTGAGCTTCAGGCAAATTCTAGGGGGAGGGAGATCGAGTTGGAGACTCAGGCCAGAGAGGATGCAGAGTCTCAGGGGAGAGACCGTCGGCCGGCGCAGTTGTAGCCGGCAGCCAAGCGGGCTAAGCCCACTGATTCGAGATCAGGAGGCCAGAAGGGCCGCAATTGTGGCAAGTGCGGCAAGAGTCATGAGGGATCTTTCCGGGCGGGGATTTGCTACAAATTTGGAAAGGATGGGCATATGGAAAAGGATTGCCCTAAGGGATTTGCAGTATGTTTTCACTACAATCAGACCGGCCATCGGAAGGCCGAGTGCCCTCAGCTCGTTCAGGGATCAGTCCAGGGTTCCACTCCTATTGCTTTATGTGCTACTGATGTTCAGCCGGTGAAGGCCGAGGTTCCGAGGGCTCGTGGGAGAGCTTTTCAGCTGACAGCGGAGGAGGCCCGTGCAGCACCTGATGTCGTGGCTGGTACGTATTTCCTTATTTATTTATTTTGAGATTTTTTGTGCTTATCCTGTGCTATATTAGGTACATTTCTTGTGAGTTCTGTACCTTCCTTGGTGTTATTTGATTCGGGTGCGAGTCAATCCTTTGTGTCTTTAGCTTTAGTCGTCACATCAGTATCTGACGTGAGACATTGAGTCGACCTCTGAGGGTTTCTATAGCTGATGTGCATGCGGTTTTTGCTACTGATGTATTCCGAGGATGTGTGCTGGAGATTTTTGGTGTCAAGTTTCCGATTAATCTAGTACCGATTGCGATGGGTGATATCTGTGTCATCGTGAGCATGGATTGCTTGAGCCGTTTTGGAGCAGTGATCGACTGCGAGCGCCAGTTGGTGACTATACGAGACCCCAGTGCGGGAGCGCTTACAGTGTGTGGCAAGGGTACTAGATCTGGGTCAGCCTTCTGTTCTACTGCTAGGGCGAGGCAGAGTTTACAGCAGGGTTGTGTGGGCTTCTTGGCGTACGCGATGGATACGCAGATTGTTTCAGAGAGACCGAGTTCTATCTTCGAGGTTCCGATAGTGTGCGAGTTTCCTGGTGTTTTTCCCGAGGAGTTGCCGGGTGTGCCTCCCGAGAGGCAAGTGGAGTTTCGGATTGATATGGTTCCGGGAGCGGCGCCTATTGCCAATGCACCTTATCGCCTTGCGCCACCAGAGATGCAAGAGTTATCCTCACAACTTCAGGAGCTGATGGGGAAGGGATTTATTCGACCGAGTAGCTCGCCGTGGCGAGCGCCGATCCTTTTTGTCAAGAAAAAGGATGGTTCACACCGGATGTGCATTGATTACCAGGAGTTGAACAAGGTGACGGTCAAGAACCGTTATCCACTTCCGAGGATCGACGATTTATTTGATCAGTTGCAGGGGGGATCTTGGTTTTCCAAGATTGATTTGAGATCTGGATATCACCAGATGAGAGTATGCGAGGAGGATATTCAGAAGACGGTCTTTAGAATCTCGTTATGGGTATTACGAGTTTGTAGTGATGCCTTTCGGTCTCATCAACGCACCGACATCATTCATGGATCTCATGAACCGGGTGTGCACGCCTATGTTGGACCGATCAGTGATCATGTTTATCGATGACATCTTGGTCTATTCGAGGTCCAGAGAGCAGCATGAGGAGCATCTGCGAGAGGTTCTAGGGGTATTGAGGCCGGAGAGCTGTATGCCAAATTCTCCAAGTGTGATTTCTGGTTACGAGGGGTCCAGTTCCTGGGACACCTCGTTAATCAGAATGGGATATTGGTCGATCCGACTAAGATTGAGGCAGTTATGCAATGGGAGGTGCCGAGCTCCCCATCCGAGATCAGGAGTTTTCTGGGATTGGCCAGCTACTATCGGAGATTTATCAGGGATTTCTCCAAGATTGCGGTTCCTCTCACCAGATTGACCCGGAAGGGCGTTACTTTTGTTAAGGAGCCTATGCAGCAGGCAGGATTCGAGACCCTTCGCCAGAGATATTGCGAAGCTCCGGTATTAGCCCTTCCGGAGGGAGTGGAGGACTTTGTGGTCTATTACGATGCGTATATTTTGGGGATGGGCACAGTGTTGATGCAGAGAGGTCACGTGATAGCATATGCATCGAGGCAGCTGAAGCCTCACGAGACTAGGTATCCCACCCATGATTTGGAGTTAGGGGCGGTGATGTTCGCCCTGAAGATTTGGCACCACTATTTTTATGGTGTCCGGTGTACCATATACACGGACCATAAGAGCCTGAAGTACCTGATGGATCTGCCCAATCTGAATATGAGACAGAGGAGATGGTTGGATGTAGTGAAAGACTACGACTATGAGATCTTATATCACCCATGCAAGGCTAATGTGGTAGCCGACACCTTGAGTCGTAAAGCCGAGAGCGCTCCAATCTGGGATGTATGTATGAGGATGACGGTGATGACTCCAGTCTTAGACACCATCCGAGAGGCTCAGGTGGAGGCTGTGAGGCCGGAGAACCGTAAGAGAGAGCGTGTGATTGGGCAGGTTTCCGAGTTTGTAACGGACAGTCGTGGGCTTATGACTTTCCATGGGCGGATTTGGGTGCCCTATACAGGCGGAGCTCGTCGTGTATTGTTGGAGGAGGCACATAGATCAAGATTCTCGATCCACCCAACGGCCACTAAGATGTATTTGGACCTGAAAAGAGACTATTGGTGGCCCTGTATAAAGAGAGACATGGCATGGGTTGTAGAGAGGTTCTTCACCTGTCGTTAGGTTAAAGCGGAGCACCAGCATCCACATGGTCCTTTGTAGCCTTTAGAGATTCCCCAGTGGAAGTGGGAACAAATTTCTATGGACTTTATCACCAAGCTACCAAGGACTACGTGCGGGGTTGACGCGATTTGGGTGATTGTGGAACGGCTGACGAACAGTGCTCACTTCCTCGCTATTAGTGAGAGTTCTTCTGCAGAGAGACTAGATGAGATTTATGTGAGAGAGGTGGTAGCTCGGCATGGAGTGCCGACCTCGATAATGTTAGATCGAGACGTGCGCTTTACTTCCAGGTTCTAGAAGAAATTTCATGAGGAGTTGGGTACACGGTTACACTTCAGTACCGCATACCATCCGCAGACAGACGGGCAGAGCGAGCGGAAGATTCAGACGCTTGAGGATATGCTGAGGGCATGTGTGATGGACTTTGGAGGAAGTTGGGACACTTAATTTCCCTTGGCTGAGTTTTCTTACAACAACAGCCACCATTCCAGCATCGGTATGCCCCCCTTTCAGCTTCTTTATGGGAGGAGGTGTCATACTCCCATTTGTTGGGGAGAAGTGGGGCAGAAAGTGATGGGTGGCACTGAGATAGTGTTGAAGATGACTGAGCAGATTCAGCAGGTCATACAGGGGTTACTGAAGGCCCAGAGTCGCCAGAAGAGTTATGCAGAGAGGCGACGATCTGAGCTAGAGTTTCAGGTTGGAGATTTTGTCCTCCTGAAGGTGTCCCCATGGAAAGGGGTGATCTGATTCAGGAAACAGGGCAAGCTGGGGCCCCGATACATCGGTCCTTTCACAGTGGCCGCCAGAGTGGGTAGGGTAGCATACAACTTGGAGCTACCTGCAAAGTTGAGTCAGATCCATAACACCTTCCACGTGTCCCAGCTGAGGAAGTGTGTAGCCGATGAGACGGCAGTGGTGCCATTAGAGGACATTCAGGTGGATGCGAGCCTAAATTATATTGAGAGGCCGATTGCGATCTTGGATCGAAAGGTGAAGGTTCTGAGGAACAAAGAGATGCCCCGGGTTCAGGTCCAGTGGCAACATCGGATGGGGTCCGAGTTGACTTGGGAGTCGGAATCCGAGATGCGAGAGTAGTACCCAGAGCTATTTTCGGAGCATGACTTCGAGGGTGAACTCCGATTCTATTGGGGAAGAATTGTAACATCCGGATTCCCATGTATATTATTTATTTATTAATTTTGGAAATCTATTGAGCAACTCAACGAGTTGGTGCTACAACTCGTCGAGTAGAGTCGTGTATGGCCACGTGGGATTAATGACCTACTCGACGAGTCAGAGAGTCGACTCGCCGAGTAGACGCTGAGTAATGAAACCCTAAATCCCTGGTTTTGGGGCCTATTTAAGGATGCTTATAGCCTCATTTGTGGCTCATCAGTTGTCCATCTTCTCTAAGAGCAAACCCTATTCGGCCATTGAGATAAGAGAGAGATTATTTGAGCTAACTTTGAGTGTTTGGTGCATCTTTTGAAGAGAAGGGAAGGACTCCAATCCAAGGGACGATAAGGGGCTATTAGATCTGTGGTTATTTCATCCTAGAGATTCTTTGAAAGGTAAAAGTTCGCACCTTTCTCATTTTATTGAGTAGATCAGTGACAACCGACAAGTTCTGGTCAAGTCCAAGTCAAGTCAAGGTCAACGGGGCAACTGGTCAACTCATCTAGTGCTTATGTGTTAGGAATTACTTTATGTTTTCTAATGTATAACTATAAATCTTAATGTAAAGTAACACTTGAAGGTTTCAAATGTTCAGAATTTAAAACCCTAACCTTATAGAGGGAAGTAATAGCTCTATAAAACATTAGTAAGTGCCCTTCGGGGGTATATAACACTCGAAATAGGATTTAACTAAGTCTACGACCTTTGAACTACGAAGAAAAACATTAATAAAGGCCCCCGACAAAGTCTCTCTCAATCTCTCCCACTGTATCTCTCTCTCCAAAATCTCTCCAAGAATATGAAGTCTCTCCCCAAATCTCCCCAAGAATATGAAGTCTCTCCCAAATCTCTCCAAGAATATCAAATCTCTCCCAAATCTCTCCAAGTATGTCAAATCTCTCCAAGAATATCAAATCTCTCCCAAAAATATGAAGTCTCTCCCAAATCTCTCTAAGAATATCAAATCTCTCCCAAATCTCTCCAAGTATGTGAAATCTCTCCCAAATCTCTCCAAGTATGTGAAATCTCTCCCAAATCTCTCCAAGAATATGAAATCTCTCCCAAATCTCTCCAAGTACGAGAAATCTCTCCCAAATCTCCCTATGTACCTTTCTCAGTCGAAAACAGCCCAAAACCGGAGGAGAAAACCCAAAAGGACCTCTTGGTCCGGACTCCTCTTGGTCCGGAATCCTCTTGGTCCGGAACCCTCTTGGTCCGGACTCCTCTTGTTCTGGAATCCTCTTGGTCCGGACTCCTCTTGGTCCGGAAGCCTCTTGGTCCTGAATGGTCCAGAACCCTCTTGGTCCGAAACCCTCTTGGTCCGGACTCCTCTTGGTCCGGAACCCTCTTGGTCCGGAATGCCTTCTAAGGAACCAAGAGGACTCGCAAGTTCGGAATCTCCCCCCTAGCCTCGGATCTCGCATGCTCCGGAAATGTCTATACCTGCTTCGGAAATCCTCGGTCCGGACCTGCTGGCGACACTCCTGACTTCGCATCCGAGGAGATGCTCCGGAATTGTGAACCTGACTCCGGAACCTTGAAGAGAGCCTCCGGAACTTCCCTCAGCCCTTCGGACCCTCGCAGGAACAACACTACACTCCGGATTTTCATCATTTTCGGACTTTTTCACCATTTTAAGGCATTTTGACGCCGGAAATCACACCAAACTCGTATTTTTCATGTCCTAAACCCTTGAAACTTTTATTTTATGCCAAAATTAAATATTTTAAACATATTTATATAAGATAATATCTAAGATTTTTAAAGGGTTTCCTAGGAAGATAAGGAGTTTGACTTTGTGATGTGATGCAAATCCTCCATTTTCCCATGCAAATCTCAGTAAAACATGCATTATCCAAAGAAACTAAGCTTTACCCACCAGCCCTCCATGCAAGTGTCAAGTCACTCCCTTATCCTCCCCTTCAGATACATGAATCTCTTTTCCTCCCTTATCCCACTTCTCACTTCCTCATCCAGTAAACTCCTAAGAATTCTCTCAAACTCCTTCAAGACTCAAGCTTCATTCCTTCAAGAAAATTCCTAGAATTTTTGGTAAGTGTTCATCTTCTTTGAATAGTGATTTTTCCTCACCATTCCTAAGATTTCACAATACTTACGCCTGAATTTATTCTTAGAATTTTTCTAAAGTCCCAAGAACACTTCCAAGTGTTGGAACTTGGAAACTCCTCATCATCTCCTCTTCAAATATCCAGCGAACTAAACCAAGGTGAGCTTCATACCCCACCTTTTTCCTTAGCTTTTATTGATTTTGGGGGAGAGTACAAGTCACCTCTTGTTCTAAATTCTTGAATGATTGCATGTATACGTGTGTTTAATATGTGTATTGAAATATTATCATTTTTTTTATAACTCTCTGTGAACGTGAGGTTTCACAGAACCCATGAAAATAGATAATATTTTAATCACTACATGAATAATACAATTTACAAAAGGAGCCTCCCAAGTTTTTTAGGGTGTTTAACATGCACCCTTGTATCCATGCTCTTCATAATTAGAGATAAAAGTTGTTGAAATAGACCTTGAAATGTTGACACAAAGTCTAGAATTTCGAAAATTGAACTTTGTGTTCCATAAATGACTATTTGCAAACTGTTAAGGGGTTATTTATAAAATTTCATATAAGAAAGTTCACCTAGAATATATGCAAATAGAGCCTTTATGACAGGAAATTTTGCATGTCATAAAGTTGTTGTCATAACTTCACAGAAGTCATAGTTTTACACAAATCATAACTTGACATTTCCCCGGTAAATGGGGTCTCACTTAGTAATATATAGAGAGGACAGCCATTTTTGCCAACTTCGCTAATATTGAATCGTTTCGATAGATATTAAAATGGAATACTTTCAACAAATGAAACGAAACGGAATATCTAGTCAACAAGTACAACTATTATTATTTATTTAGTAAATAATAGATTTCAACGATTTACGCGAAAATGTTAGTATTCTAGTCAGACAAATCTTCACAGTACATATATTAATACAATATTGTACACTTTAAGTCCTGTAAGAGTTATAACTAGAGTCTCCTGGAGGGATAGCGGGAATTTGTGTATAGATCTATACGGGGTTGACACCCCGCACCTTCGCTGTTCGCTACAGCTAGACCGGCCAGTCTAGGGTGACAAATGTCTTAAACGAAACCGACTCCTGAAGAACGTCATAACGGGCACTCCGTCGTATTAGTATGGTTATAACGACTCACTAGAATATATCAGAAATGTACTTATACAGATTTTACCTTCGGGTTTATAATCAATTGTGTTTTGAATTACCTCAAATGAGACTTTTCGCACAAGTGTTATTCTTTTTAAAAGCTACTATTTTATACATCAGAAAATATCGGATTTTCTGTAGGAAACAATTTAATTCGATTTTTAAAACAAAGAACTAAGACACACATGCAACTATACTCGATTTGAAACAAGACTTACAATGATTTTGATAAGAAAATATTGGATTTTCTGGATTTCTAAACTATCATCAAAGTTTTATACGAAAATGCTTATGAACTCACCAACATATTTTATGTTGACGCTTTTCAAACGACTTGTATTCTCAGGAAACCATTAAGCAGGTTGTGGATCGCGGACTCAAGATTATTTTGCTATATTTTGGATTTGCTTACTGATGTCTCTTTTGTGTAAAATTTGAGAACATGAACATGATGTAAAACAATGTAAGCATGTTATATTGATGTATGATGTTTGGGTTTGCTATGTTTCATTTATATACAATTGTTATGATACTGCACAATGATGTCACCCGCCTCCGGACGTTTCCGCCGTTCTGGTCCGGGGGTGTGACAGATTGGTATCAGAGCATTGTTTATAGTGAACTAGTATATCTAGCCATACAAGATATACAACTATAAATACAATGGGACTAAAACACTCTAAATAAAAGTATACATACTTGCTAGGGTCGTATCATAACAAGAACAAAACAAAAGTTGTTTATCGTAGAGTTGGACATCACAGTTAAACCTGGGCAGTTATATAATTGTATTAAGGATAAATATAGCCTGATCAACTATATTTATTTAGAATACGACTAACATGTGCTTGGGAATAAATATTGGTGGCTAATGAGCTAGAAACTTACCAAGGCTAAGTCGAAAGTTGTAAGGAATCCAAAACTAAACAATTAAAATACCATAGGAGTATTTTGTCCTTTTATCCATTTTCTCGTACTTATATATATTCTCGCGCAGACGACATGGCTGGATTTCATCTTCCCGGAGACCCCTATTTCCCCAACCAAGGGAATGGCGGATGGATTGAGCCAGAAGAAGAACCCGAAGAGGACCTAGAAGAGGAACCAAAAGAGGAACCCGAAGAAGAACCGGAAGAGGAACCTGAAGAAGAACCGGAAGAGGACCCCAAGAGGAAGATGGTGGCACCGATGACTCGGACGCAGAGCCCGAAGTTATCAATCCGCCCTATATGGCCAGGGTGCCCCCATATAGGATGGGTCCCAATGGCCCAACGCCCCCGTGAGCACACGAGGTCGAGAGATGGAGCCGTCAGCAAGGAGTACGACCTCCATTTGATATGAATCGGGACTACTTCGACCTACGGCACGGTGGACCTGCAGACCGGGCCCTACCCGTGATGGTGAGAAGGACACGCGACATTGGCGAGCAGACACATGCAACCGCCGGCCAAATGGTGGCTATGAGGGTCGCGGTTGAGCGCGCGGAAAGGATGACCCAGGAGGTAGTCAGGGACTACCAGGCGCGCCAGGCAGCAATGGAAGCCCGGCTTAGGGCCGCCGAGCACCACCTGGCAAGACTTCAGGGTGCATCTACCTCGTCATCAGCACCACCAGACCCCGCTCGTCGCGACTAGTATCTATTTATTGTCTACCGTATCGGTTTCTATTTGTGCACCTTCCAATGTATTATCGATGACATGATTAAGTAATTACACTACTCATGGAGTCGTTACTTTGTTAGATTTTATTGCACTCCATGTACTTGTATGCCCTAACGGCAAAATTTTCATGTACTCAGGAAATTAACATCAATGAAAAACGGATATATATGATGTCTTATCTGTGATGTGCTCCATTACTATTATTGCATGTTATTTTCATACCCACACTTACTCACACACAACCAAATCACCGATTCTATTCTACAAAATCGTTAAGTAAAATACTTTGGATACTCATTGTCCTTCTGATCCATGACAGAAAGATGCCGAGGAGATCAATCCGTAGGAATAACAACATGCCACCACCACCGCCGCCCCCGCCAGAAATGAACTCCGTGGCCTTCCAAGCGGCAGTCTCAGCTGTAGTGACAGCAGCTCTAGCCCACATCCAAGCCGGAAACAATGGTGGTGGACAAGGCCAAGGGACAGGAAGCTCCCACCACGAGATGAATCAAGGGCCCGTAAAGGCCTGTACCTACAAGGACTTTTGCAATGCGAGACCTCGTACTTTCAATGGGACCGGAGGAGTCATAGCTCTGAAACGATGGATCGAGAAAGTGGAGTTGGTGTTCGAGATATGCGACTGCCCGGAAGGAAGTAAAGTCAAATTCGTGGCCTGCACTTTCATTGACCAGGCCCTGTCATGGTGGAATGGACACATCGAGGCCATGACCCTTCCCGTTGCAAACTCCATGACCTGGGAAGAACTCAAAGAGATGTTAATCGCTGAATACTGTCCCCGAGGGGAAATACAAAAGCTCGAGCAAGAACCTTACGGTGCAAAACTCGGACATTGACGCGTACATATCAAGGTTTAACGAGCTATCCCTTTTGTGTCCTGGTATGATTACTTCCGAGGGAAAGAAGGTCGAGCGTTTCATCTGGGGGCTACCACCTCCCATTTAGGGCAACGTGATTTCCTCAAAACCCGAAACCTACGACAGTGCAAAGCGCCTGGAAAAGAAGCTTTATGATCACGGTGACTAGAAAAGTACCAAAGCAGCGGAGGGAGAGAGCAAACAAGAAGAACCGAGACAACAAGCGTAAAGGGCGACAAAATTCAGGGCCATCCAAGAAGCCTCAGACAGTAGTGGTCCATTCTGCTACCGCTCCAGCAGCACCAGCCCCAACCGCCCCAGCCTCAACCACAACTGCACCAACAAAGCCATACGCGGGATCTAATCCCAAGTGTGACAAGTGTAACTATCACCACTATGGGGCATGCAAAGATTTCCAATGCACCAACTGCAATAAAAAAGGACACACTATCCGGTATTGCAAGATGCCCCCACAACAAAACAAACAGCCCAATGACAACGACACCGGAGCCAGCCGCGCATGTTATGGATGTGGGGAAACCGGCCATTTCAAACGCAACTGCCCTAAGAACAATAATCAGAACGCAGGAAGGGTCTTAACCATGGGGCAAGGAGAGGCGATGCAATATCCAACAGTGGTGACTGGTACGTTTCTCCTCAACAATTCTTATGCGTGCATTTTATTTGATAGTGGAGCTAAGCGAAGCTTCATAAGTCACAAATTCAAACACCTACTCAACCAAAATCCCCATAAATTGGACGAAACTTATACGGTCGAAATGACCAATGGTAAAACAGAATCAACCAACGATATCTACATAAGGTGCATGCTAACGTTAAATAATCACTCCTTCCCAATCAGTTTGATGCCTGTTAATATTAGGAGCTTCGATGTGATTGTTGGCATGGATTGGTTAAGCCCCCACCATGCTGAGATTATGTGTCACGAGAAGGCCGTTCGCCTTCACCTACCCAACAACGAAACCCTAATAGTTTATGGCGATAAATCCGGTTCAAACCTCCGACTCATTTCTTGCATCCAAGCACAAAAGTGCTTGCATAAAAAGAATCACGCCTTTCTTGCTCATGTCATTGATAAAACAAAGGAGGAAAAGAACCTTAACGATATTCCTGAAGTACGTGACTTTCCTGACGTATTTCCCGAGGATTTGCCAGGAATCCCTCCCGAGCGCTAGGTCGAGTTCTGAATCGATCTTGTACCTGGAGCCACTCCAATCGCCAAATCACCCTACAGGTTAGCTCATTCCAAGATGCAAGAGCTATCTAGCCAACTAAGCGAACTTCTCGACAAAGGTTTCATCAGGCCGAGCTTTTCACCTTGGGGAGCCCCGGTTCTGTTTGTCAAGAAGAAAGACGGATCTTTCCGAATGTGCATATACTATCGAGAACTGAACAAACTCACCGTCAAGAATCGATACCCACTCCCTCGAATCGATGATCTCTTCGACCAGCTCCAAGGAGCCATTTACTTTTCCAAGATAGATCTGAGGTCCGGATACCATCAACTAAGAGTCCGATAGGAGGATATCCCAAAGACTACTTTCCAAACACGTTATGGGCATTTCGAATTCATGGTCATGCCTTTTGGTCTCACAAACGCACCAGCAGCCTTTATGGATCTGATGAACCGAGTCTGTCGGCTGTTTCTCGACAACTTCATGATCGTTTTCATCGATGATATACTCGTTTACTCTAAGAGCAAGGAAGAGCACAGCCAACATTTACGACAGATTCTGGAAACATTGAGAGCAGAAAAGCTTTACGCAAAATTCTCCAAATGCGAGTTTTGGATTCGTAGAGTGGAATTTTTGGGCCATGTAGTCAGCGAAGAGGGAATACATGTGGACCCTACCAAGATCAAAGCTATTGAGGGCTGGGCAACTCCAACAACCCCAACCGAAATCTGACAATTTTTGGGCCTTGCTGGTTATTACCGAAGGTTCATTCAAAACTTTTCCAAGATTGCCAAGCCTGTCACCACTCCCACCCAAAAGGGCGTACCTTTTCAATGGGACGACAAACAAGAAGCTGCTTTCCAAACCCTGAAACAAGCCCTCTGCACTGCTCCAGTGTTGTCCTTCCCAGAAGGAACAGAGGACTTCGTAGTATACTGCGATGCTTCTAACCAAGGGTTAGGTTGTGTGCTTATGCAACGAGGAAAAGTGATAGCTTACGCGTCAAGGCAACTAAAGATCCACGAAGTAAACTACACCACCCACGACCTCGACCTGGGAGCTGTGGTCTTCGCATTGAAGATTTGGAGGCACTACCTATACGGTACAAAGTGCACCATTTTCACAGACCACAAGAGCCTCCAGCATATCCTCAATCAAAAGGAGTTGAACATGAGACAACGAAGATGGGTCGAACTTCTAAACGACTACGAGTGCGAAATCAAGTACCATCCAGGCAAAGCAAATGTGGTAGCTGATGCCTTAAGCCGAAAGGAGTACTCGGGTCACTGAGTAAAGACGTTGACAATGACCGTCCATTCCCATCTATCCTCACAAATCAAAGAAGCTCAGCACGAAGCCTTGAAGCCGGAAAACGTCACCAATGAGGCATTGCGCGGAATAGAAAAGAATCTGACGGTCAAGGAAGACGGAGCCTATTATCTTATGGACCGAATCTGGAAACCGAGGTTCGGTGGATTTCGAGACGTGATAATGAATGAGGCTCACAAGACCAGGTACTCTATCCATCCGGGTTCCGATAAAATGTACCTGGATATCAAACAACATTATTGGTGGCCGAACATGAAAGCGGAGATCGCCACTTACATAGGCAAGTGTCTCACCTGTGCCAAGGTTAAAGTGGAGTATCAGAAGCCCTCGGGTCTACTTCAGCAACCCGAAATACCCAAGTGGAAATGGGAGAGGATAACAATGGACTTTATAACCAAATTACCCAAGACGGCAGACGGCCTGGATGCTATCTGGGTAATCGTTGACCGACTAACAAAATCCCCCAATTTCCTGCCAATAAAGGAGACGTACAAAATGGAAAGGCTCACACGGGTATACCTGAAAGAGGTGGTGAGACTGCATGGAGTCCCCATATCTATTATCTCGGATCGGGATAGTAGATTCACCTCTAGTTTTTGGCAGTCGCTCCAGAAAGCATTGGGAACCCCATTGGATATGAGCACTGCCTACCACCCTCAGACTGATGGCCAAAGCGAGCGAACCATCCAGACTCTAGAAGACATGCTCCGAGCATGTGTGATAGATTTTGGCAAAGCCTGGGATACCTACTTGCCCCTAGTCGAATTTTCATACAACAACAGCTACCACACAAGCATAGGAGTCGCCCCCTTCGAGGCCTTGTATGGCCGGAAGTGCAGATCGCCCCTTTGTTGGGCCGAGGTGGGTGACACCCAGCTAGCAAGAGGACAACTACCGGATAGCACCCTCACAGGGCCAGAGATCATCCGGGAAACAACTGAGAAAATCGTCCAAATCAGGTCATAACTCCAAGCGTCCCGGGATAGACAGAAAAGTTACGCAGACAAAAGACGGAAGCCGTTGGAGTTCCAAGTGGGAGATTGCGTGCTACTAAAAGTCTCTCCCTGGAAAGGGACGATCCACTTCGGGAAACGAGGAAAGGTAAGCCCGCGATACATCGGACCATTCGAGATTCTTGCCCGAATTGGTCCCGTGGCCTATAAGTTGCAGCTACCCTTAGAGCTCAACAACGTGCACCCCGTATTCCACGTATCCAACTTGAAGAAGTGCTTATCGGATGAAACCCTTGTTATCCCGCTGGAAGAGATCGAGGTAAACGAGAATCTCTTGTTCGTGGAAGAGCCAGTTGAAATCATGGACAGAGAGGTGAAACGCACTAAGCACAGTCGCATCCCAATTGTAAAGGTTCGTTGGAGTGCCAAACGCGGACCTGAATTCACCTGGGAACGTGAAGATCAAATGCTGCAAAAGTATCCCCATCTATTCGCGAACCCTTGAAGGCTACTTCAAGGCAAAATTTCGGGACGAAATTCCCTCAAGCGGGGGATGATGTGACAACCGGCAAGTTCTGGTCAAGTCAAAGTCAAGTCAATGTCAACTGGGCAACTGGTCAACTCATCTAGTGCTTATGTGTTAGGAATTACTTTATGTTTTCTAATGTATAACTATAAATCTTAATGTAAAGTAACACTTGAAGGTTTCAAATGTTCAGAATTTAAAACCCTAACCTTATAGAGGGAAGTAATAGCTCTATAAAACATTAGTAAGTGCCCTTCGGTGGTATATAACACTCGAATGGGATGTAACTAAGTCTACGACCTTTGAACTACGAAGAAAAACATTAATAAAGGCCCCCGACAAAGTCTCTCTCAATCTCTCCCACTCTATCTCTCTCTCTCCAAAATCTCTCCAAGAATATGAAGTCTCTCCCCAAGAATATGAATTCTCTCCCAAATCTCTCCAAGAATATCAAATCTCTTCCAAATCTCTCCAAGTATGTGAAATCTCTACCAAATCTCTCCAAGTATGTGAAATCTCTCCCAAATCTCTCCAAGAATATGAAATCTCTCCCAAATCTCTCCAAGAATATGAAATCTCTCCAAGTATGTGAAATCTCCGGAAACGTCTATACCTGCTTCGGAAATCCTCGGTCTGGACCTGCTGGCGACACTCCTGACTTCGCATCCGAGGAGATGCTCCGAAATTGTGAACCTGACTCCGGAACCTTGAAGAGAGCCTCTGGAACTTCCCTCAGCCCTTCGGACCCTCGCAGGAACAACACTACACTCCGGATTTTCATCATTTTCGGACTTTTTCACCATTTTAAGGCATTTTGACGCCGGAAATCACACCAAACTCGTATTTTTCATGTCCTAAACCCTTGAAACTTTTATTTTATGCCAAAATTAAATATTTTAAACATATTTATATAAGATAATATCTAAGATTTTTAAAGGGTTTCCTAGGAAGATAAGGAGTTTGACTTTGTGATGTGACGCAAATCCTCCATTTTCCCATGCAAATCTCAGTAAAAACATGCATTATCCAAAGAAACTAAGCTTTACCCACCAGCCCTCCATGCAAGTGTCAAGTCACTCCCTTATCCCCCCCTTCAGATACATGAATCTCTTTTCCTCCCTTATCCCACTTCTCACTTCCTCATCCAGTAAACTCCCAAGAATTCTCTCAAACTCCTTCAAGACTCAAGCTTCATTCCTTCAAGAAAATTCCCAGAATTTTTGGTAAGTATTCATCTTCTTTGAATAGTGATTTTTCCTCACCATTCCTAAGATTTCACAATACTTACACCTGAATTTATTCTTAGAATTTTTCTAAAGTCCCAAGAACACTTCCAAGTGCTGGAACTTGGAAACTCCTCATCATCTCCTCTTCAAATATCCAGCGAACTAAACCAAGGTGAGCTTCATACCCCACCTTTTTCCTTAGCTTTTATTGATTTTGGGGGAGAGTACAAGTCACCTCTTGTTCTAAATTCTTGAATGATTGCATGTATACGTGTGTTTAATATGTGTGTTGAAATATTATCATTTTTTTTATAACTCTCTGTGAACGTGAGGTTTCACAGAACCCATGAAAATAGATAATATTTTAATCACTACATGAATAATACAATTTACAAAAGGAGCCTCCCAAGTTTTTTGGTGTTTAACATGCACCCTTGTATCCATGCTCTTCATAATTAGAGATAAAAGTTGTTGAAATAGACCTTGAAATGTTGACACCAAGTCTAGAATTTCGAAAATTGAACTTTGTGTTCCATAAATGACTATTTGCAAACTGTTAAGGGGTTATTTATAAAATTTCATATAAGAAAGTTCACCTAGAATATATGCAAATAGAGCCTTTATGACAGGAAATTTTGCATGTCATAAAGCTGCTGTCATAACTTCACAGAAGTCATAGTTTTACACAAATCATAACTTGACATTTCCCCGGTAAATGGGGTCTCACTTAGTAATATATAGAGAGGACAGCCATTTTTGCCAACTTCGCTAATATTGAATCGTTTCGATAGATATTAAAATGGAATACTTTCAACAAATGAAACGAAACGGAATATCTAGTCAACAAGTACAACTATTATTATTTATTTAGTAAATAATAGATTTCAACGATTTACGCGAAAATGTTAGTATTCTAGTCAGACAAATCTTCACAGTACATATATTAATACAATATTGTACACTTTAAGTCCTGTAAGAGTTATAACTAGAGTCTCCTGGAGGGATAGCGGGAATTTGTGTATAGATCTATACGGGGTTGACACCCCGCACCTTCGCTGTTCGCTACAGCTAGACCGGCCAGTCTAGGGTGACAAATGTCTTAAACGAAACCGACTCCTGAAGAACGTCATAACGGGCACTCCGTCGTATTAGTATGGTTATAACGACTCACTAGAATATATCAGAAATGTACTTATACAGATTTTACCTTCGGGTTTATAATCAATTGTGTTTTGAATTACCTCAAATGAGACTTTTCGCACAAGTGTTATTCTTTTTAAAAGCTACTATTTTATACATCAGAAAATATCGGATTTTCTGTAGGAAACAATTTAATTCGATTTTTAAAACAAAGAACTAAGACACACATGCAACTATACTCGATTTGAAACAAGACTTACAATGATTTTGATAAGAAAATATTGGATTTTCTGGATTTCTAAACTATCATCAAAGTTTTATATGAAAATGCTTATGAACTCACCAACATATTTTATGTTGACGCTTTTCAAACGACTTGTATTCTCAGGAAACCATTAAGCAGGTTGTGGATCGCGGACTCAAGATTATTTTGCTATATTTTGGATTTGCTTACTAATGTCTCTTTTGTGTAAAATTTGAGAACATGAACATGATGTAAAACAATGTAAGCATGTTATATTGATGTATGATGTTTGGGTTTGCTATGTTTCATTTATATAAAATTGTTATGATACTGCACAATGACGTCACCCGCCTCCGGACGTTTCCGCCGTTCTGGTCCGGGGGTGTGACAAGATCTCATGATTTTGGGAGTTTAGGGGTTTTCCATCTAACTTTAGGACTTTGAGTGTTTTGAGTTCATATAGAGGTTTGGACCTCAGATCCGGACCATGTGAGGTCCCTAGAGTCTAAAGGTTCCTGCTTTATTCATCCATAATAGAGCTCTTGAGTGAAAAAACCCATAATAAAGCATGTTCTTGGCATCTCAACCCTAAGTGCCATGCATGGACTTAAAGCTCGTGGCTTTACATGATAAACGAGCCTTACGAGTTTAGATCTAGAGTTTGGCAAGGTTTTCTGCCATGAAATCGCCTCAATGAGAAAAGAGTTTGAATGAACTCGCCGAGTCGATGAGCCGACTCGACGAGTCGGTTAGGGTTTGTCCCGATGAGCATGATCATGCGATAGCTCGACGATTTGGGGGTCAACTCGACGAGCTGAGTTGAACCTTCACGAGACTTCTGAGGAAAACGAGTGGACTAGACGAGTCTCATGGGTGCACTCGGCGAGTCGAGTCAAACATAGACTGTTGACTCGAGTTTGATTTCTGTTGACTTTAGGGTTTGATCAAATATGGATAGTGGAGACCATGGAGGGGTAAAATGGTCTTTTGCCCATACCAAAAGTTAGAGAGAGAGAGAGAGAGTGTGAGAACAACCCTTGGTATATTTTGAGCATGAGTAGAGTATTAATTAGAGATAATTATCCTATGTGTTAGGCGGAGGCTAGTTTGAGATTTCCGAGTACGAGACCTTTACTTGCTTACAAGGTGAGTCTTCTCACTATACTTACCATGAGTGGTATCTTTGTGTGACTGAGATGTCTTATGTGCTTATTTGTGTATTGTGATATTTTTCATTATGTCTTTGTGATTTATGTTGAGTATTATTATTATGAGCTTATTGAGTTAGGACCGGAAGGTCCACCCGAGTGTGGGACCGAAGGGTCTCCACTGGAACACATTGACCCGAGGGTTGTATTAAGTTAGCTTCGAGTGGCTAACGCGATGTGTGTGGTATTTTGGGGAAATCAGTAAGCTTCGTGCTTACCATGTTACGTGTTATGTGTCTCAGGTACTTTCGAGGATCGCAGGAAGGCCCCGACTTGATTGTGCACACACACTCATATTGGAGATATGTTTTTGGAGGATCCTGGATTTTTGATAAACTATTTTTGAAAAATGTGTTAATGTTTGATACTTGAGATTTTTGAGAAATGTGACATGTGTTATTATGTGTTTGAAAATGAAAAATTTGGTTTGAAAAATTACATCGTTACACTTGCGGTGCAGCCACTGCACCTTTACCAGCTCCACCCTATTGTTCCTCAGCCCCTTCATCTTCCTGTTGAGAATGGCTACTGGTCTCTCGATGTAGTTCAAGCTGTCATCCGCCTTAATATCCTCTAAAGGCACAACTGCGACGTCATCCACTAAGCACTTCCGCAGCTGGAACACATGAAAAGTGTTGTGAATCTGGCTGAGCTCTGCTAGAAGATCCAAACGATAAGCAACCCGGCCCACCCGATCCAAAAACCTGAACGGACCGATGTACATGGGGCCCAGCTTGCCCCGCTTCCTGAATCGGATGACAACTTTCCAAGGTGACACCTTCAGGAGAACCATATCCCCTACTTGAAACTCTAGGTCTGACTGGCGCTTGTCGGCATAGCTTTTCTACCGACTCTGAGCAGTCTGGAGCCTGCTCCGGACCTGTTGGATCTTCTCCGTGGTCTTGAGTACCACCTCAGTACTCCCCATGACTCTCTGACCGACCTCGCCCCAACATATTGGGGTCCTACACTTCCTCCCATAGATCATCTCGAAGGAAGGTCGACCTATGCTAGCATGATAACTATTGTTATACGGAAATTCCGCTAACGGAAGATATGTATTCCAACTGCCGCCGAAATCCAATACACATGCGCGCAGCATGTTCTTAAGAGTCTGAATCGTCCTCTCACTCTGCCCATCTATATGAGGGTGAAAAGTTGTACTGAAATGAAGACGAGTACCCATCTCGTCATGAAACTGCTTCCAGAACCTGGAAGTGAAACGAACATCTCGGTCTGACACGACCGACACCGGCACTCCATGGCGGGCCATCACCTCGCGAACATAGATCTCGACTAGCTTCTCAGCCGATATACTCTCCTGGATTGGGATGAAATGAGAACTCTTGGTCAACCGATCCACGTTGACCCAAATCGAATCTACTCCATGTGCGGTCCAGGGAATCTTCGTGATGAAATCCATAGTGATATCTTCCCATTTCCACATGGGAATATCCAACGGTTGCATCTTGTCGTGAGGTCGCTGGTGCTCGGCCTTGACTTTCCTGCAAGTCAAGCACCGCTCCACATATCATTCTATGTCCCTCTTCATGCAGGGCTACCAATAATCAGGGCGAAGATCCCGATACATCTTCGTCGGCCCGTGATGGCTGGAGAACCTCGACTTGTGAGCCTTATCCATCAAAACTTGGCGTACACCGCCCCAGTAAGGAACCCAGACTCTCCGATGCAGGGTCAACAACCCACATATGTCATAATCAAATGATGCCACTTGACCTACGTTCCGCTCACACTTCCGGCGCTTTTCTTTCATACCCTCGACCTGCGCCTCCCGAATCCGTTCCAACAACGGACTAATCACTGTCATCCTCAAGCATATGTCTCGAATCGAAGCCGTCACTGCCTTGCAGCTAAGAGCATCGACCACCACATTGGCCTTCCCCGGGTGATAAAGGATCTCACAGTCATAATCCATCACCACATCTAACCACCGACGAGCTCATGTTCAGATTCGGCTGATCCATCAGGTAGCTTAATCTCTTGTGGTCTGTGTAAATGGTACAACGAACCCCATACAGGTAGTGTCGCCAAATCCTGAGGGCGAAAACCATAACCCCCAACTCAAAATCGTGCGTCGGGTAATTCGCCTCATGAAGCTTCAACTGCCTCGAAGCTTACGCTATCACATGCCCCCGCTGCATCAGCACTGCACCCATACCCGTGATCGAAGCGTCACAGTAAACCACAAAATCATCGACGCCCTCCGAAAAAGTCAGAATCAGTGCCTCGCACAACCGCTGTCTGAGAGTCTCGAAGGTTGCCTGCTACTCAGGCCCCCATCGGAATGTCACTCACTTTTTGGTCAGCCGGATCAATGGAACAGAAATCTTTGAGAAATCCTGGATGAATCTCCAATAATAACCCGCCCGACCAAGAAAACTCCGAATCTCAGATGGAGATCTCGTAACCTCCCACTGCATCACGACATCTATCATGGCCGGATCGACCATAATACCCTTCTGGTTGACAAGATACCTCAGAAACCGCACCTCGCACAACCAGAACTCACACTTTGAGAACTTTACAAAAAGTATCTCCCTCCTCAGTGTCTCCAGCACCTCCCTCAGGTGCTCCTCATCCTACTCCTGAGTTTTGGAATAAAACAAGATATCATAGATGAAGACTATCACAGACCGGTCCAGCATCGGTCTACACATGCGATTCATGAGATCCATTAACGCGGCAGGAGCATTGGTGAGCCCAAACAGCATCACCACGAACTCATAATGACCATAGTGAGTCCGAAAGGTTGTCTTCTGCACATCGTCGTCCCTGACTCGCATCTTGTGATAACCCGATCGCAGATCAATCTTGGAGAACCAAGATGCACCCTGAAGCTGATCAAATAAATCATCAATCCTAGGGAGGGGATAACGGTTCTTCACCATTACCTTGTTCAGCTCTCGGTAGTTTATACACATCCGATGTGACCCATCCTTCTTCTTCACAAACAGGATCGGGGCTCCCCATGGCGAACTGCTCGGCCTGATAAATCCCTTGTCTAACAGCTCCTGCAGCTATGTAGACAACTCCTGCATCTCGGGAGGAGCCAACCGATATGGTGCCTTGGCTATCAGAGTTGCACCAGGAACCAGGTCAATCCTGAACTCTACCTGCCTCTCCGAAGGCACCCCAAGCAAATCTTCTGGGAACACGTCCGGGTAGTCCCGTACGATCGGTATATCATGCACTGTCGCCTTACCCTTAGCTCGGGTATCCATAACATAGGCAACGTAACCTGTGCAACCTTACTAAAGGTAGCGCCTAGCTCTCGCTACAGAACACAAAGTCGACCAATTTCGTGACCTTTCGCCCTGAATCACTAACCCTCCCCCACTTGGGGTACGAACTCGCACTAGTTGCTACTCGCAGTCGATCACTGCCCCATTGGGGCTCAACCAATCCATACCCACGATACCCTTATTCCCTCGCAGGGGAATGGGGACTAAATCCATAGAAAACTGCTCATCAAACAACGGCAGTGTACATCCCCAAAGAACACTCGCAACTCGAACAGTCCTATCATCCGCTGTCTCTACATCAAGTGGACAGTCCAACTCTCCTGGAGCTCCAAAAAATAGTTTGCTGAGCGCGAGCAATACAAACGATCGGGTAGCCCCCGAATCAAATAATACTAGAGCAGATATATCGTTCACAAGGAACGATCCTAAAATGAAACACATAAACATAAGCAACAATACATATAAATAAAGAGATAAGAAGAAGACACATACCCGTCACAACATCGGGAGTTGCACGTGCCTCCTCTGTTGTCAGTAGGAAGGCTCTGCTCTTCGCCACAGGCACCTCTGACCGGCCCTGACGGCTATCGGTAATCCTCAATGTAGCAGGAGCGGGTGCCGCCACCTGCCCTGCTGCTGCTAAACTCTGACATTGGGACCTCTTGTGGCCCCTGTGATTGCACTAAAGGCAAATCAGATCAGATATCGTCGTGGTGGTGGTGGTAGCAGTACAGTCCCTGCTGACATGACCAGTTCGGCCTCACTTAAAGTAGCTTGAAGTACCCGCCCTGCACGCCCCCTCGTGCATCTTGTCACACTTGCCACAGCGGCTGCGACCCTGCTGGCTGCTCGATCTATGATCCGATGCCTTGGGCTTTTTTTCCCGTACTCCCTGTATGAACCCCCTCTGGTTTCCTCTTCTTCTCCATCTCCAAATCCAGCTCCCTTTCCCGAGCCCTCGCAATCATATCCTCTAGCGTCTTGCAACTGGATCGGCTCACAAACTCGCGGATATCACTCCGCAACATCTCATGGTACCGGGCCTTTTTCATCTCCTTTTCAGCCACATACTGCGGTACAAGAAGGGCCCTCTCCTTGAACATGGTCATGATCTCAGTCACCGTCTCAATAGTCTACTGGAGATCCTGGAACTCCCTAGCAAGTTGTTGCACCACAATCACAGGTTCAAACTCGGCCCTGAACCTGGCCGAGAAGTCACTCCAGGTCATCGCATCAAGATCTGCATCATCTCCAATGGCATGTCCAACCTCCTCCCACCAATCACGCGCCTTGTCCTTCAGAAGGCTGGAAGCAAGTCGGAACTTGTCCCCCTCGGGACAACAACTGGTACGAAAGGCGTTGACGACATCAGCCAACCACCTGCTGCTAGCAATGGTGTCCCGAGCCCCATGATAATTTGGAGCACCACATGCTCGGAACTCCCTGAATTTCATCGTGCATGCCCCTATCATGGCCTCCATCTCGGTGCGGAAAGTACATAACCTCTCGTCAAGAATCTCCAAAATGCCCTCCTTGACCGTACCGAAGATCACATGAGTCTATTCCAATATACTACGCGTGACCTCGGATGAAATGAACTCTCTCATCTGCTCATCGAGTTGCCCGGCTCCCGAGCCCGAGCCTGATCCCTCACCGGTGCCAGAGCTGCCAACTGGTCTAGTGTGTAGCGTCACCATATTGAAAATACACCATAACAAACATCAGAATACTAATCATAACTTGAGGGATCACAGATCCTACAAGTTCCCTAGATTCATCTCAACTCTCCTTGACTCGAGTACGGATCCTCTGCTTTCAGTACTACGGGCCCATACTACTTTCCACATCTATCCGTACATTCCTCAATATTTGCCTTGACTTCACCAAGTCCCTTTCACTACTATTGCTGCTCTTTTCGCTAATCTCATCATATGCATGCCCTAGGGTAACCTCTGACCCACTCTCCGCCATCATCTGCATAAGAAGTCCCTGCTATCTCCCCTAACTAGCTCGCGAATACCATTACATATCACTAAGACCAGATAATTCTTTGAATGAGAGTTCCTACCCTACAACAGTTGGACTCAAGCAAGAGCTGCGAAATAAGGCTAAACCTAAGCTTCTGAAATTATTTAGTCCTGATAATATGTAGTTTAGTGTATTCGCTTACTAGTTAGTTAAAGATATCTAGAACTACTAAAAGCACGAACCAAGCAACATTCGAGCATTGAGTAATCAAAACCAAACATATCCTAATCAGGCCATCATATCACTGACTAATCAGTACTAGCATGCAGTTCATAAAGCTCATACAACATGCATACAAGGCATCCTACCTAGATCCTTATCCGTAATCCAGCATGCAATTCTCATAATCATATCATAACAAACATGTATGGCTAATTTGGGAGAACTTACTTGAGCTCAGCTGACTGCATGCACCACACCCTTTTATCTTTTCAAAATCCTTTTTATAAAAATGGTTTTTCTCTTAAAAATTTTATACCAAGTCCTCAGTTTGAGTTCCGACACACCCAAGAGCGCGCCCGAACCCCTCAAACCAAGGCTCTGATACCAACTTGAAACACCCCAAAAATCATGACAAAATATTTTGTTTTTAAATCATAAATAAACCATAGTTATCAAATCATCTCATCCAAAATGTAAGTCATAGCATCTCAAAACATCATATCCAAAAACATATGTCAAAATATAAGAGTAAACATCCCGGGCTAAAACATCATGGTGTGTGCAATGCAGTCATCCCGAACTCTTCCCCTTGCTAACGGAAGTACCTGAAACCAAAACTGAAAAATGTAAGCACGAAGCTTAGTGAGTCTCCCCAAACTACCACATACCATACACATAATTACATAATCACATAATAACATATCATGGGCCCCACCTACTTCATCGGGACCTGCCCGACATTGGACAGTGTCCAACATCGGGCCCCGCCCGGCCGCGGGCAGAGTCCGGCATCGGGCCCCGCCCGGCATCGAGCAAAGCTCGGTATACATATAAACATATCAACAAATAAACATAAATAATCACACAACATAAACATATAAATATTCCTCGGGCCCCGCCCGACATCGGACTGAAATCCGGAAGCATACTAACATTCCTCACACATTGCCCGGCATCGGACCGAAATTTGGAAACATACAAAATACATACACATGCAAGAATCAGGAAGACATCAAGTATACAAACATTCCTCGGGCATTGCCCGGCACCGAAACGAAATCCGGAAAGCATATATACATTCATCGGGCACCGCCCGACATCGGACCTTAGTCTGGAACATGCTAACATACATAAACGGGCCGTCATTGGTGCATTTGACCCGTTCCTGCAGGAGGAAACTCACCTCAAATGTCGGATGATAGCTGAAATGTCTCTGCCCCGAAAATCAACTCTACTCACTCCCTGAACCAATACAACCCCTTAGATACCATACTTATATTTCTTTTGGGTCAACCATGGTCAAAGTCAAGGTCAAATCAAAGTCAAAGTCAAAGTCAACGCTCCAAGTTGACTCAACTCGTCGAGTTTACCCTTCAACTCGTCGAGTTCCCATGAATCACAGAATCGCGAAATCGCGATGCAACTCGTCGAGTTTTCCTCCAAGTCGCCGAGTTCATCCCTTTAATGGAATTGGGACTGTTCGACCAAACTCATCGAGTTCCTCCATGAACTCGCCGATTTCCTCATAGCTCTTAGTCTATTAAGCCCTTTCCTTAGATCTAAGGTTCAAGAATATAGATCTACATTGTTTCCATGGTATACATCTGTAAAGTCGACAACTTGATAGCTTTGCATGCCTCAAATGGACCCAATCTCGAGATATAGCAACCTACTTCTATGGATATGTTCTTTTCTTGAGCATGAACGGGTTTAGGACCCTTTTGATGAATCTGAGGACCAAATAACAAAAGTTTTTAACATTAGGACTATGAAGGTTTATCATGCTCCAACAATCGGGTCAAAAGATCCATAAAACAAAACTAAGAGAGATGTAAGCTACTAAGCATCAAGTTTGAGACATTTTACCACAGAAAGTTGCCAAAGACGTATGAGATCCCAAATCTAGTGCTTCTCCTCAAGCTCGATGACCTTCTAGTTCTTCCAAGTCCTTCACTAATCACAAGAACACACAAAAATCCACTCAAAACCTCTAGTTTCTCAACAAGGAGCTCACAATACGATTCATGGTTTAGGGAGGTTGATGAGGGGCTGGTGGGAAGATTAAGTCCTTTAAATAGGGTGCAAAACCCTGGAAATTAGGGTTTCATCCCAGCCGATCTACTCGTCGAGTTGAGGCCTCTTAACTCGTCGAGTAGGTCACTTATTTACGCGTCCCTTATATTCTCTACACAATGAGTTTGGGGCTTCCAACTCGTCGAGTTGATCTTAAAATTTGAATCATTTATAAATTAAATACATACCAGGATTCAGACGTTACGTCTTAGGGACCTAATGTTGGCAAAATTAAAAACTTATTACCTAATTTTAAACGGTCACAACAACCGTGTTGGTGAAATAGGTAAAAAAAAAAAAACTTTAAGGACCTAATGTGGACAAAGTTAAAACGTTATTACCCTCCTAGGTCATTAACCATATTCTTAAATCATCATTCTACTTTTTCATATAATCTTATTATTATTTTTCTCTACAATGTATTTGATTTTTCCAAAAACTTCAATAAAACGCTTATCTAAAATTTAAAACATCTATCTATATACATTGAACTCATTTTAATGACTTTTAAAGATAAAAAAATATAGTTTCATGTACATGAATAAAAAAATACTTTCTTCTTTCTTTTAGACGCCTTATCATAAAATTTAGTTATTAAGTTTAAAAAATATCATTATAACCGGCTATTATATTGCATAATATAATTACATATTATCATGCATAAATATGTATATAAAACAAATATTACAATTAATTATTTTTACAAATAAATGTGTTTATATATATATATATATATATATATATATATATATATATATATATATATATATATATATATATAGTGTGAGATCGGCTGAGAACTCATAGTTTTCCGGAAACCCGAGAACTAAAAGTGGAGCGTTAGATCAAAACTAATTCATTAATGGCATGATCGTAATCTTACCAATCTCATTTAATGTTTAATTTTTGTGTTATTGGAAATATTAATAGAAATGTCTAAAAAATTACATAATAAATCAAATTTTTAAATTTTTAAAAAAATAGTATTTTCAATTTTTTTTAAAAGTGCAGATTTTTTAATTTTTTATAGAAAACATTAATTTATGAAAAAAAATTGAAAAAAAATATTTTTTTAAAAAAACTTCAATTTTTTTTAAAAGCATTTAGAAATCAATAAAATTAAAAAAAAATACTAGTATATTTAAAAAATACTATAATTTTTAACCAAGAAAATCAGAATTTTAGGTACATATATGTATATTTTTACAAATACAGATATTCATATTTCATCTATTATAATATTTATAAGGAATTCATAAGAAAACTCATTTTATTTACTAATCTATAAACACAATACAATAAGTATTTTATTCAAAACAAAATAAAATATAAAACACAAAAAAATGCTACAAAATTAAAAAGCATTTTCATGTATTCGTGTCAATATTTCCATATTTTCTTCAATTTATCATTTTTAACCTCTTCAATATTCACCACAATTTCTTCCAAATCTACAAGAAAATTAAAACAAAAATGATTGATGCAAAAACACTCACAAAAATACATATGTGATATACATGTGAATCACATGTAATTCATATGTGAATTATATGTGATTTACATGTGAATCACATATAATTCATATATGATTTACATGTGAGTTACATGTAATTCATATGTGAATGACATGAGAATCACATGTGAATTACATGTGATTCATATGTGAATTACATGTGATTTACATATGAATCACATGTGATTTACATGTGAATCACATGTGATTCATATGTGAATTACATGTGATTTGCATGTGAATCACATGTAATTCATATGTGATTTACATGTGAATCACATGTAATTCATATGTGAATTACATGTGATTTACATGTGAATCACATGTAATTACAACAATGAACTTTTTATAAATTTAGATAAGTTATAAAGAAACAACCATAGTTGTCCAGATTTAAGTGTTGAACTCTTTAAGCCCATTAAGTAAAAAATAAAACTGCCCATGAGTTGTATTAAGAAAGAAAATAGAGATCAAAGATTCAAATCTACTTTCAAAGTTATAAACTAATTTTAAATAACATATTAGAAGCCAAGAGAATACAACATGACTCACCATTAGTTGATTTTAAATGCCATAAGTTGATGCTTTTTCACCCTATCAATGGAGCGTAAAATGGTAAATTTGACAAGATATTGGGTTAATCCTTGATTACCACATTATAGAAAAGGAAATATGTTACTAACTTATTACCTCTAACTTTGTTTTTTCTTGAATGGTATTTCCTAGCTTTGACTATGTTTCTTTTAGTTTTGCTTTTGTTTTCTGTAGGTCTTTTCTCATACTATCATTCTCTTTAGCCAAAACAGAAGTTGATAAATGTCCTATCTCATTTTCTAGTGTTCTGATTTCAGTAATTAATTCGTTTGTTTCTGTTTCATAACTTTCAGAAAGCTCCTGAAAAACAAAAACAAAAATAAATAAATAAACTTGTCAGTTCAGTGGAAGGGAGAACATTAAATTTTATTAAAAATGAGAAATCAATAACATAATGTTAAAGCCTGTGATGAATTTTCACCACTTAAACAAGCTTCTTCTAGCCTTTTTTAAAGATCCTCGTATTCATTGCACATAAGAAGCTGCAAATGAGGAATGTCAGAGCAAATTGAAATTCATTGCACAAAATTACCATTTTACCCTCCATTTGTAGGGTGAAAAAGCATCTGCCATTGATACGATTACATGTCATAAGTTGATTTTAAATGCTATAAAAATGTTGTTTTATGTCTAATTTATCAATTTTAAATCTTAAAGACTCATATAATCTATTCGAAATCTGCAACTTATCCAGAATTCCTCATCTTGAGACTTTGATTCTACCAGACATGAAAAGATATCAGCATTCAGCACAACGAGATGTTAGGTTGTGAATGACCTGATTGTCTTTTTTACTTATTAAGTGTGGTCTAGAGTAATTAGTAAATGAAACTCGGTGTTTGTATTGTATGTTGAATGACAATAATGCCCATTATATTATCTATGAGGAATCAGAGTTGAATGAAAAATAAATGACCATTAGTTCATTATAAGATATTAGTCAGTCTAGGGCTAGCTTTGGCTCCAGCTCCATAAATAATAAACAATGATACATCTAACTTATAATTCTAAATATCAAAAGAGCACTAACTTATCATCTATTTTACTAAAAAGAGATTTAAAATATCATAATGATATAAATTCAATGGTATTTAATCAGACTAAAGTGAAGTGGAAATTATTCAAATTTCCAACCATATAACCAATAAAATGCAGATAAACAGATCCACAACTAAACAATTATCATATAACTAATAACTATCAAAACCTAAAAACTACAATATAACTAAAAAACCGAGATCTAAAAAAAGGTGGTTATCGTGTTCAAATAAAAGTTACATTTTAGACATCTATGATTTGATTAAAGTTTCCCTCGAATTCCAATAGAAATGCTGAAATGTAAGTGTATTCAAAGGAATTTTTTCATTCATCACAACCACTAATCGAATCAACTTTATAGAAAAAAACTTACTGAAAAACATTTCTAAACCCTAACCGAGGTGGGCAATGGTTGTACCTTTTCTTCTCGCCAACGATGCCTCCATTTCTGCTAGATAATCAGAATGTAGACAGGAGGCGATCGTATCTATGGAAGAAACCCTAGCAACAGGAGCAATTGAATCAAAAGAATCCATTAAAGAGGAAGAATGCTTATTGAGTTGAAGAAATTAGAAATACCTTGCAAGGAGTTGAAGCTCGTCGATATCAGGTCCAAATAAGGAAGACTTCTTCTTAGTTACAAATCAATTACCAATATTTTCAACCATCGAATGTAGAGTAGCCATATTTAGGTCGCGTGAAATTGCAGATCAATCGTTGAAGGGATGGTAGGATTGTGGAGACGACTGAAACGAAATGAAGAGAATGTCATCGATCTGTTGACATAGCACAATGCTGATCTATTAGTTCTTCGATTCTTCTTTGATGATTTGGAGATTAGGGAGTATCAATGGCTGGAAGCGGGATGAAGGAGGGGATAGAGATAGAGGAAGAGAGAAAGAGATAGAGAGGGGGAGAGAGAGAGAGAGAGAGAGAGAGAGAGAGAGAGAGAGTATATGGTTTGGGTTTGATGTGAATCGTGAATTCAATCTGATAATGGGATCTAAATTATCTTATACCTAAATTGTCCCTTGATTTATTTAGTTGTAGGGATGAATTCATCGATTAATGGATGAGATTTTAAGTTCATGGCTTCAAGATGTTCAATCAATTCTTGTTGTATTAGATCTAATATTAATCCTGATTCTAGATCCATTTAATTATGTATTTGACTGAAAATAATCAAGGAAAGCAAATTTTCACTCTAACTTTTATTAATTAGGGTAAAATCAAAATCGTTGGACCATAACAGACCATTAACTACAAAATAATAGAGGAAAATAAGTAATCGATGAACAAAATACCAAATGTTCATTTATGAACATATGCTCAATCATGAATATACGAATTGTTAGCCAAGCTGAACCACAAAGGGTTAGGAGGAATAACCTTGATGAGGAAATTAAAGAAGATGTATGCAAGTACAAGGACTTCATATCTTCCAAAACACAAAGTCTTTATGGTAGCCCAACACCAGTGGAAATTATAGACTAGATCTTCGAAATGGAAATGGTATCTGAAAGTTGTGACTACAGCAATAGACCAAAGATGTATTGGGAAGCTATTGGTTGATACTATGCGAAAGGGAGAAGCCCTTAATATGTCTTGGGAAAACATCCTTGAGGAGTTAAAGATGCAACACTGATTCGAACAAGAGCTTTTGGAGATCAACAAAGAATTCCAAAATCTATAAAAAGGAAAAATGAGTGTTAGTGAGTACGTTGTAGATTACACTAAGAAGATGAAGCTAGTTCCTATCTTGGTTCCTACCAAACTTTATAAAGTAAACAAGTTTGCTATTGGACTACCAGCAGATTATGGGCAAATAGTGAAGATAGCAACCACTCTGAAAGCATACATCTGGGCGACTAAGAATGAGACCCATATAAGGGAGAAGGGTCAGGAAAAAGCTGAGATAGGAGAGAAAAGGGAGATTGAAGAACTCTTGAAGTCTAATAAGAAGATTAAATTCTCAAAGTCTAACCCCAACAACAAGGGATATGGGAGTAACAATGAAGCAGAATCGTGTGATAAGTGCAAGAAGAAGCACTTTAGGAGATGCGACGAGGAGGTCACCTGCTATAAATATGGAAGAATAGGTCACTATTCCATATATCGTATGTTCAACAATAAGAAATGTTACGAATATGGATGTAGTAGGCATATTTTGAAGGATTCCTTAAAGAAAAACGAAGCAGCAAGGACGAATGCACCACCGAAGCCAATGGAAGGAGCATTCCAGATGATCCTTGATAGAGAAGATGACATTGCAGAAATTGAATAGGGTATGGAGAAACTGAATAACCTCTTAATCATTTTCAAGGAATTATATAATCCTTATTATGTTATAATATTCAAATATAAGTTGATACGTGATTTTCTTGTATTGTGACTTGGTGAAATTACGAGAAAATCCTTGTGACGAGTATGAGTATGTCTGAAAGGTAGTAGAGGACTATACTACCATAAGCACAGGACTCACACTTGGATCAAGGAAAGTCACTGAAGGGTTTTGAGCATTCTAACACTCCTACGGTGTACATGCAACCCTAGAAACCTTGGATCTATGTTTTACTAAGATACATGCAAATTTGATTTTCCAAGGTTCTTAACCAAACTAGCATGCCATGGGGAACTTTGAAACATAAAAGCTAGTAGGAGAACATACCTTTCTTGTTACTTGGATTCCTTGAGAACCTTGTTAGCCTAGCACCTCAAATGTGATGCCTCAAATGTTTCACACAACACCACAACTCTTTGAATAACTTTGAGAGAAGTACACACACACTCAAAATCGGCTAGCCCTCTTATTCTCTTCTTAGTAGTCGATTTTGCTAGCCATGGAGCTTCTTATATAGTGTGCCACATGTAGGGTTACTCCATGTAAACCCTAATATGCATTGCTTTTCATATTCCATGATCCACGGTTTTATAACCTCCATGGACTATCCATGGAGCACTCTATGGGTTTTAGCCCAATTCAATAAACCATGGATCATTAGCCCACTATAAAAGAATGCATGATTTACACAATCAACCCCATATATTTAATTAGTCTCCTTTTGATCACCAAATTAATTCTAAATTAATTCTTGATCAATACTAATTAAATAATATTATTAATATATTAGAACTTATAATATATTAATAAACCTTAAGTGTCATATCTCTCATTTTGTCTATCCAAGTGTTGCAATGCCATGCAACCCAAATGGACCATGCCAACCGGGTCAAGTACATTCCAGAAACAGTTATGAACTTATACACCTAATCCAACAGTCTCCCACTTGGAAAAGTCTAATAACTATAACTGCAAGAATGACTTCAGGAACCGATCAGCAATCGTAGCTCTTTCAAAGTCTCGCAGAACTGAGATAATGATGATACACCATTTAAGATAAGTGATCATATAATCCTCTGTTCTAGATATCAGTCGGACAAATACATGGAACAATTTCGTATTTATTGTCCAGCAGTTTGTTTCCCGATTTCCGATTTGTTTGACATAGAACTTAATCGAACACATCAATTTAATTCTGATCGGGCCCAGTACATAGGTCACAACAAAATCATCGAGGGGCTCAGATATCGCTTCTAATACAAGTAGGAACAGATAAACTTCAACTCATATGCTTGTTCTACTACTTGTTGAATTATACACAAAGGCACATTTTATAACATCGAGTTACCAATGCGTTTTCGTACAATCAATGTATAACCAACTCATAGTCAAAAACTTATATCTATAGGTTTGAAGACTTATATGATATTGCCGTCTCACGATCACTCGAGATAAATTCCATGAAGTGATACAAGTGAGTGTGGGTTGAATCCAATACTCAGAACTTATGAGCACTCATGAATGTTGTAGCAACTCTTGCTATGTCCAACACTTTATACATCCACAAGCCAGCTTCATGACAGTCTTCATTCATATGTACTTCCAACATATGACCGACTGTGGAGAATTTGAATAATATGATATACCATAACATAATTATTTTGGAAGTCAAAACATGCAAAATGAAATGATAGTAAACGATTGACAGAACATAGCAACACTTTACTTATAAATAAACAACAACTTTTATTTATCATTAAATGTCAATTACACTTTACAAATTTCAAAGCTATCTAATTTCTAAAACTAATATCATCCTTTAGCCCTATGCGCCTCGCATGCTGAAGATGCTTAACCCTACCCAGTCCCTTCGTGAGGGGATCTGCTGGGTTCTCATCCGATGATACCCTCTTTGCCACGAGGAGTCCTTCTTCTATTCGATGTCTGATGAAATGGTATTTTTTGTCGATGTGTCTGGATCTTTCGTGATCCCTTGGTTCCTTGGATAAGGCAACTGCACTTTCACTATCATAGAAAATCTCCATAGGCTCCTTTATAGCTAGTACAACTACAAGGTCTCCAATGAAGTTCTTTAGCCATATATCCTCCTTTGCTGCCTCACTTGCTGCTATATGCTCTGATTCGCAAGTTGAATCAGCCACTGTCTCCTGCTTGGAACTTTTCCAAGTAATTTCTCCTCCGTTTAAGGTAAAGACCCAGCCTGTCTGAGAGCGGAAATTATCCCTATCAGTCTGGAAGCTAGCATCACTATACTCTACTACTCTCAAGTCATCACTCCCACTGAGGGTAAGGACCCAGTCCTTAGTCCTCCGTAGGTACTTGATAATGTTCTTTACCGCAGTCCAGTGAGCCTTGCTAGGGTTTCCCTGATATGTGATGACCATGCTCAAAGCAAAGGCCACATCAGGACGAGTACAAGTCATAGCATACATGATCGAGCCTACAGCAGAAGTATATGGTACTCGACTCATCTCGGCTATCTCAACCTCTGTACTCGGGCTCTGAGTCTTACTCAATCTGGCGTTACTCTCGATCAGTAACTCTCCTTTCTTGGAATTCTGCATGCTGAACCTATTCAGCACCTTATCCAAGTAGGTACTCTGACTAAGTCCAATTAGTCTCTTACTCCTGTCTCTCAAAATCCTTATCCCTAGGATATAGGCAGCTTCTCCAAGGTCCTTCATAGCGAAACACTTCCCAAGCCAGGACTTCACCTCCTGCAGAGTTGGGATGTCATTTCCTATTAGTAGTATGTCATCCACATACAATACCAAAAAGCTAACTATACTCCCACTTGCCTTGACATATACACAGGACTCATCTTCGCTCCTCGAAAAGCCAAACTCTTTGACTTTCTCATCGAAACAAAGATTCCATATGCGAGGTGCTTGTTTCAATCCATAGATGGATTTCTCAAGCTTACACACTCTATTAGGGTACTCTGCGCTGACAAAACCCTCTAGCTGACTCATGTAAACATCCTCAACCAACTTTCCATTAAGGAAAGCGGTTTTGACATCAATTTTCCATATTTCATAATCATGAAATGCAGCAATGGCTAACATAACCCTAATAGACTTTATATTTGCTACTGGTGAAAAGGTCTCATCATAATCAACTTCCGGAGTTTGAGAAAATCCCTTTGCAACCAGTCGTGCCTTATAAGTGTGTACATTACCATCCATGTCGGTCTTCTTCTTGAAGATCCATTTGCACCCGACTGTCTTACGACCTGGTACATTGTCAACCAAGTTCCAAACTTGATTGTCATACATGGACTATATCTCCCTGTCCATAGCCTCTTTCCATTTAGCAGCCTCAGGGCCTGCCATGGCCTCCGTGTAGCTGTTAGGTTCATCCAGACTTACAAGTGTGCTATCACTGATAGGTAGGGATGAGATTTAGAACCGGAAAACCGGACCGGAACCGGAATCGGACCGGAACCGGAACCGGTATTACCAGAAATTTCTTAAACGGTTCGGTTATTGGGTTCCAAAATTACTCTTATCTGGGTTCCGGGTATTTCGGGTACGGTTCCAACGGGTCCGGGTAATCCGGGTTTTTGAACCGGATATGTTTAAAAAACCGGAACCGAGTATAATAGACCGGAACCGGTTTAGTAGGCCAAGGAACATGTGTAGTATCTAAAGAACCGATATAGGGCAAGGAACCAGAACTAAAGGCTGTGGTGATCGACAACTCTCGCTTACTCTCGCTTTTCTCTTGCTCGACGTCGACAAAGGATCCTCAATAATTGTGATTGGCAATCATCAAATACATTCAATCTCATTTTTTTGCCCTTCCCTGTGATTGACGACAACAACAGGAGTCAAGAACTAGAGTAACCCAAAACAAAATTTGTATTCTCCTCTGTAATCGACAACATTCATTTGTTTTGATTTTTCTTCCATTCAATCCCAATTGAACTTCAAATGAATCTCCAACCACTTGAATCTAATAGGTCTCTAATTAATATAATTAATGCCATATTCCAGCAACGTTATCGTATTCTTACTTCTTCTTAGTGGTGTTTAAAATATTATAAAATGAATAATCAGTGCTGATCTTAGAAGTAATCACATGGATCCAACCACTGGACTCCAAATCTTAATTACTTTCTGTTCTATTTTTTTTTAATATTACCAGTTGAAATCAACAGAGTTTGAGTTCTGCACTCAATGAATTAAAAAATTGTTCAACAGTTTTTTGTTTTTTTAATCTTGGAAAAAAGGGCAATCCTCCGATCAGCATCTAGATACATGCATACATATACATATTTGTGTATATCTATATATTTATGATCAATGTGATTTACACTTGTGAGTTGTGACTATGCATACATAGAGTTAATAAAGCAATATTGGTATTCCAGTTTGTGATTCCATTCTTGTCTCTGATTCGATTCCTATTACGAAACAGGTGATCAATCACGGAATCCCCGAAAGGTTGGATTTATACAAACAGTACCGATTATGTCCTAGGTGTATTTTCGGAAAAGCTGCCATATTTTAGTTATTGATGTTTAGGATTTTATTTTGGAGTAGAGGTTAAGCTAAAAACATGTAAATCATCAAAAAAAAAACTTAAAACATGTGAATGAATCTGTGGAAAGTGCAAATAAGAGGCAAGGGTATTTTCGGAAGTTTTCTTATTTAATAGTTTTTATTCCAGTTTTTGTGTTTTACTAGGATTGTTTTGTGTTTAGTGTAAATGGACCCTTCGTGTGGTATTTTTATGTAGCCCAGAAAACGTTTTCAATCAATAATACTTAGGCTCCAAGTATTTTTTGTTTATCCCCTGTTCGTTACTTGAAGTTCTTCATATTGCTACATTCTTTTGTTCTTCCTGGTGTTACCTTTGTACACAAGGTGCTGGTGGAGATAACCCCTGTTATTATATTTGATTCTTTTAGTAGCCCCTTCATTGCACATGATTCATCAGAGATAGAGATATGCATCACTGTATATGTATCTTGAAAACCATCACTAAATAAACACTTTGAACAAAAAAATTGCCAAATTTAAAGGTTTCCGGTTCCAAAATTCCAGGTTTCCGGTTCATTTCGGGTCTAATACATGAATCCGGTTCCAATGTTCAATTTCTAGTTCCAACCGGTTCCATACCCACTTTACCCGGTCTGATACCCGGAACCGAACCGGAACCGGTTCCCGTATACCGGTCCGGTTATCAGCTCTTATAATCCGTCAATTCCGGGTTCCGGGTTTTCCGGGTCCGGGTCCAACGGTCTGGGTTTGGACCCACTTTCATCCCTACTGATAAGTGTATCACCTTCCGCAGTAATATGGAAACCATAGTAATGCTCAGGTGCATTCCTAACTCTCGTGGAACGCCTCAGAGGTACAGACTCGTCAGTCGGATCAACAGGAGTTTCCTCCTCAGGTTGATTGCTAGGGTTTGAGGTTACTTCACCATTTGACTCTTGAATTTCTTCAAGGTCAATTTGCCTCCAACTATTTCATTTGCTTATGAACTCTCTCTCGCGAAAGACTCCTCTCCTTGCCACAAAGACCACATTATCACTGGGTCTATAGAAGAGGTAACCAAAGGATTTATGTGGGTAGTCGATGAAAATACACCTCTCACTTCGAGGTTCAAGCTTATCGTGAGACTCGCGCCTCAAAAAATCCTCGCAACCCCAAATCTTGATGTGATCTAGATTGGGAACTTTTCCAGTCCACATCTCATGAGGTGTTTTGGCAACCTTCTTTGTAGGGACTAGATTAAGGATATGGGCGGCAGTCTCTAAGGCATACCCCCAAAATGAGATTGGTAGCGAAGCTCAACTCATCATGGAACGAACCATGTCCAACAAGGTCTGATTACGCCTCTCAGCTACACCATTCAACTGTGGTGTCCTGGGAGGTGTCAATTGTGAGACAATCCCACATTCCTTAAGATAGTCAAGGAACTCTGTACTAAGATACTCACCACCTCGATCGGATCGAAGCATCTTAATGTTTATGCCCAACTGATTCTCCACTTCCTGTTTAAACTCTTTGAACTTTTCAAAGGTTTCTGACTTATGCTTGATTAAGTAGACATATCCATATCTACTATAATCATCAGTAAAAGTCACATAGAAGCGGTTAGCATCCCTTGTGGCGGTTCTGAAGGGTCCACACACATCAGTATGTATGAGATCCAACAAACCCTCACCCTAGCACAAGTACCAGTGAAGGGTGACTTTGTCATTTTCCCAAGCAAACAAGATTCACAACTATCATCTGACTTTAGGTCAAATGACTCCAAGACTCCATCCTTTTGGAGTTGGCTTATGCGTTTCTTGCTTACATGTCCAAGACGACAATGCCATAATGATGCTTTATCCAAGTTATTGGAAGAATCAATACACAACACATTATTTCCTAGGTTATCTACAACCGACACAGTTTCATACACACCATCACAAGGTAATGCTTTAAAATAAAGAACATTATTAAAGAAAGCATTAATACCACCACATTCATTATCAAACGAAAAGGTAAACCATTGTTTGTACAAACCATGAAAGGAAATAATATTTCTCGCCATTTCAGACGAGTAACAACATTTATTCAAATCTAATGTTAACCCACTATTTAGCAACAAAGAATAAACTCCAATCTTGGTGACAGGTGAAGCTTTCCTATTCCCCATGATTAGGTTTATCTTCCCATGCTCCACATTCTCACTTCTTCTTAGTCCCTGCAAATCAGAACATATGTGAATACCACAACCTGTATCAAGGACCCAAGAATTAGAATGGGGTGAGTTATTAGACAATATAGTGTAAATACCTGCATGGTTGGGTTTCACTTTCCCATCCTTAACATCTTGTAGATACTTTGGGCAGTTTCGCTTCCAGTGCGACTTTTCATGGCAATAGAAGCATTCAGCCTCTTTAGGGTTGGCAGAAGGAGTAACAGAACCTCTTTTGCTTCCACTCAAAGAGGAGCCATCAAGGGACTTTCCCTTGGTACCCTTCGAAGGGATCTTCCTCTTCTTCCCTTTACCTTGCCCGATTGCCAAGACAGGGGCCGCGGTAGGGGTAGGAGTGGTAACAACCGACTTACATTTAAGACCATTTTTCGTGGTCTTCAAAAGTCCTTGAATCTTACTGAGTGTAACTTCCTCCTTGTTCATGTGATATGTCATTCGAAGTTGATCATAACAAGAAGGTAAGGAGTGTAATATGATGTCAATTTCCAACTCCTCCGGGAAGTTCACATTCAACTTCATCAAACGGTCCACGAATCTTTGCATTTTCTGCATGTGGCCCGTGATGGGTTCACCATCCTTCATTCGGGTTGTTATCATGGAGGAGATTATTTCATATCGCTCTTGACGAGCACTCTAATTGTATCTTTCCATCAGATCCTGGTGCATCTCAAAAGGATAAAATTCCTCATAGGACTTTTGGAGCTCGGATGACATAGTGGCCAACATGATACACGCCACTTTGGTGGCATCTCTCTCATGAGTCCGGAATTCAGCGATCTCCTCAGGAGTAGCAGACGACTCATCAAGTTCCTTAAGCTCCTTGTCGAGGACATATTCCTTGTCCTCGTAACGAGTGACCATCCTGATGTTCCGGATCCAATCCATAAAGTTGGAACCATCGAAGATGACTCTCCCATAAAGGTTCATGAGAGAGAAGGAGCCGGTAGGGTTTGAGCCAGAAGCAGCATTGTTGGAAGACATCTAAAAGAAATAAGGACAAGTTTAGATTAGATATAAAGATATTCCTTAATAAGACACCCAAATGTAATATTAAGGCTAGGACTCAACACAATATTTTATAACTTAGAAGAGGGATGTCGTAATCCAAGCTATAAAATATTTGAAGGTAGGTGAATGACGATTCACCAATTTCCACCATGAAAAACGAAATAAATTTTTAGGTTTTAATTGGTTTTGAAACTCCTAGATTCTTTTGAGATTCATTGAACTTTTCAATGGCATGTTTCAATCTTGAATGTGCCCTTCAAGTTTTGTGACTGGGATGCCGAGGATCACAGAACAAGGTGTGAATTAACCATGCAAATTACTTGGTACTCTTTGAAGGGTCCAGTTAATGGTTTGGTCTGGGCTTTCATTGGAATAGTTCATTATGAGTCTTTAGTATGTTTTTGGTGTTGTTTAGCTGTTTACGGCCCAAGAGTGAGTTTACGGCCGTAAACCTGTTTACGGCCGTAAACCCAGTTTGCGGCCCATGTCAAGTATATATAGAGGAGTTGTAGGTCTTTGTCTAGTTGTTGATGCCATAGTATTCACGGTTCATTCTGTCGAGTTGTACCAGACGTTTTATGCAATAAACGTGTGCAAGCTTGATTTCTTTTATTCTTCTACTTCTATTGTGATTGCTATTGATTGTTTGTTGCTTGATCATTGGTAAAGATTCGTTTCAGGACCTTACAATTGGTATCAGAGCAAAAACCGGTGTCAAAGCTTCATTCAATCGAGTTTTCAGCTGTTTAGACTGACAATCGTTTCTTTTCGAGATTGGTTTTGGTGTTTTCGTGGTTAAAGGGATTGAATCTACTCCAAAATCGCGTTTTCAAAGAACTTCTGGGAGTTTACTGCCGACCGTAAACTCAGTTTACGGTTGTAAACTCAAGAACATTAAGCAACCGTAAACTGTGTTCTTGGACTGTAAACAGGGCAACTTCATTAACCGTAAACTAAGCTTCAATAACCGTAAACACTTAAACCGTAAACATCCAAACCGTAATCATCCGACCGTAAACTCAGTTTACGGCCGTAAACACATTAACCGTAAACGCCGTTTACGGTCGCAAACTCATTAACCGTAAACGCAGTTTACGGTCGTAATCACATCAACCGTAAACTTCTTTCTGACATTAATTTGCTTTAATTTCTGATGGAATCTCAAAGTCAAACTCATTTTCATGAACTTGATACTGTCATGGGCACTACTACGCGCATTCCAAGATTAATGTATGCAGATGGTTTTCATGAGTGGAAATACAGGATTCAAAAGTGCATTAAAATGAAGGACTTTAAAGTCTGGAGAAGCATTCTTAGAGGCCCTGTTAGAATCACTATGACGGTTGGAGGACAAGTGATTGACAAAGCTGTTGAAAACTACACAGATGAAGAGTTTGAAAAGGTAGAAGAACAGGAAAGGGCTTTAGCCACTCTAACCATGGCATTATCTCCTGATATTGCTCAAGGTTTCCGAGAGTATACTTCAGCTAAAGATTTGTGGGAAGCCCTAATTGAGGTATATGAAGGCAATGAAGATATGAAGGAGAGTCGCCAGGACATGTTGCGACAAAAGTTCAATATGTTCAACTACATTCCCGGAGAGACTCTTGAGGCACAGCTGCAGCGGTTCAAAACTCTCACCACTGACATGAATATATCTGGGATTTTCTTGACCAAGTCAGAGATTAACAAGAAGCTTCTGAATGCTCTTCCTAGGTCATGGGACATGAATGTTGCTGTGATTAAGAAGACCAAGGATCTAAATCGTCTCACTCTTGCTGAAATCATGGCGATTATCAAAGCTTGTGATATTGATGACAAACAGAGAGAGATTAACCATGTGAACTCGTACTCAACTGCAAATCTTGGAATCTCACCCAACAATGCTCTCTCATCAATCATGTCTTCCTCAGGTCAAGTATTTGCTGCTCAACAACCTCAGATTCAGACCTTCGCTGCTGCATCGTCCATTCCTCATTCTCAAAGCCAGCCATTTGTCACTCCACAAGCTGTTCTTCCTCCAAATGTGTCAGTTGTAGCCTCTTCCTCAAACACGAAAGACACTGATGAAAATCTGGCTCTAGCCACTGGGCTTGTTAACTGCTACAATGCTTTTGTAGCTGGAGAGCTTCCACCTCAGCTGTCATTTGCTGACCTGGATCAGATTCATCCAGGAGACGTGGAAGAGATGGACATTACATGGCAGATTGCTATGGCTGTTTTCAGGGCAAAGCAGTTTGCTAAAAAGACAGGGAAGAACAACTAGGGCATGAATACTGACAAGAAGGTGGGATTCAACAAGGGCATGCTGTGATGTTTCAACTGTCACGAGTCGGGTCACTTTGCTCGTGAGTGTCCAAAACCAGATCGTAGGACGAACAACAACAGGACAATGGTTGCAGTGGGAAAGAATCGTGCAGGTGCTGCGGTTAATGGTGAGACGGCTATGGTCGCTCAATCCTTTGACTGGGAGGACCAGATTCAGGCTTTGAATATTTCAGGGCCAGAAAACGCTCACCTAGCTCAAATTGATGATGCTTCCCTGAAGAATGATGCTGCTGACCCTGAAGCAGAAATGATGGAGCTGCAGCTTGCTCTGATGGTGTCTTCTACTTTTGAGCCCAGGAAGAGTGAGGTAAATCTACCTTCTTATTCTCAGGCATGTAATGAATATGTTAAACTTCTTCATGATGAAATTCAATTATTACGTAGAGAAGTAGAGGACCTTAGATATTAGGGCTATCAACTCAGGAAAGGACAAAAACCCCTTAAGGCCCAGTTAGAAACAAAAATAAAGGACTTTAAGAGAATTCAGACAGAATACAGTGAAAAATGTGAACTTTATGATTATGTTAAGAGACAAAATGATGAGTTAATTAGTGAGCTTGATACATTAAAGAGACAATTTGAAACTGCAAATTTTGATTTTAGAAAATTTGATGGATCAAGCGAGGTAGTTGCCAACATGATTGATCACTGCATGCAGTTCAAACGAAACCAACAAAAGGGTTTAGCATATGATAGTGTACCTCCTCCTTATAATCATACATATCAGTATCAACCCCTATCCAAGGATGAGATTGCCAACGAACCATTCATGGTTTATGGCAAGCCATCTGGTTTCATTTAAGGAGGATTTATAAATGTTGAAAATACTAACGTTTCTACTTCCCCTGCAGATCAATCCTTAAATCAATCCAAGCAAGCTGCTGAAGAGAGTGTGTCTGATAGTAAAGTAGCAGAAGATGAGAACAAGGAGAAAACCATTGAACAAGCCAACATCTCCTTGAGCTCTGAATCTGTTGCTTCGAACTCAGTTGCTTCTGATCAACCTGTTGTTGAGAAGTACATGCCACCAAATCAAGATAAACAGAATAGAGGAGCTTATGTGTGTGCATTTGAAGGTGTTCTAGAGAGAGAGAAAAGAGAGAGTGTGTTAGTGTGTGTGAATCTTGTATCCGGATCTTCATTCATATCAATACATACAAGATTCATCATCTTCTTCTTCTCCTTCTCTTCTATTTGATCTCACATCATCCGTTTGATTGGGATTCCGCACCATCAAACGGATCTGATTGATACACAAGCAGATTAGGGACTTACAATTGGTATCAGAGCAAGGTTGTATTAGTCAATTTTGTCAGATCTGGAGCTTATTTGATCTTATTTTTGAAAGATTTCTACGTTTTTGGATAGATCTCTGAAAATTAGGGGGGGTTTGTTCTTCGTGTTTTTGATAAAAAGGGGTTTTTGATCGAGTTTTGGAGCTTCAAAGTCGAAAAAACGCTGTTTTTGGTCGTAACCAGCGAGGGGGTGGCGGCGTTTACGGTCAGCAGCTAGGGTTTCCGAGGCTTACGGTCCGGAGTTTGCGGTCCGAGGTTTACGGTCCGGAGTTTGCGGTCCGAGTTTACGGTCCGGAGTTTGCGGTCCGAGTTTACGACTTCGGAGTTTACGGCCCTCGGAGTTTACGGCTCGCACGTGTTCGGTCTCGTTTACGGTCAGCAGCATCCTCGCACCTCGTCCTCGCATCGCATCTTCGCCTCGCACCTCGCATCGCATCGCGCCTCATCCTCGCATAAGATCCGAAGTTCGCACAGCGTGCTCTCATTAAAAAAAAGGGAGAATCGTTTTTGGGGCTGCCGTGTTTCGAACTCGGGACCTCTGATTCTTCAACATCAGCGCCTTACCAACTAAGCTACCAAGGAACTTGTTTCAATCCTTCAAAATTTAATTCAAAAGAACTCATTCTCGGTTCCAATTTCGCAAATTTGTCACTTTTAACCCAAAAATCAATTTCTTTTATTTTTAAATTCCATTTTCAACCAAAAATTTTAGTTTTTAATTTTTTGACTTTTATTTTTGACTTTTTACTTAAAATTTTGACTTTGACTTTTAAGTTTGACTTTTCAAGTTTGACTTTTGAGTTTGACTTTTAAGGTTGACTTTTGAGGTTTAGTGTCAAAGGGCATTTTTAAATTTAAGTTTGACTTCTAGTTGTGTTTTTAATGGTTTTTGAGGTCTACAAGGGAATTAAAGACATGAAAGAGAGTCGTCAGGATATGTTAAGACAAAATTTCAACATGTTCGATTATATCCCTAGAGAAACCCTGGAAGCTCAGTTGCAGTGATTTACTACACTTACTACTGAGATGAATATAGCTGGGATTTTCTTGACTAAATCTGAGATAAATAAAAAGCTGTTGAATGCACTTCCGAAATCGTGGGATATGAACGTGGATGTCATCAAGAAGACAAAAGCTCTCAATCATCTTAATCTTGCTGATATAATTGAAGAACTTGACGCTTTGAAGTGTGGAAAAACAATGAGTTCCGCAAACCTTCCAGTCAATGAAGTTTCATGTACACTATCTAGTGAAGATACGATTAAATTTCTTCGGGAACAAATTGATTTATTAAAAAGAGAAGTTGAGGACCTGAGATATGAAGGATATCAACTCAGGAAAGGACAGAAACCCCTGAAGGCTGCATTAGAAACAAAAATAAGGGACTTTAAGAGAATTCAGCAAGACTACAGTGAAAATTTTGAAAATTATGATTATATCAAGAGACAGAATGCTGAGTTAATTACTGAGCTTGATACATTAAAAGGGCAATTTGAAACTGCAAATTTTGATTTTAAAAAGTTTGATGTATCAAGCCAAGTAGTTGCCAACATGATAGACCATTGCATGCAATTTAAACATAATCAGTCAAAGGGTTTAGGATACGATAATGTACCTCCTCCTTTTAATCATACATATCAGTATCAACATTTGTCTAAAGAGGAGATTGCCAACGAACCATTCATGGTTTATGGCAAGCCATCTGGTTTCGTTTCAGGAGGATTTATAAATGTTGAAAATACTAACGTTTCTACTTCCCCTGCAGATCAATCCTTAAATCAATCCAAGCAAGCAGCTGAAGAGAGTGTGTCTGATAGTAAAGTAGCAGAAGATGAGAACAAGGAGAAAACCATTGAACAAGCCAACATCTCCTTGAGCTCTGAATATGTTGCTTCGAACTCAGTTGCTTCTGATCAACCTGTTGTTGAGAAGTACAGGCCACCAAATCAAGATAAACAGAATAGAGGAGCTTAAGTGTGTGCATTTGAAGGTGTTCTAGAAAGAGAGAAAAGAGAGTGTGTGTTAGTGTGTGTGAATCTTGTATCCGGATCTTCATTCATATCAATACATACAAGATTCATCATCTTCTTCTTCTCCTTCTCTTCTATTTGATCTCACATCATCCGTTTGATTGGGATTCCGCACCATCAAACGGATCTGATTGATACACAAGCAGATTAGGGACTTACAATCTTAATGTTTATCACCTAACCGATGTGTCGGTTAACCACACGCGGTCCACTGATCTATGATAAACCTTAAGCCACCCTTTGGCTACCTTGTTAAGTCCAGGTTAGTGTGCCGGTTAACCACACACACTCCACTAACGACTTAAGCAAAGTGGAAAGTGTAATTTCATGGGTTAGCACCATATTCACATTTTCCTAAAGTAACTAAGATTGGGAATTTATAAAAACATTTAGTTACTTTATAACCATCATACTTTTAATGAGGATTAAAGTCCTTATTCTACCCGTTCGGCTAACGACCCTCCACCAGTCAAGGAAGCGGTGAGTGAGAGTGGACACCCATTAAGCTGCCATTTTATAGGCAACAACCTTATACCCCCCTTATAGACCGACTTCGTGAATGAGGCCTACTAACGGTAAAACGACTTGATCTTGTACATATATATATATATATATATATATATATATATATATATATATATATATATATATATATATTATTAACTTATAATACTATAAAGTATAAGGGTTGAATTTTAACTTTTAAAAATCTAGGGGTTGGAACTAAAGTTTTCTAAAGTGACTTTACATGTTCTAAAACTTGAGGGCAAGTTTTGTAACTATTCAAAACTTTTTCAACTTCATAACTTATGAGTTATTAGTTTATTAAAATGAAGACTCTTCATTTTATGTAACCTATGTGTTCATTAATGGACTTTAAAATGAGTGACTTTTGGTAATTCATAACTTGAGCACAAATTATGGATTCCATTAAAACACATAATGATCAAGAATGAACTAACAAACAATTTACAAATAATTCCTATGATCTAACAAAACTCATAAGCATATGAACATTTATATCAACAATTTAAAGAATCATATAAACACATATAAAACTTTAAAGTTTTGATAATAACCATTGTAAATGGATTAGCATAATCATTACCTCATCAAAAACAGGTTTTATAAGTCCAAAACAGTTTAGGGTAATGATTCTAGTCCATTTCCAGCAGCAAAACTCGAAAAACTGCACTCTGGGCATTCTACTCGTTGAGTGCATGAACCTACTCGACGAGTAGGATGATTTCATGCATGGACTCGTCGAGTCCCCCCATGGACTCGGCGAATTCACTCAGCAGAATGCATATTTTTCGACTTTCTTCAACAATTTGCATCAAGTATCAAGAAAACAAGCCTAGGCTCTGATACCCCTGAAGGGTTTTGAGCATTCTAACACTCTTAAGGTGTACATGCAACCCTAGAAACCTTGGATCTATGTTTTACTAAGATACATGAAAATTTGATTTTCCAAGGTTCTTAACCTAACTAGCAAGGCATGTGGAACTTTGAAACATAAAAGCTAGTAGGAGAACATACATTTCTTGTTGCTTGGATTCCTTGAGAACCTTGTTAGCCTAGCACCTCAAATGTGATGCCTCAAATGTTTCACATAACACCACAACTCTTGGAATAACTTTGAGAGAAGTACACACAAACTCAAAATCGGCTAGCCCTCTTGTTCTCTTCTTAGTAGTCGATTTTTTTAGCCATGGAGCTTCTTATATAGTGTGCCACATGTAGGGTTACTCCATGTAAACCCTAACGTGCATGGCTTTTCATATTCCATGATCCATGGGTTTATAACCTCCATGAACTATCCATGGAGCACTCTATTGGTTTTAGCCCAATTCAATAAACCATGGATAATTAGCCCACTATAAAAGAATGGATGATTTACACAATCAACCCCATATATTTAATTAGTCTCCTTTTGATTACCAAATTAATTCTAAATTAATTCTTGATCAATACTAATTAAATAATATTATTAATATATTAGAACTTATAATATATTAATAAACCTTAAGTGTCCTTTCTCTCATTTTGTCTATGCAAGTGTTGCAATGTCATGCAACCCAAATGGACCATGCCAACCAGGTCAAGTACATTCCAAAAATAGTTATGAACTTAGACACCTAATCCAACAGTCACAATGTTAGAAAGGCACTAATAGTTGAATTCATTTTGTTTATTTCCATCATTACCTTTGTTTCGGTAATGACTATGAATATGATTGTTCATTCAGAACTTTGTGGTCATCGATTCTGATTAATATTTTCAAAGTAGGTTACTCAGTTCAGAGAACAATGTTCGATGTAACGTCCGACCTTAGTTAAAACATTGAAGGAAAGGATAATCGAAGTGATTGACAGAAGTATCGCAGTCGTCATAAAATCTAAGCATTCGGTAGCTCGAAATGCTACCTCCTATGATACGATTATCTCACATTAGACCATGAAGGAAAGTATCTTCCATGCTGGAGTCTAACTCAAAGAGACATGAATCTAGCCATTGCATCATGTGATGAAAGGTCATCAGAGCATGACCCATCGTCTGTTACGGTAGTCAAAGTAAAGACCTTATCATAGATTAAGTACATCAAAAAAACGAGCAGGAATCTCCAATGAAGGTAAAAAAAATTGTAACCTGAAGGATAGGATTGAAGTTCGAACAGAAAATGAAGAGTAGGTGCAAGTTTGAGCAGCGCTGGCAATCAAGAAGTCCAAGAGTTAGGCAATAAAATGAAAAGACATATGAGTTATGGTTATCTAAGATGGAAAGGTAACATGTGTAATTATTATACAAGCCCTGCTTTGCTAATGATTTCAGGACGTAATCATCCTAATGGGGAGATAATTGTAATGCTCGCAAGATAGGGCTAGACGATTGAAGAATAATAGGATAATTATTCATCACGGCAATAATTATATGTGTTTGATAGAAAATTATTAAGGATACATAATCAAAACGGAAGTCGTAGTAGTCGTAAAGGTGAACTCGTACATATAAAGAATGTCCAAATCTGACTTCATATAAGGTAGTTATGATTTTTAGAAGTTTTAGTGTAGCAGTCTGCAAAACAGAAACCAGAATTAAGAACGGTTGATTGTTAGGAAAAACAATCTAAACGAGTGTTGAAGACTCATCAATACCTATCTGTCAATATAAAGACAGTCGAGAACGGATATCGTATGAAAGAGTTATGATTTTTATATGGACTTTAACTGTCTAAGCTTATAAAAAATATAACTTTGAATATAAAGTGAGAATTAGCCGATGGAGTATAAATGAAAATTGTAGATCTCTTTGATAGATACGCATGGATATAAAGAACGTCGAAAATAGCGCTCATATGAAGAATATACGTTTTTCTGAAGTATTTCGAAAAGTGCCTCATGCAGGTAGGTATGTGCGGCGCGCAGAGCTTCTAGAAGAGTGGGACGCGGCCGAACCCTGTGCTGACACGTTGAGCAGCGTAGCCTTAGTGTGTGGTGTGCACCTCGAGAAGTGTTGCATGTGTGGTAAAATTTGGCTATAAATAAGAGGCCAAGCCTCATTTCCTCCTTCACACTTTGAGAGCCATTCTCCCTGGATTGCTTCTGAAAAATCTTGGAATTCTCTAATAATTAGAATATTTTAGCTAGACTCGGAAGTATCTGAGAGCCTGACAATTAGAAGTAATCGATTCGGAGTTCTGCCAGTAAAATTTCCAAACTTTTGTTTGGAAAAATCACTATAAGTTAAGCTACACTTATATCGCTTTTAGTATAACTTATATTTATAATCATAATCGTTATTATGAACCTATAAATAAGATTTATCATTGACTCCAAGTCATTATATTGATTGATCTACTTACGGGAATGATGTCTAGGCTGGATTTAGTTAGGTGTTTATAGTGGGATTTCCAAACAATATACTCTGTATACCAAATGGACCCTACCTCGTATATGATCCTACCTGGTTGTTCCTTACTTGATAGATCTTGATGTAGACATTCTTATTAGTAAGGAATATAGACTTTCATTAGTCTTCAGGAATATAAGACTAAGACTTAGTGATATTCATACCTAGGTCACATCAAAGAAAACTCTAAATGCCAAAGCGAAGCGCTGCTCAACTTTCCATTCATCCATTTTTAACAAGTGAGTGAACAGTTACTTTCATCTTACATATAGATATGAAATATTTAGATAATTAAATGCTATATGTGTCTATTATCTGCAATATGTGTTGGATGAACCTATAGGACATGATTTTACCCAATTTAATTATATAAGTATTTCAGTACTTATAATATATATATATATATATATATATATATATATATATATCGGGTAGTGATGGGCGATGACAGATGAGAAATGAGAGATGATTAGGAGATGCCATGACTTTTACTTGCGATGTTTGTGATGTAGTTATCAAAAAGTGTATAGATGATCACCAACGACTAACCTAAACAGTCCAGTGGAACACTTGTAGGCTCACACCTGTAGGTGATGAATTACGATTCATGTGATGTACGAACTACGTATTCATGTTATGTATTCTACTGAAATGTATTGCAGAGGAATCGCCGAAGAAGTATTGTCTATGCGATGAAGGTGATGATCCGTAGGAGAGGTCCATAGCAATGACTATATTAGAAGATGTGACGTAAGCTATGATCCTTACGAGAGGTCCTTGGTGATGAATATATAAGAAAATGTTATGTTGGCGATGATCCTTTTGAGAGGTCCTTAGAAATGAATATAGAAGATAACGGGGATGGGTAATCATGTTAATTGTTTGATAGTTAGTTAAGCAAAAGTTAATTATATTATTGTGGGTTGAAAAGCCTATGTACGCACCAGGTTTCCCAACCTGACCTACTTACTTTTTTCGTATGACATGTATCGATACGAAGGTATTTGATGCTTAGAAATGATAAAATATTCGAGGAAATGTAGGCTATTAGGTGTTGTAAGGCCTGTAATGATTATGTTTATGCTTATGTTTCTTGTATCAGTTATGACATCCCAATGTTTTTAATAATCACTAAAAATAATTTCTTTGGAAATACATTTTATGGGACAAATTATGCATTTATAAATAAAATTTGTTTTAAAATAAACATAAATAAAAAAGAAGGTATTTTCACACCATCAAATTGGGATGCCAGAGATAAATAACCCTTATTCAGTAATTAAGGTATGAACCTAACTAACTCGTCTAAGGAGTTTTCCAGCCTTAACTTCTTCCTATAGGGCAAAAGAACATTTTTCCCTTAACTAAATTGTTTGAGATACACTCCTATTAATAATTGACAAAATTCAAACTTGATCAAAAGTCAATGATTAAATAGTCAGCGATCATCGGTCAACAGCTGTCGTGACATACAAGATCCTGACCGCATCATGGTCTAACTCAGTCCAAACTATTGCGATGAATCTGCTCACTGCACTGTAGTTAACAATTAACCACGTCCCGAACTGCCTGGTGGATTCAAAACCTTATTCAGCTCTTAATCTGTTAAGACTGATCCCCATACTTTCCAGAAAGCTTTATTGCACCCTAATGGTCCATAAAAATCAAAACTTTATGGATATGCATGTCAAAACCCCATGCATGGCATAAAATAAGTAAGTTGTCTAGATCTGAAACATATGCTACTCTTAGGACCTCAGACAGTGGTAAAGTTGCAAACTTTGTCATTAGTAGCCTCTCAAAATTACTCAACATGAAGAACCTTGTTCACTTCCTAGATCTACAAAGGATGAGACATAAAGATAAGAACTTGAAAGCTTACATCGGTCCAAGAGAAGCTCTAGATACTGGACTTGGCTTACTTAAGGGTTCTTGGACTCACAAAAGCACCACTCCTTCCTTCAAGAACACAAAGATACACCAGAAGGAGTTTAGAACTTGAGAGGGAGATTAGGGTTTAGGGTATTCTCGCTGGTGATATTGAGGCTAGGGTAAGGGAAAACCCTATCCCCACCATTTTTTAAATAGGGCTCATGATCCGAGACTTAGGGTATTAAGCCCACAGCGGCACCGCGCCACGGTCTTTAATGAGTGTCGCACCGTGGTAATGTGGCATTACTACGCTGTGGTAAGCCAATCACCGCGTCGTGGGGGCAAAATCCATAAAAACCCAACATATAATAATGGGTTAAAATTCATACCTGATTCGGGTGGTACAAACCATTTGCGATATGATCATGGACGGATCTTCATAAGGGCGAGGGGGGGCTGTGGCCCCCCCTGTTTTTTTTAGAACAAGTCCATTAGTATTAAAAACTTTACATATTAGACCCAAAACCAAAAAATTTGACTATGGCCCCCCTCTTCTTCAACTTTTATATATATATTTTACTTTCGACCCCCAACTCATTTGCTCAAGCTCCGTCACTGGATATGATGGTGAATATAAATGACAAGAGCTACTAGTAAGTAATTATGGTGTGTCTAAATGACAAGAACCATTAGTAAATCATTAGTGAGTCTAAGCCATTGGTCTAGTGCTATGGTGATGGTGCGATGGTGGTAACCAAGGTTGTCTAGGATTTTTTTTAAGAGAGGGTGAGAGATGAAACTGTGCACAAAAAAGAGAGAAATGTTTCGAAGAAAACCTCTATGAACCTGTCTGTTTCAAGCCCCATACCAGCAACTGTAGTGTTAACATGACCTTATAAACATAAAACTAACATTGATAAATATTAGATAGTTACACTAGTTTCAACGTACGTAGTCTTTCAACTAATCTTGATCCTTGTTAAGAAGACACATGCTTTTCTCTCCTTGCCTCCTATCATGGCTAACAACCATAGAGGGAAGGGTCATGTAGTGACTTCTGAAGGACCTTGTCGAGCATAATAGATGTGATATTGTAGATTAAACATGCAATTGTCCATTCAAATTCTCTTTTTGTTATGCTCCTGCAATGGGCAAATCTATTCCATGTTCTCGCAACCCACCATTATCGACAATACATGCCAAAAATGTTATTTTGATCCTACCGACAAGTTGATTGAATTTTTATTATGGATAAGATACTCCTTACTTATAAGTGCGGTGGCAGATAGACTTTTATGGACATTCCAAGTTCTTAAGAATAGTGAATTGACTTCGCATGTTGTTGTTGGACAACGTTAATCCCTCAAACACAGTTCTTTTCTGAAAAAACAAAATGAACTAAAGAGATATTACATTGCACTTTCTGATTTGATAATGCATGTTACAATCTTGCATATGAATATTTACAGTCAAATATGAATCTAGTAGGATAAAAAAAGTTATAATGTGAATTTAATAAAAGTAAAATGGTATCAAGGCTTATGTATTATTTAGAGTGGCTCACAATATATATATATATATATATATATATATATATATATATATATATATATATATATATATATATATATATATATATATATATATATATAGAGAGAGAGAGAGAGAGAGAGAGATAGATGCATAATGCTGTCTTCATCATCTTTTGGATAGCTTTCATCTCATTATTTGTTGCTATATTTTTTTTTTGGTGGTGTTTCTGAGAATCACATAAAGTTTATGGATGATGATGCAACCCAACAACTCATGTTAAATTATATTCTTTCCAAAAATAATATTTTTTAATGATACCTTTTAAAATCAATGTAAGTTGTTTGTGATATACCCAATACTATGAGTTTCAATTCTTGCACACTTAATTTGGAACAGTACGCCAAAGAAAACGAAGATTTTTGACAGAATAGTTTCTTAAACTTATTTTTGGATAAACAATAGTTTGTAAAAATTGCAAACTTCATTGGATTGGTTGCATTTCCAAACAAAGTGTACTTTAAATTTTGCTTCTTAATCTATCGGTATACTAAAATAACAAAATTCCGTCTTTAAAACAAACAAACAAAAAAAGAAACTGACTTTCATTTATACTTTTTGAGTAGTATCATTTAATCACTAGTCTCAAATAAACAGTAAATATTTTACCTTTTCTATAGATATTTCAGATATTTTCATTATAAAATCATTTGGTCATGCAAACAAGCAATGTTTTAAAAAACCAATAATGATAGTGTTTTGAAGGGTGGTATACACAGCAGCAAAAGCATTATTATGGTTATGTGAGTTGAGTGGCCATAATTTCATTATCATAATTATTAAGGAAGTACTGTATAACATGGGCCATTATGAAATTTACTATTCAAAGAAATCGTTAGTGGAGGTATTTTAATTTTTTTTTTTAAATCATAAACATATTGTTATCAAGTGTTATGCGGTACATAATCTCCTAGATTTGCATGATGTATCATTGAGGAACACCATTGATTGACACTAACAAATATTCTTCGGTAATTTTGCAATTAGGGGGGGGTCGATGGAGGGCTCGGACAGGTGAAGGGATGTACCGGTTGTCAAGATGATGAATCCGATAGCCTCGAGGGATCGTGCGAATGGTCTTTGGTGGGTTGTGGAACCCGTGAGCTTTGGCTGAGTTTTGGCTAACTTTCTCATTCTCCCATACTCTTCGACCAACAGCAGCAAACATTTCATGTTGAAAACTCACCACATCGGAGACAACGAAGTGGAATTTAAAGAAACTTTCATCAACATCCAACACCGAATGAAATAATTTATCTTGTCAACATCCACACTATAAATAGAAAAGAGACAGAAGAGAGAAAATGACACATGGATGAAAAATTATGTCTTATACAAAAAAAAAATGAACAACGGAAAGTTCTACGGTTGGAGCGTGAGATAGAGTCCCAAGATATGCAATTTTTTCTCTCTCTGCATGATCATTTAACACGAGGAGTTTTGCGCAGTGTTTGAATGGAAACAACAAATTGCAGCAAAATATGGTTTGAAGTTTTAGAATGTTATGTTGTCTTTTGTTATTGTGTTTTGTCTTTTTTTGTTATCGCTTTTTAATTATCGTGTTTTTTTTATTTGTACTATTTTTTAATTAAAAAATGTAATGTTTTATATTATTTTTAGTTTTCGAATTTAATTAAACTAATAATAGTGATGTGGCAAGTGAGTTGAATAAGTTGAAAAATACGGGTTTCCATGTGTTGTCGGTTGGAAAAGATGAAAGAGAAAGAAAATAGAAAATATGATGTGGAGCTAATGTGACAAATGGATTGAGTGAGTTGGATACCCTCCATCCTTATACCGTAAGACTTTGTGAAGTAGGATGTCAAAAAGTTTCGCATCATGGTGGCATGCTCGGTAAATACCGCCTCATCATGGTGTCATGTTGAGTAAAGAGAATCCCGACGTTAGTGAATTGCCGAGAATCCCGACGTTAGTGAATTGCCGAGGAGAGAGAGTGTGCATGTGTGTTACACCTACTTTTGAGTATATTCAATGACATTTTTTACTTACGCCATCTAATTGACATTTTAAACGTGTAGTGTGGCAGAATTGATGTGATAGTGACGTGGCTGGCAAAAAGCTGAAGTAGCAAGAAGACAAACATGAGACCACTCCCTCTAATATTTTATTTAAAAACTATATAGAAATATACAGGTTTACTATATTATATAATTTATTAAACCAAGAAATACATGATAAAAATATACCTTCTATTTTTAAGTACTAACAATTCTTGTCAAACGTTGTGTTCGTTAGTAATTGACAAATGGATACATATAGATTAATAAAAACAGAAAATTTAGTTGTGGAATTTGTCAATTTACGACAAAATTTATTCTTAGGTTGTTTGGGCGTGTAACAATTAGCCAATAAGTTAGTTTATAAGCTAACCTTATAAAAAATAAATAAATAAATAAATATAACTTCTTAGACAAACTTTTGAAGGGTCTAGTTAATGGTTTGGGCTAGGCTAATTAATGTATAGGTCTTATTGAGTCATTAGCATGTAATTGATGTGTTGTTGGTGAGTTTACGGCCAAAGATAGTTTACGGCCGTAAACCTGTTTACGGCCAGTCCATCTTTCCTATATATAGTGAGTGTCTGAGTCTGTTGTTAGTTGTTGATGATCCACCGAGTTTACGGTCATTGTGTGTCCAAGTTGTACTAGACGTTTTTCTGATATAAACGTGTGGAATCTTTAGTTTAATCTTCTTCTACTCCATTCTTATCTTGTTTGATTGTTAGATTGCTTGATCACTGGTTAAGATCCTAGATTGGGGACTTACAATTGGTATCAGAGCAAATCCGGTGTCAAATCATCTCACAATCACATTTTCGGTCAAAGGCGTCCAGGTTCATCACTGCTCAAGGCTTGAATTGGTGTTTTCGTGGCAAAAGAGAATCGGATCTGCTTAAAACTCGAGTTTTCATCAAGAACTGTGCATTTACGGTCAAGAGTTCACGGCCGTAAACTCCAATTTACAGCCGCAAACTATCATTAAACTTCCATTATTGACCGTAAACTGAGCAACTTCAGCAACCGTAAACAAGCAACCTTCAGTAACCGAAATCTCAGCTGTGAACCCCAACCGAAAACCTAACCGAGAACTACAACCGGAAACCTGACTGTAAACTCCTGTTTACGGCCGTAATCGTGTAACCGCAAACTCCTCCTTGACCGTAAACCCATTTTTGGTCAACTCGATTTTGACTTTTCATTCTTTGGTTCATTTAAAAGACTAATTAAATTGTAAATTGAGAAAAACATCAATTTTAACTGATTTAATAAATTTTTTTCTCACTTGGCTTGGTTCAGTGCAGATTGAAATGGCAGAACTCAAATTCGCTGACAGTCACAACCTGGCTATTATCTTGGCTGATCCTTCTGCTGCTCACGGAGAATTCAAATCAATGTTGCATGGACTGCGAGAATGTTGTCTGTCTACTGCTCTGACTGTTAATCCAGCAATCTATCAAGGCTTGATCAAGGAATTCTGGAGGTCAGCAGATGTGAAGAAAGGAAGTGATGGATCTGTTATTATTGAAGCTACACTCAAAAAATGCAAAAAAGTTCATCATGGAACAGTTCATTAGGGATGTTCTCAAAATTGACGATCAATCAACCTTCCCCTCTGAGATCGAGATCACTCAATTTGAAGAATTTCTTATCAAAATGGGATATGAATGTGTTTTCCCTCCAACTTTGAAGAAGTTGCTACCACCGTTCTGGAGGTTCTTAACTCATGTCTTTGTGAGCTGCATATCTGTGACAACCGTCAAAATTGAGTCAAGTCAAAGTCAAACAAAGTCAACAAGTCAAAACCAATCGACTCAATTAACCCTTGTATATTAGGGTTTACACTATGTAATTACTGTACAATGCAATATTTTAATGAGAGAAACATTATTTGGAAAGTTCGTGTGTTGAATTTCCTAAGTCTCAAATGCAGTAAACATTGAACCAAAACGATAAAAAAATTATTGCACACTCATCGGGAGTGTGTACGACACTAAAACACGGTTTAACGGGGTTTACGAACCTTGCGTTGTGAAGCCGGACACTCAAATTAATCACAAACGAAACCTCTCTAAATCGTTTTCACTCTATCTCTTTCTATTTGAAATCTCTCCCAAATCTCTCTCAAAAGTTACTTTAACTTTTTGTAATCATTAGGGCCATCCCGACCCTTAACCGGGTCAAAAACCACTTGAAACGGGGTAAAAACGGGTAAAATAACCTTAAGGAACCAAAACCCTCCTATTAGAAGCGAAAACTCTCATGAGAAGCCTCTCAGGACCGAAGCCTCTCAGGACCGAAGCCTCTCATTAGAAGCCTCTCAGGACAGAAGCCTCGCATGAGAAGCCTCTCAGACAGCCCATGCGAGAGGTCTCGCAGACGGCCCCTTTTTACCGGTTTTTCGACTACGACTTCGTTTTAACTCCGTTTTTCATTATTTTAACGTGGGATTTTCACCCAAAACTTTATTTTATAAACTAAGGCCCCAAAATATATAAATCTCCAGGGTTTTTATAAAAATGTATTAAAAGAATTGGTGGTTGGACTAATTATTGAGGGAATATTTGTTTTTCCTTATTTTATGACAAAAGCAAGCCACCACCACCTCACTCTATGATCAGCCATTCTTTCCAACCACCCCTTGTCTCCTTGGGGGACCTTTACACCCTATCTCCAGCTCTTCCCATGTTCTAAGAGCTGGAGGATTGGTCCTCTCTCCTCATTCTCCTTAAAAGCCCTTTCATTCTACACTTAGCAACCAAGAACACTCTCCAAAATTCTCTCATCTTTTCTCTCAACTTCAAGAACTTCAAGGCTTTCTCCAGGGATTTCTTTCTTCAATTAGTAAGTATCTTCATCATTCACATAATTATTAAACTCCATTCTACTCAAATCATTGATATCTTACACAAATTCCACCTTATTCGGTGTTAGATTCTCGAATCATCAAGACATCTTCTTAGTGTTCTTGGGTTGAACACTTCCTCTCTCTCACTTTCATCTACTGAAACCACATAAGGTGAGTTCATACCCCCTACATTTACATGTTTTTCTTAAGTTTTAAGGGGGGAATACAAGTAAAATCATCAAGAACACAATTAAACTTTTTCTATCAGATTACATCAGAAAAGATGAACTTCGATCAAGGACTGTTTTGGTCAACTTAAATATTTTAGTTTTCAAAACTGTTCCAGGTGCAAGTAGTTCAAACTCTTAGCTTTAAAATGGCTACTTGTACATCTCTATATGATTTTTCTACAATTTATGGTGATTTTTACAAAACTGCCTATCATTTCAGAGGCAAACTCGGACCAGTCTGTGATTATGAACATTTTCACCTCTGTTAGAGATTACTAAAAATCATGATAAAATTTACGAACAAACTAGACTCATATTCCAAACTCTTAGAATTTGCGGATTTGGATTTAGAGCTTTGATGATTTTTCTATAAATTTTCTAAGAACAGTAACAGAAACTGTATACAACAAAAAGTTGCTGTCAATTTCATTTCACCTTGTAACATGTTGAGCAAGGTGTATATCTTTATGTGATTATATGTTATTGCAATATATGATATTTTATCTTAATATTTAGACACACATCAGTTTACAAATGGATTTGGACATATAAAATATAAAGAATAACAAGTGATTATAATCAAAGTACAACCGATACATTCAAACATTTAATAAACTATTTTGAATATAGTTTGCATACATTACTACGTACTACCCTTGGTTGATAAACTATAATAGGTATAGTTTATAATACATTACATAATACATACATTTAAAAAGGGTACATTTATACAAAGGATATTTTCATTAAGCAAGGTACGGCCATACGGTACCAAGTTTTCATAACACGAAATTCCGTTAATGACTTTATGAAACATTACATAACACATACATTTAAAAAGGGTACATTTATACAAAGGATATTTTCATTAAGCAAGGTACGGCCATACGGTACCAAGTTTTCATTACACTACACGTAAATTCGTTAATGACTTCTGTGAGACATTCGATTCAATTTATAATAACTCACATGTGGTATTAACAAACATAGAATTTACGGGGATTTCACTAAAATCAAACGAGTTTATGTCGATTTAAACTTACATTGTTTTACTATAAGGAACGAACACTACTTGTACATTTCGGTCTTTGGGTTTTAAGACTACATTTACACATTAAGGAAAATATTGGATTTTCTAGAACGAACACTACTTTTACAAGAAAAGGCTTTAATAAACTCACATAAAGTATTAATAAATATTGGAATTTACGGGAACTTCATTAAAATTAAACGAGTTTATGTCGATTTAAACTTACATTATTTATTATAAGCAAGAAAAGTTACTTATACATTTCGGTCTTTGGATTTAAGACTACATATACATTTTAAGGAAAATATTGGATTTTTCTAAAACAAATACTACTTTTACAAACGAAAGGCTTTTAATAATACCAAACAAAAGCTTATGAACTCACCAACCTTTGTGTTGACACTTTTTCAAACAACTTGTATTCTCAGGAAATCATTAAACAGGTAACCAAGTGCTTTTGAGGATGGGACGCTAAGGCGTCTACTATTTCATATTTTGTCAACATATTGTAATTGATTCGTAAACATGTAATTCATACAATGATGTAACTTTTTCAATTATATATATGTTGGTTGTGTTTGCTTGAATTACTATTACAATTGTTGTTATGATACTATACATGAAGTCCTCCACCCCCGGACATTTCCGCCATCCTTGGTTTGGGGGTGTGACAATATCCGGAAGAAAATATGGCGCAGATGAAATTTCTCTGAGAAACACTAGTGCCATCGTCTCTCTGGCTGCGGGATTGAACTACAATTTTTCTAAGTTTATTCTCGATGAACTGATTGCAAACATCAAAGGAAAGACTAGGGACAAGTTTTTGTTGTACCCTAGGTTTATTCAAGTGTTCATTAATGAACAATTTCCCGAAATGGCTAAAGTTGGAGAAACCCTCGACATGAAGTCTCTTGGGCCAAACACCGTCGGGTTGATGAAGCAAGCCCGAAAGGGAAAAATTACTTTTCAAGGAAAGTATCCCTTAGTGAAGTTTGGCTTGTTTGCCGATTCATGTGAGGCATCTGAGTCTCATGTATCATCAGACCGCATGACCTCTGAAGATGATATCTTTTCTGAAGATGATGTTATTCCGGTTTCCGATCACGAAGATGATGAAGCTACACCTGCTGCTATTGTGGCTGAAGAGCATGACTTGCATTCTATAAATGTTGAAAGTGATTACAACGAGGGAATGACAGAGGATGCGACAGAGAACGAAGGAAATGATGTTGATTCTTTTAATGATTTGGATCTTACAGGTTTTGACAAGGATGATATTTCATTGAATCTTGGAGGCAATGATAAATTTTTTGTCCACTGAAGACCTTGACACGTTTTTTGACACTATCCGTGATGTTGCTCATCCAGCAATGGAGATAAGGGATACAGAAGATGTTCTTGAAACAATGCCTCCTTCTTCCAACCAAATGGCTGACACTTCAACTCCTATGGAGACAACTTCAGGGATTCCTGTTATTCCTACTATTGAGCCAATAGTGAGTGAACCGTTGACGAATCAGACCTCCTCGCCTACATTGAAGAGGAGAAGACTTTATCCAAGTCCGAAAGTATTTATTCCAAAACTATCTCAAGGCCTTCCGACTCAACCAATAACTACTTCTTTTGCTACTTCACCTACTCCATCCCATGAAAGACCGAGCACCTTTTATGAAGCTGGTGGTTCATCAGTTCCCTCGTGATCATCTCCTCTTAGGCCGTATCATGATGTTGCTTCTGAGAGGCTTGCTCTACATCTGGCCCAAGAACAAAGCTCAGTGCCTTCCTCCATAGCTAAAGGAATTTTTATTGAGGAAGGCCACTCAGGAGAGGATGATCCCACCATTCTTGGACTTCAAAAGGAGATTAGCGTGCTTAACCAGAAGAATATTGAGCTTGATATCCGTGTGGCTGATCTTGAAGCTGAAAAGGCCCAACTTAAAATTCATGTGGCAGATCTTGAAGCGGATAAAACTCTGAAATCTCAGCAAATTTCTGATCTGCAAATCCATCTGGGATCCTTAACTGCAAGTTACTTTGACCTAAAAAAGAAACTGGCAGAGAAATTTGGCGACAAGTTCAAGTCATCAGTTCAACAATTCAATGTTGGCCAGTCATCTCAAGATCCTCCTGTTGACCCGCCCACTCAAAGAAGAACTCGGATCGTTGATCGATTTGAGACCGAACCAGTTCAAGCACCAATTGTAGTTGCTCTTAAACGTGCAAAAATTACAGCATCTGACAAGAAAAAGCAATTACTGTTCAAGAAGAGCTCAGACCAAACCGCTTCTGGAAATCAGCCCACAGTCACCGTCACTAACCTTGAAAGAAAAAATTTTGGACATAAGTACGGTGATAGAACAGGAATTGTCTCATGGGGCTTTCGTGACGGGCTAAACATGTGGTTAGTGAGACGCAAAAGCAAAAACGTGGAGTATTACAAAGACTTCCATGATTTCAGTTCCTGGACTAGGTTTGATCTTTCAGAACTAGCAAGTGCTCCATTCGCAAATCCTTCTGGAGATCCAAAGGCAACTCATTTCAAGCTGTTCTTGGAGGACCAAGTAAACAAGGGATTTTCTGGCATGAAGACTGCTGAGTCTTTCATTAAAAGATTTCCTAATGTACTGGATCCCAAAACAAATAAGCCTTTCCAGACTGTTATGTAGCCGCCAACCAATCAAGTTAGACAAATTCCGGTGCCACAGACCTTCAGTGATGGATCTCTTGCAAACATGCTTTACTGGGTCTATGATGAAACCACTGCGACTGCTATCATTAAGTTCCAAGATGGTTACTATCGCCTGTACGACAAAAGAGACCTACTTCAATTTGGAAAGTGGGATATTCATCATCTGGCTCTTCATCAGATCAAGGTAGCTGAAGAGATTTTCGAGTCTGCTGCAAAAGAGTACACAACAATGGTCGCCGAGATTATTGGAAAAGAGATGTGGTGTGGGGCAATGGGGGGGGGGGGGTCCGATGTGCTTATAATTGAAAAAGACTGGGTCACAGCTAGCCCCAAACCAAGGGGGAGATTGAAGGGTCTAGTTAATGGTTTGGGCTAGGCTAATTAATGTATAGGTCTTATTGAGTCATTAGCATGTAATTGATGTGTTGTTGGTGAGTTTACAGCCAGAGATAGTTTACGACCAGTCCATCCTTCCTATATATAGTGAGTGTCTGAGTCTGTTGTTAGTTGTTGATGATCCACTGAGTTTACGGTCATTGTGTGTCCAAGTTGTACTAGACGTTTTTCTGATATAAACGTGTGCAAGGTTTGGTTTAATCTTGTTTGATTGTTAGATTGCTTGATCACCGGTTAAGATCCTAGATTGGGGACTTACAACTTTTCAGGAGTTTTTTTTTTTATAAAAATTCAAATATATTATTAGTTAACTACAAAAAAAGGAAAAATACTTAAGAGGGTAATATAGTTTTCAATTTGTTACATTTAGTCCTTATTGTTTTTTTTTTTTTTTTGGAAAAATAAGTCATTAAATTTGTTGTTTTTATACACATTCAGTATTTATGACCAGCTACTTCAGGTTAAATTATCAGTTTGTACATATTTGGTCCTTAATTTTTTTTTTTGCAAAATAAGTCATTGTTGTTTTTGTACATATTCAGTCATTATGATCGGATTCTTCCAGGTTTTGCCCACAAGGCATCCTACGTGGGACAATCATTAATAAGATGTTTTCATACGTGACTCGTCTGGCAATGGAATCATATGTCACTTGTCTTGGTTTTGGTTTGGTAATAGGATCATATAATATAATTCACTAGGGGAAGATTAATAGCATTTTAGTTTTAATATCATTATACAAGATTACAAGTTATTTTAGCCCTATAACTATGTGGATTCTTCTTCATCTCATTCACTTCTTTCTTAAGATAGGAAACTTCCTCTTTAATAGCTGCAAGCTGATATTCAACATTTGAGTTCAATTTGGCATGTTATTCAATAACACATTGCCTTGATTTGAACTTTTTACTTGGTTTCTTTATTTACAAAAAACAAAATTTAAGCAGGTACGAAAGAATGTCAATTTGAAAACAAAAACTCATTTGTAGAAAAAATGGTCAAAATCAACATACCAAAGAATTATGGAAAGGTCTAAACTCTTTTTAGAGTGTTCTTTTTTCTTTGAAGTGCAAATTCGAGGTGGGTGGAAGCAATCACAAAGAATCTCATTGTCTGTTATGGAGATAGATGAAACTGAAGCCGAAGACATCTTCTTCTTGAAACAAACTAAAGCACTAATATTATTTGGCCGATTCGTAAATTAGGTTACTAATATAAGTGAGGGATATGTCATGCATAAGAACGCCTCATTAATGATTGTCACACATAAGATGTCACGTGAGCAAAAAAACCTAAAGAAACTGGTCATCATATGACTGAATGTATATAAACCAATAACTATATTACCCTATTAAATCATTTTTCACGACTTAATTTGAAATTGTCGGTCATAAAGATGGAATGTGTACAAAAACAACAAGTTTAAACACTTATTTCGCAAAAAAAAAAGGATTAAATATGTACAAACTGGAAACTATATTATCTTATTTAGTCATTTTTGCTTTAAAAAAATCTTCTAAATGTGCTTTTATGTCATATTATATCTTCCAGCTAACATATCAATAGTTTTTATCAAATAATTTATTTTTCTGCTAACGTATAAACTAATAACTACTATTTCGCCTAGCACTTAAGTTTTCAACTAATTTGTGAGAGATACTATAATATATCTATTTGTCAATTACTTGTTGGTTGTTCAAAAAAAAATATAAAACAAAAATATCTTATCAAATGTCTTCGTTATTTACTTGTTAGTTCTTTCCTAATAGAACTAGAAAGGTTTCCTCTGCGTTGCGGTGGTCGGAAGGTGTCAATTTTGTGTGAAAGTATAGTACATCGCGTGAATTGGTAGCTATGGTAAAGTATGTTGCTATTGTCTGCAATTCGCCTATTTACAAATGCATTATAGTCAAATATGTTGTAGTATTCTATAAAATAATGTACCCTTTGTGTTGCAAAGTAAATAGAAGTGCAACAACAACACCCTCTTAACAAAAGTAAACTAAACAAAAAAAAAACTAATTTTTTTACCATATGCTTCAGTAAAAAAATAAGATAAGAGTAAATGTTAAGCTCAAAATTACCTATTTAATATTATGTCTAGCAATGGCTAATGGTACGTTAAGGCCAACATGAAGACCCAAAAAAACAAACATGAAATAAAAATGACCAATTATTTATTTCAAAATATTAAATCAAATTGTGCATTTACCTTCAGTGATCCAAGGAAAGCAGCCATCCCTTTTGAAAAATTGTGTAACCTTATACCTGTAATTGATAAGATAATGATAACATATTAACTAAAATCATATCATCAATTTTTGGGCAAATTACAGAAAAAACGATTATAAATGCTTCCTTTCTGTAACATTTTGTTCATCCATCCACTTTCTTAATTTTTCTTTATATATTTTTAAAACAGAATTAAATTAAATTAATTAAAGTATGAGAAAAGAAAATGTTGCAACTTTCATACATTTCATATGAGGTTAAAATACTAAGTAGAAAATGACATGAAGTATCGAGTTCATACATTTCCATTCTTTAGGAAGGTGAAAATATATCATGTAACATCCGATGGGATTTTCTCAACCTAATTATTACTACATTGGACATATTCACAATGCCAAAAGTGTATCAAACTATTGAAGAATAATAAGTAATTATATAGTTTAAATTTGAATTTTCGATAAGTTATAGTACATTTCTAAAAGTTCATTTTTTCAAAAACTGGCTTCCTGAATCACGATATGTTATATCCACAAAAACTGTTGAACATAAATCAGTTAAGATACAAAAAAGTTAAAAAGGTACAAAATAAACCTTCCATAAGTTCACCGTAGGTTTGAATATTTGGCCTACTATTTTTTCCCGTCACGAGAAGAACCATAAAAGCATGGAACAACTCATTTTTGTATTCATTAACCATTGATAAATGCATTAAAAGTAATAATACTTGGAAAATTCCATGTAACTTCAACTGATATACACTCAAACAAAGTCTTTAATAAACTATAACATCAAATTTCATAGAAACATTCAAATCTCATATTTTTATGTGTATGTTAGTCTTATATTCAGTTACCATTGAATTCAACTGATCATGCACTCAAAGAAATGCCTTAATAAATATTTCAACATTAAATTTCAAACAAACCTTTAAATCTCATACTTTAATGTGTAAGTCAAATTCTAATCCACCCATAGTATGATAAACCTATCAAAACGTCTGCACCAACTCTAGGGTTGAAAAGTTTGATTCGCAAAAACTTATAAGTTAAATAAAATAGAATAATATAATCAAATCAAGATTCTTTGATCCTATTACTATTAAATATCTTTGATGAGCTACTTATAAACTCTATGAAACAAAAAACCTTTTGATCACATATTTCCTTGAATCACAAAATTACTTACCATAAGAATCAGTTGATAATGGCATAAATTAAATAAATAATCTGAGGGATCCATTGAAATCTAGTCAACAACACACATATCAAAAGAAAAATCTTTGGCTCAAGCTTAAATTTCTTGACCAAAGTTTTATATAAAAGTCGAAAATACCCTTGCGATAATTTTTTAGTTTCTTCAAGTATGAAAAAATTTCATGTTTCTTCCTTAGAGCGAGGAAATGGAAAGAGATCATGAAAAGGGACACGGGATTCACCTGGTACATGAACATCTTCCATTGAAGGTTAATTTCTTTACCGTTGCTGCTTCTTCTTGCTGAAAAAAAATAGAAGAAAAAAATTCCACTAAATACTGAAAAGGTTAAGTTTTTTTATCACACAATAGTCTTGGATTATTAACTTTATCCATTAACTTCATAATCACTTATTTATGCAACAAAGTTATAGTTTAATGTGTTTCTTGAATCTTTCCAGGTAAGGAAATATAGTAAATTTCATGGGACACTTACCTCATGCATATCAGAAGGACTTTGTTCATGTATTTTAGTTGATCCTGGTAGAAAGACTGAGCTACACCCATGATCATTTGCTTGAATACGAGCTATAGTTGGTAGAATCAAAACCTTCCTCGAGAGTTCGACTCCAGATCCTTTCAACTGTAATAGTAATTTTGTCGTTTTAATCCAACGACTATACGAAAGCATGCATTAGAAGATTAACTATAATATACCTTTCGGATTAATTATAGCAACCAGCCTCTCGGCCAATTCAAGTTCTCCTTTGATCAACGACAACCAAAATCCTATAATGCCACCAATATTATCATCAACTTTTGTAAGAAAAGTACAAATGTATAATTAAATAATCAACATTCTAATTTCATTTGTATGTGAGATATAATCATAACAAAACAAAATGATAAGCTTTTTACACAACTTACAGAATCAACAACAAACCATGCTACTTGCAAAACAATGTCTCTCGTGTTTCATTGTCTGTTATGGAATTCACCATGCAGTTACAGAAGTAGTAAAATGTGAATAATTATTTGAAATCCATACAAAAACATACACCAAGAAATGATCACATCTTAAAAAGATTACCCATATGCAATTCTACAAAGATATTCCTTTTGATCTTCTCTTAGAGGCACATCAGTGAAATCTATCAAGAATAACAAATTTTTTAATAACACTGAGAGAAAAAAGAAAAAAACAATATTTTTTAAAGAATGTAATTGAATTTATACATGTGCCTATTATGATTGATCCTTTGAATGACGTGTTCCCTGCAACCAGTGCTACTTCCAAGTTAGCATTTATCAAATTTTCCTGTGATTATTTGAGAAAAAAAGGGAGTGAATTGAATTTCTTATTATGATCATTATTTGAAGGATTTTCTCATCTTTGTTATGTTAGCTAATGAGAAACATGCACCCCTAAGATTTGCATCTGAAAGATCAGCTCCTGAAATCATGCAATAAATCATCACTTTCAAAATCCTAAATTTACCTGGTGTTTGTTAATGATTTAAAGAATAGAAAGGACGAACTCTTAAATCTGAATCAATAAAGCTAGCTCCAAGTAATTTTTCACCCTTGAAATTAGCTTGTCACAAAGTCGACTGGGTCAAAAGCGGGAGGGGGAGAGAAAAATTAGAACAAAAAACTTTTTGAAAAGATTCTAATGTACTAGAATTATAATTGAAGGTAGTTAATTTCGAGTTCTGTAAGGTATTTGATTCGATTTCAATTGTGTAACTCGAAATTTTCACAATTGATCAAAGTCCTACCACTAAATTCCTTTCCTGTGAGATCATGGCCTCTCGTCACTTCAGAACCATATTGTACTCCACCCTTAATTTCACCACAAACATTATTATTCAGAATTTCAAATCCCAAACGATTACAAATTTTGACATAGATAAGACCCTTAAAAAATCCATTAAAGCATTATGAATAATATTTATAGTGTAGTAAGGATGTGAAAACTTACATAGTAGCTTCTTCAAGCATCATTCCATTGGTATTTCACCCCTAAAGCTATTGAAACTTAAGTATCTGTAAGGGCACAAGTAATTAGTTCTTGATTAATGACATGTTTATATATTATCAACTATGCAGTTATCGCGGTCTAAAATCTTATAGCAGTCATTTGACGTGATTTAAAATAAAGGTTCTCGTGGTGGGATTAGCGGTGGGATAGCAGTTCTAATATATATATATATATATATATATATATATATATATATATATATATATATATATATATCCGGTTGTACAAAAAGAGTTACAAATTAAATGTATAATTGAGGTTTGATTAGAATTACAATATTTGATGCATTAACCGATGTTTAATTACAAATTAACTGAATTTTTATATCTTTATCTGTTCCAACTTGTTTTCATCTGTTTCTTCCGAGTTCTGATTAGGTGACAACGTTAAACAATGGAGATTGGGATTACAATAATACAAGGTGTGAGCTAATCCATATCAAAGAACTTATTTTTTATTTATAAATCCCTATAATAAAGCCCAAATAAACAAATAGAGGGAAAAAATTGGGATACTGGTATTGAAATATCGTTGAAATAGCGACCGATATCAGTGATAATCTCGACTATGATATTTTAGAACGCTATTTGAAACCTGGATTTTGCAAACACCCGCGAAACGTTGTCCCACCGAGATCTCATATATTATCAATCAGTTTTAAACAAAATAGTGCAAATACTCATATATGTGTCGTTCTCTTAAGTTCATAAGAAAAATAAAAAGTATGTCACCTTTAACCTACAGCAGATATAATGCTAAATGGACAACTAAAAAGACCAATATGTTCTTAAATATTTTGTTGTATTGATTCTTTCCTTCAAATAATGGACCAGCCCAACAACATCAATTTTGCATCCAAATCTGTCAAAATTCAGAAACTTTTACCAAAATTAGAAAAAACAAAAGCCTAACATCAACATTATAGTAAACCTGATTACTTAATACTTCAAAATTAGTACATAAAGAAGAAGACGAAAACGAAAGACTTTCTTTGAGGTTTTGCAAGGCTTCATAAGTGGCTTCTAACTTGCCTTCTTTAATTTTTGCAAACAATTTGTTAGTTGATTAATCAATCCACATTTCACATATAAGTAGAAAACCAAATGAAAAACTGATGAGTACAATCAGATGAGGAATTGTAGGCGATGAAAAACAAATTATACATTGGATTCCTAAATCGAAGAGCAAAAACAAAAAGTAAAATCAAATATACTAATAAATCTGGTATATTTAAATCTCTTAATCGACAAATCCGTAGGCTTCTTGCAATCCTCATGGTTTTCTTGTCCATCCGACTGTCGTAAGAAGGGTAAGGTGGAAGGAATCGGTAGCGTTGGATGGTCTGATGTAGGCACAAATCAGAGGAATCGGAGGCGGTGAAGGTACAGCCATTACAGGTTAGAAGCGGTAATTGATGTTGTTTTTTCCTTCCGGTGGAGGTTAGGGCTTCAAAGCGAGGCAATTGGAACATGGATGGTGGGGATGAGTACAAGGTTTAGGGTTTTCAACAGAGTATCTACATTGAGAGGGAGAGACACGGATGGTGGAGAATGGGAAGTGGTGTGTTGTGGGTGTCTCTGTGGTGGCGGTAAGACATGGTGGAGACGACAAGCTTATAGAAAGCGATAGCGAGGAAGATCGTGAAGCGGGATCATCAACAGTTAAATGAAGCGAATGTCTACTTAGGTGTCATCGTAAAGGAAGCGGTCGTCAAAACGTCGACTAGTTTTTATGTAACAACGGAGAAGGGAAGCAGCAGGCGGTGACTGAGACAATGAAACGGTAGAAAAGCTGACGATCGAGATATTGAGGCGGTGAAGCGGTTAACGCAATGCACAGTGGCCCGGTAACCCGATGAACAGTACCCAGGGTCATGTAATGTTCATAAGGGTACCTCTAAATTCCTATATATATATATATATATATATATATATATATATATATATATATATATGTGTGTGTGTGTGTGTGTGTGTGTGTGTGTTTAGGTTCATTTGAAACCATCATATTTTGTGAGACATGAGGACGCAATCCTAGCCATTCATTTTGGAGATAAAAAAATATTTTTAAAATGCAAAATAAATGAAAATTTTCGGAAAAAAAATTATAATATTATTTTCGTCATTTGTTTTATCCAAATATAAAAATAAAAAATTATCATTTTTTTCAAAATATACGTGAAATATTCTAATAGAATACTATACTGTAAATATTCAAATCGAATTTTTAGAATGTTAGATATTTTACTAGAATTTTAAATTATAAATATTCAAAAAATTCTAATAGAAAATTAGAATACTCTAACAAATCTAAGAATTCAATTGGAGTATTAGAATATTTTAACATATCTACCAATTTTAGTAAAATATTAGAATATTCCTACATTCTAAAAATTTGATTTGATTATTTACATTGTAATATTCTATTAAAATATTTCACTTATATTTCGAAAAAAACGAAATTTTTTTTACTTTTATTTTTTTGGATAAATTAAATAACAAAAATAATATTTCAAAAAAAGAATTTTCGTTATTTTCTTTTTATTCTGCAATATATATATATATATATATATATATATATATATATATATATATATATATTGATTTCCAAGATGAGTGGTTAGGATCGCGTCCTCATGACTCACAAAATTAGCATGGTTTCAAAGGAACATATATATATATATATATATATATATATATATATATATATATATATATATATATAATTTCCAGCCATTTAAAAAAAACAATAGTCCTCTTATTTAGTTGCATTTTTATAGATAGCAAACGAGTATATTTTCTGAAAAAAAAAATACATTTATGTAATATAATATGATGATTGATGAAATAGATTTATATCAAAATATAAAAATCATATATATATATATATATATATATATATATATATATAAGATGCAAATTCTAAAAAAAAAAAAAAGTTAAGAACTTCAGATATAAAATTAAAAAAATGACTACAATAGCTAATTATCCAAAAAAAAATTCTAAAGATTTGATAAAAAAACAGAAAAATACCTAAAATAATTACTATTTTCTCAATAAAAATCTTGGTAGCCTATGATTTTCTTTTTATAATTTATTTTGGCATGTCATTTTCAAAATTTTAAATTGCAAGAAATGAAGTGTACTGCAAATTTGTGGACTGCGAAAAATCTTTTTTTTTTTTACTTTGAACATTTATAACTCTTTCATATAATGTCTGTTTGAGCTAATTTTTTTTCATTGTGCTCTTTGTAGCAATGCCTATCCATACATATCATACTCCAAATTTGTAGGTCGTGAAGTCATAATATTTTTTTGCGTCAAAAATAGGTTTATTGTTGAAAAATATGAAAACTAACCCAATTTTGAACATTTGTAACTTTTATATACGAACTTCATTTAAGCTTAATTCATGTCATTGTGTTCTGTGTAATAAGGCTATCCATAGACATATCACACTCCAAATCTGGAGGTCGGGAAGTCGTACTTGTCATTAGAATAAAGGTACAACACGTACCCTTCATGAGAAATTGTATATTAAACTTGATTGATTAAAATTATTTAGTACAAAAGGGGTAACACAACCAATACATCGTTCGGTAATTCCCACTAAGGAGGAGACGTCAAAGGATTAGTCGTATTCATTTTTTTATGCAGTTCGTTACACGACAGAAGTCAAGTTATAATAAACCGGTTAGTGAATCTCTAGCATAATAAACGATCTCATCGTTGTTATTGCGATCCTACAAGGCACTCTAATTTTTTTTATCATTTCCTACATCTGCAAATCCTGCGATCAAAACAAACAACTACAGTCTACAATAAATTCTTAACTTCAATGCTAATTAGCTCCTTTGGTCCATTCACAAATCCTAATTATCGTAGGTATTCTAATCACAATGGTCATGTAAATTAGCATTCCATATTATTAGTCATTAGTTCATATCGTGCAAGATTTAACCGGATAGTTGATCATTAACGATCATGTCAATCAATTAGTGTATAGAATGACCATCTAATGCAAAGCTTACACAATAAAGTTCATTACTTTATTAACCAAAACCTAGGATTTGGTCATCTCTAGTCAGAATTGTCAATGATCATGAACAACTATGATTCAAGCATACACAATCAAATTATTCCTCTAAATCATGTAAACTCAGCAATAGGCAACTGTTTTGGTCAAAAAAATGAACAAATTAAGATCGACCAAAGTGTATGAGAGGTTGTGATGTTCATAATAAAGCAAGTATGTAATGTAAATCAAAGCAACACAAGTTGTTTACAAGGAACGCCCTTGGTCCTTGCTAGGATCTCCGGCATAAAACCTTGGGAGGTGATAATGATCACCTACCTTGATGATTTTATTGATTGAAATGGTTGATTACAGAGAAAAATGTAAAGAATACAAGTACAAGTGCTATAGCTCTGCTAAGTATCGTGTGTAGTGTGATGAATACAAGTGATTTATATAGTCTAAAGCTAATAACAAGAATTCCGAAAATTCAGGGATCCTCCGAGATCAGCTTATAGACGTTGCATGACTTGGTCCTCCGGGTCTTTTGCATGGTTATGACTATTCGTTGAGACTTTGACTGGTTATTACTGCATATGTGAGAAAGATAATAGAATATATAACCATTATAAATGTTAGAATTTCAGTGATCAGGATCTTGAAGTATATTTGGGATCTTGAGGTCCGAGGATCCTGAGGTTTGAGGATCCTTAGGTTTGAGGATCCATAGGCTTGAGGATCTTATTGTAGCTTCAAGATCCTAGCCCTAACAATTGCCCCCGAATTATTCCTGCGAAATATTTTGGAGTTAATTTGCCAAAATTTAAAGGGATAATTTTAAAATAAAAAAGAAATAAGTATGATAAGGAGTTTTGAATTTTAAATGCTAACGGATAGGATTTATTTGTACAAGAACCATCATAACCGGTCTAATCGTTCTTTCTCTTTCTTCTGCCATCAGCATAAATAGAGGCAATCGATTAGGGCTATTCCCCCGCTCGTCTTTTGGCTTTCATCTAGGAGTTCACCAGTCGTCTTTTGAAGGTACACCTCTTTTTCCTACCCCTTAATCTTCGTTTCACTTTAATAATGGGCAAGAAAATGATTGTATCTCGTAAGAACATCCTCGCTCCTTCTGAGGATGATTTCATGGATCAAAGTATCTTATCATACGAGGAGATCTGTTCTTTCGATAAAGATGATATCGAATCTTTGAAAACAGTCAGCGCCTTTTTCCAATGAAGCTGTCTGTAAACCCTTTGATCCAAAACACCAACCCAATTTCGCTTCCTCCTCTTAGGTATGCTTTCCCGGATACCCCTTTGGTTTGTGTTTGAAAGATCCCTTTTCCAGGATTGTTTCCGAGTTCTTCGAAGTTACCCAAATCTCTTATATCCAAGCCATGCCCATCGTATGGAGGATATTGTTTTGGATTGAGAAGCTAAACCTGTCCAAAGATCTGGGTATAGGTTTAGCTGAGTTGGGTCACGTGTATGATCTTACTACCTTTGGGAACTTCCGTTTTCTTCTTAGGCTCAAACCCCACAAATCCCCTCTTGTTCTGGAAACGAAACATAATGACGGTACTTGGAAGGAGAAGTACTTCTTTGTGAGACGTGATTCGATCCCTGGTGGGGATTCCCTACCGAATACCAAGGTTAAAAAGGGTAGGAATAACCTTCCCTTATACTGAGGATCCTGGGGTTCACCTTTCATTATTTTGCTTTTTGTTTTGCAGCTTTCAAGTTTGAAGAATTTATTCCTGTTGCCAAGGATACTAACGAGAAGATAGAGAAGCTCCTCGCTGTTTCTATAGCCGATAGGTCCTTCAGGCTCAATTGTTCTAGTCTCCAAGAAGGCTCATCTACTACTGCGTCAATGTCAACTGGTAAGATCCCTTATATTTTCTACGGTTAGAGTCGATGAGGATCCTAAATGAGAATCATGTACTAATGAGGATCTTATGTGGCGTGTAGTATCCAAGGCTACTCGTTCCAATGCTCGATTCACTTTATCTGATCCTGAAGATGATGTGTCTAGCGGCCTGATCATATTCAAGAGGGAGAAAGTTTCATTGCCTCTTCCTCTTAAGAGATATCACATTGATCTTACCGTGAAGACCCCCAGGTTCTCGTAAGAGGAAGACTTAAGAAGCTATGGATCTAAACTTGGAGAGTCTCGGAGCTGAAGAGGCGCTTCAAAAGTTGCTTTCCTTTTCTCAAGTCGTAAGTGTTCATGTGACATTAGTTTCTGATCTCTAATTGTTTTTTACTAACACCATGCTTATTTCAGGTTTCCGTTCATGTTTCCCAATCAATGGTTGATCTAAGGATCCGAGCTGAGGAGGTTAAGCGAGTTCTGCAGGAGAGAGAGAAGGAGTGGAAGGCGGCCAATGAGGATCTCTTCAAGAGGATCGAGTTGCTTATCAAAGAGAAGGCTTAGAAAGAGGAGGAACACACCATGTAGATCGAAAAGGTTATTGCCGATGCAAAGGCAATTGTTGTGGTGGCTGTTTGGGAGGCCAAGATCAAGCTGGCAGAGGATCTTGAGAACTCAGGATCTTGGAATGTAGCCGAATGGCGCGAGGCACTAGCCAAAATAACTGCTAAACCTGTCACCACTACTAAGGATCCTGGGTTGCAGCCTATATAGGGGGAGAAGAAAAAGAATGGGGTCGATGATGACCAGGGTAAGGTCTAGGCCTGTAGGAAATTAGTTTAAGTTTTTTGTTTTTTTCAGTAATGTAAGACAATTAACTTTTTTGTTGTGTTGGAGTGCAACCCCTTTTGAATGCAATGATCGTGATTCCCTTTCATATTTCTCTCTTGATCATCGTGCATGAATGTTATGGTACTAGGATCCTTAAATAACCAGGATCTTGAAAAAATTGGTGCCTGCAAATAACCTTAAGGTAAAAATCTTTTAGTAAATCATCTTTAATAAGTAATCCTTTTAAACTCAAAGACTGGTGGTATGATAACCAAATAATGTTTGTTTGGGATCCTCAGACTTTATTTAAAGTTTTTCAAAAATAAGGATAGATGAAACCTGGTGATCTTAGGAAAAATTTGAAGTCATGACTTCCCTGTCTTCGTATGATCCTGATGCTATCATGCGAGAGGATCTTTTCTTTAGAAGTTTGTTGAGAGGAATCCTTATTTGACTTTAGGAAGGATCCCTTATTGAAACTATCTCCAGCTTTAGGAAAATCTTTGTATAATGATGTTATAATTCCTGTTTACTTCCTGAGGAGTATCCCGTCTTCAGATAACATGCTAATGTTACGACTTTATAGCAAGTCTTTGGGGAAAATCCCAATTCAAGGCAGCATGTTAACGTTACAAACCTTAGTAAATCACCGAGGAAAATCGTATGAAAAAGTTATAAACCTTATGAATTTTCTTAAGATAACATGTAAGTGTTATAAACCTTAAGAACTTGATGGGGAAGATCCCAACTTAGGATAACATGTGAATGTTACAAACCTTAGGAGTTCTATAGGGAAGATCCCAACTTAGGATAACATGTGAATGTTATAAACCTTAGGAGTTCTCTGGGGAAGATCCCAACTTAGGATAGCATGTGAATGTTATAAACCTTAGGAGTTCTTTGGGGCCATTGATTGATGCATCACAAAATACCACAAAATCCTCGACACCCTATGGTAGGGTCAATATCAGGGCCTCACATAACCTCTGTCGCAGAGTCTCGAATGCCATCTGCTGCTCAGGGCCCCATCGGAAATTCACTCCCTTCCTCGTAAACGAGTGAGGGGTACTGTGATCTTGGAGAAGTCCTGAATAAATCTCTGATAGTATCCTACCAAACCCAAGAAACTCTTGATCTCTGAGGGAGATATCAGAACATCCCACAACATTATGGCCTCGATCTTGGCGGGATCAACCAAAATCCCATCCTGGTCGACGAGATGTCCTAGGAACTGAACCTCTCGTAACCAAAACTCACACTTCGAGAACTTGGCATACAGTCGTTCCCGCCTCAATACTCCCAAAAGCTCTCAAAGGTGCTCCTCGTGTTGCTCTCTGGTCTTGGACTACACCAAGATATCATCAATAAATACGATAACAGATCGGTCGAGCATCGTCCTACACACCAGATTCATCAAATCAACAAACACCACAGGCGCATTGGTGAGCCCAAACGGCATCACCACGAACTCGTAATGCACATAACGATTCCGAAACGCGGTCTTCTCTACGTCCTCCTCTCTTACTCTCAACTGATGATATCCAGACCTCAAATCGATCTTGGAGAACCAAGATGCACCCTGCAACTGATCAGAGAAGTCATCAATCTATGGAAGGGGATAACAGTTATTCACCGTTAACTTGTACAACTCCCGGTAATCAATGCAGATTCGGTGTGAACCATCCTTCTTCTTGACGAACAGAATCGGCGCTCCCCATGGTGAACTGCTCGGTCTGATGAGCTACTTGCAAAAAAGCTCCTGAAGCTGAGAGGACAACTCCTGCATCTCGGGTGGTGCCAAGCGGTACGGCGCCTTAGCAATCGGAGCCGCACCTGGCACTAGATCAATCATGAACTCAACCTGCCTCTCGGGAGGCACTTCGGGTAACTCCTCCGGAAACACATCAACAAACTCCCTGACAACTGGCACTTATGAAACTGAAGGCTGCTTCCCAATCCGAGTATCAACCACATAAGCAAGGTAAACCCGCACACCCATACTGCCGAGCCCTGGCGAATGAACAAAACCCTGAACCAACCCTAGTACCCTCTCCATAGATAACCAATTCTCCCCCACTTAGGGTTTGAACCACTACTCGCTGACCCTCACAATCGATCATAGCACCAAACCTGCTCAGCCAATCCATCCCCACTATCCCACATACATCTCCCATGGGGATAGGGTTCATATTTGTAACACCAGTCAAAATAGGTCAATAACAATCACATGCGATTATGCCAATCATGTAATGTGATTTTGTTAAACTAGTAATTTGATAAACTTACTATGTAATTCATGTTAAAGTATGAACATTCATACATAATTTATGATACAACACAAAGTATACGTCCATACGATTCCAAAAATATAGAGAACGTCTAAATCTTACTTCGCGTTAAGAAGTTATGATAAACCCTAACACTATAAATCTCTATAATAATAGAAATTTAAAATAGACTTAGAGTTAGCTATTGGAGTCTAAAAGAGAGTTGTAGTGCTCGTAAATACCTACGCGTGTATATAATGAACGTCAAAAACGGAGTTCGTATGCGAAAGTTACAACCTTCCGAAGATTCAGCTGTCAGAAACCCTAATCTGACTAAACTCACGACGTGAGCAAAGAAACTCACGACGTGAGGAGTCATTTTGCCACATTTCGGATCTAGAAGGTGCGTGACGAGGCTACGAAGTGATAAGATCCAAACTCACGACGTGAACAAGGAGTTTTTCACGACGTGAGGAGTCATATGGCCACCTTTGGAAGCTAGAAGACGGATGACAAGTCTACGAAGAGATAAGTTCCAAACTCACGACATGAACAAGGAGTTTCTCACGTCGTGAGGGCCAAAATTACTATAAATAGCAGGTCCGACTTCAGCTATTCTTACACCTTTACTTCTTTCCTTTCTCTCATTTGCTGAAGCCCTCTTGCATCTCGAGCCCCGACGACCTCGTACCGCTGACCGTTTCTGCTTAGATTACATAAAATCACGCTATTAAGGTGAGTTTCACGGCCCCACTTTCTAATATTTTCGGGGGAAAACGCATGCTAAATATTGTATACACGTTAATATTATGTATATATGATAGTATATTAGTATCAACGTAGATAGTTATATTAACCGGGATATAGTTGTTTAAATATAATATTTTGAATATATACAACTATTATCAACTTGTTAGCATGTTCTTGTACTAATGTAGATCTTAAGTTATACTTAGGATTCTATATATATTTCATGTGCGATATAGTTCCAGAGTTGTACTCGGAAGTTCTATATGTTAATTGATAGGTACGTTGTTATTGTTGGTTTTATGTCAAGATAAAACTAGGAACGTTATATGTTGTTATTGTTGGTTTTATGTTAAGATAAAACCTGGTTTTAATTCTAATTATAGTTGTTGTACTACCTGAGTATTATAAATATTAGGAGTAATGTTTAAAGCATAGTCTAATAACTTAGGGTTTTAGACACGAATATTATTTTACTACTAGAACTAACGGAACTCGACAAGTCTACATGAGTTATTGTATTCATCAACTAAGATTGGAAATCTTAGGGAAAATCCTCTGACTTGTAACCGTTAATCACGTGTGAGCGAGGAAGTCGTGTATAAATAAGATACGGGTTGACAACCCCACTCGTGGTTGCTAGCTACAACACAACGGTGTGCGAGTGACGAACTGTCATTTTGTTTGTTTATTGTTCCGACGTTGATGAAGCGTGTGGAACTTATCTTAAGATGCGAAACTTGTAGCATCAAGCAGAGGTTTGAAACTAGTCATATAGCCGCGGTTACGGACTCATGGTAGCAAATTGTTAGAAGCATTATACTTTGTTGTTATACAAGTATTAATGTTAAGTATAAGTTTCCCAAACACTTATACTCTAGGTACAAGAAACTTGTACGTATACTACTTGTATATTAAGTAAATAATTATACCTAACACACATACTCGTATAGAATTGAAATAGATTTATACGTAGCGGTTTTACTCGTATAGAATTGAAATAGATTTATACGTAGCGGTTTTACTCGTATAGAATTGAAATAGATTTATACGTAGCGGTTTTACTCGTATAGAATTGAAATAAGATTTATACGTAGCAACTTTCGTTTGTATGGAATTACAAACACTTATATTCATAGTATATGAGACTTATAGGTAAATTACTTATTTGGTAAGTAAACTTTTATACCTAGGATATATATATACTAAACGTTGGAGAGTCAAAATGATACTTTCAAAACTATCCTTTTGAACTTGGAAAACGTATTATTTTTATATGGAGTCAAAACCTGTGGACTCACCAGCTTTATGTTGACGTATTTTTAAATGCATGTGTTTTCAAGAAGTTGATAACTATGATACAAGGAATAACGTTACACCGCCCCGTGTTTCCGCCGACGGCCGAGGTGTGACAGATTGGTATCAGAGCTATTAACTATAGTGAACTAGTACTTTCTTAGGAAAGCACGACTATAGTTTAGGGCTTCCTCTACTAGGTTAGGTATATCACTTAGCCTACAAATAAAAAGTATTAGTAATTATACTACTGAAGGACTACTTACGGGAGCGGTGACAGGATAGACATGTCGCGTTGGGTTGCTGGATTTCAGAACGGCTATATGCTAAAATGATCCTGTCCACCGACTGTCCTGACTGGCCGGTGCCTTATCAGCTAGACCTGAAGTAACAAACAATAATTAATAATACTCGTGAATACAACAAACACAAAGATATAGAGTTATGTATGAACTTAGTCCCGCGATGAGAACACATGTATATAACCCAAAAATATAGAAAACCCAAACCCTCGATAAGAATTCAACGCAAGGTTTTAGGTCAAACTACTTAGTCGAGTTTTATTGTACATGGTACGAACAATAACTAAACGTAGACTGATCACCTATGTTTAATTTTGGTCAGAACGATGCACAACTAAACTTGGATACGGTGGTTGATAGACTAAAACACCTAAAGATTCTAGAAGATTCAAGATAGATCTCAGATCAGGATACCATCAACTCGGAGTACAAGAAGACGATGTTCTGAAAACAACATTTAGGACTCGGTGTGGTCATTAAGAGTTCTTAGTTAAGCCTTTGGATTGACCAGGGCTCCAACAATGTTCAAGGATCTCATGAATAGTGTTTGCAAACCGTACATGGATAAATTCGTGATAGTAGTTATCGATGATATATTGATATATTCACGAACCAAGGAAGAACACGGTCAACACTTGCAAATAATCTTGGAACTACTAAGAAAAGAAAAGTTGTACGCCAAATTCTCCGAATGTGAATTTTTGGATTAGAGAAGTACAATTTTTAGAACATGTAGTTAGTAACAAAGGGATTCATGTCGAACCCTCCAAGATTGAAGCAATTAAGAATTGGGAAGCACCAAAGACGCCAACACAAGTGCGTCAATTCTTAGGACTTGTTGGCTATTATCGTAGATTCATAGAGAATTTCTCCAAAATAGCCAAGCCGTTTACAACACTAACCCAGAAGGATATGAAGTTCAACTAGGAAGTCAAACAAGAAGCTTCTTTTCAGAAACTAAAGCAAATGTTGTGTAGTGCACCAATCCTATCCCTCCCAGATGGGACAGAAGATTTAGTCGTATACTGCGACGCATCAAATCAAGGATTGGGATGTGTGTTGATGAAAAGAGGAAAAGTTATCGCCTACGCATCACGACAACGTAAGGTGCATGAGAATAATTACATTAACCATGACCTTGAATTGGGAGCTGTAGTTTTTGCACTGAGAAGTTGGAGACACACAATTGGCCAGAGAACATATAGGTGACACCTTATGTGCCGAGCCAGAAATAATCCACGAGACAAACTCAAAAGATCGTGCAAATTAAGGATCGATTAAAGTCTGCACGTGATCGCCAAAAGAGCTATGCTGACGTAAGACGTAAGCCTTTAGAATTCCAAGTTGGAGATAAAGTTATGGTGAAGGTCTCTCCTTGGAAAGCCTTAATTCGATTCGGGAAACGAGGCAAACTAAACCCACGGTGTATAGGACCTTTTGAAATTCTAGCAAAAAAAAAATTAGTTCTGTCGCATATCAACTTAAGTTACATCAAGAGCTAAGCAATATCCACAATGTTTTCCCCAAACTAATTAACACTTTCTCGTCCACAAGATAAATTTCGGGACGAAATTGTTCTAACGGGGGGAGAATGTAACACCAGTCAAAATAGGTCAATAACAATCACATGTGATTATGCCAATCATGTAACGTGATTTTGTTAAACTAGTAATTTGATAAACTTACTACGTAATTCATGTTAAAGTATGAACATTCATACATAATTTATGATACAACTCAAAGTATACGTCCATATGATTCCAAAAATATAGAGAACGTCTAAATCTGACTTCGCGTGAAGAAGTTATGATAAACCCTAACACTATAAATCTCTATAATAAGAGGAATTTAAAATATACTTAGAACTAGCTATTAGAGTCTAAAAGAGAGTTGTAGTGCTCGTAAATACCTACACGTGCATATAAAGAACGTCAAAAACGGAGTTCGTATGCGAAAGTTACAACCTTCCAAAGATTCAGCTGTCAGAAACCCTAATCTGACTGCGTTCACGACGTGAGCATAGAAACTCACGATGTGAGGAGTCATTTTGCCACATTTTAGATCTAGAAGGTGCGTTACGAGGCTACAAAGTGATAAGATCCAAACTCACGACGTGAACAAGGAGTTTTTCACGGCGTGAGGAGTCATATGGCCACCTTCGGAAGCTAGAAGACGGATGGCAAGTCTACGAAGAGATAAGTTCCAAACTCACGACGTGAACAAGGAGTTTCTCACGTTGTGAGGGCCAAAAATCTTACTATAAATAGCAGGTCCGACTTCATCTATTCTTACACCTTTACTTCTTTCCTTTCTCTCATTTGCTGAAGCCCTCTTGCATCTCGAGCCCCGACGACCTCGTACCGCTGACCGTTTCTGCTTAGATTACATAAAATCATGCTATTAAGGTGTTTTTCACGGCCCCACTTTCTAATATTTTCGGGGGAAAACGCATGCTAAATATTTTATACACTTTAATATTATGTCTATATGATATTATATTAGTATCAACGTAGATAGTTATATTAACCGGGATATAGTTGTTTAAATATAATATTTTGAATATATACAACTATTATCAACTTGTTAGCATGTTCTTGTACTAATGTAGATCTTAAGTTATACTTAGGATTCTATATATAATTCATCTGCGATATAGTTCCAGAGTTGTACTCGGAAGTTCTATATGTTAATTGATAGGTACGTTGTTATTGTTGGTTTTATGTCAAGATAAAACTAGGAACGTTATATGTTGTTATTGTTGGTTTTATGTTAAGATAAAACCTGGTTTTAATTCTAATTATAGCTGTTGTACTGCCTGAGTATTATAAATATTAGGAGTAATGTTTAAAGCATAGTCTAATAACTTAGGGTTTTATACACGAATATTATTTTACTACTAGAACTAACGGAACTCGACAAGTCTAGATGAGTTATTGTATTCATCAACTAAGATTGGAAATCTTAGGGAAAATCCTCTGACTTGTAACCGTTAATCCCGTATGAGCGAGGAAGTCGTGTATGAATAAGATACAGGTTGACAACCCCACTCGTGGTTGCTAGCTACAACACAACGGTGTGCGAGTGACGAACTGTCCTTTTGTTTGTTTATTATTCCGACGTTGATGAAGCGTGTGGAACTTATCTTAAGATGCGAAACTTGTAGCATCAAGCAGAGGTTTGAAACTAGTCATATAGCCGCAGTTACGGACTCATGGTAGCAAATTGTTAGAAGCATTATACTTTGTCGTTATACAAGTATTAATGTTAAGTATAAGTTTCCCAAACACTTATACTCTAGGTACAAGAAACTTGTACGTATACTACTTGTATATTAAGTAAATAATTATGCCTAACACACATACTCGTATAGAATTGAAATAGATTTATACGTAGCGGTTTTACTCGTATAGAATTGAAATAGATTTATACGTAGCGGTTTTACTCGTATAGGATTGAAATAAGTTTTATACGTAGCAACTTTCGTTTGTATGGAATTACAAACACTTATATTCATAGTATATGAGACTTATAGGTAAATTACTTATTTGGTAAGTAAACTTTTATACCTAGGTTATATATACTAAATGTTGGAGATTCAAAATGATACTTTCAAAACTATACTTTTGAACTTGGAAAATGTATTATTTTTATATGGAGTCAAAACCTGTGGACTCACCAACTTTATGTTGACGTATTTTTAAATGCATGTGTTTTCAGGAAGTTGATAACTATGATACAAGGAATGACGTTACACCACCCGGTGTTTCCGCCGATGGCCGGGGTGTGACAATATCAATTAGATAAGGCACCCCGAAGATCTCCAATACACAACCCTGATACACTCTGGATGCAAAAACCAATGTTCGTTGGCGATAGAAACCCGCAACGGACACTCCAACTCACTAAGGGGCACACCAAAATCCCTACTAAAAGATCGAGACACAAAGGACCGACTCGCGCCCGAGTCAAATAACACAAGAGCAGGAAAAGAGTTCACTAAGAACGTGCCTATTAGAAGCATAAACAAAAGCATACCATAAAATAATCAACAGAACAATAAATTGAAACATACTGGTCATGACCTTTGGTGCTGCTCTGGCGTCCTCGGCAGTGAGCTGAAAAGCACGGCCCCGAGCCCTCGGGGGCTCCACCCTCCCCTGGCGCCCATCGGAGATGTTTAGAGTGGCAGGCGCCGGGTCCTATGCCGGATTGGCGGCGAGCAATGGATTGTTGACCATCATATGGCCAACCTGATCACAGTGGTAGCAAATCCTGGTACTAGAAACTGGGGCCGGCTGGCGAAAATTCCTCGCATAGTGTCCCTCCTTGCCACATTTTTGGCATCCAAAAATAAGCCGACAAGGACCCTCGTGAACCTTGCCACACTTCCCAAAAGTGTGGCCCCTCGGACTCCCAGATCTAACATAAGCGTCCTTGAACCGCTTTGGCACAGGCTGCGACTGCATCGGGGCCTACCTCTGCTCCCTTCGCTGGAGCTCCATCTCAATCTCACGCCGACTCATGGCCTATTGTAAATCAAGAAGTGATCCATAGCGCTGAGTAGAAACAAAATGATGGATGTCTTTCTTGAGCATGCTCAAGTACCGAGTCATCTGAGCTTGCTCAGAAGCAACAAACTCAAGGCAAAACATAGCTCTCTCTATGAACATCTTTGGTGATCTTCGTCACCAACTCGGTCCCCTGCCTCAGGTCCCAATACTCCTGGGACAACCTCTCCCGCTCCACCAATGGAACATATCTCGAGCATAACATCTTAAAGAACTGCTCCCATCATATTGTAGCTCGCTGCTCTGGGGTGTATGAACTAGTAAACAGCCTCCATCAATCCTTCGCTCCAGACTGAAGAAGGTTCAAAGTGTGCTTGACCTTCTAGTCAGATGGGAAAGAGCAAGTAAAGACACATCCGTAAACATCTAACAGCCACCTCATGGAAACAATCGGATCCTAAACCCATTCAAACACCGATGGCTTCATATTATGGAAGTCTCGATACTGAAAAGCTTTCCCAGCGCCAATCCCCGCAGCAGCAACGACCTAGGTGGCTGCAGCAGCAACAGTCTATGAAAGTGCAGCATATCAATCATCGAAGAACTCCATCATAGTGGTCTTGAAAGACCCATACAGCTTCGGTATCTGCCCCCAGACAATAGAAACAACCTCCTCACGAATGATCTCCCTAACCCGATCCTCAGTCAATCCTGGCCCTTCCTAGCCACCTGTCCCGGCCCCTGATCCGGATATTGTCTCAAATCGCCTCATAATCACCATACTGAATATAAAACATGGAGATATCAGATAACACGTATATCATACCATAGGAACCATATCCAATAAAACCTTAGGGGTTGTGACTTCCCTGCTATGCATACGGGTCCTGTGTTTCCAATAGGGCTGGCAATTCTCGACACGACCCGCGACACGACCCACGACACGACACGAAATAAATGGGTTTGGGTTGAGTTTTTCAACTCGCCAACCCGCCAACCCGTTTATTAAACGGGTCATATATGGGTTTCTCAAAAAATAAACGGGTTAACCCGCCAACCCATTTATATTTTTAATAAAAAAAATATTTTATTTTTAAATGTATTTATGTATCAAATATTAATATTTAATAAGTATTATATAATATATACCATTGATTCATAGACCATTTCACTGTTTTGACATTTTGACTCGTGGTGGATGGCCTAAGGTCGTAAGTCGTAACCTCAATGCTAAGTTTGTAACCATTTTGCCCATTTGTCCTAAATAATAATCTCAAAGTTTATGTTCCACAAACCCAAATCTGACCCACGAACCCAAATCTGACCCACGAACCCGCCAACCTGTGAACCCGTATAAATAAATGGGTTGGCGGGTCATATATGGGTTTATGTTCCAAACCCGCCAACCCGTGACCCGCCAACCTGTGACCTGTATATTTAAATGGGTCGTGTTTGGGTTGGCATATTTTGACCTGCCAACCCGCCAACCCGTGACACGCCAACCCGAACACGACACGATTGCCAGGCCTAGTTTCCAATAGTACGGGCCCATACTACCTAGCACACCTTCCCGTATTTGTCTTGGGGGATTATCATAACAACCCTAACACCACTAATTGGAATACACATACACCCTATTCTCACTTCCTAGAGAAAGGCTAGACATCCCTCGACTGATCGGCTGACCCCACATAACTCATCCATGAAACTTCCACCAACCCTGCAGCACTCGTGTATGCTAATCATACATAACACTGGATCCTATAGATAGTCGAATACTTGATTCTACCCTAAGCCCACAACCAAACAAGGAACATGAAATAAGGCTAAATCAAACATTCTCAGGCTATAATATCTTAGGTATGTACAATTTTGATGCATACACGAAGCAACTACAGTAATGATGCCAATTTCATATAAGCAAAAACCCTAGGATATCAGGCATCATATAATCAGGCAATTATGTAATGCAATTCCCGAAGATCCCTAACCTATCACTAGCATGTTGTTCTAACATATCATAATATCAAATAACAGTGTGGTAATTCGGGGTCTACTTACTGGCTCCAGTTGATCGTACATATCAAATCCTCTCTTGATTATTTTGAAAATCAGTTTTTTAAAACTTTTGCAGTTCCTTAATTTGAGACTGGATTCACACCGGTGTTCCTCCAATTCACTCAAACCAAGGCTCTGATACCAACTTGTAACGACTCAAAAATTACCACAAATTTAAACCTTTAAAAACAACCCATAATCATAAAATGTTTACAAAATCATTGTTTCCAAATTGTTTATCCATATCAGAGTATCCCAAAATCATAAAGCCATAAACAGAGGATGTGTACAGTCACACCTTCGCCTTCCCGTGATCATTTGAAGTACCTGAAGTTCCCGCAAAGTACCACCACATAAAACATATCAAACAAACAACAAACATAACTAAGCCTTCAGCCTGACTGGACCACCTTGTAAGGCCTACAGCCTATCTGGACCGCTCCTGATCCTTCGGCATGGCTGGACTACCTTATAGGGCCTACAACCTATCCGGATTGCTCGTCGAGTCTTCGACCTGACTGGAGCGCCTTGTAGGGCCTACAGTCTATCCGGACAGCCATGGATATCTTGGCCTTCAACATAAAGCAGGACCGCCTCAACCCAACCAACCATAACATGTCGACATATACATAACAGATAAACATAGAACCAGTTAACAGATTCCGACAGATATATAGATCACTACCGCATGCTAACATCCTATATACCAGGATACCGATCAGACAGATCTATACAACATAATCACATACTATCATATAACAGGATATCCAATCCAATGGGCTAGCCTTGGTGCCGTCGACCTACAAGTACAGTGAGGAAGACTCACCTCATAGCCTGAAGAAAAATGGTCAATACTCTGATCCAGAATACCGGCTCCACCCAAGTACTAAATGTCCAAACATTTCCCATTAATAAAATAATCATAATTTCCTAAATTACCCTTGGTCAAACCTGGTCAGAACTACAAGTCAACTGAGTCAACCCAGCCGAGTCAACTCAGCTGAGTCGATACAGAACGCGTATGTGGGGCGTAATTCAGAGGTACGCGGGGTGTACTCAAATCTTGACCGCAGACGGCAGGGTTGACCGCGTACACCCAGTGTACTCCACGTTACATAGGGCGTACGCCCAGACTTCTCAAAACTTCATTAAGAGCTTAATGTCATAAGCTTTTACGTCTAACTTTCAGATCCGAGGCTAAATTGTCCTCAAGAGTCATAAAGTTTCCAACTTTATGATTTTGCATGTCCATTTAGTGCCCAGTACCCCAAATTACAACATCTTAATACATTAAGACCCTCTAAAGAGTGCATAGAGTAGAACTAACCATCAAAACCACATTTTTAAAACTCAAGACCCTTCCTCAGGTCTGAAAGGACGACTTATTGGGTCAAGAACATGCCATGCTCAAGAATCACCATTTTGGGAAAAAAAGTAACTTAATGGAATGAAATGTCTAGATCTACAAGATGGAGTGATAAAGTTGCAAGCTTTATACCTTCTGGAGGTTGCAAACAAGAAGGGAATCTTATATCCAAAATGCTTCCAAGCTCCAAGCTCTTCCCACCACTTTCTTCTTCTTCCATCATACCTCCAAAACACCCTTAATGGATTAAAATGGACTTTTCTCAATTAAGGTTGCTTGAAGACGTTTTTCACAGAGGGATGCTATTGAGGATATGAAGCATGAAGTTATAATGGTGTTTATATGTGGCCAAAACCTTAAAAATTAGGGTTTGGACATCCTACGTGTACGCCCTGCATACGAGATGTACATCCAGTGTACTAGGGTCCACCCTAGTACGCTCAGCTTATACATCGTATTCCAAGCGTACAAACCTCCTGCCCAAAATTACCACAATGCCACTATCGATCAATCTTGCAATCTTTTCAATTTTGGGGGGGCCGAAATACAATATTATTCAAATATAGGGTCAAAATTAGAAGTACCTCATCAGTAGGATGCTACATGTTGCCTGTAATTGTATTCATAAAGGAGTTAACGGGCACTAATGGGTGTCTTTCGGCAGATGATGACAGGGTGAGGTAGGGATCCTAGGACAGCCTATGAAGTGGTGTAGTACGTATGGTGCGCTATTTAGAGGGTTTTGGTTGTATCATTATGAGGAGGTAACTTAGAAGATTCGGGATTATTCTTGAGGAAAGTACGCATAGGTGTGGAAGGTAGTATTGGGACCATACTACTAGAAGCACAGGATCGATACTCGAATCAAGGAAAGTCACGAGGAGTCTATGAAGCCGGTAGAGGATGGTGTGCAGTTTTATGTTTAGTGGGTAAAGTATGATGGATTAATGCTGATTGTTTGTTCTTATTTAATAGGATGACGACGCATGGACGAATCCCTCTGATATTGGTGTTGACTCAGGGTTACATGGTTGGATTGCCACTGAGGTTTCACATATATTATGGGAAGAGTTTCCTAGTATCGTGAGTCGGATCACTAGCAGGCTAATTACCAAGTTCAAGGAGCAAACTGCAGCCTTTCAGACTGTGAGAGGGACTGCTAAGGCGACTACTAGGTGAGTTCTTGATGTGGGCACGCGACTTAAAAAGAAAAAGAGGGCTCATTCAGCGATGGACGAGGAGTTAGAGGCTGCTAACCTAGGTACTGGACGTTAGGGGGACTTTGATATCTGCGGAAAGTGTGGTGGAACCCGTGGGTTTGCTTGTCACAAATTCAAATGCTACAAGTGTGGAGAAAAAAGGAATGTCGTTTGCGACTCCAAGAAGGATCGGACGTGTTTCCACTGTCACTAGTTCGGTCATATCATACCCGATTGTCCTGTATGGGTTACAGAGGAAGTGCAAGCCTAAACACCCATCGTCCTGCAGGAGGTCAAAGTTGAGTAGAAAGAAATCGCAGGTATGAATTTTGACCCTCGGTTTTATCTTGAATAGATGTACTTGTCTAGTGTGATGCCAAATAGATAGCCACTCGTATAGTTAGCTTGTTAGGGCTATTATGTTAGCATCAATGGGTTTTAAAAGATCGGGGATGCGGCCTTCGGGGTGCTTCGTAAATCATAAGGTAATAGGTTTGTTCGCGAAGGGTTCGAAGTTGTATTCTTTGGAAAGCTTCTGGCGTCTCCATCTAAGTTGCAAGATTTCCTTGCGATTGTTGGTTAATATTCAGTAATTGCCGCATGCCATTTTGCATACCAAGAGCTGTGTATAGAGAGTGTCTGGATGAACTAGTTTTAGGCTTCGACATGGAAAACGTCGGACAATGAGGGAGTAAGCCTAGAGTGGGGAAGGACTGAGTGTTTTGTTTGAAGGATCTCGTTGTAGCCAGATGTCCCTTCCAGGATAATGAAATATAGTTAAGGGGAGCGTGTGTTGCATAGATTGGATATCAATTGAATGGTTAGTTGGATCGTTAAACTGATCACTATCATTAGTAACGGTAGAGCTATGGTTGATTTGTCAATCTACTTCAGGGGGTAATGGATGCACTTTTTCATGAGCTTGGGTTAAGTGGATGAGACTGCTCCAGAATTGTCAAGTAGTATAAGTTGACGGTGCTATGTATGCAATGATCTTTCTTCAAGTGTCGAGCAACAGATATTTTAGACCCATGAATAGAGTGTTGGAGTAGCATTGACCAGTTTTCTGGAAGAACTTTGATTTACGTGAAATCCCATTTCGACGGGTCGCGTCGGGTTGTATTATTTGGAAAGGTTCGAAGTTGTATTCTTTGGAAAGCTTCTGGTGTCTCCATCTAAGTTGCAAGATTTCCTTGCGATTGTTGGTTAATATTAAGTAATTGTCGCATGTAGGGCTGTAAACGAACTGAACGTCCGGCGAACCGTTTGTGAACTGTTCGGCGGGAAGTTCGTTTATTAAATAAATGAACGAACATGAACAAAAATTATCGTTCGTTAAGTTAAATGAACGAACATGAACAATGGTCTCGTTCGTTCATTTATGTTCGTGAACATTCGTTTATGATGTTCGTTTACGTTTGTTTATGTTCGTTCGTTTAAGTTTATTTATATTCATTTATATTCATTTTTTTTTATTATATTGCTATATTATATGTTCGTTTATGTTCATATATGTTCAATTGTGTTTTTTTTTATCTTTGTTCGTTTATGTTTGTTCGTTTATGTTCGTTTAGCATGTTCACGAACATAAACGAACGAACATGAACAAGGTAATTTGTTAAACGAACGAACATGAACAAGAAAATCTCGTTCGTTTATCTGTTCGTGTTCGTTTGTTGTTCGGATAACTTAAACGAACGAACATGAACAAGAACTTGTTCATGTTCGTTTGGTTCGTTTACAGCCCTAGTCGCATGCCATTTTGCATACCAAGAGCTGTGTATAGAGAGTGTCTGGATGAACTAGGTTTAGGCTTCGACATGGAAGACGTCGGACAATGAGGGAGTAAGCCTAGAGTCGGGAAGGACTGAGTGTTTTGTTTGAAGGATCTCGTTGTAGCCGGATGTCCCTTCCAGGACAATGAAATATAGTTAACGGGAGCGTGTGTTGCATAGATTGGATATCAATTGAATGGTTAGTTGGATTGTTAAACTGATCACTATCGTTAGTAACGGTAGAGCTATGGTTGATTTGTCAATCTACTTCAGGGGGTAATGGATGCACTTTTTCATGAGCTTGGGTTAAGTGGATGAGACTGCTCAAGAATTGTCAAGTAGTATAAGTTGACGGTGCTATGTATGCAATGATCTTTCTTCAAGTGTCGAGCAACAGATATTTAGAATAGAGTGTTGGAGTAGCATTGACCAGTTTTCTGGAAGAACTTTGATCTACGTGAAATCCCATTTCAACGGGTCGCGTCGGTAAGGTTGGAAATGAGTCATTTTGATCTTAGTTCTGATAGAATTCAAGAAGTTTGTTTCAATTAGTGTAGCAATTGTAGGATCGATTCGATTATTAAAATTGGAAAGGTTTCTTGGAAAAGGTTTATGGTTGAGATGTTTATTTATATGGTTGGTTATCAAACTGGAAAATATTAGGGTTTGGACATTGTGGATGATAGACATGTAGTGAATTCTTGAAGTCTTTAGGGAGGCCTGATTCCAGGTGGTGGAGAACCACTTGAGGGTATCAAAAAAATATTTTCAAGTGCGGAATAACTTGGAGTTTCATATCTAAGGAAAAGAGGATAGCTGGTTTCTGGTTATGGTATGAGCAAAGGATTATACAAGGAATAGTTTTCATCAGTCTGTTGTAATCAGTGAATCAAAGTTTGAGGATTCAAGTTATCTTGTTCGAGGACGTGAAGTAGAGGTAGGGGCGCCTTTTGGATCTGCAGGTAGGCTCAGGTCAGGGGTCTTGACTCTTAACGGTCTTTGATTAGAATTCTTGTAGATGGTTAACAAAGCCATAGGTTGGCCCCGTGAAAGTTGTGTAAGTGTTGTCAGACTGTGTGGTAACTTTAGCGTTCACTAGGTGGTAGACGGGCATGGAAGTGTAGTAAGTCTTTGACTTGGCCTGAAGCGTTTTATAGGATGAGTTAGGTCGTACCACGAATGGTTGTGAAAATGTGGAAGGACTACGTATTGTAATAATATATGGCTCTTGTGGTTTTGGTAAGTGATAAGTGAGATGTTATTAGATTCCTGCAGTTTGGTGGGATGTTGGTCGTATGTCTATAGGCCCACATAACGTTGTTCGGGAATCTTCATGGCTGAGATCGAGATTTGGCTAGAACAGTGAGGAACCGTGAGCTTCTCATCTTGATGGTTGAGTGATGTCACGATGTATCGTGGACCATTGATGAAATGATTCACACGGGTGAACCCGATGGTCAATTGTTTGAGGCACTTAGGTATTGGATCGTTAGTCCTTCTGCCATACTCGGGTGATAGTGCATTGATTGGAAGTCGGGTGACTCAATGACCAGCCAACTTAGATAAAGTAGACAATAAGAGTTTGTTGGACTGTTATTTGTACATCAGAAGTCTATTGTTGAATGTGTGCTTCGTAAACCCCGTTTGCTTGCGAGCCGCCTATTTGATGCTTGGATACCAATGCCAAGTTTAAATTCTGAAGTCTCAAGTCATGAAGTTCGTCGTAAATGTCTTGAGTGTATTGTCAAGTGGGGATACACCTGATCTGATGTGGGATTTGGATACAACATGAGAATGCTTGGATTGACCATCTTTATACTCATCGGAGTAACAGGTTGGTGATAACTTGTTGAGGAATCAAGAATGTATACAAGGTTTTTGGGCGTAATTTATGGAATTTTGAATTTGGTGAAATTCACGATCAGGATGTTTTGAGTATTATTTCTGCTTGGTTGGGTTGTGTTCCTAATCAACGGACTAGGGGTAGGTACGACGGTTGGATGATCAACAACCTTAGGGTTTGGTTTTTGAAGTTTAGCCTTATTGGTACCCGGTTTTGGGGAATATATTATCATATTTGGTTTGTAGTTGTAGTTTTGAGAGTTCTTGGTTTGAGTGGTTCTCTCTAGAAGTGGGGTCATTCAGTTATGGAGAGAATGAAATTTTGTGGTCGAGCATTTTCAAGTTATTAGGTTTTTGGTTGACAGTTGTAGGTTCCTGAGTGGTCTCTCAAGTTTCTTTATAATATGCCTTGGTGTTGAGATGTTTAGAGAGAGCTTACGGAAAATGTCGATGTTGCTTCAGAGCTCTTAACCAAGACAGATTTCGAGGACGAAATCTAGTTTAACTGGGGGAGAATTCTAACATCATGTCTCGAGAAGTTCTTATTTTAGGATTATGGATAATTAATGGATCAACGGAGTCCTTGGGCTTCAATGTATGTGAGTTTAGACTATATTGTAGGTGTATGATGTTGGATAACAAATTTAAACCTTGGATTGTTCAGTGGAAGCTGAGGGGTAAAATGGGAAGAGTTATTTTTCAGGCTTCTTTCATAAATTAAGGATTTTAGATTGAGATGTTTTTAGTCATAAGTGTCAAGATAGAATTGTAACATCTTGTCTTCCAGGTATTCCATTTATACCCTTGATATGAGACATGTTGGCGAAATGGGTTCCTTGTGACATTTGAGGAAAATACTTAACCAGAAGAACGCTATGCCTCCATAAGGAACGCATGTTGTTCTGGACGCTATGCATCCATCCAGAACGCAATGCGTTCTCGTCCAAGACTCAAACCATAATTTTTAGGGTTTAGGCCCTATATATTCATCATTAACTCCCAAGACTCTTCCCTTTCATCAACCTCCAACTCCATTTCGACGCTTTTTCAAAACCTAGTTCGTTTTGAGCATTCTTGAGCCTTTGGTGTGTATTTTGGTGTTCTTAGAGGAAGGAAGAAGGAGAAGAGAACCACTTAGAAGCTTGGAACAACATTGGATCTGGAAGTTTTGCACCCTCCTACATCTCTGGAAGGTATAAAGTTCATATCTTGAGGCTTATTTGATTAGATCTAGTTTGTATGATGTTATTATGAGCTTTGTATCAAATAATGGTGTTCTTGAGGATGGGATGCTCTAGACCCAAGTGGATTGTCATTCCAGACGTTTTGGAGTGTCTAAGGTCATAAAAATGCAATCTTGATGGTTAGTTTTCCCTCCATGCATTAGTTATACTGTCTTAATGAGTTAAGGAGTAAGTGTTTTTTTTGTTGGGCACTTAATAGCCATGAAAGACCATAAAGTTGGGAACTTTATGGTTAAAGACATTATTTTGGGGATAGATCTTGAATTTAAGCAAAAGAGCTTAAGGATTAAGCTCTTAATGGAAGAAAAAGGAAACAGCGGGAGAACGTTATGCGTTCTCTACGAACGCAATGCGTCAGGAATGCTATGTGTCCATTCTGGACGCTATGCGTTCTCAAGCTGAGTTGACTCGATTGACTTTTTGACTTTTTGACTTTGACCAAGTTGACCTAAGGTTATTTTGGGTATTTTGAGTGGTTTTTGAGATTGGCCATTACTTGGTGTATATGTCACCAGTTGAGCAGCCATTTGGAGTTCCATCATGTTGAACGATCATTTCTGATTGAGAGGTGAGTTTTTCCTCACTGTACTTGTGGGTCTAAGGCGCCACCGTTGGCCCTCTAGGTTATGTATCCTGGTATAAAGGATGTTGCTATGTTGTAGTGACCTGTTAGATCTGTGTCCTGGTATATAGGATGTTGCTATATGGTAGTGATCTATAGATCTACCTGTTTGTCTTATAGGTTATATGATTATTTGTTTGCTGGGTATATGTTATCTGTTGTGTATATGTCGACATAGTACGGTTAGTTTGAGGCAATCCTAGTATACGTGGAAGCTAAAAAACCTAGGAGCAAGCCATACATACTGTGTGGGCCAGTAAGGCAAGAAAGACTTATGATGTAGGTTCGGGAGCAAGCCAGACATAAGAGTAAGGCAAGCCATACTTATGATGTGGGCTCGGGAGCAAGCCATACATAAGTTGTGGGCCAGTGAGGCAAGCCAGACTTATGTTTTGGGCTTAGGAGCAAGCCAAATATGAGTTATGGGCCTGGAGGGCAAGCCAGACTCATATTGTGGGCTCAGGGGTAATCCAGTCTGTTAGTTGTGGACCTAGTATACGTTGTTATATGTTTTTGTGTTGGTACCTTGGGGGGAACTCACTAAGCTTTGGCATACATTTTCAGTTTATTGTTTCCGGTACTTCAGATGACTATGGCAGGGCGAAGGCATGATTGTGCACATCTTCCTATTTTTATGATATTAGGTCTTCGAAAAACTATCATTTTGGATAATACTTTTGAAACAATGGATTTGTAAACACTTTATGAATGAAATGGTTGTTTTTGAAAAGTTAAAATATACTATGATTTTTGGGATGTTACAAGATTGTATTAGAGCCTTTGTTTGAGAGAATTAGATGAGCATTCGTGTGAATCCAGTCTCAAACTAAGGAACTGCAAAAGTTTTAAAAAAAATTTCAAAATTGTCTTCAAAAGTAACCATGGAAGGGTACGATGTGTACGATCATGCGGAGTAAGAAAGTATACCCCAAGTTACTACACTGTTATTTGATATGATGTGTATGATAGAATAGTATGCTAGTGATAGGCTAGGGATCATCAGGTATTGCATGATATAATTCCCTGATATATGATGTTTGATAGCCTAGGGTTACTTCTTGTATGAAATTGACATCATTACTGTAGTTGCTTACTGTATGCATCACAGTTGTACATAACTAAGATTTTATAGCCTGAGAATGTTTGGTGTAGCCTTATTTCCTGTTCATTGTTTGTTTGTGGGCTTAGGGTAGAATCAAATATTCGACTGTCTATATGATCAGGTGTTATGTATGATTAGCATACACGAATGTTGCAGGGTTGGTGGAAGTTTCATGGATGCGTATATGTGTGAGCAGCCGACCAGAAGAGGAATGTTTAGCCACTCCTGATAGAGTGAAGATAGGATGTATGTGTATCATAGCTGTTGTATTTGTATTTGGTGGATATGGTGATCCTTGAGATAAATACGAGTAGGTGTGGAAGATAGTATGGGCACATACTAGTGAAGGCATGGGACCCATACGCATAGCAGGGAAGTCACAAACCCCAAGGGTTTAGTCTCGTCATGTGGTTGTAGCAATATGTATTGTGGCCTTCTGATGCATTTTGGTTCGATTCAGTATGGAGCTCATGAGGGTATCTGATCCAGGATCTAGAGATGATGGCCAGCATAGGTCGGGGTTGATTATTGATCAGATGCAGAAGATGATTACCATTGAGGTTTCATAGATATTGCAAGAAGAATTGTCTGGTATCATGGATCGGATCACTGGCAGGATAATTGCCATGTTCGACGAGTGAACTGTAGCTTTGCAGACTGTGAGGGGGACTGCTGAGATGACTACTGGGAATATAGCCTTGTTTAATATCATGATTCGTTGCATTGTTTCTATATCTATCAGTCTTTTGGTTATGGTTGTCCGGGCATGAGAATGGGTCTGGTGATTGTTTGGTCCTTATTGGTCATGTCAGTTTGGATTTGAATGGTGCAGACCTAGGTGATTTAGTTGGTTTTGAGGTCTCGAAGGTCTTGCTCGGGGCCATGCGGTTAAGTCGCGGGACTCCAGGAGGAAGCGATTGTTATGTTCGGCTCGAGGATAGCAGCTGGAAGCTGAGTAGTTGACAGATGGATTGGAATCTCGCTATCTATAGTAGGGTTATGTTTTTCCAGCTTCTTGTGTTCGGAGGAAAGACAGAGCAGACATGTGATCTTCAGAGTTGGGGTGCAGACCCAACACAGGGCTAGATAGTTGAGGTTTTTGGCAGCATGTATGGCAGTGTGGGAATGCACAATAGGATCCTTGTGGTGTGATTGCCTTGAGATGAGATCATGGGTCTGCTTTCTTTGAATATAGTCAGGACAGATGTTAGTTGACTGCTTCAGGTAATTAGGGAAGTGAATTGGGAACAACAACTTCTGTGTATCTCTAATGTATCCCAATTATGAGAAAGATTCCTTTTGTATTTATGAATGATTTTCATGATGAAATGAGAGTTGGCGATTTACAGGAGAGGAGTGTGAGTGTCCATTTGTTTCTAGATAGAAAGTTGGTGTCATGGATGGACTGTCAGAATTATTTCTTGTGCATCTACATGGGGTTCTAAATGATTATAAGTGGTTATGATTGGAAGTTTATGATGTCACCATCTAAGATTCAGAATCTTGTTGAGTTGTTTAGTCTTTATATGGAAGATCATCTTGTGTTGTGTTATACCTTCTAAGAGTCAGATATGGTATGTGCATTGTTGATCCGGTTTGGAATATGGGTAGGTTGCAATACCAGTTGATGGTTGTTTGAACCCTAAGTGGGGGAGAACTGGGTATTCTTCTTAGAGGAGCACTGATATATTTGAGTCCATGGTGTCGGATGAATGGTACATAGGAGTTTGCGGTCCGGGTATGCGAAACTTTGATTCATAATTTAGGCAAGATAGGAACTGCAGAACAGGTCTTCATCAAGTGTAGGTATTCAAGAATGCAAGAGTGTTCTTCAAGGAAAGAAGTTGTTAATCAAGGGGCTCGTTGTGGCCAGTGGTTCCTTTCGAGAATGTTGAGGAATAGGCCAAGAGACGTCTGGGTCTCTCAGGTTAAGTATCAGTTGTGAGGGATTTGTCAACTAGTTGTATAGATTTCTATTTATAGTCAAGATTGGGCAGTTTTCGATCGGTAATTTGGTTCAAGAGATGGGCATGTTCAGCTCACGGGGGTTTTGCTTCAGTAGTGTATTGGTTGTTAGATTAGGTGTCAATGCATTCTCGATAAATTGGATATTTCGTTCTTCATCAAATCAGAGATTCTTCAAAAGTTTTGAGTTGTATCAGTTGAAGTTCAATGGATTCATTAGCCTATCGCCAAGTTCGGCTAGATCTCGGAAGATGTCCATGGTTTTTGCAACAATTCTGGTTAACTCTAAAAGTTTTATCGAGCTAGTTACGTATTGATGGGATCTGTTTCAGTCGTTCATGGGGATGTTTATGTTTGTGATTAAGGGTCGTCATTTCATTAGATCTACTAACACTTCATCTTTGGGTAAGGTCTTGAGGAAGCAGAAATGCAGTAGATCCAGGATTGGTTATGGGATTCTCTTGAGGGTGTGTATGGTGATAAGCTCATTAGATATTCTCATGAGGGATGTATATAGGGTGAGTATGATAGCATGAGAGTACTTGGCTTAATTTGTTGGCATGGATTTTAATTAGTTTGTAGCCTTTACATTGGAACAAGAGTACAACCACATATCTCATTCTGGTTGTGTGCGACCATGATTTCATTTGGTTTCACGTTGGTAGTAGCCTGTACTGTGAAGGGAATTGTGTGTGGTGAAAGAGTATGGTATGTGTTGTGTTCGATTAGCATTGATAGGGATGATGATTGAGTTCCTGCAAGACGGTGGATTGATGGCTGAGTATTTTAGGCCTTTGTGGTGATGGTTGTGAGTATTCAAGCTAGTGATGGAATGACGGCAAGATCGGTGTGGTACCGTGAATTTATCGTTTTAGTGGTTAGGAAGTGTCGAAATGTATCATGAACCAGTGGCCATATGTTTCTTATGGGCGGGACTCGGTAGTCATCTGATTGAGACATTTAAGTCTCAAGATTGTTAGTCTTATTGGCATGCTTGGGATCGGTAGTCCTTTGGGAGGCCAAGATATTGGGAGCATTCCAGACATGGGCTGAGGGTCGGGAAGGGCATTCCAGACTTATGTTGTGGGCTTGGAGGAAATCCAGACTTATGTTGAGGACCTTGTAGGGGTATTCTAGACATAGGTGTGTGCCTAGCGTTCATTTTTGTTTATTTTCTGAGCCCAGTTAATGGTTATCAGATCGAGGGTAAGCTCGGGCATGGTTATAGGATAATTGAATTGAGGGTAGACTCGAGTGTTGCCAGCAGATGGCAGGGTTGTTGAGCCGAATGAGTGCTTGGGTCAGTCTAGTATGTGACTGACTAACTTCTTTTCAGGTCTTGTCAGTGCATTTATCTGTTAAGTATTCTTCCCGCATGTTTTGATGGTGTTCCTAGTCAGGGAATAGGGGTAGGTACGATAAACACATGATTGCCAGTCTTAGAGTATCGTTTCTTAAGTTTAGAATCGAGGGGTCCCCGGTTTCTGGAAGTATATTGATGGAGTTAGTTGTGAGTATAGTTTGAGGATTCAATGGTTGTTTGGTTCTTGCTGGTAGTTAGGTCTTCAATAAGAGAGAGAAAGATAGTCGTTACGATTGAGTAACTTCAAGTTATTGGTATATTATACCATTTTGAGTGGTTGCCAAGGTTGGCAAGGTAGCTTACAGGCTGGATTTGCCTGAGGAGCTCAGTCAGATTCACAGCACCTTCCATGTTTCCCTGCTTCGGAAGTGTGCGGCTGATGATTCAGCAATTATTCCTTTAGATAATATTCAGAGTGATGATCGCCTAAACTATATGGAGAGACCAGTGGTGATTTTGGATCGGAAGACGAAGGCCTTGCGCAACAAGGTGGTGTCTTTGGTTAAAGTTAAGTAGCAGCATCGGAAAGGTTCGGAATGGACATGGGAACCCGAGTCAGAGATGCAGGACCATTACCCTGAGTTGTTCACAGCAGTGGACTTCGAGGAAGAAGTCTAGTTCAAGTGGGGGAGAATTGTAACATCTTGACTTCCAAGTATTCAATTTTATACCCTTGATATGAGAAATGTTGGCAAAATGGGTTCCTTGTGACATTTCAGGAAAATGTTTAACCATCAGAACGTTATGCGTCCATAAGGAACGCATGTCGTTCTCGACGCTATGTGTCCATGCAGAACGCAATGCGTTCTCGGCCAGAACTTAAACCCTAATTTTTAGGGTTTAGGCGCTATATATTCATAATTAACTCCCAATACTCTTCCCTTTCATTAGCCTCCAGCCCCATTTCGACCCTTTTGAAAACCCTAATTAGTTTTGAGCATTCTTGAGCCTTTGGTGTGTATTTTGGTGTTCCTAGAGGAAGGAGAACGAGAAGAGAACCAATTAGAAGCTTGGAACAACATTGGATCCAGAAGCTTTGCACCCTCCTACATCTATGAGAGGTATAAAGTTTATACCTTGAGGTTTATTTAATTAGTTCTAGTTTGTATGATGTTATTATGAGCTTTGTCCCAAATAATGGCGTTCTTGAGGATGACATGCTCTAGACCCAAGTGGATTGTCCTTCCAGATGTTTTAGAGTGTCTAAGGTTATAAAAATGCAATCTTGATTGTTAGTTTTCCCTCCATGCATGAGTTATAGTGTCTTAATGAGTTAAGGAGTAAGGGTTTTGTTACTAGGCACTTATTAGCCATGCAAGACCATAAGTTGGAAACTTTGTGGTTGAACACTTTATTTTAGGGCTAGATCTGGAATTTAAGAAAAACAGCTTAAGGATTAAGCTCTTAATGGAAGAAACAGGAAACAGCTGGAGAACGTTATGCGTTCTTCTGGAACGCAATGTGTCAGGAATGTTATGCGTCCTTTCTGGACGCTATGCGTTCTCAAGCTGAGTTGACTCGGTTGACTTTTTGACTTTAACCAAGTTGACCTAAGGGTATTTTGAGTGGTTTTTGAGATTGGTCAATATTTTGTGTATAGGTGACCAGCTGAGCTGACATTCGGAGTTGTGTCGTGTTCAGCGATCATTTTAGGCTGAGAGGTGAGTTATTCCTCACTGTACTTGTGGGTCGAAGGCAACAATGTCGGCCCTCTTGGTTATGTATCCTAGTATAGAGGATTTTACTATGTTGTAGTGATTTGTTAGATCTGTATCCTGGTATAAGCTGGAAGAAGAGAGTATGGATGTACGTTGGGCGTACAATAGGAGTACGTTGGGCATACTGACTAGAAGAAGTCGCGTTTTTAGGATGTTAGGCTGGGTGTAATTTAAGATACGCTGGGCGTACCCCCGTAGTGCAAAACCCAATTTTCGTGGTTTTGAACCCTATTTAAGGACTCTAACCTCACAGGGTCCTTCGTAACATCAGCCTCCACCATCTTGAGCTTCTAACTTGAAACCCTAGCCCCCTAGAGCAAATCTTGAGCCATTTTATGTGTTTTGGGTGCATTTTTTATGAAAGAGAAGTTCAAGATTGTTGATTGTTGTTAGAAATAAAACTTATATGATCGATTAGATTCAAACAAGTAAAAGAATCAAAACACAAAATGAAGATCAAAGTTGTGTCGAATGATTAACAAGCGCAGCCTTAGAAGAGCTCGATGAAGAACTGCTGCTGTAAAAGAATGTGTAGTGTTTACAAGATTGACGATTACAAGATATGGTACATGCATGCACTTTAAATAGTAAAACCCTAATAATAAATAACTGGGTAGACAGGCCCAAACCGCTATACAAAACATGGACTAAGTAATAAAACAATTGATGCAATCCAGATGACCCAACAATCTCCCCCTTTGCGTCAATTGAGGCAGGAGACCTTCACGGTTGTGTTCGTTTTTATGTCTTGAAGAGTTTGGGCATGTTACTGATTAGCGTACTGCGAAAGGATATGTACCATCTGATCATATCTGAAAAACACTTCTTCGCAGCATCATCATTCGCTTTACACTGACCAGTAATCTCCAAAACATAATTCAAGCACGTGGTGGAGAACAGATGTTTATCTGGCAGAGCGAATAGACATTTCTGGAAATCTCCTCTTTCTTTAGTTCCTCGTTGAAACATCACAGTCCAGTTATATTTTTCAATTTTCCCCATCTTCATCTTTTCAACGTCATTCGCAAAACCTTGGGGAAGGACTGTTGGTTTCTTTCGTAGCACAGAAGCAATTTCAACATCTAACTTCGCTACTTCATAGATGTACGAAAACAACATCCTTTTGATGTGAGCCACGAGGGGTTCATATTTCTTCTCATATTACATCAGAAGATGCAGCAGAGTGATCCAATAAAATGGATTCAAACATGGCAGATCTGCGAGCGAGAATTCAAACACTGAATTCGTAGAGCCTCGAGAAGTTTTAAATTTGACATTGACAAAACTCTCAGTTTTTATCGGCCCAATAACCTTGACAGTTGTTATCTTATGTGAACTCCAAGTATGGTATTGTGGCTTGCCATGCTTCAAGTATAAAGTCATCAAGTATTTATCCACATTCACATCCGAATCGGGAGCATTCGCAATCACATCAAAGCTACAAAACAAAAAGGCTTTCGGTGTGATGAGGAAATCCAGTTGTGAATCTTGTGTGTTCTCCACTTCAAAAGAAGTAACCGGCTCTAACCAATGAATGCTCGGATTGTCAACTGATTCGTTCAAAATACTCTCCATGGACCAAGGAGGAAATAACAACTTTTTAGCATCTAAAGCAGTCTGAGCATCACGAAGCTCTTTTTCTCTTGCTTCAGCTGCTCTTGCGATTCACAAATTTTCATCAAGAACAACATCACGAGCTTTTCATTTCAGTGTCTCGTTTTCGTCTTCTTCATCATCATCATCATCATTAACAAACTTTTCCTTTCCCTTTGATTTTGATCGCGAAGCTTCATTATCCATCAGATCAGATCCCTTTGTCTTTTCAGCTTCACCAGAAGTTCCAACAGCTTTCTTGGGTTCTTTCGTAAAATGTTTATCAGTTTCTCCTCCTTGTTTCGGAAGTGAGCCAAACTTCGAAACACCCTCAAGCTTGTTTAGCATTGCGAACGCATGCCTAAGTTTATCTGCCAGATGCTTCCGTACGGTGATAGAGATTAAGGAATCACGAGTCTCAATGAGATCAGAAAGTAAGGTGTTCACATCGGCAACACAACTCTTCATTACAGCTTTCTCAGACTTAAGCTCGTCAATCTCCTTATTAGCATGTGCCAGCTTGACAGATAGAACCTTTACATTCTCTGTTTTGACGGCCAGCTCATCCATGATTTTGTTCTCTAGAGCCAAATCTTCTTGAAGTTTGTCTCTTTATGAAGAGATGGAGGTGTGAAACTCAGTGTTATCTGTCTGAAAGCCAGTTCGAACCTTCTCTAGAGCTTCTTTCTCAGTACGAAGGGTAGTTCCAAGACTCGTGACAGCTGCATTAGCTTTAGCAGTGTTTGTTTCGAAAGAAGTCTGGAAGTTACCCATAAAGGTTTTGACATCAGAAATTAGTTTATCGACTTTTTCGGTCGCTTCCTTGCATGTGGTAGCAGAATCCTCCACAGCTTTGTTCGCTTTCTCCAGATTCGCAGCATGCTCTTTGGTGAGAGTGTGAAGAAATGCCTTGACAGTTTCCTGAGAATAAGCACTGTTGGACGAAGCTTTGGTAGACTCAATCAATGAATCCAAATTCTCATTTATGGCCTTGAATTGCTTTTGAGTAACTGGAGTGTCATCGTCGCTCTCTTCTTGAACATGGAAAGGATTATAGATAAAATCTCCGAAATTGGCTACATCAACACCAAAAAGTGTATCTGGATCATCTTGTCCAAGAGGTGAGATGGGTGGTGTAGAATGACCAAGAGTGAAACCTGAAGCACCTGCCCCCGCATCAGATGCGTTGACAGAAACTGGAGGTTCACCAGTGGCTGTGGTTGTGGTTGCTGTTGAATCTGTGAACAATGGATTTGACTGTGCGAGAGTAGTTTTCGGTTGCGAGACACTTGGCGGACATGGTGCGATGGTTATTGGAGTGGTAGTGGCAATAGGAGAGTGAGGAGGAGTAAAGTGAAAGAAGTCATCAGTAATTGGAACTGATGTAGGCATTTGAAATGTTACCTCAGGGTTCGTGGGAATTGGCTACGAAACTTGAGGGTGTGAAGTTGCAGCAGTATCATCTGTCTCATGTTGAATTGGCTCTAGAATGTCCGAGACAGTATTGGACTCCGAATCACTGTGATCACTTAGCGTTGGAGTTCGTGGCCTGCGAGCAGATCACTTTATCTTCTTCTTTTGTTTTTAGAGTGGTTCAGATGTACCAACCTTCGCAGCTCTTTTCTTTCCACCCTTCTTTGGTTTGTCAGCCTCTTCAAGTGTCGTTCGTACTGCATCGGTCATGGAGCGAAGACTAGAGACTAGTAGACTGTGATAGGTTTGCAGGACTTCATTCGCAGCTGGGACATTGCTAAGCATAGATTCCAGAATTGATCCAATAAAGTTGAATCTAGAAGTATCTGCGAGAATGATGTTGTCTTTTCAGCTTCACCAGAAGTTCCAACAACTTTCTTGGGTTCTTTCGTAAAATGTTTCTCAGTTTCTCCTCCTTGTTTCGGAAGTGAGCCAAACTTCGAAACACCCTCAAGCTTGTTTAGCATTGCGAACGCATGCCTAAGTTTATCTGCCAGATGCTTCCGTACGGTGATAGAGATTAAGGAATCACGAGTCTCAATGAGATCATAAAGTAAGGTGTTCACATCGGCAACACAACTCTTCATTACAGCTTTCTCAGACTTAAGCTCGTCAATCTCCTTATTAGCATGTGCCAGCTTGACAGATAGAACCTTTACATTCTCTGTTTTGACGGCCAGCTCATCCATGATTTTGTTCTCTAGAGCCAAATCTTCTTGAAGTTTGTCTCTTTATGAAGAGATGGAGGTGTGAAACTCAGTGTTATCTGTCTGAAAGCCAGTTCGAACCTTCTCTAGAGCTTCTTTCTCAGTACGAAGGGTAGTTCCAAGACTCGTGACAGCTGCATTAGCTTTAGCAGTGTTTGTTTCGAAAGAAGTCTGGAAGTTACCCATAAAGGTTTTGACATCAGAAATTAGTTTATCGACTTTTTCGGTCGCTTCCTTGCATGTGGTAGCAGAATCCTCCACAGCTTTGTTCGCTTTCTCCAGATTCGCAGCATGCTCTTTGGTGAGAGTGTGAAGAAATGCCTTGACAGTTTCCTGAGAATAAGCACTGTTGGACGAAGCTTTGGTAGACTCAATCAATGAATCCAAATTCTCATTTATGGCCTTGAATTGCTTTTGAGTAACTGGAGTGTCATCGTCGCTCTCTTCTTGAACATGGAAAGGATTATAGATAAAATCTCCGAAATTGGCTACATCAACACCAAAAAGTGTATCTGGATCATCTTGTCCAAGAGGTGAGATGGGTGGTGTAGAATGACCAAGAGTGAAACCTGAAGCACCTGCCCCCGCATCAGATGCGTTGATAGAAACTGGAGGTTCACCAGTGGCTGTGGTTGTGGTTGCTGTTGAATCTGTGAACAATGGATTTGACTGTGCGAGAGTAGTTTTCGGTTGCGAGACACTTGGCGGACATGGTGCGATGGTTATTGGAGTGGTAGTGGCAATAGGAGAGTGAGGAGGAGTAAAGTGAAAGAAGTCATCAGTAATTGGAACTGATGTAGGCATTTGAAATGTTACCTCAGGGTTCGTGGGAATTGGCTATGAAACTTGAGGGTGTGAAGTTGCAGCAGTATCATCTGTCTCATGTTGAATTGGCTCTAGAATGTCCGAGACAGTATTGGACTCCGAATCACTGTGATCACTTAGCGTTGGAGTTCGTGGCCTGCGAGCAGATCACTTTATCTTCTTCTTTTGTTTTTAGAGTGGTTCAGATGTACCAACCTTCGCAGCTCTTTTCTTTCCACCCTTCTTTGGTTTGTCAGCCTCTTCAAGTGTCGTTCGTACTGCATCGGTCATGGAGCGAAGACTAGAGACTAGTAGACTGTGATAGGTTTGCAGGACTTCATTCGCAGCTGGGACATTGCTAAGCATAGATTCCAGAATTGATCCAATAAAGTTGAATCTAGAAGTATCTGCGAGAATGATGTTGGTGGTATGGAAAATCTTAATAGCAGTCATACATGAATCTTCTAGAACTGGGATATTAAGCCGATCAATAGCCCTTCGAACAACGAGAGTCCAAAAAAGAGCACATGAAATCTCGTTGTGGCGTGTAGTTGAAAGAGTACTTTGGACAATTTGAGCCCAAAGAACTGAACCATAGTCGAGATTCAGACCGGAGTAAATGCCATACATGATGGTCATGAACAGTTTACTAGCACATTCGGATCCTGTTACCCTTTTAGATAAACTTCTCAATAGAAGGGTAAACATGGCATTCCACAATGGCGGGAGGTTTGGCTTCTTGAACTTTGAGACGGAGGTCAAAACCTCCTTGTATCCCATTTGATAAAACATCTCTAAGATTGCAGAGTTAGGGATGGATTCTGGATCGACAAAGGCAGGACCTTGAGGAAGCCCTAGCAGGCTACAGAACTGGGATTTGGTGATGTGGTTTTTCTTGTTAAAGATCTAGAACGTAATCATCTCCTCCACTTTTTGGTAGCTTGTTGTTGAATATGCCTTGGACAAATGAACCAAGGGTACAATTTCAGACTTCGTAAGGGTCATTACCAGTGGTGAATATCGCAAGCACTCGACGATTGGCTGAAGAAAAGCATCGTACTTAGACTGGTCAAGGTCCATAATGAGATTTTGACTTGCCTTGAGGTTGAGAATTGTTGATTGTGCCGTCTGTTCAGCGTTTGAAGGGGTTTCAGAAGAAGCTGCCATGGTTGCTTGGAGAAGGAGATGAAGAATAGAGAGAGAAATCGTTGAGAATATTTTGAGGTGTTTTGAAAGTAGTAATGACCATTGAAATGTCGAAAACCCTTTATACCATTTGATAGGAGAGAGAAATCCGGCGGTTGGTTGCATCAAACACTGAAAAGTCGCCTAAAAAGGCATGAGTGACAGTTGTGACGAGGGGTAACGTGTGTCAGGCGGCATGACATCTGCATCAGTTTCAAATTTTCATGCGTCCAAATCTTATCTGTTTAATATGTCGTTTCAGTTACGCCCTTTCGCAACCGATTCAGTTACACCCTTTCGCAATTAATCGTCATCGATTGTTCTGCGAAACTGAAAGTAATCATGAGTACCACGAACCAGACTTTGGTAAATCACAAGAATCTTCGTTCGAGAGTGTGCCAAAGATAAAGAAATAAATCAACATTATTATATGGGATTCTAGTGATGTCATCTAAGACATAAAGCAGATGGATCCCGGGCAATGATCGCTTCTTTCGGAGTCAAGAGAGACTCTAAAGTGTCTGTGTGGTTTCCCGTTGAATTACGGTCATCTATTTGTTGAGAAACAGTGAAAGACTTCTTTTCATTATCCTTAAAGGGTGGCTTCCTCTTCAACCAAACTATGAAACTTGACATAAGTCTGAATGTTCGGATGAAGTACTTGTCTGGCCAGTGTATCCTTAAGAACAAGTAAGCTTTCGAATTATTTTTGGTGGCTGGATAAATGTAGAAATCTCAAGAAAAAATAAAAAATGGATCTTATAGGTAGAAAATTCTTAGGTCTAGAGCATTTCGTTAAGATCTCGCAAAAATAAAAAGAGATTTCATGGTACAAGCCATGAAGGTGGACATTCGTTAATTCGTTGGTGAACAAGTTAGAACATTTAAATTGTTCACCGTCAAATATCTGTTGGATTTTGGGTTTCACTCAATTCCTGGTAATAACGAATTTAAGATCATAAACACAGATGTTGTGTAACCATAAACCTCAGTGGTAATATCTGAGAGTCTCAATGGTTATAATTATGAATGCGAAAGCGATGGAGAAATAGTTGGAGATGGTTCCAAAGGAAAATGTACCTCTGCTATACGAAAGTGACTAAGCAGTCAACTCTTAACTCAATGTGAGAAGAGTAAGGTAGCTCATTACTTATGTGAATGAACAGCCTTATTGGGAGGAAACGATTGGTATTATCGAGTCATCAAGGCTTTAACATAGAGTCTTTGAGGCTTCGGACTACATGCAGCAGTATGCTTCTAGGGACACTTAACTAGTGCATAGATTAGGAAATTTATACCTGCCCCATCATTCATAATTGAGATCACCAAGATATGTGCCTTCAAACCAGCTCAATTATCTAATATTTTTGGTATTTTTGAATATTTTATGAAAAGAAATAAGTAATGAAAATAACGAAAATATTTTTGCATTTTTGTTTTTCTGAAAAAGAAATAAAAAAAAACAGAAAGAAATAAAATATTTTTGGATTTTCAATTTTCAGAAAAAGAAATAAAAACATAAATAATAATAATAATAATAAACACGAAATATATAAAAGTATACAAGAAGCTCCGAAACTTCAAATTGCGTTCGCGGATGAACAGTTGACAGCGAATTACTACGAACTTTCGCAGATGAACAGTTGACTGCGAATTATTACGAACGTTCGCACCGATTCACAGCTCAAACAATACTTTTCTAATGCGATGATAGTTTTGACACTGATTCAGCCTCAATCATTCCCAAGCCTTGAAGAATATGATTAAAGGTTTGTTCAGACAAGGCTTTAGTGAAGATGTCGGCCAGCTGATCAGCGGATCTAACAAAGTGTATCACGACATTTGTATCTCCCACATGATCTTTGATGAAGTGATACCTCAGTGCGATGTGTTTGGTCTTTGAATGTTGCACTGGGTTGTGACAAATGCGAATGGCACTCTCAGAATCGCAATACAAGGGGATTCGCTTCATATTGATACCATAGTCACGAAGCTGACTTTGAATCCAGATAACTTGTGAGGTACAAGAGGCAGCGACTATATACTCTGTTTCAACAGTTGATAAAGAGACACAGGTTTGTTTCTTTGATTGCCAACTAACAAGTTTTCCATCAAGGAATTGACATCCTCCCGTTGTACTTTTCCGATCTAAACCGCAACCTCCGAGATCAGCATCCGAAAACGCTTGTACAAAGAAACATGAGCTTGATGGGTACCAAATTCCTAGTGAGGAGGTTTGTTTAAGATACCTGAATGTGTTCTTCACACCGGTCATGTGAGGTTCGCGAGGATTCGCTTGAAACCTGGCACAATAGCAAACAGAAAACACGATGTCTGGATGACTAGCGGCTAGATACATCAATGACCCTATCATTTGACGATAGAGTGTCATATCAGCAGTCGGTTTGTCCAGAGATGGTGTTAGTTTCGTTCTGAATGCCATTGGAACCTTCACCTTCGAATCTCCCACCATTCCAAACTTAGAAAGTAAAGTCTTTGTATAAGCCTCCTGATTGATAAGGATACCTTCCTGACTCTGTCTTATATTCAAACCAAGGAAAAGTTAATCGGACCCTTGGAGCTCATCTCAAACTTAGTTTCCATCAACTTTCGGAACTCAGCAGTTAAGTTGGGGTTAGTTGATCTGAAGATGATGTCAGCAACATAAATTTGGGCGATCATCAAGTGGTCACCATCTTTCTTGCGGAAGAAGGTTGAGTCGAACGATCCTTGTTTAAATTTAGCCTATTTTAAAAAGCGAGTAAGAGTTTCGTACCACGCTCTTGGAGCTTCTTTAGACCATAAACTGCTTTGTCGAGAATGTAACAGTGGTTCGGATATTTCTCATTTACGAACCCTGTTGGTTGTTCCACATACACTGTTTCTTCAAGTTCCCCGTTCAGAAAGGCACACTTAACGTCCATTTGAAACACTTCGAAGTTCTTGTGAGCTGCATACGCCAGAAAGATGCAAACAGACTCCAACCTTGCAACTGGTGCGAAGGTTTTTTTGTAGTCAATGCCTTCTTCTTGATAATATCCCTTAACAATGAGTTATGCCTTGTTTCGTATCACATTTCCCTCTTTGTACAGCTTGTTACGAAATACCCATTTTAGACCAACGACAGATGCATCCTTTGGAGTGGGAATACGTCCCCAGACCTTGTTTTGTTCAAATTCATTGAGCTCCTCCTGCATTGCTTGTACCCAATCAGAATGATCAAGAGCAATCTGAACATTTTTAGGTTCAATTTTGGAGATAAACGAGTTGAACATGCAATATTCCACTTTAGAGAATAACGCAGTCTTCTTCTCCTTCTGCTGTGCTCTCGTAAGAACTCCTGAAGATGATTCTCCAATTACTTGTGTTTTGGGATGATCTCTGGTCCATTTGATCAAAGGAGGGTAATTTGGATCATATGTTGGATCCAGTTCAGTATTTACATCCTCAAAATCAGATTGCACATCTGAATCATCATTGTTATTTTCATTCCCCCCCCCCTCGAATGATGTATGTTCCTCTTCTTCTGGAATTGGATTCTCCCCCTAGAATTGACTTTCGTGGGTCACCTGAGGAGTTGAATGCTCCCCTTGGAAAGGTGTAGTAGGTGTGGAGGTTGATGTAGAACCCTCCCCCTGAAATGGAGCATTCGCAGCTTGTGGATCTTTCGGATTCTGAGTTTCGCTTTCAATATTCTTGGCAACTTCATCAATAATTTTCTTTAATTCATCCTCCTTGTTGTCTGCTACTTTGGATTCGGAAGATATTGCTTTCTCCGGCTCATCAAATAAGTTCATGAATTCATCGTAGAGATTCGAGAGTGGAATCGTTGTTGGATTCTGCTTGGGAAAGATCTCCTTTGATTGACAGTCATTCTTCTGATACTTCTTTAAATAATTGTCATCAAATGTGACATAGTAGGTTTCTTCTATCTTTTTGTACTTTTTGTTGAGAACCCTATACGCCTTAGAAGTCAGAGAATACCCCAAGAAAATACCTTCGTCAGCCTTCACATCGAATTTGTTCCTTTGCTCTTTAGAATTAAAGATAAATCACCTGGAACCAAACACATGAAAGAATTTGACATTAGGTTTTCGATTATTTATAATCTCATAGGGGGTAACAGAAAATTGTTTATTAAGGATTGATCGATTTTGTGTAAAACAGGCTGTTCTAATAGCATCCGCCCAAAAGTAAAGTGGCAGATTGGCAAATGACAGCATGGTTCTCGCAGCTTCACACAAAGATCGGTTTCGTCTTTCAACAACCCTGTTCTGTTGAGGAATGTAAGGAGCCGAAAAGTTATGAGTTACTCCTTTCACAGTTAGGAATTCTTCAAACGCTTGGTTTTTGAATTCCAAACCGTTGTCACTGCGAATGTTACGAACCAAATTTCGCAGTTGAATCTCTATCTGCTTTATAAAATCCTTGAGCTTGGGAGTGGCTTCTGATTTTTGCTTAAGAAAATGCACCCAGGTAAATCTAGAAAAGTCATCAAAAATTACAAGTATATATTTGTTACCACCAATGCTTTCAATTCTTAAAGGACCACAAAAATCTATATGCAAAAGTTCAAGTGGTTCTATGACTTTCGTATTCACAACAGTTGGATGACTCTTCCTGCTCTGCTTCCCATTTCGCAGGCTGCACAAAGATGTTCTTTATCGAACTTCAAGAGAGGAAGCCCTAGCATATGATCACCAAGAACAAGTTTATTGATGTCTTTAAAATTGAGGTGTGAGAGTCTTCGGTGCCATAGCCAGCTATCATCTGTAGAAGCTTTCGTAACTAGGCAGATGGCAGGCTTCCCTTTGATGGGGTTCAGATTGAGTGGATACATCTCGCCTTTGCGCTTTGACTTTAGAATGACTGATTTGGTCTTCTTTTCAATAATCTTCGATCCCTCTTCGTCGAACGAAATTTTCAATCCAGTACCTACAACCAACTGTGAAACACTTATGAGGTTGTAGTGTAGGCCTTCCACGAACGCTACCTTGCGAATGGAAAATTCTCCATTCGTGATCATTCCATAACCCTTGATTTCTCCAAGTGAATTGTTGTTGTACTTCACTCTTCCTCCATCCTTTAGTGATCAAAACTCTCTCAGCTCTTCCTTCCTCCATGTCATGTGACGCGAGCAGCCACTGTCAATGTACCATTCAGAGTCAAACTGCTCGTCACGAATCACCTACAAAAATCTAAGAGATTTAGGAACCCAAAGTTGTTTGGGTCCACGTGAGGTTCTCATAGGAAAAGTAATTGCAACATCAACTAAATAAGATCTTTTGATTAAGGTGGAGTTATCTTTCTTTGTGATCTTAAAAACAGTGATCCTATTATCTTTTGAGTTTTTATCCTTTGTGGATATTTTCTTCTCAACTCTCTTTGGGTTAGTTTCGGACCTCTTGAAAGGAATCTTGGGCTCTGAAACTATCTTTCCTTTGCCCTTAACATCTTTCAATGTCTTAACAGAATGTGAAGCATTCTTGTTAGGAGAGAAATGAGATTTTGACTTCTCTGAAGGTTTCGCTTGATTTGGAAAAGAGGGTCTTTGAAAAAAAATTTGTTTTAAAAGCTAAGGAAACTAAGATTGAGTTCGTGAAAAACTCCTAGGGTTCGCATGTGAAGAGACTTTTGCATTTGGATTGGATGATTTTTCTTGATAAACGAAGTTGGGATTTTTGGATCTCCAGAAATGCTTTCTTTCCTTCAGATTTTTGTTATATCTCGCATTTCTTTGACGTTTTTGATATGCGAAGTGCTCAGAGGATTTATGAACATTAGCCCTAGATTTTGGCTTTCTAATGGGAGTTTCGGTCTGTACAGATGATGTATCACTTGGAACATTCTTGGTTCCACTTGGACTCCCTTTTTCATAGCTTGAGTTGACTTTGTTCAGCGGTTGTGCTACATATCTGCCCTTCGTCTTCCAAGAAGTCATTTCAGAGAGACCTTTGGTTTCATCTGCATTGTCGATGGGAGCTTACCATAAAAATTCATCACAACCATCTTTATTGTCTTCTTCGACCAGGGACGTTAGTTCTATAGTCTGATTTTTATTTAGTCCCTTAGTTGAGAAAACCTGATTAGGAACAGTTTGAACCTTTAGGGAAAACAGTTGCTTTTTCTTTAAAAACTTTTGATTTATTTTCAGAAACACGTGCAAACTCAACTGAATTTTCATAAATTAAGACTTTCACAGGTCCAAGTTCGCTTTTAACAAATTCTGAGCAATCAACCTCATCCTCCACAAAGATTTCACTCATATCACTATCATCATCGAATTCAGATGTATTTTCAATATTAAGTTTATTTTCTGAACTCAACTTAGTGTTTAATGAGTCAAACTTCCGTACAGTATCAGATTTAATTTTCTCTTTGTCATTTTCATCCAAAAGCTGTTTCAACATATTTTTGTGATCTTTGGACGGTATGTAAGATTCAGTTTTGTTCAGTCCTATTCTGTAAGCATCCGAGACTTCGTCAGATCAGACGATGGATTCGCACCTGTAACAATCTTCATCGATTTCGTCCTCTTTCAATTTTAGAAAGGGCAAAATCATCTTATGATTTTTCTTTCCAATTTCACAATCAAGATGTAACTGGGTAATATTAAAATAAAGTCTTTTAGCAATTAAACAAAAAATGTTTCGCTGTTTTAAAAGCCCCAAATTATATCTTTGCAAATAAATCAACTCATCCCTATACCTATCCAAATCAGACTCTAACTTTTCAATCCATATGCGCCACTCCTCACTTTTGTTCGAAACCCTGCCGAGTTGATCGGTTAACTTAGAATTATTCAAACGGGTTCTTTTTAAACTTTCGCTGAAACTAGAGACTGTATATCTTCAATCATCTAATTCAGTTTCATACCGATATAGAGGAATATTTAGAGATTCAAGAATAGTGTGTACTTTATTAATCACCTTGTCACACTCACTGATCTGGTCGGGTCCTGGTTTCACGGCGAAACGACTGTCGGAGACAGCCGCCATCTGTAGCATATCCTCTTAGCTCCGAAGCTTCATTTTTCACCATTAAGAAACTTCCACTGAACTGCAAACCATCATCTTTCGCTACGAAGCTTCTCCCGAGAGTTGGTCTGCGAACTTCTTCGTCCTCAGATTCAGTCGACCATACTTCAACTCTGCTAAACTCATCTTCGTCTTCCTGTATAATTAAAGCAGGCATAGCATTATCAGTATTTTTCTTCTTCTTGATCTCCTCCAGCTTTCTGAGATAGTGGGTTTCATCATCCTCCTCCTCTTTCTTCTCGTTCATTCTCCTCAGCATGCACTCCTTAGCTAAATGATTTTTACCATGACAATAACTGCAGTCACATCCGGAGTCGCCCATTAGCTTTTTTTCCTTCTTCACTTCTTCCTTTTGAGAGTTGTTAGAACTCTCATCCTGCACCCTCTCAGAACTGTAGTTTCCCTGCCAGTTTCGGTTCTTATTGGGTCCAAAATTCTTCTTTGCGAATCTTTTAGGATTGGACACCATCATTGCATACTCATCCTTTGAGAGTTCACAATCGGAGAGATCAGAATCTGAAGCTTCTTCCTCTGCAACCTTCTTGCCCTTCGCAACTAGGGCTAACGATCCCATTCCAGACATTACCTTTCCTTCCTTTGTCACTTCTTCCTCGTGTGACCTAAGAATACCAACAAGCTTTGCTAGAGAGTAGTTTTTGAACTTCTCATGTGCTTTAACCGTCGACACCACAACTTTCCATTCAGATCTCAACCCATTCATGAACGTGGCTTTCTGTTCTATCAATTCACGTCCAATTTTGTGTTTCATCATCTTACTTAAAAGATGATTGTAGCGGTTGAACGTTTGATCGAGACTCTCCTCTAGCTTCTGAACAAAGTCTCCAAACTCCGAAAGCAGGAGTGTTTGAATAGAGTGCTCAAGATTTGCATCACTTGAGTAGAGTTCTTTAAGCTTATCCCAAATAGCTTTTGTTGTATCAAGGGAACTCACCAGACGAAACGTGTCTGGAGGATGAGTAAACCTAATAATCCTCATCGCTTTGACGTTGCTGATTAGCTTGTCTTTCTCATCCTGTGGCACCTCTTTGACCTGAAGAAGAAGAAGATTATTATAATCAGCTTGAGTTTTTATTTCCTTTCTTGTTCCAGTATGAGAGAACATCTGCACAGTCATGGCATCCCATATCAAAGAGCCATTGTCTTCAAGACCAAGGACATAATCTTCAAAAAGTAGTGCCCACACTTCATAATCATTCGGAAAGAGTATAGGGATCCTTGTTGTAGATCCAATGATGGTCGAGAGATTAATGGAGTTAACGTGAAAGTCGTCAGGCTGCATGTTTGTCATTCTATAAAACCTGTAAGAACCAGATGTGTAAACCTAAGATCGAGTTTAGGGTAAAATAAAGATCAAGATTCAGCGTTTGTAAACGATAAAAATGATGAAGACGACAAGCCCATATCCTACTAAAGCGGAAACCCTAATAGCTCTTTAACAGAAGAGATGTGTATGGATTACACAGTCTCCTGATCTGATACCAATTGTTAGAAATAATACTTATATGATTTATTAGATTCAAACAAGTAAAAGAATCAAAACACAGAATGAAGATCAAATTTGTGTCGAATGATTAACAAGCACAACCTTAGAAGAGCTCGAAGAAGAACTGCTACTGTAAAAGGTTGTGTAGGGTTTACAAGATTGACGATTACAAGATACGGTGCATGCATGCACTTTAAATAGTAAAACCCTAATAATAAATAAACGGGTGGACAGGACCAACCCGCTATACAAAACATGGACTAAGTAATAAAACAATTGATGCAATCCATATGACCCAACAATTGTTAAAGCTCAAGCTTGTGGATCTAGAGCTTACATTGTTTTTCTCAACTGTACGAGGTATAAATCTTAAACCTTGATGATGTATTTGTTAGATCTAACTACTTTTGGGTTTTATGAGCTTTTTGGTCCCATAATCTTGGTATCCATAAGTATGGCTTATTCTAATGCAAACGAATTGTCCTTTTGGATGTTTTTCGGTGTTTTGAGTCATAAAAATGTGTGACAACCGTCAAAATTCGAGTCGGTCCTAGATTTGAATAAACTCAGTTGCACATATAGGCACGACACATACTAGAATTTGTAACTAGATGCTAAGTTATAACCTACTAGAAACTTGGAAACAAGTAGAATCGAAGGATAGTGTACTTAGATTTCACATTGGTATGTGAATTCTACAACTATTTAACTGTAATGACTATCCATATTTGGGTCATTCTTTGACTTGAACACCCTTTCATGAATCATATATACACATCATGCACATGACCTAGAAGTAGAAATTAGGTCAAAGTCTCATAAAAACTTAAGTCAAAGTTGAAAACTAGGACTAGTATACTCGATTCCTCAATTTCGCTTGAATCTCAAAACCACTACATAGAATGCCAATAAATCGATAAAAATAAATTACAAACATTATTTTTAACTAGAAAAGAGTTATGAAACTCTAACATAAATTGAAATCTCAAATAATTCAATTTATTTTGATATCCAAATATTTATTAAATCTCAATACCCTAAAAACCCTAAAAACCCTAAAATCTCAAATTTATAAACTTTAACACCTAAAAATCCATAAAATTTGGTATGGACTTTATAATATCAATTTAAAATAACTCAAATTAGTAAACTATAACCAAGGAGAAATAAAATTTAAGTCATTAGTATTTAACCTTATTTTCTAAGCAAAATATCAAGGTTTTGTGAATGAAAATTAAGATAAGGTGCATATTTTATAAAAACTTGATATTTTTATAAAATAAAATTATAATTTTATAAAGTTTAAGAGAGGGATACCCTCTCTCCATTCAAAAGTCGGATTTCTATCTCTTTCCTCTCTCTCCTCTTCCCAAGACACTCAATCAATTCCTCTCCACACTCCATTTCTCCATACTTCACTTTCTCTCTCACACTCCCTCACTTCAACTTCTCTCCATTATTCCTCTCTCTCAAAACCACGAATTTTTCCAGAAAATATGTCCAAGAACATACCTTAAACTCGAAATCTTCATCATATTGTAGTGTTCTTGAAGGTAAAATCGATTTCTACTTCACTTTTCCTTCAAGTTTTGTTATTTTTCTTACACTTTCTCCTTCTTCTACTCCATTCTACGGTAATATCATGAACATTTGCTCATACTCACGGTTTTGATGATGATGGTGGTAGGATTTCACCCAAAAACAACATGCATGTTGTAAATGGTGAAATCCAAGGACCAAAACCTAAGTCAAAATCAACATAATGCACTTTTCTACAAGTTTTGGGTGAAAATCACCACATGCACCCTATGTTTTCTATCAAAAACGATTTTTGAACATTTCAAACTCATGATTGGTCTTCAAACCAACATGCATGTGATGATCTTTAAGCTTAGAGGCTTGATCATCAAAGTTTGTTGTTAAAAAGCTTTCAAATATGTTCATGAATGATTTATTTCCAAATAAATATCTAAACCTCCTTTTCTGACCAAATCCGATTTTTCCCATATTCCCATCAACAAGACAAGACGATTTGTAAATTTCCAGAAAATAATTCATTTATCTTGATTTATTACAATTATTGCAAGAAACTAGATCAATAATTCATATAAAATACTTTGTGAGGTCTATAAATCCTAGATAAATTCCTGAATGACCCCTAAGGTAAATAATGACCTCTGATTAGGCTTCATCGATTTTTGTTACTGTTTAGCATGGGGTTGAATTTTCTTTTTGTTTAGCCCCAATAAATCATAAAACAACTTTATACAATTTGAAAAGGCTATCTAATAATTTTCGCAGCTCATACCCTATGTTTAAGACTTAGAAAAATATTTTCAGAATTTTTCATAATGCATTCCTATTTTACCCCGATTTTGGTATTTATAATGGACTAATAATGGGAAAATTATTTGTACTCATCCACAATTCATGAAAATTTACCAGAACACCTTATAATATATTAGTATGCTACATAAAAAAAATTTATGATTTTTCTCTACTGTATGCTATTTTTCTTCTATTTTCCCAAGATTAAATACACTTAAATCCATTTTTAATAAGAATAAATGCACAAAAATCATAAAATTGGGTTAAACAGTTTATAAATCTATTTTATATTTTTCCCAACTTAAGAATGTTTAATAACAGTATTACACAAAAAGTTTGGGAAATTTTGGAAACTGTTTTCTATTTATCCCTATTTTTATTAGAATAAATGCACAAAAATCATAAAATTGGGTTAAACAGTTTATAAATCCATTTTTATATTTTTCCCAGCTTAAGAATATTTAATAACAATAATACAAAAAGTTTGGGTAAATTTTGGAAATTGTTTTCTATTTATCTCCATTTTTATTAGAATAAATGCACAAAAATCATAAAATTGGGTTAAACAGTTTATAAATCCATTTTTATATTTTTTCCAGCTTAAGTATGTGTAATGGCAGTAATATAATAAGTTTGGGGAATTTTCTTAACTGGTTGCTATTTTTGATGAATTTTTATCTATTTAGAGAATTAAATATAAGAAAAATGGTTATACATATCTATAAACCATGAAGATTTATCTGGAAGTCTTTTAATGTAGTTAGAACCAAAATCTGAAGTTTGGTAATTTTTATTAACTGTTTACTATTTTTCCATGATTTTATGACTATTCAAGGAATTAAATGGTGAAAAATAGTTAGACAAATCAAAAATTCAAGAAAATTTATCTTAAGGTCTTTGACTTCAATTAAAACTGAAATGCAAAGTTTAGGAAAGTTTAGAACTAAATTGATTTATTTTTTGAATATTTAATCATTGAAACACCTCTTAAAATGTTAAATATTAACATTTCAATAATGAGAATTTTCCACTTAAATTATTATATAACAATTGATTCATTGAAATTTAATTTTCACAGAAAAATGTTTGTAACTTATCAATATTAAATTTTGACACAATATTGGCATAATTCTATTGTAGTAGTAAGTGTACTAGTGTTAGATTTCGATTTGAGACTCACTAGCGAATACCATTATTGTAGGAATCGATAGTGGTACACGTGGAACGTAGTTCAAGGCACCATTTGCATCATCTCAATGCACTATGAGTATTCACGCACTCCCCTGTTTTCGGTTTTTATGTTTTGGGGTGGAAAAGCATGTCCGAAAAGCTATTTATTATTCATTGTATTTAAATGTGAATTTAATCAAACTTGATTGCTAAATTGTGCTATATTATGCTATATATGTTTATGCATCTTGAAACATGAGGTCTTATCGTCTTAAGTCCCTTCCCTTATACTTTACTCCAACCATTAACTCTTTGAGCTAATGGTCATTATGGATAGCGCTATTAGGAATTGACAACTCCTCACTCGCCCGATTGCTTGAGTGCATGATACCATATTAATCTATGGAACGATAAGCATAGATCTTGATAGGGCATCAGTCATAGGCTTGGTTGGGAAATCATTGTTTGCTCATACACATACAAACGTGTTATTTATTATGGCAATAAACTTGTTTATTAATTATAGCAATGAACTTTGTTTCTCATTATAGCAATGAACTTTGTTTCTCATTATAGCAATGAACTTTGTTCTAATTATAGCAACGAAATTTTATTACTGGAAACTTATTTACTTGTCTTAACAATGAATTTTTTTGCTCCTTGTAGCAACAAACTTGATTGCTCATTATAGCAATGAAACTTGTTTACTCGTTTTAGCAATGAACTTTACTTCCATGAGGATATGAACGTTGCATCTCATTTCTGCAATATATTTTTATTTATGGAAAACTTCATCAAAACTTTGATTTCGATTCATGAAACCAATATTATTATTTTAATCTGTGAGTACTCACCAACTATTTTTATAGTTGACGCTCGTTTTACATGCTTTTTTAGGAATCATCGAGTAAGTGGCACTTAGGGACACATCACTTTTAGGAGCATTTGCATGTGTTGTATGTCAATTTACATTGTAATTTCGTTTAAAGGTTGTTCAAACCCATTGTAAATTTGTAATGATTTTTAATACTATGGTTGGTGTTGTCTTTAAACTTTTGCTATGAAACCCTTTGTACTGCCACGCCTCGTGTTTCCGCTTTAGCGGGGTGTGACAGGAAATGGTATCAGAGCCGAAGGTTATAGAGAATACCGGTTTTCCTTTGGAGAACCACAACTATAGCCAAAAATTTTCAAAAGGTTTTTAAAATACTGAACATACTACTGGTATAACTAATTCGAGTACACATTATTAGACTTTAATTAAGTATAGCCTGGCCAACTATGCTTAATTAAGGAAAGTTAATGTGAGGCTGGAAACGGTTATAGTAGAATTATGTTCAAAACAATTTTCAACTTAAACTTTTGAAAAACAAAATTTTTCGGTGTGCGTACGGGCATTGCATATTATAGGCATTCATCTAGATACACTTAAAAACTAAGTGCACTTTTATAACAATGCCTTTATTCAGAAATATTCTTATCCCTTATCAAGTGCTAGGTTAACCACTTAGGTTATATCACTTTCCACTCTAGGAGCAATGCACTTAGTACTGAGAAATGAGTATTCCTCGGTAGCTTTTGACTTTAGATGTAAGGTTAGCAGCTAGATACACACTAGTAATAATCTTAAGTCAAAACATATACCAATTATTCCTCAATACCTCTTCATCGTCTTCAAGAGTTACAACTAGGAAAAAGCATTTCGATACCGACACGAATGATAATTGGAGCATCGTGTAAGCAGGTAGATGAGTCGCCACTAAGTAATCACTTGGATACCATTGGCGGGCATTCCAGATTCGACTCACGAGGAGACACGGAGGTTTAACCCATACGTGAGACCTTATTACTACGCTACGATTTAGCTCTAGGTTGTTTCCACCTTGAGCTTAAAACTTAACTTAGGATGTCCCTTTGACCTCTATAAAAGGTCGTAAACTGCATTGACCCCATAAAACGTTTTTCAAACAATTTTTCTTGTCCTTTATCTTTGGGAAAAAGACACTGGTACTCGCCTTATACTCGCCTTGTACTCACCTTAGTATTTAGGTACGATCAGCTACACTAACATACTTATTCCTTACTTCTTAATTTTCCATCGAAAAATTATTTCGCTTCATCGGTTTTATTTATCATCGATAAAATATTTTATAACCACTTCATTCAACTTAGTAGACATTTCCTAACAATGTTAGCCACATTCTCGCTAAAAATCTTTTGACAACTTGCTTTAATTTAACACTTTTCTTCAAAACTCAATTTAACCAATATTGGTTTTAACATTGCTATTTCAATTTCATTTCAATCCATTTCAATGGATAGATGTGCTTTTAAGGGCATATAAACCATTTTAAACATTGTTTACCATTTTGGTATGTTTTCGAAAAACTTAGAAACATTTTCTTTTATAAAAGTGTTTAAACTTTATGCTATAAAACTTAAATATATGACGTTAAAGTTCATATTATGTGTAAAATCTTCATCAGATCTTCAAACCACTTTTGTTTTAAGACTTTTAACTACTTTCTCATTTAGGCATTGTACTTTACTTAAATGTGTTTTCTTGAAACCCAACATGGTATTTTTACAACTTTCTAATTTAAACATGTTTATAAGACATCTCTAATGCTTGTATTTCAAAACATACCTTATTTGTGTACTTTGCTTCAATATGGTTTTATAATCTATAAAGTTTTTAAAATTTATAGCATTTGAAAACTTAGTGTTCACTTTTAAATTTCCAGTGATACACTCTCAACAATGAATAATTATTCTTCTAAATATATTGAGTCTTTACCTTATCCATTTTAATCATTGGTGGACTTCAGTCTAAAAAGTCAAAATTGTCAGATTTTCAATTGCCATTTGTAGGGCTTCTTCTTTTTTTTCACAAATGGAGTTTAACTTAATAGATAACTTATGAATTTTTAGCAATCCTTAGCAAACACTTTAAAACTCCCACATGTCTATGTAACCATCAACATACATCAAATATTGAAGTTTGAAATATATCTCAACCTGGTTTTAAATCTACTTATATGTATTGTTCTTAAAATTTTAACAATAACAATCATTGCCGCCGCTACCTTCCTTTTTCTTTCCCCCGAACTTTATTTCTCGCTCTCCTTCTGATTTTAGAACTCGCACGCCATAATATTAACATAATACATTGTCTAACTTTGTTTTTGTCTATTTTGCTTCTCCTGGTATCATGTTCGTATACATAAAGACTAGAAGTCTACCATTTTGTTTTGAGCGATTAATACGTATATAGTTGTGAGGCATAATTTTAATTTAGTCAACTTTGATATATTCAATTACGCCTTTTACCATATACATCTTGTTTTTATTTTGAAATCTACAATAAACAAGTAATCCTTATTTACATTTGCTCTTTCATTCTAAATTCGGAAACTTGATTTAAACTGCAAGTTTCATTGTATTTTTCCTTATAAGTAATACACAAGATGAATACCCTTATGCTTATAATTTTTCTATATCCGAAAAATATATGTGAAGGATATGTATCCTTATGTTTCTTCTTTTCTTTAAATACATCAAAAGTTTTGAATTTTACGATTATCTATTTTCTAAATGATTGTTTTTGTAGAAACACTAAACTAAGAATGCACTATTTTCAATGATCGGTATTTTTATTCATTTCTTAAAAATAGCATTCTACTTTGCAATTTTCAGTGAGTTCCTAAACTCTCAAACTTGTTTTCATAAATATTTTGACTCCTCTTAAACTTGTATTTGTCTTGACTTAGACAATTAGTCAATTTTACAAAAAGCGTAATATCCATATTTCTATAAAAAAAATTTCCCTTAATGACGACTTAAACATTTAACTTTAATTTATCTTTTTATTATTTTACTACTTCGTTTGATCGCCACACATGTATCTTCATTATCTTATTATTACACATTTTGATAATAGTGAGATTACTTATCATTTCTAATCACTCAAATTGTTATCTAGACAAGGTGATTTAATTTATCATAAACTTGCATCGCCTCCATTTGTGACAATAACTCTCTAAATATATATATTCTTCGAATATTGTTTTATTATAGTAAGAGTAACCGTGGTAGTAAATATTGCTTCGGAAATCCTCGATCGTTTCATAACTTATTTTATAGACGACACTTAAATAGCCTTTACATTCGAGAGGTACCAAAACTTCGTTGCTTACCCTTAGTGCGTATCTTTAGGAACTGACCCTCGATCGCTTCTTTTTCATTCGTGCTACCCCTTCTTATTTCAGATTATATATATTTTCCATATTTAGTAGCCAACCCGGAAGTGAATAAATTGTTCTTAATCCCTTCTTTATTAGATGGCGAATTTACACTTAGTGCTAATTTAGAATGCGACTTAAGGATCAATGCGGATTTAACGCTCAGTGCAGTTGGTGCTTCAGCAAAACTTATACTGCTCTCTTAATTCATATAATATCTAACTAGATGATCTTTTTCGACTAGGTCGCCATGGTTGGATCATGATTCCATGAACCAAATTTTCCATAATCTAGACGAAAGAAATCGAATTAAGGAAACACTAATTTGACTATAGCTAAAGAATTGGGCTCTTCCTTTGAGGAAATAAACCCAAAATAATCAAAGAGCTCTTCAGTTCACCATCTCTCCAATTATATAATTGTATTCGGCTTAGTCCTAATAGAATATGCCACGAATTGAATTTCGGGACACAATTCTTTCAACTGGGGGAGACTGTGACAACCGTCAAAATTCGAGTCGGTCCTAGATTTGAATAAACTTAGTTGCACATATAGGCACGACACATACTAGAATTTGTAACTAGATGCTAAGTTATAACCTACTAGAAACTTGGAAACAAGTAGAATAGAAGGATAGTGTACTTAGATTTCACATTGGTATGTGAATTCTACAACTATTTAACTGTAATGACTATCCATATTCGGGTCATTCTTTGACGTGAACACCCTTTCATGAATCATATACACACATCATGCACATGACCTAGAAGTAGAAATTAGGTCAAAGTCTCATAGAAACTTAAGTCAAAGTTGAAAACTAGGACTAGTATACTCGATTCCTCAATTTCGCTTGAATCTCGAAACCACTACATAGAATGCCAATAAATCGATAAAAATAAATTACAAACATTATTTTTAACTAGAAAAGAGTTATGAAACTCTAACATAAATTGAAATCTCAAATAATTCAATTTATTTTGATATCCAAATATTTATTAAATCTCAAGACCCTAAAAACCCTAAAATCTCAAATTTATAAACTTTAACACCTAAAAATCCATAAAATTTGGTATGGACTTTATAATATCAATTTAAAATAACTCAAATTAGTAAAATATAACCAAGGAGAAATAAAATTTAAGTCATTAGTATTTAACCTTATTTTCTAAGCAAAAAATCAAGGTTTTGTGAATGAAAATTAAGATAAGGTGCATATTTTATAAAAACTTGATATTTTTATAAAATAAAATTATAATTTTATAAAGTTTAAGAGAGGGAGACCCTCTCTCCATTCAAAAGTTGGATTTCTATCTCTTTCCTCTCTCCCCTCTTCCCAAGACACTCAATCAATTCCTCTCCACACTCCATTTCTCCATACTTCACTTTCTCTCTCACACTCCCTCACTTCAACTTCTCTCCATTCTTCCTCTCTCTCAAAACCACGAGTTTTTCTAGAAAATAGGTCCAAGAACACACCTTAAACTCGATATCTTCATTATATTGTAGTGTTCTTGAAGGTAAAATCGATTTCTACTTCACTTTTCCTTCAAATGTTGTTATTTTTCTTACACTTTCTCCTTCTTCTACTCCATTCTATGGTAATATCATGAACATTTGCTCATACTCACGGTTTTGATGATGATGGTGGTAGGATTTCACCCAAAAACAACATGCATGTTGTAAATGGTGAAATCCAAGGACCAAAACCTAAGTCAAAATCAACATAATGCACTTTTCTACAAGTTTTGGGTGAAAATCACCACATGCACCCTATGTTTTCTATCAAAAATGATTTTTGAACATTTCAAACTCATTATTGGTCTTCAAACCAACATGCATGTGATGATCTTCAAGCTTAGAGGCTTGATCATCAAAGTTTGTTGTTAAAAAGCTTTCAAATATGTTCATGAAGGATTTATTTCCAAATAAATATCTAAAACTCCTTTTCTGACCAAATCCGATGTTTCCCAGATTCCCATCAACAAGATAAGATGATTTGTAAATTTCCAAAAAATAATTCATTTATCTCGAATTATTATAACTATTGCAAGAAACTAAATCAATAATTCATATAAAATACTTTCTGAGGTCTACAAATCCTAGATAAATTCCTGAATGACACCTAAGGTAAATAATGACCTCTGATTAAGTTTCATCGATTTTTGTTACTGTTTAGCGTGGTTTTGAATTTTCTTTTTGTTTAGCCCCAATAAATCATAAAAAAACTTTAGACAATATGAAAAGGCTATCTAATAATTTTCGCAGCTCATACCCTATGTTTAAGACTTTTTGTTACCTATTTTCCCCAATTTTTGTATTTATAATGGACTAATAATGGGAAAAATATTTGTACTCATCCAAAATTCATGAAAATTTACCAGAACACCTTATAATATATTAGGATGCTACATAAAATTTTTTTATGATTTTTCTCTTCTGTATGCTATTTTTTTCTATTTTCCCAAGATTAAATACACTTAAATCCATTTTTTATTAGAACAAATGCACAAAAATCATAAAATTGGGTTAAACAGTTTATAAATCCATTTTTATATTTTTCCCAACTTAAGAACGTTTAATAACAGTAATACAAAAAGTTTGGGTAATTTTGGAAACTGTTTTCTATTTATCTCTATTTTTATTAGAATAAATGCACAAAAATCATAAAATTGGGTTAAACAGTTTATAAATCCATTTTTATATTTTTCCCAGCTTAAGAATGTTTAATAACAGTAATACAAAAAGTTTGGGTAAATTTTGGAAACTGTTTTCTATTTATCTCCATTTTTATTAGAATAAATGCACAAAAATCATAAAATTGGGTTAAACAGTTTATAAATCCATTTTTATATTTTTCCCAGCTTAAGTATGTGTAATGACAGTAATATAATAAGTTTGGGGAATTTTCTTAACTGGTTGCTATTTTTGATGAATTTTTATCTATTTAGAGAATTAAATATAAGAAAAATGGTTATACATATCTATAAACCATGAAGATTTATCTGGAAGTCTTTTAATGTAGTTAGAACCAAAATCTGAAGTTTGGTAATTTTTATTAACTGTTTACTATTTTTCCATGATTTTATGATTATTCAAGGAATTAAATGGTGAAAAATAGTTAGACAAATCAAAAATTCAAGAAAATTTATCTTAAGGTCTTTGACTTCAATTAAAACTGAAATGCAAAGTTTGGGAAAGTTTAGAACTAAATTGATTTAGTTTTTGAATATTTAATCATTGGAACACCTCTTAAAATGTTAAATATTAACATTTCAATAATGAGAATTTTCCACTTAAATTGTTATATAACAATTGATTCATTTAAATTTAATTTTCACAGAAAAATGTTTGTAACTTATCAATATTAAATTTTGACACAATATTGGCATAATTCTATTGTAGTAGTAAGTGTACTAGTGTTAGATTTCGATTAGAGACTCACTAGCGAATACCATTATTGTAGGAATCGGTAGTGGTACACGTGGAACGTAGTTCAAGGCACCGTTTGCATCATCTCAATGCATTGTGAGTATTCACGCACTCCCATGTTTTCGGCTTTTATGTTTTGGGGTGGAAAAGCATGTCCGAAAAGCTATTTATTATTCATTGTATTTAAAAGTGAATTGTATCAAACTTGATTGCTAAATTGTGCTATATTTTTCTATGTATGTTTACGCATCTTGAAACATGAGGCCTTATCGTCTTAAGTCCCTTCCCTTATACTTTACTCCAACCATTAACTCTTTGAGCGAATGGTCATTATGGATAGCGCTATTAGGAATTGACAACTCCTCACTCGCCCGATTGCGTGAGTGCATGATACCATATTAATCTATGGAACGATAAGCATAGATCTTGATAGGGCATCAGTCATAGGCTTGGTTGGGAAATCATTGTTTGCTCATACACATACAAACGTGTTATTTATTATGGCAATAAACTTGTTTATTAATTATAGCAATGAACTTTGTTTCTCATTATAGTAATGAACTTTGTTTCTCATTATAGCAATGAACTTTGTTCTCATTATAGCAACGAAATTTTATTACTGGAAACTTATTTACTTGTCTTAACAATGAATTTGTTTGCTCCTTGTAGCAACAAACTTGATTGCTCATTATAGCAATGAAACTTGTTTACTCGTTTTAGCAATGAACTTTACTTCCATGAGGATATGAACGTTGCATCTCATTTTTGCAATATATTTTTATTTATGGAAAACTTTATCAAAACTTGATTTCGATTCATGAAACCAATATTATTTTTTAATCTGTGAGTACTCACCAACTATTTTTATAGTTGACGCTCGTTTTACATGCTTTTTCAGGAATCATCGAGTAAGTGGCACTTAGGCACACATCACTTTTAGGAGCATTTGCATGTGTTGTATTTCAATTTACATTGTAATTTCTTTTAAAGGTTGTTCAAACCCATTGTAAATTTGTAATGATTTTTAATACTATGGTTGGTGTTGTCTTTAAACTTTTGCTATGAAACCCTTTGTACTGCCACGCCTCGTGTTTCCGCTTTAGCGGGGTTTGACAAAATGTTATCTTGGTCCCTTTCTTCTCTCCTTGCGAGAGTTATGATGCTTTGGGTTGTGTATTAAGTTAGGATTTTGGTGTATGGACTCCTTCTAGCCATGGAAAGTCGTAAAGGTGGAAAATTTATGACTTAGAATGATATTTTGGGTCTAGATCTGAGTTGTGGATGTGAGGTCTGTATGGAATAAGCACTTAATAAGGAGGTGAGGACTCAGGCGAAATACGTTACGTGTACCAAGTGGTACGTTGCGTGTACTAGGCAGAAGCATTTATATATTCATGGAACATGACTACACTTAGCATAGTGACTAAGTACGCGGGGCGTACTCAGTTAGTGTTGACCTTCTTTAACTCTTTGACTTTCTAACTTTTGGACCTTGACCAGGGGTTTGACCAAAGTTTGACCTAGGAGTATTTTGAGTAGTAGGTTGAGTTTAGGTCACTGTTTATTGTATAGGTGACCAGTAGAGGCAGCAGTAGGAGCAGTGATTTGTTCAGCTACATTTTTAGATTGTGAGGTGAGTTTGTTCTCACTATACTCGTGGGTCAAAGGCAACAATGTCGCCCTCGTAGGTTACGTATCCTAGTATATAGGATTATGTTATGCAGATTATATGCTAGATTGGTATATCTGTATGATTACCTGTATTTGCTAGTTAGATGTTTATTTGTTGCATATGTCGACATAATGTGGGTGGGTTGAGGCTGTACTGCTTGGTGTTGTCGGTCAACGAACCCGGTGGCAATACAATCGGGAGATTGTGGGCCAGTGGCATCCAATCGGTAGATTGTGGGCCAGAGTGGCAATCCAACCGGGAAGTTGTGGGCCAGGGTAAACCAGTCAGGAGTCTGTGGACCCAACATGCAATATGTACATTTGTTTGGTTGTGTGGGGTACTTTATGGGAACTCACTAAGCTTTGGCTTATAGTTTAAGTGTTATGTTTCAGGTACTTCAGATGATCAGGGCAAGGCGAAGGCTTGATCGTGTACATCCTTCAGATATTATGAGATTTGATTTTGGGATACTCTGATTTATTACTTTGATATTTGGAAACTAAGTTTTGTAAACATTTATTGTTTTGGATTGGTTTTGAAATTGAAAACTTTACCTTAATTTTTGGGACGTTACACGTCACGATGGTGGTTATTTGTGACACTTTATTATCCCGTCACTCCTCTATTGTCACAAATAATATAGGGTAAGTTACTTTCAATCGCGTCACTATGACCCCCATCATGTAGTGATTATTTCAAAGTACATTGCCCCCTACTACTCATTTTACATAACTTAATGATCGTGTCAAACTCACGTCGCAAGCCTTGACCCATTCGCGTCGTAATTTTAAAAAGTTATTGTAATGTCCCAAAAATTTCATTTTTAAATTAGATAAATCCACCAACTATTCATTTTTTACATAAAACCATGATGTGAAAATCAAAGTATAACAACAATCATCCAGAAATACGTCATAGTCAACATGCGGAAATCATGGGTGCATGCAATGTGATCAACCCGAGCCCTTCCCATTGGGACCGGAAGTACCCACAACATGTTAAACATAAACCGTAAGCACAAAGCTTAGTGCTCCCCAAAATACCGCATACCATACATATATGCCAGCTCAAGGCTGTGTCGGGTCTATTTCACTCCCAGGTCTATTTCACCCCCGAGTCTATATTTTACCCCCTGGTCTATTTCACCCCCGAGTCTATTTCAACACATGTGTCGGCCCAAAGTCGTACCGGGTCAATTTCACACTGAGTCTATTACAACTCATATGTCAGCTCAAGGCTGTATCGGGTCTATTTCAGCCCCGGTTCTATTTCACCCCACATACATATAGAAAAGAGGCACACATGCATACAACACATACATGAGGAGTCGCAAAGACTACAAGCACATAACATATCCTAGTGTCACACAGTATAGTGAGAAAACTCACTTCGGTCCGCTGAAAAGATATATGAACAGATCATAGCTCCAACTGCTGACTCTACAAGTCACCTATACATCAACCAAGGACCTAGCCTCAAACTACTGCTCAAAATACCCAAAATACCCCTAGGTCACACTTGGTGAAAATCATGGTCAAAGTCAATGGTCCACGTCAGCTGGACAAGTCACCATGTCATGGCCTTACATTGTCACGTCGTTGGCGCTCCACGACAAAATAGTTGGGTTTCCCCAATCGCCACGTCGTGGCATCCAAACGCCACCTCTTGGGAAATGAGTTCCATCAACTTAATAGATCTAGCCCTTAGTCTGTTAAGTCCTTTCCTTCCAACTTTACAGAATCCTTACTAAGGTCTAAAATATTCCAAAGATCATCGCTTTTTCAAACATTAATGCCCAAAAAAAGTCTAGATTCCAACTTAGGTCAAAATGAAGCAATATCACTAAAAATCTCATGCATGGAACTCAAAATAGCATTACACTCCAGATCTGAAACATATGATAGCAAAGGGACCATAATAATCCATAAAGTTGCCAACTTTATAGACTCCATGCATTCTACCCAACCCAACATGAAGAAATAAGAAAAAAAACATAGATCTAGCATGCTTGAGAGAGAAAGGTAGTAGCTTGACAACTTACAAAGGTCCAGCAACAACACAAGATGATGGAAAGAAGCTTGCTTGCTCCAAACAATACAACAATGGAGTCTTCTTCTTCAAGATAGAACTAAAAACCACCCACAAAGGCCTAAATGAGCTCAAAAGCTTCAAAAAGATTAGGGTTACAAACTCAGAGGTTTAAGAGTGATGGAGGCTGAGGGTGGGCAACCCTAGCCTCCCTCTTTCCTTTAAATACCCGGTAAATTAGGGTTTAACGTTTCAGCCGCTCGCCACGCCATGGCCAACAATGCCACGTCGTGGGGGCTCATTAAGGTCCCGCGAAGATTCAAGCATGGCCACATCGTGGTGAGCCTTCACCACGTCGTGGTCAACCAAACTCAAGAATTATTTATAAAAATTTTACCTTAGAGAAACTGGATGTTACAGTTATTCTTTCGTTACAGTTATGCTTTCATAATTTGTACGCGTAGCTACTATCACTTGTAACCTTTAACCTACAAACTCATTTCCTCTTTAAACACATTAACATTCTTGTTAAAATTCTACATACATACGTTTATATATTATACCACAATTTTACCAAATACGTACATGCATATACCATACCATATGTTTACCGAAACGAGTATTAGATTTTAACTCTAATATGTGCCATGCGACACTTATATGATACGTACGCGACGCGTACCGGTCAATTGTTGCCTTTTTCCAGCTTCTTTCATTCCACCTCAGTTTTCAGTCTTTTTTACTTTCTTTTGTTATATGTTATTTATCTACAAAATTACCATTCCAAGCATTAAGTATCTTTTATCTAAATTTGCATCAAAATACAGCTCAAAATAATGAGACGTCACACTAAATATATATGTAAGATAAACGATATCATCAACTCATTAATGAACTAAGGTATGAAACTCTACACATCTTAGTGGTTTAGTAATATGGTGCGATCTATAGTTTATGAATTTATGGTACAATTGGAAGCTTACCGGTGGGTGATGGAATGTTGACACAACTGATTTGGCCTTGGTCGTATATTGGAGTGAGGGGATAATACCAGGTTAAATGCGATGCAAAAAAACATTTTGAATCACCATGTTATTGTAAAATTATATACCATAATTCATTAATGTGTTGATATCGCTTAATGTGTCGTTGACGTGGTGATTATTATTATTTTTTTGGTTCTTTAGAAATTCCGGGGTAAAGTTATTTTTAAACGGCCATGCCTACAAACACAAACGTCTTTGATGACATTATTTCACTTTTTCTAGTTTTGATATTGTAGTAGTAGTGACGATTACAAAATAAAGGTCGGTTAACCCCTCTACATTTTGTTATTTGGTACGATATGTTTTTGCGAATGTTTTATTATTAACTAGGTTATAACCCGTGGAAACCAAGGTCGGTATATTTAAAAATTTTATATAGATAAAAAAATAGTAAATATCAAATATATATATATATATATATATATATATTATCGATTGTAAGTAATTATGAATTAATTTGTTAAGCAAAATAAACATAATAATGTCTTAGGATATGATTTTGTATTTTCAAAATTTGAATTGAATTTGATTTGTTATCATAAAAGGGAAATAATAAAAATCATAGAAAAATGTCACGTGTCAAGAAAATATTCTAAAAACTGACACGTATCATTTTTAGGTTTCATTTAATACATTTTTAGGTTTCATTTAATAGAAAAGGTAGAGGTAGATCTGTCATTTTAATATAAAAACAAAATAAGTGATATGGTCCATTGCAAGCCCAATCAATGACAGGCTCAGCATAAAAAATGAATAAATAAATAGGTAATCTGATGGTTTTTAAGCCCAATTATAGACTGGTTCAACGTGACCGACGAAATATGGTTCAAACCGTAAGACGTATGGAGGGACCAAAAAAGATTTCTTACCGTAGTCCATAACCATTAGATATGTTTATGTTTAAATCCTATTTTCACTGTTTTCTTTAAAAAAAATTAAAAATTTTAAAAAATAAATAAATAAATAGTCAATCGTCAGTTTGTCATTATATTTACATCTGATTAATTTAAGACCTTGAACCATAAGAAATCATATGCGTTCTAGTTGCATGTGTTTTGCCTTTGTAATATGATTTGAAGCCACTACCAACCGTATCATCCACATAACAACTTTTTTTTTCTGGCCTTTCAACCGAAGTTCCAACCTCATTTCAAAATGATAAATGAATTAGGAGTAACTTATACGAATGATTCTTATGGTTTGTGGTAATTTGCATGTTTGGTCCATAACATCTTTTTTTTAATTCGGACCATCCCTAATATGGGTTTTTGTTGTGCCTTAGATCCGGATAGATATAAAATGACTATATTACCCTTATTAATTTCTTTTTCTAATTTGTCTATTGTTAAATATATTTTTTTGTCCTTTGTTATTATAGATTTATTAGTTTATTTATTGTTAAATGTATTACATATATCATTCCATCTATCTAGTTCCTTGCTTGTCGGAGTAAACTACCACCCCTATGCCACCAGAAATCACGAACCACCTTAGCATTAAACAAAATTACCACCATCTCTCTCATCAGAAAAAAAATCTGAAAATCAAGATGAAACTCGATATTAGAAATCTTTGCAAACAAGAAATATTCAAAACTCCAAACCATAAACCAAAACTAGAAATCAAAGCCAGAAATTCAAAACAAAAAAAATTAAATCATAAATCAAAACAAGAATCAGTGCATTCAAACTAGAAATTCTCCCTTCAAACTAGATATCGAAACCGAAAAAAAAATCAACCTTAAATTATGTTTCTGGCATAATCAACCCAAAAATACATTTAGAGGTGTGTATGTGACAGCGACGATCTGATTATGGTAAGTAATTGACATTGTTTCATCGATTTAGGGTTTAGATCTTAAGCTAGATGAGAAAAGATGGTGAATGACAATGTTTCAATGATTAGTGATTTAGGGTCTAGGGTTATGGTAATGGTTGCTGATCATTCTGTTTGTCAAGGGTGAATGGCGTTGAAATGTGCTAATGGGGTTGAAAGGCATGGAAGGGTGCCAGCTATGTTGAAAGGGTGGCAAGGGAGGATTCTTTTAGCAAAGTTGTCACCGATAGTACATTCTGACGGCTTCATGGTGTTCTAATTTAGGGTTCCAAACTTCCAATTTTACAAAATAGAAACATGTAGAGATAATATGATATACCAACTATTGGTTGGTGTTCGTGGGATTGGGTTGGGATGGGTGGGTTAGTTTAATTTATTTTAAGTTATGAATAAAATATAAATAAGAAATAAATTATAAAACAAACTAGTAAAGGTAAATTTACTTTTTTACATCTAACAGGGACCAAATGTGCAACAAAATCCTTACTAGAGATGGTCCGAGTTAAAAGAAATATGTTAGAGACGAAGCTTGCAGATTATCTCAAATCACATGGACTATTAATGTAATTTACCCATAAATTTATTGATATTAAAATAAAGAATTAAGTTTATATACTACATAAAAACTTAGTAAGTATATTAAATTACAAAATACACTCTATGCAAAAAGTAAAATTGTAACTTTCTAATTTTCAAAATAAATTTGTTAGTTTTTAAAATAGAATAAAAGAATTTTTTTCATGAATCAACCATCCACAAAATCAATGTTTCAAAACAAAAACCAAAAATGAAAATCAGAGTATCGTAATATTGCAGAATCTCAAATATGAAAGTTGATGATGGATGTGTACAGTCATACCTTCGCTTTCCCCTGATCCTTAGAAGTACTTAAAACATTTAATCCACAATTGTAAGTCAAAGCTAAGTGAGTTCCCCAAAATACCCTACAACACAATATACATGCAAGCATACATCATTGTCCTTCATCCCATGGCTGGTCCACCCTCCTCCTTCAGCCTTCAGCATAAAGTTTGTATGTCTTTGGCCTTCAGCATAAACTTGGTACGCGCCGAGTGTCTTGACCTTTAGCACAAAGTTGGACCGTCCCTCAACTTGCCACAAGATATGTCGACATATATATAGTAACATTCAACGAATGTAACTGTCTAAATTAGTCTACCGGTCTAACAACTCGCTACAACATAACATCATCCTAACACACAAGTATACATATTGTAGTGTAAAGTATAATAAGAAGACTCACCTTGCAAATAGACCGGGAACCACCACCACATGTGAATACTAACAGACTGGCCGCACACACCACCTAGACATTAAATCAAAGGTCAACCTAAAACCCTAAAGTTTGACCAAAGATCAAACTTAGTCAAAAGTCAACAAGTCAACATTATGGTCAAAAAGCGCGCTACACTTTCTTCTAGGCGCCTCATGCCAAAAAAAGGACAAAACAGTCTAGTTCTTGGGCTAAAACAAGCATGTGCCAGAAAACCCTAAAAGTGTGTTGCGCCGAGGAAAAGCGTGTCCCATCCATGCTACTTTCACAAAGAGAAAAGACTTAATACGTTAAGTATAAACTGCAAACTTCCATATCCGATCCTTAACAATGGCTTAATGAATAAATTACCTAAATATCCCACATCGCTTGCATGGATTAGAGGACATGCACAAAACACCAACTTTCCAAGTCCAATAGGTCCATAAGATCATTCTAAGTGCTCAAAAGGAGCTAGAGTCATCACAACTCCAAGTTCACCAAAAAGGGACCAAAAGTGCATTTTATGAAAATAAGAAAGATCTAACAAACTAAAAGGAAAGTTTGAAGCTTTATACTCACAAAATTCTAGAATAGATGCAAACTTTATGTATCTACACTTGTTCTTCACTTCAATTCACGAGGGAGGATCTTGTTCTTCAAGATTTAAGCATAAACCAAGGTAAAAATGAGCTTTAAGATGACATAATGCTCAAAATGGAAGAAAAAGGGGCTAGGGTTTATGGAGGATCTCTCTAGGGACCACAAATGATCCAACCCCATAGAGTTAAGGGTCCTTCAATAGCCCCAAAACCCTAAAAAGTTGCTCAGTCCATGGGTCAAGCGTGCTGCGAACAATGCGATTAATTCCAGTCTTTCAATTTTTTCATATTTCAATGAAATATTCAAATTAAAATCAAATTTAAATTACATACCAAAATAAGGATGTTACAATTTTCCCCCAAATTAAATCAGATTTCGTTCCCGGAATCCACTATGGTGATGTCATTAGGTCTATTTGCTAGACCTAACTGCCAGCGAGCCAGCACTACCTGACGGCTCCGCCTAACGGCCCCGCCTAGACCTTGGTTAGTTGGGTCTGAATTAGGCTGGCACAAGGCCTGACCTAATTGTCTCCTATAAATAGAATATGTTCCCCTCTTTAGAGAGGCATCTTCTCTCACCTTGGACTTCCACCTGAGACTCCTACTCTCAACCTTCAGCCACCATGCCCATACACTCTCCCACTACACCCAAGTGGTTCTCTATCAACCAGTAGAAACAACCTCATCTCACACATCGATCTGACTTGATTGTCGGAGTCTGATCCCGAGGCACGGTCTTTGGGGCGGTTCTAACAACTTTACTGTGATGGCAGCTATGTGTCATACTGGGAACTCTCTAGCGGCACCACTTCCAAATCTCTGGTCCAGATCGGACACCAAGACCCGACGACTAGAGTTGACGTTACATCATTGGTGCCATCCACCGGACTCGAGCAAAAAAACATTGTTATCTAAATTTCAAGCTTTATCTGCTGCTCAAAGATCTCTACAGATCCTTTCCATTTCTTCAAAGATCTTCATAGATTTGTTGTAACAATTGGTAAAAATAGGTCAAAATCCGCAGGTCAAACCACCCCGAACCCCTACGTATTAGGATCTATCATATGAGTATTCTATGTTTTATATGCAGTTAAATATATGTCACTCATAATTGCACGTAGATTACTCCAAATTGCTCAAAATTGACAGTCGTTAACAAACAGAAAATAATTCACAAAATAAGAATTATTTAATACCCTAAAATAGAATTTATGCATTGATTATACTTGGGAGCTATAGATAAACAATTTGGATATAATATGTTCTCCTGACTACTTGGATATAAAGAACGTCCAAAACGAATATCATATGAGGAAATTACACTCTTTTAAAGCTAGGAAACCAGTATTTAATTAATTTCTCTTGAAAGTGAACATTGCATTACTTCGTATGGAATAAGCTATGAACCTCGTAAATTGTTTTTAGTCATGTTTTTGAAATCAGACTATACCCTATTATTTGATTTCATTTTTATGATATTTTAAACCCATAGCGAAATCAAATTCGTAAAATATGTCGAATCAGAACCAATTAATCATGAAACTTGAAATGTCATTTCACGGAGTTCCATGTATCAGAATTTAATTCGATTTGCATTTTTTTAAATCACCACAACTGAGACAATCAAGAGGAACTTTCATAAAAATTCAACGGAGTCGGGATTGATGGCACACGAATCGAGGCAAGAAAGGAAGTATGACCAAAAGCATGCCATCATGCATGTTACAAACCAAGTACCATACATGTGAATCTTTCCTTAAAATTCTTCCAAAAGATTAGCCAATAATTCATTCCTACTCCCTCGCTTAATGCCTCTCACTTCTCTCTCTAGTCTCCCCCTCTCTCTCGTTACACTGGCGAAGGAAAAAAGAAGAAAACCAACAAGTTGTTGGCGATCCCAACCCTCCCTCTGGTCATGTAGCATCCCACAACACCGCTCCTCTTCACCTCCTATTCCGATGCCACCATTGAATGCCGACGGTTATCCCTTCCACAGTCGTTTACAGCCCCGAACACCACCACCTGCACACTCTTTGGCCTCCCTTTACTCTTATTGACACTCCATCTCTTGAAAACATTGGCCAAAACACGAGAAAATAGTCGGAGAGAGTTTTTCGGCAAGAAATTTCGGCGCCACTCCCTTTTCCGGAAAGCACTGTTGGTGGTCCTTAGGTTGTGAAAAATAGTTTTTCGAGTTCCCCACACAATGTTTAACAAGCTGCGTGTCTTTTTGGTCCAAAAAGATTTCCGTTTGAAAAACGAGAAAATGGGAGTTGGATCCCAATAATCGAAACGAACAAATTACACGCAACTAGGCTGAGTTTAACTACCCCTTTTATCTTTTTAAAGTTTTCGGGGAGAATACATGCACTTTTTCTTTTACATTTATTTGTGTTTATATTTTCGTCAATTTACATTTATTTTGTTTATTTACGTTCATTTACACTTATTCACGTTCTTTTACGATTATTTACTTTTATTGCAATTGTTTACGTTTACTTACGTTCATTGCATTTATGTTAAATTTATTTCATTTATACACATTTCGTTATGTTTATTTTGTTATTTACATTTATGTTCTGTTTATTTCGGTTATTTACATATTTGTTACCTTCAAAATGCTTATAAATATGTTATTATTAATGAGTTCATGAGTATGATTCTCGATATTTTATGTTCATTTTATGTCATAAAATGTTTACTTAACAAATGACAAAACAAAGTTATATATGTTTATATATCCATCCATGTAATTTTATACATAAAATGGTTATGATTTATATATAAACGTTTAGTACATAAAACGATAAAAAAAATTATGTACATTAATAAAATGTACTTAAAAGGTATTTTGTCACACGAAATAATATGAAATAATAATATGTATGTATGTATACATATTAGATACTAGTTGTAAGACTCATGTATTAAATGGGTTAATTTATAAAAAAAAAGTTAAATATGAAGGTCTAAATAATTGAGAACTTTGAATTTATAAGAAAATAAGAAAAATAATTAATTATTAAAATTGAAATGTTTTTTATCTTTTAAATTTAAACAAATAATTTAAATAAATAAACAAAAGAAACCAATAAACTATAATTTAAATTTTTTGAAATTAGAAAGTATGTTCATTAATGGAATTGATATCCATTTATTACTACATTTATTGTAATTAGTATATTAAAATATTATATGGAATTTAATAAAATAGGAAAACACATAAAATGACACGTGGAAAAAAAATTAATTCAAAATCACAACAAATTGAAGGAGACCATGTCATGTGGCAAAATTATCTTCATTTATTATAGATACGTACATAAAAGTCATACTCAAAATAGACATAAGATAAGGCTTTCCACATAAAATGATCGATTTAAGCAAGGCTTTTTATATAAAATGATGATTAAAGTATGTATACATGCATGTTGGTAACCATATGATCATTTATACATTTAACAAATCAAATCATAATATAAAAGGGTTTTTATCTCCTTTCATATATATATATATATATATATATATATATATATATATATATATATATATATATTAGTTTATAACCCGTGAGAACCACGGTTATAAAGTTAATTAAACTTTTATAATAAAAATTTATAATTATTAATCAATTATTTTGAATAAGTTATTTTAAATAAACTATTAATTAAGAGATATATCAAAATTTTAAAGTTATTATAACTTCAAATTTAACATATAATTAGAAAATGTAAATTTGAATTTTGAAATGAATTGCCTAATATATCTACGTGACACATGACATAATATTAATGAGAAGTTGTATTAGGATGACACTTGAGAAAAGGAGATTAAAACTATTCATTTATTAGAATATATATATATATATATATATATATATATATATATATATATATATATATATATATATATATATATATAGAGGGAGAGAGAGAGAGATATAGGTTCCGTTGAGATTAAAAATAAAATAGAGATCTTGAGATTCAACCTCAGCCACGTATTTCACATCTGCCGCTCTAACTCTCCGACGTACCGGCGCGGCAAGCCTGGTATAAGCATAAATGATTATAGAGCGCCGCCCATTTCTTTCTTCTCTGCCACCATCCCCACCACCATAATCGACACTGCCACCACTACTACCACCACCTCTGACACCAGCCGACCCCACCACTATCACCTCCGTTACTTATGTCATCGCTACCCCTGTCACCACCACTTTTCTACCACCAACTGTCATAATCATTTATGATTACTCCACCTGTGAACAGACATATATGTATAATCATTTATGATTAGGCATATACGTATAAACATGTATAATCCTATATGACTATACCTCTCTGCCATATAATCATTTATGATTAGGCATACCCCGTTGCTGCCGGTACGCTGGAGCATTAGAGCGGCAAATGAAAAATATGTAGCTGAGGTTGAATCTCAAGATCTCTACTTTTTTTTTAATCTCAAGTGAACCGTCCCATATATATATATATATATATATATATATATATATATATATATATATATATATATATATATATATATATGGTCCGATTCTAATGAATACTTAAAAATGGTGAGGACTGTAAGGACAATTCTCCACTACCCATTTCGTAATGGCACAAACGTCAAACTCAAATATTTGGTACAACTGAATTTAAATTACATACCAGGAATAAGGATGTTAAAAAAAGGTACAAAGTAACATGTTTAACTATGGAGAAATTAATATATGCATAAAATGATGACGGTTGCCTTAATTATATGTATAGGAAGATGATTATGAATAAAATGTATCAATATATTGAATTTCTCTTGATTAGGTGATGTCCATTCTGTGCTTTACTTTTCTTTTTGGTAATTGAAAATAAAAATGATAAATTGTATCATATGAACGGTGAACATTAAGCCATCATAAGGCTCACGACGGATGTCAATTGCAGAACACTAACAATATTTTAGGTTTTAGGGTTTGAACCATGGATATACTTTATAAAATTTCACTATTCACCAAATAGACTCCCAAGATAAGTACTTTATTGAATAACTTAATAAAGAATACCACGGAAATTAATGTAGAATTCGTGTTTCTTATTTTTTTTAGTAATTGATGCTTTTGTATTGTGCTCTAATGTTTTACTTTGTAGAATAACTTGGTAATTGTTTTCATCATATTTGTTCAACAGTTGAGATTTTGGAATAACATTCAAACTATGAACACGTCATCTCTTTCCTCTCCTCCTTTGAACATAGCGGATTTTGAAAGCAAGAAATAAGAATAGTGGCAGCTTTTAGGGTTATGAAATGGAGTTTTAAAGAAAGTTTGAAGAGATTAAGCTAAAATCATTATTCGCTCATTGAAGTATTGAAGGTCTAATACTTATTAGTTTTCTTATAGAATTCAATCTTAGGTTTGAAATTTCCCAAAATATGAGATTCTTATTTATTTGGAAGATTTTTATGAGTTTAGAGACTAGATTCAAGCATTATATCATCAATGTATCAACATTCGACTTTTAGAATTGTTGCTTTTGTTGAATCTATATGCCCAAGAATTATTATTGAGTTATATTGCTAATAATATATGATCATATAGGGTCACACCTTTATCAAGTTGGCACATTTTGTATATTTATTATTAATATGATTATTAATAAATAATATCAGTTCTTGTATTCATTTAGGGAATAATTATTGTTTTGTGAAAATAATAATTAAAAGAGAGTATAACTAGTTATTATATCATATGGTATGATTTAATGAGTCATGTACAAAGTTTTGGACACTTTGGTTAACCATGATCAAGTTAATAAGTTAACATACCATGGTTAATAAACTAGCCAGACAATTTTTGTCTTCTTCTTAAGCATGGCCAATATCATTTTTATAAGAGAAAAGGTTGTTTGTAAACTTTCATCTTATGTCCCACATGCTTCTAAAAGGATGCATGTACTTGCATTTTTTGGCTAATTTTTCTACACTTCTCTCTAGTGGCCGAAAGTTTCTTCCACTCCCTACCTCACTCTTTATCTCTCTCTCTCTCTCTCTATCTCTCTCTCTCTTGAAGCTAGTTTGGTGATTAGAATCCCTCTAGAGTTGTCTCCTTTAGTGCTTATTTGAGTTAAGTACTTAAAGGCTTAAGACACTCAAGAATAAAAGATAGAACTAGCATTCCAAGTGTCTTAATCTTGATGGTGGATACTTGTAGAGAAAATCACACTCTTTGATTTTTCTATCTTCATCAACACCCTAAAACCAAGTGGGTTCAAAGGCTCCAAAGGTTGTCATTCTAAAACACTTTGTGGTTGTTTTAATATCATTCTAACCTCTATAAATGGATCCTAGATTGTTTGGTTTTGTTATAAACTCAAAAATAAACTTGTTATTTTTAACGTTTCTGTTGATCGGTTTTTATGAAAAACACACTTATATTTTGTATCAAAACCAATCAGTGGTATCAGAGCCGTCTTTTATATGTTAGAATGATTTTTTATGTTTGATAATCTTTTGTTTTTGGTAAACAAGCATGGTTTTCTTTTGGTTAAGAAATGTCCATATTGTCTTCTTTGGCAACTTGCTGTTTAAAATTGTTTATTTTTATATATAACCATTTTTCATGTATTTTGATTATATAAAAGTTGCCTTAGAAAAAACAAAGAGTTGTTTGTTATAATATTTGATATGTTGTTGTGTATAAACAAACCATTTGAACATTTTTGTTGTGTTTGGTTGATATTTATTTATTCATAAGATGTAATAGATAAATAAGTATTTTATAATTTATTTATTTGTTGTAATAAATTAGTTAGAATAGTTATATTTCTTTTTAAACGTAACAAGATGATGAAATGACCATTTTGAAGATGACTTAACCACTTGAGACTATAATCTCAACCATGAGCTTTTACTCTGTTTTAGGCTTAATTATAGTCTTAATGGTTTAAGTGTTACAACCTTTACAACATGAGGACTTAAAGTTCTTTTTGCAAGCAAGAGTTGTCTTGGCAAGTGGGAGCTTGAAAACCTTTTGAAGTGTTCCTTAAGTCCTTTAGAAAGTCTTAATAATTCTTTTGATGGCTCACAAAAATTATTACAAGACATGACTTGGTTTATAAACATTTTAATGCATGAATGTGATGTTTATTTTATGATTCTTTTATGTTATGTTTGATGTATGAAAATGGTTTTTACAAGCTAAATAACATTTTATCATAAAATAATATCACTTGGAGTTTGAATAAAAAATATTTAAAAGATAACATAAGTATAAATGAATATTTATAAACACGTTTTTACCGGTTAAACATCAAAAAATTTTTTGTTGAAAATGATTTTACTGTAAAACTTATAAGTATCCAACTTTAAAATATTTCAAATAGTTTAAAAAGTGTTTAAATATTATATAAACTTCATGTCTTTATAATAAATAATGAGTTTTTAATAAAAAGACTAAAATCAGTTTATAACGTTATAACGGCAAATAATAAAACTAGTTATTAATTTTTACGTCGAAACTTAATATATGATATTAGTTTTTTAAACATAACGCAACATGTTGATATTATGTTTTATGCATACCAAATGAGATTTAAAACACAAGTATCATCATCCAAGTTGTGGTTTATCAAAATATGACTTTTATCATAAAATGCATAAAATTTAGTTTATTAAATAAAATGAGTTTTGTTTTAAAAATTCATAAAGTCATAAGATTTTGATTGTTAAAAGGAGATTAAAAATTATGATTTTAGAACTCACCCAAAAGGAGATTTAAAATTATGATTTTAGAACTCACCCAAAAGGAGATTTAAAATTATGATTGTTAAAAGGAGTTTTGTATAAAATGAAGTTTTATTAAGACTACTACCGGTTCTTAAAACCGCTCTACGACTAACTTTAAAATATTGGATTTTAGTTTATAATTGATTGTGGCTAATAGTAAAGAAAATGAAGTTTTATTTGGTACCTAAAGAACCTTATAACAAGTGATATGATTTTTACAAAATGGTACATAAATTGTTGGATGCATGAAATATTCATGAGACCCTGTTTTTTATAACCATATTTGTAAAACATATATATATATATATATATATATATATATATATATATATATATATATATATATATATATATATATATATATATAACCTTTTCTTAAAAATGCAAGTTATTGCTGTCTTTTTGAAGAACACTCGATATCATTTGCATGGTCTTAGTGGCGATGGGTCACCTAACTACTAGGATTGTCTTATGATGTTTGGGGTAGTTTTGTAGTTTCTAGTAACTAAAGGGTCACCTTGTCACTGCTTAGTTGCAATACTACAAGTTATTTCAAGTACGAAAACTTGATCGAAATCTTGTGTGATAAATGTCACCTAAGCATGAGAGGTCCGAGGCATAAATAGGATCAAACATGGCAAGTTAAGCAATAGTTGTTTGAGATCCGATTATTTAATAATTATATATTTTATGCAATTGGTAATCGCTACCTACCAAATTTGATTAAGTGGGTGGGATAAAGGGTCACCTACCATTTAATTGTTTCGTTACTTAGATCCTAGACTTTAGTAAATTAATGTTTTAGAAAAAATAAAAGATATTAATTTTTAAAGACTTAATATTGAAAATACTAAATGAAAGTTTGTTAAATTCTATAATGATTTTGCTAATAATATATGATCCTATAGGGTCACACCTTTATGAAGTTGGCATATCCTGTATATTTATTATTAATATGATTATTAATAAATAATATCATTTCTTGTATTTATTTAGGGAATAATTATTGTTTTGTGAAAATAATAATTAAAAGAGAGTATAACTAGTTATTATATCATATGGTATGATTTAATAAGTCGTGTACAAAGTTTTGGATACTTTTGTTAACTATTATCAAGTTAATAAGTTAACATACCATCGTTAATAAACTAGCTAAGACAATTTTTGTCTTCTTCTTAATCATGGCCAAAATCATTTTTATAAGAGAAGAGGTTGATTGTCAACTTTTTTGTTATGTTCTCCATACTTCTAAAAGGCAATTAATACTTTATGTTATTATAATCTAAACGTATGTCTTGCATGTGAGTATAAAAAGGATGCATGTTGTTGCATTTTTGGCTAGTTTTTCTACACTTGTCTCTTGTGGCCGAAAGTTTCTTCCACTCCCACCTCTCTCTCTCTCTCTCTCTTTCTCTTTCTTTCTGTCTTTCTCTCTCTCTCTCTCTCTCTCTCTCTCTCTCTTGAAGCTAGTTTGGTGATTAGAAGCCCTCTTGAGTTATCTCCTTTAGTGCTTATTTGAGTTAAGTACTTAAAGTCTTAAGATACTCAAGAATAGAAGAAGGAACTAGCATTCCAAGTGCATTAATCTTGATGGTGGGTACATGTAGACATAATCATACTCTTTGATTTTTCTATCTTCATCAACACTCTAAAACCAAGTGGGTTCAAAGCCCCCAAAGGTTGTCATTCTAAAACAATTTATGGTTGTTTTAATATCATTCTAACCTATATAAATAGATACTAGATGGTTTGGTTTTTTTATAAACTCAAAAATAAACTTGTTATTTTTATCGCTTTTGTTGACCGGTTTTTATAAAAAACACACTTATATTTTGTATCAAAACCCATTAGATTCCACCTTATATTTCCTCACCCATACGATCTTTCTCTATATGTATGTAAGTGGGGGGGGGGGAGAAAGAGAGTATATATTAGAATATAGAGTAGCACAATCGAACACATAACAACCAATAGGTCTTCAACCCAACCTTGATCGTCGACAAACCTCATTACCTCACATATTGTTCATGTTTCTTTTTTTTTTCTTTCAAAACATTATCATAAGAAGACACAACCTCCTCTCATTTTTTCTAAGATAGATAATCAGTATGGAATGGTAGAAGGGAAGGCTCATTCTGATATGTTAGATGGGCTTCTCTCCTAAACTATTTCCTTGTCATGTTGACTCTCTCTCTCTAACACACACATACATCCACTATATCATGTAACACCACAAGATTGTTCAGAAAAAAAAAATAAACCTCCTCTTTTTTTTTCTCTCTCTCTCTCTCATAAATACACACTTTATCATTGAAAGAGCTTCTAAAAAATTAAAACCCCAAACCTTGTCAAAGAAACTACTGAAACGGTTCCTGACGATGACATATTCGTTTTTCTTTCTCCCCCAACATTTTCTTACCGTATGGGGTTGTCGGAAAAATAAACAAAAGAGAGTTGGATTTTCGTTGGATCTAGATTCCCTGTCTCATTTTCCTTTAATCCTACCAAAAAAATAAAATCATGAGCAGGGCCGTAAACGAACTGAACGTTCGGCGAACCGTTCGTGAACTGTTCGGCGGGAAGTTCGTTTATGTTCGTTTATTTAATAAATGAACGAACATGAACACAAATTCTCCTTCGTTTAGTTAAACGAACGAACAAGAACAATGATCTCGTTCGTTCATTTACGTTCGTGAACGTTCGTTTATGTTCATTCGTTTAAGTTTTTTTTATGTTCATATATTTTCAATTGTTTTTTTTATTACATTACTATATTATAGTTCGTTTATGTTCATATATGTTCAATTGTGTTTGTTTATCTTTGTTCGTTTATGTTCGTTTAGCATGTTCACCAACATAAACGAACGAACATGAACAAAACAATTTGTTAAACGAACGAACGAACATGAACAAGAACAATTTGTTCGTTTATGTTCGTTTATGTTCGTTTTGCGATTATGTGACTGTTGTCGAAGGATATGAATGATTATGAACGATGGCGTGGGAGTTTGCCAGAGAAGACAATTGTCGTCAAAGACGGCGCTAGCATAATAACAATGAAAAAAAGAGGAATGGGTGAGGTTGAGTAGATAGTGGTCTATTCAACTTTTAAATGCAAATATAATAAATAAAGTGTTAATATATATATATATATATATATATATATATATATATATATATAATAAAAGAAATTTAGTTATTTCATATCTATTAGAAACCAAACATGAAATAAACTAAAATCATAAGGATGGTTAATGTAAACAGTTGAAATAACTAGACTTGATTCAGAAAAACCATATAACCATATAGACCATTTATGTAATTTACTCTTTTCTAATATTCCACGTTAAGAATAGTAGTGATCTTGGTTGCCCAAACAGTCATTACTACCTTTGACTTATGAAGATTTGGAGCGACTTGTCGACTGAACAGTTGCCCCTTGGATCTAGTCAATAGTCAGATCTGATACCTATCGTACAACCATCATTAGCAACGTAAACACACCTAATTATTCAGAATCTCAGTAAATTAGATTAAAACAAAACTAATTTCAGCCGATTTTCCGCCAAATTATACACATATTACAACAAGATTCAAGATACTATCGAATCAAAATCAAAACTCCCGGCAATACGACGGAACGACGCCGTACTCCACCTCCCCACCGTAACAACTTTTGGCGGAAACCCCCGTCGACGCCGTGAACAACCACCTATCCACATCGGAATCTGTGGATTCCGTCCTCTTTGCGAATCGACCTTTGATTCTCGGCCGTGTCTCGGCGTATGCTTTCCGTGAGGCGTATCGGATTGTCTTCTCGAATTTTCTGTTCTTCCTTTTCTCTCTGTATCTCATAACCCTAGCCTCCCTATCAACCCCGGACAATTGTGTAGCTTGTTGAGAACCGGTGGTGGTTCCGTTTAACTCGCCACCGCCGCTCACGTGTAGAACGAACGGATGAGATACGTCGGACATTGAATTTCCTTCTGGGACGATACCGACATCGATTGAAGACGAAGATACCTGAAATTTGAAATTTCGCCAGATTTTGATATGTAAAGATTCTAGTAGAATATGTAATGAAGAAATCGTAAAGCTGGATGTATTCGAAGGATTAGATGTTTACACTATGGCTGAGCGATTGAGAGAGATAACTGTTTTTGTTGAAGGAATTGATATTAGATCTGGTGAAATCAATCTCAAATCGATTTTGATTTTCCGGTGGCGGTGGAAAATGCTTTGCCGGCGGCGACACGTGGAACGGAACTACACTGTCGTTTACTGAATCATGATGATGGAAGTGGCTGTGGAATTTTGTGTCCGTTGGAATAGGGAAATCGAAATCAAGGAGATGATCGGATTCCGGAAATAACATTTCGATTGATTTGATATCCACCGGAGAACTGTCGTCGCTAGGAAATTTAACATCGATATTGATTGTATCCGCCGGAATTCCCCAATTAATATCGTCGTCGTTTGTTACAGAACTGTTCATATCGTCATTCCCGTTCCCGGAGCTAAGTTCGAGGAAGTTACAGGCGGAGGACTTCATCAGGATATCAGCACAATCATAAAACGGAACCACCGGAATCCGGTCATGTCGGCGAGAAAGCGGATTCGCCGAATGTATATCTCTGTCGCACGTCACACATAGCGCGGCGGCGTCCGCCTTACACGTCACACTCGCCGGCGCCTGTTCACACACCTCACACATCCACACACGTTCGTGTCTTATGTGGCCATGCATCTTCACATCACACGCAAGACACAAGAACACGGTGTCCTTACGGCAGAACAGCAACGCCACGGCGGTCTTACACGAATCACACGGCTTCGCCGGCACGTTCCACCCCGCCGGAAAACACTTGAGACCACCACCGGTTTCCAACTGCATCCTCATGATTTATATCTTCTTCGAATTATGGTAGTTGAAGTGTTGAACAGTTTTTCTCTCTGTGGAATCTTCTATTGCATTGATAAACAGGAAGCCGGAGTGTGTCTATGTATATCTGATCTAGGTTGGGAAGATGAAGTAGTTGACGAGTACAGTGATGACACGTGGATTGATAATAGCCATAAAAAAGATTTGATGATTAGATAAAATAAGATTTTTTCTAAGTTGTCATGTGTCTGTCCTGCCCACGTGTAGGGGCCCACATGAGACTGACAGCTGTGCTGCTGAAATCTTGGCGAAACCATACTGTTGACGTATGTATATTATTATTTTATAAACCCAAACTATATCCAATCAATTTCGATTATTTTTGTTAAAATGTCTAACTATTATCGTATATTATATCCTTAGGCTTTTTTTTTTTTTGGTTCACAAGTAAAGCTTAGTTGTAGAGAATTTTAGGTTTGAATCCTATTTCACAGTCAATAACTTTGTGTAATGCCATGGGGGTATACTTCCCATATAATCTCCCTCCACTTCATCGCCATTTCTTTATTGGTGTACTAGCAGCATGAGCCATCATCGTGGTTAATAAAAAAAATAAGAACCGACAAGAAGAGAAGAAGAAGACTGATATACAAGAAGATGAGGTGAATAGAAATGATAACATTGTCATATATGATAGAGAGAAATTACAAGGTTCTCAATGAAAAGCATAAAAGGCTACAAGGAATAAAACGGATATAAATACTAGCTAGACAAAACCCTAATTAGCTAAAAAGTAAATGGCCCATAAACAAGCGGACTAATAATATATAGGCTAACATCCTCCCTCAAACTCACAATGTCACAACAATAAACATTGAGAGTTTGTCACACAAGAATCGAAAACGAGAAGCCGATAGAGCCTTCGTAAAAATATCCACAAGTTGCAAAGTTAATGAAACAAACGGAAGCGATATGTTCCCGAGCTGTAGGTGACGACGGGTAAAATGACAATCAATCTCAATGTACTTCGTCCTCTCATGAAAAACAAAATTATTCGCAATTTATATCGCACTTTTGTTATCATAATGCAAGGGAGTAGATGAAGAAATGTGAACTCTCATATCAGCAAGTAGTCACCGTAACCAGATAATCTCACATGTAGTTACATGCATAGCACGATATTCAACCTCTATGGAAGATATAAATACGTCTTATTTCTTGCTCTTCCATGAAATGAGAGACTCTCCAAGAAATACACAAAATCCGGTGGTGGATTTACGATCATGACGATCGCCATCCCAATCAGCATCACTGTAGGCACGTAACTCAAGAGAAGACGTCGAGGGAAACAAGAGGGTCTGAAACTGAGTGCCACGAAGATATCTCAGAATACGGAGTACAACTCCCCAATGAACAGAGGTAGGAGCAGTAACAAACTGACTGACAACATGAACAACATGAGCAATATCTGGACAAGTAACTGTGAGATAAACCAAACTTCCCACAACAGTGTGATAAGGATTCGAATCGGACAAAGGAACACCATCAGTAGGAGAGTATTGTGCATTGGTTTCAAGAGGAGTATCAACAGTCCGATTGTCAGAGAAGCCCGACCGTGTAAACAAGTCAGATATATATTTAGTCTGAGAAAGAAGATACCCTTCCAAGAAATAACGTAGCAAGCCCAAATCCTTCATAGCAAATCGATGAGCTAGATCATGCTTCAAAGACTTAATACCACAATGGTCATCACCAATAATAATCATGTCATCCACATATAAGGACAAAAGAATCCGTCCTGCACTCGAGCATCTAACAAACAAAGCAGAATCATGATTACTCTGGACAAATCCAAGAGAGGTAATCACTGTGGAGAATTTTTCAAACCAAGCACGAGGGGCTTGCTTGAGACCATACAAAGTTTTGCGAAGCCGACAAACCTCACCCGGCTGGTGCTGAATTCCTGGGGGAGGATTCATATAAACCTCTTCATGGAGGTCACCATTCAAAAATGCATTCTTGACATCCATTTGAAAGATCTTCCACTGTCGAACAGATGCAACTGCAATCATAGTACAGAATGTCGTCATCTTTGCAACTGGGGTAAATGTCTCCTTGTAGTCAAAACCGTACTGTTGGGAATACCCTTTTTCTACAAGTCTGGCCTTGTACCGCTCAACAGACCCATTAGATTTTGTTTTTATCTTGTACACCCAACGGCAACCTATCGTATGTTTCCCGAGAGGAAGGGAAACCAAATCCCATGTATGTGTCTGATGAAGAGCAGTGAGTTCCTCAGCCATAACATTCTGCCAAAGAGGATCTAAAACAGCTTCTCTATACAATTCAGGTTCAGACAGATGATGGATGTTCGCTATAAATGAAGCAAATGGTCCTGAGTATGTAGAGTAAGAAAAATCTGGAAGCTTGGTGGACTTGACAGGACGGGTAGATCTCCTAAGGGGTGGTGGTGGAGGTGGATCTTCAATTTCAACAGTTGGAGGAGCAGACTCAGGAACAGGGGGAGTCGAGGAACTCTCTGAAGAAGTGGGTGTGTCATGAGCTGAAGGATCAGGTGGCATAGATGGCTCTCGAGCCTCTATCTCTTCATCAAAAGGATCAATATGTAGAAGATCTGACTTCATTACATTGTGGGCTGTAGCCGGAATCGAGTCGAAGGGAATATGTTCCAAAAAAGTAACATGTCGGGAAACATATAACTTCTGACTCACAGGATCATAGCAACGGTATCCTTTCTGTCCAACACCATACCCCAAAAATACACAAATAGCATATTTCAGCCCCAACTTGTTCCTCTCAACATGAGGACGAAGAACAAAACAAGTACATCCAAAAACTCGTAAAGAAGAGTAGTCTGGTAGGTGACCATATAGCTTCTCAAAAGGAGACATTCTTGAATTCAATGAAGTAGGAATACGATTAATCACATAAACATCAGTTAGGACTGCTTCACCCCAAAAGGCACTAGGGACCTGCACATATAGGAACAATGAGCGGGCAGTCTCAACAATATTACAGTGTTTTCGTTCTACCACACCATTTTGCTGAGGAGTGTAAGTACACGATGATTGGTGTATGGTACCATCAGAAGCAAGTAACTGAGTAAAATCATTAGAGGTATATTCACCCCCTAAGTCACACCTGAAGCACTTAATCATAACCCGAATGTTGAGTTTTAACAAGAGCTCTAAAATTACTGTAAAATACCAATGAAATCAGATCTGTGTTTCATAAGATAAACCCATGTATATCGAGTATAATCATCTATAAAAGATACATAATAAGTTGACCCACCCTTTGTGGATACTGGTGCAAGACCCCACACATCAGAATGAATAATGTCAAAAGGAGCAGTAGAACAAGACATACTTTTATTGAAAGGTAAAGCAAATAATTTTTCCAGTTTACAACCACTACAATCAGAAATATCACAAGTGTTGAAATGGCCTAAAACATCACTAGATGCTATAAAACTCAAATATGATACAGACACATGTCCTAAACGAGAATGCCAAAGATAAAACTCAGACGACAAAGGACTCAAACGAAAAGACAACAAATCAATGTTGGAGGCAGCAACAACATATACTTTGAGAACCTCTAAGACATATAGTTCCCCCACCCTACGGCCGATCCCAATCACCTTATGGGTGTGTTGATCTGTATAACACAAACATAATAAGAAAAGAACACCCAGTTACCAAACTTACATAACTGACTGACTGAGGCAAGATTCAAAGTAAGTTTGGGAATGTAATAAACATCAGGGAGAGTGATATGAGAAATAGAGACAGACCCAACACCCTCAACTAGCATAGATGTATCACTAGCAGACATAACAGAAATAAATGACACATGCGACAAAGAAGTAAATGATGACAAATGAGGAGTCATGTGATGAGTTGCACCAGAATCTAAAATCCACAAAGATGAGGGAATACCTGATGAAGTAGGACCATAATGAGACATAGATGCAGACATGACAGTGGGATTAGAGGCCAAATATTGTCTGAAACTCTCCAAAACCTTGCGATCCATTGCAGATGGTGGCATGTTTCCAACATATTTTGTGTCAACTGGTGGTGTAGCAGCAACATCAAACTGTGGAGGAAGAGGAGTCTATGGAGGAGTACTAGAAGAACGTGGCTGAAACTTCGGTTGACCAGACCTATTTTGTTGTCCCGACTGAGGCTGACCAGATTTACCCTTGTTGACTAACAATGGACACTGAGCTTTCCAATGATTTTTCTGTTTGCAGAATGCACACTCATCATAAGCAACCCTTTGAAGTTTGTCGAGACTGATTAGAGGAGACAGCAAGCACAACAGGAGTGGAAGTAGGAATAGAGGTTGCTTTAAACCCTTTATCGGTATGAGACTTTATACGAGTCTCTTCAGCAATTAACTCATGAACAACAGAATCCACTGAGGGAAGGGGAGAGCGATAAAGAATTGTTCCACGTAGGCCTTCAAAATCAGAATGCAAGGTCATCAAGAACTGGAACAAACGTTGTTCTTCCATCCTAGCAATGTAAGGCTCAAAATCTTTTAACTCTTTAGATTCATTAAGAGCCAATTGATCCCACAAATCAGACATAGCAACATAGAAATCTTGAATGCTCTGGTCATTTTGTTGAAGAGCACGAATATCATATTCTAACTGGTACTGTTTAGCAAAGTTGGACTAAGTATACAGTCTCTCCAAGTGATTCCAAACTTCCTTTGTCGTGTCATATTTAGCCAACTGTATACCAATAAACCGAGTAACAGAATTATTAATCCAAGTAATGACCTTGGAGTTATCAGTCTCCCAAGCATCAACCAACAAATCGAAATTCTCAGCTTGAGGCACTGAGGGTTTGGCTTTAGTCCCAATGATATAGCCCCACATATTCTTCCCACGAAGGAAGTTCTTCATAACGTAACTCCAATACATATAATTCTTTCCATCTAGACGAGTACTGATTGACTAAAGGGAATCATCCTTTCCAGTCATGTTGGCAATGAATAAATAACCACAATAATATAGAAATCTTATAATGATATGAGTAACAAACCAGCAGAAGCAATCAACCGAACAACAAGAATTCGAACATCAACAATGACTTAGCAGCAACAGCAAACAAATACCATCAAACAAACGAATATCACCAACGAAGAAACATCAATAATTTGAACGAAACTGCTATCAAGACTGCTACAATAACCCTAGAAATAACATTGCCATATGATTACGAAACTACTTTCGATCCGCGCCATAGATGACTGCTACAAAGTCTTCTAACAACGTATCAAACCTCCGCTTTGATACCATGATAACATTGTCATATGATTATGATAGAGAGAAATTACAAGGTTCTCAATGAAAAGCATAAATGCTACAAGGAATAAAGCGGATATAAATACTAGCTAGACAAAACCCTAACGGGCTAAAGACTAAAGGACCCCTAAACAAGCGGGCTAATAATATATAGGCTAACAAGAAAAAATATGAGGAAAAGAGAAGAAGAGAAGAAGAATACTGGGATAGAAGAATGAAAAGCCGATTGACCAATTCCTTCATTGCTTCTTGTTGCAGATACCACGAGAGATCACGACCGTGGCATCAGAGATGGTGTGCACGATAGTGGCTGACTTGCCACATGGTCGTGTACTCATGACTGTATCAGTGGGTGGGGCAGAATGGACATGGTTTCCAAATTTCTAGGGTCCATTTTTATGTATCTACTTATATTACTATAAGAAAAAAGGTGTTTGATATTATGTTGTCCCATGCAATGAAAAAGGAAAAACGAGATTAGAGATAAGATTGGTATAGAAGACTAAGAAATTTCAACAGATTCTTCAGGAATCTAAGTAATTAATCATTTTTTTACTTAAAAATTATTGTTAAGGTCTTCAGTTTTTTATTTTGTTCAGAACCTGTAAGGGTCGAATTTAGTTGTAATATGTCGAAGTCGTTTGTACCCTTCGTATGTTTGTTAAGTTTATTTACTGAGGTGTATTTCGTATGAAGCTTAAGTGTCAATGCCTTAGTATTTTTTGTATGCTTTCACTGTTCCTATAAATATGGAACTTTACTAGAGTTAGATAAGAGTCCTTTACAGAACCTGTCTATTTTATCTGTAAAAGTTGAAAGCATAAATGAGCAGAAACCAGATCTTATTTACATCGTTTGTTCAATCTACATTCGTTTTACTCTGATTTTGATTAATACTTGATTCCACGATTCATCAATTGGTATCAGAGTAGGAATCATGATCTGAGATCTAATTTTCACTTTGTTTCAAAAGGTTTTTGAATCAAAATTCTGGTTCAAAAAGTTCCGCATCTTTTGACGTGAAAAAGCTTTCTAGATCTTAAGTTGTGATTTGATTCTGCAACAGATTTGTTGAATCGAGTATTCTACTTTGTTTTTCTGTTCAATTTAGTAATTTGCTTTCAAATTCTCTTTGATTTCTCAAAAATTCTCAAAAATTTTCTTCCGTACATCAATGGCGAACTTCAATCTCAACTCGATGACTTCATACTCTCATCTGCTAGGATCTTCAACTAAGATTCCTATGCTCATTCCTGAATACTATGATCAGTGGTCTGATCGTATGCAAGATTACTTGAATGGAATCGATGAAGAGCTTTGGTCTTGCATTTCAGGGAATGTTACTCTTCCAACGAACCTTCAACCAATTGGATCTTCATCCAGTACTACGAGTGTGGAAAATCAAACTGATCGTATGAAGAAACTTGAAAAACGATGCATAAGGGAGTTCCGTGGTGCATTGCCTCCAGTGGTGTATAACTATGTCAGAAGTTGTACTACTGCAAAGGAAATCTGGAATAATCTCAAAGAAAAGTTTCAAGGTAGCGAGAAGACGAAAATCAATTCAGTTAAGCAATGCTTGATTGAATTGAAGGATTTCAAGCAAAAAGATGGTGAAATGATTGAAAGTTACTATGATAGACTGAATGAGCTGATTTACAAATGCAATCGTTACGGAATCACGAGATCTGTCATGGATCTTAATCTCACATTTGTTATGGGACTCCGTAAAGAATGGAGAAGTGTTAGTATGATGGTGAAAAATCAACAGAGTTTCGATACATCTTCTTTGAATGATTTGTACAATCAACTGAAAACGCACGAAAGTGAAGTGAACGAAATGGTAGAAGAGTCGAAGCTTAGTCTGGGAGGTCCATTAGCACTTGTCTCTAAAGTGACTGAAAAGGAAACTGTCGAAAAAGGTGATTCTGATGATGAAGAGGGATTTCTCATGAATTCAGATGATGAGGCAATTGCTTTTTACTCTAACAATCGAGTTAAAAAGTTTTTCAAGAAACCGTTTAATTCGAAGATGATGCAAAATGAAGGAAAAGGAAGTTTCGTGAACAAAGCTGCAGGAGAAGAGAAGAAGAAGTATGAGAAGAATGATGCGAAGGGTGCTGAGGATAAGAAAGAGAAGAAATTGAAAGGAGATTCTGGTATGGATTGTCATTACTGCAATGGAGCCAATCATCTAGCAAATGATTGCATGCTTCGAAAAAAAATATGAGAAGAAGAATAGAGTGAAGGATGAGGCATATTATGTGGAGAGGTTGGAAGAGGTATGTACGAAGGCGAAAAATTTGTCTTTGGTGGCTCAAGGTGAACAGGAGAATGATGGCACATATCAAATCTGGTCTTCGGGCTCCGATGATGAGGAAATGCGTAATCCTACGCATGGGGCTATGTATGCGAAGCTGGAGGAAGATTCAGACGAAGAGGTCAAGGGCCGTTGCTTTGTGTCAAAATTTGCTGATAAGTCTCCAATGAAAACAAAGGTACGTAATATTCTTCAATCTTTCAATATTCCTTTAAGTGCATATGATTCTGAAATTGTTGCTTTTGATGATATTGTTGCTTATTTCGATAATTTGGTTGTTTCTGCTAGCAATGAATCTAAGAAATTAAGCAATCAGTTGTTAGAGACACATAAGAAGTTAGATTCGAAAGTTGTCAAGATAGAATGTTTAGAATTACAGATAACAAACATAATGTGTGATCGTGATTCGTTATCTAGTGATGTAAAACTTTTGTTAGCCCAACGAAATATCTACTACAATTCTTCTAAACGTCTATATGGCAAATTAACTGCATTGCATCATTCGTGTGATATTAGCAAGGAACAACATAGGAAATTATTACCTTTTCTAGCATACGAAAGAGCGAAGGTAGATAATATTTCGTATGATTGTGAGAAAAACGTTGCTGAGTTTGACAAAATTCCTGATGATAGATATGCTTATGGGATTGTCAAAATTGATGAATGTCTTGATACAAATGAATTGGTTAACATTGTGAATGATACTTTGACAAAATTAGAACAAATCAAAATTTTGAAAAAGACTGAGAATTCGACATCTGATTCTCAATCTAATTTTGCCGATATTGAAGATAACTCTGACAATATTAGCGAAATTAGTGATATTGAGGATGTTGATTGTTCTCAGTTGTCTGTCATAAATGTAGCATCAAAATCTAAAGGAAAAGAAAAACTTAAGGATTTGGAAGTTAATATTGACACTGACAAACCTTCAACTTCAAAAGTTTGTGATTCTGAGTTTGTGGATATCCGAGATAGTCAAACGGATAGCAGTGATGATGAAAATGATGATGACCAATCGGACGAAAAGGTCTCTTCAAACAAAGATTCGATAGAAAAAGAAGTTCCTCTTGTTGTTGTTGATCAAGTATTTGAGGACACTGAAAATTTCGACAAAGTGTTGTCTGAAAAAGGAGCCCATTATTTGGAAACAAATCAAGTGGTGTATCCTAATTTCAAGTGTACTGATGATGTTGTTTTTCCAAATCAAGTGTTTGTTACTACTGGAAATGTTGAGAACATTAAACCATAACTCAACAAAATGGTCAAAGATGACAACAAGAAGACAACGGACGAAGGATTCTTTTCAAATCAAAGCATAGTCAAAAATACCTTAACAAAGAATTCATATGTTTTTCAAAGACAAAACCACAACGCAAATGGGTTGAAAAATCGAAAATTGTAACAGAAGTTACAAACGAAGTTGTTGAGGAAAAAGAAATCGTTGTCAAACTAAATTCCAAAGAATTTAAAGAACAAATTGACAAGTTTTCAAAAGAAAATGCAATTTCAAAAAGACAAGCCCGAAAGAAGATTTTTTGGCAAACCATGGAACTTAGAAAACAACAAAACGGGTTGAATGTGAAAACAACTGAAAACAAAAAGACTAAATCTATTGAGAACAAGTCTTCTCATTCAGCAATTAATTCAGATCCAAAGCAAAATCCCGCTCAAACAAATAAATCTAAATCTGAATTTCAACCAAAAACAAGTTTTTCGAAAGTTTCAAACTCATCATTTTCAAAAGATAACAAAAATACATCACAGACTGTTCAAAATCAACCATCCCAAAAACGATTTTCTTCTAATCAACAAACAAGGTTTTCTCAAAAACAAAAATCTATAAATCGATTTTCTCAAAATCGAAGTGTTGGAAACAATTATGGAAGTCGATACGCTATGGCATTTCGACCTAAATCGAATGTTGATTTCTTTCCACAAAAACCACATTTTCCAAACCCTACAGGAAAACAAACCTTAAAAGTTTCGTACACAAAAGGGTTGTCTCGTGACAAAAACATCGATCATTGGCTTGAAGGAAAAGGACGAAAATATCAATCAAGGAAATATTCACAACAACAAATTCACGAAGCCTATGAGAATTATGTGAATTCTTCGTCAACTGAAAGCTCATCTTCAAAAGATTCGAATGTTTCGGTAAAAACTTGGCAACCAGTTTCGAAAGAAAAGCTTGTTCAAACTCAATCTAAAAGGACGAAGGCATGTGTCAGTGACAATCCCAAACTAACAAAAACTTATGTTTTCGTTTCTTTAAATAATGATGTAGACTTAATTGATAGTCTCAAAACTAAAGTTTGTGATTGGGTTAAAAGTTCTTCATTTCATTCTGTTTTTAAAACTAATTTCCAAGGACCCAAACAGCCTTGGGTACCCAAATTCTTTCATTGATCGCAGGTACTATGTGACGAGCAATATGATGAGAAATGGTATATTGATAGTGGTTGCTCACGTCACATGACAGGACGAAAGGAAAATCTGAGAGATTTTCGAAGCTTGGAAAATGCAGGAGTTGTGAAGTTTGGCAATAATCACAAATGCCAAGTGAAAGGTTATGGCAAAGTCACGAATGGAAAATTCACTGTTAATCGTGTCGCTTATGTCGAAGGTCTTCAACATAACTTGATAAGTGTTTCTCAACTTGTTGTGGGCACTGGCAATCAAGTGGTATTTAACGAAGAAGGTAGCATCATTTCCAATGTTGAAACTAACGAAGTCTTGCTCAAATCCAAACGACATGGTGACATGTTTACTCTTGATATCAAACCAATCATTGGCAAACCCTCAGTGTGCTTACTTACGAAAGCTTCCTCTGACATCAGCTGGTTATGGCATCGACGTTTATCGCATTTAAACTTTCGAAATTTGAATAAATTGGTTGTTGATGATCTTGTTCATGGATTACCTATACTAAAATTTGACAATGATACATTGTGTGCAGCTTGTGAACAAGGGAAACAACACAGGAAAGGACATCCAATTGTGATAGATTCGAAAATTGTAGAACCGTTGGAACTTCTACACATTGACCTTTGTGGACCATCGACTGTTGAAACTGTCAACAAGAAACGGTACATTTTGGTTATTGTTGATGATTTTTCACGATTTACTTGGGTATATTTTCTCAGGTTAAAATCTGAGGTTGCTCAAACAATGATTGAGTTTATTAAGAAGATTGAAATGAGTATGAAGAAAAATGTTCGAAAGATCAAAAGTGATAATGGATCTGAGTTCAAGAACAATGTGCTGGATTCGTACTTAACAGAAAAAGGAATTTCGCATAACTTCTCTTCACCTTATACACCACAGCAAAATGGTGTGGTTGAAAGACGAAATAGGTCACTGTGCGAAGCAGCGAGAACTATGTTGACATATGCGAATCTTCCTCAATATCTATGGGCTGAAGCAGTTTCGACAGCTTGTTTTACTCAAAATCGATCTTTCATTCATCGTCGATTCAATATCACTCCGTATGAAATTATCAATAACCGCAAACCTAATGTCAAATTCTTTCATGTTTCTGGCTGCAGGTGTTTTATAATGAATCTTAAAGATAGCCTTTCAAAATTTCAAGCTAAAGCTGACGAAGGCATATTTTTGGGATATTCGCACAATTCGGTTGCATACAGAGTGTTAAATAAGCGCACAAGAAAAGTCGAAGAGATTTTCAATCTTACTTTCGATGATTATTATGTCAAACAAGTTGAAAAGCAATTTGATCGAAAACCAATTATTAATGAATCATCTGATGAAACTGAAGAATCAAATTCATCTGACTTTGATTATGATTTAATTTTTGGCATTCCTAACAGGGATGTGGATGCTGAAGTTCATGCGAATGATAATCATCACTCTGAATCTTCGAAGCATAATGATGACTTGGAAATTCCTCAAAACATAGTAGATGTTAATTCAACAACGAATTCTCCCGGAGTTGGCGAAAGTACGCTTAATAATCCAGTGGACGTAGAGCACTTGGATTCGAATACTCTGGTTGAGGGGGAGCATTCTTTCGAGGGGGAGAATGGGAGAATGGATGATGTTGTTGAGGGGGAGCATCTAGTTGAGGGGGAGCATCAAAATGATAATCGTGTTGAGGAGGAAAATGATACAATAAATTTTAATCAAAACGATGATTTTCATGATCTAAATGATAATGTTTCTATTGTAGGATCTGAAAATGAAGAGATGTACGAAGATGCACATTTGGAATTTGATCCAGCATATCCACCATTAGAGAAATGGACAAAGACTCATCCTATAGATCAAGTCATTGGAAATCCTCAAGATGGAGTTTTAACAAGAGCTCAGATTCGTGCGAAGAATGAGGAATTAAATACTCATCAAGAATTTTGCATGTTCAATGTTTTCATATCTAAAATTGAACCAAAGACAGTAAAGATGGCAATGGAACACTCAGATTGGGTTGTTGCAATGTAATCCGAACTGGCTGAATTTGAAAGAAACAAGGTTTGGAGATTAATTCCTAAACCTGAAAATGTTTCGATTGTCGGGTTAAAATGGATTTTCAAAAACAAAACCGACAAAGATGGAAATATTGTACGAAATAAAGCACGTCTAGTTGTAAAAGGATATTCGCAACAAGAAGGGATTGATTATGAAGAAACTTTTGCCTCTGTTGCAAGACTCGAGGCTGTTCAAATATTCTTAGCATATGCAGCTCATAAGGATTTTGATGTCTATCAAATGGATGTGAAATGTGCCTTTCTCAATGGAGAACTCGAAGAAACTGTTTACGTAGAACAACCTCCAGGTTTCGTAAATAAAATGCATCCTAATCATGTATATATTCTAGATAAAGTTGTATATGGGTTAAAACAAGCACCAAGAGCATGGTATGCAACTCTTACCAGTTTCTTAAAACAGTCGAAATTTAAGCAAGGATCAGTTGACCCCACATTATTTCGAAAGAAAGTTGGGAATCATCTGATGCTTGTTCAAATTTATGTTGATGATATTATTTTTGGCTCTACTGACCCTGCTTTGTCTAGTGAATTCGAAAATTTGATGAAAAGCCAATTTGAAATGAGCATGATGGGTAAAATCAATAATTTTCTTGGCTTAAACATATGTCAAAACAGAGAAGGCATATTCATCAATCAAGAGAAATATACAAGGAATTTGCTCGAAAAGTTTGGATTGACAAATAGCACGAAGTTAAGAGTACCAATGGCTATTGGCACAAGGCTAACACCTTCGTTAGAAACGCCTGCGGTTGATCTTACTTTATACAGGAGCATGATAGGTTCATTGCTTTATCTTACTGCATGTAGACCTGATATCATGTTTTCTGTATGTAATTGTGCTTGGTATCAAGCAAATCCTCGAGAACCACATTTAACAGTTGTAAAGAATATTTTTCGTTATCTCAAGGGAACAATTTCATTAGGATTGTGGTATCCTTCGAAAACAGGGTTTTTCATTCAAGCATTTTCAGATGCAGATCTAGGATGGTGTACCTTGGATCGAAAAAGTACAAGTGGTGGTTGTCAATTTTTGGATGGAAAGTCAGTTAGTTGGCAGTCGAAGAAGCAAACGTGTGTTTCGATTTCTACTGCTGAAGCCGAATATGTAGCAGCTGCTGCTTGTACATCTCAAATTATTTGGATTCAAAGTCAGTTGAGAGATTATGCTGTAAATATGAAAAAGATTCCATTGTACTGTGATTCTCAAAGTGCTATACGCATTTGTCATAATCCAGTACAACATTCGAAAACAAAACACATAGCTCTTCGTTATCACTTTATCAAAGATCATGTGGAAGATGGAAACATTGAAGTTCATTTTGTCAAAACAACTGATCAACTTGCTGATATATTTACAAAAGCATTGGATGAAAAATCATTTGTTCGAATTTTGACAGGTTTGGGAATGATTGAAGCGAGTTCTGTTCCAGGAAGGATTTCGAATGTATAGCAAAGGTGTGTTATACAAATGTGTCGATTCAGAGGCAATAAGACGCCATTCAGCGGTTACTGTTCATAGTCAATGCTTCGACACGCTTCGAATTCGACAATTTGCATGATGGTTCTATGGTACAAAATTTTTGTTAGTTTGTTAAATTTTCGTAAGGTTGTCCAATTTTAGTTAGTTTGTCAAATTTTCGTAAGAATGGCAAATTATAGCTTGATTACAAATTTTCATTTGTTTGTAAAACTGTTTTTCGTAAATTTGTGTCTTAGTTTTCTTTTCGAAAAATCAAAAACTCCAAAAAGATTTTATTCTCGTATTGTTGTTATATTTTCGAAAGATCAAAAATACCAAAAAGATTTTCTTTTGTTAATTGTTTACTTTTCGAAAAATTTACAAAAACTCAAAAATATTTTCTTTCTGTTAGAAAAATCAAAAATATCAAAAAGATTTTTGTTATTTTTTTTTGTTTATTTTTCTTTGTGCATATTACACGAAAATTTTTCAAGGGGCATGCTTGTGTTTCTATGGGAAGGTAAACTTTCGATAACTATGTACTAGTTAGACTGTCCCTAGAAGCATGCTGCAGCATGTTGACCCAACCCTCTGTAGACTCAATGTGTGTTTATGAAAGCCTTAATGAAATTTTTCATACAAAAATTTCTTCCCAAGTCAGGCTTATAGTCACGTTAGTCGATTGAGCTACCTTACTCTTCTCACATGAGTTAAGAGTTATCTGTTTTGTCCGAAAATAACAGAGATACAATTCGTTACTCAAAACCAATCTTTTTCATCACCAACTTTCTTACACTTGCACACACAAAGACATATGTCCAAGAGATCTTTGATTCGACCCATCAAGATCTAGATATATCAAAATTCTGTGTTAATGATCTGACATCATGAGGCCGTGATTAAAGTGAAACCCAACTTCCTATCTTAGTAAGGAATTGACGGGGAACTATGTTCTAGATTTGACGAAACATTTGTTTCAGTACCATTTTTTGAAACTCAAAATCATATTCTATTCTCATGTGTGGTCTTGATCAAACTATCGAAGCCCACGATGTTTGTTACCCAACAGGATCTAGAACACATATTTTTTGTGAATATGATTTCTGTATGAGTTTCATTTGCTTTCAAAGTTACTATCAACATACTTCAAAGCATACTTGTCACTGACTACGCTGGTCAAACAAGTAATTTCTGTTACAATTACTCACCTTATGTTTAGGATGATATGTAACGAAATTATAAACCACCCATTAAGCCTAACAAAAGAAGCCCTTCGATACTTCTCTATAAGTATTCGATTGTAATTCACGGGAACATACACAAGCAGTTGATTATCTCTCTTGATAATTAATGAAGCAACCTTTGCCCGGGGTTTCTCTGCTTTTGTGTTGAATTTTTTTTTTTGACATCACAGATCTAAATTTTCATTAATTTGTTTCTTATCTTTTCTTTGGCACACTGCACACACGAAATCCTTGAGGTTCTGAGTACTACCAACTCAGGCTGATGATTTCGACAGTCTAGCAAATGACTTCGTCTCTAAACCCAAAGACGAAAAAGCTTAACCTCCATCCGAAGGTCGATGACGGTTACTATTCCTTGAGGTGACACGAACAGACTGTGTGAGGAGACGTTTCCTGGTTTCAAGGCGGTGTGACAGTTACTTTTTGACGCATGGCAACTTTATTGGCAGACTGGTGCGACTTTTAAGGTGCCACGTCAGATCTCAATCAATGCTTATCCCGCGTTCAATTCAAATTCAGGGTTACATATAAAAAGGGTATTTACGGGTTCTTTGTCTCTTTACGCTCACAAAAGAAATTAAATACCTAAATTCTCTTTGTTCTTCAAAGCTTCTAAACCCTAATCATGGCTGGTGTTGATTCTGCTTCTCGAACAACTGAAGACATCACTTCTCAACCAATAATGAAGATTCAAAGCACCAATTATCAAGTGGAAGGGGATGTGTCTCTGTATCCTGAAGAATTGAAGATGTTAATCATAGCATTGAAGAGTTCTGTTATTTCAAAGGCGATGTTCAACTCATTCGCCGTTCCTCTCTCATGGATTTCTCAGGTAGGATCCACTGCTACGTATAGCAAAGCAATGGATATCATCACCTTTCAACTGGTGAATGACAAGAAAATTCGTTTATCCAAGAAGATCTTCTGCCAGATTCTGGATATTCCCAATTCTCAACTTGTTACTGATCTCACTTAATCACAAGTTGTTCATATGTTTAATGAGATGGGTCATCAACCCCCACTCACGAAGATAAGTGATTTCAAGAAGTCAGCTCTTCCAACTGTTTGGAATTTCTTGTTTGGAATTTTTCTTCGATGCTAGCCTGGTCGAAGTGTTGGACTAGACAAAGGTCGCATGGAGGTTTATGCGATGGTGGCAGGATTGTACTATGATCTTTCTGTCGACTGCTCTACACAACTGTGGAAGGAATTCCAAAAGAGTGTCGAAAACACGAATGTGGTTCAGGGCATTTCATGTGCTAGGTATTGGAGTTTGATACTTGGATATTTCTATGAAAAAGAAGGAATTGCTGTACCTGCTGATGAAGAAAAAGCTGAGTTTCTGAAGTATCACTTCCCAAAGGAAGTTTCGGATGATATGGAAGTATTCACACACATTGCTCGGATTCCTGATGCAATGTTAAAGAGGGTTGAGCTAACAAATTCGGTGTTGGTTGAGTACTTGAAAACTATCAATCCAGATGTTGAGACCGGAAAATTATTGTCGAAAGAAGAAGCTGGTCCTTCCAAGAAGTCAAAACATTCTAAGAAGGATGTAAAGGCTACACCTGAGAAACCAGTGCAAGAAACTAAAAAGTCTCCTAAGAAGATTGTGCACGAATCCACGAAGTTTCCAAAGAAGCCTGAGACGGCTGAAGTGAATGTTTCGACTGTTGTCATCAAACCAGTGGAACCAGTTGATGATACTGTAGTTGCAGAGAAAATTCCTTCCAAATCTGGTGTTTTTCGAAGATTGAAGAAAAGGACTAGGGGTTCACGAAAATCTTCTGATGGTGTGTTAAAATCTTCTCCTTCCAATGTTCGTAAACCACAACTTTCTCATCAAGGGGTCATTTTTCGTGAGGTTCCAGCTCGAGTTTCGCCTTTGTCAAAGAAACGTAGAGTTGAAGACGTGGCTAAACACATTTCAAAGAAGAAGAAAAAGCAACGAAAGTTGGTTATCCAAGAGGAATCATCCGAAGAAGAAATAGTTCCTGAAACACCAGAAAAAATTGTTTTTCAATCTATCTTTACTCCTGAGAAGACTACTGTCATACCACCCGAAGTATCGTTAACTGAATCACATACCGAGGAGGTTCGAACTTCAGACATTTCTACACACGTATCTGATACGGATGTAAATGTCAATATGGGTGAGGGAGAGTCGAACAAAGAAGTTGCTGCTACTACTCAAGGTATTCCTGTATCTTCGAAAATGAATACTTTCGTGTCATTACCTCCTTTTATTGTTCCGAATACTACAAGTTCACCAACCTTTGAAAACATTCTTCATCAACCATTTACAGCTCTTTTTCCATCTCAATCCACTGATTCACCCAAAATCGATTCACCTGTTAAAACTTCACCTGTTGTTGAAACTGATACTGACAATGAAGGTTTTGGAGGCACGTTTGAAGATTTGCAGTTTGATGATGAAGAAGATAGCTTTCCTGATCATATGTTGATGACGATGAAACAATTCAAGATTCTCAACAAGAAATTGAATTCTATTCTTCAATCTCAAGCAGATTTGGGGAGTAGTTCGTCTGTCTCCAGTATGGAAGTGGATGGTCTGTTGCAAACTTTCGAAGCAAAGGTGGTGAGTAAAGTTTCTGGAATGGTTCGTGACTCAGAGACTCGACTCTTGGAGAAGGTTGATCACAATGATCAAAATGATGAGTTAAGGGTGAATTCTCTAACTTCGATGTTTAGAGGGGAGGTGAAAGAATTTAAGCATTTGGTGAAGGAACGACATGTGTTATTCGTTCAGGATGTAAAGAAAGTGAGGGAAGATGTGAATTTGCAAATTCAGGAGCTTCGATAGGATATGCAAAAGGAAATTACCATTTTGCAACGTGATTATGCTTCGGTCAATCAAAAGGTTGACATTATTTGTGATGCTGTTACCAAATATGTCAAGTTATACGAAGATTTGAGTCCTCAACTTACTCAAATTTCGACAACGGAAAATCAAAGCTTTATGGAAGTGCTCAAACTGCTGAAGGAGCTAAAAGATTTAACTGTTAAATCAGTTTCATCTCCGTTGATTACTCCGGATTTTTTGTCTCAGAAATTAGTTCATTTTGAAGCCATCTTACACAAACAATTAGCTCCGCTTTCTGACATCTCGAGCCTTCTTCCAACGAATGCCCCACCTGTTTTCACAGGGGTGCAAGGGGGAGAAAAGGAGGTTAGTGGTACGAAGGCTGGTGGTGAAGATTTGCATGCAGATGCAAAGGTTGTTGGAAAGGTGTTTTCTTCGAAGGTTCCAATAACAAAAACGATCATGTCAACAGCTGGGCCAGTTACTTCGACTATTGTGACTACAATGCCAATTTCAACAAAGCCAATTTCAAGACAAATTTCCAAAGGAATTATGATTGGGGAAGGTGGCAGTAGTTCGAAGCCTAATAAAGTTGTGGATAATTCCTCAGATAAAGACAAAGGCAAAACGGTTATGGTCGAAAAGTCAAAGGAGGAAAAGAAAGCTGAAGTAGAGGCTGAAGTTGAAAAGCTACGAATCGTGCAAAGCATTATGCGACTTCGTGCGAATGATCCACTTGGGATGAAAAAGGGTGATCCTTCAAAGCATTACAACTATGAGACGATAGAGTCGAAAGTTGCATATAATCATATGTATGCTTTCGAAAAGAAGCCAAAGCAGAGCTATGTTGTTCTCAACACATACATGAGTCAATTGGATTTTCCCATTAATGAGATGATGTTCATTATGGCTCAGTACAAGATAACTGAGAAATTTGACAATGATGATGAGTACACTTACATGAAGATTAGATTTCATGCTGTACTTGGAAAGCTTCCAGAGGAGATTTGGTCACTGGTGAAGATAAAGAAGGTGATAAGCATAAAGCAAGATGTGTTGTTTGAAAATATGATGCATAATCTTCGCTTTATTGTTTCGAGGGCAAATGGGCAAGTTTGTGATTTTTCAGTGGCTGACTTTCCTTTAATGAACTTGTATGATCTAATACAAGTTGCATTGTTGTTAAAGGATAAAGGCGCTTCATATCTTCGAGAAACTGATCCTGAAGTTTTTCGACTTGGGTTGGCTCACATCAAGATTTTCATTGACAACTATTATGAGTGTTTAGCACTTACTGATGTTGAGTTAGGTACAGCAAAGGGATTGACAGTAAAAGTGCCAATGGAACTTCCTTTAACTCAACCTGAGTTGAAGAAGTATGCAGACGGAGAAATTTGTTTGAAGCCATTTGGTTTGGTATTTGCTGGGAAGGATAAAAATGGGAAAGCTAAAAGGTTCTTGTTTCAAGCTTCCGAAGTGGAAAGATACACAACATCCCAATATACGAATTTGATTGTTCGTATGAGTAGCTGTAAGAAGAATAACGAAGGAGATAAGAAGGAGCTGAAGAAGATTATCTCATGGTACACTGAGATTCAAAGGGTTATGCTGTATGCTATACAGATACTCTTGAACTAACGAAGGTCGACATTATTACAAAGGGGGAGATTGTAAGGTCGAATTTAGTTGTAATATGTCGAAGTCTTTTGTACCCTTCGTATGTTTGTTAAGTTTATTTACTGAGGTGTATTTCGTACGAAGCTTAGGTGTCAATGCCTTAGTATTTTTTGTATGCTTTCACTGTTCCTATAAATATGGAACTTTACTAGAGTTAGATAAGAGTCATTTACAGAACCTGTCTATTTGTAAAAGTTGAAAGCATAAATGAGCAGAAACCAGATCTTATTTACATCGTTTGTTCAATCTACATTTGTTTTACTCTGATTTTGATTAATACTTGATTCCACGATTCATCAGAACCTCAAATCGATTTGAATCAGCCATGCACGTACGTCTCGTGACCAATATATCACTGGCTTGACAGAGACATTTATTTTTTCCATAACCGTATTGTTATTTATAATTATTCAGTTAATAATTTTATGATATACTTGTAGCCGTGTCTCAAAGATGTAATAATCGATTCTCCGGGGTGGCTACATTTTCCGCAAGCAAACATATTAATCGCAAGGAATGCATATTTGTTAGCTAGCAATATTCGGATTTTCTTTTTTTAGCTAACAATACTTGGATTTGATCTGTTATTCTATTACATTCTAAGAATTACGTAAAAAAATGATCGGGGATAAGCATACATTAATAACACAAATAGTCATATTGTATGAAGCTAATACCAAAGTTGCTATTTTTGCCTTTTTTTTTTTATTATTATAGATAACCATTTATTTTTTAATCACTACTTACTTTGTAGTGTCCTTAACAAAAGGAAATTTTGGAAACTAATAAAAGAAAATTGTGTATTACAAAATTATTTTCTCTAGAAGTTAATAAAAAATAGGCAATGAATTATTTATTTATTTTTTGTAAATATTAATAAAAATATCATGAATATGTAACGAAATATTTGTTTTTTTTTCACAAAGTACAATTATAATAATATAATTTGATGAACACAAAATTTGATTTTCTTTTATTTTTTTAAATATAATGTCAACAACTAGTTCACTAGCCATTTCTAATATTAACTTTTCTTTCCATAACGACAATTTTTATATATACAGTGCAAATGTTTATATTACTGCAAAAACAATATATATTTTTTTATTACATAAGTTTTGGAAGCTTTTTTGGTTATAGAATATTCGAAAATATTTTTGCAACAAAAAATGTTTCGTAATTTGAAAAATAAAGTGTCTTAAAACAGATTTTTGAAAAAATAAATGTAGAAGTAAATAAAATAGAAAAATGTTTTAAATAGAAAAAGTCATTTCAAAGAAATACAAATTTTGTAGCGGACCTCAATAATAGTTATATTTAAAAAGAAAAAAAAATCTTTAGAAAAATCTTCTCCAACAAAACGACATTTATCAATTTTTTAATTATTTATTATTTATTTGTTTTCTATCTTTTATTGTTGTGATATTAGAATTCGAGTTGCAGGGGATTAATAAATAAAAAAATCTAAGTGTATGCTTTTATTAATTAAAAAGGGGAGTGGATAGTGATGGGGTCTGTTGAATCACGGGGCTTGACCCTATCTACTTTCAACTTTTTTGATAAACTTTTACTTTCTATTTAAAGTAACTTTTTGACATAAAACAGAAATTACATGTGTTAGTCGGTTTTTTTTAGCACAACCCTTTTTTTAAATCTAGCAAGCGAGCAAGGTCAACTAAATAGATAATATATAGCAGTTATATATCAGTCGTCATCTAAATTGATTTTATTAACAGGTCCACTTTAACTTAATGTAATTAGAGTCTTAAAGATTAAAAGGAGTCATTGATATATAACAAATTTTTATCATTTGTAAGTATAATTTAAATAAACCTAAATTGTTACCTATAAAAATAATATCATATACCAAATTAGCTCCCAAAAATTAATGGTATAACTTATAAAGTAACCGCCATGTCTAAACTAAAAGTAGTTAACCATCTTGGAGTTTTTCATGACTTTAGAGAAGAGTCCGTCATAAGGATTTAAATACTTAGGAAGAGCTAAAAAAACCCTCCAATAATTAAATGAATTTGGCTGAATGTTGATTATATGCTTTTTATTTTTTAATAAATATATATAATATATTTTACACGTTATCATAATATTTTATGTCATGTTTTGATGTTATTTAAAACAAAAGATGCTTAATATGATTTGAATTAATATTATTACATGTATAATATGTTTACTTATTGTCCATATTTGACGTTCTTTGTGATTTTCTACTTTTTGATTTAGGATCTTAAACCTTTTCGTTGTGTTTAGTTTTAATGAATCTTTGAGATATTGGTTTGATTTTCTATTTGGATATTAATAGATGTTTAATTTATTGTGTCAAGTTTGATTGAAGATCCATTTGTATTGAAGATTATTTTTTGTTATCTATTGTTGAGTTTATGTAGTTAGAGGACCAATCTATTATGTTTTCTTGAATCATAATTGTTTAATGAACAATTAAACGGTTGAGAATGCAACGAAACAAGTTAAGCAACTTCAGACAAAAATAAATGATTCAAGTAACACACACGAAATAAAAACTACTGAAATACTGTAAACAAAAAAGTGTAAAATCAGAACACAATATTTAACATGGTTCTAAACTGACCTGCATCCACGAGCGAACGACAAAGAGAGGAGATATTACTAACACAAAGATATATACAATATATAAAAAGATAAACTGCATTTATAATCTGATCACTCATTATAAGGTATCATTCATATTTTTTACTGCAAAAAACAAGGATTTACACAAACAAAACTACCTCACTCTATATTTTCTATCTAATATTTATTTGTTGCTCTATTGTGTTTCTTTATACTTAAGAAGAAAAAGGGAGAGCCTATTTATAGGCTTTGAGCCATAACTTTTTTCTTACATACAATAGAAATGTTGCTCTAACTTTTTGACTTGTGATGTAAAAGCTTTCACATTTACGGCAAGAGTAAATATATATTTTGCAATTTTGACTTTGAAGCCACCTACTGATTTCCTATTCCACTAAACATGGGAAGGTACATTTTTGGTCCCTGAACTATAAGAAACTTGTCATATTTTTCATAACTCCACAAATCTTAACACAAACTGTTATGACTAGTGATATACCAAATCCTAGTGTTAGGTTAACAATAAATGAACTTGAATGCGTGTGACTGCATTTGATGATCAATTTGTGCATTAATACATTCTTATGACCATTAAGATTAATACAGATTAAATGTTCCATAATACAAACTTAAGACTTAAAATTTAGATAGTTATTTGCATGATCGTTGAGTTCATTGTCTTTATGATCATTCAAGTTAGAATATGACCAAGAGGCTTAACCACTTTAGAAATAGGTAAATAATGAATAAATAAACATTATACTTTAGTATTCAACCATAATTTTGAAATGTAGTTGAGTTACAATCAAAGTACCTAAAGTGATTTATTTCCAATCTGTTTATCTTTAGTTTATTTATTATTCCTTATTTTTTTGTGTAAGTTTAATCAAACATTCTCATATTAATTCTCTACCATTCCCCTTGTGTTCGAAACTCATTCTTACCAACGCTATACTATGATACGATAGGGTCACACTTGCCCATCAATATTTTAGCCCCCATTTAAAGTAAAATCGGCTTTATAAATTTTAAATGGGGTTACACATCAAGTTTTTAGACTAAATTGTGCACATCAGAGATCATCAAAACGTTTAGTGTGGTGGACCACTATTGCCTATGATGTCAAATTATATATTCAAACCGATAATGAACGCTGAAGTAGACAACTGAATGGACTCATAAAAGTAGACAAATGAATGGACTCATAATGTAACGTCCCAAAAATTAAGACTAAAAATTTAATTTTTAAATTAATAAAACCATTATTCAAAACAACATCATAGAAACCATGGTGAATCAAAGTGTATCAATAAACATCCAAGTACATCAGAGTAATATAAAATGCGGAACAATATGGTGTGTGCACTGCAATCATCTCGGGCTCTTCCCCTTCGAACTAACATAAACTGAAAACCGTAAGCACAAAGATTAGTGAGTTCCCCAAAAATACCACATACCATACATATCAAACATATAATGGGCCCCGCCCGGCATCGAGCCCCACTCGGAACAGATCTGTCAGTCATCAGGCCCCGCCTGGCATTGGGCCCTAACCCGGTATACATACAAACATATAAACACATGCAAAAATCACAAAGATAAATAGAATACAATATAATCATCAGGCCCCGCCTGACATCGGGCCCCGCCCAGTAACCATATCATAAAACATACATGCAGAGTCACACAGACAAGTAGCATCCTAATCATAATAAACAATGGGCCGACATTGGTGCCTTCGACCTGCTAAACATAGTTAGGAAACTCACCTCAAACTGTTGAATCTCTCAGATAAAATCTCGATCTGCTGATCTGGAAAATCCCCGCGCTATCATCATCAATAATATCCAATTAACAATTGGATCTCGTCCCAAAATCAAGAATCTAAATAACTTGTCCAACATCAAGGGTAAAAGTCCATTTTACCCTTTTTCTTACTTGGACCAAAACCAAGGCCCAACCCATTTACTCAAAAGGCCCAAATTCCTTAATGACATCCCAAGGCCCATTATGGACCAACTTCCTAATTGGGCCCAAAATCAACGTGGACCTAATCCCAAAAGGCCCATTATCCATCCATGGCCTAAGTTCAGAAGTTTAATGGCCCAACAAGGCCCAACCCTAAAAGCCCAAAATAATCTCGAGTCCAAAAGTCCCAAACGAAGAAAGCCCACTGCATCGAGTACGCTCGGCGTACTCCTCGTACGTGCGGCGTACGAGTGTTGACTCGAATGGGGGTGGCTGACCTAGTACGTGTAGCGTTCCAGGGATTACGCCCCGCGTACCGGCCATGTCTTAACCACTTAAGCTCTTGACGTCAAACCCTCATATCTACTTCATTTCAAGGCATTAATGCATAAAGTTGGCAACTTTATCATCTTGCATGTCTTAATAGGACCCTAAAACCCGATTTTGTTCATTAAGACCCATAATAAGGGCTCTAACTTATGTATGGACCAATATGATTCATCAAGATAACACCTTTTTACATAAGGAACATCATAGGGGTTAAGATCTAGCATCCTAGCTCATAGAGGGACTCAAACTCCCAAAGAAAACCCAAAAGACCATAATAAGCTAAAAAACATGCCCTAATCTCAATCTAACACAAAGAGGTTCCAAGATAAGAACTTTATACCTTCTGAAGCTACCAAACTTGATGAAGATTCTGGATCCACAACCTCAAGTCCAACCAAAGCTTGGTTACCAAGCACTACCTTCTTCAATGTACACAAAACAACACCAAAATTACTTGCAAAGCTCAAATCATACAATGGGAGGCTAGGGTTTCGATCTTAGGGTATAGAGGAGTGGAGCTGGCCAAAAGATACAACCAATGCAACATAAGTTGCTTAAATAGGGCACAAACCCTAAAGATTAGGGTTTGCCCCTGCTTAGCATATGCCTAACATACTCCCATGTACGCTCGACATACGTGGGCAAAACCGCGTTCCTGAAACGAGCTAGTATGCTAAGCGTACTCATAGAGTATGCCCCGCATACTAGCTAGGGACAAAAAAGATAGAAATTTTGCATTAAGGGGTTAAAAGGGAAACATGCCAAATTGTAACGACCCAATTTTTACAAAGAAATTTTTCATTTCTGAATAATTAAACACATTTCCACTATCAAGAAATCCAGTTATAATTGTTTTTAAAACATAATTCAAATACAACTTTTATTCCAAACATCAGAGTGTCCCACAAATGCCCGAGAGAGTGCACGCCGCGTCATCAAGCTTTACCCTTGCCCTTGGGCTCCGATGTACCTGAAACAAATCTACAAACTGTAAGCTAATGCTTAGTGAGTTCTCCAAAGCATACCCCAAGCACAAGTCACATAGCAGATATCATAACGGCTATAAAGACTACCTCTACCACATACCATATAACATCTTAGCTATGAAGCTATCTCTACCATTAGCCATAAAGGCTATCTCTACCGTGAGCTGTAAAAGCTATCTCTGCCATTAGCCATAAAGGCTATCTCTACCGTTAGCTATAGAGCTATCTCTACAATAGCCATGAAGACTATCTCTACCATATATTACAACAAAATCATGCCACACACCTCTACACAACGAGCATACCAACTAGTATGAAATGGGTCGGCCCTTGTGCCTTAGACCCATTAGTATGGTGAGAAGACTCACCTTTGAAATGCTGAACTGGTAAGATGAATTCAGATATGCCCCACGCTGCCTCTTCTCAACTGCCTATAATCATCAGGTGATTAGCTTAACACCTTCCCATAAATTCCCTCAGAGTCAACCCTGGTCAAGGTCGGCTGTCAAGGTCAACAGTCCATGTTGATCTCAACTCGCCGAGTACAACCAACCACTCGTCGAGTTCCTTGCATAACTCGTCAACTCGCCAAGTCACTTGAGTGACTCTTCGAGTTCCATAATGTTTGCGGTTTCAAACCCTTAGCCGCAAACCCCTGGCCGTAAACTCTTTGGCCGACTCGTCGAGTCAATTAAAGGACTCGATGAGTCCCTTTAGTTGTTCTCGTTTTCGGCCTTTTCCAGTGGGATCTAGAGTCCCAAACTTCAGATCTAGCCCTTCCTAGTGTAGATGTCACGTAAATTTGCAAACTTTACGTGCATGCAAGGCCTCACATGGCCATAAGACCAAAACTAGTCTTCATACAAGGTTTTAATGCATGGAAAGGGATTAAACTGCCTAAAGGAGACAACTTTATGTCATTGGGGACCTAAAGAGGTCCAAATATGGAACCATATCCTTGTGATAAGTCCAGATTCGAGTATGACTCCATTTTGCACCAAAAATGGCCATTTACTTCCAAGAAGAGGGATCTAAGTAACTAAAGCTCAAGGTAACGAGTTTATACCTCAAGATGGTGGCCAATAAAGTGTACATGTCGGATCTACTGCTTCTCTCCTTGCTCCTTCTTCTTCAAGTTCTAAAAATCCTTCACAACCCACCAAAATCACTCACAAATGCTCTTACTCTCACTCAAGAATGTTCACGGCCGCAAACTGTTTTTTGAAGGGAGATAAGGTGCTAAGGGAGGCCACAAGGGCAGATAATGATCCTTATATAGGGGCAAACCCCGAAATTAGGGTTTTCTCTTTACAGCTCCAACTCGCCGAGTCGGGCCTTCCGACTCGCCGAGTTGGTCCCGATTCGCGTCCATGATTAAGTGCCCCTACTCGACGAGTTGCACTCCCAACTCATCGAGTCCATGCACCAAAACCATGAAATTAACTAAATCAAATAATTACCTGGAACAGGTGTTACACAAATATCGAATGTTACAATTCTCCCCCACTTGAATTAGACTTCGTCCTCGAAGTCCTCTGCCCCAAATAGCTCTGGGTATTGCTCCCTCATCTCGTCCTTCGGTTCCCATGTCCATTCTGACCCCTTGCGGTGCTGCCACTGAACTTTCACCAACTCCACAACCTTGTTCCTCAAGGTTTTCGTATTTCTGTAAAGAATCGCCAGTGGTCTCTTGATATAAATCAGGCGATCATCCACCTGAATATCCTCCAATGGAACCACTGCAGAATCATCCACTATGCATTTCTGAAACTTAGAGACGTGGAATGTGCTATGGATCTGACTAAGCTCCTAGGGAAGATCCAAAGCGATAAGCAACCCGGCTCACCCATGCCAAAACCCTGAAATAACCGATGTACCTGGGGCCCAACTTGCCCCTCTTCCTGAATCGGATGACACCTTTCCAAGGTGACACCTTCAGGAGAACCATATCCCCAACCTGGAACTCTAAATCAGATCGCCATTTGTCGGTATAGGTCTTCTGCCGACTCTGAGCTGTCTAGAGTCTACTCCGAACCTGCTGAATCAACTCAGTAGTCTTAAGTACCACTTTGGTACTCCTCATGACTCGCTGACCGACCTCACCCCAACATATCGGGGTCCTGCATTTCCTCCCATAGAGCATCTCGAAAGGAGGTCGATCAATGATGGCGTGATAACCATTGTTATAGGAAAACTACGCCAAAAGGAGATACACATCCTAACTCCTACCAAAATCCAATACACACGCCCAAATCATATATTACAAGGTCTGAATAGTCTGCTCGCTCTTTCCGTTATTCTGCAGGTGGAAAGTCGTGCTGAAATGCAGACGAGTTGTAACAACCAAAAACTTCCAACCAATTTAAACTTTTCAAAAACAACCCAAATCCACTAATTATTACAAAAAGGTTTTCAATTATTTTATTATCAGAGTATCCCAGAAACATCAACATAAAACTGAGGAGCAGTACGATCACGCCTTTGCCTTGCCACGATCTCCTGAAGTACCTGAAACAATACACTGAAACTGTAAGCTCGGAAGCTTAGTGAGTTACCCCCAAAATACCAACCACATATCCATACACATATCATATCATATCATAATACAGAACAACCATGCATATCGAGTCTACAGTGTGACTGGTACGCCCGCTCCGGGCCTTCAGTCCACCTGGTCCACTTTCTGAGTCTACAGTGTGACTGGTCCACCCGCTTCGGGCCTTCAGTCCACCTGGTCCACTCTCTGAGTCTATAGTATGACTGGTCCGCCCGCACCGGGCCTTCAGTCTGTCTGGTCCACTCTCCGAGCCTTGGCATGTCTGGACCGCCCTCTTGGGGCCTTCAGCCTATCCGGACCGCTTGCTGGGCCTACGGTCTATCCGGTCCGCCCTGGGTATGTTGGCCTACAGCACAAAGCAGGACCCGCCTCAACCCAACCCCAGTCAACAACCATGTGCACATATACAGTTAATCACATAACAATACTCAATCAAACAAACCGATCTATCAGATCATATAGCATAACAACATCCTAACCAGGATACCGACCTAACCGGTCACTAACATAACCTTACCCTATATATCAGAATACCAACCTTAACCAGGTCACCAACATAATACGATCCTAATTACCAGGATGCAAGTCTAGCAAAACACTAACATATTAAACAAACACCCGGATTCCCATCCGATAAAGGGTCGGCATTGGTGCCTTAGACCCTGTTGATATAGTGAGGATAACTCACCTGTAATTGCCGACTGAAAAGATAAGATCACGTGCTCTGACCACTGACACGAACTCCACCACAGTGTACTACCAAAGAACCAAATCCATAAGTACTAATATTACCAAAATACCCTTGGAAGTCAACTGGTCAACTCTTGGTCAAAGTCAAAGTCCTCAGTTAAAGTCAATCTTCCTGGTTGACCCTACTCGCCGAGTCAACCTAGTGACTCGCCGAGTTCCTGCACTCAGGATCCACCATTCACGACTCGACTCGCCGAGTCACCCCATGACTCGCCGAGTCCTTCAATCCGAGTCCTAGCCTGTCCAACTCACTGAGTCCACTCGACTCACTGATCCGCATCATAACCTGATGAGTTAGGGTTTGCGACCCAACTCGTCGAGTCCAAGAACAGACTCGGCGAGTCCATGCAAGTCTTCCCTATTCAGACGATTTCAGACGATTTCACTGCTTCCAACTCATAGATCTAGACTTCTAGGGCTAGTTTCACACGTAAAGTTTCCAACTTTACGTGCATGCAAGGCACTATGGGCTCCAAATAAGCTAGAAGAAGGGTTTAAGACAAGAATACTTCCAAACAAGTCCAATGGCTGATACTTTATGCTTTCAAGGATCAATACTAGCCTAGATCTGAAGTTGCAACCTCAGATCTAGCCTCCAAATCTGAAATGGACTCTTAATATGCCAATTTGGCCCCAAAATTTCATTCATGAACAATCTAAGCACAATAAGGTCAAGGTAACAGCTTATTACCTTCAATCTGATGCCAACAAGCAGGAGAATCAGTTCCACTTCGTTCCTCTATGATCCAACCAACTTATACTTCAAGTATCCTTCTTCCCAAAGCTCCAAGAACACACTTAATTCCTTCTCACTCACAAATTAGGGTTTGAATCGAGTGGGGAAGCTTCTGGATGTCAAGGGGTGGTAAGGAGGCTGGGGTGGGGGCTTAAGGTCCTTTAAATAGGGTGCAGACCCTAGAAATTAGGGTTTTCTCTTCCCAGCGCCAACTCGCCGAGTCACGCCGCCGACTCGTCGAGTTGGTCACTTAACACGTGACTAAAACCCCGACTCGACTCGAAGAGTCTAGCCACCTACTCGCCGAGTCGACCCTTCTCATTTACACTAAGAACCCTGGACTTATAATTCTGAACTTGGGGTGTTACAATTCTCCCCCACTTAAATTAGGCTTCGTCCTCGAAGCCTGCTGCAGCACACAAATCCGGATAATACTCCCACAATGCAACCTTTAATCTCAAACCGACCCAGATTCCTCCAAACGCTACAATCGAACCCCAAAAATGTACCTCTTCCCCTGCAGAGTCCTGACAACTGCTTCAAGCCGGCCACCGACTTTCTTTCCTCTGATGACAACACTCATCTGCTAAGTACCACCCGAAGATACTACCATATTTCCGAATTACACATTCATTCTCCACTTGCGAAACTGGATACCATTAAAACCCACCGGGTCCTGACCCGATACCAATTTGCTATCCCTTTCCCAAACTGGCGCTACTTCTATCAAATTGCACTGATGGGAACTCATCCCGACTCCTTCCTGAATCCAATCCCTTTTTTTTCCGAACTGACATGATGACGCATCCTTCAGCTTCCGAGCAACTCCTATGAACTCCTATCTATATCACATACGCCCATGGCACCTGATCCAATGAGCCTCGGGCGGGAAAACCCGGCACACCTAGGATAGGTCCAAACATCCCTATCATGGGATACCACAACATACAAAACCCAAGACTACTACCATACTTGGAATCCAAGGACCTGACTTTGCATCTCTTCCGAACCCCTCCGATTCGACACCATCTATAATCATTACACAACCTCAACAGACACCCAACCTAGATGTACTCCTATACATCTGGTACAATCCCAATGCTCACTTTCCATAACTGGAATACCTTTGATCATTCACTCACACTACTGATTTCACTCCAGTTGACCAACACTCCTTCTCGGAGCTACATACCTTTCCCTTCCATCATTCAAGGAAGTCTACTCGACAACCTTACCACCTCAACAAGGCCACAGTGCTAAGACTTCACTATCCGATGTAGAGCAACTGCTACTCCATAACTCCCATATACTCAGAATCTGATCACCCAACTAACAAAACCCATACACAGCCTTCAACTAACTCCATTATTATGATCAATACTTGGGGCCAGACCTACGGATTGCTATTGCATAGCATCATACCCAATCAATTTCTGCATACGGGTCTACTAACACATACAGAGTCTTCAGCATGACTGGACCGCCTCACCAGGCCTTCAGCCTATTTGGACCACTCTCAGAACCTTCAACATGTCTGGGCCGCCCTTCTGGGCCTTCAGCCTGTCTGGACCGTTCTTCGAGCCTTCGGCCTAAGTGGTACGCCTACGGGCCTTCAGTCTATCCGGACCGCTCAAAACTATTGTACATTATCCTGAACCATTCTTCCTGGGACTCCCTCCCCTGAATACTGTTCTAGCCCTCCTGGGGTTCCGAACTTCAGATCCATTTCCTGGATCTTAAACCCCGACCTAATCCCAGGCCTCACGTCAATCAAACACCTTATCCGAAACCATGGTCTGCCCCCTGCCCCACGTGCCTATCACTTGCTCTAACCGATCCACACTATCGGCAAAATCACCGCTGAAATCCAAACATCTAACCAATCTTGGATGCTTGCTATTTCTTCTGAGAATTTTCCAATTCTCCCCACTTAGTGCACCGACTACTAATCACCGACGACAAAACCGGCATGGCTCAATCGTCCCTACTCGATATATTTCCCCGCTTAACCATGAACTGACTCCCTCAGGAATGAGCAATCTTCACAGATGAACTCTCCCGTCAACGCACATCCGAACTCCAAGGAAATTTGAATCTCGGCTGAACACTTCTCACATTGCAGATGCTATACCAAGCAAAGAGATCATATATCCTATTTCCCGATCATCTACCCTCTTGGATGCTAACCAACTACAACTCCTAACTACTAAGATCCTCCATCATACCATGAATCATGTGAACAAGACGAACAGATTTACAATACCACACAACTAACAAAATAAACAAATAGAAATATACCCGCAGATGCATCCGGCTCTGCCCTGACCTCCTCTGCTGTAAGCTGGAAGGCGCGTCCCCGAGCCCTCGGAGGCTCCGCTCCACCCTGACCCCCGCCAGTAATCCTCAAAGTGGGCCGATGTTGGAGCCTGCACCGGTCTGGAAACAAGCTGTGGACAGTTGGCCCTCATGTGACCAACCTGATGGCAGTGGTAACAGATCCTCATATCCTGAACCGGGGCTGATTGACGGCAATCCCTCGCGTAATGCCCCTCTCTCCCGCACTTGCGGCATGCACCACCGGACCTAAAAACTCCGGTATGACCCTTCCCGCACTTCTCACAAGTGCGGCTGCTCTGACCTCCCAACCTAGAATCAACGGTCTTGGACCGTTTCGGCGCCGGATGCGACTGCACCGGGGCCTGCCTCTGCTCTCGCAACTGCAACTCAATCTCCAACTCACGCCGCCTGGCGGCCACCTGCAACTCCAACAAAGTATCACATCTCTGCGTGGACACAAACTGTCTGATATCCCTCTTGAGCATACTCAGATACCGGGACATCTGAGCCTGCTCCGAAGCAAACTCCGGGAAAAACATCGCCCTCTCAGTGAACATCTTGGTGATCTCCGTCACCGACTCCGAATCCTGCTTCAGTTCCAAGAACTCCTGAGCCAACCTCTCTCTCTCAACCCGAGGAACATAACGAGTACTGAACATCTCCCGGAACTGATCCCAAGTAACCGCAGCCCGCTGCGCATCGGAATAAGATCCCGTAGTCAACCTCCACCAATCCTTCGCCCCGAGCCTCAAAAGGTTCAGAGCACACCTCACCCTCTGATCCGCAGGGCATGAACACGTGAAGAAACAACCCTCCACATCTGACAACCATCTCATAGCAATAATCGGATCCTGAACTCCATCAAAAGTATGGGGCTTCGTATTATCGAAGTCCCGATACTGAAAACCTCGACCTGCTCCTCCTCTTGCCGCTGATACAGCTGCTGCAGCCGCCGCCGCAGCCGTCTCCGCAAGGGCTGCGTAGCGCTCATCAAAATACTCAACCATTGCGGTCTTGATCGACCCAAACATCTCTGGCAACTAAGCCCGGAACATAGCAGCAACCTCATCATGCAGGATCTAACGAATCCTGGCATCCAACTCATCCGTACTCATCTGACCAATAACCTCAGGTGGTGCTGACCCACCCTGACCACCCTCTCCTGATCCCGATCCTGATCCGGATCCATCTCCGGTACGCCTCGTAACCACCATACTGAAAGTATACCAGAAAGAATATCAGATGCTCCACATAACAACCAGGAAACCGACTCCCAACCAAAACCCTAGGAGTTGTGACTTCCTTGATACGCGTATGGGTCCTGTGCTTTCAGTAGTACGGGCCCATACTACCTTCCACACCTACCCATATTTATATCAAGTATCACCACAACACCCTAACAATAATATATACATAACGAACACTCAATCCTCACTCCTAGAGGAGCACAACTATCTCATAACCGACCTACTGGTCCCACGCAACCCACTCACCCATGAAACTTCCACCAACCCTGCAGCATTAGTGTATGCTAGTCATACATAACACTGGACCCTATAGACTTTCGAATATCCAACTCTACCCTAAGCTCCCAATCAAACAAGAACAGAACATAAGGCCAAATCAAACATTCTTAGGCTATAAGATCTTAATTATGTATAACCATGATGCTGTCACACCCCAAAACCGAGAACGGCGGAATACGTTCTGGGGTGGAGGACGTCATGTACAGTATCATAACAATGCATAATAGTAAAGACAAGCAACAACATCCATTGCACTAGTATAATAATTGTAATACAAGCATGTTCTGTACAGTTTGTTAGACACCAAAAGTATAATCAAAATAAAGAGGAGTCTTGTATGTGCTCCATCTTTTCAAAAGCTGCATCTGTACCTGTCTACTGATGACCTGAGAATACAAGTTATTTTGAAAGCGAGTATCAGCATAAAGCTGGTGAGTTCATGAGTATTTAGTGTCATTGCTTGTATAAAAATGATTACAACTATGTAGTATAATAATTGATCTCAATGTTGGAAAATAGTATGCTCCCTAGGAAAACCCTATGTTTTCCAGTAAAAGTGGTCTTCTACCAAGACCCGGTTATATGTATGTTTGATCCTTTGAAAATGTAAAAGTTTTCCCAGAGAAACTATTAGTAGGAAAATATAGTTTTAGATTTCATTCATGTAAAGTAATTGGGAAAATAGTGTTCTACCCCAGCAGTATCACTGCCAGCTAATGAAATGAAAATGTAGACTCCAGGTAGTATTAAATGTACAATGCACCTCCGGGAGTCTGTTTTGCCTTTAATTCTTAATGTATTAATTAAAGGTCGAAATGTGAACTTGTATGTAACCATGCTGATTGACGATCGAATCCCTGATGACCCTCCGAGTCATCTGTAGAAATGTGACATTTTGTCACCCCTGGGCCTAGTCGGCTCGGACTGTAGCTAGCAGTCGGGATGTGGGAGTGTCTGTCCCGTATAGATCTATACACATAATGCCCGCTCTCCCTCCAGGAGACTCTGGTTACACGGTGATAGCATAATGAAGTGTCGTATCGAGAGATAGTATGTCACATTCTGTTGTAGTATGTTCTCTTTGTATAATGTATAATGTACTTTCTGGTATAGTGTATAGAGTGTTCTCTTGTATAGTATATAGTATTCTCTTTTTATAGTGTTTAACATGTATTGACTCATAGCTGTTCGGACTCTGGTAGGTACCATTGTAATAGTATACACGAGTAGAAATCCTTAACTATACCTATTATAGTTAAATAGTAAGGTTGGTTGCATGCCTTTGATACACAAAGGTATTGAACTGAAGTGAAGACTTTAATATTCAGCACGAATATATATAATATATAACTAAGAATTCAACGACAGTCGGACAGATAACAATATACCCTAAGTCCACAATCAAACAAGAACAGGAAGTAAGGTGAGCTATCAGTCCTAAGTCCTTCAAGTCTTACTTATATAAATATATTGGTGTAGATATGGTTTGGGAACAGAAGGAGTTTAAAAGAGTTTAGAAATATTTTTATAACAATTTAACATGAAAATGAGTTTGATAAACACTTAAAGCAGTTTTGTTGGTAAAGCAGTTAAAAGTATGAAAATCCTTTTGGTTGCAAGTTATAAATCACATGTGATTGATACTATAACTTGATTGATTCAACTTGTATTCCCCCCATAAAAGCATTTAAAAACATTTGAAAGGTTGATTAAGGGGTATGAACTCACCTGCAATGAGTGAAGTGGATGGAAGTGTCGGGTAGGATGCTAGGTGTCAAGTGAGGACTTGAACACACACACGGATCCTATGTAACATGTAGTGATACATAAATGTATCTAATTAGCTATTTAATCACTAATTAGGTAAGTAAAGACACTCTAATGCATGAAGACACTTTGTTTCAAGTGCAAGGAGTGCTAAAGGTTGCATCTAAGGAGTGTATGGCCTCACTATGGAGTTTACACTTCAATTGGTTACACTTAAGTGTGTTTACGGTTTCTGGACCATTGTCCCCATGAGTTTACGGCCGTAAACTCATGGTAATGGTGCCATTTGGGTGTTCAAAGGTCTTAAACTACTCAAGGAATTATGCTAGACTCGAATCCATGGCTTAGGAAGTGACTGGGGCTAGAAATGGACACTTCTTGGAGTTTACGGTCCTTGGACCACTCCCTGGGGAGTTTACGGTCGTAAACACATGGGTTTACGGCCGTAAACCCATGTTTGTCCATTTCTCTTGTGTTTTGGGGGTTCTAGGCTATGCATGCAAGGTTCTAGTCACTTATACAAGCATAGGAAAGTGTTAAGGGCACTTAAACACCTTTAGAAGGTGTTTACGGTCGTAAACACATGGGTTTACGGCCGTAAACCCATGTTTTTCCCTTCTTTTCATGTTTTTTGGGGTTCTTAGTTCATGCATGTAAGTCCTTTGTGCATTACTCAAGCATTGGAAGGAGTTTAGGGCTTCAAAACCCTTCTTTGGGGTGTTTACGGTTCATGAATGTTCATGGACCATAAACTCATGTTTACCCCCAAAGAGTCATGATCTTGGGGTTCTAAGTTCATGCATGCAAGTTTCTAAGCCATAGCTAAACACTAGAAGAGGTTTGGAAGGGTTTTGGGGCTTCAAAACCCCCTTTTGGGAGTTTACGGTTTTGGGAGGTGTTCCCAAACCGTAAACACAAGTTTTTGGGTCCTTTGGAGAGTTTAACCCACAGATTTGCATGCATGTTAAGTTAAACAACAATCTAGGAAGGATTACTTACGATTTTGGAGCTTGAATGAGTGATTCTTGAGAAAAAATCCGATTTTTAGAGAGAGAGTGTAGAGAGAGAAAGTTCTAAGGTGGGAAAAGACTCAAATGGTGGCCACTCAACCTTTATATAAGCCTTGAGTTAGTGGCCAGGTGGGGACACACCCAATCCCGACATTAAACGGAGTTTAAGATTTTACCCGATTAAATGACCGTAACCCGACTTAGTCGTAAACTAGAAATTTTTCCAAAGGATTATCGAGGGTATTATTTGTGATTTTATTGATTTCCTACACGTAGGAAATTATGACAATAACCCTAGATGAATTATTTAACTTAAAAGTTAATGGACAATTTTATTAATAAAATAAATTTTATTAACGGAAAGGGTTACAGTGACGGAATAAATTTCGGGTTGTCACATCATCCCCCCGTTAGAGGGAATTTCGTCCTGAAATTTAAGATACCAATCATGGATTTGGAAAGAGATGCGGATATTTCTGTTTCATCGAGTCTTCACGCTCCCAAGTGAATTCGGGTCCCCGCTTGACATTCCAACGAACCTTCACTATCGGGATGCGGCTTTGTTTCGTTCGTTTGATTTCTCGATCCATGATTTCGATTGGTTCTTCCACAAAGTTCAGATTTTCGTTGATCTTGATCTCATCAAGAGGGATTACAAGGGTCTCATCGGAAAGACACTTTTTAAGATTAGAGGCATGGAAGACAGGATGGATATTGCTAAGTTCATGAGGTAATCGGAGTTTGTAGGCTACGGGACCGATCCTAGCGAGGATCTCGAAGGGTCCTATGTATCTTGGATTCAGCTTTCCACGCTTTCCGAAGCGTATCAAGCCTTTCCAGGGTGAGACTTTCAAAAGGACCCGGTCTCCCACCTGGAATTCCAAAGGTTTCCTTCGTTTGTCTGCGTAGCTTTTCTGTCGGTCTCTGGAGGCTTTCAATCGTTCACGGATATGAACGATCTTCTCCGTTGTTTCCCGAATGATCTCTGGACCTGTGAGAGTGCTTTCAGCAACTCGTCCTTTAGCTAATTGAGTGTCACCCACCTCAGCCCAACACAGAGGGGACCTGCACTTTCGGCTGTAGAGGGCTTCGAATGGAGCAGCTTTGATGTTCGTGTGATAACTGTTGTTGTAGGAAAATTCGACGAGGGGTAAGTGGGTATCCCAAGCCTTACCAAAGTCGATCACACAGGCTCGCAGCATATCTTCCAGAGTTTGGATGGTTCTCTCACTTTGTCCGTCAGTCTGAGGATGGTAAGCTGTGCTCATATCCAGCTTAGTTCCAAGAGCCTTCTGTAGTGACTGCCAGAACCTCGAAGTGAACCTGCTATCTCGATCGGAAATAATGGACACAGGTACACCGTGCAGTCGGACTACTCCTTGGATGTAGATTCGCGTGAGTCTCTCCATTTTGAAGCTTTCTTTGATAGGAAGGAAGTGAGCGGATTTGGTTTGTCGGTCGACAATTACCCAAATGGTGTCGTACCCACTCGGAGATTTGGGTAATTTGGTAATGAAATCCATAGTAATCCTCTCCCACTTCCATTCAGGTATCTCTGGTAGTTGGAGTAGACCGGAGGGTTTCTGATATTCGACCTTCACCTTGGCGCAAGTAAGACATTTACTTACGAAGGTAGCGATCTCCGCTTTCATGTTAGGCCACCAGTATAATTTCTTGAGATCCAGATACATCTTATCTGAACCTGGGTGAACGGAATATCTAGTGTTGTGCGCTTCCTTCATGACCAAATCTCTATTGCCACTGTGTTTCGGTGTCCAAATCTGGTCCATGAGATACAAGGCTCCGTTACCCTTGGCTACCAAATTCTTATCCATTCCTCGCAGGGATTCTTCCGCTACATTTTCAGGTTTCAAGGCTTCGAGCTGAGCCTCCTTAATTTGTGCGGATAGATGCGAATGGATAGTCATTGTCAATGACTTGACTCTTCGACCAGAATAATCTTTCCGACTTAGAGCGTCTGCTACTACGTTGGCTTTACCCAGATGATAACGAATTTCACACTCGTAGTCATTGAGTAGCTCGACCCACCGTCGTTGTCTCATGTTGAGTTCCTTCTGGTTGAAGATGTGTTGGAGGCTTTTGTGGTCGGTATAGATGATGCTCTTCGTACCATACAGATAGTGTCTCCAGATCTTTAGGGCGAACACAACCGCTCCTAGTTCGAGGTCGTGCGTGGTGTAGTTGACCTCGTGTGTCTTCAGCTGTCTTGAGGCGTAGGCGATGACTTTACCTCGTTGCATCAGAACACAGCCGAGCCCCTGATTGGATGCATCACAATATACTACGAAGTCTTCTATCCCTTCGGGGAGGGACAGTATCGGTGCGGTGCACAAGGCTCGTTTTAGTGTTTGGAATGCCTTCTCTTGTTTCTCTACCCAGTCAAAGGCCACGCCTTTCTGGGTCAATGCCGTAAGAGGCTTCGCAATCCGAGAGAAATTTTGAATGAACCTTCGGTAGTAGCCAGCGAGGCCTAGAAATTGGCGAATTTCTGTAGGCGTCTTCGGTGCTAACCAGTTCTCAATAGCTTTAATCTTGGATGGGTCCACGTGGATTCCTTCTTTGCTAACCACGTGTCCTAAGAATTCGACTCTTCGGATCCAAAATTCGCACTTAGAGAACTTTGCGTAAAGCTTCTCCGATCGTAGGGTTTCCAGGACTTGTCGCAGATGATCGCTATGCTCTTCCTCACTTCTAGAGTAGATAAGTATGTCATCAATAAAGACGATGACGAACTGATCCAAGTAAGGACGATATACTCTATTCATCAAGTCCATGAATACTGCGGGTGCATTGGTCAGTCCGAACGGCATTACTACGAACTCGTAGTGTCCGTAACGAGTTCGGAAGGCTGTTTTCGGAACATCCTCCTCGAGCACTCGTAACTGATGATACCCGGACCTTAGATCAATCTTGGAAAAGTAGCTCGCCCCTTGCAGTTGGTCAAATAAATCGTCTATACGAGGAAGAGGGTAACGATTCTTGACCGTCAGCTTGTTGAGTTCTCTATAGTCGATGCACATGCGGAACGATCCATCTTTCTTCTTGACGAACAAGACTGGTGCTCCCCAGGGTGAGAAGCTTGGTCTTATAAAGCCCTTGCTGAGCAGTTCGTTAAGTTGACCGGACAGTTCTTGCATCTCAGCAAGCGTTAAACGGTAGGGCGCCTTGGCTACGGGGGTCGCTCCTGGGATTAAGTTGATTCGGAACTCGACTTGACGTTGTGGAGGTAAACCCGGTAGTTCTTCAGGGAAGACGTCGGGGAAATCGCGTACTACGGGAAGATCCTTCAGGTCCTTTGTTTTTCTGGTTCGTATCTACAACATGCGCCAGGAATGCACGATATTCCTTACGAGGTACTTCTGGGCTTGAATGCTTTAGATGATACGAAGGCTCGTACTGGGTTTGTCTCCGTGGATCATCAAGGTTTCGTTGTTGGGTAGATTCAGACGGATGGCCTTGTCGAAGCACAAGATATCGGTACGATGGAGACTCAACCAGTCCATGCCTATGATGACATCGAAGCTTTTGATCGCTACTGGTATGAGGTCGATAGGAAACGAATGATTATCTAGCGTGAGGGTACAATCTATGTAGATTTCGTTAGAACTTTCTGTCTTGCCGTTAGCCATTTCTACGACAAAGGTTTCTTTCAATGATTGCGGTGATTGTTTGAGTAAGTGCTTAAAGTTTTGATTTACGAAACTTCTTTCTGCCCCACTATCGAATAGAATACAAGCATAAGAGTTATCGAGAAGGAACGTACCCGTGACTACGGTGGGGTCTGCTACAGCCTCATTATGGCCAATAGCAAGTAGTCTACCCGCTCCTCCCGCGTTTCCAGCCTTTGGACAGTTTCTTTTGAAATGTCTGACTTCGCCACAACCATAGCAGGCCTGGCTTGCTCCCGAACTAGGAAATTGGGAAATGGGTTTGGGAGGTGCTCTGCAAAACCGGACGGTATGGCCCTTCCGGTCGCAATTGGTGCAGTGCATCTCACGGCAGGGGCCGTTATGATGGAAAGAGCACTTATCGCACTTGGGTAGATTCCCCGCATATGTTTTGGCGGGCACAGGGGTAGTAGGAGTAGTGGCAGCGTAGACAGCCACTGTTTGTTGGTTATTGGAAGAGGATTTGGCTGATTTTCCTTTCTTTCGATCCCACCGTTTTCTTTTGTTGTTGGAGGTGTGGGTTGGGGCAGAAGTGGTGGTTGTAGTAGCTGATGGAGTGGAGGGAACTTCATGATCAATCAACCTCTGGGCCAATTCCTTGGCACTGTCAAAGGTTGCAGGTTGTGATGCTAGAACATTCCCTCGATATGGGGGTACTAATCCCCAGATGTATCGTTCGATTTTCTTGCTTTCGGTGGGCACCATGTTTGGGCACAGAGCCACCAAGTCGCAGAACCTGGCCGTATAGGCTACGATGTCGGAACCCTGCATTTTGAGGTTCCAGAGTTCCTCCTCAAGTTTCTGAATTTCGCCCCTCGGGCAGTACTCCCTCGTCATGAGGTCCTTCAGTGTGTCCCAGCCCATGGCGTTGGCTGCGACCAGGGAGAGTGATTTGACATGGCCATTCCACCATGTCAAGGCCCTTTGGGTAAAGGTGCAAGCAGCAAATTTTATCTTGCTTCCTTCGGGGCATGAGCACATTTCGAAGATCGCTTCGGTTCTCTCAATCCATTGGGACAGTGCAAGGATCCCTCCGGTTCCATTGAAGTAAGTAGGTTTGCAGCTGATGAAATCCTTATAGGTGCACTCTCGTGCACGTGGGTGGATTTCACCGTGGCTGTAGTTTGTGCCAGTTCCAGTTCCACTAACACCACCAGAGTTGACTTGCGCCAGCGCGGCGGTCACAGCTGCAGTCACAGCTGCTTGAAACATCACCGGGTCGAACTGCGGTGGGGGAGGTGGTGGTGTTTGATCCATAGGCGTGCGTCTGGTCGGACGCTTGCGAGGAGGCATCTTTTACTGAAATTTTTTTAAAAGATGATGACAAACAACAGTGAGGATCAATTGTAAGTATGATGAGAGTGTTTCATGGACTAAATTGTCATAGTCCAACTGTCAGATAGAAATATACCCATGGATTAAGGAAACAGAAGAGTACAACTTTCTCATAGATTAGATAACTGCCATTATTACTGGTATTAATGATGTAAAATGGGTTCGGGAAAAATGACCTGGCAGTAGGTCTTACATCAAACCATAAAGGAAAATGTTGACAATTTAGTAGTCTAGTTAGAGTACTTTCAAAGTCGGGAATGTTTTATAGATAGGTGAGACGGAGGTATTGAAGGGGAAGGCTATTCTCCTTAGGAAGAGAGAGGATGAGTAGATAATCTTCTGCTGGCGACGGGCACCCCTCTCTGGGTTACCCTTGAATCAGCCATTGTATCTATGCGAGAATGGAGAGAAGATAGTTAGTAGACGTACTAATCCTAAGATACTTATAAGATGATCGTTATTAGTCGGCCCAATACTTGCATAATGCATACCAATTACATGTAATCGAGAAGCTGGTAGGGCCATTGTATCTATGCGAGAATAGAGAGAAGATAGTTAGTAGACGTACTAATCCTAAGATACTTATAAGATGATCGTTATTAGTCGGCCCAATACTTGCATAATGCATACCAATTACATGTAATCGAGACAGGATAGACCTTCAAATAAGTGACCCTAACTCTAAATCCACAACCAAACAAGGAACAGGAAGTAAAGCAAAGATCACAGATTCTAAGTCTATAGCGTCTTAGTCACATGTAATTGTAGTGTATTCACTTAGCAACTATTGCCCTACTAGCAACGACCTTTTTAGTTCTCACATATGTAAATTATAGGAAATGCAGAATACTCCTATAGTATTCTTGTTCAAATATTCTTGTAGTAGTGTTGGTAAGTTTTTAGACTTGTTGCAACACCACAACCACTCTTAGGCATAGGCTAGTCACTCCTGGGTAAATGTAGTTGATCAGGCTACATCCTTCCAGATTTGACTATATGTCTCTAAGCCTAATTGTGCTGTTCAACAATCTTAATACTTTTGTTCTGTTCTAGTATGATACTGACCCTTAGTGTGAATGGATGTATATATATACTTAGTTAAATATTTTCTTATTTAATAGTATATATTCTTGGTCAGAGTGTTTTAATCCCGATGTGTTTATAGTTCGTATATCTTTTATGGGTTGGTATAATTGATTCACTATAAACAATGCTCTGATACCAATCTGTCACACCCCAAAACCGAGAACGGCGGAATACGTTCTGGGGTGGAGGACGTCATGTACAGTATCATAACAATGCATAATAGTAAAGACAAGCAACAACATCCATTGCATTAGTATAATAATTGTAATACAAGCGTGTTTTGTACAGTTTGTTAGACACCAAAAGTATAATCAAAATAAAGAGGAGTCGTGTATGTGCTCCATCTTCTCAAAAGCTGCATCTGTACCTGTCTACTGATGACCTGAGAATACAAGTTATTTTGAAAGCGAGTATCAGCATAAAGCTGGTGAGTTCATGAGTATTTAGTGTCATTGCTTGTATAAAAATGATTACAACTATGTAGTATAATAATTGATCTCAATGTTGGAAAATAGTATGCTCCCTAGGAAAACCCTATGTTTTCCAGTAAAAGTGGTCTTCTACCAAGACCCGGTTGTATGTATGTTTGATCCTTTGAAAATGTAAAAGTTTTCCCAGAGAAACTATTAGTAGGAAAATATAGTTTTAGATTTCATTCATGTAAAGTAATTGGGAAAATAGTGTTCTACCCCAGCAGTATCACTGCCAGCTAATGAAATGAAAATGTAGACTCCAGGTAGTATTAAATGTACAATGCACCTCCGGGAGTCTGTTTTGCCTTTAATTCTTAATGTATTAATTAAAGGTCGAAATGTGAACTTGTATGTAACCATGCTGATTGACGATCGAATCCCTGATGACCCTCCGAGTCATCTGTAGAAATGTGACATTTTGTCACCCCTGGGCCTAGTCGGCTCGGACTGTAGCTAGCATTCGGGATGTGGGAGTGTCTGTCCCGTATAGATCTATACACATAATGCCCGCTCTCCCTCCAGGAGACTCTGGTTACACGGTGATAGCATAATGAAGTGTCGTATCGAGAGATAGTATGTCACATTCTGTTGTAGTATGTTCTCTTTGTATAATGTATAATGTACTTTCTGGTATAGTGTATAGAGTGTTCTCTTGTATAGTATATAGTATTCTCTTTTTATAGTGTTTAACATGTATTGACTCATAGCTGTTCGGACTCTGGTAGGTACCATTGTAATAGTATACACGAGTAGAAATCCTTAACTATACCTATTATAGTTAAATAGTAAGGTTGGTTGCATGCCTTTGATACACAAAGGTATTGAACTGAAGTGAAGACTTTAATATTCAGCACGAATATATATAATATATAACTAAGAATTCAACGACAGTCGGACAGATAACAATATACCCTAAGTCCACAATCAAACAAGAACAGGAAGTAAGGTGAGCTATCAGTCCTAAGTCCTTCAAGTCTTACTTATATAAATATATTGGTGTAGATATGGTTTGGGAACAGAAGGAGTTTAAAAGAGTTTAGAAATATTTTTATAACAATTTAACATGAAAATGAGTTTGATAAACACTTAAAGCAGTTTTGTTGGTAAAGCAGTTAAAAGTATGAAAATCCTTTTGGTTGCAAGTTATAAATCACATGTGATTGATACTATAACTTGATTGATTCAACTTGTATTCCTCCCCATAAAAGCATTTAAAAACATTTAAAAGGTTGATTAAGGGGTATGAACTCACCTGCAATGAGTGAAGTGGATGGAAGTGTCGGGTATGATGCTAGGTGTCAAGTGAGGACTTGAACATACACACGGATCCTATGTAACATGTAGTGATACATAAATGTATCTAATTAGCTATTTAATCACTAATTAGGTAAGTAAAGACACTCTAATGCATGAAGACACTTTGTTTCAAGTGCAAGGAGTGCTAAAGGTTGCATCTAAGGAGTGTATGGCCTCACTATGGAGTTTACACTTCAATTGGTTACACTTAAGTGTCTTTACGGTTTCTGGACCATTGTCCCCATGAGTTTACGGCCGTAAACTCATGGTAATGGTTCCATTTGGGTGTTCAAAGGTCTTAAACTACTCAAGGAATTATGCTAGACTCGAATCCATGGCTTAGGAAGTGATTGGGGCTAGAAATGGACACTTCTTGGAGTTTACGGTCCTTGGACCACTCCCTGGGGAGTTTACGGTCGTAAACACATGGGTTTACGGCCGTAAACCCATGTTTGTCCATTTCTCTTGTGTTTTGGGGGTTCTAGGCTATGCATGCAAGGTTCTAGTCACTTATACAAGCATAGGAAAGTGTTAAGGGCACTTAAACACCTTTAGAAGGTGTTTACGGTCGTAAACACATGGGTTTACGGCCGTAAACCCATGTTTTTCCCTTCTTTTCATGTTTTTTGGGGTTCTTAGTTCATGCATGTAAGTCCTTTGTGCATTACTCAAGCATTGGAAGGAGTTTGGGGCTTCAAAACCCTTCTTTGGGGTGTTTACGGGTCATGAATGTTCATGGACCGTAAACTCATGTTTACCCCCAAAGAGTCATGATCTTGGGGTTCTAAGTTCATGCATGCAAATTTCTAAGCCATAGCTAAACACTAGAAGAGGGTTGGAAGGGTTTTGGGGCTTCAAAACCCCCTTTTGGGAGTTTACGGTTTTGGGAGGTGTTCCCAAACTGTAAACACAAGTTTTTGGGTCCTTTGGAGAGTTTAACCCACAGATTTGCATGCATGTTAAGTTAAACAACAATCTAGGAAGGATTACTTACGATTTTGGAGCTTGAATGAGTGATTCTTGAGCAAAAATCCGATTTTTAGAGAGAGAGTGTAGAGAGAGAAAGTTCTAAGGTGGGAAAAGACTCAAATGGTGGCCACTCAACCTTTATATAGGCCTTGAGTTAGTGGCCAGGTGGGGACACACCCAATCCCGACATTAAACGGAGTTTAAGATTTTACCCGATTAAATGACCGTAACCCGACTTAGTCGTAAACTAGAAATTTTTCCAAAGGATTATCGAGGGTATTATTTGTGATTTTATTGATTTCCTACACGTAGGAAATTATGACAATAACCCTAGATGAATTATTTAACTTAAAAGTTAATGGATAATTTTATTAATAAAATAAATTTTATTAACGGAAAGGGTTACAGTGACGGAATAAATTTCGGGTTGTCACAGATGCATACACTGAATAACTACAGTAATGATGTCAATTTCATAATAAGAGAACCCTAGGCTAGCAGGCATCATGTAATCAGGCAATTCTATCATGCAATTCCTGAAGATCCCTAGCCTAGTACTAGCATGCTGTTCTAACATATCACATAATCAAATAACTTGTATGGTATTTTGGGTCTACTTACTGGCTCTGGCTGATCGTACCTCTGCATCCTCCTTTACTTATTTTGAAAACCATTTTAAATGTCATTTTGAAAACTCCCCTTGATTTGAGACTGGATTCACACGAATGTTCCTCCAATTCACTCAAACCAAGGCTCTGATACCAACTTATAACAACCAAAAATTTCCAACCAATTTAAACTTTTCAAAAACAACCCATATCCACTAATTATTACAAAAAGGTTTTCAATTATTTTATTATCAGAGTATCCCAGAAACATCAACATAAAACTGAGGAGCAGTACGATCACGCCTTTGCCTTGCCACGATCTCCTGAAGTACCTGAAACAATACACTGAAACTGTAAGCTCGAAAGCTTACTGAGTTACCCCCAAAATACCAACCACATATCCATACACATATCATATCATATTATAATACAGAACAACCATGTATATCGAGTCTACAATGTGACTGGTCCGCCCGCTCCGGGCGTTCAGTCCACCTGGTCCACTTTCTGAGTCTACAGTGTGACTGGTCCGCCCGCTCCGGGCCTTCAGTTCACCTGGTCCACTCTCAGAGTCTACAATATGACTGGTCCGCCCGCATCGGGCCTTCAGTCTGTCTGGTCCACTCTCCGAGCCTCGGCACGTCTGGACCGCCCTCTTGGGGCCTTCAGCCTATCCGGACCGCTCGCTGGGACTATGGTCTATCCGGTCCTCCCTGGGTATGTTGGCCTACAGCACAAAGCAGGACCCGCCTCAACCCAACCCCAGTCAACAACCATGTGCACATATACAGTTAATCACATAACAATACTCAATCAATCAAACCGATCTATCAGATCATATAGCATAACAACATCCTAACCAGGATACCGACCTAACCGGTCACTAGCATAACCTTACCCTATATATCAGAATACCGACCTTAACCAGGTCACCAACATAATACCATCCTAATTACCAGGATGCAAGTCTAGCAAAACACTAACATATCAAACAAACACCCGGATTCCCATCCGATAAAGGGCCGGCCTTGGTGCCTTAGACACTGTTGATATAGTGAGGATAACTCACCTGTAATTGCCGACTGAAAAGATAAGATCACGTGCTTCGACCACTGACACGAACTCCACCACAGTGCACTACCAAAGAACCAAATCCATAAGTACTAATATTACCAAAATACCCTTGGAAGTCAACTGGTCAACTCTTGGTCAAAGTCAAAGTCCTCAGTTAAAGTCAATCTTCCTGGTTGACCCTACTCGCCGAGTCAACCTAGTGACTCGCCGAGTTCTTGCACTCAGGATCCACCATTCACGACTCGACTCGCCGAGTCACCCCATGACTCGCCGATTCCTTCAATCCGAGTCCTAGCCTATCCAACTCACTGAGTCCACTCGACTCACTGATCCGCATCATAACCTGATGAGTTAGGGTTTGCGACCCAACTCGTCGAGTCCAAGAACAGACTCGGCGAGTCCATGCAAGTCTTCCCTATTCAGACGATTTCAGACCATTTCACTGCTTCCAACTCATAGATCTGGACTTCTAGGGCTAGTTTCACACGTAAAGTTTCCAACTTTACGTGCATGCAAGGCACTATGGGCTCCAAATAAGCTAGAAGAAGGGTTTAAGACAAGAATACTTCCAAACAAGTCCAATGGCTGATACTTTATGCTTTCAAGGATCAATACTAGCCTAGATCTGAAGTTGCAACCTCAGATCTAGCCTCCAAATCCGAAATAGACTCTTAATATGCCAATTTGGCCCCAAAACTTCATTCATGAAAAATCTAAGCACAATAAGGTCAAGGTAACAGCTTATTACCTTCAATCTGATGCCAACAAGCAGGAGAATCAGTTCCACTTCGTTCCTCTATGATCCAACCAACTTATACTTCAAGTATCCTTCTTCCCAAAGCTCCAAGAACACACTTAATTCCTTCTCACTCACAAATTAGGGTTTGAATCGAGTGGGGAAGCTTCTGGACGTCAAGGGATGGTAATGAGGCTGGGGTGGGGGCTTAAGGTCCTTTAAATAGGGTGCAGACCCTAGAAATTAGGGTTTTCTCTTCCCAGTGCCAACTCGCCGAGTCACGCCGCCGACTCGTCGAGTTGGTCACTTAACACGTGACTAAAACCCCGACTCGACTCGACGAGTCTAGCTACCTACTCGCCGAGTCGACCCTTCTCATTTACACTAAGAACCCTGGACTTATACTTCTGCACTTGGGGTGTTACACGAGTATCCAACTCCTCATGGAACCTCTTTAAAAATCTAGAAGTAAATCGTATGTCCCTGCCTGAAACCGTAGAAATTGGCACCCCATACCGTGCCACAACATCTCTGATGTATATGTCGGCTAACTTCTCTGAAGATATACTCTCCTGAATCGAAATAAAATGTGCACTCTCGGTCAATCGATCCACGATGACCCAAATCGAATCCACTCTGCGCGTAGTCTGAGGCAACTTCGTAATGAAATCCATGGTAAGCTCCTCCCATTTCTAAATAGGGATGTCTAACGGTTGCATCTTTCCATGAGGCCGTTGATGCTCGACCATGACTTTCCTGCAAGTCAATCACCTCTCCACATACCAGGCTACATCCCGCTTCATACAGGGCCACCAATAATCAGGACTAAGATCTCTATACATCTTCGTCGCCCCCGGATGAATGGAGAAGCTTTATTTGTGTGCCTCCTCCATCAGAACCTGACGCGCACCCCCCAATAAGGAACCCAAACACTCCGATGGAGAGTCAATAACCCTCGACTATAATAATCGAAGGAAGCCACCTGACCCACTGTGCGCTCACTCTTCAGGTGCTCTTCCTTCATAGCCTCAACCTGACCTTCTCGAATCTGCTCCAAGAGTGGAGTAGTCACTGTCATCCTCATACAAATATCCCTGATCGGATCCGCGACCGCCTTGAAGCTAAGGGTAGTGGCCACCACATTGGCCTTCCTCAGATGATAAAGGATCTCACAATCGTAATCCTTCAGCACGCCCAACCCCCGACGCTGCCTCAGGCTCAGATTCGGCTGATCCATCAAATATCGCAGGCTCTTGTGATCCGTGTAAATATTACATCGGACCCCATAGAGGTAATGTCACCAAATTTTTAGGGCGAAAACCACTGCCCCCAGCTCTAAATCATGCGTTGGGTAATTCGCCTCATGAGGCTTCAGCTGCCTCTAAATGTAAGCAATCACGTGACCCATCTGCATCAGAACTGCACCAAAATCTGTGATCGATGAATCACAATAAACCATGAAATCCTTGACACCCTATGGTAGGGTCAAAATCAGCACCTCACACAATCTTCAGTCTCAGGGTCTCAAAAGCTTCCTGCTGCTCAGGCCCCCAGCAAAAAACGACCGTCTTCTTTGTCAACCGAGTCAGAGGAACCGCTATCTTGGAGAAATCCTAAATGAACCTATGATAGTAGCCTGCCAACCTAAGGAAACTTTGAATCTCAGATGGAGAATTCGGAACCTCCCATCCCATCATGACCTCGACCTTGACCTGGTCGACCAGAATACCTTTTTAGTTGACAAGGTGCCCCAGAAACTACACCTCGCACAACCGAAACTCACACTTAGAGAACTTTGCATAAAGTCTCTCCCTCCTCAAGGTATCCAACACCTCCCTCAAATGCTCCTCATGCAAATCATGTGTCTTAGAATAGACTAGGTTGTCATCAATAAACACAATCACAGACCGATCCAACATCGGCCTGTATACGCGGTTCATGAGGTCCATGAATGCGGCTGAAGAATTGGTGAGCCCGAAGGGCATCACCATGAACTCGTAATGACCATAGTGAGTTTGAAAGGCCGTATTCTGCACATTCCCCTCTCTGACCCTCATCTGATGATAAACCGATCGAAGATCAATCTTGGAAATCCAAGAGGCACCCTGAAGCTGGTCGAACAAATCATCAATCCTCGAGATTGGATAACGGTTCTTCACTGTTAGCTTAATCATCTCTCGGTAGTCAGTACACATACGATGTGACCTTTCCCTCTTTTTCACAAACAGGATTGGTGCTCCCCATGTAATGCCGGGTTCATGGTATGCATTTAACTCTTTATTTTATTTATTTTGGAAGGGTAACTCGACGAGTTGGCAGCCCTAACTCGTCGAGTAGAGAGCAAAATGTACGCGGGGTTTAAGCTATCTACTCGATGAGTCAAGATCCCTCGACTCGACGAGTAGATCGGACAGAGTGAAACCTTAATTTCTGGGTTTTGCACCCTATTTAAGCTCCTTAACCCCCACCCATTGGCCTCATTTCCAGCCTCCATGTCCCAAACCCTAATCCACGAAACCCTAGAGCTTTCTTTGAGAGTGTGAGCCATTATGATTGATCTTTGTGTGCTTTTGAAGCTTGTGGAAGAAGAAGAAGATAGAGGGATCAAGAAGGAAAGAGTAGATCCAGAAACTACACTCCATTTGCTACATTTTTTGGTATTCAAGTTTCTATCTTGGCTATTAGTTTATTAAATCTCTTTAGGTCCTCTTTATGTGGGTTTTTGGTCCAAGAATGATAGCTTTTGGAGAATGATCGATCCAAGTGGGTATTCTTTCAGATCTAGGACCTAGAGGGGCTGGAATGACATAAAGGTGCAAACTTTATGCCATTGGATCCCCCATGCAAGCCATTGAATGTCATATTGGCCTTTTTAGCCCCAAAAGGCCATGCATGTAGCAAAAAGTGAGAACTTTACGTGTCCAAGTAGTGTTAGGGGTTTAGATATGAGGTTGTAAGCTTTAGTTTGGTGTATGGATGGTTTAAGGACCAAGTTCTAGGTGTTGGATTAGGTGTCTAAGCCCATAACTATAATTGGTATGTACTTGACCCGAGAGTAGCATGGTCCATTTTGGGTTGCCTTCATCAGGACAATTTGATAGGATGGATATTTGAGTAAGAAGTTATTTGTGATTTATTAATATATTATAAGTATAATATATTAATTGAGGAATCATATTATTTAATTAGTATTGATCAAGAAATAATTTGGTGATCAAAAGAGACTAATTAAATTAATGGGGACTGATTAAGTCAATCAGTAATATTTATAGTTTGGACCAATAATCCATATTGATTAGGATGGACTAATTCTATGTGGAAGTCCATGAAGAGTTAGTCCATAAGGCCCATCATATGGATTAGTGGATTGCTTAAAGGCTTAAGTAAATGGACTAGGGTTTACAAGTTAAACCTTAGGAAGCCCACACTATAAATATAACCCTTCTTTTGCCAAAATCGACACAAGAGTGAAATGACATGAGATGGATGATTTTGTGCTTCATAACTTCTCTCTCAATATTCTCCAATTGTTCATGATGTTTGTGACTTGTTTGAGGTTCAACACTTGAGGCACTAAGCTCTTAAAAGGCCAATGTCTACAAGCTATAACAAAGAGGTAATCTTCTAGCTTACTTTTATGATTTATGTGTCAAATTGTATGCTTGTTGTAGGCTTAATGCTTTGGAAATAATATTGCATGTATAATTAGAGAAAACATAGATGCAAGGCATTTGGGGTTGTATGTGCACCATAGGATGTTGTAGTATACCAAAACCCAACAGTGGTATCAGAGCCATGGGTTGTTTTCTATTATATTTGATGCTTTCTTAATTTTAAAAGCTTGAAAAATCGATTTTCTGCATTCTGCCTGATGAACTCGCCGAGTCCATGAACAGACTTGACGAGTCCACTCAGTAAGGCATGAACTCGGCGAGTCCATTTCATGAACTCGTCGAGAAGGTGCTCCAGGGTGCAGATTTTCGAGATTTTGGCCAGAAATGGATAAGATAATTACCAAAAACTGCTTTGTAAACATAAAAATTGTATTTTCTGAGTTGTTAATGATAATCCTCATCCATTTAAAAGTCTATTGTCAAATATTTAGATAATAAGATGATTATTTGGAATATTTGATATGAATTGCCTTGCTATGAGTTAGATTAGATCAATAGAAAATTATATGATAATTGTTGATCAAAATTGTTCTTGATATGAGTTTTGTAACTTGTCCTTAAGTTATATGAAAGGTCTCATTCATGAACTTTAAAACTCATAAATTTCATAAGTTAAGGAAAATGAAGACTCTTTCTTTTAAAAGCAATGGAAAAATGGAAAAGTCTCTTTTTAAATGGTTTTAAAGTCTTTCATAACTTGTCCTCAAGTTATGGAACATGAAAGGTTTTTCATAAAAACCACATTAAACCCATAAGTTATGGAAACCAAAAGTTTTGACAAGTTTCAAAACTTGCCCTCAAGTTTTGGAATTTGTAAAGTCTCACTTTTGAATACTTTAATTCCAAACCCTAGAGTTTTAAAAGTTAAAATTAACCCTTATACTATTATATTATTATAAGTTTAATATATATATATATATATATATATATATATGTGTGTGTATATATATATATATATATATATATATATATATATATATATATATATATATATATATATATATATATATATAAGACAAGTCAGTCTTACCGTTAGTAGGCCTCATTCACGAAACCGGTCTATAAGGGGGGTATAAGGTTACTGCTTATAAAATGGCAGTTTAATGGGTGTCCACTCTCACCCACCGCTTCCTTGACTGGTGGAGGGTCGTTAACTGAACGGGTAGGATAGGACATTAATTCTCCCTCAATAAAAGTATAATGATAAAATATAAAGTAACACAACTTTTATTTAATTCCCAATCTTAGTTACTTTAGGAAAAAAATGTGGAATTGGTGCTAATCCATGAAATTACACTTTGCACCTTGTTAAGTCGTTAGTGGAGCGTGTGTGCTTAACCGACACACTAATATGGGATTGACAATGTGTGGCAAAGGGTAACTTGATGTTAATCATAGATCAATGGAGCGTGTGTGGTTAACCGGCACATGTATTAGGTGATTTGTAACATTAGGTGTACCAAGCTAATTTGCATGGTTATTCACACCTTGTTTGTGATCCTCGGCATCCCAGACACAAACGTGAAAGGCACAATCGAGATTTAAACATGCCATTGAAAAGTTCAATGAATCTCAAAGGATCTAGGAATTTCAAATCCAATTAAAACTTAATAATCTATTTCGTTTTTCATGGTGGAAATTGGTAAATCGTCATTTACCTACCTTCAATTATTCTACAATTGGATTACGACATCCCTTTTCGCAATTGTAGAATATTGTGTTGGGTCCTAGCCTTAATATTTCGTTTTGGGTGTTATATTAAGGACTTAAATCAAATAACTTGAATTTATCCCTCATAAATGTCTAGTTCTGAAACCTATGGTCTTCCTTATCTTTTAGGAAAAAGCTTTCTAATGAAGATGATATCCCACATGGCGATCAAGGTGAAAGATTAATCCCTTTATCGTGCATTAATGGGACTAAAAATCATACTTCACTTCCTCCACCTCCTCTAATTATTCTCCCTAACCCACAAGTTCAAAGACTTGAAAAGTTTAAGGTCACTCAAGCCCTATTGGCAAGCAAACACAAAGATGGAAGTCTATATGTGCCAACATATTGGAGATAAAGTTACATATTGACAAGCTGGGAGAGTTGGGTGTCGAAGTCTCAAGGAAGTAGGCTGTTGACTGGGTTCTTCGATCACTTCATGAGTCATATAGCAGGTTCATTAAGGACTACTATATGACAGACCACGACATGACCCTTATTGATCTTACCTATTTGCTAATTGCTGCTGAATCAACAATGATTTGGTGCACTGGTAATGCAAATTTGTCTGGAAGATCAATCTCCCAAACTTCCATGGACATGGACAATTGAGACATTGGAAGTCTAGAAAAGATTTCTCTTTCCAAGGGTAAGAGAAGGGCTAAATCTGAGATAGTTCCATGTACCATTCCCAAAGAGTCCATATATTTTGTAACCAAAAGAAGGGGCATTGGTTGCGAAGCTGCTATATTTACCTGAAAGATTGCAAGGATGGTAAAGTCAAAAAGTTTGACTCTACTTCAGGTAAGTCCAATATCTAACTCAATTAATTACATTTTGATGTTTTGGAGAATCGAAGAAAAGTAAGGAAACTTAAAGGAAGAATAAGATGATTCTGATCGCAAAGAGATGGATTCCGATCGCATGGTTCGGTGATCAGAATTTTGAGCTGTTTCTTAAGAGTTGTGATAGATTGCTTAGGAATAAATAACAACATAGTTTTCATTTGTAATTGCATTGTAAGGAAATGTTTTTCCGCAGTTTTATAAATAAAGAAAAGTTTTTTTTTATTTTATCTTATTTTAAGTTTCCTTAGAGTGGCATTTGTGAAAATTGTTGTTTATATGATTCCATTAATAGGAATATTGGAAAACGGATTTGATTCTTTCGTTGGTGGTAAAGTCAAAATTTACCAAATAAGGAAAGATTCTCATCACCCAAGTTTCAGTTGGATATGAACTTGGAATCATGCAACTTGTATTGTGTGATGAATGGGAATTTTCATCTGTGGGGAATTAAGACTAATTCCTTATTCACATATATATGCGAGTCAAGTGAAGGACGAGGGGATCGGGTACACTTGGTTGTGCGCCGGTCAGGTCCACCACAAAGAGCGATAATACGATTCGTTATGATTTACTAAAGTTTAGTAAATATGGTTATACTTACAAGTTTAAGTGTAATTCCGAAACATTGGAATAGTCTTAATGTTTGGCATAACGAATGATAAGAATCAAATTAGGCAGAAAGATAAAAGTTTCTCCAATATGAAAAGATGGGAGAGTACTTTAGTATCGTGCTTTATGATCATCTTAATGATTATGGAAAACCATATCACAATTGATCCTCTAAGGATATCTTTGTGCATTTGTATGGCTATGAAAAGGAATCGTGAAGTATTGAAATGGTTAAGTCAAGAAGATGAGTCATACTTCGTTCCAAAATCAAATCTTAGAGTCACACTCCAAGATTGAGCCTTGAGTAACATAATCTTAAGAATGGTATATAACACTTATCAAATGTAGAGTAAAATGTTTTCTACTCTTGTACATTTGAAATTGGTAAGTTGTGATGTCTTGGTTAAGACAATGACCAACTAAGACCAATTGTGTGAAGTGTTTGTCTTGATAAGAAACCCAACTAACTCTTGAATATTTGTTTGTCAAGAATGTTTCTTGACAAAGAGAAACTTATATGTCAAGAGGTTAGTGGGAGTCTTAAGGATCTTGAAAAGTTTCAAAAACTAATCAAGAATAAAACCTATTGTGTATCGCTAGCACACGACTTGAGGTTTGTAACCTATCGTGTTGACATATTCTTGTTTCTATGCCCATTCCAGTTTAAGTTAACTATGCATGTGAGTTCTATGAGTTCTCAATTGTTTGCATAACAACTTGGAAGAAATGGTAGGCTCTTTGTGCTGCCAGGTGGCAAGAAATTAAGATTGAACAAGTTCAGTCCATATGAGTTTGGATTTGTCACTAACCTTGTCTTGTGATTATGGTTATGAAAAATTCACATGGATAGGAACACATACACTATAAAATCTAAGTGGCATAAGGTTTCTCTCCAATTCATGAAAATGATTGTGAGGAAACACTTTCACTAAGAAGGTTTTGAAGAGTTTGTAATTGTGATATTTGCATTCTCAAATTCGATTATGATTACGGCATCCCTCTTCATAGTTCGATTTGTGAGAAATGGAAAAGGTCTAAACATGCGAGACTTATTGCTGTAAGTTCTAAAATTGTTTAGACACACATGTGAGCCATCTAAAGAAAGGTGTATGATTTTTGAGAAGCCTAGATAAAGTCTTATCGAAGCATCCAGTATCAGAAATCTGAACTTTGGTAATGAAAGTCAATAAGTATTGATTTCTAGAAGTCCAACTGATTTCTGGGTACATGTCAAAGCTAGTGGGAGCATAAGTGCTATGTTAATAAGAATGTAATTATTATGCTAGTGGGAGCACAATTATTACGCTAAGTGTTGCAAGTTAGCAATGTTACTTATAGAAAACAAAAGGTTTCAATTCGCAAAGTTGCAGGGTTTGATAAGTTGTTTTGCTATAATTAAGGGAGAGGAATTTATACTTCATTTTAATTCTAAAAGCTTAGATTGAGATTTTAATCAAATTTAGTCAAGGAGATATATATATATATATATATATATATATATATATATATATATATATATATATATATATATATATGAATGCTATGTTGGAATGTTCAACATAAGGAAACTCTATATATATGGAAAGGTTAATTGCGTTCTCAAATTCGATTATGATTACGACATCCCTCTTCATAGTTCGAATTGAGAGACCATGGAAAATAGAAATATTATGTGTCCCATATGCATCGGGTATATGATCGATTGCATATGCTATAATATTCTCGTGCTCTAATTTTTCCAAATGCCTAGGGCAATAAGAGGGAAAAAGGGACTAGAACAAGATATGACTAAAGTGGTTAAGCAATAGTCGAGGACAATCTGAGGTTTACCAAAGATTGGTTGCTCATGGACAGTTCGAAGTATTTTGAAAATTTTGGAAGGACCATATTGATATATTCTGAAAAGAGGTGACTCTTGTTCAGAAGTGATAGTCAAAATGGGAATATGGAAATGTTTCCATAAGTGGAAGCTATTCTTTAAATCTGTGTATGATTAGAAAACTTAATGCAAGGAGGATGTTTAAAGTAATGTACTTTGAATGTGAGACTTCGTTTCCATGGAATTGCTCTCTATTGGAATACTTTGTAGTGTCTGTTGCCAAGTCTCTTTGACTTTTGTGCATATTCATTACAAGAGGATCATTGCATACAAGTTTGGAATTTAACAGATTTCAGTAAATGGCAAGAATTTGGTATTCTTACATTTATCATAAGGATTTGGAATTGTGATATAAGAATCACTGAAATGTTGTCAATTGATCTATTTCACAAATAAAGGACCATAGGCAAACATAGTGTGCATGCTTGGAGCATGGGATAACTATTGTTTTAATTCAAGTATTAAGTTGATTATTCGAAACATTATACAATGAATAATGTAATCAATATGGTGATTAGATAAAAGGTGTTTTATTTACACTCAAAAGTTTTGGGGCCATATAGGATTAGTATTATTCTTGTGTTTCACCTTCCATGTTTTGACTTCCCGAATAACTAGGTTATTCAAACCATCCACAGTCGATCATACTTTGGAAGTAGGTATTGAGGCAAGACTGTCATGAATGGGTCTGTAGGATTGTCTAAGGAGTTAGACATAGCACAAGTTTGCTGCAGTATTCATGAGTACTCTTGTAATAAGATTTGAGTATTGGATCAACCCACGCTCATTGTATCACTTCATGGATTTAATCACGAGTGATCATGAGACGATAATATCTTATATTCTTGAAACAGAGATATATGAGTTGCAGTTTACAAGTCGGTTGCACATTGATAATTTGAAAACACACCGGTAACTCGGTGTTATAAAACGTATTGTTGTGTGTGATTTGATGAGTAACTAGAGCAAGCATATGAGTCGAAGTTTATCCGTTCCTTTTACCCTAAGGGGATAAAAGCGATATCTGTGGGCCCCTCGATGATTTAGTGATGACAAACCTAAGTGCTTGGCCAAGCTTGGACTGATTTGATTTGTTCAATTAGTCAGTCATCATAAATCGGAAATCGGGAAACAACACATGAACAAAGAGAATGATTATAATCCATGTCTCAGTTCATACGATAACTAGAATGGAGGAATATATGATCCCTTATCTAATGGAAGCGTCATTTGATTTGTTCAGAGTTCGACAACGGCTTTTGAGAGCTACGATTGCTAGTCGGGTTTTGGAGTCGTACTTGCAATAATATTTATTAGACTTATCCAAGTAGGAGACTGTTGGATTAGGTGTCTAAGCCCATAACTATAAATGGTATGTACTTGACGCGAGAGTAGCATGGGCCATTTGGGTTGCCTACACCAAGATAATTTGATAGGATGGACTTTTGAGAAAAGGTTATTTATGATTTATTAATATATTATAAGTTCTAATATATTAATATGAAATCATATGATTTAATTAGTATTGATCACGAATTAATTTGGAATTAATTTAGTGATCAAAAGAGACTAATTAAATTAATGGGAACTAATTGTGTAAATTAGTTATATATATATATATATATATATATATATATATATATATATATATATATATATATATATATATATATATATATATATATATATATATATATATATATGTTTTGGGCTTATGATACATGATGGACTAAGTTTATGGAAGAATCCATAGAGAGTTAGCCCACTTGAGTCATGGATCATGGATAATAAGACAAAGAGTATGGATTAGGGTTTACCCATGACTCTTGGATTTCTAACATATATATAGAGCACCCCTTTAGCCAAAATCGGACCTAAGAGTGATATTGCAAGAGTATGGACGATTTGTGGTGCCTAACCTCGCTCTAATTTTTCTTCCAGTTGTTCATGGTGTTTGTGAACCATTTGAGGTGCAACACTTGAGGCACTAAGTTCTTAAAGGCCAATGTCTACAAGCTACAACCAAGAGGTAATTCTATAACTCACTTTTATGTTGTTTATGTCAATTGTGTGCTAGTTGTAGGCTTAATGCTTTGGAAACAATATTGCATGTATAATTAGAGAAAACATAGATCCAAGGCATTTAGGGTTGTATGTGCCCCACAGGATGTTGTAGTATACCAAAACCCAACAAGTACAGATTAGTCAGTGATGGGATGAATGAGATATGTTTGATTATGTTTACTCGTTGCTCGAATGCTGCTTGCTTTGTGCTTTTAGGAGTTCTAGTTATCTTTTACTAAATAGTAAATGAATATGTTAAGTTACATATTGCAAGGATTAAATAATTTCAGAAGGTTAGGTCTGGCTCTATTGCGCAACTCTTGTTTGAGTCCAACCGTTGTAGGGTAGGATCTCCCATTCGAACAATTATCTAGTCTTAGTGATATGTAATAGTATTCACGAGCTAGTTAGGGGAGATATCAACGACTTCTTATGCAACTAATTGCGGAGAGTGGGTTGGTGAGTACCCTAGGGCAAGCCTAGGATGAGATTAGCATGAGATCGACATTAGTAGTAGAAGGGACTTGGTGGAGTCGAGGCAGTTCTTGAAGAAAGTATGGATAAATGTGGCAGGTAGTATGGGCATGTACTACTGAAAGTAGAGGATCCGTACTCGAATCAAGGAAGGCTGAGATGAACCCAGGAAACTTGTAGTATGTGAGATCCCTCGAGATATGATGAGTATACTGACGTTTGTTATGGTGTATTTTTAGTATGGTGACGCTACGCACTAGGCCAGTTGGCACTTCAGGCACTGGTGAGGGATTAGGCTCGGGCTCTGGAGCCGGGTAGTTGGATGTGCAGATGAGGGAGTTCATCTCGTCTGAGATCACACGCAGCATTTTAGACCAGACTCCTGTGATCTTTGGTTCGGTTAAGGAGGGTATTTTGGAGCTTCTAGATGAGAAGTTGAGCACTTTCCACACTGAGGTGGCGGCCATGATGGGGTCGCGCACACTGAATTTCAGGGAGTTCAGGGCTTGTGGGGCTCCCGACTATGATGGGGCTCGGGACCCCATTGCTAGCAGCAGATGGTTGGATGATGTCGCCAACGCGTTCCATACGAGTAGATGTCCTGAGGGGGACAAGGTTCGAGTTGCATCTTGTCTTCTGAAGAACAGGGCACGTGATTGGTGCGAGGAGGTCGGGCGAGCCATTGGGGATGATACTGTTCCAGATGCTATGACCTGGGGTGATTTCTCGGCCAGGTTCAGGGCCGAGTTTTGCACCTGTGATTGAGGTGCAACAGCTTGCGAGGGAGTTCCAGGATCTTGAGTAGACGACAGAGAATGTGGCGGAGATCACCGCCAAGTTTAGGGAGAGGGCCCTTCTCGTTCCGCAGTATGTGGCGGACGAGGAGATGAAGAAGACCTGATATCATGAGATGTTGCAGAGTGATATCCGCCAGTTTGTGAGCCACTCAAGCTGCAAGACGCTGGAGGATATGATTGCTAGGGCGAGAGAGAGAGAGAGAGAGAGAGAGAGAGAGAGAGAGAGAGAGAGAGAGAGAGAGAGAGAGAGAGAGAGAGAGAGAGAGAGAGAGAGAGAGAGAGAGAGGAGAGAGAGAGAGAGAGAGAGAGAGAGAGAGAGGGAGAGAGAGAGAGAGAGAGAGAGAGAGAGAGAGGGGAGAGGGAGAGAGAGAGAGAGAGAGAGAGAGAGAGAGAGAGAGAGAGAGAGAGAGAGAGAGAGAGAGAGAGAGAGAGAGAGAGAGAGAGAGAGAGAGAGAGAGGGCGAGGGAGAGCGAGAGGGCGAGGGAGAGCGAGAGGGCGAGGGAGAGGGAGAGAGAGAGAGAGAGAGAGAGAGAGAGAGAGAGAGAGAGAGAGAGAGAGAGAGAGAGAGAGAGAGAGAGAGAGAGAGAGAGAGAGAGAGAGAGAGAGAGAGAGAGAGAGAGAGAGAGAGAGAGAGAGAGAGAGAGAGAGAGAGAGAGAGAGAGAGAGAGAGAGAGAGAGAGAGAGAGAGAGAGAGAGAGAGAGAGAGAGAGAGAGAGAGAGAGAGAGAGAGTTGGATTTGGAGATGGAGAGGAAGAGGAAACCAGATGGGGTTCAGACAGGCAGTTCGGGAAAGAAGCCCAAGTTATCAGATCACAGATCGAGGAGCCAGCAGGGCCGCAGCCGGTGTGGTAAGTGCGGCAAGATGCACGAGGGGTGTGCAGGGCGGGGAGTTCGGGCTGCTTCAAGTGCGGCCGAACTGGTCATATGAGCAGGGATTGTACAGCTACCACCACCACCACATCAGTTTCAGATCTAATTTTGCTTTCAGTGCAATCAGAGGGGCCACAAGAAGGCCCAGTGTCCGAGTCGGGCAGCAGCAGGACAGGTGGCGGCACCCGCTCCTGCCGCATTGAGGATTACATATGGCTGTTAGAGCCGGGCAGAGGCACCTACAGCGAGGAGTACGGCTTTCCAGCTTACTGCAGAGGACGCACGTGCGGCTCCCGATGTTGTGACGGGTATGTATTCTCTCCTTATCTCTTTATTTTCTTTGATTATTGCTTATGTTTATGTGTTTGTTTAGGATCGTTCTTAGTGAACGATATATCAGCCTTGGTACTGTTTGATTCGGGTGCAACCCGATCTTTTGTGTTGCTCGCGCTCAACAAGCAATTCGTAGGAGCTCCGAGGGAGCTGTATTACCCACTGGATGCGGAGATAGCAGATGACAGGACCATTAGGGTTGCGAGGGATCACAGAGGTTGTACGCTACAGTTATTCGAGGAGCAGTTTTCAGTGGATATGGTTCCTATTCCCCTGCGAGGGAATAAGGTTATAGTAGGTATGGATTGGTTGAGCCCCAATGGGGTAGTGATCGACTGCGATCATCAGCTAGTGAGGGTTCGGACTCCTAGTGGGGGAGGATTAGTGATCCAGGGCGAGAGGCCACAACACGGACTAGTTTTATGTTCAGCAGCGAGGGCGAGGCGTTACCTTCAGCAGGGTTGCGCATGTTATGTCGCGTATGTTATGAATATCCGATAAGGGTAAGGCGACAGTGGATGATGTACTGGTCGTGCGAGAGTACTCGGATGTGTTCTCGGAGGATTTTCCTGGGATATCTCCGGAGAGGCAGGTTGAGTTTAGGATTGACTTAGTCCCTGGTGCGGCTTCGATAGCCAAGGCACCATATCGGTTGGCTCCTCCCAAAATGCAGGAGTTGTCTACGCAGCTGCAAGAGCTGCTAGACAAGGGATTTATCAGGCTGAGTAGTTCACCGTGGGGAGCCCCGATCCTATTTGTGAAGAAGAAGGGTGGGTCACATCGGATGTGCATAGACTACCGGAGCTGAATAAGGTAACGGTAAAGAACCGTTATCCCCTCCCGAGGATCGATGATTTGTTTGACCAGCTACAGGGTGCATCTTGGTTCTCCAAGATTGATCTGCAATCGGGTATCACCATATGCGAGTCAGAGAGGAGGATGTGCAGAAGACGGCTTTTAGGACTCGCTATGGTCACTATGAGTTTGGGGTGATGCCATTTGGGCTCACTAATGCTCCAGCCGTATTCATGGACCTCATGAACCGAGTGTGCAGACCAATGCTGGATCGGTCTGTGATCGTTTTCATTGATGATATCTTGGTCTATTCCAAGACTCAGGAGCAACATGAGGAGCACCCGAGGGAGGTGCTGGAGACACTGAGGAGGGAGAGACTTTTTGCAAAGTTCTCCAAGTGTGAGTTCTGATTGCGCGAGGTGCAGTTTCTTGGGCATCTTGTCAACCAGAAGGGTATTCTGGTCGATCCGGCCAAGATAGAGGCTGTGATGCAGTGGGAGGTTCCGAGTTCTCCAACTGAGATTCAGAGTTTTCTTGGTCTAGTGGTTTATTACCAGAGATTCATCCTGGATTTCTCTAAGATCTCTGTTCCTTTGACCCGACTGACCAAGAAGTCGGTGACATTCCGCTGGGGGCCTGAACAGCAGGCAGCCTTTGAGACCCTTAGACAGCGGTTATGCGAGGCACCGATTTTCACTTCGATCACATGTATGGGTGCAGTGTTGATGCAGCGGGGTCATGTTATAGCATACGCTTCGAGGCAACTGAAGCCTCACGAGGCTAACTATCCGACGCATGATTTAGAGCTAGGATCTGTGGTTTTCGCCCTAAAGATTTGGTGGCATTACCTCTATGGAGTCCGTTGTACCATTTACACGGACCACAAGAGTTTGAGGTACCTCATGGATCAGCCGAATCTGAACATGAGGCAGCGTTGGTGGTTAGATGTGGTGAATGATTATGATTGTGAGATCCTTTACCACCTGGGCAAGGCCAATGTGGTGGCCGACGCCCTGAGCCACAAGGCGGTCGGAGCGCTCCGATTAGAGATATATGTTTGAGGATGACAGTGATTACTCCATTGCCGGAGCAGATTAGAGAGGCGCAGGTTGAGGGACTGAAGGAAGAGCGCCAGAAGTGTGAGCGAATTGTAGGCCGGGTAGCCTCGTTTGATTATGACAGCAGAGGGTTACTGACCCTGAATGGGAGGGTCTGGGTTTTGTACTGGGGTGGAGTACGGCAGGTTCTGATGGATGAGGCCCATAAGCCGAGGTTCTCCATCCATCCCGGGGGCGACAAATATGTATCAGGATCTTCGCCCTGATTACTGGTGGCCCTGGATGAAGCAGGACGTAGTGTGGTATGTGGAGAGGTGCTTGACCTGCAGGAAGGTCAAGGCCGAGCATTAACGACCCCACGAAAAGATGGAGCCGTTGGATATTCCCGTGTGGACATGAAAGGATATCACCATGGATTTCATCACCAATCTTCCCAGGACCGCACGTGGAGTAGATTCGATATGGGTCATCGTGGATCGGTTGACCAAGAGTGCTCATTTTATCCCGATCCAGGAGAGTATCTCAGCTGAGTGTCTGGCCCAGATATACATGTGGGAGATAGTGGCACGACATGAAGTGCCTGTATCGGTGGTGTCAGACCGAGATGTCCGTTTCACTTCCAGGTTTTGTAAGCGGTTTCACGAGGAGATGGGTACTCGTCTCCACTTGAGCACCGCTTTCCACCCTCAGACAGACGGACAGAGAGAGAGAGGACGATACAGACTCTCGAGGACATGCTACGCACATGTGTTTTGGATTTCGGTGGCAGTTGGGATACGTATCTTCCGGTAGCGGAATTTTCGTATAACAACAGTTACCACGCCAGTATAGACCGACCTCTCTTCGAGATGCTCTACGGGAGGAAGTGCAGGACCCCAATTTGTTGGGGCGAGGTCGGTAACAGAGTCATGGGGAGTACTAAGGTAGTACTGAAGACTACAGAGCGGATCCAACAGGTCCGGAGCAGACTTCAGACTGCTCAGAGTCGGCAGAAGAGCTACGCCGACAAGCGACGTTCAGACTTGGAGTTTCAGGTGGGCGACATGGTCCTCCTGAAGGTGTCACCTTGGAAAGGTGTCATCCGGTTCTGGAAGCGGGGAAAGCTTGGCCCCAGATATATTGGTCCTTTCAGGGTTACAGGCCGGGTGGGCAAGGTGGCGTATCGGTTGGATCTACCAGCATAGCTCAGTCAAATCCATATCACTTTCCATGTTTCCCAGTTGTGGAAGTGCTTACTGGATAATTCAGCGATTGTGCCCCTGGAGGATATTCAGGTTGATGACAACCAGAACTACATTGAGAGGTTGGTGGTGATTCTGGATCGCAAGATGAAAACCTTGAGGAACAAGGTTGTTCAGTTAGTGAAGGTGCAGTGGCAGTACCACAAGGGTTCAGAGTGGACGTGGGAGCCCGAGGAGGGGATGATGGAGCACTACCCGGAGTTGTTCTCAGATACAGCAGACTTTGAGGACGAAGTCTAAGACAAGTGGGGGAGAATTGTAACGCCTGGTTCCTGGTATGCATTTAACTCTTTAATTTATTTATTTTGGAAGGGTAACTCGACGAGTTGGTGGTCCTAACTCGTCGAGTAGAGGGCATAATGTACGCGGGGTTTAAGCTATCTACTCGACGAGTCAAGATCCCTCGAGTCGGCGAGTAGATCGGCCAGAGTGAAACCCTAATTTCGGGGTTTTGCACCCTATTTAAGCTCCTTAACCCCCACCCCTTGGCCTCATTTCCAGCCTCCATGTCCCAAACCCTAATCAACGAAACCCTAGAGCTTTCTTTGAGAGTGTGAGCCATTATGATTGATCTTTGTGTGTTTTTGAAGCTTGTGGAAGAAGAAGAAGATAGAGGGCTCAAGAAGGAAAGAGTAGATCCAGAAACTACACTCCATTTGCTACATTTTTTGGTAATCAAGTTTCTATCTTGGCTATTAGTTTATTAGATATCTTTAGGTCCTCTTTATGTGGGTTTTTGGTCCAAGAATGATAGATTTTGGAGAATGATCGATCCAAGTGGGTATTCTTTCAGATCTAGGACCTAGAGGGGCTGAAATGACATAAAGGTGCAAACTTTATGCCATTGGATCCCCCATGCAAGCCATTGACTGTCATATTGGCCTTTTTAGCCCCAAAAGGCCATGGATGTGGAAAAAGGTGGGAACTTTATGTGTCCAAGTAGTGTTAGGGGTTTAGATCTGAGGTTGTAAGCTTTAGTTTGGTGTATGGATGGTTTAAGGACGAAGTTCTAGGTCCCAAGGAATTAGGGTTTGAGCTAAACCCTTTAATAAGTGGTATTAATGGGTAAAGTCAGAAACTTTACCCTTAAAAGGACATTTTCAGGGTTTATGTGAAGTATGAAGCTTGGATCTGAAGTATAGGGGCTTAATGCATTAAGATAGCCCAAACAGACAGGGGAACTCGGCGAGTCCAGAAAGGGACTCGGCGAGTTGAGTCGGGTTGTTCCGATTCTATGCCAGGTAGAACTCGATGAGTCCGTGAAGGGACTCGACAAGTTGACTCGGTTGATAATGAGTCGGAGTAGTATAGGAACTCGTTGAGTTAGGAGGTAAATCGACAAGTTGAGTCGACTAGGAGTTGACCTTGACTTTGACTTTGACCAGGATGTTGACTTAGACTAGGGGTAAAATGGTCATTTTACCCTAAGGAGGATTATCACATTTTAATTAAGTGTTATTGTGAAATTGATAGTCGGGGAGTCGTTGGAGCAGCCGTCAGAGATTCCTCACACGATATTTCACAGCTAGCATACGAGGTGAGTTTCCTCCAGTAGGAACGGGTCTAAGGCACCAAGGCCGGCCCGTTTAGTTAGTAGTAGTTCCAGACTATGGTACGATGTCGGGCGGGGCCCGATGTAGGTTTATATGCTTTTCAAGATTTCGATCCGATGTCGGGGCGGTCCCGAGGAATGCTTGTATACTTGATGTCTTTGTGATTCTTGCAGGTGTTTGTACTTGTATGTTTCTGGACTTCGGTCTGATGCCGGGGCGGTCCCAAGGAATGTTAGTATGTTTCTGGACTACGGTCTGATGCCGGGTGGGGCCCGAGGAATGCTTAAATGTTAATGATATATGTTTAGGTCTATGTGTATTATTGATTATGCTCCTATGTATTCTGAGATGTGCTCGATGTCAAGCGAGGCTCGATGCCGGGCGGGGCCCGATGCCGAATAGGGTTCGATGCCGGGCGGGGCCCGATGCCGGGAAAGCCGATGTCGAGCTTGACTCGATGTAGCAGGGGCAGGGCCCAGGATAAGTTTATATGATATGTGGTAGTTGGGGAGACTCACTAAGCTTCGTGCTTACAGTTTTTAGTTTTGGTTTCAGGTACTTCTGGTAGCAAGGGGAAGAGCTCGGGATGACTGCAGTGCACACACCATTATGTTTATAGCCTGGGATTTTTACTCTGATATTTTGACAGATGTTTTGATATGAGATACTATTACTTATGTTTTGATGTGATGGTTTTGATAACTATCGTTTTATTTATTAATTAAAAATGAAATTTTTGGTCATGATTTTTCGGATGTTTCACCCCAAGGTGAACTGCTCGGTCGAATGAACCCCTTGTCTAACCGCTCCTGCAGTTGTGTAAGCAACTCCTGCATGACTGGAGGAGCTAACCGATATGGTGCTTTGGCTATCGGAGCCGCACCTGGAACCAGGTCAATCCTAAACTCCACCTGCCTCTCCGGAGGCACCCCAGGAAAATCCTCCAGGTATTCCCGAACAATCGGCACATCATCCACAATCGCCTTACCTTTTTCTCGGGTATCCATAACATGGGCAACGTATCCGGAACAACCCTACTGAAGATAGTGTCTGGCCCTTGTTGTTGAACATAGTATCGGCCTACGCTGGGCACTCTCCCCCCTGAACCACTAACTCTCCCCCAATTGGGGTCCAAATGCATACCAACTGATGCTCGCAATCAATCACCGCGCCATTAGGGCTCAACCACTCCATCCCTACAATAACCTTGTTCCCCTACAAAGGAATGGGAACCAAATCAATCAGATACTTCTCATTGAACATCTTTAGAACACAACCCCGATGAACCCTCGATACTCTGACAGATCGATCATCCGCAATTCCAACCTCTAAAGTACAATCCAGCTCCCCCGGAGCTCCAAAAAACTTCTTGCTAAGCGCAAGCGATACAAAAGATTGGGTAGCCCCCGAATCAAACAATATAAATTCAGAGATACTGTTCACGAGGAACGATCCTAAAATAAAACACACAAAATATAAGTAGGAAAATCAATATAAATAAGGAGATAAAGAGAAGATACATACCCGTCACCACATCGGGTGCTGAGCGAGCCTCATTGGCTGTCAGCTGAAAGGCCATGCTTCTCGCAATAGGTGCATCCGCCTTGCCTTGGCGGCCATCAGTAATCCGAAGATTCGCTGGAGTGGGTGCTAACACTGGTCTTGCTGCTGCCAAACTTAGACAATTGGCGTTCTTATAGACCCTCTGATTGCAATGGAAGCAAATCAGATTAGTTACCGGGGTGGTGGTGGTAGTAGCAGTGCATTCCCTGCTAATATGACCAGTCCGACCACACTTGAAGCAACCATAACCACCCACCTTGCACGCCTCATCGTGCGTCTTGTCGCACTTTCCATAGCGGCTCCGGCCCTGCTGGCCTCAAGATCTCGAATCGAATACCTTGGGCCTCTTGCTCGAAACCTGAGCCTGATCCGAATTATTCTTCCTCTCCATCTCTAGATCAATATCCCTCTCTCTGTCTCTTGCAATCATATCATCCAACGTCTTGCAAATGGATCGGCTCACGAACTGCCGAATATCACTCCTGAACATCTCATGGTATCTCGCCTTCTTCATCTCCTCATCCGCCACATACTGCGGAACCGTCTCAATAGTCTGGCGAAGGTCCTAGAACTCCCTCGCCAACTGCTACACCTCAATCACCGGTGTAAATTCAGCTCGAAATCTAGTCACAAAATCATTCCGTGTCATCGTATCAACCGCCGCATCACCCACGGAGCGCCCAACCTACTCCCACCAATCTCGAGATCTGTCTTTCAGAAGACAGGAAGCAAGTCTGACCTTTTCCCCATCGGGACAAATACTAGTACGGAAGGCATTAGCGACATCCGCTAACCATCGCCTGCTCGTGATCAGGTCCTTCTCCCCGAAGTACTCCGGATCCCACATGCTCGGAACTCACAGAAGGTCAACGTGCGAGCTCCCATCAATGCCACCATCTCTGACCGAAAAGACTCAACCGCTCATCCAAAAATCCATAATTCCTCCTTGACCGTACCAAAGATCACAGGAATTTGCTCAAGTATTCTACGGGTAATCTCAGACGAAATGAACTCCCGCATCTGGTCATCCAACTGTCCAGCTCCAGAACCTGAGCCTGAACCCTCACCAGCACCAGAACAACTAACCAGTCTTCCTCGAAGGGTCACCATACTGAAAATAGACCATTCAAACCATTATAGCATGCATAAATAAATATCGAGGAGTCTCACATTGTACAAGCTTCCTTGTTTCATCTTAGCTTTCCTTGACTCGAGTACGGATCCTCCGCTTCTAGTAGTACGGTCCCATACTACCTTCCACATCTATCCATACTTTCCTCAAGGATTACTGTGAATCCTCAAAGTTACTCCTTATCTATATATACAATACTCAACAAGACAAGGCTCCCCACACTAAATCTCTTCCTAGGCATACCCTAGGGCAATCACCACACCACTCTCCACCATCAGCTACAAAAGGAACTCCCACTAGCTCCCTCTAACTAGCTCAGAAATACAATTACATATCATCGACACCAGATAATTCTTCGAATAAAAGGTCTCACACTACAATGGTTGGACTCAAACAAGAGCTGCGCAATAGAGTTAAAACCTAACCTTCTAGAATTATTTAGTTTCAATAATATATAACTTATCATATTCGATTACTAGTTAGCTGAAGTTAATGTGAACTCCTAAATAAGCACAAAGCAAGCAGGATTTGGGTATTGAGTAATCGGAATCAAGCATATCCTAAACAGGCCATCATACAATAGGCATATAAAGACATCTCTCCTAGTATTCTATCATGCAATCCTGAGCAGATCCTTAGCCCTAACTAGCATGCGGTTCACAGATTCACACATCAAAGCATATCATAAAACATGTATGGTATTTAGGGAAAACTAACTTGAGCTCGGTCGATTGTATGCACCACACCCCTTTTCTATTATTAGAAAACCATTTTATAAAACATTTATTTTTGAAAAATTCTACCAAACCCTTAGTTTAAGTTCAATCATATCCGAGAGTATGCCCGAATCCCTCAAACTAAGACTCTGATAGCAACTTGTAACGTCCAAAAAATTAAGACTAAAAATTTTGATTTTTAAATTAATAAAACCATTATCCAAAACAACATCATAGAAACCATGGTGAATCAAAGTGTATCAATAAACATCCAAGTACATCAGAGTAATATAAAATGCAGAACAATGTGGTGTGTGCACTGCAACCATACCTGGCTCTTCCCCTTCGAACCAGAAGTACCTGAAACATACACTAAAAACCGTAAGCACAAAGCTTAGTGAGTTCCCCAAAATACCACATACCATACATATCAAACATATAATGGGCCCCGCCCGTTATCGGGCTCCTCTTGGAATAGATCTGTCAGTCATAAAGCCCTGCCTGGCATCGGGCCCCGCCCGGTATACATACACACATATAAACACAAGCAAAAATCAAAAAGATAAATAGCATACAATATAATCATCAGGCCACGCCCAATAACCATATCATAAAACATACATGTAGAGTCACACAGACAGCTAGCATCCTAATCATAATAAACCATGGGCCGACATTGGTGCCTTCGACCCACTAAACACAATGAGGAAACTCACCTCAAACTGTTGAACCTGTCAGATAAAATCTCGGTTTGCTGATCCGGAAAATCCCCGTGCTATCATCATCAATAATATCCAATTAATAATTAGATCTCAACCCAAAATCAAGAATCTAAATAACTTGTCCAACATCCAGGGTAAGAGACCATTATACCCTTTTTCTAACTTGGCCCAAAACCAAGGCCCAACCTATTTACTCAAAAGACCCAAATTCCTTAATGACATCCCAAGGCCCATTATGGCCCAACTTTTTAATTGGGCCTAAAATCAACATGGACCTAATCCAAAGAAGGCCCATTTTCCATCCATGACCCAAGGTCAAAAGTCCAATGGCCCAACAAGGCCCAAACCCAAAAATCCCAGAATAACTCTGGGCCAAAAGGCCCAAATAAAGAAAGCCCGCTACACCGAGTATGCTCGGCACACTCCTCGTATGTGCGGCGTATAAATATTGACTCGAAAGTGGGTGGCTGACCCGACATGCGCAATGTACGAGGGATTACGCCCCGCGTACCGGCCAAAGTCCCTTTTGGCCAACTTTGTCTTAACCACTTAAGCTCTTGACGTCAAGACTTCATATCTACTTCATTTCAAGGAATTAATGCATAAAGTTGGCAAATTTATCATCTTGCATGTCTTAATGCGACCCTAAAGCCTGATTTTGTCCATTAAGACCCATAAGATACAACCAATGCAACATAAGTTGCTTAAATAGGGCACAAACCCTAAAGATTAGGGTTTGACCTTACTTAGCGTACGTCCAATGTACCCCCACGTATGCCCAATGTACATGGGCGAGCCCGTGTTCCTGAAACAAGCTAGTACGCTAAGCGTACTCATAGAGTATGCCCCGCGTACTAGCTAGGGACCAAAAAGATAGAAATTTGCATTAAGGGGTTAAAAGGGAAACATACCAAATCTAGAATGTGACACATAAAAGAGGCAAATGCTTAATGAGCATGCACACATTCTCTTAGCATAGATTAAAGAAAATTTAGAATGAGTAACGAATACTTAGTATATTAGTTTGCTTCCCCGAATACTCACGAACTGCTACTTTCAGAGACATGAATGCTCTATAGTAAGCTCTCTCTCTCTCTCTCTCTCTATATATATATATATATATATATATATATATATATATATATATATATATATATCTCCCTCTCTCTCTCTCTCTCTCTCTCTCTCTCCCCCTCCCTCTTTATCGCCAGTTGAACATATTTCAATCACATATGACCGTATATAAAATTTCATATAATGATCCTCAATAGCATATACGCTACAAAATAGTTCATTATAATAAAACATAAACAATATAAAGAAAAAGTATTAATTTATAAAAATGATACATGTTTTATGAATCTAAATATTCTATAACTAAAGGAACTCATGGTTTGAGCATAAAATTACCTTGATGAAATATAAATCCACACTCATATATGAAAATAAGACATACACATATGAGACCATGTTTATAAATGTTGTAAAACAACCTAGTCAAATGATTAATATATAAGGACAAGCAAGAGCCAACTTGGGGATGCACCATATCTTAAATTAAAATATATTATTCTCATCTAATCACGTAACACTCTATAAACTGGAATTAAGGCCAAAATGTTAAACCGTTGTTACGCACGATTTAGACAAGTAATATTTTCACTGCTGGTTGCACTAATGGATAATGTAGGGAAGTAGGGTCGAATCCTAAGGGACACAGCCTAATGATCAATACCTTTTAGCATAAGGCACATACTAGTCATTAAAATAGAAAATAATAAAACGGGGGGTTATGATTAAAAACTAAACTAAAATTGCCGTGAAAATAAACTAAATAAAACTCAGTAATAAAAATAAATTCAGCTCTGCTACGACTATCCTAATCATGCAATCAGCCCATATCTGGTTATTCAAAATGTGTTCTATCTAAGCTGGTACTGAGAAAAACTAACAAACTCTAGTATAATCTCTTTTACCTAATTAAATGAACCAAAACAAGCTCTTTAGTTAACCCTAACTTTCTACCATCTAATTAAATAAGATCTTAATTAAGATCAGAAAAGTTGCATTAAGATCTGTGTAAAATTCTCAGCAATACCCAATACTTCTCACAAGCTCGGAAGCGTAAGGGTATGAAATTTCAGTTTATATCGGAGTTAAATCCCTAACATGGAACCTATCTGATACTTGTTACTTATTACCAGTTGACAAGAACAATTACTGATTCTATTAACTGATTACCTAGAATTATTAGCCCCTAATTAGGTGATGAGAGTAACAAGAATTAAAAATAAAACATTCATTAAGCTCAAAACTGAAACAACTAGATAAAAGCACACAATGAAAACCAAATCTGATAACTAATCACATGAAAAGTACTAGTCTATTGTAGAACTGAAAAATAGGGTTTTAGGCAGCCATGGATAAAAACAAATCTAAACTAATAAAAAGAAACATTAACTGATTAATTTTCTAAACGAAGTGTATGAGATGATTCACAACCTTCAGATCTTCAGAAACTGTTGAAAAGTGTCAGAAATCGCCTTCAGAAGTGTTTTTTCGTCGTTTGGAACCGTCTCTGGTTCAACTCAGACAACATCTGGTATTTATATAGTAGTATGGGCAACAAATAAGGTTTCTGGAAATAATCATGGCCTATGCTTGGGGGTCACGACCCGTGCGAGGTCATAGCAACTTTAAAATCCAAAATAAATCAGAAAAATCAAAATCTGGTGAAGCACGACCCGTGCTTGGGAAGCACAGTCGGTGCCAGGGCTTTGCAGGTTAAAATACCGAAAATAATGGCATCCAGAGGTAGGCACGACCTGTGCTTCATGGCCGAAATTTTAAAATGCGTAAAAAAAATCAGAAATCCTCCGGTTATGTTTCATAAGTGAAGAACGACCCATTTTTGGTGAGAAATAGCCCATATTTGGTCTTTTTTAGCGTTTTGGCTCCAGATAAGCTCCAGATATGCTCCAAATACTTTGAAACTACCTCTCCACTTCAAATTACCTGAAACAGACACCAAAACATGAGCAGTACGAGAGCTTACGAAATTCATGAGTTGAACATTATTTAAACTAATGCACATGAAAAATCATGAAATATGATGCAAAATGCTAATTAGCACTACCCTAAAATATCCATAAAATGGCATCTATCACAAACTATTCATGTCAAAAGCGGAACTCGTATCCTCCATCTAGAAACCACAACACACCCTCGTAATGTCATGTGCATGATGGATCATTAAAATCGGCATTATATGAAGATTGAAGCTTCCCCATTCATATTACTATTAGATTAGGTATCTAAGCCAATAACTAAATTAGTATAATCTTGAATTATTAGCAAAGTCCTTTTTGGTTGCCCTCAAACCTAGTAATTGAATGAAATTTTTTTGGAGAGAGAGACAAATTTATCAATTTATTATATGATTAATAAATTAATTAGAAATAAAAATAAATATTTTTTTAATATATTATGAGAATAATGATAGTATTGTTTAATTAAGAATTAATCAGAAATTAATTGGAATTAATTTTGGGATTAACTGGATTAATTAAAAGTAGAAGGACTAAATGTGACAATGTTTAAAAGTTGAACATTGACCAATTCTAGAACCTCTTAAGTGGGGGATGATTCTAGAGCTTTACTTGAGCTTTAAGGAAGCTTAGAATGCCTTAGGGAGCAAGAAAGGGGATAAGGGTTATCCAAGGAAATCTGTCTTATCCTAGCTGCCTTACTTACCTATATAAACCCCTTATGGGATTCATATTTTCGGCAATACCTTCTCTAAGAGCTTAGAGCCAAAAATTCCTTACTTCTCCTCTTTAGCTTCCAATTTGCTAGGGTTTGGGTGTGAGCCATTAGAGGCACGAGACTTCGGGTGCTTTCTTTCTAAAGACCAATCAAGAAGGAATATTTGTTTATTTGCTATAATGAACAAAAGGTATGTAAGTTCTATAAACCTTTTCTTAATTTCTAAAATTGCAATGTACTTTTAGGGTTCTTGGTATTCAATTATTTATTGCAAATCATAGTGAGATCATAGATCCTTTAGGTTGCATGTGAACTTAGGGTTTAAGTTTTTCCGCCAAAATAAGATTTTTGTAACCTATAAAACCCATCAATGGTATCAGAGCCATTGTTATCATTGATCTTGCATAAAGTTGAATAGATAAAAATTAGGGTTTATAGAAACTAAACCCTAAGGAGGCAATATTCGAAAATTACTAGGGTTCTTGAAACCCTAGTCTCCACCCTCATATTTTCGATTTTAAAAAGAGTTTTAGAAACCTAGCCTCCTTTGCTTATTTTCAAAAATTGAGGTGTCCCTTTTACGGTTTACCTTGTTTACTTATTTGTTATTTTAATAGCCTTAAAATTTGAACAATTAAAACCTAATAAACCCTAGCCTATTTTTGAAAATTAGAAGGCTTACGATTTGGATTAAATTTGAATGATTTTATTAATTGGTTAATATAAAATAACTATTTAATCCATAATGATTTAATTAATTTAATTAATTGTTTAATTAAAAGACAAATATTAAATCAAAATTGGTTTATTTTTTAAGTTAAATTAATTTTTATATTAATTTCGAAAAATTTAAATTTAAACCTAGTATTTTAGAAAAGTTTTAAAATACACCTTATAATATATATAATTAAAATATTAATATATTATATGAATAATACAAGTAAGTCAAATCGCTATTCACGAAGCCATACTATAAATGAGAGTTTAAGGAAGCGGCCTATAAAATGACCGCCATTGGGTATCCACTCTTACCCACCACTTTCTTGTAAGGTGGAAGGTCGTTAGCCGAACGGATTTGATAGGACATAATTTCATTAATAAGTATAATTACATAAAGTAACTAAACTATTTTTAAAAAATCTCACTCTTAGTTACTTTAGGAAAAATGTGATGAGTATGCTAATCCATAAAATTGCACATTATGCTTTATATGTAGTTAGTGGGGCATGTGTGGTTAACTGGCACACTAATAGTGACTATAAAGAGTAATAATGGGCATCTCGAAAGTTATCATTGTTAATGGAGCGCGTGTGGTTAACCGACACATTAATTGGAGATGATAAATACCATCGAGAGTGCCAAACATATTTATATGGTTATTCACATCTTGTTTGTGATCCTCAGCATCCCAGTCACAAATAGAAGAACATAATTTGAGATTAAATATGCCATTGATAAGATTCAATGAATCTCAAATGATCTAGGAATTTCATAGTTTGAAATTGGTGAATTGCTTTTACCTACCTTTCATAAATTCACAATAAGATTATGGCATCCCTCTTCTTAGTTGTGAATTGTTATATTGGATCCTAGCCTTAAATATTAATTATGGGTTAAAATATTAAGGATTTAAATCATCTACCTAAAACTTTTTTCTCTGTCGTGTCCAAAGTGACATTGGATGGCACCGACTATAATGATTGGATGCGAAACATCAAGATGGCTCTTCGATACGAGGGCAATGAATATGTCCTTGAGAAACAAGTCGCTGAGATTGATGAGGCCAATGCTACTCCAGAAGAAATAGCCTCCTACAAGAAACACTATGACGACGCGACTGAGGTTGCTTGCATCATGGTTGCCACCATGATTCATGAGTTGCAAAAGTTCTATGCGGACTACTGGCCATATGAGATGAACTTGGATCTTGTGGAAAAGTTTCAGAAGAGAGCTCGTCAAGAAAAGTATGAGGTCGTTAAAGCTCTAATGGCTTGCAAATTCAAGGAATAAGAGTCTGTCTACAACCATGTGCAAAGAATGCAAATATACGTGGAGCGCCTTGAAAGGCTAAATATGAATTTCAACGAGGATTTGGACATAGACATCGTCCTTAACTCTTTGCCACCTTGTTATGATCAGTTCATTTTGGCTTATCATCCGAACAACACAGAAACCACATTGGCCCAACTCCACAACCTGTTGGGAACGACTGAGTAAGGAATGAAAAAGAATCAAACTCCTACCTCTATGAATGTTCCTGTCCTTGCCATTGGGAAAAACAGAAAGAAAAGGAAAGGTGCTCCTAAGAAGAACTGGAAGGACAAAGCCTATGTTGGGTCGTCTAGCAATGGACCAAAAGCAAATCCCATGTCTGATATTCCTTTTGTTAGTGATCCCATAGAGAGACCATTTGCTTCTATTGCAATGATAAGGGCCATCGAAAATGAAGATCCCCCAAGTACTTGCAGGACATCAAGGATGGCAAAGTGAAGCCAATGTTGTCAGGTATTTACACTATTCAAACTAATAACTCACAACCTACTCGTTCTTGGGTCCTTGATAGAGGATGTAATTTTCACATTTATTCTGATTTGCAGGGACTAAGAGAAAGTGAAGAGGTGGAGCATGGAAGGATGAATCTAATCATGGGCAATAGGCGATATTCTCCTATTACCAAGATTGGAACTTATAGTCTTATGCTTAGTAGTGATGTTAGATTAGATTTAGTTAATTGTTGTTATTAGTCAGAAATGACGTGAAACATTCTTTATTTTCATGCACTTTTTAGAAAAGGTTTTCGATACTTGTTTAATGACATGAATGTATCGATTTTGGTTTATAAAAATGTCATTTTTATGTTTGAATCTTTACCTTGTAATATTGTGTATGAAATTGTGATTTGTGTTGATAGCTTAGGTAATAGTGTATTTCATGTTGATTCATATAATGGTTTAGTCAAGGCATGCTGGTGGCATTGTCGTCTTGAGAAAATTAACAAGAAACACATAACCTAACTCCAAAAGGATGGAGTGTTGGAATCATTTGACTTAAGTCCAGATGATGAATGTGAATCTTGTCTTTTGGGGAAGATGATAAAATCACATTTCATTGGATCTTGTGAAAGAGGCAAGGGTTTGTTGGATCTCATACACACAGATGTGTGTGGGTCCTTCAGATCCACCAAAAGGGATGCTAATCGATTTTATGTGACATTACAGATGATTATAGCTTATATGGTTATATCTACTTAATCAAGCATAAATCAGAAACCTTTAAAAATTTTAAAGAGTTTAAACATGAAGTCGAGACTTAATTAGGTAGGAAGATAAAAATGCTCCGATCTGACAGAGGCAGAGAATATCTTCGTATCGAGTTCCATGACTATCTCAAGGAATGTGGAATTGTTTCACAATTGACTCCTCCTAGGACACCACAACTTAATGGTATGGCTGAGAGGCCTGATTGGACCCTGTTAGACTTGGTTCGTTCCATGATGATTTGAGATTTTCTTCCCATTTATTTATGAGGTATGTGTTAGAGATAGTATCATATATCCTCAATCTTATCCCTACCAAGAAGGTTGTTAAAACACCTCACGAGATGTGGACAGGGAAAGTTCTCTCGTTAGCACATATCAAGGTCTGGGATTGTGAAGCTTTCGTTAGACAATAGACTCATGACAAGCTTGAACCTAGAAGTGAGAGATGTATTTCATTGGCTACCCATAAAATTCTTTTGGATATTTGTTCTACAGACCGAGTGAGAACATGATCTTTGTAGCATAAAGAGGAGTCTTTTGCGAGAGAGATCTCATATGCAAAGAGGACAGTAGGAGTACCATTGACCTTGAAGAGATTCAACAGTCAACCAATGAAGGAACCTTAGAAGATACTAGTGTTCAACCAGAGGATGAGACTCCTGTTGAACCTATTGAGAAATCATTACCTCTTTTCCGATCTAGTAGAGTTAGCATGCCACTTGAGTTCTATGGTTTCCATATAACTACAGAGGGTGACACATTTTTCAGTGATCATACACTACTAAATTTAGATGAGGCAGTTAACTACAAGGAAGCAATGGCAGGCCCTGAAGCTTCCAATTGGAAAGAGGCAATGGATAGTAAGATCAAGTCCATATATGATGACCAAGTTTGGAATTTGGTTGATCCAGAACCTGGTCAAAATACAGTTAGTTGCAAATGGATCTTCAAGAAGAAGACCGACATGTATGGAAAGGTATACATTTTCAAGGAATGACTGGTTGTGAAGGGCTTTAATCAAACCCCAAGGATTGTCTATGATGAGACCTTCTCACCAGTGGCCAAGATAAAGTCTATTAGGATAATGCTTTCCATTGCTGCGTTTCATGATTATGAAATATGGCAGATGGATTTCCAAACTGCTTTCCTTAATGGGAAGTTGGCTGAAGATGTTTACATGAGTCAGCCAGAGGGTTTTGTAGAGGCAAAGTTTCCTAATACAATGTGTAAGCTTGATAAATCCATTTATGGATTGAAACAAGCGTCTCATAGCTGGGATCTTTGCTTCCATGAGAAAGTCAAAGAATTTGATTTCTCTAGGAGTAAAGATGAGTCATGTGTATATGTTAAGGCTAGTGGGAATATAGTAACCTTTCTAGTATTCTATATTGATGGCATACTCCTTATACGAAATGACATTCCAACTTTGCAAGAAGTAAAGTGTAGGCTTGGAAAGTGTTTTGCTGAAGGATCTAGGAGAGGTAGCATGTATTCTTAGGATAAGAATCTTAAGGGATAGGAAGAAAAGACTAATTGGTCTTAGTTAAAGTACATACTTGGATAAGGTACTAGAACGTTTTTATATGGAAAATTCTAAGAAAGGAGAGTTACCTATTCAGATTAATGCAAAGTTGAGTAAGACTCAAAGCCCTAGTACAGATGAAGAGATAGCGTAAATGAGTCGAGTCCCATATGCTTCGGCTGTAGGATTGATCATGTATGCTATAACATGTACTCGCCCTGATGTGTCATTTGATTTAAGCATGTTCAATCCTTTTTAAGGAAATTCTGGTAGAGCTCATTGTACAACAGTAAAGAATATTCTCAAGTATGTGCGAAGGACAAAGGATCTGATTCTAGTCCTTGGTGGTAGTGATACATTGAGAGTAAGTGGGTATAGTGACACTAGCTTTCAAATAGATAGAGACAATCTTTGTTCACAATCTGGCTGGGGTTTAAATGGAGGAGCAGTCACTTGGAAAAGTTCCAAGCAGGACACGGTGGCTGATTCTACTTATGAATCAGAGTACATAGCAACGAATGAAGCATCAAAGGAAGCGGCTTGGCTGTAGATATTCATCGGTGATCTTGCAGTAGTTCCGACCATTCAGGGGCCAATGGAACTTTTCTATGATATTGAAGGAGCAGTTGCTTTGACCAAAGAACCAAGAGATCATGGTAAATCAAGACATATCGATAGAAAGTAAAATTATACCAGACATAGAGTTGAATAAGGTCATCTTATAGTTAAGAGAGTGACATCAGAAGACAATCCTGTATATATCCTTTCATAAAGGCTCTGAGTAGGGTTAAACATAGTCAACATGCTAGGAGCATTGGTTTGAGATATGACATTAGTTTTAGTAGTTAGATTATTAGTTTGAAACTTGTAACAGAATTGTAACACCCGTAAAATTCAAGCCAATTTAAAACTTTTTTAAAACATTTAAAGCCATTAAGTTATTACAATTTGTTTTCAAAATAGTTTAAACATCAGAGTATCCCCAGAATCAAATAATGAAAATATAAGGAGGTGCACGATCACGCCTTCGCCTTCCCGTGATCATTAGGAGTACCTGAAACAATAATCGATAAATGTAAGCTCGAAGGCTTAGTGAGTTACCCCCGAAATACCAACACCATACAGATATAACCATATCATATAAATAAACACATCATGCATAATGAGCCATCAGTCTGACTGGACCGCCTCCCGGTCCTCAGTCTATCTGGACCGCTCTCTGAGCCCTCGGCACGTCTGGACCGCCCTCCTCGGGGCCTTCAATCAATTCGAACCGCTCGCCTGGCCTTCGGCCTGACTGGTTTGCCCTGCCCGGGCCTGCAGTCTATCCGGTCCGCCCTAGGTATCTTGGCCTACAGCACACATCAGGACCTGCCTTAACCCAATTCCCCAATTCCACTAACATGTGCACATAAATATCATACACTAGCATGCAATAATAGATAGTCATATAGATCTAACATATCACTAACATGGAAACCATCCTATAACCAGGATACCGATCTAACCGATCTCTAACATAGGAACCATCCTACAACCAGGATATCAATCTAACAGATTACTAGCATAGCCACCATCCTAAAACCAGGATGAAATCTAACAGATCAATAACATAGTAACCATCCTAAAACCAGGATGCAAATCATAAAGGGCCGGCCTTGGTCCCGCAGATAAAAATCCAGCTGCTGGTTGACAGATTCCCGAACTGTCAACATCAAACAATACCCAATTAATAATTTGGTTCCAAGCCCAAGGTCCAACTCACACTCCAAAGGCCCAAAAGTCAAGTAATGAGACAAAGCCCAACGTATGGCCCAATTTTCCAAATTAGGCCCAGACCTCTACATGGTCTTACCTTAAGGCCCATCCATTTATTCTAGTCCAAACTCTTGGTACTCCAATGGCCACATATCTCATAATCATCAAGATCCAATTATGGCCCACCTATTGCCTAATTTTCCAAATTGGGCCAAAGCATTTCCAATGGGCCTTATTCTAAAGCCCATCTAAATATTCTAATCCATATGCTTGTTCTTGGATGGCCCATCAATAACCCCATCACCAAAGTCCAATAGAAAGGCCCAACTCAAGGCCCATGTGAAATTAGGGTTTTCACATGAAATGGCGATTAGGGTTAAGTGTTCCTACTTAACCCATTAAGGACTTAATCCATTAAGTCCAATATTGCCTTAGGTTAAATTGCCAATGATTATTAATTAATATTTTAAGTTTATTAAATAATTCCCGTGCGTGTCCCGATCAATCCCCAAAATTAGGGTTTCATGACATTAGGGTTTTCCAAACCGTAATTAGGGTTTCCAACCCAAATAGTAGCCCATTAGTCAAATGGTTGGACTTTTAGGTCAATTAGGGCTTCATTGGGCCCATTAGGATTTCACTAGGCCCATTAGGGTTTCGTTAGTCGGGCACCACCCACTACCACCTCGGGTAGTGGTGGTCAATGGCGGCTCACGGAGGCGGCCACCACCTCACGGTGGTGGTTATGGTTCTAGTCCATTTGTCCAAGCATCCCAAATGAATCAAAACACAAACAAGACACACCACCACCTAACACGGCGGCTGGTGGTGGCAGGAGGCGGTAGCCACCACCTCACGGTGGTGGCTATGAGTTTCTTTTTATTACTCTAGTCACTAATTACAATTATACAATGAAATAACCTGAAATAAACCCACACAAACTAAGATAAACACACCCACACAACCACTCTAGTGGTGGCCGGCAGTGGCACATGGTGCCAGCCACCACCTCACGGTGGTGGTGGTGGTGGCTGTTCTTGGTTTTCCGGCCAAACAGCCCTACACGCAACACACACATCGCCAAAGGTCCGAAAGCACCCACCCACCTGGTGGCGTTCATTGCACGACAACAACAACAGCATAACGTCCGACGATAATAATCAGCGGCGGCCATGGCGGTTGGCAGCCGCCCACGTCGATTCACGACATGATGGAAGCAACAACGAATTATGGAAGCAACAGCGGCAGAACGGCCTCCCTCCCACGACCCCCGTCGTCTTTGGCGTCGTTCATGGCGGTTCTTCCGATCGCTCGCGTCGTATGACGGCTAGGGTTGGCGACAGAATGAAGGAGAAGGAGAACGGTGGAGGTGTAGCGGCAATGGCGGCTGAGTTTCAGTGGTTCACAACACCAACTAACCCCCAACAGTCTTGTTCTCATTTTGACGTAGAAAGGATTTGCTCCGGTCATGGTAGATGTCGGCGGTCTTGGTTGGTCGGAACGACAAGGGAGGCGAACGGTGGCGGCTGGAGGGATGTGGGTGACAGCTGCAACATACATGGTTTAGGGTTAGGGTTTGAGAGGGTAGCGGGTTTATATACCCGACTCCCTTAGAACTTTATTCCCATAATGACACTATCAACGCTTTCTTTCTCTTTTTATTTCAAACTAAGTCCATATTTTACCCTTTCTACCCTGACTTTGGAAATTCCTTTCAAATCCAATCCGTAATTTTACCAATCAACCCTCCACTTTGAGAATCTTTTGCAAAAGAAATCCAGAAATTACACTCTAACCCCCGAAACTCTAAATCATGACATTTGGCTCCCGGAAACCAACACCCCGCTAATTATTATTTGATTTTGGCTATAAAATAATAATAAAATTACATCTCGGGGTTCCAGATTTATTATTTAATTATTATATTTTAAACGGGATGTTACAAGAATAAATGAAATTGATTTTTTTGATTGAATAATAAAGATTATTTATGAGGTTATTTACTGCCATTGTGAATTATTTATTCTTGTGTTTCGTTTTTCATATTTTACTTCCTAAATAATTTGATTATTCGAAGCTCCACAACCGCTCATACTTTAGGAAATAATTAGTGAATGAAGACTGTCATGAATTTGATTGTAGATTGTCTAAGGATTTTAGACATAACAATTGTGTTTCTACAATGTTCATGAGTACTTAGAAAAATGGAGATTTGAGTATTGGATAAACCCACGCTTAGAGAATTACTTCATGGATTATATCACGGGCAACTCTGAGACGATAATATCTTATATTCTAAAAATGAAGATATATGAGTTGTAATTTACAAGTCGGTTGTACATTGTTATTGCGAAAACACATCAGTAACTTGATGTTATAAAATGTAGTGTCATGTATAATTTGGTGAGTAAAGGATACAAGCATATTAGTCAAAGTTATTAGTTCCTTTTTCCCTGATGGGAAAAGTGATATCTTTGGGCCCCTCAGCGATTTGGTCTTGACTTATAATGTTGGGCCCAACCATGACTAAATTGATGTGTTCAATAAGAAGTCTACGACGTCATCACAAATCATAAAATCGGAAAACATAATTTTCATGTCTCATATCCACACGATATCTTGTAGAATGAAAGAATATTTGATCACTTATCTAAGGAACAATATCTGATCATATCAGAGTTCGACAGTTGCTTTGGAAAGCACACTTTGCTGTTTGATTTAGAAGTTAAACCTGTAATTTAGTTTTAGACTTATCCAAGTGGGAGACTGTTGGGTTAGATGTCTAAGACAATAACTAAATTAGTATAATCTTGAATTATTAGCAAAGTCCTTTTGGGTTGCCCTCAAACCTAGTAATTGACTAGAATACTTTTTGGCAAGAGGGACTGATTTATTAATATATTATATGATTAATAAATTAATTAGAAATCAAAATAAATAATTGATTAATATATTATGAGAATAATAATAGTACTGTTAAATTAATAATTAATCAAAAATTAATTGAAATTAAGGGATTAATTAAAAGTAGAAGGACTTAAGGTGACAATGTTCAAAAGTTGAAAATTGACCAATTCTAGAACCTCCCTAGAGGGGGACGGTTCTAGAAGAGGATTCCAGAGCTATTCTTGGGCTTTAAGGAAGCTTAGAATGTCTTAGGATGCAAGAAAAGGGATAAGGGTTATCCAAGAAACCGTGCTTGATCCTAGCTTCTTTACTCACCTATATAAACCTCTTATAGGGTTCATATTTTCTGAAATACCTTCTCTAAGAGCTTAGAGCCAAAAATTCCTTCCCTCTCCTCTCTCTTCTTTACCTTCCAATTTGCTAGAGTTTGGGTGTGAGCCATTAGAGGAATGAGACTTCTGGTGCTTGATTTCTAAAGACCAATCAAGATGGAATACTTGTTTATTTTCTATAATAAACAAAAGGTATGTAATTTCTACAAACCCTTTCTTAATTTCAAAAATAGAAATGTACTTTTAGGTTTCTTGATATTCAATTATTTGTTGCACATCATAGTGAGAACATATATCCTTTAGGTTGTATGTGAACTTAGGGTTTAAGCTTTTCTACAAAAATAAGAGTTTTGTAACTTATAAAACCCATCAATTACGAAATTCAAACCACGTATGACACCCCCATACTTTTAAAACCATTAAAACCTTTTACTTACGTTTTATTTAATTAAGAGGAAGAAATTCCCAATTAATTAAAACATATTGAGATATGAAAAGTTATTTCGTTATATTAAATTTTGAGGATGTCAACATTCATATCGAAACATACATTACATCATAAATATATAAAAGGTCCTGAAATACTATAATAGGCACACCTCTTATTTCACTCGACTACCTAACTAAGCTTCAACAGCCGTACATCCACTACCTGTGATGCACATAACATGAGTGGGTTAGGTTTGGGAAACTTGGTGAGATGCATAAGGATTTCAAGCCCATAATAATTTGACGATAATAAATCATAGTGTTATTACCGTAAAACAATCATTGATAGATTGTATAGGTGTAGAAAATCTGACTTAAATATCCTTAAGACATTTTACCCAGCCCAACCGATTCCTCATGCATCCTAAGTCAACTATTATCTGGAGGAATCACCCTACTAGATAAACCATTTGAGTAAGTCACTAGCAATGTTCAGAGCTATTGATAAATATTTTATCTACATATGTGGGTTATAAGTCCGCACTAGCAATGTAAGTCACTAGACCGCCTATAATAATCAAGTGTTTTCATCTACTCTGGTCGATGACCCATACATACTTGCTAGTTGTCTGATGTGGACCTGCCCTTTTCTGGTCATCTAAGAAAGAGGAGGACTACTACACTCTACTCTGATATCACACTCTATCCCAGGATTAGCACAACGCTTCACCTTAACACTTCTCAAATACCTAAACGTATAAAGCACTAAGTCTTAGTCTAGTTTCATAACCCTGGCGACTATTTAATGATGGCCTATATTCCTCAACAATCCCAATGTCTACATTAAGATCTATCAAGTAAGGAATAATCATGTAGGATCATATCGGAGGTAGGGTCCGTTTGGTATACAACGTATACTGTTTGGAAATCCCACTTTAAACACTTCACTAAATCCAGCCTAGACATCATTCTCGTAAGTGTATCAATCAGTATAATGGCATGGAATCACTGATAAATATTAAGTATAGGTTCATAATAACGAATATGGCTATAATTTAAAGCTACACTTAATATAAATAAGCGTAGATTGACTTACAGAGTAATCTAACGAAAACTATGAAGTATGAGGGTAGAACTATGACCCGGGAGCTTCTACTACTAGTTGGGTACTTTAGGGAGTCGCAGGGCTTCGCCGACTACCAAAAAACTAAGGAAAATTAGGCTATAGGAGGGAGAACTCAGCGAGAGGGGATGTAAGGGAAAGACATGAACAACATATACGAAATGGAGCTATTTATAGGAATTTTTGAAATGCGCACCACACATAGATATGGTGCGCGCCACGCATATGGTCGGAAGGGGTGACGTATCGATTTCTTATGGTGCCATGTGTCATGATTTGGGTGGTGTGTTAGTATGCACTTAATGTTATGGATTTCTTATGTACACACTTAGTTTTATGGTAAAACCTTAGTCAACAAAGTAAAAAAAATTGTTCTCATGTCGTCAAGCGATACAAAAGATCTATTAATTTGGTCGGCCATACCACCACATAGTGCGATAAGGTTTTAGGTGACTATAATAATATTAAATTTATTATTACTATAATAAATTTTCAGAGTTATATAAATATAGAAAACACAAAATCTAAAGAAATATGGAATATTATATTGAATTTACTATTAGAAGACCTAATTTCAGAAAGAGAAAAAGGAACATGTTCTTGCTTTTCTAAAGCTGCGACGTAGACGTCGATTTTGGTGTTCCCAAAGCTATTGCGTCGTCATGGAGCAAAAGAAGAGGAATCAACGTTGAGAGACAAAAATGAGAGATGGGATTAAAATGGTCTTCGTTAGAACAGAAGATAGGAAAAAGTGGTTAAAGAGAGAAAGCATTGAAGTGGTGGTACTACCAGCTCTCCCAACGATGCAATCAGGGACGTGGATTCAAAGATAGAATGGAACATGTCCCTGTCAATGGAACTAACTTATTGGAGGATTTAGCGGTGAAGGCCTTGGGATGAGCATTAGAACCGCTGGAACCGGAACCGGACCGGAACCGGAACCGGAATTGGTAACAAGGTCCGGTTACCGGTTCTCCATTTTTATGAAAACCGGTCCCGGTTTGACATTTTTTTTCGTTTTCTAAAATGCGCATAACTCACTCTTATGAAGTCGGAATTATTTGATTTTTTTTCCAATATGTAATTTGGAGTTTGTAATTCATTTTTGACTGTACAAACATATGTTTTTGTTAGATATTGAATCAAACACATGCACCGAAAGAAAGAATATCGATGCTGCGTTTTTTTATTTCAACATTTTTTTTTTGTTTTTTTGAATCTGTCACATTTTTTTAAATGAGCATAACTCATTCATATAACGTCGGAATTACTTACTTTTTTTCCTGCATGTAATTTGGTGTTTGTATTTCATTTTAGACTCTAAAAAGATATATTTTGATTAGATATTGAATCAGTTATAGACCTCGGAAGACAACATATCAATATTCCGTATTTTCTGTTTCAGCATTGTTTTTAAATCTGTCCCGCTTTTAAAATGCACATAACTCATTCATATGAAGTCGGAATTACTTGATTCTTTTTTCATCATGTAATTTAGAGTTTGTACTTCAATTTAGAATGTAAAAAGTCATAATTTGGTTAAAAATTGAATCATTTACAAGCTCCGGAAGATAGCATATCATCTGTAGTATTTCAACCGGTTCTAGTTTGAAAAATAACCGAAAAACCGGGACCGGAACCGGAACCGGCGCTAGAACCGACGGTCTGGTTCCCGGTTCTTATAATATAGGAAAACCGGTTCCGATTCCGGTTCCAAACCGATCCGGTTCTAAAGCTCATCCTTAGGTGAAGCCAACTCTCCAATTTCACAAAAGTTATTAGATAGATCTAACCCTACCCAACCCAAATAAAGATCTAGTTTATCTATATGGGTTCGCCCTAAAAGTGCACTTGTGTATTTTTAGAGAAACCGATGGTTTCTGATAAATAATTATATATATATATATATATATATATATATATATATATATATATATATATATATATATATATATATATATAGCCTTAGGTTATTGTATTCTAACTAATTATTGTGTGGATGTAAGGATGAATATGAACCAATCATTTTAGTTATTTTAGGAAAATGATTTACCTATATTATTAAATTAAACAAAAATAGAATAATGACATTTAATTAAAAGAAGGGTAATATTGTACATTTACATTGCCTTAAAATTAGAAAACACAAATTTAAAAATGAAAATTTTCGGATTTTAATTGATATTTGATCATCTTAATTTTGAATTTTGATTTTTTTAATTAATTCAGTTTAAATACTTCTAACATAATTTTTAATCATACTCGGTTTTATTTTGTCAGAATGACATTCTTTTTATTATGATAATATAAGAAAATGCAAGCCATAAACTAATAAAGAGCCTTACTTCTTGAAAAATAATTTCTTTAGATACAAGTAAAATTTTTCTATCATATTCTTAAAAAATAAAAAAACTTTATATTTTATTCTATGATAATAAAACACCAACTAATAAAAAAACAAACATAATTTGTAGATTATTCTATTAGAATATATTATTACATATAGTCTTATCATTTTAGATTATTCTGCCAGAATATAATGATGAATAATGCTTTCTTTCGTGACCGTTGTTCATCTCCATTACATAACCATCATCCAACCTTCATGTCCTCTATTACCATGTTCCCTTCACAAATTCTATGAGAATAACTTAAATAAAATCAAACCATGTAATAATAACTGTCTGTCAGAATGCTTTTATATGATAAATAATAAAACAAACTTTAGTAATTCTAATAGAATACATACCACATGGTCAGATATAATCATCGTCCTCATGTTGTGTTCTTGAGTCGGAAGTGTGTAAGCCTAACCAACCAACCAACCAACCAACAGATCTGCAAAGGAATCCATGTCATTTGCATAAAGAACATCATTTTTTATAATATATATAAAAATAAAGAAGGGAAATGGTAAATCCAATACCTTTTATAAGATCCAATTAGCAAAACATATTGCTTTGTTTTAACATTGTATAAATGGGACCTTATGCATGAGAAAGTACCACATAAACTTTTCTGTAAACCCTTACTATATTATTAATCATTCAAAACCAATTAGATTAATAAACAATGAAGATTATTCAACTAACTACAATCTCAATTACCAACTCAAGACAATGTCTCTAGAAATCATCTTAAAAAGCATTTTCTAGAGATTAATGGAAAAGTGGGTATGTTGCTGGTAACCTGAAGCAGAAATTGAATATGAATAGAGCAGGAAAGAATAATGCAAGAAAGAGAACCGCAAATGTGAAATTACCCGAACTAAGCCTGCTCACATGATCAGATTGATAAGCAAACAAACCATCCTTTCCAATATCTTTTGTATAAATTTCATTTAACCATTTCCTTCTTTGTATGAAGAAATGAGACCGGATACAAATGCATACCAGGAAAAAAAATCAAAACACTCAATAATCGGTTTAATTTTTATACCCATACATGGACCTTGACCTCCAAAACATTAATCATCTAATTCACAAACTTGATAAAGATTTTAATTAAGATAAATAACACCCATTGAAACACAAATATCTTTTGTCATCAAATTGTTAATCAAATATAACTTTGAATCAAATATCATTCTGAATATAACATGAAAAGACCGGGAGAAGGAAATAGAGGGTTACATGGGCAGAGAGGTTGACAGCCTGATCCTCAATTCTTTTCCTCATAATCATACTTCTTCAAATCAAAATATCTTAAAGATAAAAAATGGCATCCCAGAATCAGCGATACAGAGCCGGTGAAGCCAAAGGCCAAGCTGAATAGGAAACCAAACATATCGGCAACTACATGTCGGAGAAGGCCGGAAAGTCAAAATAGAAGGCGTCGCATATGGGCCAATCTTGAAAAAAGACGGCGAAGGTGGAGGCTGCGATGGGAGGCGACCGGTGGCAAGGGGTGACTGTTGACGAATGACGATTATCGGAGGTGGAGACTGCGATCGGAGGCAACCAGTGGCGAGGGGTGACACTGAGACGATAATGAGAGTTTCATATTTGAGGGTGCCGGTGCCTGAAGCTGTTTATGGGCTTCGACACCCTACATAACTCAATTTATGCCTTGCATAGATCATTTAAATCTCGTATCAAAGCTTCCTCCTACACCCATCATAAGGGGATACGATGATAGAAGGAGGCATAAGTGGCTGGCGGTAAAGAAGAAGGAGGACGAAGTTGGTTTAATGTCGAATTGAAGAGATGGAGGTGTTATGGTCGGCCGATGGTAAGGGTGTTTGGTTGATAGATAAAGTGAATTACTTTTTTCATAATTACCTGCCTAATATAAAGGATTTAATTTAGAATGATATCAAAATAATTAAATTAAAAATATTAATTAATGTCATATTACAAAATTATCCTTTTGAAATGATTGGCTCACAATCATTCCTACATCCACACAATAATTAGTTAGAATACATGAACCTCTCTCTCTCTCTCTCTCCCCCTCTCTCTCTCTCTCTTTATGTATATATATATATATATATACATACATACATACATATATATATATATATATATATATATATATATATATATATATATATATATATATATATATATATATATATATATATATCGATCGATCGAGAGAGAGAGAGAGAGTGAGAGAGAGAGAGGACGGTTCCTTTTAGATTCTTGAAAAATTAGAGATCTTGAGATCCAACCTCAACCATAAATTTCTCATTTGCGGTTCCAGTGCTCCAATGTACCGACATGGTGGGATATGCCTAATCATTAATGATTATATGAATGATAGGTATAATTATATATGATTACACATGTTTATACATATATTCCTAATCATAAAAGATTATATATTTTACATCAAAAAGTGATTAATCATATATGACTATGATGGTTGGTAGCGGAGGAGGTGGTGGTGGCAAACATCGCAGTAGTAGAGGTGGCAGAGGTAGCAGTGGTGGGGTCGGTTGGTGGCAGAGGTGGTGGTGGCAGTGGCGGTTGTGGTGGTGAGGAAGGTGACGGGGGAAAAGGAACGATGGTGTTGTATAAAAACTTATGAATATAACTCTCCTGTCGTGTCGATGCGCTAGAGTTTTTGCGGAAAATGAAAAATATGTGCCTGATGTTGAATCTCAAGATCTCAATTTCTTTTCAAAATCTCAATGGACCCTACACACACACACACACATATATATATATATATATATATATATATATATATATATATATATATATATATATATATATATATGTGTGTGTGTGTGTGTGTATATATATATATATGTGTGTGTGTGTATATATATATATATATATATATATATATATATATATATATATATATATATATATCTATATCTATATAGAGAGAGAGAGAGAAAGAGAGCTTGAGAGAGAGAGAGAAAGAGAGTTAAGTTATACTGAGAACCACAAAACACCAGGAACTTGAAAACTTTTTTTTTCAAAACAATAGTTAAAAAAAATACAAAAAATCATCATTTGCTACATCTAAAACATTAAAAAATGAGAAAAAGTAATTTTTCATGTGCATAAGAACATTTTTTAACATGTATAGTGTTACATCTAGATTTTTCCTAACAAATATTTTATTTTTATTTATTCAGTTAAATCAGAGTATAATTAATTTATGCGGAAAACCTGATGCCAATGCATATGTGTACAGTCAAGCCCTTCCCTTCTCAAGATCCGAAGAAGTACCTGAAAACATTTGTAATCAACTAGGTAAGCATGAAGTTTAGAGAGTTCCCCAAAATACCATATACCACAATACATATACATGGATACAAATAATCGCTCATGACCTTTCTTTGATCCACCAATTAGTTCACGACCTTTTGCCGATCCACCAATAATATGTGTATCTAGACTATGGCCTACCTGCCATTCCGTCCTCAACACGGGTGTATAGGCTCCCGACCTGTCGTGTTTCGCAGTCAAGTCCTAACTTAACTGTAATGAATAAATTAAATATTTTCGCACATAGAGACTACACTTTCGGCTCTACTAGTACAAGAACATAGAGACTATACTTTCTAAACTACTAGCTTCAAGAATACTAACATTAAGCACTTAGAGACTATACAAATAGCTCTTATATCGTAACATACATGGATATATATTGTAATACATAGTATAGTGAGATAACTCACCTGATTGAGGAGAAAGATCCCCGAGAAGCTAGGTCCTGGGCTAATGCTTCAGCTTATCCGTTTTAAACAACGTAAGTACGAATATTACTGTGCCTCAGTATTCGTTTGTATTTATACTGCTTCCTGGATTCCTCGACAATCCCACTATATAGATCAAGATTTATCAAATAATGAACAACCATGTAAGATCATATCGGAGGCAGGGCTCGCTTGGTATACATAGTATACAAGGCTCTAACTACCTTACTTGTATCAAGATACAAATACTGCTCGATCAATTTTTTCCTACGTATGCTCACGACACATCATCATAATATCTGACTACTGAGATTCCATACCAGATCGCTCTTTTCATCATCCCTTTTCGGCCTGAAGACTCATGATCAACCCCTTGGTGGTCTTGAAGACTCACAATCATTACCACACTGTTCATAAAAGAACCCAATCATCATTCTTTCTTGATATCTTTTAATCCCAATAGATCTCTACTACTTTAAAATTCTAAGGCTACAACTGATCCTAGGTCTTTAATCTACATCGTTAGGATGCTAAAGTCAAATTATCTTCCTACGTCAACCTATCAACAAAAAGAATAACTAAACCAAATACGTAACTTACCCCAAAAACCTATGATAACAATGACATATTAACATATGAATACATGGTAGCACGTAGTCTACCTTGAAGCCTAAAATGATACTGACGCTTATGCAGTTGCACTCGATGATCTATCTGTTGTAACCCTTAACATAACGAACTTATCTAGGAAATTTAAACTATTCACTTAGTATCCTTTTATATTCTCCACCAACCGAAACCTTGCACCCTAAAAATTGAAAAGTTTGCAAAGGTCTCTGAAGATACCCTACCATCTTACTGCAATTCTAAATCTCAGCAGAAACCCTTAGATCCTTTCTTTACAGGTCGATCTTTTTTTGATATTACTACAACACCTTAACCGACGAGGCATCTCCATAGTTGAATCTCTAGTAACCACAACAGCTCATGCAAGTTTAATGATGAGCAACTCCTATACCTAAATCTTTACTAATTCATGGTAGGGACTCTTAATTAACCTCAACTACTACTGATAACCTCAAGATCATCTGGTCCAACCTGGATCAATAACTTGATCTACCAATGAAACTCGAAACTATATATAGTGGTGAAAAGTGAAAGTCGAGACTATATATAGTGGTGAAAAGTGATCATGTGTGGCTGCGCGCGGAAATTTCTGATTTCTTAGAAATTTCATATCTTTTTCATACGAGCTCCACTTTAGACGGGTTTTATATCCGCGCGTAGTTATCGACGAGATCTACAACTTTCGTTTAGATTTCGTTGGCTAATTTTGAATTTATTTTTAAAGTTATATTTTTAACAAGCTTAGATTGTTAAAGTCCGTTAAAAATTCCTAACTCTCTCATACAGCATCCGTTCACGACTGTCTTTATATCGACTGATAGGTGTTGACATGATCTTCAACTCTCATTTAGATTGTTCTTATTAACAATCGACTGGTTTTAATTCTTGTTTCTAAGTCGTTACTGGTACGCTAAAAATATTAGAAAAATCATAACTTCTTATGAAGTCGTATTTAAGCATTCTATATATGTACGAAATCCTTGTCACATATACTATAATTTTGTTTACTATTACTTATCCTAAATAATCTTTTATTAGAAATTCATTTTTAACACTTATTGTATATTAATCGACTAGCCCATATCAGTGGGTGTTACACACATCACAGTAGGTAGCAATTTTAACTATAGGTTGCTCAGCCCCACAGAAGGTCGAAATCCTTATGTCAAACACCTTGATCATCCCCTTCTTAAATGACTAAAGTCGAAACTATTTCGGACAATGTTCTTAGATCCAATTATCTTACGTAATTCTACTTTATTCATACTCGATATTTTATGGCCACTTGGGCACAAACTTAGAGCTACTCTCCTAGAAATCACTATACAACAGGTAATGATGGAAACATTCAAAACGAATTTATAGTGTTAGCCACACTATCTACCCAACTACCAGTGGGTTAATAACTTTGTAACTCCTCCTGATCCAAGTACGGATCATGTGCTTCCGGTAATGCATGCCTTTACTACCTTTTACACCAATGCGTACTCGTCCGAAGAATTGGGCCAAAGTTTCAAAATCACTACACATAACGATCACTGAACATATATATGTATGTTTACCAATCAGCATATACATTAGATTTTGCTAGAATCTACTAGGATATTTCGTCTCTATCGACGCCCTACCTCATGAATATATGCCCTATAAAACACATACTATACTTCCTAGACTCTCTTTCTAGGATTCCATCCACTTCACCTTGCTATTAGCCGATGAAATTTTTCTACAAATATACTAATTATCTGATGAATACGATTACATGCCATTAAAATCAAATAGTCTGTTGACCGAAAGACCCGACACTATAACAGTTAGACTCAGACGAGAGCTGCACAATAGCACCAAATCAAGCAATCTAAAACGATTTTATTCTGGGAGCATGAAACTTAACATATTTGACAAATAACTAATTAATATAAATATAGGTTCTACGCATCAAATAACAAGAAAATCTCTAAGCTATAAGGCATCTTAAGTACCATGCAATTCTAACCTGTAATTCCTGAAAAGATTCCTAGCCTACATACTAGCATGCATTTCTACCAGTTTATATATCAGCTGTCATAACAAATATGGATATTTTGGGAATCACTTTTCCTTTTGAGATCCGGGTGACTGTACGCATCACATTTTTTCCTTTTCAATAAGATTATTTTTTCAGAAAGAATTGTAAATTACTCAGATCCTTAGTTTGAGTTTGGATTCACACGAGTGTTCATCCAATTCTCTCAAACTAAGGCTCTGATAACAACTTGTTACGTCCCGATTTTTCATAGCAAATTTTTCATTTTTATTTATTCAATTAAATCAGAGTATAATTAAATTATACGGAAAACATGATGTTAATGTGCGTGTGTACAATCAAGCCTTGCCCTTCTCACGATCCAAGGAAGTACCTGAAAACATTTGTAATCAACTTGATAAGCATGAAACTTAGTGATATCCCCAAAATACCTTATACCACAATACATATACATGCATACAAATAATGACTCATGACCTTTATTCGATCCACTAATTGGCTCACGACCTTTTTCCGATCCACCAATCAGATATGTATCTAGACTTATGGCCTACCTGCCATTTCGTCGTCAACAAAGGTGTATTGTTTCCTGACATGTCGTTGTTCCGCTGTCAACCTCTAAGTTAAGCGTAATGAATAACTTAAATACAAAAACATTTGTGCACATAGAGACTACATTTTCGACTCTACTAGTATAGGTGCATAAAGAATATATTTTCTACTACAATAACTTCACGTATACTAACATTAAGCACCTAGAGAATGTACTACTAGCTCTTATATCCTAACATACATGGATATATATATATATATATATATATATATATATATATATATATATATATATATATATATATATATATATATTGTAATACATTATATGGTGAGATATCTCACCTGATTGAGGTGAAAGATGCTTGGGAAGCTAGCTCCTAGGCTAATGCTTTAGCTTATCCCTTTTAAAAACCTAAGTACAAATATTATTATGCCTCAGTATTCATTTGTATTTATATTGTTTCCTGGATTCCTCAACAATCCCAATGAATACATAAAGATCTATCAAGCAAGGAACAAACAGGTAAGATTATATCATAGTTATGGTCCGTTTGGTATACAGAGTATACTGTTTGAAAATGATACATTAAACACCTCACTAAATTTATCCCATACATCATTCCCGTTAGTAGATCAATAAGTATTATGACTGGAATCACTAATAAATATTATTTATAGATTCATAATAAAGAATATGAATATAAATATAAGTTACACTTAAAGCATAGTAATTGCAACTTAACTTACATAAATTTATAGCGAAAATCGGGAAGGTTGTAGGCTGAATCTTGAACCGAAAGCTTCTTATCATGAAGCTCCTAGACGCCTTAGAGCCTCGCTAAAGTAGCTGGGAACCAACGAGTATCGGGGCTAGGGCGTCTGAAAGTTGTTTAGAGGACCTTGGTGAAGGTTGTGAGAAACAAATGAAGAATTCACATATATTTTTAGAGGTTCTGGGGGCACGTCGCGCCTCCAAAAATAGGCATGTCGTGCCTCAATGATGTGTCTCCTCTTCGAGTCTGCCAGGTTTCGTCACTTCATAGGGATACCTTGCACGGTCCGCCCGAGGAATCAATCATCCGACAATGCTACGTATCAAAAAATCATGAAGCCACGTGTCACTCTGCCTATGGTTCCATGTCACTCAGTCGAGTTAGAAGATTTTTCCTCCTCTTTGCGACGCGGCGCACTACGATTCGATCTTCGATGTTCTTTATATCCACGTGTACGTAACTCCGAGTACTACAACTTTCATTTACACCTCAACAACTAATTCTCAATATACTTTAAATTCATATTTTTATAAAGATTACACTGTTAAAGTTTATGCGAAAATCATAACTCCTTCATACGAACTCTGTTCTCGACTGTCTCTATGCCGATCGATTCGTATTTATGAGATTTATAGTGTTTTGGCTAACAATCAACCGATCTAAATTTCTATTTCTGTGTCACATGTTGTTGTACCATGTCGCATTGTGACATCCGCTAATTTCTCGGCCAGAAAAGACCGATTTAATTTATGCTTTTTAAAATAAAATCAGAGAAATCCTTTTAAAAGATGTTGCGGAATTGGTCCCCAAAACAAAACATGATAAAAGTTTATCAAAACCTTCTTTAAGAAATGCATAGTTTCATTACATATCAAAACCTCGGGATGTCATGTTCCGATACAGATCAAAAGCATAAACAAGACATTATAAGCCTTTCAACAGTTATATACAACTACTGGCCTATAATCCAAAAATCTCTCATCGTCCTCCGACTATGCTCGGGGTCCACTACCTGCAACATAAAAAGCTGAGTGGGTCAGGCTTGGGAGCCTGGTGAGCATATAGGGTTTTCAACCCACATTAATAATAAACTTATTAAGTTCACCAATCAACAATAACCCTGATTTCCCATTCCCGTTGTCCTCACTTTACGTCCCTAAACACCTATCACAAGGGACCTAGCCTAAGGAATATCATCGGGATGGACACTACTGCTAAAGGTTTTCCTTAGCCATACATGTCCTAACCATGAGGAGGATGGAGTACGCCAGCGAACATTTAGTTCACCAACACCTACAAGTTGTGAACCTGCTAGTGTGCCACTGGACTCTCTAGAAAAGTCCGTGGTCGTCATCTATACTCCGTTAGACGACTTCGCCAACAACAACAACAACAACACCGACACCAAGGCCTCTCACCATTTTAACACACACTGACTATTTCGTCTACCCATGTTCTACCCAACATATTTGTAGATAAAATACATATATAGTTTAAAACTTGTATAAAACATATGTTCAACAGTCACCTCAAATAAACAATTAATATATTTACACATAACACGTATTTTAAGGTAAATACTTCATATCTATGTGTAAAGTGAAAGTAACTACACACTCACATGATTTGATGATAATCGGGCAGCAATTCGTTTCCTAAAACGATCGTTTCTAATAAAACCGAGAGTTTTATTTAGAAACCGGGCTCTGCGAAGGTCGGGCTTCGAAACCGAAAATATAAATTTTTTGGGCTTCTCGGGCACTTCGTGGCGTATTCCGGGGCTTATAATCGGTACCGGGGCTTTGGGGGAAGTTAGAATGAAAGAAATATGGGTTTAGGGGCTAAAATTGACACTTTTCCAAAATATACCCGAGAGGTCTCGCACCCTCCTATTTATAGGAGCGAGCCTCCTTATCCGACGGTTGAGAAGCCTCCAGGTGGCGCAGATCCGAGGGCTCGCAGCACCTGCTCGCACATGGGCTCGCACGTGGCTGCGCATGCGAAGTGGCTGTTGGCAGCTCCTGATTGGACCGGGGCCTAGTGGTCCGAGGTAGAGGGTTCGTGGCATCCTGCGAGGGTTCGGTCACGTGATAAAGGGCACGCGTCGCACTTCTACTGGACCGCTTCGGATCAGCTCACGAGATCGGATGACTCAGCAGCTCGGACACGTGGCTCGCATGACTCACCAATTTCGGACACGTGGCACTCCTACAGCGAAGGTGACGTGGCCGAAGCCACCTATGCGAAATTTCTCGGTTTTCATGCCAAACTTCTAAAATCCATAACTTTTGCATACGAGCTCCGTTTTTGACGTTCTTTATATGCATGCATAGGTAAAATTACGCTCTACAACTTTCGTTTAGACTTCGTCGGCTAATTTTGATTTAATTTTTATATTATTATTTTTAACAGACCGGGACAGGAAATCCGTTAAAAATTCATAACTTCTTCATCCGATGTCCGTTTTCCTCAGACTTTTTACCGTTGTGCTACTATTTACGAGACCTTCGATTCTCATTTAGGTCGTGTCGGCTAAAAATCACTCGATCTAAAACTCGAGTTTTTAGTTGTCTACTGCTAAGCTGAAACTTCGAAAAATCATAACTTCCTCATACGAAGTCAGATTTGGGCGTTCTTTTTACACCTACTCTCGGTTTAACGAACACTACAAGTTTCGTTTAGATCACTAAGGTTAAAAAGTAGTTTATCAAAAACTCACTTTTTACGACATTCAGCACCGTGTCGGTTTTGTCGTGAAACTTCAACAGGTCATAACTTCTTCGTTATAACTCGGATTTCGGCATGCTTTATATATCCGTAATCCTTGTCACGACCACTACAACTTTCTTAATAGATATCGGCTTTATCTAATATTTATTTTTGACGCTCATTTTTATTCTTAATTATTTAACTCCTAGTAATTAAGCATAAAACACATAAAACACATAATATTCACATAAATCCTTTTCATTTCTTCAAAATGAGGTACAAAGGTTAACTTAGACTATCACCTTAATATTAATGTCTAGGCTAGGAACACGAGTGTTACAATTCTCTCCCCCTTAGGATGATTTCGTCCCCAGAATCACACATCACCAAACAACTGCGGGTAGCGACTCATCATGTCACTCTCCGTTTCCCAGGTGAGATTTGGCCCATTCGTATCTTTCCAGCGCACAAGCACTAAAGCAACCATCTTGCGTCGCAACTTCATAGTCTTACGGTCAACGATTGCCTCAGGTTCTTCAATCAACCTCTTGTTTTCATCCAACCTTAATTCAGAAATGGGAATTATGTCGGGCACATCTACCGTGAACTTTCTCAAATAAAACACATGAAAGGTGTTATGAATACCCTCCATTTCTTCCGGCAATTCTAGCTTGCAAGCTTAATTCCCGATCCTCTGAAGAACTTTAAATGGTCCAATAAACCTTGGACTCAATTTTCCCATTTTACCATATCTTATAAGTCCCTTCCACGGCGAGACTTTAAGTAAAACCGAATCTCCAACTTCGAAGGATATCAGTTGTCTTTTCTTGTCAGCATAGCTCTTTTGTCGATCTTGAGCAGCTAACATCCTTTCCCTTATCACTTTCAACTTTTCAGCAGTCTGATGGACTATTTCAGGTCCCACAAACTGCTTCTCCCCAGCTTCCAGCCAACATGACGGCGTTCGACACCTTTCTCCATACAAAGCGTGATAAGGTGCCATCTTGATGCTTGAGTGGAAACTATTATTATAGGAAAATTCTACTAGAGGTAAGTGTTCATCCCAGTTAGCTTGGAATTCTAGGGTACATGCTCTCAGCATATCCTCCAATGTTTGAATCGTTCGTTCGCTCTGACCATCAGTTTGCGGATGGTAAGCTGTACTTAAACACAACTTGGTACCCAATTCCTCTTGTAGACTCCTCCAAAACCTTGAGGTAAAACGGCTGTCACGATCGGATACAATCGTTAACGGAACACCGTGAAGCCTCACAATTTCCTTCATGTAAGAATTCGCAAGTTTATCCATAGACCATATCTCCTTGGCTGCTATGAAATGCGCATTCTTAGTGAAGCGATCAACGACCAGCCAAATCATGTCGTGACCGTTCTTTGTTCTGGGCAGTTTAGTTACAAAATTCATGGTAATATCTTCCCATTTACCCATGGGTACATGCAAAGGTTCTAAACTCCCATACGGTTTCTGATGTTGTGCCTTAACCCTAGCACAAGTTACATACTCGGCCACATACTTAGCAACATCGAGCTTCATCATCGGCCACCAGTAATAGGGTTTTAGGTCCCTATACATTTTTGTACTGCCGGGATGAATCGAGTACATGGTTTTGTGAGCTTCTTCCATCAGAAGATCCCTTACTCCTCCCGTCTTAGGTACCCAAATCCTATCCTTGAATACCTTCAGTCCTTGACCGTTTGCATCAAACACCAACGTTTTACCCAAACGTTCCTCCTTCTGGTCATTTTTCTCCAAAGCTTCCTCCTGAGCTTTCTTTATACTTTCCACAATTGTCGAGACAACTTCAATCCTTAACGCTATTGGCCTTCTCTTTTCAAGATTTACCTTCCGACTGAGAGCGTCAACAACAACATTTGCTTTACCAGGGTGGTAAAGTATCTCACAGTCGTAGTCCTTGAGTAGTTCTAGCCAGCGCCGCTGCCTCATGTTCAATTCCTTCTGATTAAAGAGATATTGAAGACTCTTATGATCAGTGAAAAGCTTACAATTGGTACCATAAAGATAGTGCCTCCATATCTTTAAGGCGAATACTACCGCTGCCAACTCTAGATCATGAGTGGGGTAGTTCTTTTCATGCTCTTTCAATTGCCTCGATGCATACGCTATCACTTTATCCCTTTGGGTCAAAACACATCCTAACCCAACTCCAGAGGCATCACTATAGACTGCGAAGTCATCAACTCCTTCAGGTAACGAAAGAATCAGTGCTTCACACAATCTCTTCTTTAACTTTTCAAAGGCCTCCTTATGCTTTTCATTCCAAGCATAAGTAGCTCCTTTGTGGGTCAAAGTTGTTAATGGAGTAGCAATCGAAGAAAAGCCTTGGATAAATCGGCGATAATATCCGGCTAATCCTAAAAAGCTTCGAATTTCCGTAGGACTTTTTGGTTGTTCCGACTTAATCACAGCTTCAATCTTTGCTGGGTCAACCATTATCCCTTCTTGGTTGACCACATGACCCAAAAATTGGACTTCTTGAATCCAAAATTTACATTTGGAGAACTTTGCATATAGCTTCTCCTTTTTCAGAACTTCTAGCACTTCGCGCAGATGCTTTTCATGCTCCTTCTTGCTTTTCGAATAGATCAGGATATCGTCTATGAATACTATCACGGATGTATCAAGGTATGGTTTACAAACCCTGTTCATCAAATCCATTGAAAGCTGCTGGGGCATTGGTTAATCCGAACGACATAACCAAAAATTCATAGTGTCCATATCTTGTTCTGAACGCAGTCTTCTCGATATCCTGCTCCCTCACCTTTAGTTGATGGTACCCCGACCTAAGATCGATCTTCGAAAAATAGCTCGATCCTTGCAACTGATCGAACAGGTCATTGATCCTCGACAATGGGTACTTGTTCTTTATCGTCGCTTTATTCAGCTCTCTGTAATCGATGCACATTCTCATGCTCCCGTCTTTCTTCTTTATAAATAACACAGGGGCTCCCCAGGTTGATGAACTAGGTCGAATGAAACCTTTGTCCAATAACTCCTGAAGTTGTGTCATAAGTTCTTTCATCCCTGTTGGTGCTAATCGATATGGTGCTTTTGCTATCGGCGTCGTTCCTGGTAACAAGTCGATACGAAGTTCTACTTGTCGAACAGGGGGCAATCCGGGAAGATCTTCGGGAAAGACTTCCGGATAATCACACACCATCGGAATATTTTGCACCTCCTTCTTTTCCTTCTTAGCATCGATCACGGACGCTAGATATGATGTACATCCCTTGGCCAAACACTTTCTGGCTTTCATTAGGGAAATGATTCCAGAGTTTACTCTGCGTTTGTCTCCGTACACCATAAATGACTCTTTCCCTGGCGGGTTTACTTTTACTATCTTCTTCCTACACAATATTTCGACATCATTGGAGCTAAGCCAATCCATTCCTAAAACTACGTCGAATCCATTTAACTCGATAGGCAATAATTCCTCGTAGAACTTATTCCCATCTAAGTCAATGAGGATGTTTTTCATACGATGGCTAACAGGTACAAACTTGCCACTAGCAATCTCGACTATTATAGCATTAACTAGTCTATCTACAGGCAAAGCTAGTTTTCTACCAAATTCATGCGATATAAAGGAGTAATTGGCTCCAGAATCAAACAAAATTTGGGCAGGTAATTCGTTTACGAGAAAGGTACCTGAAGCGACATCGGCTTATTCTTTCGCAGCTTTGAGTGTCATCTGAAAGGCTCTCGCCTTCGGCTTTGGTGGCAGATTGGGCTTTGCTACATCCTTCTTTTTCGGGCAATCCCTCAAAATATTCCCTTCCTCATGGCACCCATGACAGACGTTATTAGTGAAGGTGCATTTATTGGCATAATGCCCTGGCTTTCCACATTTGTAACAGGTGAGTTCCACGCTGCATTTCCCAACATGTTTCTTCTTGCACCTGTCACACCACTTGGCTTCGGCTTCTCCTCCGAATTTTCTCGAACCAGTCTTCGAGAACTTGTTCTTCTTATTGGAACTTGAAGTTCCTTCAAACTTTCTCTTTTCGCCAACTTCAGCCTTGCTGGAAGCTCTCCCCTTTATCATATCTTCAACAGACTTGGCAGCCCAGATAGCTGCCTCCAAAGTATGTGCCTGACGTACTGGCACCGCATACTCCCATGGAAGTCCCTTTGCGTACCTGTCAATTTTCGCCAGCTCGTTTTGGACAATACGCAAAGCAAACTCCATTTAGTCTGTGAAGTTATTCGTATATTCATCAACGGTCATACTCTCCTTCTTCAACGTTAGAAATTGGTTTTCGAACTCGAGCACGTTTTGGGCCGAGCAGTACTTGCGCTTGAAGTGCACCAAGAACTCTGCCCAAGTCAGTTGCAGTGGCTCATTAGGGCTTAGGGTTTTCCCCAAAGTGTTCCACCAACGAGCAGCACTACCCCTGAACTGACGCACTGCGAATGTGGTTTGTAACTTGCCTTGGCAACCACAAGTCATGAAAGCCAATTCCATTTCCGAGATCCAATCCATTACTCCGACAGGATCTTCTTTTCCAGTGAAGGTCGATGGCTTGCAAGTCATAAAGTCCTTATACTTGCACCCATTTCTCTCCATTCTATCCTCGTGGTTATTCCTCCCAACAACGAGCGGTTCACTATGACTAACCGATCTACTATTGTTTCCTTCTTCAGATCGATCGTCATTCAATTCACGTTGTTCAACAGGAACTGAAGGTTCATCCATGTTGTTCAGCAACATTTGCCTCAATTCCTCCCTCTGTTCAGGAATCATGGTCTGAATCACAGCTCGTACTCCAGCGATGGTGATGGGTTCGGGTGCAGCTCCTACTATCGGCACCTTTTCCACCACTTGAAGTTGAGGTTGTTGGTTTCTGTTTGCATTTCCTGCTCTACTTCTAGTTCTTGCCATTATAATCTATATACCGAATAAGGCGAATTTTGGTCTTTATCCTTGTTAGATATTTCAGTTCCCTTATCACTCCGAAACGTTTACATGTTTGTTCTAATCTCGTAATCATACGCTTAGAATCCTATACACATAAGGTTTCCAGATCCGGTCGGCAACATACCATAGATCGGAACAAATAATGGCATATATGGCAAACATATAGCATTTAGCACATAAAAGCATTTTAGGCACCTTTCCTAAAATAAACTAGTGCTCGTGTCTAAAATATGGTAGACACTCACCTCACAATCATCACTTAGCATTCTAAGTTTAAGTCTAGAAATTCTACAATTTCTTAGTTCGCTTAAACTAATGCTCTGATACCAACTGTGACATCCCCTAATTTCTCGGCCAGAAAAGACCGATTTAATTTATGCTTTTTAAAATAAAATCAGAGAAATCTTTTTAAAAGATGTTGTGGAATTGGTCCCCAAAACAAAATATGATAAAAGTTTATCAAAACCTTCTTTAAGAAATGTATAGTTTCATTTCATATCAAAACCTCGGGATGTCATGTTCCGATACAGATCAAAAGCATAAACAAGACATTATAAGCCTTTCAACAGTTATTTACAACTACTGGCCTATAATCCAAAAATAGCCTCGTGAGCATATAGGGTTTTCAACCCACAATAATAATAAACTTATTAAGTTCACCAATCAACAATAACCCTGATTTCCCATTCCCGTTGTCCTCACTTTACGTCCCTAAACACCTATCACAAGGGACCTAGCCTCAGGAATATCGTCGGGATGTACACTACTGCTAAGGGGTTTCCTCAGCCATACATGTCCTAAAGGCAATTACGAGGGGGATGGAGTACGCCAGCGAACATTTAGTTCACCAACACCTACAAGTTGCGAACCTGCTAGTATGCCACTGGACTGTCTAGAAAAGTCCGTGGTCGTCATCTATACTCCGTTAGACGACTTCGCCAACAACAACAACAACAACACCGACACCGAGGCCTCTCACCATTTTAAGACACACCGACTATTTCGTCTATCCATGTTCTACCCAACATATTTGTAGATAAAATACATATATAGTTTAAAACTTGTATAAAACATCTGTTCAACAGTCACCTCAAATAAACAATTAATATATTTACACATAACACGTATTTTAAGGTAAATACTTCATATCTATGTGTAAAGTGAAAGTAACTACACACTCATATGATTTGATGATAATCGAGCATCAATTCGTTTCCTAAAACGATCGTTTCTAATAAAACCGAGAGTTTTATTTAGAAACCGGGCTCTGCGAAGGTCGGGCTTCGAAACCGAAAATATAAATTTTTTGGGCTTCTCGGGCACTTCGTGGCGTATTCCGGGGCTTATAATCGATACTGGGGCTTTGGGGGAAGTTAGAATGAAAGAAATACGGGTTTAGGGGCTAAAATTGACACTTTTCCAAAATATACCCGGGAGGTCTCGCACCCTCCTATTTATAGGAGCGAGCCTCCTGATCCGACGGTTGAGAAGCCTCCAGATGGCGCAGATCCGAGGGCTCGCAGCACCTGCTCGCACATGGGCTCGCACGTGTCTGCGCATGCAAAGTGGCTGCTGGCAGCTCCTGATTGGACCGAGGCCTAGTGGTCCGAGGTAGAGGGTTCGTGGCATCCTGCGAGGGTTCGGTCACGTGATAAAGGGCACGCGTCGCACTTCTACTGGACCGCTTCGGATCAGCTCACGAGATCGGATGACTCAGCAGCTCGGACACGTGGCTCGTATGACTCACCAATTTCGGACACGTGGGACTCCTACAACGAAGGTGACGTGGCCGAAGCCACCTATGCGAAATTTCTCGGTTTTCATGCCAAACTTCTAAAATCCATAACTTTTGCATACGAGCTCCGTTTTTGACGTTCTTTATATGTATGCATAGGTAAAATTACGCTCTACAACTTTCGTTTAGACTTCGTCGGCTAATTTTGAATTTAATTTTTATATTATTATTTTTAACAGACCGGGACAGAAAATCCGTTAAAAATTCATAACTTCTTCATCCGACGTCCGTTTTCGTCAGACTTTTTACCGTTGTGCTACTATTTACGAGACCTTCGATTCTCATTTAGGTCATGTCGGCTAAAAATCACTCGATCTAAAACTCGAGTTTTTAGCTGTTTACTGCTAAGCTGAAACTTCGAAAAATCATAACTTCCTCATACGAAGTCAGATTTGGGCGTTCTTTTTACACCTACTCTCGGTTTAACGAACACTACAAGTTTCGTTTAGATCACTAAGGCTAAAAAGTAGTTTATCAAAAACTCACTTTTTACGACATTCAGCACCGTGTCGGTTTTGTCGTGAAACTTCGACAGGTCATAACTTCTTCGTTATAACTCGGATTTCGGCATTCTATATATATTCGTAATCCTTGTCACGACCACTACAACTTTCTTAATAGATATCGGCTTTATCTAATATTTATTTTTGACACTCATTTTTATTCTTAATTATTTAACTCCTAGTAATTAAGCATAAACACATAAAACACATAATATTCACATAATTCCTTTTCATTTCTTCAAAATGAGTTACAAAGGTTAACCTAGACTATCACCTTAATATTAATGCCTAGGCTAGGAACACGAGTGTTACACGCATCGAAACTTCGAAAAATTATAACTTCCTTATACGAAGTAACATTTGGATGTTCTTTACATGCATACCTTTTCTTTTATGATTACTATGACTTTTGTCTAGATTACCTATGCTAATAAGCAACCTATCTCCGATTCATGTTTTACGACATGCTTTCCCGTATAAGACTGAACGCGAAACTACGAAGTGTCATAACTTCTTCTTACGAAATCAGATTGAAGCGTTCTTTATGTCTATGAAAATCCTATTGACGTCTACTACATGTTTATTATGATTATTTTGGCTAAAAGTAATATATTTATACTTTGAATTTTATAAACAAACAATTATATTAAATTCTATTGTAGAGTGAAAACGGGGTGTTATATATATATATATATATATATATATATATATATATATATATATATATATGTACAAAAAATTGTGAATATGCATCAAAAACACATTTTTAAGAAAAAATATTTTTTAAATTATTAATTTCGAAATATATACATTATTTTCGCTAGAGTAAAAATAAATTAAAATAGAATTTAATTTTTTTTAATTATATGAATACTATGTATATATTTTGAAAATTATATTATCTTTTTTTGAGAAAAAAAGCGTATTTGATACATATTAATATTATTTTTGTGCATATGCATATTCTTTTTTTAAAAAAAGAAAAAATTAAGTGTATTCACATGAAGAAAAGAAAACTAATTTTTTATAATTCTCTTCGATGTGTCATATCCAATATGTGAAATTTGGTACCAAAATTACATTTTGAAAAAAGCTTTTTCATATGCATATTCATATGTACATACTAGGCGAATCCTTGTGTGTTGCACATGGATATAAGTATTTAATTAAAATAATAAATTTTAACAAATTGTGATTAAATATTTATGCATGCAAAAACCAATGTCAGTAGTAAAACAAGACGTATAGTGAATGTCGCATCGTTTCCTAATTCAGGGCCGTGACCCGAAGGTCAGTTACCATAAGGCTATGGGCCTTGGGGAAGGAGAGATTTAGACCCCTTGGATGTCGATAATGTAGATTAGGTGATCCAAGAGTCCAGTTTGTGTTTTGGAGACCAAGGGTATAACCGTAAAGTTATAGTTTAGGCCTTTTATGAATTTTAAATTTAAGATCGGGAACTTTTAAGGTAAAGGAGAGTTGATAGAATTTTAGAGCTTCTCATTACCTTTCCGTGGATATAAAGAACGTTGAAATCAGACTTAGAACGAAGAAGTTATGGGCTTCGGAAGATTGGTGGTTTTAGTCCTTAGCCGAGTATGCAGGGCGTACGCAATGAGTACGTTGGGCGTACTGGGTCGAAGTTGGTCGTGGAGGAAACCCACGTACGCTAGGCGTACGCGGAGCTACGTGGGGCATACGGTCACCTGGGTCAAACCCTAATTTTTAGGGCTTCTTCTTTATTTAAACACGTTAATTCACTCTTAGACATTTCTATGACCAACCTCCACCTCTCCAAACCCTAAGAATGAAACCCTAATTTTCCTTTGAATGTTTTGAGCTTAGTAGTGAACTTTGAGGGTGTGTTTGGTGATTTTGAAAATACAGGAACTCTTGGAAGTTGCATTGGTGTGGTTAGAGCTTGTGGATCCAGAATCATCATCAACTTGGAAATCTCTTTGAGGTATAGAGCTCTTAACTTGATGGTTAATTTTGTTAGATCTAGTTAGGGCTTGTTTTTGTGCTTTTTATGGTCCTTTAAGTCATGCATGAGAGTATGATCTATTCCAGAAGATAAGGATGATAGATCTTAGCATTTTTAGGTCCATTGTTCATAAAAAGGCAATCTTGATGAGTTATATTGGACCATTCATGAGTTTGGGTGTTTATTATGGATTTATCAAGTATTGGGTCCCATTAAGACACACAAAGGAGTAAAGTTCCCAACTTTACATATTAAGACATCATTTAGGAACAGATCTGAGAGTTAGACATAGTGGCTTAACCGATTAAGCACTTAATGGTGATTTGGGTTTGCTATGGAGTACGCTAGGCGTACCTAGCTCGTACGATGCGTGTACTGACCAAAGAAAGTGTACGTTGGGCATAAGCCTCAGTACGGTGGGCGTACTCAGCTGCCATTGACTTTTGTTGACTTTTGGGTTTTGGGCCATATTTGGCCAAGTGAGGAAAGGGTAAAATGCTCTTTTAACCTGAGAGTTGGACAAATGAATGAGATTCCTAGTTATGGTTTATGACTTAATTATTAATTAGGGTATTAATCGATGATATTTAGTGCAGAGGTTTCCCGATCAGCAGTTCGCGTATTCATCTGGTTGTTTCATCAGTTTAAGGTGAGTCTCCTCACTGTGCTTGATGAGTTGAAGGCACCAAGGCAGAGTCATGATTTTTTATAGCGGGTGGGGTCCGATGCCAGGCTAGGCCTGATGGGTGTATTGTATGCTATTTATCTTAGTGATTTTTGCATGTGTTTATGTGTCTGTATGAATGTCGGGTGGGGCCTGATTCTAGGCGGGGCCTGATGAATGTGATGGACGGGGCCCATCTCATGTTTTGACAGATCAGTTCCGAGCGGTGCTCAATGTCGGGCATGGCCAGATGGTTGTGGTGCATGAACCATTGTATGTTTGATATGTATGGTATAAGGTATTTAAGGAACTCACTAAGTTTCATGCCTACGGTTATTATTTTATGTTTCAGGTACTTTCAGATCGAAAGGGAAGAGCTCGGAGTGATCGCATCGCACACACACACACACCATGACTTCCATTTTATATGACTGTGATGTATTGAGATGGTTGGTCGACTTATTCTGATTTTCCTTGATGGTTTTATGAAAAAGTTTTGGATGATGATTTTATTATTATTAAAATGAAATTTTTGGTCTTAAAGTTTGGGATGTTACAAGTTTGTATCATAGCCTTGGTTTGAGGGATTCAGGCGTACTCTTGGGCGTGTCTGATCTCAAACTGAGGGTTTGGTAGATTTTTATAAAATAAAAGATTTATTAAAGGATTGAATAAGAAAAGAAAAGGGGTGTGGTGCATGCAATCGGCCGAGCTCAAGGAAGTGATTCCCATAATACCCATACATATTTGTTGTGTTATATGTTATGATAATTGCATTCTAGATTAGAGCTAAGGATCTGCTCAGGATTTCATGACTAAGAGAGATGCCTTTATATGCCTGATAGTTTGAGCTTTTAGAATTGCATGCTAGTATGAATTTCAGATGATTGGATGGATTGGCCTGATATGTGATGCCTTGTAGCCTAAATGGAATTGGATGTTATACTAGATTTGGAATATTTATTGGAAGGAAGTGAGCTTGAGATGTCCTCTGTTTGGATGTGGCTTGGAGTGTTACTGCACGAATGATGCTTTCTTTGTGCTTTGTGGGACTCTTGATGATGTGAGTTAACTATTAAGTGAATATGTTAAGTCACATGTTTCATAGGTTAAATAATCTCAGAGTGACGAATTTGACCCTACTCCGCAGCTCTCGTTTGAGTCTAACCGTTGTAGGGATGAGTCTTTTACTCAAAGGATTATCTAAGCTTTGTTTCATGTGATTTTATTTATGAAGTAGTTAACTGACATTATTAGGGGTTCTTCAGCAGCTGATGGTAGGGTGAGGTCGGGAACCTAGGAGAGCCTAGGATGTGATGTAGTGATTTGGATGTGCTGTTTAGCAGATATTTGGAGTATCAGTTTGAGAAGGTGACTTGGAGGATTCCGGATAATTCTTGAGGAAAGTATGGATAGATGTGGAAGGTAGTATTGGGCCTGTACTACTGAAAGCACATGATCCATACTAGACTCGAGGAGAGCCATGGAGAATCTAAGAAGCCTAAAGGATGAGGATTATTTGGTTATGTTCTGATCATTTGTGCATTTATATTCAAAATGGTTATGAGCACCCGTGGAGGAGGTTCAGGTTTTGGTTCGGGCTCAGGCGTTGCTACTGAGCCGATGGATGAGCGGATGCAGGGGAATTATGGAGCAGACTCCAATGATGTTTGGTACCATCAAGGAAAGGATCATGGAACTATTGGATGATCAACTCGAGACTTTTAGGCTCGAGATTGCAGTAGGACAGTTGGGGGCTCATCAGGAGCTCAAGGCTTTTGGAGCCCTAGAATCTTTCGGGGGTAGGATCCTATTGCTAGCTCTTGTCATGAGGGATCGAATGTGGATTATGCATCATGCCTTCTGTGGGATCGATTCCATGATTGGATTGCTTCTCAGGTTTCGTGAGCCTTACGCGATGAGTTACCCGACATTATTGTCCATAACTTAGAGATTTTTTGCCAGGTTCGAGGATCGGAACTTTTCCGTTCATGCAGTTAATGGGATGGTCGAGGTGACTCGAGAGCAGGAGCTTAGTTTGAAGAGGCAACTGTGGAAGAGGCAGCAGACTCATGATCTGAATCTGCTAGTAACATCTAATATGTTTGATGTTTCCATGGCTAGTCATAGAGGCCTGAGGGGCCACGACTTTTATGTGAAGGGTGAAGGAACACATGAGCGTGTGCGCGACAAGTCTAAATGCGGCATGTGCGGATGGAAGGACCACCTTCGCCAAGAATGCACCCTGGAAGTAGAATTGTGTCATCGTTGTCATCAACCTATTCATATCAGGGAAAATTGCCCACGTTTAGTGGGTGGGGAGGCTCAGGTTCATTGCAAGTTCTTCTGCAGGAAGGGGAGTAGGACCCTGAGACATTATGGGTATGTATCATATTCTTCTCTTTCACACTTTTATCATTATGCTAATATTTCTGTGTTGGTGTGTGTGAAATTTTATGCCCTGATTATGTGACAACCCGAAACTTTTTCCGTTTCCGTTATACGATTTCCGTTAATAAAATTTGGATTTTATTAATTTTCCGTCGAACTTTTTGATTTAGAATATCATCGGGTTTTATATAATTAAATTTATATATGCGAGTCGGAACCAAAACCGCGCGAAACTCGAATTTTCTCGAAAAACAGCATGTTCACGGCCTGACTGGAGTTCACGACCGTAAACCTGTTTACGGCCGTAAACTCGTTGCGGTCAATGCCAGGTGGACCCCATCACCGACCACAAAATCCCTATATATATGAGACCCCCACCATCATTTGAACACTTTTGACCGGAAACACTCTCATTCTCTCTCTAGAACTACTGGCCGTAAACTCCGAAACACCCTCATTTCTCTCGAAAAATCATCAGGAAACACTTCTGGAGGTGGTGTAGGAGCATCTAAAACACGTTTTCATCGAAACCAGTGTCACTGTTCTGGAGTTTACGGCCAATATTCATAGACCGTAAACACGTTTACGGTCGTAAACTCATCGAATCTTCAAAGGCCGTAAACCCTCGTTCACGGCCGTAAACTGCCTGTCCACCATAAACTCTCCTCACGACCGTAAACTCCGTTCACGGCCGTACACACTTTTTATGTGGTGCTTTTGGCTGAAAACCCACTTTCCTCGATTCGATCAAGTCCCGGTAACATTTCTTAACCGAAAGCAAGTGTTTTCCTAGCACATTATCTAACGAAATCGGTAATTTAGATACATTTATGTTAGGGTCGAAATATATTGTGATATGTCGAAGTCTGTTTTACCCTTCGTATGTTTTGTAATTTTATTTACTGAGGTGTATTTCGTACGAAGCTTAATTGTCAATGCCTTAGTATTTTTTGTATGCTTTCACAGTTCCTATAAATAAGGAACTTTACTAGAGTTAGATAAGAGTCTTTACAGAATCTGTCTATTTTTTCTGTAAAAACTGAAAGTGTAAATGAGCAGAAACCAGATCTTATTTACATCTTGTGTTCAACTTACATTCATTCTACTCTGATTTTGATTAATACTTGATTCCACGTTTCTACAATTGGTATCAGAGCAGGAATCATGATCTGAGATCTAATTTTCATTCTGTTTCAAAAGGATTTTGAATCAAAATTTTGATTCAAAAAGTTATGCGTATTTTGACGTGAAAAAGCTTTCTAGATCTTGAGTTGTGATTTGATTCTGCAACAGATTTGTTGAATCGAGTATTCTACTTTGTTTTTCTGATCAATTCAGCGATTTGCTCTCAAATTCTCTTTGATTTCTCATAAATTGTCAAAAATTTTCTTCCGTACATCAATGGCGAACTTGAATCTCAATTCGATGACTTCTTACTCTCATCTGCTAGGATCTTCAACTAAGATTCCTATGCTCATTCCTGAATAGTATGATCAGTGGTCTGATCGGATGCAGGATTACTTGAATGGAATCGATGAAGAGCTTTGGACTTGCATTTCAGGGAATGTTACTTTACCAACGAACCTTCAACCAATTGGATCTTCATCAAGTACTACAATTATGGAAAATCAAAATGATCGTATGAAGAAACTTGAAAAACGATCCATAAGGGAGTTACATGGCGCATTGCCTCCGATGGTGTACAACTATGTCAGAAGTTGTACAACTGCAAAGGAAATCTGGAATAATCTCAAAGAAAAGTTTCAAGGCAGTGAGAAGATGAAAGTCAATTCAGTGAAGCAATGCTTAATTGAATTGAAGGATTTCAAACAAAAAGATGGTGAAATGATCGAAAGTTACCATGATAGGCTGAATGAGCTGATATACAAATGCAATCGATATGGAATCACAAGGACTGCCATGGAATTCAATCTCATATTTGTCATGGGACTTCGTAAGGAATGGAGAAGTGTGAGCATGGTGGTGAAAAATCAACAAAGTTTCGATACATATTCTTTGAATGATTTGTATAATCTACTAAAAACTCACGAAAGCGAAGTGAATGAAATGGCTGAAGAGTTGAAACTTAGTTTGGGAGGCCCATTAGCACTTGTTTCAAAAGTGACTGAAAAGGAAACTGTTGAAAAAGATGTTTCTGATGATGAAGAGTGGTTTTTAATGAATTCTGATGATGAGGCAGTTGCTTATTACTCTAGCAATCGATTTAATTTTTTTTCAAGAAACCGTTTAATTCGAAGGTGAAGCAAAAAGAAAGTAAAGGAAGTTTCGTGAACAAAGCTGCAGGAGAAGAGAAGAAGAAGTATGAGAAGAATGATGTGAAGGGTGCTGAGGAAAAGAAAGAGAAGAAATTGAAAGGAGATTCTGGTATGGATTGTCATTATTGCAATGGAGCCAATCATTTAGCAAATGATTGCATGCTTCGAAAGAAAGATGAGAAGAAGAATAGGGTGAAGGATGAGGCATATTATGTGGAGAGGTTGGAAGAGGTACGTGCGAAGGCGAAAAATCTATCTTTGGTGGCTCAAGGTGAAGAAGAGGATGATGACACACATCAAATTTGGTCGTCTGGCTCTTATGATGAGGAAATGCGTAATCCTACGTATGGGGCAATGTATGCGAAAATAGAGGAGGATTCAGACGAAGAGGTCAAGGGTCGTTGCTTTGTGTCAAAATCTGCTGATAAGTCACCTATGACAACAAAGGTACCTAATATTCTTCAATCTTTCAATATTCCCTTAAGTGCATATGATTCTGAAATTGTTGCTTTTGATGATACTGTTGCTTATTTCGATAATTTGGTTGTTTCTGCTAGCAATGAAGCTAAGAAATTAAGCAATCAGTTGTTAGAGACACATAAGAAGTTAGAATTGAAAGTTGTCAAGATAGAATGTTTAGAATTACAAATAACAAACATAATGTGTGATCGTGATTCTCTATCTAGTGATGTAAAACTTTTGCTTGCTTAACGAAATATCTATTGCAATTCTGCTATCTAGTGATGTAAAACATTTATATGCGAAATTAACTGCACTGCATCAATTCGTGTGATATTAGCAAGGAACAACATAGGAAGTTATTACCTTTTCTAGCATACGAAAGAGCGAAGGTAGATAATATTTCATATGATTGTGAGAAAAACATTCCTGAGTTTGACAAAATTCCTGATGATAGATATGCTTATGAAATTGTCAAAATTGATGAATGTCTTGATACAAATGAATTGGTTGACATTGTGAATGATACTTTGACAATGTCAGAACAAATCAAAATTTTGAAAAAGACTGAGAATTCGACATCTGATTCTGAATCTAATTTTGCTGATATTTAAGATAATTCTGACAATATTAGCGAAATTAGTGATATTGAGGATGTTGATTGTTCTCAGTTGTCTGTCATTAATGTCGCATCAAAATCTAAAGGAAAAGAAAAAATTAAGGATTTGGAAGTTAAGATTGAAACTGACAAACCTTCAACTTCAAAATATTGTGATTCTGAGTTTGTGGATATCCGAGATAGTCAAACAGATAGCAGTGATGATGATGATGACGAATTGGTCAAAGAGGTTTCTTCAAACAAAAATTCGATAGAAAAAGAAATTCCTCGTGTTGTTGTTGATCAAGTATTTTGGGATACTGAGAATTTCGACAAAGTGTTGTCTGAAAAAGGAGCCCATTATTTGGAAACAAATCAAGTGGTGTATCCTAATTTCAAGTGTACTGATGATGTTGTCTTTCCAAATCAAGTGTTTGTTACAACTGGAAATGTTGAAAACATTAAACCAGAATTCACCAAAATGGTTGAAGATGACAACAAGAAGACAATAGATGAAGGATTCTTTTCGAATCAAAGCACAATTGAAAATACCTTAACAAAGAATTCGTATGTTTTTCAAAGACAAAAACCACAACGCAAATGGGTTGAAAAATCGAAAGTTATGAAAGAAGTTACAAAAGAAGTTGTTGTGGAAAAAGAAGTTATTGTCAAATTAAATTCCAAAGAGTTTAAAGAACAAATTGACAATTTCTCAAAAGAAAATGCAATTTCAAAAAGACAAGCTCGAAAGAAGATTTTTTGGCAAACCATGGAACTTACTTCGAAAACAACATAATGAGTTGAATTTGAAAAAAACTAACAACAAAAAGATTAAATCTGTTGAAAATAAGTCTTCTCATTCAGAAATTAATTCAGATCTTTAGCAAAATCCCGCTCATATAAATAAATCTAAATCTGAATTTCAACCAAAAACAAATTTTTCGAAAGTATCAAACTGATCATTTTCAAGAAATAATGAAAATATATCAAAGAATGTTCAACATCAATCATCGTACCAACGATTTTCTTCTAATCATCAAACAAAGTTTTCTCAAAAACAAAAATCTCCAAATCGATTTTCTCAAAATCAAAATGTAGGCAACAATGATGGAAGTCGATCTGCTATGGCATTTTGACCTAAATCAAGTGTTGATTTCTATCCATAAAAACCGAATTTTCCAAATCCTACAAGAAAACAACCTTTGAAAGTTTCGTACACGAAAGGGTTGTCTCGTGACAAAAACATCGATCACTGGCTTGAAGGAAAAGGTCTATTACAATTCTCTATCTAGTGATGTAAAACATTTATATGCGAAATTAACTGCACTGTATCAATTCGTGTGATATTAGCAAGGAACAACATAGGAAGTTATTACCTTTTCTAGCATACGAAAGAGCGAAGGTAGATAATATTTCATATGATTGTGAGAAAAACATTCCTGAGTTTGACAAAATTCCTGATGATAGATATGCTTATGAAATTGTCAAAATTGATGAATGTCTTGATACAAATGAATTGGTTGACATTGTGAATGATACTTTGACAATGTCAGAACAAATCAAAATTTTGAAAAAGACTGAGAATTCGACATCTGATTCTGAATCTAATTTTGCTGATATTTAAGATAATTCTGACAATATTAGCGAAATTAGTGATATTGAGGATGTTGATTGTTCTCAGTTGTCTGTCATTAATGTCGCATCAAAATCTAAAGGAAAAGAAAAAATTAAGGATTTGGAAGTTAAGATTGAAACTGACAAACCTTCAACTTCAAAATATTGTGATTCTGAGTTTGTGGATATCCGAGATAGTCAAACAGATAGCAGTGATGATGATGATGACGAATTGGTCAAAGAGGTTTCTTCAAACAAAAATTCGATAGAAAAAGAAATTCCTCGTGTTGTTGTTGATCAAGTATTTTGGGATACTGAAAATTTCGACAAAGTGTTGTCTGAAAAAGGAGCCCATTATTTGGAAACAAATCAAGTGGTGTATCCTAATTTCAAGTGTACTGATGATGTTGTCTTTCCAAATCAAGTGTTTGTTACAACTGGAAATGTTGAAAACATTAAACCAGAATTCACCAAAATGGTTGAAGATGACAACAAGAAGACAATAGATGAAGGATTCTTTTCGAATCAAAGCACAATTGAAAATACCTTAACAAAGAATTCGTATGTTTTTCAAAGATAAAAACCACAACGCAAATGGGTTGAAAAATCGAAAGTTATGAAAGAAGTTACAAAAGAAGTTGTTGTGGAAAAAGAAGTTATTGTCAAATTAAATTCCAAAGAGTTTAAAGAACAAATTGACAATTTCTCAAAAGAAAATGCAATTTCAAAAAGACAAGCTCGAAAGAAGATTTTTTGGCAAACCATGGAACTTACTTCGAAAACAACATAATGAGTTGAATTTGAAAAAAACTAACAACAAAAAGATTAAATCTGTTGAAAATAAGTCTTCTCATTCAGAAATTAATTCAGATCTTTAGCAAAATCCCGCTCATATAAATAAATCTAAATCTGAATTTCAACCAAAAACAAATTTTTCGAAAGTATCAAACTGATCATTTTCAAGAAATAATGAAAATATATCAAAGAATGTTCAACATCAATCATCATACCAACGATTTTCTTCTAATCATCAAACAAAGTTTTCTTAAAAACAAAAATCTCCAAATCGATTTTCTCAAAATCAAAATGTAGGCAACAATGATGGAAGTCGATCTGCTATGGCATTTTGACCTAAATCAAGTGTTGATTTCTATCCATAAAAACCGAATTTTCCAAATCCTACAAGAAAACAACCTTTGAAAGTTTCGTACACGAAAGGGTTGTCTCGTGACAAAAACATCGATCACTGGCTTGAAGGAAAAGGTCTATTACAATTCTCTATCTAGTGATGTAAAACATTTATATGCGAAATTAACTGCACTGCATCAATTCGTGTGATATTAGCAAGGAACAACATAGGAAGTTATTACCTTTTCTAGCATACGAAAGAGCGAAGGTAGATAATATTTCATATGATTGTGAGAAAAACATTCCTGAGTTTGACAAAATTCCTGATGATAGATATGCTTATGAAATTGTCAAAATTGATGAATGTCTTGATACAAATGAATTGGTTGACATTGTGAATGATACTTTGACAATGTCAGAACAAATCAAAATTTTGAAAAAGACTGAGAATTCGACATCTGATTCTGAATCTAATTTTGCTGATATTTAAGATAATTCTGACAATATTAGCGAAATTAGTGATATTGAGGATGTTGATTGTTCTCAGTTGTCTGTCATTAATGTCGCATCAAAATCTAAAGGAAAAGAAAAAATTAAGGATTTGGAAGTTAAGATTGAAACTGACAAACCTTCAACTTCAAAATATTGTGATTCTGAGTTTGTGGATATCCGAGATAGTCAAACAGATAGCAGTGATGATGATGATGACGAATTGGTCAAAGAGGTTTCTTCAAACAAAAATTCGATAGAAAAAGAAATTCCTCGTGTTGTTGTTGATCAAGTATTTTGGGATACTGAAAATTTCGACAAAGTGTTGTCTGAAAAAGGAGCCCATTATTTGGAAACAAATCAAGTGGTGTATCCTAATTTCAAGTGTACTGATGATGTTGTCTTTCCAAATCAAGTGTTTGTTACAACTGGAAATGTTGAAAACATTAAACCAGAATTCACCAAAATGGTTGAAGATGACAACAAGAAGACAATAGATGAAGGATTCTTTTCGAATCAAAGCACAATTGAAAATACCTTAACAAAGAATTCGTATGTTTTTCAAAGACAAAAACCACAACGCAAATGGGTTGAAAAATCGAAAGTTATGAAAGAAGTTACAAAAGAAGTTGTTGTGGAAAAAGAAGTTATTGTCAAATTAAATTCCAAAGAGTTTAAAGAACAAATTGACAATTTCTCAAAAGAAAATGCAATTTCAAAAAGACAAGCTCGAAAGAAGATTTTTTGGCAAACCATGGAACTTACTTCGAAAACAACATAATGAGTTGAATTTGAAAAAAACTAACAACAAAAAGATTAAATCTGTTGAAAATAAGTCTTCTCATTCAGAAATTAATTCAGATCTTTAGCAAAATCCCGCTCATATAAATAAATCTAAATCTGAATTTCAACCAAAAACAAATTTTTCGAAAGTATCAAACTGATCATTTTCAAGAAATAATGAAAATATATCAAAGAATGTTCAACATCAATCATCATACCAACGATTTTCTTCTAATCATCAAACAAAGTTTTCTTAAAAACAAAAATCTCCAAATCGATTTTCTCAAAATCAAAATGTAGGCAACAATGATGGAAGTCGATCTGCTATGGCATTTTGACCTAAATCAAGTGTTGATTTCTATCCATAAAAACCGAATTTTCCAAATCCTACAAGAAAACAACCTTTGAAAGTTTCGTACACGAAAGGGTTGTCTCGTGACAAAAACATCGATCACTGGCTTGAAGGAAAAGGTCTATTACAATTCTCTATCTAGTGATGTAAAACATTTATATGCGAAATTAACTGCACTGTATCAATTCGTGTGATATTAGCAAGGAACAACATAGGAAGTTATTACCTTTTCTAGCATACGAAAGAGCGAAGGTAGATAATATTTCATATGATTGTGAGAAAAACATTCCTGAGTTTGACAAAATTCCTGATGATAGATATGCTTATGAAATTGTCAAAATTGATGAATGTCTTGATACAAATGAATTGGTTGACATTGTGAATGATACTTTGACAATGTCAGAACAAATCAAAATTTTGAAAAAGACTGAGAATTCGACATCTGATTCTGAATCTAATTTTGCTGATATTTAAGATAATTCTGACAATATTAGCGAAATTAGTGATATTGAGGATGTTGATTGTTCTCAGTTGTCTGTCATTAATGTCGCATCAAAATCTAAAGGAAAAGAAAAAATTAAGGATTTGGAAGTTAAGATTGAAACTGACAAACCTTCAACTTCAAAATATTGTGATTCTGAGTTTGTGGATATCCGAGATAGTCAAACAGATAGCAGTGATGATGATGATGACGAATTGGTCAAAGAGGTTTCTTCAAACAAAAATTCGATAGAAAAAGAAATTCCTCGTGTTGTTGTTGATCAAGTATTTTGGGATACTGAAAATTTCGACAAAGTGTTGTCTGAAAAAGGAGCCCATTATTTGGAAACAAATCAAGTGGTGTATCCTAATTTCAAGTGTACTGATGATGTTGTCTTTCCAAATCAAGTGTTTGTTACAACTGGAAATGTTGAAAACATTAAACCAGAATTCACCAAAATGGTTGAAGATGACAACAAGAAGACAATAGATGAAGGATTCTTTTCGAATCAAAGCACAATTGAAAATACCTTAACAAAGAATTCGTATGTTTTTCAAAGACAAAAACCACAACGCAAATGGGTTGAAAAATCGAAAGTTATGAAAGAAGTTACAAAAGAAGTTGTTGTGGAAAAAGAAGTTATTGTCAAATTAAATTCCAAAGAGTTTAAAGAACAAATTGACAATTTCTCAAAAGAAAATGCAATTTCAAAAAGACAAGCTCGAAAGAAGATTTTTTGGCAAACCATGGAACTTACTTCGAAAACAACATAATGAGTTGAATTTGAAAAAAACTAACAACAAAAAGATTAAATCTGTTGAAAATAAGTCTTCTCATTCAGAAATTAATTCAGATCTTTAGCAAAATCCCGCTCATATAAATAAATCTAAATCTGAATTTCAACCAAAAACAAATTTTTCGAAAGTATCAAACTGATCATTTTCAAGAAATAATGAAAATATATCAAAGAATGTTCAACATCAATCATCATACCAACGATTTTCTTCTAATCATCAAACAAAGTTTTCTTAAAAACAAAAATCTCCAAATCGATTTTCTCAAAATCAAAATGTAGGCAACAATGATGGAAGTCGATCTGCTATGGCATTTTGACCTAAATCAAGTGTTGATTTCTATCCATAAAAACCGAATTTTCCAAATCCTACAAGAAAACAACCTTTGAAAGTTTCGTACACGAAAGGGTTGTCTCGTGACAAAAACATCGATCACTGGCTTGAAGGAAAAGGTCTATTACAATTCTCTATCTAGTGATGTAAAACATTTATATGCGAAATTAACTGCACTGTATCAATTCGTGTGATATTAGCAAGGAACAACATAGGAAGTTATTACCTTTTCTAGCATACGAAAGAGCGAAGGTAGATAATATTTCATATGATTGTGAGAAAAACATTCCTGAGTTTGACAAAATTCCTGATGATAGATATGCTTATGAAATTGTCAAAATTGATGAATGTCTTGATACAAATGAATTGGTTGACATTGTGAATGATACTTTGACAATGTCAGAACAAATCAAAATTTTGAAAAAGACTGAGAATTCGACATCTGATTCTGAATCTAATTTTGCTGATATTTAAGATAATTCTGACAATATTAGCGAAATTAGTGATATTGAGGATGTTGATTGTTCTCAGTTGTCTGTCATTAATGTCGCATCAAAATCTAAAGGAAAAGAAAAAATTAAGGATTTGGAAGTTAAGATTGAAACTGACAAACCTTCAACTTCAAAATATTGTGATTCTGAGTTTGTGGATATCCGAGATAGTCAAACAGATAGCAGTGATGATGATGATGACGAATTGGTCAAAGAGGTTTCTTCAAACAAAAATTCGATAGAAAAAGAAATTCCTCGTGTTGTTGTTGATCAAGTATTTTGGGATACTGAAAATTTCGACAAAGTGTTGTCTGAAAAAGGAGCCCATTATTTGGAAACAAATCAAGTGGTGTATCCTAATTTCAAGTGTACTGATGATGTTGTCTTTCCAAATCAAGTGTTTGTTACAACTGGAAATGTTGAAAACATTAAACCAGAATTCACCAAAATGGTTGAAGATGACAACAAGAAGACAATAGATGAAGGATTCTTTTCGAATCAAAGCACAATTGAAAATACCTTAACAAAGAATTCGTATGTTTTTCAAAGACAAAAACCACAACGCAAATGGGTTGAAAAATCGAAAGTTATGAAAGAAGTTACAAAAGAAGTTGTTGTGGAAAAAGAAGTTATTGTCAAATTAAATTCCAAAGAGTTTAAAGAACAAATTGACAATTTCTCAAAAGAAAATGCAATTTCAAAAAGACAAGCTCGAAAGAAGATTTTTTGGCAAACCATGGAACTTACTTCGAAAACAACATAATGAGTTGAATTTGAAAAAAACTAACAACAAAAAGATTAAATCTGTTGAAAATAAGTCTTCTCATTCAGAAATTAATTCAGATCTTTAGCAAAATCCCGCTCATATAAATAAATCTAAATATGAATTTCAACCAAAAACAAATTTTTCGAAAGTATCAAACTGATCATTTTCAAGAAATAATGAAAATATATCAAAGAATGTTCAACATCAATCATCATACCAACGATTTTCTTCTAATCATCAAACAAAGTTTTCTCAAAAACAAAAATCTCCATATCGATTTTCTCAAAATCAAAATGTAGGCAACAATGATGGAAGTCGATCTGCTATGGCATTTTGACCTAAATCAAGTGTTGATTTCTATCCATAAAAACCGAATTTTCCAAATCCTACAAGAAAACAACCTTTGAAAGTTTCGTACACGAAAGGGTTGTCTCGTGACAAAAACATCGATCACTGGCTTGAAGGAAAAGGTCGAAAATATCAATCCAGGAAATATTCTCAACAACAAATTCACGAAGCTTATGAGAGTTATGTGAATTCTTCGTCAACTGATAGCTCGTCTTCAGAAGATTCAAATGTTTCGGTTAAAACTTGGCAACCGGTTTCGAAAGCCAAGCTTGATCATACTCAATCTGTAAAGACGAAGGCATGTGTCAATGACAATCCCAAACTAACAAAAACTGATGTCTCTGATTCTTTAAATAATGATGTGGACTTAATTGATAGTCTCAAAAATAAAGTTTGTGATTGGGTTAAAAGTTCTTCATTTCATTCAGTGTTCAAAACTAATTTCCAAGGACCCAAACAGCCTTGGGTACCTAAATTCTTTCATTGATCGCAGGTACTATGTGACGAGCAATATGATGAGAAATGGTATATTTATAGTGGTTGCTCACGTCACATGACTGGTCGAAAGGAAAACCTGAGAGATTTTCGTAGCTTGGAGAATGCAGGAGTTGTGAAGTTTGGCAATAATCACAAATGCCAGGTGAAAGGATATGGTAAAGTCACGAATGGCAAATTCACAGTTAATCGTGTTGCTTATGTCGAAGGTCTTCAACATAACTTGATAAGTATTTCACAACTAGTTGTGGGTACTGGCAATCAAGTGGTGTTTAACGAAGAAGGCAACATCATTTCAAATGTTGAAACTAATGAAGTTTTGCTCAAATCCAAACGACATGGTGACATGTTTACTTTTGATATAAAACCAATCATCGGCAAACCCTCAGTGTGCTTATTTTCGAAAGCTTCCTCTGACGTCAGCTGGTTATGGAATCGACGTTTATCACATTTAAACTTTTGAAACTTAAATAAATTGGTTATTCATGATCTTGTTCGTGGTTTACCTGTACTAAAATTTGATAATGATACATTGTGTGCAGCATGTGAATAAGGGAAACAACACAGGAAAGCCCATCTAATTGTGATCGATTCGAAAATTGTAGAACCGTTGGAACTTCTACACATTGACCTTTGTGGACCATCGACTGTTGAAACTCTCAACAAGAAACGGTACATTTTGGTTATTGTTGATGATTTTTCATGATTTACTTAGGTATATTTTCTTAGGTTAAAATTAGAAGTTGCTTAAAAAATGATCGAGTTCATTAATAAGATTGAGATGAGTCTGAAGAAAAAGGTTCGAAAAATCAAAAGCGATAATGGATCCGAGATTAAGAACAATGTGCTGGATTCGTACTTAACAGAAAAAGGAATTTCGCATAATTTCTCTTCGCCTTATACACCGCAGCAAAATGGTGTGGTTGAAAGACGAAATAGGTCACTTTGTGAAGCAGCGAGAACTATGTTGACATATGCGAATCTTCCTCAATATCTATGGGCTGAAGCAATTTCGACAGCTTGTTTCACTCAAAATAGATCTTTCATTCATCGTCGATTCAATATCACTCCGTATGAAATTATCAATAATCGAAAACCTAATGTCAAATTCATCCATGTTTTTGGGTGCAGGTGTTTTATAATGAATCTTAAAGATAACCTTTCAAAGTTTCAAGCTAAAGCTGACAAAGGCATATTTTTGGGATATTCGCACAATTCGGTTGCATACAGAGTGTTAAATAAGCGAACAAGAAAAGTCGAAGAAACTTTCAATCTTACTTTTGATGATTATTATGTGAAACAAGTTGAAAAGAAATTTGAACAAAAACCAATTATTAATGAATCATCTGATGAGAGTGAAGAATCAAATTCATCTGATTATGATTATGATTTAATTTTTGGTATTCCTGACAGGGCTGTGGATGCTAAAGTTCATGCAAATGATAATCATCACTCTGAATCTTCGAAGCACTATGATGACTTGGAAATTCCTCAAAACATCGAAGATGTTAATTCAACAATGAATTCTCTTGAACATGGAGAAAGTATGATTGATAATCCAGTGGACGGGGAACACTTGGATTCGAATACTCTGCTTGAGGGGGAGCATTCTTTCGAGGGGGAGAATGGGAGAATGGATGATGTTGTTGAGGGGGAGCATATAGTTGAGGGGGGCATCTAAATGATATTAATGTTGAGGAAGAAAATGAAACAATAAATTTTGATCAAAATGATGATTTTCATGATCTAAATGATAATGTTTCTATTGTAGTATCTAAAAATGAAGAGATGTACGAAGATGCAACTTTGGAATTTGATCCAGCTTATCTACCGTTAGAAAAATGGATAAAGACTCATCCAATGGATCAAATAATTGGAAATCCTCAAGATGGGGTATTAACAAGAGCTCAGATTCGTGCGAAGAATGAGGTTTTAAATACTCATCAAGAATTTTGTATGTTCAATGTTTTCATATCTAAAATTGAACCAAAGACAGTTAAGATGGCAATGGAACACTCAGATTGGGTTGTTGCAATGCAATCTGAACTGACTGAATTTGAAAGAAACAAGGTTTGGAGATTAATTCCTAAACATGAAAATGTTTCGATTGTCGGGTTAAAATGGATTTTCAAAAACAAAACCGACAAAGATGGAAATATTGTAAGAAATAAAGCACGATTAGTTGTAAAAGGATATTCGCAACAAGAAGGAATTGATTATGAAGAAACTTTTGCCCCTATTGCACGACTTGAGGCTGTTCGAATATTCTTAGCATATGCAGCTCATAAGGATTTTGATGTTTATCAAATGGATGTTAAATGTGCTTTTCTCAATGGTGAACTCGAAGAAACTGTTTACGTAGAACAACCTCCATGTTTCGTAAATCAAAAGCATCCTGATCATGTTTATATTTTAGATAAAGCAGTATATGGGTTAAAACAAGCACCAAGAGCATGGTATGCAACTTTGACCAGTTTCTTAAAATAGTCGAAATTTAAGCAAGGATCAGTCGACCCCATATTATTTCGAAAGAAAGTTGGGTGTCATCTGATGCTTGTTCAAATTTATGTTGACGATATTATTTTTGGCTCTACTGACCCTGCTTTGTCTAGTGAATTCGAAAATTTGATGAAAAGCCAATTTGAAATGAGCATGATGGGAAAAATCAATAATTTTCTTGGCTTAAACATATGTCAAAACAGAGAAGGCATATTCATCAATCAAGAGAAGTATACAAGGAATTTGCTCGAAAAATTTGGATTAACAAATAGCACGAAGTTAAGAGTTCCAATGGCTGTTGGCACAAGGCTCACTCCTTCGTTTGAATCGCCTGTGGTTGATCTTACTTTATACAGGAGCATGATAGGTTCATTACTTTATCTTACTACAAGTAGACCTGATATCATGTTTTCTGTATGTAATTGTGCCAGGTATCAAGCAAATCCTCGAGAACCACATTTAACAGCTGTAAAGAATATCTTTCGTTATCTCAAGGGAACCATTTCGTTAGGATTGTGGTATCCTTCGAAAGCAGGATTTTTCATACAGGCATTTTCTGATGCACATCTAGGAGGGTGTACATTGGATCGAAAAAGTACAAGTGGTGGTTGTCAATTGTTGGATGGAAGGTTGGTTAGTTGGCAGTCGAAAACGCAAAGGTGTAGGAGCTGCTGCTTGTACATCTCAAATTATTTGGATTCAAAGTCAGTTGACAGATTATGTTGTGAATATGAAAAAGATTCCACTGTACGGTGATTCTCAAAGTGCTATACGCATTTGTCATAATCCAGTACAACATTCGAAAACAAAACATATAGCTCTTCGTTATCACTTTATCAAAGATCATGTGGAAGATGGAAACATTGAAGTTTATTTTGTAAAAACAACTGATCAGCTTGCTGATATTTTTACAAGAGCTTTAGATGAAAAATCATTTGTTCGAATTTTGACAGGTTTGGGAATGATCGAAGCAAATTCTGTTCTAGGAAGAATTTCGAATGTATAGCAAAGGCGTGCTATACAAGTGTGTCGATTCAGAGGCAAAAAGACGATATTCAGCGGTTACTGTTCATAGTCAACGCTTCGACACGTTTCGAATTCGACAATTTGCATGATATTTGTGCAGTACACAATTTTCGTTAGTTTGTCAAAATTTTCGTAAGATTGACAAATTTTCGTTCGTTTGTCACATTTTCGTAAGCTTGGCAAATTGTAGTCTGTTTAAAAAAAAACGTGTGTTTGTAAAAGTGTTTTTCGTAAGTTTGGTTCTTAGTTTTATTTTCGAAAAATTAAAAACTCCAAAAAGATTTCATTTTTGTATTGTTGTTTTATTTTCGAAAAATCAAAAACTCCAAAAAGATTTTCTTTTGTTCATTGTTTTCTTTTTCGAAAAATCACAAAAACACAAAAATATTTTATTTCAAAAAGATTTTTGTTATTCTGTTTGTTGTTTCTTTGTGCAGATTACACGAACATTTTTCAAGGGTCATGCTTGCATTTCTATGGGAAGGTTAAATTTCGACAACTATGTACTAGTTAGACTGTCCCTAGAAGCATGCTGCAGCATGTTGACCCAAGCCTCTGTAGACTCAATGTGTGTTTACGAAAGCCTTAATGAAAATTTTCATACGAAAATTTCTTCCCAAGTAAGGCTTATATTCACATTAGTCGATTGAGCTACCTTACTCTTCTCATATGAGTTAAGAGTTATCTATTTTGTCCGAAAATAACAGAGGTTCAATTCTTTTCTCAAAACCAATCTTTTTCATCACAAAGTTCTCACACATTTCACACACAATGACATATGTCCGGGAGGTCATTGATCAAACCAATCATGACTTAGGCATATCAAACGCCTGTGTTTATGATCTGACGTAATGAGACCGTGATGAAAGTGAAACCCAAAACTCTATTCTCGTAAGGAATTGACGGGGAACCAAGTTCCAGCTTTGACGAAACATTTGTTTCAGTACCAATTTTCGAAACTCAAAATCATATTCTTTTCTTATGCGTGATCTTGATCAAACTGTCGAAACCCACGATGTTTGTTACCCAACAGGATCCAGAACGAATATTTGTTTCTGAATATGATTTTCGTATCAGTTTCAATTGCTTTCACAGTCACTCTCAAAATATTTCAAAGCATACTTGTCACTGACTACACTGGTTAAACAAGTAATTTCTGTTACAATTCCTCACCTTCTGTTTAGGATGATATGTAATGAAATTATAAACCACCCACTAAGCCTAATAAAAGAAGCCCTTCGATACTTCTCTACAAGTATTTGATTGTAATTCATGGGAACATACACAAGCAGTTGATTATCTCTCTTGATAATTAATGAAGTAACCTTTGCCCGGGGTTCATCTGCTTTTATGTCGAAATATTTTTTTTGACATCACAGATCCAAATTTTTGTTAATTTGTTTCTTATCTTTTCTTTGTCACACAACACACACAAAATCCTTGAGGTTCTGAGTACTACCAACTCAGGCTGATGATTTCGACAGTCTAGAAAATGACTTCGTCTCTAAACCCAAAGACGAAAGAGCTTAACCTCCATCCGAAGGTTGCTGACGGTTACTATTCCTTGAAGAGACAGGAACAGACTGTGTGAGGCGACGTTTCCTGGTTTCAAGGAGATGTGACAGTTACTTTTTGACGCATGGCAACTTTATTGGCAGACGGGTGCGACTTTTAAGGTGCCACGTCAGATTTCAATCAATGCCTATCCCGCGTTCAATTCAAATTAAGGGTTACATATATAAAGGGTATTTGTGGATTATTTATCTTTTTACGCTCACAAAAGAAATTCAATACCCAAAATTCTCTCTATTCCTAAAAGCTTCTAAACCCTAATCATGGCTGGCATTGATTCTACTTCTCGCACAACTGAAGACATCACTTCTCAACCAATCATGAAGATTCAAAGCACCAATTATCAGGTTGAAGGGGATGTATCTCTATATCTAGAGCAATTGAAGATGCTAATTGTCGCGTTGAAGAGTTCTGTTCTTTCAAAGGAGATGTTCAATTCATTCGCAGTTCCTCTTTCATGGCTTTCTCAGGCTGGATCCACTGCTACATACAGCAAAACAATGGATATCATCACTTTTCAACTGGTGAATGACAAGAAGATCAGACTGTCCAAGAAAATCTTCTGTCAGATCTTGGATATTCCCAATTCTCCAATTGTTACTGATCTCACGTATGCTCAAGTCATTCATATGTTCAATGAGATGGGTCATCAACCTCCACTCACAAAGATTAGTGATTTCAAGAAGTCAGCTTTGCCAACTGTCTGGAATTTCTAGTTTGGAATCTTTCTTCGATGCTTGACAGGTCGAAGTTTTGGTTTAGACAAAGGTCGCATGGAGGTTTATGCGATGGTGGCAGGATTGTACTATGATATCTCTGTCGATTACTCTACTCAACTGTGGAAGGAATTTCAAAAGAGTGTCGAAAATACGAATGTGGTTCAAGGCATTTCGTGTGCAAGGTATTGGAGCTTAATACTTGGTTATTTTTAAGACAAGGAAGGAATTGCTGTTCCTGCTGATGAAGAAAAGGCCGAGTTTCTGAAGTATCGCTTTCCAAAAGAAGTTTCGGATGATATGGAAGTTTTTACACACATTGCTCGGATTCCTGATGCAATGTTAAAGCGAGTTGAGCCAACAAATTCGGTGTTGGTTGCATACTTGAAAACTATCAATCCAGATGTTGAGACTGGAAACTTATTGTCGAAAGAAGAAGTTGGTCCTTCCAAGAAGTCTAAACGTTCCAAAAAGGATGCAACAGCTACACCAGAAAAGCCAGTGCATGAATCAAAGAAGTCTCCTGAGAAGTTTGTGCACGAATCCACGAAGTCTCCAAAGAAGCCTGAGACGGCTGACGTAAATGTTTCGACTGGTGTCATCAAACCAGTGAAACCTAGTGGTGAAACTATTGTGGCCGAGAAAATTCTTTCAAAATCTGGTGTTTTTCGAAGATTGAAGAAAAGAAATAGGGGTTCATGAAAATATTCTCCTTCTAATGTTCGAAAACCACAACTCTCTCATCAAGGAGTTATTTTTCGAGAGGTTCCAGCTCCAGTTTCGCCTCAGTCCAAGAAACGTAGAGCTGAAGACGTGGCCAAATGAATTTCAAAGAAGAAGAAACGACAAAGATAGTTGGTTGTCTAAGAGGATTCTTCTGAAGAAGAAATTGTTCCTGATACACAAGAACTTATAGTTTCTCAATCTATATCTACTCCTGAGCAGACAGTAGTCATACCACCCGAAGTCTCGTTAACTGAATCAAATACTGAGGAGGTTCGAACTTCAGGCATTGTTACACACGTATCTGATACGGATGTACATGTCAACATGGGTGAGGGAGAGTCGAACAAAGAGGTTGAGCCTATTATTCAAGGTATTCTTGTATCTTTAAAACCAGACACTTTCGTGTCTTTACCACCTTTTATTCTTCCAAATACTACCAATTCCCCAACTTTTGAGAACATTCTTCATCAACCCTTTACCACTCTTTTTCCATCACAATCGACTGATTCACCCAAAATTAATTCACCTGTTCAACCTTCACCTGTTGTTGAAGCTGATACTGACAATGAAGGTTTTGGAGGTGCCTTTGAAGATTTACAATTTGATGATGAAGAAGATCATTTCCCTGATCATATGTTAATGACGATGAAACAGTTCAAGATTCTTAACCAGAAGTTGAATTCTATTCTTCAATCTCAAGCGTATTTGGGGAGTAATTCGTCTGTATCTAATCTGGACGTTGATAATATGCTGAAAACGTTCGAAGGACAGATGGTGAGTAAAGTCTATGGAATGGTCCGAGATTCAGAGATTTGTCTGTTGGAAAAGATTGATCACAATGATCAAAATGATGAATTAAGGGTCAATTCTCTCAATTCGATGTTCAGGGGGGAAGTGAAAGAATTCAAGCATTTGATGAAAGAACGACATGTACTATTCATCCAAGATATCAAGAAAGTGAAGGAAGATGTAAACTTGCAAATCCAAGAACTTCGACAGGATATGCAAAAACAAATCTCAATCGTACAACGCGATTATGCTTCGATCAATCAGAAGGATGACATTATTTGTGATGCTATTACCAAATATATCAAGCTGTACGAAGATTTGCGTCCTCAACTTACTCAATTGTCGACCATAGAAAATCAAAGCTTTGTAGAAGTGCTCAATTCGCTGAAGGAGCTCAAAGATTTAACTGTTAAATCAGTTTCATCTCCACTGATCACTCCGGACTTTTTGTCTAAAAAGTTCGTTCATTTTGAAGCGATCTTGCAAAAACAACTTGCTCCACTTTCTCATATTTCTAGCCTTCTTCCGACGAATGCCCCACCTGTTTTCACAGGGGTGCTAGGGGGAGAAAAGGATGTTGGTGGTACGAAGGCTAGTGGGGAAGGTTTGCATGCAGATGCAAAGGTTGTTGGGAAATTGTTTTCTTCGAAGATTCCAACAACAAAACCATTTGTGTCAACTGCTGAGCCGGTAATTTCGACTGTTGTGACAACAATGCCAATATGAACGAAGTGAATTTCCAAAGGAATTGTGATTGGGGAAGGTAGCAGTAGTTTGAAGCCTAAGGAAATGGTTGATAATTCTTATATAAAAGACAAAGGCAAAACAGTGATGATCGAAAAGTCAAAGGAAGAAAAGAAAGCTGAAGCGCAGGCTAAGATTGAAAAGCTTCGAATTGTTCAAAGTATTATGAGACTTCGTGCCAATAATCATCCTGGGATGAACAAGGGTGATCCTTTAAAGCATTACAATTATGAAACAATAGAGTCGAAAGTAGCATATAATCATATGTATAGTTTCGAAAAGAAGCCAAAGAAGAGTTATGTTGTTCTTAACACAGATATGAGTCAATTGGACTTTCCCATCAATGAGATGATGTTCATTATGGCTCAGTATAAAATTGCTGAGAAATTTGACAATGATGATGAGTACACTTACATGAAGATCAGATTTCATGTTGTACTTGGAAAGCTTCCAGAGGAGATTTGGTCACTGACGAAGATAAAAAAGGTGATAAGCATAAAGCGAGATGTGTTGTTCGAAAATATGATGCAGAATCTTCGCTTTATTGTGTCAATAGCAAATGGGCAAGTGTGTGATTTCTCAGTGGCATATTTTCCTTTAATGAACTTGTATGATCTGATACAAGTTGCATTGTTACTAAAGGATAAAGATGCTTCATACCTTCGAGAAACTGATCCTGAAGTTTTTCGACTTCGGTTGGCTCACATCAAGATTTTTATTGTCAATTATTACGAGTGTTTAGCACTTACAGATGTTGAGTTAGCTACAGCAAAGGGATTGAAAGTGAAGGTGCTAATGGAACTTCCTTTAACTCCACCTGAGTTGAAGAAGTATGCAGATGGAGAAATATTTTTGAAGCCATTTGGTATGGTATTTGCTGGGAAAGATAAAAATGGGAAGGCAAAAAGATTCTTGTTTCAAGCTTCTGAAGTGGAAAGATATACAACATCCCAATATACGAATTTCATTGTTCGTATGAATAGCTGCAATAAGAATAATGAAGGAGACAAGAAGGAGCTGAAGAAGATAATCTCTTGGTACATTGAGATTCGAAGATTTATGTTGTATGCTATACAGATTCTCTTGAACTAACGAAGGTAGACATTATTACAAAGGGGGAGATTGTTAGGGTCGAAATATATTGTAATATGTCGAAGTCTATTTTACCCTTCGCATGTTTTGTAATTTTATTTACTGAGGTGTATTTCGTACGAAGCTTAATTGTCAATGCCTTAGTATTTTTTGTATGCTTTCACAGTTCCTATAAATAGGGAACTTTACTAGAGTTAGATAAGAGTCTTTACAGAATCCGTCTATTTTCTCTGTAAAAACTGAAACTATAAATGAGCAGAAACCAGATCTTATTTACATCTTGTGTTCAATTTACGTTCATTCTACTATGATTTTGATTAATACTTGATTCCACGTTTCTACAATTTATGTATTTAATTGTTAATAGGATTCCGTTAAGTGCCACTCTACGACTCGAGGGTCTTCATTTCAGTCTGTTGATTCGACGCTTGTACACGACAAACAGTGAGTTCGTACCCCTACATTTTTGTTATGATTTTTAATGTTTTCAGGGGGGGATACAAGCCAAACACAAATGATTTTGTGAACTAATACAAAAGGACTTTTAAATAAGTATAAAACTTATGCAATGGATACAGACAAACGATTTATAAAATATATAGATATTTTATCCCTTTTGTACTATGTTAAGCATAAGGGACGTTTTCACCTTATAACCGTAATTTCATGGTTTTTCAGAGTTAATATTCACAATCAACTATGCTATTTACATGCAAACTATAATAGGTATAGTTTGGGGTTTTCAATACACATCTTTTACGAATTCAGAGTTGTTCACTGCTATTCATATAAACTATGAAAAATTTAGTTTATGATATACATTACTACAAGAGTACATGCTTAATAGTTATTTAAATATAATTATTACCCTATACCGTATTCAAAAGATTCAAATACAAGAGAGCGATACACAACTACACATAAACTAGATTATACAGGATTGTGAGACTCTACTTCAAACTGTACTGATTGGTGTACTGAACTAAATCCTATCATAGTATAACCAGAGTCTCCTGGAGGGAGAGTGTGAGATTTGTGAATAGATCTATTCGGGACTGACAATCCCACACCTGAACTGCTAGCTATAGTTAGGCAGGCATGCCTGGGGTGACAAATGTCATTTAACCAACACTTGAAGAACGTTGTAAAGGTCACTATGTCATATTAAGCATGGTTATACGTACTATACATACTGGTGGTAACCAGGGTTTTCAAACAGAACGTACTATACATATTGGTGTTAACTAGGGTTTTCATACTATACATATTGGGATTAACCAGGGATTTCATACAAAAACTAATTTCCAAAACGATACAATATGGCTGGTGGTACCAGGCATACATACAAGTACTTTCAGACAAAAGAACAGAATTTACTAACGAACTTACAATGGGTCTTAGGGTTTAAGACTACTTTTCATTACTTAAGAAAATATTGGATTTTCTCGGAAACATACAAAAATTCTCACGGATTTATCAACAGGTTTTCATTACAAAAGCATGCTTATGAACTCACCAGCTTTATGCTGATACTCTTTCAAAACTGCTTGTATTCTCAGGAAATCAGTAGACTGGTACCTCCTGGAGTTTTGAGAAGACGGAGTGCACAGAGTCACGTCTTTCTATTTTTGAGTAAACTTCTGATGTAATCAAACAAGACTTAAACGGATGTAAACTTTTTTCATATGTGTATTCAATGTAATGGTTGCGTTTACTATGATTGCTATGATACAATTGTTGTGATACTATACATGACGTCATCCACGCCCGAACGTTTCCGCCGTTCCGGTTTGGGGGTGTGACAGATTGGTATCAGAGCTCTTGTTTATAGTGAACTAAGTATATCGAACCTTACATGGTATACAACTATAAACGCTAAGGGGCTGAAGTGCTCTGAACTAAAAGTGTACTTTTAAAATATAAGTACTTTATAAGAAGTATACAAGTATACATACATAACAGAACCAGAGTCATAGGTAGAACAAAACAAAAGTATTTGGATGTTGGACACTGTGGTTAAAACCGGGGCAGTTATGTAATCATGTCTAGGGTCAATATAGCCTGATCAACTATATTTATTCGACACATGACCAACATGTGCTTGAGAGTGACTGTGGTGTTGCAGCAAACCTAAAACTTACCAAGTATATATACGTCAGATACCGGCAGAACAAAACATACAACTTAAAATACTATAGGACTATTTTAACCAGAGCCGAATATAGTATAGAGAATTCATTCCAAGTGTTGCTACATATTTCCTCTTAGCGATAGTTACTTTCATTAGTAACCCTTATCTATTTATCGCTTCATAGAACACTTCATCTCTCAGGCTGAGATATATTTTGTATTATATCTCCTGATTCTAAAATTCTAGAGGACTCACCATCCTCTTCTTCCTGGTTATTTTAGAACAAGATGCCTCCCCGAAGAAGACCCATCAGAAGGAACAACGACCCTCCGCCACCACCGCCTCCTCAGTTCGACCCAGCTATGTTTCCGGCAGCAGTTACGGCTGTTGTGGCTACGGCGATGTCACAGATTAACCAGGGCAGCTTTGGTGGATCTGGAGGTGGGCCCGATACTCAAAGTCATGATGGAGGACAGGGACACCAAAAGGAGTGTTCCTATAAAGACTTCATGAATGCCAAACCCAAGTCCTTCAATGGCAATGGTGGATTCATTTCCTTAACTCGATGGTTCGAGAAGATCGAATCCATCTTCGAAATTTGTTCCTGTTCCGAAGCCACCAAGGTGAAATTCGCCGCTTGCACTTTCACCGACAGAGCACTGACCTGGTGGAATGGTCGTGTCAAATCCCTAACCTGGCCATAAAGTTGGCATCTTTATGCCATGGGAACCCTCAATGGTTCCAGATCTGAAGTACAAACCCACTTATGCACACAATTCCGACTATAGTTTCGCTAAGGCTTAGGAAAAGGTAGAAAATAGCCCCAAATCAAGATCTAAGCAAAGAATAGTCAAGGTTTCAGCTTTATACCTCAACTGAGCTGGAATTGGGCACAACTTCTGGATCTACTAACTTCCACTTGAACTTCCAAGTTTCCGTCTTCTTCTTCAACTTCAAATACACACAAAAGGCACCAAAAATCTCAAGAACACTCAATAATGGCTTAGGGTTTTGAGTTAGGGTTTCTCTGGGTTGGGAGGAACGATGGAGGCTGGGTTGAGGCAAGAAAAGTTGTTTAAGTAGGGTGCAAACCCTGAACATTAGGGTTTTGTCCAGACAGCTTCTACTCGTCGAGTCGGTCCCTCGACTCGTCGAGTAGGTTACTAAAACTCTCGCATAATACGTACCAAGAACCGGGTGCTACAAATCTCCCCCACTTATTTTAGACTTCGTCCTCGAAGTCTGCTGTTGAATCCGGAAAAAGCTCCGGGTAGTGCTCTCTCATCCCGTCCCCCGACTCCCAAGTCCATTACGAGTCCTTGCAGTGCCGCCGTCGCACCTTCACCAGCTCCACCCTTTTGTTCCTCAGATCCTTCGACTTCCTGTCGAGGATAGCTACTGGCCGCTCGTTGTTTCTCAAGCTATCACCCTCCTGAATATCCCCTAAAGGCACCACTGCTGAATAGTGCAATTTACACGGACCACCTCCTAAAACCAACAGAACTTCGAGTTTCCGCAAGCCACTTCTGTCTCCCAAAGTCTGAATCCCATGCTGGTCTGTCTCCCTGATGGACCGCCTACATTCCAAAACTACCATGCCAAAACCTCATCGAGTAACTGACCAATGCACACTCCCTAGTGCCGATTTTCCCGACGCTATCATCAGAACAAACTCCATGTCCATAACTAGCTGTAGCATACTGATACTTGACAGAGGACTCAGATAACCCTTCGAGTAGCAAATTCATCCCTGTAACGGTTAGACTCAAACGAGAGCTGCGCTACAGGGTCAAACCCATTACTCTGAGATTATTCAATTCGTCTGTAAGTGACTTAGTGCCTTCGTTTGGTGAGCTAATTCGCGGACCAAGTTCCTCATAGTACTCCCTTCAATCCGATCATCCTGCTGTCTCTTAACCACTATTCGGATGAACTGATAGTACCTTGCTCGGCAACTTATCTGACATTACTTGGATTACCGGACTCCCACCGGCTACTAATTCCAAGTACAATCTCTCAGTTGCTTCGAGCGACCTCCGAAGAAATTCAGCTATCGAAACCCCTCGAACCACACCCTTACTCCCAGCTCCAGCATTCCTGCTGACCATCCCGATTGTACTGTTTGATTACTCATTGCCAGCGAATCTACTACTAAAGGTAAATGCTACCAAAACCGTTGTAGTCTTACATCACTCCTGGCCTTCAAGGACATACCGCTCCCCGAATACAATCATAGTATGACCTACCCACGCCAGTGCGGGCCATCATACCCTGGTCTACACTACCTGAAGAAACCCACATACGAGTCACCCAGCTGATACCTTCTCACAGCTGACTAAAAGCCGATGAATGCTACGGGCCACCCCGCAGTCTGACGTTCCCATACCATCTGACCACTAATACATGCTACGGCCACCACGTAGTCTTACTATACCATTATACCAACAACTAACTGACAAGTGCTACGGGCCACCTCGTAATCTTACAATACCCAATCTACAGGCCACACCTCAATCTTACTATACTAATGCTACGGGCCACACCGCAGCCTAACTATACTAATGCTACGGACCACACCGCAGTCTAACCATACTAATGCTACGGGCCACACCGCAGTCTAACCATACTAATATACGAATTCTACAGGCCACACCGCAGTCTTACAACGTCCATACTCTATCTGCCATCTAGTGAATGCTACGGGCCACCCCATAGTCTTACAAAACTTCTACACTATCTGCTAACCATTGCTACGGGCCACCCCGCAGCCCTACCACACTTCTCATACTATCTGACCACTGGTGAATGCTACGGCTATCCAGTAGTCGGACAACACCTTCCACACTGAATGGCTGCAAGTGGGCGCTACGGCTAACCCGTAGTCTTACAACACCTTCCACACTGACTCGACCGCTGACCTTGGTCTTTCGCCGACTACTAATCCGTACATACCCATAATTGAGCATACAAGCACCATCTAGTACCCCAAGCTGTACTCATGTCCTAACTGAAACTCTCGGCCGATTCTTCTGAACCTGCTATCGGACATCCCGAGAATGTGATCTCACCATTGGTAAGTTTTCCGAACTTTCAATTCACACTATCCTCAATTCATACAGCCGCCTGGGTCGTCTTTCTCCCTGACAAGAGAGTGAAACTTATCTCAGTTTCAAAACCGCTCCTGCTCCCGTAACATGATTGTTTCCCCTCCACTTTGCTTCGACCTAGTCTTTACGGCGGGCGCAAAATTGAGGATTTCCATTCCTTCCTCCCTTACACGATAGGCATGATAACCACTATCGCCTTAATCTTGCTAGCGATCCGTCACTAGCCCACTCCAAATACCGTACGATTACCAAATACTAGATGAACACTTTTTGCATCCCCGATATTGATAATCCCCTGAGCTCAAACTGACGTCCTTAAGGTCCGAATAACTAATGCTCAAAGCAACCTCCTCAGTGATATACCACTTCCCTTGATGCTTCCAAAAGCTATCCCAAACACCAAGACTAGAACCACCGAACCCTGATGATGGTGGTTGACTACTCCATGGACCCTGCCCACCGACCTCCACATAACACTCCTGAACCGTTTTCAGCCGTAACCGAGATAATACTGGACACTTCGAACCCGAAGTGAGATATGACCTTACACTAGCTATTAATAGTTTCTAGTATGCAATTGGCATATGACAATTCCAAAATACAATCCGAATACAAGCAGAGAGATAACTCATACATACTATCACCTGAGACCGAGGTAAGAATAATCATAATACATATATAATCGAAAATAGCCATTGATACATACCTGCAACATTCCCTGCTGTAATCCAGATCTCCCTTGTCCGTCACTGTAAGGCCCTACCCTCTCACCCATCCGTAATCCTCCAAAATGTCAGAGCAGGCGCACTCCATGCTCCACCCCTCATCGTCGGGCAGTCGGCCTTCTTGTGGCCCACTTGATTGCAGTGAAAACATAATGGGCTTGCCCCCTGTGGGTATTCCCTGCTGACGTAACCATCACTGCCAGACTTGTAGCAGCCTGAACCCCTAGAACGACAAACTCCCTCGTGCAGTTTCCCGCATGTGCTGCACTGACTTCGGCCCTGCCGACCTACTAATCGCTGGTCTGAAGTCTTGGTTCTCTTCCCGGGACCCTCTACAGTATGCATCTGATCCGACCTCCTCTTCGCAATGTGCTCCAAATCAATCTCCCTTTCTCGCGTCCTGGGAATCATAGAGTCCAGGGTCGGGCATGCCGAGAAGCTGACATGCTCCTGGATATCAGCTCTCAACATGTCATGATAGCGGGTCCTCCGCATATCCTTATCCCCTGCATACTGAGGCACCAATAAGGCCCTCTCCCGAAACTTGGCGGTAATCTCCACCACCGACTCCGTCGTCTGTCTCATGTCTAGGAACTCCCTGGCCAGCTGCTGAAGCTCCACAGCCGGTGCAAACTCCGCCCTAAACCTGGTCACAAAGTCAGACCAGGTCATAGCCTCAATGGCTGAGGCTCCCAAGGAATCACCAACTGACTCCCACCAGTCTCTAGCTCTGTCCCTCAAGCATCCCGCAGCAAATCGAACCTTTGACCCCTCAGGACAGAAGCTCGTCAACTGTGCAGACTCAATGTCTGCAATCCATCTCCTGGCAACAATGGGGTCCTTCATCCCATCGAAGTCTGGCGCGCCACTCCCCCTGAAGTCCTTGAAGGACAGTGTGCGTGATCCTGACTAGATGGATGCCATATCTCTCCGGAACGCTCTGAGGCGATCCTCCATCCGCTCAATAATCCCTTCCTTGATCGACCCGAAAATCATCGGGGTCGAATCAAGGATACCTCTCGTGATCTCAGACGCGATGAACTCGCGTAGTCCCTCATCCACTGGCTCGGAACCTGCACCCGAACCTGATCCTGAACCGGATCCTGATCCTCCTACTCCGTGTCGTGTAATCATCACCATTCTGAAAACGAAACACATAATTGCCAGGGTCATACGTAACCTCAGAAGGTCTCACATACTACAAGTTTCCTGGTTCTATCTCGGCCCTCCTTGACTCGAGTACGGATCCTCTGCTTTCAGTAGTACGGGCCCATACTACCTTCCACATCTATCCGTACTTTCCTCAAGGATTGCTTCGACTTCACCAAGTCCCTTCTACTTCTGTTGCACTCTGCCACTCTCCTCCTAGGCTTTCCTAGGTTCCCAAACCACCCAGTCCTCAGCTGCTGAGAGACTCTTCATGATGCTAATTTACCACCACATGAATACCATCACATGTGGCGAGGCTTAGATAATCCTTCGAGTAAAAGACTCATCCCTACAACGGTTAGACTCAAACGAGAGCTGCGCAGTAGGGTCAAATCCAACACTCTGAGATTATTTAACCCTGGTCACATGTGACTTAAAGTATTCATCTAGTTGTTAACTTCCATCGCTCGAAATCCCACAAAGCACAAAGAAAGCAGCATTCAGACAATGGAAAATCTAACCAACATATTCCAATCAAGCTATACTCTACTCAAGAGTCTATACATGCAATTCAAGGGCTCATACAATCAGGCATAACCTAAACAGGCCATCATACTACTAGCTGATCAGTCCTAGCATGCAATTCTACAAGTTCACATAAGCATACAAAGGCATCTCTCCTAGATCCTTAACCATAATCTAGCATGCGAATCACATAGTCATATCATATCACATATCAAACATGTATTGGTATTTTGGGAACCACTTACTTGAGCTCGGTCGATTGCACGCATCACACACCTTGTTCTTTTCAAAGTTCTTTTCTCTTTTCAAATACTTTTCAAGTTCCTTTTTGGAAATTTTCATTTCATGTCCTCAGTTTGAGTCCAGACACACCCGAGAGTGTGACCGAATCCCTCAAACCGAGGCTCTGATACCAACTTGTAACATCCCAAAATTCAAGGCCAAACATTTCGTTTTGATTAATTAGAACTGCTTAATAAATTTTGCCCAATCATTTAATAACATTCTTAATCAAACAATTATCAGAGTTTTAAATCCCAAATATCATCTAGTGCGGAAAACATGGTGTGATGCGCTGCGATCGCCCCGAGCTCCTTCTTTGGAAAAAACATTAATACCTGAAACAAAAAGCTGAAAACCGTAAGCACGAAGCTTAGTGAGTTCCCCATATACCACATACCATACATATCAACTGATCCATACATGCCATACGTGACCATGAGCCATACATAACAAACATATCCATAATAAAGTAAGGTGCTATGTGCCAAACATAGTCGTGCTGTTTTGCCACGGGCCGCACGTGGTCTTTCTTGTCAGGCCTGGGGCCACTCCCTGGGTCTTACAGACAAGTGCCAAGGTCCCCCGACTCGTCGAGTAGGTTACTAAAACTCCCGCATAATGTCGATTCTACTCGACGAGTTGGGCCTCCAACTCGCCGAGTCCTAGAGTAATACCAAATTTCTTGAATTTGAATACGTACCAAGAACCGGGTGCTACACGCTCCTCACAATTTATGATTTTATGATTGATTTTGGGATACTCTGACAATATACTATTTTGAAACACAAGTTTGTAATAATCATGTGTTTGAAATGTTTTAAAAATTTTTAAATTGGCTCGAATTTTATGGATGTTACAAGTTGGTATCAGAGCCTTGGTTTGAGTGAATTGGAGGAACACTCGTGTGAATCCAGTCTCAAACTAAGGAAAATATTTTTAAAATGATTTAAATGGTTTTCAAAATAAGAAAGGAGGATGCGAAGTGTACGATCAGTTAGAGCTAGTAAGTAGACCCCAAAATACCATACAAGTTATTTAATATTATGTGATATGTTAGAACAGCATGGTAGTAATAATATATGAATCCTCAAGAATCGTATGATAGAATTGTCTGATATTTGATGCCTTATCCTATCTAGAGTACCTCATTGGTTGTTTGTGACCCTTTCGTGTGTGAACTAACTATTGGGTGAATACTTAAAGTCACATGCTATATGGGTTAAATGGTCTTAGGGTAAGGGATTTGGTCCTTCTGCGCAGCTCTTGTCTGAGTCCAACCGTTGTGGGATTAAATCTTTTAGTCTAAGATTGTTTAAGCTGTGCGGTATGTGATTGTATTCATGCAATAGTTAACTGGCACCAACGGAGGGTCGTGTGGCAGTTGGTGGATGGGTGGGTAGTGAGAGGCCGGAAGGCTAGTTATGAGATATTTATCATTCCTCTAGAAGTGAGGATTTAACGGTCGCTATGTATATGTATATGGTAGGGTGTTGTGGTGATGCTTGAGACAAATATGGGTTGGTGTGGAAGGTAGTATGGGCCCGTACTACTGAAAGCACATGACCCATATGCGTGTCAAGGAAGTCACAACCCCTAGGGTTTGGTTGGGAGTAGGTTCCCCGTCATGTATGCGGATTATCTGATATCTTCCTAGTATATGTTCAGTATAGTGATGGAAAATCGATTTGAGGCGGGATTCGGATCAGGATCGGGAGAGAGTGGCCAGGACAGGCCAGTATTGTCCGCCGATCAGATATGGGAGATGATTTCCATGGAGGTTTCTCATATTTTGCGAGAAGAATTATTCGGTGTCGTGGACCGGGGCACCGCCAGGGTGATCGCCAAGTTCGAGGAGCAAGTTGCAACGTTGCAATTTGTGAGAGATGTTGCTACCGGGATGAAGAGTTGGAGGAGGAGGGACTGTTCAACAGAGGACGAAGAGTTGGAGACAGCTAACTTAAGTACTGGAAGTCAGGAGGGTCACGAGGTGTGTGGCAAGTGTGGGGGAACCCACAAATTTGCTTGTCACAAATTCAGGTGCTACAAGTGCGGGGAGAGAGGGCATGTGCAACGGGATTGCAAGAAGGATCAGATATGCTTTCACTGTCACCAGCCAGGCCATTTCAGGTCCAGCTGTCCTGCGTTGAGGACGGAAGAAATTCAGATTCCAGCGATCATCGTTCCTCAGGAGGTCAAGGTCGAGCCGCAAGAAGTCTCTGGTATGTAATTAGAAAACCCCATTTTGTAATAATATTGTGGTCAAGTCGTCCGTGATCGGTATTTATTCTGTCTTAGAATATTGTTGAGTATGCATAAGCTGTAATTTCGGGTTAGTTGCCTGTTCTGTCTGATCTATGTGTTGTGGAGATTCATGAGTTGTTAGGCCATTGGAGGTGTCAGGAGAAATTTATTATCAAAGGCTTGTAGGTGATTAGAGTTCAGGGATTCATTAGAGGATGGGAAGTAGAGTGGTTGAGTAGAATTCTTTTTTTCATCTATGGCAAGGGTTGTGCCCTTTCAGTTTTTCGAGCTCAAAGGAGTGAGCAGGCTTGTGACCCCAATATCGGGCTGCATTCCAGCTCGGGGTCAGTTGGTTGCAGGGATTGGCGATATTAATTCAGCGCAGATGGGTCGATGTGACATAAGTATTTTGTGAGGTCTGGTTTACCTTGGATTTCTTGTATCAGATGGTAAGGATTGATAGTGTAACCTATTGCAACTTTGGGATTATAGACTATGTCTTGGGAATATTTTGTAGCCAGGTTTAGGGAAGAGGTTACTTCAGCTACTGCAGTTCAGCTGTGAACGTTTGAGCGGGAAACTTGTTTGGAACACCTTCGGAAAAAGGGGCATTACGTGGGAGGTCTGCGTACAGGATCCCACAGAAGGGTTATTAAGCATTGTCAGGATTCAGTGGTTTTAGTAACCGTCATGGGTTGGCGGGCGAAAGCACCAAGGGAAGTAGCTCGTCGTCGAGATATTTGTTGGAGCGCTAGTTAGAAGAGTTGGTTGTTATCAGATCGATCGTTGGATAGTGAGAAGGATTGGGAATTCTCCAATTTTCATGTATTGTGAAGACTTAGTCGAAACTAAGTGGGGGAGAATCGTCTCGGGATACAGAAGAGGGAGAGGTTTTTAAACGGGGATAAGTTTCATAACCCGACAGGAAGAATGGAGGCCCCAATGGCTGCTTGGTTTGAGGGTTGTGTCGGTTGGGGGTGTTGGATTAGTGTCTAAGTCCATAAATATATTTGGGATGTACTTGACCCGACTCGGCATGGTCCATTTGGGTTGCATGGCATCGGGACAATTGGATAGACAAGATGACGAAAAAAAGGGATACTAACGATTTATATTAATATATTATAAGTTCTAATATATTAAAATATAATCATATTATTTAATTAGTATTGATCAAGGATTAATTTATAATTAATTAAATTATCAAAAGGAACTAATTAAATATGGACTCTTAGATATATATGTGTAGTGGGCCAAGTTCATTTAGGTTGAGCTAAGCTTTCATGGGTAGTCCATGAAGCTTTAACCCATGGATCCTATGGAAATGAAAGGTCATGGGTATTAGGGTTTAACCCTAAACCTCCACACCATATAAAGAGTCCAATGGTGCATAAAATTGGTGCTAAGAAAATGACTAGTTCATAGTAGTGAGGGCATAACCGATTTTATGAGATGTAAACCAAGTATCCTTTATTCCTTAGTTATTCCAAATGTTCATGGTGTTGTGTGAACCATTTGAGGTGTCACACTTGGGGCACTCGACTCTTAAGCATCAAGGAATCAAGCTACATAAAAAGGTATGTCTTCTAACTTGTTTTATTACCCAAGTATCAAAGATTGTATGCTAGATAGGGTAATACCTTGGAATAATCATATTTGCATGTATAATAGAGAAAACATAGATCCAAGGTATTTAGGGTTGCATGTACACTTAGGAGTGTTAGAATGCTCAAAAACCAACAGTAGTATCAGAGCCTAGGCTTGTTTTCTTGTTATACTTGCAAAATCTGCTTAAAAATCGAAGTTTTTTGTTGTCTGGGCAGCTAACTCGGCGGGTGCATCAGGAGACTCGACGTGTCCATGCCTTAAAAGTGTTCAAAACGATCCAACTCGTCGAGTTGGTTCATGCACTTGACGAGTTGGACCCCCTGACAGCATATCTTCGAGTTTTTTTTGGCTAGAAATGGACTAGGAACATTACCATAAGCTGTTTTTGAACCTATAAACCTGTTTTTGATGTGGTAATGTTCATTCTAATCCAATTTCAAAGATAATTGTCAATAGATTCATGTTTTGTATTAGTTTAAAGGTTAGTCTAATTACATGAAAAAGTTTGATTGAATTATCTTGTTCTTATGACTTGCTTAGATTAATAGGAATGTTATGTGAAATTATTGTTTTCAATCAAAATTAATCTAAGAGTTGATTCTAAAATGTGTTTTGTAACTTGTCCTCAAGTTAGATGAAAAGTCACATTTAAGATTCATAAAACTCATAAATATTTCCATAGGTTATGAATAAATAAAAGTCACATTCTTTAATGGTTTAAAGTCTTCCATAACTTGTCCTCAAGTTATGGAACTTGAAGAGTTTGTTGAATTAAAACTACTTTAAACACATAAGTTATGGAACTGAAAAGTTTTTGAATAGTTCAAAACTTGCCCTTAAATTTTGGAATTTGAAAAGTTTTCTTTCATGAATAATTTAATTCCAAATTAAGCCCTTAGGATTTTAAAAGTTAAAATTCAACCCTTATACTTTATAATATTATAATTCAATAATATATATATATATATATATATATATATATATATATATATATATATAAGAGCAAGTCGTCTTACCATTAGTAGGCCTCATTCACGAAGCCGGTCTATAAGGGGGGTATAAGGTTACTTCCTATAAAATGGTAGTTTAATGGGTGTCCACTCTCACCCACCGCTTCCTTGACTGGTGGATGGTCGTTAGCCGAACGGGTAGGACAAGGACTATAATTCTCCCTTCATTAAAAGTATTAATGATAAGTACTAAGTAACTAAACACTTATAAATTCCCAATCTTAGTTACTTAGGAAAATGTGAATAAGGTGCTAACCCATGAAATTACACTTTGCACTTTGCTTAAGTCGGTTAGTGGAGCGTGTGTGGTTAACCGGCACACTAGCTTGATTTAACAAGGTAGGCAAAGGGTTTCTTAAAGTTTATCATAGGTCGGTGGAGCGTGTGTTGTTAACCGGCACATCGGTTGGGTGATAAACATTTAAGAGTACCAAGTAATTTGCATGGTTACTTCACACCTTTTTTTGTGATCCTCGGCATCCCAGACACAAAACCTGAAGGGCACACTCGAGATTGAAACATGCCATTGAACAGTTCAATGAATCTCAAAAGATCTAGGAGTTTCAAATCAAATTAAAACCTAATAATACATTTCGTTTAACTTGGTGGAAATTGGTGAATCGTCATTCACCTACCTTCAAATATTTTATAGCTTGGATTACGACATCCCTCTTCCAAGTAATGAAATAGTTTGTTGGGTCCTAGCCTTAATATTTCATATTGGGTGTTATATTAAGGACTTTGAATCAACTTTCTTGAATATCTCCCAAAAGATGTCTAGTTCAGACATCTATGATCTTCCCAAATCTCTTGGAATTTCACTTCCTCCTCTAATTATTCTCCCTAACCCACAAGTTCAAGGTCATTCAAGCCCTATTGGCAAGCAAGGTCTATGTGTGCTCACATCTTGGAGATGAAGTCACATATTCACAAGCCAGGAGAGTTGGGTGTCAAAGTCTTAAGAAAGTCGGATGTTCAATCACTTTCTAAGTCACATAGTTAGTTTCTTTGGGACTACTATGAAACAGACTATGACATGGCCCTTAATAATCTTATCTATTTGCTTGGTGCTGCTGAATCAGAAATGATTTGAGGACTAGTAAAGCAAATTTGATTGGAAGATCAACTTCCCAAACCTTCAATGGACATTGACAATGGTAACACTGGATACCCAGTAAAAGCTTTCTCTTCCCAATGGAAAGGGATTGGCCATAGTCAACTCGGTTGACCAAATGGTAAAGAGAAAGGCTAAGTCTGAGATAGTCACATGTATCATTACCAAAGAGTCCATATGTTTCTATTGCCAAAGGAAAGGGGCATTCATTGTGAAGCTGCCTATTAACCTGAAAGATCATAAGGTTGATCAAGTCAAGAAGTTTGACTCTACTTCAGGTAAAGTCCACTATCTAACTCTGTTAAGTTTCTATTATGAGATTCTTGTTACATGATGTGACCGGGTCACATGTTGATGTTTTAAGAATCAAAGAAAAGTGAAGGAACTTAAAGGAAGTATATGCTGATTCTGATCGCGAAGATGGATTTTGATCGCATGGATCAGAATTTTGAGTTGTTGCTTAGGAGTTATGATATATTGCTTAGGAATAGATAACAACTAAGTTTTTCCATATGCTTTTGCACTGTAAGGATAAGCTTTTCCGCAAAATTTTATAAAAAGGAAATTTTTGATTTCATTTATTCTAAGTATCCTTACAATGGCATTTGTGGAAAAATTGTTGCTTATATGATTCCATTGATAGCAATATTGGAAAATGGATTTGTTTCTTTCATTTGTGGTAGTGTCTAAATTTACCAAATATGGAAAGATTCTCATCACCCAAGGTTTCAGTTGGATAGAAACTTGGAATCATGCAAGTTGTATAGTATGATGAATGAGAATTTTCATCTTTGGAAAATTAAGACTAATTCCTTGTTCACATGTATATGTGAGTCAAGTGAAGGACTAAGGGATCGAGTACACATTCTTGTGCACTGATCAAGTCCACCACAAAGATCGTTAAGACTATTCGTCCTGATTTACTAAAGTTTAGTAAATATGGTTATACTTACAACTTTATGTATAATTCTGAAACATTGGAAAAGTTTCGATGTATGGCAGAACGAATGAGAAGAATCAAAGTAGGCAGAAAGATAAAAGTTTCTCAAATCTGAAAAGATAGGAGAGTACTTTAGTATCAGGTTTTGTGATCATCTTAATGATTTAGAAATCATATCACAAGTAGTCCTCTATGGAAATCTTAGTGCATTCTTATGGCTAAGAAGAGGAGTCATGAATTGTTGAAATGGTTAAATCAAGAAGATGAGTCATACTTCGTTTCAAAACAAGTCTTAGAGTCATACTCCAAGACTATAAGTTGAGTGACATATCTTAGAGAAAGGTTTATAACACTTGTCAAATGTAAGAGTAAAAGTGTCCTACTCTTGTATATTTGAAATTGGTAAGTTGTGATGTTTTGGATAAAACAAAGACCAACTAAGGCCAATTGTGTGAAGTGTTTGTCTTGATAAAGAATCTGCACTATCTCTTGAATATTTAGCAAGATAGTTTTATATGTCAAGAGGACAGTGGGAGAATAAAAGATCATGAAATAGTTTCAAGAACTAATCAAGAATAAAACCTGTATTTCATCACTTGCACACGACTAGAGGTTTATAACCTATCGTGTTGACATTTCTGTGCCTATTCCAGTAAAGTTGGCTATACATTTGAGTTCTACATGTTCTCAATTGTTTGCATAACTACTTGGAAGCAATGGTAGGCCCTGTACTGCCAGGTGGCGAGAAGTTAAGATTGCACAAGTTCAATCCATATGAGTTTGGATTTGTCACTAACCTAGTCTTGTGATTATGGTTTTGACAAATTCACGTGGATAAGAACACATACACCATAAAATCTAAGGGTCATAAGGTTTCTCTCCGATTCATGAAAATGATGGTGAGGAAACACTTCCACCAAGTAGATTTTAAGTAAGATAGCAATTGTGAGCTTTGCATTCTCAAAGTCGTTAGTGGAGCGTGCGTGCTTAACCGGTACACTAACATGGACTTATGAGAAATGGAAAAAGTCTAAACAATCGAGACTATGATTACGACAACCCTTTTCATAGTTCTAAAATTGTTTAGACACACATGTGAGCTATCTAAGATAAGGTGTATGATTTTGATAAAGTCTTATCAAAGCAATCTCGTATTAGAAATCTGAACTTTGGTAAGAAAGTCAATAAAGTATTGATTTCTAGAAGTCCAGCTAATTTCTGGATACATGTCAAAGCTAGTGGGAGCATAAGTATTATGCTAAGTGGGAGCATAAGTATTATGCTAATAATCATCATGTTAGTGGGAGCATGATAATTATGATAAGTGTTGCAAGTTAGCAATGTTAGTTATAGAAAACAAAAGTTTCAATTGGAAAAAAGTTGTTTTGCTATAATTAAGGGAGAGGAAATTGTACTTCATTTCAATTCTAAAAGCTTAGATTGAGGTTTTAATCATCTTTAGTCAAGGATATATATATGGAGTTTGTGTTGGAATGGCTCAACATAAGGAAATTCTATATATGGTTCCATTATTAGCGTTCTAAAATTCGATTATGATTACGGCATCCCTTTTCATAATCTGAATTATAAGAACTTGGCAAATAGACATAGAAATATTATAGCAAAAAGACTGGTCTAGTATCATGTCTTTATGTGAGACATCATGAATCGTGTCCCATATGCTTCAGATATAGGATCGATTGCATGTGCTATAATATTCATCCTTTCTAAATTTTCCAAATGCTCTGGGCATTAAGGGGGAAAAGTCTAGAATTTGATATGACTAAAATGATTAAGCAATTGTCGAGGACAATCTACAGTTTACCAAAGATTGGTTCCTCAGGGACAGTTGGAAGTATAATGTTAATTTTGGAGAGGACCTTATTGACATATTCTGAAAAGAGGCAACTCTTGTTCAGAAGTGATAGTCAAAATGGGAATATGGAAATGTTTCATAGTTGGAAGTTATTCAATCTGTGTAAGATTAGAAAAACTAAATGCAAGAAGGATGTTTCCATGGAGTTGATCTCCATTGGAATACTCTGTAATGTCTGTGGACAAGTCTTTGTGACTTTGGGCATAAGCATTACAAGAGGATCAAGGCATATAAGTTTAAAATCTAACAGATTTCGGTAAATGATAGGAATTTGGAATTCTTACATTTTCGATAAGGATTTTGGGAATGTGAAAAGAGAATCATTGAAGTTATGTTCAATCGATCTAGTTCATAAAGTAAAGATCATAGACAAACATAGAGTGCTTACTTGGTGTATGGCAAAGCTATTGTTTAGAAAAAAACATAGTGTACATGTTTGGAGCATGGGACAACTAGTGTTTTTAATTCAAGTATAAAGTTGATAAAACCGAAATGATGAATAATGAGTAATCAGTATGGTGATAAATAAAAGTGTTCTATTTATATTCATAGGTTCTGATACCATACTAGATTCAATTATTCTTGTGTTTCATTTTGCATGTTTTGACTTCCAGAATAAACTAGGTCAATCTTCCCGAATGACTAAGTTATTCAAACCATCCACAGTCGGTCATATGTTGGAAGTAGATATGAATCAAGACTGTCATGAGTTGGCTTGTAGATGTCTAAGATGTTGGACATAGCAAAGAGGTGCTACAACACTCATGAGTGCTCATAAGTTCTGAGTATTGGATTCAACTCGCGCTCATTTGAATCACTTCATGGATTTTATCACGAGTGATCATGAGATGATAATATCTTATATTCTTCAAACCTAGAGATATGAGTTGTTACTATGAGTTGGTTGTACATTGATTGCACGAAAACGCATTGGTAACTCGATGTTATAAAACGTGCTTTTGTGTATGATTCAACAAGTAGTAGAACAAGCCATATGAGTCGAAGTTTATCCATTCCTTTTACCTTCAGGATAAAAGCGATATATGTGGGCCCCTCGATGATTTAGTGATGACAAATATAAGTGCTCGGCCGGGCCTGGACTGATTTCATTTGTTCAATTAGTCAGTCGTCATAAATCGGAAATCGGGAAACAACAAATGGACAGAGAGAATGATTTATAATCCATGTCTCAGTCCATATGATATCTAGAATGGAGGAATATATGATCCCTTATCTAATGGACAAGTCATTGACGAGATCAGAGTTCATTTACAACGTCAGAGTTCTACAACGGCTTAAAGAGCTACGATTGCCAGTTGGTTTTTGAAGTCATACTCAATAATAGTTTTAGACTTATCCAAGTGGAAGACTGTTGGATTTGTGTCTAAGTCCATAACTATATTTGGTATGTACTTGACCCGACTCGGCATGGTCCATTTGGGTTGCATGACATCGGGACAATTGGATAGACAAGATGAGGGAAAAAAGGGAGAGGATATACTTCATTTCAGTTCTAAAGGCTTAGATTGAGACCTTAATCATCCTTAGTCAAGAATATATATATGAATTTCATGTTGGATTGGTTAAACTTAAGGAAATTCTATATATTGCGTTCTCAAAATTCGATTATGATTACGGCATCCCTCTTCATAGTCAAATTTTGAAAACATGGCAAATAAAAATATTGTAGCAAAAGACTGGTCTAGAATCATGTCTTTATGTGAGACATCATGAATCGTGTACCATTTGCTTTGGGTACAGGATCGATTGCATGTGCTATAATATTTGTCATTTCTAAATTTTTCCAAATGCCCAGAGGCATTAAGAAGGGAAAAGGTCTAGAATTGGATATGACTAAAATGATTAAGCAATTGTCGAGGACAATCTGAGGTTTAGCAAATATTGGTTTCTCAGGGACAGTTGGAAGTATAGTGCTAATTTTGGAAGGACCATATTGACATATTCTGAAAAGAGGCATCTCTTATTCAGAAGTGATAGTCAAAATGAGAATATGGAGTTGTCTCCATAGGTGGAAGTTATCTGTGCAAGATTAGAAAACTTAATGCAAGAAGCATGTCCAAAGCAATGTACTTTTAATATGAGACTTAGTTTCCATGGAGTTGATCTCCATTGGAATACTTTATATGAGACTTTGTACATATTCATTACAGGAGGGTCAGTGCATATAAGTTTAAAATCTAAACAGATTTCGATAAATGATAGGAATTTGAAATTATCACATTTTTCGATAAGGATTTGGGAGTGTGAAATTAGAATCATTGAAATTATGTTCAATTGGTTTATTTCACAAAGTAAGGATCATAGACAAACATAGAGTGCATACTTGGTGTATGGCAAAGCTATTGTTTAAGAAAAACATAGTGTACATGCTTGGAGCATGGGACAACTAGTGTTTTTAATTCAAGTATAAAGTTGATAAAACCGAAACAATGAATAATGAGTAATTAGTATGGTGATAAATAAAAGTGTTTATTTATATTCATAGAGTTTGATACCATATTTGATTCATTTATTCTTGTGTTTCACTTTGCATGTTTTGACTTCCAGAATAACTAAGTCGCTCTTCCTAATTGATTAAGTTATTCAAACCATCCACAGTCGGTCATATGTTGGAAGTAGATATGAATCAAGACTGTCATGGGTTGGTTTGTAGAGGTCCAAGTTGGTGGACAAAGTGGTGCTACAACACTCATGAGTGCTCATAAGTTCTAAGTATTGGATTCAACCCACGCTCATTTGAATCACTTCATGGATTTTATCACGAGTGATCATGAGACGATAATATCTTATATTCTTAAAACCTAGAGATATGAGTTGTTACTATGAGTTGGTTATACATTGATTGCACGAAAACAAATTGGTAACTCGATGTTATAAAACGTGCCTTTGTGTATGATTCAACAAGTAGTAGAACAAGCCATATGAGTCGAAGTTTATCCATTCCTTTTACCTTCAGGATAAAAGCGATATCTGTGGGCCCCTCGATGATTTAGCGATGACACATGTGAGTGCTTGGCCAAGCCAGGACTGATTTGATTTGTTCAATCAGTCAGTCAACATAAATCGAATATCGGGAAACAACAAATGGACAGAGAGAATTATTATAATCCATGTCTCAGTCCATATGATATCTAGAATGGAGGAATATATGATCCCTTATCTAATGGACAAGTCATTGACAAGGTCAGAGTTCGACAGCGGCTTTAAGAGCTACGATTGCCAGTTAGGTTTTGAAGTCATACTCAATAATAGTTTTAGACTTATCCAAGTGGGAGACTGTTCGATTAATGTCTAAGTCCATAACTATATTTGGTATGTACTTGACCCGACCCGGCATGGTCCATTTGGGTTGCATTTCACCGGCACAATTTATATGGATAGTCTTTTGAGAATAGGATATTTATGATTTATATTAATATATTATAAGTTCTAATATATTAATATATAATCATATTATTTAATTAGTATTGATCAAGGATTAATTTATAATTAATTAAATGATCAAAAGGAACTAATTAAATATGGACTCTTAGATATATATGTGTAGTGGGCCAAGTTTATTTAGGTTGGGCTAAGCTTTCATGGATAGTCCATGAAGCTTTAACCCATGGATCCTATGGAAATGAAAGGTCATGGGTATTAGGGTTTAACCCTAAACCTCCACACTATATAAAGAGTCCAATGGTGCATAAAATTGGTGCTAAGAAAATGACTAGTTCATAGTAGTGAGGGCATAACCGATTTTATGAGATGTAAACCAAGTATCTTTATTCCTTAGTTATTCCAAATGTTCCTGGTGTTGTGTGAACCATTTGAGGTTTCACACTTGGGGCACTCGGCTCTTAAGCATCAAGGAATCAAGCTACATAAAAAGGTATATCTTCTAACTTGTTTTATTACCCAAGTATCAAAGATTGTATGCTAGATAGGGTAATACCTTGGAATAATCATATTTGCATGTATAATAGATAAAACATAGATCCAAGGTATTTAGGGTTGCATGTACACTTAGGAGTGTTCGAATGCTCAAAAACCAACAGGGGGTTCGGTAAAACTCCCCAGCATAAGAAACACGTCTTCTTGGTGCTGATAGCAGAAGTTGGGGAACCAGGTTGGAGTTCTAGTCATGAATTGAGTTCAGTTCGAGTATTCGATTGAGGGTGTGCTCGACTCTGAAGGTTTTTGGATTGATAGATTGAGGGTTTTGTTAGCTGTCCGGGGCTCGACAGTACATTCTGCACGGGTGTGCAGGTTATTTAGCGTATGTGGTAGATACGCGGGTCAGGGAACAGACCACGGTTTTCCGAGAAGGTGGGCGATCGACATGAGACCTAGGGTTAGGCTAGGGTTAGAGTCCACGTAATGGATCAGGAGTTCGGAACCCCAAGTGGGAGAGAACAGTGCGCATGAGAGAGATCACCAGGATCGGTGGTCTAGGGAGATGCTCAACAGGTTAGAGCGGTCCAGATAGACTGAAGGCTGGTGGGGCGTACCAATCAGGCTGAAGGCTCGGGGAACGGTCCGGACAGGCTGAAGGCCCATAAAGGCGGTCAAGACATAATGAAGGTTCCGAGAGTGGTCTAGGTAGACTGAAGGCCTGGTGAGGCGGTCCAGTCATGCTGAAGACTCTGGGCGCGTGTGTTTGTAGATCTATGTGCAGGTATTGAGTATGCTGCTATGTTATAGCAATCAGTAGGTCTGTCCCCAAGTATTGAACATGCTGATGGAGTATGCTGAAGACTTTGCATGGGTTTTGTTGGTGTCATGATTAGGTTCTGAGTTTATATGTGTGTTACGGGGTAGCAACTTGTTCTGCAAGTGGATAGTATAGGGTGAGGTTTCAGCAGTGTGACGCTTGTTAGAGTGGTAAATGACATTGATTAGGTTTCTTGGGTAATGGACGAGATGAGTATCTCCAGGACGGAGTGCTGGACATCTAAAGTGTCGACGGCGATGTCGATGGGTTATCGGGAGCATTCTAGTCATGAGCTGAGGGTCGGAGAGGGCATACCTGTAACAAACTGTTATTTCAAACCTATGTAGTAATGTTGGTCAATTTGTAGTTCTTTTTAAAATAATAAAGGGAAATTTCACCATACTGTGTATATTTACATAATTGACCCTCAAAAATAAAGTATTAAACAATCTCGATTGGGATTAACCAAGTGGTAGAGATTGTAACAAGGTTTCCAAAAATATAAAGAACACTAAAATCCGAGTTATAACGAAGAAGTTATGACCAATTGAAGATCCGCGACAAAACCGGCAAAACATTGTTCAGTGAAAAAACTGAATTTCCAATAAAAGGCTTTTTAGCCTTAACAATCTAAATGAAAGTTGTAGTTTATGTTAAACCGAGAACTTTCATAAAAAGAACGTCAAAATCTGACTTCGTATGAAGAAGTTATGATTTTTCTAAGTTTCAGTATAGCAGTATACAGCTAAAAACTCGAAATAATGATCGAGTGATTTTTAGCCGACACAACCTAAACGAGAATTGAAGGTCTTGTCAATAGTGGTACAACGGTAAAAAGACAGACAAAAACGGACGTCGGATGAAGAAGTTATGAATTTTTAACGGATTTCCTGTCCCGGTCTGTTAAAAATAATAATATTAAAATTAAATTCAAAATTAGCCGAAGAAGTCTAAACGAAAGTCGTAGAGTATAATTTTACCTACGCGTGCATATAAAGAACGTCGAAAACGGAGCTCGTATGCGAAAGTTATGATTTTCACAAGTTTTTGGCACAAAAATCGAGGAATATTGAAAACCGGGCAATTTTGCATGGTGTACCTTCGGCCACGTCACCTCAAATGCGAGGCCTCCCCATGTTTGCTCGAGGTTGTGCGTGTCACCTTCTGATTGGACCGAGGCCGAGGTCCAGTAGCCAGCCGACACCCTCGCAGGACCACACCCCTCGGGCACGAGCCTTCTTCCAATTGGACCGAAGTTCGGTCCACTCCTGGTCCGACACACCGAGCCAGCTGTCCGAAGCGAGCCTCTTCCCTTCGCCACCTGTCCGAACACGCGTCAGCCTCCGACAGCTTCGGATCCGAGGCTTCGGCCTATATAAGGCATGCGAGACCTTCCAGAAATTTTACACTTTTCACCCCATTTTCCATTTCTTTTCACTCCTTTCACTTCCACAAACTCACATACAACCCCTAAAGCCCTGGTATCAAGTCTAAAACCCTAAGCAAGCCTCTAAGCCCCGAGATTCCCGAGAAAAACAACTTTCTCTAGTCGAAACTCTGCTCGATCTAAGCCGGTTTTTTGTCAAATAAACTCCTTTCCGGGAAACGAAACGCTGTCCAAATCACCACCTATCAAGTGAGTTCATACCCCCGTATTTTCATAATTTCTACTGTTTTAAGGGGGGATACAAGTATAACACAAGAACTTTGTGTTATAAATACATGATTTCAAATCATGATAAAACGACATTAAATCATCAAAATATACTCAAAACATTAAACTCTTTTGTAAACTTATATTTTTCCCCAAAATTCATATTTGTATATATATATATATATATATATATATATATATATATATGTATATATATATAAATAAGATTCAAAAGGCGTAGGACTGATAACTCATTCTGGGTCATTTTCCTTGTTTGGATGTGGGCTTATAGTACTGGTTATTTGTCCAAGTGTCGTTCAAATTTTACTTATATATTGAATTGTATATGTAGATAAATATAAAAGTTATTTCATCAGTTTAAATACCTTTCTAACATGTTGAGCAAGGGGTTACATGCAAAAAAAATTAAATACCGATTCAGAAAGTACATATAAATTATAATAGGTATAATTTATGATACATAGAACAATAATTCATGATTCAAGTATACTAGGATACACTGTTTTACAAGAAACAAGGGTTTTGATTCAAAACAAATCAAGGGTTTACAATTGTCAAATACATGTTCGGAATACTAATTCAAGAACATACTATCAATCATTTATTTCAGAATGATTGGGTTTTCATGACTAATATACATGTAACGTTTATATGCTTTTTATGAGTCATTCAATTCAGGTTGTTTAACTCATTTAGACAACCAAGGTAAAGTCCTGACTTTATAACCAGAATCTCCAGCCAGTGGATCGAAACAAGTTGTGTGTAGATCTATATTGGGATTGACAACTCCACACTCAGGCTGCTAGCTATAGTCAGGCATACACCCAATGAGTGGCAATTGTTATCAACAGTTTAAACGCCTACAAGCGTTTGTTTCAGGCCATCCAGTCATAGTATGGTTATAAGAACTCATTAAAAAGATATTAACAATACGTTAGTGTATAACCAACTAAACGAAAGTACACCTTCAAAGTACCAGTTTACAGAATACAAACTACAATGGTTCAATACAGTTTTTAATAATAGCTGGTGAAGCCAGGTACACTCTCAGTCACAAGTTTTACAAATACAGAACATTGGTTTACAAATAGGACGCTTTTATGGGAATAAAACTACTTTTCATATACAACAGAAAATACAGGATTTTCTGGAACATTTTACATATGCAAGATACAAAGACACCCTTTTAAACATAAACACTTATGCACTCACTCAACTTTATGTTGATACTCCCTTTTCAAATTACTTGTATTCTCAGGGAAACAATAAACAGGTACCCCCGAGCTTTTTGAGAAGATGGAGCTACTTTGAGTCATATCTTCTTCTTTTGTATAACTATTTTGGTTTCAATATACAATGATTGAACACATGTAAATACTTATACTTTTTAAATACAATGGTTGTTTGTACTTTGATTACTATGATGCATGTGTTGGGATACTACAAATAAAGTCCTCCACCCCCGGACGTTTCTGCCGTTTGGTTTGGGGGTGTGACAATACCAGACTCATGTTGTGGGCTCAGATTCAATCTAGACCTATGCTGAGGACCATGTAAGGGTATTACAGTCATAGGTTGTGGGCATAGAGATTGTGTTGATTATGTCTTTTGTAGGAGCACGTTCGGGTTAGATTTTTTTCTCCTGATCGTCTATGGCGACACATTATATGTGGGAAGGGTTGAGGCGGTCCTTCTCTATGCAGTAGTCCAAGATACCCAATGCGGGCCGACTGAAAGTCGTAGGCACGGAGGCTCAAGAGGAGCGGCAGGATTGAGGCGATATGCGAACAAACCCTGGGAGTTTCAACTCGATGGTTGAATTGATTCGACATGTTGGTAGTTCAATCTAGGGTATTCCATCCCGAGGATGACCGGACCCTATGATCATTTGGACTTGGCATATTGGTATTCCCACCCGAAGGGTGGTATGGGATAGATATGAGTGCCCTGCTGGTGGGCCAGTAGTGGTTGGTATGTTGTTGTTGGTAATCGCTTGTGGGGCTGTATTCTATGGATGTGGTGGACGACAAGGAGCGACATGTTAGATGATCGTCGGTATTGTGTGGACATTTTATCTGGATGGGCTATTAGGTGGCATGTTGTGCTTGATCGGGCTGAGGTGGTCTTGCTCTATGTAGTAGGCCAAGGTACCCGGTACGGGCTAACGGTAGGTCGTAGGCATAGGGGTTCAGTAGAATGTGATCCATGGTTCTACATTCGGGTAGGAATCTTAGAATCCCGAGGTTGAATAGTCCGTTAGTAATGTTGGGAAGAGAATTAGCGATGCTTAGTATGAGTGGTCTGTTAGGGAGCCAGACCGAATCCATGTTCCAGATTGCGAGTTAGGTAGAGTAAGGTTGTGTTAGATGACATTCAGGTCGATGAGCACCTGAATGATGCTAAGAGACCGTGGCCATTCTGGGGAAGAGGGTGACGGTTCTATGGAACAAAGAGGTACTTTTGGTAAAGGTACGGAAGAAACACCGAACAGGGTCTATGTGAACGTGGGCGCCTGAGGCGGACTTCGAGGATGAAGTCTAGTTCAAGTGGGGGAGAATTGTAACGCCCCGATTCTCGAATATCAATTTATTCCCTTTGGAACCGAGGCAAGGTTACGCCTATAAAACACTCGATTGGATGAGACGCCTAGCGATGGGTGAGAAAATTTTCAAACACGATGGTGAGATTCATGAGATATTTATTGTGGCTCAGGCTATAGATGAGGATGTCGTCGTAGAAACAAGAACTAAGCATTGAAGATTGGAACAAAATCAGTCGTTCATGGCTATTTGGAAGGTGGATGGGGGCGTTGGTGAACCCAAAGGGAATAATATGAAATTTGCAATTTGGTGATAACTTGGCCGAAGGTCTATTTTGGAGAAGTAACGAGAACCATATAATTCGTCAATAATCGCTATAGGGAAGCGGTACTGAATGTTGACGAAGTTATGGGCATGATAGTTCTTATTGAATCACTATGTACCATATTTCTTCTTAATGAGGATAACATGTTTGAATATTGGTTGGTACTCGGTGGATAATGTCGTCTTTAATCATGTAATGTATCAAGTCATTCATAATAGTTTTTTTGGATGTGTAGGTAATGGTAGTGTTTCACATTAACGAGGCAGTATTAGGGAGGATGCGAATATGATGGTGGTGACATCTGGAGGTGGCAGGCCAGTGGGGTAATGAAAAAGGAAGTGAGTTGTTTGAGTAAGGCAACAATATCAGGGATATAAGTGTGGGTGAGCATTAGGTTAATTTGGTCAAGGATAATCGCATAAAAGGCGATTACTGAGTGGGATGGTAAGAGGTGAAAAATGATGCTTGGGGTTGATGTACTAGAGGCTGGTTCTCAACAAAGCATCATATATTTAAAGTCATATGTGAAGGTTAGTTCCAAAATGGAGAAGTCGTGTAACGACCCAATTTTCAAAAGAAAATTTTCATTTTCAAATAGTCAAAAACACTTTCCATAAACCATAAAATCTCAATACATTTGTTTCAAATTCTTAACAATAACAATATTATTTCAAACTGTAACGCCCCGATTCTCGAATATCAATTTATGGTGATAAATTCTCATGGATTCAAGGTCTACTCGACGAGTTGGTTGCCTGAACCACTCCCAATGCTTGATTGTCAGTTGTCTCTTTTGGTTTTGAACCACTCCCACCAGTCTCCGAAGATTTACCAATCACAATTCCTTTCGAAATTGGTCTTGCAATTGGCATTGTTGTTACCACTGTTGAAGTCACCTGCTCAGCAGAAACAATTATTGGTTTTGTTGTAGGGATTTTCGAAGAAAAGACTTTTCCCACAACTTTCGCATCTTCTCCACTAGTCTTCGACTCACTAGTTTTTCTTTCTCCCCCTTGCACCACTGTGAAAACAGGTGGGGCATTTGTGGTTGGAAGAAGACTTGATATGCGAAAGAGAGGAGCAAGTTGCTTGTTGAGAATGGCTTCGAATTGGATAAACTTCTGAGATAAAAATTCAGAAGTAATCAATGGAGAAGAAACCGGCTTATCAGAAATCTCTTTTAACTCCTTAAGCAACTTAAGCACTTCGTCAAAGCTTGCACTTTCGGATGTTGAAAGTTGAGTAATTTGAGGACTCAAATTTTCATACAACTTAACAAATCGAGTGATTGCGTCATAAATGATATCAACCTTTTGATGCAATGATGCATAGTCATGTTGAACAGTTGCTATTTCTCTTTTCATATCTTCACGAAGTTCGTGAATTTGCAAGTTAACATCCTCTCGAACTTTCTTCACATCTTGAATAAAAATAACATTTCGTTCCTTTGCAACATTCTTCAATTCTTTCAGATTACCAGCAAACTTCGAACTTTGAGAATTGATCCGAATTTCATTGTTTTGATCATTATGATCAATCTTCTCCAAGACTTGAGATTCAGAATCTTTAAGCATCCCCGATACTTTACTTATGATTCTGGATTCAAACACCTTCAGCAATGAATCAACTTCAACACTTGAAACAGACGAACCAACCCCTAGATCTGCTTGAGATTGAATGACTGAATTCAACTTTTGATTTAAAATCTTAAACTGCTTCATGGTCATCAGCATGTGATCTGGAAACTGCTCTTCTTCTTCATGAAACTCCAAGTCGTCAAACATACCGCCAAACCCCTCATTATCAGTCTCTGTCTCCATACAAACAGTTTCTTGAGTAGGTGAAGTTGTTTTGGGTGGCTCAGTAGATTGAAAAGAAAAAATAGAAGTAAAGGGTTGATAAAAAATGTGTTCGAATGTTGGGGAATTTGTTGTTGAAGTAAGAGGAGTAGAAGATAACGGTAAAGAAACAGTACTTGCAAAAGGAGCAGAAGTAGATGGACCTGTAGCTTCATTCTTTGAACCTCCTTCACCCATATTGACATTTGCATCCGTATCAGATACGTGTGCAGGATGCCTGAAGTTCGAACCTCCTCAGGAACTGATTTGGCAATCGAATCTTCCGGTGGTATGACAACTGTCTTCTCAGGAGTGAAACTTTCGATGATAAGAGTAAACTCTGGAGTTTTAGGAATTCTTTCACTATCATCATCTGTTGACTCGGTAGAGATTACAAGTTTTCGAGTCTTCTTCTTCTTTTTCTTTGACAAATGCTTTGCCATGTCTTCAGCCCTTCGTTTCTTGGACACCGGTGAAACAGGTGCAGGCACTTCTCTAATTAGAATCCCTTGATGAGTTATTTGAGGTTTTCAAACCACTTTGTGCGTTGGAGACTTGGACTTCATTTTAATTCTTCGAAACATGCCAGTCTTCGAAGGAAGGACTACATGTTCTCGTGTTTCTTCAATAATGGGCTCAATTACTGGAGTCTCAGCAACAGTCACTTCAACTGTTTCAGGCTTCTTCTTTGGAGATTTCGAAGATCTGGACTCAGTTTCATGCTTTCTCGACTTCTTGGTTTTCTTATCATCTCCTCCCAGTAAAACACCAGTTTTAATTGAAGAATCAATTGTCGTCAAATAGGCTACCAATACAGGGTTCGAAGAATCAACTCTTTTAAGCATCACATCTGGAATACGAGCAACTGTAGGAAAAACATCAGCATTATCTATAACCTCCTTCGGATAGTGGTAAGATTGAAAAACTGCTTTGTCTTCATCAGTGGGTACCAAAATCCCTTCCTTATTGTAAAAGTGTTGCAGAATCAAACTCCAGTATCTTGCACACGAAATACCATCAATAGCATTCGTGTGTTCTACACCCTTTTGAAATTCCTTCCACAACAGTGTAGAATAATCTACTTGAAGATCATAGTAGATTCCAGCAACCATGGCATAAACCTCCATTCTTCCTTTATCAAGGCCAGCTGATCTCCCAGTCAAACAGCGTAGAAAAATACCAAATAAGAAATTCCAGATTCTTGGAAGACCAGATTTCTTAAAATCACTAATCTTGGACAATGGTGGCTGATATCCCATCTCATTAAACATGTGAACGATTTGTGGAAAAGTAAATGAAACATATGGAGGCAAATTCGGAATATCAAGAATTTGGCAAAATAGTTTCTTGGTTAGCCTGACCTTTTTGTCGTTCACCAGATGAAAAGTAATCGTATCAGTTGCTTAGTTATATGTTGCAGTTGATCCTGTTTGAGAAAGCCAGGACAATGGAACAGAGAAAGAGTTGAACATCGCTTTGGCCAAAACCGAGTTCTTCAAAGCAACTATGAGCATCTTTAATTCTTCCGGGTACTGAAAAACGTCACCCTCCAAGTAGTATTTTGTTGCTTGAATCTTCATTATTGGTAATGAAGAAGTATCTTCAGTGGTATGAGAATCAACATGAGCAGAAGTCGCCATTGTTAGGGTTTGAAGATGATGATGAACAGAGAATTTTGGGAAATTTGCTTTTTGATCGCGTAAACTGACAATGAACCCTTGGAATTCCCTTTTATATGTAACCCTTAAATTTGAATTTGAAGCGGGATATGTATTTAATGATATCCAACGTGGCACCTTGAAAACCGGACCATTACTACATAAAAGTAGCCATGCGTCAAAAAGTAGCTGTCATATCGCCTTGAGAAACGGACAGAATACCATACGTCATTTATAAACAGCCTGTCTTGTAATTCCCAAGAAAATTGTAACCGTCAGAACCCTTCGAATGGAAGCAAGGCTCTTTCACTTTTGGGATGAAAAGCGAAGTCATACGCCAGAAGTTCGAAATCATCAGCCTGAGTTGGTATTACTCAGAACCTCAAGGATTTCGTGAGTGTTGTGTTCCAAAGAATAGAGACGAGAAACAAATATAATAAATATATGGGATATTGTGATGTCAAACCATTGACACAAAAGCAGATGAAATCCCGGGCAAAGATTACTTCATTAATCATTAAGAGAAATAATCAATAGCTTGTATGGGTTCCCGTGAATTACAATCGAATACTTGTTGATAAGTATCAAAGGGCTTCTTTTATAATGCTTCGAGGATGGTTTAAGATTTCGTTACATGTCATCCTAAACATAAGGTGAGAAATTGTAACAAAAATTACTTGTTTGACTAGTGTAGTCAGTGACAAGTTGGCTTTGAAAAATTTTGAAATGACTAGGACATTCGAATGAAACTCACACGGAAATCATATTCAAGAAAAAATTTATATGCTGGATCTTGTTAGGTAACAAACATCGTGGGTTTCGAATATTTGATCAAGACCACTCATTCGAAATGAATATGATTTGGAGTTTCGAATTTTGGTACAGAAACAAAAGTTTCGTGAAAACCCGGAACTTAGTTCCCCGTCAATTCCTTAAAAGTTAATGAAAATTAGGTTTCACTTTCATCACGGTCTCATGATGTCAGATCATAAACACAGAGTTTTGATATATCTAAGTCTCGATGGGTTTGATCAGAGACCTCTCGGACATATGTCTTCATGTGTGATCGTGAAAGAATTTTATGGATGAAAAAGATTGATGTAAGACACAAAAAGTACCTCTGTTGTGTTTGGACCAAACAGTAAACTCTTAACTCATTTTGAGAAGAGTAAGGTAGCCCAAAGACTAATATGAATATAAGCCTGATTGGGAAGAAATCTTCATATGAATAATTTCATTAAGGCTTTCTAACACACACATTGAGTCATGGAGGCTTTGGTCAACATACAGCAGCATGCTTCTAGGGACATCCTAACTAGTTCGAATGATGAAAAATTTATCGATTCATACGAAAAATGTACCGTACTCGAGTACTGCAAGCATAATATCCACTGTAGCTTCATGAGAATCTGCAACAAAATACTAAAATGAAATAGGAATCAAAATATTTTTGATGTTTTGATTTTTCGAAAATAAAGACAGAACAAACGAAAATCTTTTTGAATTTTTAAATTTTTCGAAAATTAAATGACAAATTAAACGAAAATCTTTTTGAATTTTGGAATTTTCTAAAAATTAAATGACAAAACAAACGAAAATCTTTTTGGATTTTGGAATTTTCTGAAAATTAAATGACAAAACAAACGAAAATCTTTTTGGATTTTGGAATTTTCGAAAATTGAAATAGTACTTGATGCAAATATGCAAAATTTTATCATCCCCTTATAAGTAACAAATGTACGAATGCGAAGAGGTCGAAGCGTTGACTATGAACAGTAACAAATGTGCGAATTCGAAGGGGTCGAAGCGTTGACTATGAACAGTAACCTCTGAATCAACCCTTAGAATAAGTAACAAATGTGCGAATTCGAAGGGGTCGAAGCGTTGACTATGAACAGTAACCTCTGAATCAACCCTTAGAATAAGTAACAAATGTGCGAATTCGAAGGGGTCGAAGCGTTGACTATGAACAGTAACCTCTGAATGCTGAATGATTTTGCATTATCTTTTAGTCAGCGCCTCTGAATCATTCCTTATCATGCATCATTCTTCCTTTTCGCATGGAACATAATTTCCATCGATCATACCAAGTCCTTCTATAATCTTCACAAGGGATTTTTCATCCAAAGCTTTCGTGAAAATGTCAGCTAACTGATCAGTTGTTTTCACGAAATGTACTTCAATATTTCCATCTTCCACGCGATCTTTGATGAAATGATAACGAAGAGCTATATGTTTAGTCTTCAAATGCTGCACAGGGTTATGACAAATTCTTATCGCACTTTGAGAATCACAATATAATGGAATCTTTTTCATATTAATTGCATAATCACGCAATTGACTTTGGATCCATATTATTTGTGAAGTGCAAGCAGCAGCAGCCACATATTCTGCTTCAGCTGTTGAAATTGATACGCATGTTTGCTTTTTCGACTGCCAGCTCACCAATTTGCCATCAAGAAATTGACATCCACCACTTGTGCTTTTTCGATCAAGATTACAACCACCCATGTCTGCTTCCGAATATGCTTGTACAAAGAACCTAGTGTTCGAAGGATACCACAATCCTAACGAAATTGTTCCTTTAAGATAACGAAAGATATTATTCATAGCAATGAGATGTGGTTCTCGTGGATTAGACTGATACCTAGCACAATTACACACAGAAAACATGATATCAAGTCTACTAGTTGTAAGATAAAGTAATGAACCAATCATGCTCCTATATAAAGTTATGTCAACGGCAGGTTTATCTAACGAAGATGTAAGCTTTATGCCTGTTGCCATTGGAACTCGTAACTTCGTGCTATTCGTCAATCCAAACTTTTCCAACAGATTCTTCGTATATTTTTCTTGATTAATAAAAATTCCTTTTCTGTTTTGACGAATATTCAAACCAAGAAAATTATTGATTTTTCCCATCATGCTCATTTCGAACTTACTTTTCATCAAATCTTCGAATTCTCTAGACAAAGCAGGGTCAGTCGAGCCAAAAATAATATCATCAACATAAATTTGAACATGCATTAGATGATTCCCCACTTTCTTTCGAAATAATGTGGGATCAACTGATCCTTGTTTAAATTTAGATTGTTTCAAAAATGAGGTAAGAGTTGCATACCATGCTCGTGGTGCTTGTTTCAAACCATAAACTGCCTTATCTAAATATATAAACATGATTTGGAAATTCTTCGTTAATAAAACGTGGGGGTTGTTCCACAAAACAGTTTCTTCAAGCTCTCCATTTAGAAATGCACATTTCACGTCCATTTGATAAACATCAAAATCTTTGTGAGCTGCATAAGCCAGAAATATAGGAACCGCCTCGAGTCTTGCGACAGGGGCAAAAGTTTCTTCATAGTCGATTCCTTCTTGTTGTGAATATCCTTTAACAACAAGTCTGGCTTTGTTTCGAACAATATTTCCATCTTTGTCGGTTTTATTTTTGAAAATCCATTTTAACCCGACAATCGAAACATTTTCAAGTTTAGGAATTAACCTCCAAACCTTGTTTCGTTCAAATTCAGACAATTCAGATTGCATTACAACAACCCAATCTGAGTGTTCCATTGCAATCTTAACTGTTTTTGGTTCAATCTTAGAAATGAAAACATTGAACATGCAAAATTCTTGATGAGTATTCAATACCTCATTCTTTGCACGAATTTGAGCTCTTGTTAAAACTCCCTCTTGTGGATTCCCAATTACTTGATCCTTCGGATGATCTTTTGTCCACTTTTCCATTGGCGGATATGCTGGATCAAATTCCAAAGGTGCATCTTCGTATATATCATCGTTTTCTGAGCCTACAATCGAACAAGCATCATCAAAATCATTATTATCTTCAATATTTTCTGAATGCTCCCCCTCAACATCATCATTCATCCTTTCTTTTTCCCCCTCGAAAGAATGTTGTTCGTCATCTAATGTATTCGAATCCAAGTGCTCCCCCTCCACTGGATTGTTTTGCATACTTTCGCCATTTTCTGGAGAATTTAATGTTGAAGTATCATTATGCTTTGTTAGTTCAGAGATATGATTATCACTTGCATTGATTTCAGCATCAACAGCATGATCTGAAATTCCAAAAATTAAATCATAATCAATATCTAATGTTTGTGAGGATTCAGATTCATCTTGTATGTTTTTCAGAATTGGATGATTTTCAAACTGAGTTGTTGTTTGTTTAATGTAGTAATCATCAAATGTAAGATTAAAAGTTTCTTCAACTTTTCGTGTTCTTTTATTCAATTCACGATATGCAACTGAATTATGCGAATATCCCAAGAAAATCCCTTCATCTGCTTTTGCTTGAAATTTCGTAAGATTATCCTTGAGATTCATAATGAAGCACCTGCATCCGAAAACATGAAAGAAATTTACATTAGGTTTTCGATTGTTGAGAATTTCATATGGAGTAATGTTGAAACGACGATGAATAAACGATCTGTTTTGAGTGAAACATGCGGTTGATACTGCTTCAGCCCAAAGATATTGTGGAAGATTTGCATATGCCAACATAGTCCTTGCCGCTTCGCATAGAGACCTATTTCTTTGTTCAACAACACCGTTTTGTTGTGGTGTGTATGGAGATGAAAAATTATGCGAAATCCCTTTGTCCACCAAAAATGAATCAAGAACATTGTTCTTAAATTCAGTTCCATGATCACTCTTAATTTTTCGAACAATCTTCTTCAATGTTGTTTCCATCTTTTTGATAAAGTCAATCATGATTTGTGCAACTTCAGATTTAAGCCTGAGAAAATAAACCCATGTAAATCTGGAAAAATCATCAACAATCACTAAAATGTACCTTTTCTTGTTGAGAGTTGAAACAGTCGAAGGACCACACAAATCAATATGTAAGAGCTCCAGAGGTGCAACTGTTTTCGAATCAATCGTAATTGGATGACCTTGTTTATGTTGCTTGCCAACTTCACAAGCTGCACATAAAGAATCATTGTCAAATTTAAGTACAGGTAAACCTCTTACCAGATCTTGTACCACAAGTTTATTGATGTTTCGAAAATTGAGATGAGAAAGTCTTCGATGCCAAAGCCAACTTAAGTCTGATGTTGCCTTCGAAAGAAGACATATAGCAGGTTTCCCTACTATCGGATTGATGTCCAAAGTGAACATGTCACCTTTCCTTTTCGATTTCAGTAACACCTCTTTTATTGACATTCGAAATAATACTTCCTTCTTCGTTAAAAAGAACTTGATTGCCAGTGCCCACAACAAGTTGAGAAACACTTATCAAGTTATGTTGAAGACCTTCAACATATGCCACCCGATTCACTGTGAATTGACCATTCGTGATCTTCCCATATCCTTTGACTTGACATTTTTGATTGTTCCCAAATTTCACTACTCCAGCATTTTTGAGACTTCAAAAATCTCGTAAATTCTCCTTCTTCCCAGTCATGTGACGAGAGCAACCACTATCGATGTACCACTTGTTATCATATTGCTCATCACATAGTACCTACATTCAATGGAAAAATTTAGGTACCCAAGGCTTTTTGGGTCCTTGGAAACTAGATTTCAATTTCGAATGTAATGAAGAACTTTTAACCCAATCACAAACTTTTGTTTTGAGACTATCAATTAAGTTCACTTCTTCATTTAAAGGAACCAAAACATAAGTTTTTGATGGTTTCGAATGTTCACTGACATTACCCTTCGAAGTCTGAGTTTGTGAATGAACATTCTTTGCTTTTATAACTGGTTTCCATGCTTTGACTGATATGTTCGAATCCTTAGACGATGAACTGCCATTTGATGAATTATTCACATACTTTTCATACGCTTCGTGAATTTGCTCCTTTGAAAATGTATTTGACTGATACATCTTTCCTTTTCCTTCAAGCCAATGATCAATGTTCTTCCTTGACGTTATTCCTTTTTCTCGTGAAGTTTTCATAGTTTCTTTCTTCGTTTGATTTGGAAAATTTGGATTTATAGGAACAAAATCAACTTTTGGTTTTGTTATAAAAGATTTAGCATATGATGTATCAACTGTTGATTTAAAATGTTGACGTCGAAAGAATTTTTGATTTGGTTTTGAGTTATTTGAAAATTTTCTTGGAATATTAGTTTCTGAAACTTTCGAAAACCTTGGTTGTTTATTCACTTCAGACTTTGAATGATTTGATTTATATGAATGTTGCGGTTTTGTTGAAAAAGATGAATTTTTAGCTTTGAAAACATTTTTGGGTGATTGTGATTCAGACATCTTTTGAGACTCAACATTTTGCCAAAATACTTTCTTTCTTGCTTGTCTTTTTGAAATGTTGTTTTCCTTCGAAAATTTGTCAATTTGATCTTTGAATTCCTTGGAGTTCAATTTCTGATTTTTCAACCCATTTTCTTTGTGGTTTTTGACGTTGGAAAACATACGAATTCTTTGTTAAGTTGTTTTCAACTGTGCTTTGATTTGCGAAAAAACCTTCATCAGTTGTTTTTGAATTATCCTTTTCAACTAACTTCTTTAATTCTGGTTTGATTTTCTCAACATTTCCAGTAGTTACGAAAACTTGATTTGGAAAAATGACATTATCTGTACATTTGAAATTTGGATAAACCACTAAATTCGTTTCATGATAGTGTTCACCTTTTTCATTCATCACTTTTTCGAACTTTTGTGTATCACCATACACCTGATCAACCACAATTCGAGGACTTTCTTCTTCCTTTGAAGATTTCTTTTCCTTCGAAATGTTCACTTCATCTTCATCATCACTATCATCAGTTTGGCTGTCTTTGAGATCCACGAAGTTCATATCATAAACTTTCGAAGTTGAGGGTATATCAGTTTCATTTTCAACCATCAAATCCTTAACTTTTTCTTTTCCTTTAGATGTTGAAGCAACATTAACAACAGACAACTGAGAACAATCAACATCTTCAAGTTCACTAATTTCACTAATATTGTTAGAATTATCTTCAATATCAGCAAAATTAGTTTGAGAATCAGATGTTGAATTCTCAGTCTTTTTCAAAATTTGAATTTGTTCAGATTTAGTCAAAGTATCATTCACTGTGTTAACTAATTCATTCGCATCAAGACATTCATCAATTTTGACAGTTCCATATTTATATCTATCATCAGGGACTCTGTCAAAATCAGCTATTATTTGCTCACAATCATACGGAATATTATCTACCTTGGCTCTTTCGAATGCTAGGAAAGGTAGTAATTTTCTATGTTGCTCTTTACTTATATCACATTAATGATGTAAATTAGTTAATTTGCTATAAAGTCATTTAGCAGAATTACAATAGATGTTTCTTTGTGCTAGCAAAAGTTTAACATCACTCGATAACCTATCCCTATCACACATTATATTTGTCATTTGTAATTCCAAACATTCAATTTTGCTTATTTTCATGTCTAATCTCTTTTTGACCTCTAACAACTCCATTGACAACTTGTTGGCCTCATTGCTAGCAGACACAATAATTGAATCAAAATAAGTAACCGTCTCATCAAAAGAAATTAGTTCAGAATCATAAGCATGTGTAGGAATATTAAAAGATTCGAGAATTTTACGTACCTTTGTTGTCATTTGAGATTTGCCAGCTGCTTTGGATACGAAGCATCGTCCCCTCACTTTGAATTCCTCATCATCTGAGTCCTTCTCCATTTTCGCATACAACGCCCCATGCGTTGGATTCCTCATTTCCTCATTGTCTGACCCGGATGACCAGATTTGATAAGTTCCATCTTCATCCTCATGCTCACCCTTTGCAACCAATGACAAATTCTTTGCTTTAGCACGAACCACCTCAAGCTTTTCTGCATAATATGCCTCATCTTTGACTTTATTCTTCCTCTCATCCTTCTTTCGAAGCATACAGTCATTTGCAAGATGATTCGCACCATTGCAATAATGATAATCTATTCCTGCATCACCTTTCAGCTTCTTCTCACCCTTTCCATCAGCTATCTTCGAATCTTGCTTCTCAACTTTCTTTTTCTCCTCAACAACATTTTTACTCACCGAATTTCCTTTCACCTCAGCAAGCTTAGTCTTCGAATTGAACGACTTTTTGAAAAATTTCTTGACACGATTATTCGAGTAAAATGCTATTGCTTCATCATCCGAATTCATGATGAATCCTTCTTCTTCCTCAGAATCACCATTTTCAGCTTCTTTCTCATAAATCTTTGATACAAGAGCTAATGGACCTCCCAAATTCAACTTCGGTTCCTCAGCAATTTCATTTACCTCAATTTCGTGTGTTTTCAATTGATTATACAAATCATTTAGAGTTGATGTATCAAAACTTTGCTGATTCTTCACCATCATACTCACACTTCTCCATTCTTTTCGTAGCCCCATTACAAAAATGAGATTGAATTCCATTGAAGTTCTGGTAATTCCATAGCGATTGCACCGATAGATTAACTCGTTCAGACGATCATAGTAAACTTCAATTGTTTCTCTTTCTTTTTGTTTGAAATCTTTCAGAGCATTAGTTTAAGCGAACTAGAAATTTGTAGGATTTCTAGACTTAAACTTAGAATGCTAAGTGATAATTGTGAGATGAGTGTCTACCATATTTTAGACACGAGCACTAGTTTATTTTAGGAAATATGCCTAAAATGCTTTTATGTGATAAATGTTATATGTTTGCCATATATGATATAAATTGTTTGGATCTATGCTCTGTTGCCGATCGGATCTGGAAACCTAATGTGTGTACGAAATTAGAACTAACATATAACGTTTCGGAGTGATAAGGAGAATTCAAATACCTGTCGTGGATAAAGGTTTAAATTCACCTAATTTGGCGTATAGATTATAATGGCAAGAACCCGAAGTGGAGTTGGAAATGTAAATGGAAATCAGCAACCTCAACCCCAGGTGGTGGAACAGGTGCCCATAGTAGGAGCTGCACCAGAACCCATCACCACGACTGGAGTACGAACTATGATTCAGACCATGTTGGCTGAACAAAGGGAGGAATTGAGGCAAATGTTGCTGAACAACAGGGATGAACCTTCAGTTCCTGTTGAACAACGTGAATTAAATGACAATCGATCTGAAGAAGGGAACAACAGCAGATCGGTTGGTCATAGTGAACCGCTTGTGGTTGGGAGAAATAACCACGAGGATAGAGTGGATAGAAATGGGTGCAAGTATAAGGACTTTATGACTTGCAAGCCATCGAACTTCACTGGAAAAGAAGATCCTGTCGGAGTAATGGACTGGATCTCGGAAATGGAGTTGGCTTTCATGACTTGTGGTTGCCATGGCAAGTTACAGACCACATTTGTAGTACGTCAGTTCAGGGGTAGTGCTTCTCGTTGGTCGAACACTCTGGGGAAAACCCTAAGCCCTAATGAGCCACTGCAACTGACTTGGGCAGAGTTCTTGGTGCACTTTAAGCACAAGTACTGCTCGGCCCAAAACGTACTTGAGTTAGAAAACCAATTTCTAACATTGAAGAAGGGGAGTATAACCGTTGACGAGTATACGAATAACTTCACAAACAAAATGGAGTTTGCTTTGCGTATTGTCCAAGATGAGCTGGCAAAAATTGACAGGTATGCAAAGGGACTTCCATGGGAGTATGCGGTGCCAGTACGTCAGGCACTTACTTTGGAGGCAGCTATCTGGGCTGCCAAGTCTGTAGAAGATATGATTAAGGAAAGAGCCGCCAACAAGATTGAAGTTGGCGAGAAAAGAAAGTTTGAAAGGACTTCAGGGTCCAACGAGAAAAGAAAATTCTCGAAGGCTGGAGGAGGAGAAGGCGAAGCAAAATGGTGATAGAAGTGCAAAAAGAATCACTTCGGGAAATGTAGCGAAGAGGTGACCTGCTACAAGTGTGGAAAGACTGGGCATTATGCCAACGAGTGTCCGTCCAACAAGAGGATGTGCTATCGATGTAACGAGGAAGGGCACATTTCGAAAGGCTGCCCAAAGAAGAAAGAGGCAGCAATGCCCAATGTTCCACCAAAATCAAAACCAAAGGCATTCCAAATGATCCTTAATGAAGCAGATGGAAATACAAAGGATCAGGAGTAAGGACCTTATATTCCCAAAGCTAAGATAGAAAGTAGCAATGCAGTTAGTAACTTGTGGTGTAGCCTATTAGAGGTGTAGTATAGGGTAAACTCAAACCTCTGTGTAATTATTTTAAGAAATAATATAAACCCTGGTTTGTCATCTGATGAATTGAATGACTATGTGACATTCTTGTATGGTGACTTGGAGAACTGCGAGACAATACTTGGGACGAGTAGGAGTAGGTGTGAATGGTAGTAGAGGCCTATACTACCAGAAGCACGGGACTCGTACTTGGATCAAGGAAAGTCACAAGGTTACCAAAAAGCTAGAAATTGATTCCGTTATTGTTCGAGTACTTCATTACCTTCGTTTCGGTAATGACTAAGAAGATGATTGTTATTCCGACCCTAGAGGTCATATCAAATTGAGTCCAACTACGATGAGTTTGTTACGTGGTTCAGAGAACCAAGTTCGATGTAGTAGTTGACTTAAGCCGAATTGAAGTAAAGGATGTTAGCAGCTCAAGATAGACAAAAGAGCTATGCTGACAAGAAAAGACAACCGATATCATTCGAAGTTGGAGATTCGGTTTTACTTAAAGTCTCGCCATGGAAGGGACTTATAAGATTTGGTAGAAGGGGAAAGTTGAGTCCATGATTTATTGGACCATTTAAAGTTCTTCAGAGGATCGGGAATCAAGCTTACAAGCTAGAATTACCGGAAGAACTGGCGGGTATTCATAACCCCTTTTAGGTGTGTTATTTGAAGAAGTTCACGGGAGATGTGCCCGACATAATTCCCATTTCTGAATTAAGGTTGGATGAAAACAAGAGGTTAATTGAAGAACCTGAGGCAATCGTTGACCGTAAGACTAAGTCGTGACGCCAGATGGTCGATTTAGTGCTTGTGCATTGGAAACATATGAATGGGCCAAATCTCACCTGGGGAAAAACAGAGAGTGACATGATGAGTCGCTACCCGTATTTGTTTGCTGATGTGTGATTCCGGGGACGGAATCATTCTAAGGGGGAGAGAATTGCAATGCCCGTGTTTCTAGCCTAGGCATTAATATTGACATGATAGTCTAGGTTAACCTTTGTGACTCATTTTGGAGAAATGAAAAGGAATTATGTGAATATTATGTGTTTTATGTGTTTTATGCTTAATTATTAGGGTTTAATTAATTAAGACTAAAAATGAGCGTCGAAAATAAATATTAGATAAAGCCGATATTTATTTAAGAAAGTTGTAGTGGTCGTGACAAGGATTACGGATATATAAAGAATGCCGAAATCCGAGTTATAACGAAGAAGTTATGACCTATCGAAGTTTCGCGACAAACCGGCACTATGCCGAATGTCGTAAACAGTGAGTTTTTGATAAAATACTATTTAGCCTTAGTAATCTAAACGTAACTCGTAGTATTCGTTAAACCGAGAAGTTCGATAAAAAGAACACCCAAATCTGACTTCGTATGAGGAAGTTATGATTTTTCGAAGTTTCAGCTTAGCAGTAGACAGCTAAAAACTCGAATTTTAGATCGAGTGATTTTTAGCCAACACAACATAAACGAGAATCGAAGATCTCGTCACTTGTAGCACAACGGTAAAAAGACAGACGAAAACGGACGTCGGATGAAGAAGTTATGAATTTTTAACGGATTTCCTGTCCCGGTCTGTTAAAAATAATAATATAAAAATTAAATTCAAAATTAGCCGACGAAGTCTAAACGAAAGTTGTAGAGCGTAATTTTACCTACGCGTGCATATACAGAACGTCAAAAACGGAGCTCGTATGCAAAAGTTATGATTTTCGCAAGTTTTTTGCACAAAAATCAAAAAAATGTGGAATACCGGGAAATTTCGCTGAGTCACCTCGGACACGTCATCCCTCGCATGCGAGGCCTCCACGTGGCACCTCCTGATAAGACTGAGCTTCGCGTGTCGTCTTCTGATTGGACCAAGTCCGCGGTCCACTCGCATTCGGACAGCCTCGCAGGAGACACCCCGCGGATGCTCCTCGGACAACCCTTCGCATGCGTGTACTCTTCTTATTGGACTGAGGCTGCTGACCAATCCGAAGCTCGCAGCTGACCAATCCGAGCCTCGCCCTTCTGCCACCTGGTCCGAGCCTCGCAGACACGCGCCCTTCTCTCCTCGGTTCGGATCCAAGCCTCGCTACTATATATAGTGGTGGCTGCAAGACTTCCCGGGTAGAATCCGAAATTTGTGACTTTTCACCCATTTTTCATTTTTTTATCATTTTGACTTCCCCCGAAGCCCCGGTATCATTTCTAAAGCCCGAAATACGTTCCGAAGTTCCCGAGAAGCCCGGAAAATTTATCTTTTCGGTTTCGAAGCCCAACCTTTCACAGAGCCCGGTTTCTCAATAAAACTCCCGGTTTTATTAGAAACGAATGTTTTAGGAAACGAATTGCTGCCCGATTATCATCAAATCATGTGAGTGTATAGTCACTTTCATCTTACACATAGATATGAAGTATTTTATATAAAATACGTGATATGTGTATATATGTTGTTTGTTTATTTGAGATGGATGTTGAATGAATGTTTTATACATGTTTAAAATGATTTAAAATGTATATATATTTTATCTTCAAATATGTTGGGTAAAACATGGGTAGATAAAGTATGAGGGATAGAAGTACAGTATAGATGTACGTTGGTAGCTATGAATTTAGTACAGTATAGATGTACGTTGGTAGCTACGGATTTAGTATGTTGGCAGCTATGGACTTAGTGCCTGTTGTATAAACCTTGGCGACGATGTGACTTCGTGCCTATTTGACATAAATTGTTGAAGGAAAACAATGTTGTCATCCCGGTGTTTGTTTTATTTGACATAAATTGCTGAGGGAAAGCAATGTTGTCATCCAGGTGTTTGTTTTATTTGACATAAATTACTGAGGGAAAGCAATGTTGTCACCCCGGTGATCGTTTTATTTGACATAAATTGCAGAGGAAAGCAATGTTGTCACCCTATTGGTTGTCTTATTTGACATAAATTGCTGAGGAAAGCAATGTTGTCACCTTATTGGTTGTTTTATGTTAGGTTGTCTTGTTTGACATAATTTGCTGAGGAAAGCAAAGTTGTCACCCCGATGGTTGCCTTATTTGACATAAATTGCTGAGGAACCTCCGAAGCAATGTTGTCACCCCTAATGAAAATCCTTAGGCTAGGTCCCTTGTGATAGTTGTTTTAGGGACGTAAGGTGAGGATAACGGGAATGAGTAATTAGGGTTGTTTTAGGTTGATAAAATTAATAAATTATTTGTTGATTCATAAACTTAAAGAGTTTATTATTTATTGTGGGTTGAAAACCCTATATGCTCACCAGGTTTCCCAACATGACCCACTCAAGCTTATTTGTTTCACAGGTGTCGATATGAAGCTACTTTACACTGAGAGATTTAAAAGAGATGTAGATCACTAGTGTAAATGAACGTAAGTTCTGTTTATGCTTATGTTTCTGTATTGACGATGACATCCCAAATATTTTTAAAAATGAATAAAAATACATTTCTTCGGAAATGCTTTGATAATGTGTTTATCATGTTTTTCTGGGAACAAATTCCGCAACATTTTTATTAAAAGAGATACTCTGATTTTTATAAAGCATAAACGAAATCGGTCTTTTCTGGCCGTGAAAATGGGGATGTCACAGATAAAGTTTCCAAATTTACCCTCTAGTACGACTCTGAATGCTCTAAGGCCCTTATCAAAGGTTGGAAAGCTCAAAAGCTTAGCCATGTGGTCCAAGACTCTAGGGATCTGGAATCCATCCTTTCCAGAAGAGTTTCTAGTCCTCAAGACGTTCGAAAGATGGAGACTTTATGGACATGCATGTTCAATGCATGTCTTGAAGTCAAAATGGCCAAAAAGGGGAATTATACTCTAAAAACCGTTGCATGGCATCAATGCTTGACCAAAAGCTAGATCTAGCCCACCTTGGGACCATTTTGCCCTGGATATTCATGAAAGTTGCAAACTTTATGAACCCCATGCATGTAATCAACAAGAATGATACGAAATGAAGAGTAAACTCAAGATCTAGCCATATTCTAAGATAAAAATCGAATCTTGAAGACTTACAACAGTCCACAAGATGGTTAAGCTCAAGAGTGAGGGCTTGGTTTGCTAGATCTTCTCCTTCTTCTCACTATCTTCTTCTTCTTAAGCTCCACAAGTCACTCTAGCTCACAATACGAGAGAGAATAGGGATTAGGGTTTAACACAGACGCTCTTAGGGTTTGGAGACTGATGGAAGGTCAGCCTCAAGGTTCTTAAGGAGATTATATAGGATACAAACCCTAAAATTAGGGTTTTTCCGTTACAAGACCTACTCGTCGAGTTGGGCCTTCCAACTCGTCGAGTAGGATCTAAATACCACGTCCTCATAAATGATCTCTACTCGACGAGTTGGAGCTCCCCAACTCGTCGAGTCTAAGCACAAAACCCTAAAAACTTAGATAAGTTAAATGATACTTGTAACATGTGTTACAAGTCGGTTGTTATCAGACCAAGTGAGTTGAGCCAAGACATGTCAAGAATCGCAATAACTCATTCTACTAACAAAATGTAAAATGAGATGGAGAAGGGGTGTGGTTGAGGTGCACGGAAATGTGGCGACAGATTCCAGTGCACTAGATGAACTCATCATTGCCCACCAGAACCGTAAAATAATGTTACATATCGACTGAGAGTTTTAATGAGGTGGTTGAGCGAAGATGGAGGATACGATGTGTAATGTCAAAAGCAATTAAAATGATGATGAAGCATATACATAAGGAACAAGGGGATGTCATGCCATGTAGAGTAGCAGGGGAGAGAGATAAGTGTTGGCGGTCATATGGTGAAGTTTTTTTTGCTTGGAAGGTCCCATGGTGTCATTCAAGGGTGACGAAAGGGTTTTATCGGCTTTGAGGAGATAGAACTGGGGTTGGTTTGCAAGTTTGTCTTGGGTGAAAATTTTGAGGATAACAAAAACATAAACCTTGTGCTTGATAGTTTTGCACTTGAAAAAGGGTTAACCAAACATAAGGAATGGTGGTTTGGGGTGTAGCTGGGTTGGTGTGGACGGCGATGGTAGTTACTGGTGGGGAAGATGGTTGGACGGTTATAGAGTACATGAAGTTGCTTGGGATCCAGAAAAAGATCTGATGTGAGAGGCTACAATTTTTTGTTCTATGAGTTTGGCCAAGTCATAGGGTCGACGGAGGGAAGATGAATGAAATTGTTAAATATGGCCTCTTAATAATTTGCTAACATTCAGACGAATTCAACTGATTGACCAAGTCTCTTGGACCTTGTATTGACTCATTCACTTTCTTTCTTTCTTTTCAATCACGATACCTATATAGCTAGGATGATCTGGTTTCTTTTGGGTCATTCTTATTTTGGGTAGTTTTATACTTCCATGTGGGCTTCACCATGGACTTGGTGGGTACGTTAGGCCTAGTTCTACACAACAACCAACGTTATGTCTGCCACCACCAACACTACCACCACCACACTCATCACCAACTTTGTAACCACGACCATCGCCACCTTTAACTATCATCTACAAATAAATGTGGTTAATGTGTGTATGTAGATATGGTTTGTTTGTTTTTATCATCTATGATTAATATGGTTTAATATCATTTTTGCAACATGCAAATTTAAATAAGAAACAATTTTTTTGGCAGATTGTAGACGTTTAATCCACATTTCTTCTACAAATGTTGTTTGCCGACTACAAATGTTTATCCATTCAAAAACAAAAAGCACCTTACTCACCATGTTCTTGAAAGAATTCATATACCAAGCCCGAAGAGAAATTTATGCAATACCAAGCCAAATTATCCTCTCAAATACTATAAAATTAGGGGTGACAAATCGGACAATCGTGTCATGTTTTTGTTAGACATGACACGATGCAATAATATTTTATGTAACCCGAACACGACAAGACATGATTTAGTGTTTTTTAAGTAACACGAAAACAAACCAATTAAAAAAAGACAAACACGACACGACACGACAAAGATACCATAAATTATCAATTAGTTTATTTAAATAATATTTAATCATACATAACACAACAAACACGATATAAAAATGCTAAATTGTTTCAATATTGTGTCGAATTTTAAACACGAACACGACACGGCACGACGCCGTGATTTTTACACTTGACACGAACACGACACGAACATAAATTCGAATTTTAGTTTTGTTTCAATTTCGTTTAGTACCGTTTATTGTTATCGTGTCGTATCATCACCCTTATGAAAATCTCTGGACCATAGAACCAATTTACTAAATAAAGGAGAACACCATTGTGACTTTTAAAATTGTTACATGCCGGATAGAAGGAAATTCAGTCATGACCCACAAACCTTCAAACTATTGAGATTGGGATTTTCCTATATTACTTTTCCGAATGAATAAGATTTTATTTTGAAATTTTGGGTCATGAATTTTTCTATAAATTATTCTCACTTTCCAAAAATATTAAGTTATTATGCTTAACTCTTTGTTCCAAAAATAATTCATGATTATTAGGTTATGAACATTAGGTTGTGTTTTGTTTATGTGGAGTATAATAATTTATGTGGAGTATAATAACCAGATCGAGCTGTTACTAAGCCACACGTATATGATCATTAGTTTGACTTCATTTTTAGTGGTTCTAATTCATTTACGTTGTCTTGTGAAACGGGTTTTGGTACTCCAAAAAGCTTCGGTTAACAAATATGGAAAAGAGACATAAAAGTAGGCTTTGATTTCACATGAAATAGGAAGATAAGTTTGTATCCATATATACAAACACAACGACTTATATGATAAGTTTGTAATTATTTCATATCTTACATTTGTTGGTCTAAATTGAGCCCTAACTTATATCAACCACATTTTCTCCATTATTTGTCTTGTTAAAGTCCGACCTCCATAATATTTCTTAAGTTAGGTACTTAATTATGGATGGAGCTATATGTGCATAGCAGTCAATTATACAAATGAATCAAACTATTGAATTGCCCTAAATCAGAATCCGTACGATGATAAAATATGAACCACTTTGGATATTCTTTAATATATCAGTATTAAAACCTAGACCAGATATAAGATTGTAATATGGCCTCATCTTTTCCATTCCCCCTCCCCAATACAACTTGACGTTCGACAGTTTGGAACATGTCCCCTTCATGTCCATATGTTCTCATCTCTAACTCGCTTAGACGTGTGACTTATTAAATGGATTTTTACATGTAAAATCTAGTATTTTAATATTTTACACTTTAAACAATGTTGTAGAAGTCATTAGGGGTTAGTCGGTTAATCTACTAAGGACTAGGGACAACGAATTAATGGTTTTTGCAATTTTTTTAAAAAAATATGACAAATAAATTAATAAAATCTGTTATGAACAATATCATAGCAAATTGGTAAATAAATAAATTTCTCTAATGTGTACTTGTTTATTTAGGAATTGCAACAATGAGGTGGGTTATTTTTACCAATTTAAATCATGTATTAAGTATTAACTGTTAGGATTGTTTTTTGAACAACAATAATTGTTTTTAAACAAAATTATATAAATGATCTATATGGTTTATTAAAAATCAAAACTTATTCTTTGCTAATTTTTTTTTTTGACGAACATAGTCTATGTGATTTCCAAAATTTGCATGAATTATCCTTTTTGGTAACACAATTAGTTTTTGTCAGTTAAGTTTTTGTCTGTTAGTCTCAAGGTAATTTGTTCTTTTTAGGTAGGATGAAGTGATTTTGTGTACATGGGTAAACCATAAGGATCATTTATATAATTTTGTCTATATTTTATGTTTATTAGTTTGTGTATTTTCTACAATTTACTTTTTAAAATGTTATTTTAACCATACATTTTGAACTTCCATTCGTTATTTTTTGTATGCACGCATCCATGGACGAAGCTTGCTTTCATTTATATAATTTTGTCTATATTTTATGTTTATTAGTTTGTGTATTTCCCCCCCCCCCCCCCCCCCCCCCCCCCGAATTTTTGTTAGAAATAACCCTTCCACTTTAGTTTATATACATATTTAGCCTAAAAATATAAAATTTACGCTGTGGCCCCCCCTGCTCTCCGATTTTCATGTATATTATACTTTCGGCCCCCCCAAAATAAATGTCCAAGCTCCGTCACTGCACGCATCAGTTAAATTCGAGTTTGTCTACGTTTCAGCATAATATTCTTTTTACGTTTTCGTGTTTAATTTTATATATGCTTCCTACGTATGAGTTAAGTCACATATAGTTACTTTTGTTCGTTAACTTAAAAAAATATTATATTCGAGTTTGTCTATTGTTCAACGTAATTTTTTTATTTGTTTTATTTGCTTAATTTGATATATGTATCATACATATGAGTCATGTCACATATAATAACTTTTGTTCGTTAACTTAAAAAAATTATTTTTTAAGTGTTTATTTTTATGTATGTGTCGGATGAATTCAAGGTGGTAAACTTTTCGATTTAATTAGAAGTAAATTTAGAACTTTCGTACGTAACTTTAAAAAAAAAAAAAAACTTGTATTTTTTATGCATGTGTCGGTTTAAATTCGAGGTTGTCTATGTTTCGAAGTATTTTTTTTTCATTAACTTGAAAAAAATTACTTTTTACATGTTTATTTTTATGTATGTATCGGTATAAATATAAGGTAGTAAACATTTTGACGTAAAAAAAAACTAGTTTTTTTACATGTTTATGGTTCTACGTCGAAAACATAAAAAAAATTACGCCGAACCATAGATGAACACGAATTTATACTGACACGTACATAAAAAAGCAAATAAAGTTTTTTTTTAGATTAATGAACGAAAGTTCTAAATTTAAGTCGAAATGTTAACACCTTGATTTTATATCAACACATAAATAAAAATTAGCACGTAAATATTTTGTTATTTAAAGTTAACGAATGAAAGTTATTATATGTGACTTGACTCATACGTAGGAAATGTACATAAAGTTCAGCATCAAAACGTAAAAAAATACGTTGAAACGTAGACAAATTCAATTTGAAACGACACATGTATAAAAAACAAGTAAGTTATTTATTTATTTATTATTATTATTTTTTTTACAAAAATAACCATTGAAAGTTCTAAATTTACGTCGAAACATTTATCACATTGAATTTATACCGATAGTTACATCAAAATAAACACATAAAAAATTATTTTTTAAGTTAACTAACATAAGTGATTATATATGACACGACTCATGTTGGGTTTCTATGCATCAATGCCATATACTAAGTTTAATGCCATATACTAAATTTAACAAACAATAATAATCATAGGATATACTAAATTTAAACCTTTTAAAATTATATTTTTTTAAATATTCTAATTTAACTCTCTTATTATATAATATTCAAAGTAAATATTCAAAATTTTAACTTCTAAGTTTAAATAATATTCAAATTTTAATTAATCAAATAGTATTTTAAACAAGTGGTAATTTCCGAAATTCAAAAAATCTTTAGGTTGGCATTCCTTGTTGCACAAGTTAGGAAACTAGTCAACCAAATTAGGGTTTTTAAAAATCAATTGAGCAAAAAAACACAGAAGCGCATCGTACGCAAGAGGAGGCACGTCGCATGTTTTGTTTTTTCCATTTCGATTTTAGCTTTAGCTCATGGTTATTAAACCCAAGCTTTGGGAAAATTAACGATAGAAACGGAAATAAAAAACTTCTCACACTAAAACACTAAAAACCAAAAACCCTAGTAACAAACAAGATTTGATTTCAAATCTACTTGGATCAGGCAGTGCATATAACTAAAACATATTGGATCGGATACCACTATTGAGTTTTCTATGCATCAATCAAAATTTACCTAAGTGTACTTGCACCCTATGATCTATGTTTTACTAATTATAGCAACCTACTTTAATTTTGTAAATCAACTAAAAAAGACAAAATTACTCACCTCTTGTGCAACTCAATCTTAATCTTCTTAACCCCTTCTTGAAACTTTCTGATCCGTTAAATGTGACTCGAGCATTTGGATCATGTTCATGTATCATTTCGATCATGTTCGTGGAGCATTTGGAGTACTTGGAACTCAATGGAGCACTTGAGATTCATGGAGAATGTGACAAAGCAACGAATCATTTGAGAAAGAAATGGATTGTTTGACAAAGGAACATATCCAGTGTCAAAGGTACGAATCATACAAAAGGGGGTTTGGAGAATTTGGGAGTGATATGGAGCATCAAGGGGACCTTGTTGCGCCATCTGTTGAAGGGTTGGGCCAAGAAGGATGCTGTTGCGCCAATGACATTCCTTCTTACACCATAATGCTCCCTCTTGCGCCATGGGGTATCCCTCTTGTGCCATGGGGTACTCTTGTTACGCCATGGAGTGTGTTGTTGATACATGCATGTTATTTTTGTGCCAAGATGGTGACGTTGCTCCAACCTAGAAGTTCTTGTGCTATACTTGAAGCCACTAGCGTCATCCATACACTTGTTGCACCATCATGGCACAAGATGGAGCATCTTGGTCCCTGATGAGCTGAGTATGCTATGAAGTCCTCTATGATGCTTAATATCGTTCAAGGACGCTCTGAAGTTGGTATTGGTCAACGATTACACCATGTTGTGCGACCATAATGGATGTTGGGCCATTAGTGTTCATGATGCGCCACTTGTACATCATGATGCTCCAATATGGCCTAACGTGCTCCATCATGTGTGTTGTTGATGCTCATGGGTTGTATGACATGGAGGAATGTTCTAGAAGATGCTGCATGGCGGAATATGATTCGTTTCCACGTTTCACGAGCCTATGAGCTAATGGGATTGGCCCATTTGGATTTTAAGTCTAATCCCTCAAGTATAAATAGGGATGCATGATAGGCCCATTTGGATTTTAAGTCTAATCTATGTGTAATTCTACTTATAATCTCTGTTTAAAAGCTCTGCAATAAAATAATAGTCCCCTCCTGCCCGTGGACGGAGGTCACCTTGACCGAACCAGGTAAATACTATGTCTTGTGCGCTTATAGTTTTGCTATGATTGAAGATGTCTACTCACAAGTTTTATTGGGAGAAATCCAATGGTTCAAATGACTTCACATTGTGGAAGGTGAATACGAAGGCTCTTCTGGTTCAACAAGGGCGTGAGGCGGCACTGGAAGGAGAGGCAAAACTACCAAAGTGTTGGGTTATGAGCATTCTAACACTCCTAAGTGTACATGCAACCCTAAATACCTTGGATCTATGTTTTCTCTATTATACATACAATTATGAACATCTAAGGTATTATCCTAATCTAGCATACAAAATAATAAATATAACAAGATAGAATACATACCTCTTTGATGTAGATTGTCTTCATGAAGCTTGAGTGCCTAGTGCCCCAAGTGTGACACCTCAAATGGTTCACACAACACCAAATACACTTGGAATAACTTGAGAGAAACTTGAACACTCCTTAAACTCGTCTAGCCCTCACACTCACACATTAGTGCACGATTTCTTGAGCCATGAGATTCTTTTATATGGTGGCTATTAGGGTTACACCATGTAACTCATAACTTTACCCATTCCTTATGCTCCATGGATTTTAACCTCCATGGAGTATCCATGGGTCACCCCATGGACTTAGTCCAACATAAGGAATCTTGGATCACAAGCCCACATATATAAGAATGAATGATTTACACAATCAACCCATATATTTAATTAGTCTCCTTTTGATCACTTAATTAATTCCAAATTAATTCTTGATCAATACTAATTAAATAACCTTATTAATATATTAGAACTTATAATATATTAACCAACCTTAAGTGTTATTTCTCTCATTATAGTCTATCCAAATGCATGATGCCATGCAACCCAAATGGACCATGCCGGGTCGGGTCAAGTCTTACCAATTATAGTTATGGACTTAGACATTAATCCAACGGTCTCCCACTTGGATAAGTCTAAAACTATTATTGCGTATGACTTCAGGAACCGATCAGCAATCGTAGCTCTCAAAAGCTTCTGTCGAACTCTGACCTTGTCGATGAACTCTGACCTTTGTCAATGACTTGTCCATTAGATAAGGGATCATATATTCCTCCATTCTAGATATCATATGGACTGAGACATGGATTATCAATCATTCTCTCTGTCCATTTGTTGTTTCCCGATTTCCGATGCATGATGACTGACTGATTGAACAAATCAAATCAGTCCTGGCTTGGCCAAGCACTCACATGTATCATCTTTAAATCATCGAGGGGCCCACAGATATCGCTTTTATCCCGAAGGTAAAAGGAATGGATAAACTTCGACTCATATGGCTTGTTCTACTACTTGTTGAATCATACACAAAGGCACGTTTTATAACCTCGAGTTACCAATGCGTTTTCGTGCAATCAATGTATAACCAACTCATAGTAACAACTCATATCTCTAGGTTTGAAGAATATAAGATATTATCGTCTCATGATCACTCGTGATAAAATCCATGAAGTGATTCAAATGAGCGCGGGTTGAATCCAATACTCAGAACTTATGAGCACTCATGAGTGTTGTAGCACCACTTTGTCCACCAACTTGGACCTCTACAAACCAACCCATGACAGTCTTGATTCATATCTACTTCCAACATATGACCGACTGTGGATGGTTTGAATAACTTAATCATTCAGGAAGAGCGACTTAGTTATTCTGGAAGTCAAAACATGCAAAGTGAAACACAAGAATAAATGAATCAAATATGGTATCAAACCCTATGAATATAAATAAACACTTTTATTTATCACCATACTGATTACTCATTATTCATTGTTTCGGTTTTATCAACTTTATACTTGAATTTAAAACAATAGTTGTCCCATGCTCCAAGCATGTACACTATGTTTTCTAAACACTAGTCATGCCATACACCAAGTATGCATACTATGTTTGTCTATGATCTTTACTTTGTAAAATAGATCAATTGAACATCACTCCAATGATCCTCTTTTCACAGTCCTAAATCCTTACTGCAAATGCAAGAATTCCAAATTCATGCCATTTACTGAAATCTGTTAGATTCTAAACTTATATGCATTGATCCTCTTAATGATTATGCACGAAGTCAGAAAGACTTGACAACAATCAGTACAGAGCATTCCAAAGGAGATCAGCTCCTTGGAAACATCCTTCTTTCATTAAGTTTCCTAATCTTACACAGATTGAATAATTTCTAACTTTGAAACATTTCCATATTCCATTTTGACTATCACTTCTGAACAAGAGTTGCCTCCTTACAGATTATGTCAATATGGTCCTTCCAGAATTAACATTATACTTCCAACTGTCCTTGAGCAACCAATCTTTGGTAAACCTTAGATTGTCCTCGACAATTGCTTAATCATTTTAGTCATATCCAATTCTAGACTTTTTCCCTTCATAATGCCCCAGGCATTTGGAAAATTTTAGAAAGGATGAATATAACACATGTAATCGATCCTATATCCGAAGCATATGGGACACGATTCATGATGTCTCACATAAAGACTAAACCAGTCCTTTGCTATAATATTTCCATTTCAATTTGCCAAGTTCTCAAAATTCAGATTATGAAAAGGGATGCCGTAATCATAATCGAATTTTAGAACGCAAATAATGGACCCATATATAGAATTTCCTTATGTTGAGCCATTCCAACATTAAATTCATATATATATCCTTGATTAAATACGATTAAAATCTCAATCTAAGCTTTTAGAATTGAAATGAAGTATAATTTCCTCTCCCTTAATTATAGCAAAACAACTTTTTCAACCCCTGCAACCTCACGAATTGAAACTTTTGTTTTCTATAATTAACATTGCTAACTTGCAACCTTTGTCATAATTATCATGCTCCCACTAACATGATGATTATTAGCATAACACTTATGCTCCCACTACCTTTGACATGTACTCAGAAATCAGCTGACTTTCTTACCAAAGTTCAGATTTCTGATACTAGATTGTTTTGATAAAACTTTATCAAAATCATACACCTCTCTTAGATAGCTCACATGTGTGTCTAAACAATTTTAGAACTATGAAAAGGGATGCCGTAATCATAGTCTCAATTGTTTAGACCTTTGCCACTTCTCACAAGTCCATGTTAGTGTGCCGGTAAACCACACACGCTCCACTAACGACTTTGAGAATGCAAACATCACAATTGCTATCTAGCTAAAATCTACTTAGTGAAAGTGTTTCCTCACCATCATTTTCATGAATCGGAGAGAAACCTTATGACACTTAGATTTAATAGTGTATGTGTTCTTATCCATGTGAATTTGTCAAAACCATAATCACAAGACAAGGTTAGTGACAAATCCAAACTCATATTGATTAAACTTGTGCAATCTTAAATTCTTGCCATTTGGCAGCTCAGGTGCCTGCCATTGCTTCCAAGTAGTTGTGCAACCAATTGAGAACTCTCAGAACTCCTATGCAAAGCCAACTTGAATAGGCACAAAAATTTCAACACGATAGGTTATAAACCTCAAGTCGTGTGCTAGTGAAGGACTTAAGGTTTTATTCTTGATTAAGTCTTGAAACTTTCAAGAGCTTTAAGACTCCCACTGTCCTCTTGACATATAATACTCCCTTGTCAAATATTCAAGAGATAGTGCGGATTCTTTATCAAAACTAACACTTTATACAATTGGCCTAAGTTGGTCTCTGTTTTATCCAAAACATCACAACTTACCAATTTCAAATGTACAAGAGTAGATAACCTTTTACTCTTACATTTGACTAGTGTTAACAAACCCTCTTTCAGATATGTCACTCAAGTTACAATCTTGGAGTATGACTCTAAGAATTGTTTTGGAACGAAGTATGACTCATCTTTTTGATTTAACCATTTCAACAATTCATGACTCCTCTTCTTAGTTATAAGAATGCACTAAGATGACTTTAGAGGACCAATTGTGATATGGTATCTTAATCATTAAGATGATCATAAACATGATACTAAAGTACTCTCCCATCTTTTCAGATTTGAGAAACTTTTATCTTTCTGCCATACTTTGATTCTTCTTATTCGTTCTGTCTCACATTGAAACTTCTCCAATGCTACAGACTTATACTTAAGCTTATAAGTATAACCATATTTACTGAACTTAAGTAAATCATGACAAATAGTCTTCTTGATCTTTTGTCGTGGACTTGACCAGTGCACAAGAATGTGTACTCGATCCCTTAGTCCTTTCCTTATTCACATAAGGAATTAGTCTTAATTTTCCAAGCTGAAAGTTCTCATTCATCATACTATACAACTTGCATGATTCCAAGTTTCGGCCCAATTGAACCTTGGGTGATGAGAATCTTTCCTTATTTGGTAATATTAGACACTACCACAACCGAAAGAATCAAATCCATTTTTCCAATATTGCTATCAATGGAATCTTATAAACAACAACTTTTCACAAATGCCATTGTAAGGATACTTAAAATAAATAAAATCAAAACCTTTTTCTTTTATTTTAAAACTTTGCGGAAAAACTTATCCTTACAATCCATATGAAAACCTTGTTGTTATCTATTCCTAAGCAATATAAATATCATAACTCTTAAGTAATAGCCCAAAATTCTGATCACCGAACCATGCGATTGAAATCCATCTTCGCGATCAGAATCAGCATGTACTTAATAGAGTTAGACAATGGACTTTACCTGAAGTAGAGCCAAACTTATTGACTTTAACATCCTTAGGTAAATTTGGCAGCTTCGTAACCAATTCCCCTTCCTTTGGCAATAGTTACCTATGGACCCTTGATAATGGGACTATCTCAGACTTCGCCTCTCTCTTTACCATTGGGTCAACCGAGTTGACTATGGCCGATCCCTTTCCATTGGGAAGAGAGAGCTTTACTGGATATCCAATGTCATCATTGTCAATGTCCATAGCGTTTTAGGAAGTTGATCTTAGCAAATTGATAAGATCATTAAGGGTCTTGTCTTAGTCTGTTTTATAGGATTCCCAAAAGAACTCACTATGTGACTTAGAAAGTAGTTGAGCCACCAACTTTCTCAAGACTTTGACACCCAACTCTCCCGGCTTGTCAATATGTGACTACATCTCGAAGATGTGATCACACCTAGACCTTGCCTTGCCAATAGGGCTTGAGTGACCTTAAACTTTCTAGGAACTTGTGGGTTAGGGAGAATAATTGGAGGAGGTGAAAGAAGTATGATATCCATGGGACATCATCTTCATTTAGGAAAGCTTGTTTCAAGAGATTTGGGAAGATCATAAATGTCTAGACCAGACATCTTTTTCGGAGATATTCAAGATAGTTGATTTAAAGTCCTTAATATGACACCCAATATGAAATATTAAGGCTAGGACCCAACAAACTATTTTATAACTTAGAAGAGGGATGCCGTAATCCAAGCTATAAAATATTTGAAGGTAGGTGAATGACGATTCACCAATTTCCACCATGAAAAACGAAATAATTTATTAGGTTTTAATTGGATTTGAAAGTCCTAGATCTTTGAGATTCATTGAACTGTTCAAAGGCATGTTTCAATCTCGAGTGTGCCCTTCAGGTTTTGTGACTGGGATGTCGAGGATCACAAAACAAGGTGTGAATAACCATGCAAATATACTTGGTACCCTTAATATTTACCCCTTAATCAGTGTGCCGGTTAACCACACACGTTCCACCGATACTATGATAAATATTAAGTTACCCTTTGCCTACCTTGTTAAGTCCAGGTTAGTGTGCCGGTTAACCACACACGCTCCACTAACGACTTAAGCAAAGTGCAAAGTGTAATTTCATGGGTTAGCACCAAATTCACATTTTCCTAAGTAACTAAGATTGGGTATTAATAAGAGTTTAGTTACTTAGTATTTATCATTAATACTTTTAATGAAAGGAGAATTATAGTCCTTGTCCTACCCGTTCGGCTAACGACCCTCCACCAGTCAAGGAAGCGGTGGGTGAGAGTGGACACCCATTAAACTGCCATTTTATAGGCAGTAACCTTATACCCCCTTATAGACCCGCTTCGTGAATGAGGCCTACTAACGGTAAGACTGACTTTACTCTTATACATATATATAAATATTATTAACTTATAATATTATAAAGTCTAAGGGTTGAATTTTAACTTTTAAAATTCTAAGGGCTAACTTGGAATTAAAGTATGCATAAGTGAAAACTTTTCAAATTCCAAAACTTGAGGGCAAGTTTTGAAACTATTCAAAACTAATTAATTCCATAACTTATGAGTTTAAAGTAGTTTTAATTAAAAAAAAAAAAAAAAAAAAAAAAAAAAAAAAAAAAAAACTCTTCAAGTTCCATAACTTGAGGACAAGTTATGGAAGACTTTAAACTAATTAATAAAAAAAAATAACTTTTTTTTATTGTAACTTATGGAACTAATTAAGGTTACACTTTTTTTTTAATTTAATGAAGAGACTCTTGAACCTCCATAACTTGAGGACAAGTTATGGAGTCATAAAACCATTTAATTAGAACTAGACTCTTCATTTTGTAACCTTTGCCTACTTTTATGAGTTTTATGATTCTTAAATGTGACTTTTCATATAACTTGAGGACATGTTACAAAAACACACTTTGGAATCAACTCTTAGATTAAAATGGATTGAAAACAACTATTTCACACAACTTTTCTATTAATCTAAGAACCTCATAAGAACAAGATAATTCAAATCATCAATCTTCAAGAAATTAGCATGAACATACAAACTAATACAAATCTTGAAATTATGAAAATTATCTTAGAAATTGGATTAGCATGAACATTACCACATCAAAAACAAGTTTATAAGTCCAAAAACATCTTAGGGTAATGTTCCTAGTCCAATTCCAGCCAAAACAATCGAATATATGCATCCAACTTGATTTTTCAGCTTCTTTTGCAAGTATAACAAGAAAACAAGCCTAGTCTCTGATACCACTGTTGGGTTATGAGCATTCTAACACTCCTAAGTGTACATGTAACCCTAAATACCTTGGATCTATGTTTTCTCTATTATACATACAATTATGAACATCAAGGTATTATCCTAATCTAGCATACAAAATAATAAATATAACAAGATAGAATACATACCTCTTTGATGTAGAATGTCTTCATGAAGCTTGACTGCCTAGTGCCCCAAGTGTGACACCTCAAATGGTTCACACAACACCAAATACACTTGGAATAACTTGAGAGAAACTTGAACACTCCTTAAAATCGTCTAGCCCTCACACTCACACATTAGTGCACGATTCTTTTATATGGTGGCTATTAGGGTTACACCATGTAACTCATAACTTTACCCATTCCTTATGCTCCATGGATTTTAACCTCCATGGAGTATCCATGGGTCACCCCATGGACTTAGTCCAACATAAGGAATCTTGGATCACAAGCCCACATATATAAGAATGAATGATTTACACAATCAACTCATATATTTAATTAGTCTCCTTTTGATCACTTAATTAATTCCAAATTAATTCTTGATCAATACTAATTAAATAACCTTATTAATATATTAGAACTTATAATATATTAACCAACCTTAAGTGTTATTTCTCTCATTATAGTCTATCCAAATGCATGATGCCATGCACCCCAAATGGACCATGCCGGGTCGGGTCAAGTCTTACCAATTATAGTTATGGACTTAGACATTAATCCAACATAAAGGACGTGGCAGTTGAGAAGAAGGTGGACATTCTGATGAAGGCACATATTTCCATTCATTTGAGCTTAACAAAAGAAGTACCGAGGGAGGTCGTGGATCAAACAACTGGTTCTGGGCTCTGGATAAACTTTGTGAAAAGTACCAAAAGAACTCACTGACAAACTGATTATATCAGAAGCAAAGGTTGTATACTCTCAGAATGTATGAAATTACCCAAGTGAAAGATCATATGGATAACTTCAATCGCATCATCTTGGATCTACAAGGGGTTGATGTGATGATTGAAGATGAAGATTAGGCGCTCATTCTCTTATGTTCTCTTCCTAACTGATATGAGAATTTCATTGATACCATGCTCTATGGTAAGACAACGATCACTGTGACTGATGTGAATGAATCTCTGATGTCTAATGAACTGAAAAGAAAAGTTTCAGTTGGAGAGGAGGCGTCCAGTTTTGGTTTGTTTGCAGAGAGAGGGAGGATAGAAGAGAGGAAAGGGGGAAACAGAGGGAGATCACATTCAAAATCAAAGTCTAAAGGTTCATCGAACACGAAATGTTATCACTGTAAGGAGAAGGGACACTTCAAGCGAAAGTGTCCACAACTAAGGAATGGGAAGTTAAATAGTGAATAAAAAGTGATAACACTACTGCTGTGGTTCAGGAAAGTTTTGATGAAGGTGACGGTAGTGATGTACTGACTGTTAGTACATCAAGTTCTGATGATGCTTGGGTCTTGGATTCCGGAGCATCCTTTCACATGACGTATAATCTTGACTGGTTCGACTCCTTCAAAGAGTGGGATGGCATAGTCAATATGGTTAATGATTAGGTGAAAAGTATCAAAGGTAGTGGCACGGTGCAGATCAAGATGCACGATGACATGATCATGAAGTTAGATTGCTGGTATGTTCCAGAACTTCAGAAGAATTTAATTTCTCTTGGCATATTGGCTAAGTAAGAATGGGATGAAGTATGTTGGTGAAGGTGACTGGGTCAAAGTGAGCAAAGGTTCTCTTGTTATAATGAAATGGAAGATGAATCGTGGAGGGATCTATATCCTAGAAGGCAGTACGGTTATGGGAACGGTGGCTATCTCCCAATCGTTGATGGAAGGTGATGACAAGACGGAGTTGTGGCATCGTCGGTTGGGGAACATAAGTGAGAAAGGCATGTTAATTCTAAGTAAACAAGGACTGCTTGGTGGAGAGGCTACTAGAAAGATAAAGTTTTGTGAAGCTTGCGTCAAGGGAAAGCATCGCAACGTGAAGTTCGGTACCGGTCAACACACAAGTAAGTAAATCCTGGAGTATGTTCACTCAGATATGTGGGGTCCTGCACTTATGAAGTCTCAAGGAGGATGCTCATACTTTCTGACGTTCATTGATGATTATTCAAGGAAGTTTTGGTTATACTTTCTGAAAACCAAAGATGAGGTGTTTGGGAAGTTCAAGGAGTAGAAGACCATGGTTGATAAAAGGATTGGAAAATAGGTCAAGACTCTGAGGACTAACAATGGGTTGGAGTTATGCAATGCTCCATTTGATAATTTCTGCAAGGCAGAAGGGATAGTGAGGCACCACACTGTTCGACACACACCACATAAAAAATGGAGTAGCAGAACGGATGAACCAAACACTCCTGCAACGTGCTAGGTGCATGCGAATATTTGCTAACTTATCCAAGAAATTTTAGGCAGAAGCAGTTAACACTGTTTGCTATCTGGTGAACAGATCACATATGCTCATGTGAATGATGGTATCGACCGGGAAACCCTCTGAGTATTCTGGTTTACGTATATTTGGTTGCCCTACATATGCTCATGTGAATGATGGTAAACTTGAGACAAGGGAAATGAAGTGCATATTTGTAGGATATGCGACAGGAGTAAAAGGTTATCGACTGTGACCTTTGATGAATCTGCCATGGGTAACTAGGGAGGAGGTGATACAAGTCAAGCAAGGAACAAAGATCAGGGTGCTAACCAGAAGGTGAAGTTTGCAACTCAAACTCTAGACAGACTTGTGATAAGTAACAAAGAGCAAGGCAGCAGTAAACAACCTAGACAAGATGAAACCCAATAGCAACCCATAGGATCTTCGTCCAATGGTGCTGATTCTGGGTCTAAATCTATAGCAAAGAAAAGATCAAAGAGGGTCATTCGACAACCTAATAGATATGTGGAATGTGTGAAACCATGTGAACTTGACGCCATTGCTTTTGCTTTAGAAACTGGAGAAGACATTCATACTGAGGAGCCTCAGTCGTATAAAGAGGCTGTAATGAGTAAAGAATCAAATGAATGGTTGATGGCCATGAATGAAGAAATTCAATCTTTATAGAAGAATGAAACATGGGATCTTGATCCATTACCAAAGGCAGAAAAGCCAATGGGATGCAAGTGGATCTTTAAGAAGAAGGATGGGACACCAGGAGTTGGACTAGGTAGGTTCAAGGAAAGGTTGGTGGTGAAAGGGTTTTCTCAGAAAGAAGGAATTGGTTATCACGAGGTGTTCTCACCGATCGGGAAGCATAAGACAATTCAGGTTCTTTTGGCCATGGTGAGTGCATTTCATCTGGAGCTTGAACAACTTGATGTGAAAACTGCATATGTTCATGGAAACTTAGAAGTGAAGATTTGTATGTCCTAGGCAGAAGGGTTCCTTGATTCTAATAAGGATCATGTATGTTTGTTGAAGAAATATTTGTATGGTTTGAAGCAGTCTCCAAGACAATGGTACAAGAGATTTGATTCATTCATGATCTCGAATGGCTACACTCGGAATCAGTTTGATAATTGTGTTTACTCAAAGGAATTATCACAAGATTCTTACATATATCTATTGTTATATGTTGATGATATTCTCATAGCAGCCGTGGACGTGGCTGGAATAAATGACTTGAAGTCGACCCTGAAGAATGAGTTCGAAATAAAGGATTTAGGAGCAACAAAGAAGATACTTGGAATGGAGATACAAAGGGATAGAAAAGCAGGACACTTGTGTATTTCTCAATAGAAGTACATTGAGAAAGTTATGCAATGCTTCAAGTGTGATCAGTGCCATCTAGTTGGAACTCCTTTGGCGGCTCACTTTAAATTTGGTCCAAACACTATACCCACTACTAATGAAGAAATGAAGTACATGAGAAGGGTTCCGTACTCAAGTGCTGTTGGAAGTTGTGACAACCCGAAATTTATTTGCTTTATAAGTCCAGTCAAACGAGATTCAGACTCGTTTCTGCTATCTTATAGCCTTGTTAAGGGTCATTCTAAGGAGTTTTAACCAAGTACACTTAAGGATTAAGGGTATGAATGGGTCAACTAAAGTTCCAAACCATCAAACAAGCCATAAACCCTCAAATGAGGAGTTTACGGCCAGGACCCATGAGTTTACGGCCGTAAACTCCAGCCTATAAGTATGAAGCTTGGGCCATTTTCTTCACTTTTTCCATTTCCAAAGTTTGGAACTCGAAAACTCTCTCAAGTATCATAGGATTTTGCTTCAAAACCCTCAAAATGTAAGTTATTTCTTCCATCTATTTGTTGATACATCTCCTTAACTAGTATCACCCTTTGATTCCATCCATGAAAATCGTCTTTTGGCTAGATCTTCATCTTTCACCAAGAACACACACTTGTTCTTGGTGGCCGTGAACTCCATAAAGCCTCCCAAAGGTGATTATTCTTTCCCTATACTTGATATCTAGTAAGAACTCATGCTTAGCACCTTGAAATCATCCCATATCCATGATCAAAGAGAGTTTACGGCCAAGAGCATCTCCCTTGGCCGTAAACCCTAGTTTGTAGTGAAATTGGATCTTAAACACTTCCTAAGGCATGGACAAGAACCTAGAACCCTTCCTCAATGATTGAAAGCCCTTTAAAACACCCATATGCACAAAGTAGCATGAGTTTACGGCCGTAAACTCATAGGGCCGTAAACCCTATGGTCGTAAACTCCATGAGACATACCACTTGGGCCGTAAACTCCTCTTAGTGGTCGTACACTCCCCTTAGATGAATCACATGAGATTCTAACACTTGGTCCAAGTGTTTCCTAGTCCCTAAAGGTGTTTCCTTTCATATAGTTGCTTATAAACACTATATTCATGCCAATATATGTCATTTATCTCATTTAGGAGTTGTTTGTGTCTCGGGACTTCAATCGTGGAACTTCTCATCCTTACGCGCATATTCGTTTGAATTACCCACATAAGGTGAGTTTATACCCCGTAATCAATCTTTTAAACTGTTTTAAATGCTTTTAAGGGGGGGGGGGGGGGGGCGGGGATTACAAGTTGAACACAATGATAATTGTGTAATTGTTTGTTATAAACATTTTCAAAAGATTACTTATGTCATCTATAAGTAGTCAAAACATTTCAAAAACTCTTTTAAAGTTATGTTACTTTATAGTTTAACAAAACTCCATTTTTAAAGTACAAGCATAACTTAGTAGTAAAATGAGTCTTTTCAATAGCAGTTCAAGTAAAATACTAGTAAACTATAAGGGGTATAGTTTAGAGTTTCAGTTCATACTAGATAACATAAAGAGAAACAGGGAGGTAAATACAATACACGATAACATAAAGAGAAACAGGAAGGTAGATACAATACACGATAACATAAAGAGAAACAAGGAGGTAAATACAATACATCAGAGAGACACACTATACACTATAACAGAACGAACAGACTATACACTATAACAGAACAAACATACTAAGATGCTATAGCATGAGAACACTACAGGATCTAATTATACCAATGAATCACTAACTCATTGTTCTAAACAAAAGGTGATAGTAAAATTGGGTATACATGATCACATAACATTAATGTGAATTCTGCACGACCTAGCAATTTGTTTGCGGAAGTCGTGTTTGGTCCCCAGAACCTCTTGCAGGGAGAACGTATAGTATGGGTACTATTCCTCACATTATGACCTTACTAAAACAAACATGTTTTACGGTAATTAGTACTACAGGATGTCAATTCAAAAGACAACTGCGTACTTATAATTTCCCATTACTTTCAGTAAGTGACAGTTCCACTTGAAAGTTAATACAAACTATTTTCGAGTCAAGATAGTTATAAACTAGGGAAAACTTACATTTTACAAACAATACACAGAACAGTCGAGTCTAGTACATTCAGTAGAAAGGGATCTATAATTCTAACTTTATGATTCCTTAGTGTATGCATTCAGGGATATATATTAATCGAGTCCGACAGGTAGTAGGATGTGTGCTTTCCGCTTCATTTCCTGTTCCTTGTTTGGTTGTGGGCTTAGAGCATATACACCTAGTCTACTATCTATCCGAGCTTAGCTATATATATGTTCCGTATACACCAAGTAATCATAAGGGGTAACAGGTATGGGTCAGGTCATAGGAAACTAATTCAATGCACCGTTTTCTAGTACAAAACATAATTTTCAAATGAAGAACTTTTGGAATACAAAACTAGAAACCTAACCAGTAAAGGGTTTAACCCTTTTATTAAACCAGTAAAACTTAAAGGACCTTAGGTGGTTAATTCTATAATACCTTAGTTTATACACCAGGGTTATATATAATTAATATCCGATAGGTAGTTGGATGTGTGCCTTCCGCCTCATTCCGTATTCCTTGTTTGGTTGTGGGTTTAGGGCAGATTCACACAATTAACTATCTGTTCGATATTAGATTATATATAACTAGAATAAACTAAGTGATTATAGAAGGAACTACTGTGGTTATCATTTTAATATAAGAAATAAGGGTTTTCTAAAAGGATCTTTTCATCAAATATAAAGGAACTATTACGGTTAACTCCATGAGTACCGAGTGAATACGCAGGGGTTATATACAACGATGATCTAACAAACAATGGGATGTGTGCCTTCCGCCTCATTTCCTGTTCCTTGTTTGGTTGTGAGCTTAGGGCAGATACACACAACCGATTGTTTGTTTACTCTGAGTTTTATATAACTTGTATCCATTTAATACTCATAGAAAGGACTGTAGAGTCATTTTTACTTGTCTTTCATCAAATCAGGAAATATAGGATTTTCTGGAGGAACATGCAAACTTTTCTAAACAAGAACTTACTACAACTTTCTACAAACTTTCTTACTACTTACTACATCACTAAAATATTATGAACTCACCAGCTTAAATACTGATCTACGCTTTCAAAATAACTTGTATTCTCAGGAGACCAGTAGACAGGTTCGCGCACTGGGAAGAAGATGGAGTAGTATAGCTTCATGTCTTTTTGTTATTTGCTATATATTCTATATTATATGAATCACATACTTTGTAAACACTTTCTTTCAAATGAAATGGTTGTTTATTACTTTGCTTACTATGATGCATGACTTGTGATACTAAACATGACGTCCTCCGCCCCAGAACGTTTCCGCCGTTCTGGTTTTGGGGTGTGACAAAAGTCTCATGTATGATATGGTCTGTACAAGACCTGATTTGGCTCATGCAGTTAGTGTGGTTAGCAGGTTTATGAGTAATCAGGGAAGACTCATTGGGAAGTTGCAAAGTGGATCTTACGATACTTGAAGGGAACGACTGATGTTTTCTTGGTGTATGGAGCTAATACAAAAGAGTTCCTTGGTGGGATATGCTGACTCTTGTAGTTCGTATGAATCGAGTAAATGAAAATGAAATCAGAGTATGAATCAATCAATAACACATGTTGTAAATAAAATTTGTTTGGCTCAATTATACTTCTCAAAGATACAAGAGGGTTTTAGAGTAATCAATACGAAGGACTGAAAAAGTTACTCTAACTCTAGCACCTATCCCTATTTATTGGAATGACAGAAGTAAGCAAAAAGTACATAAGGGCGTAAACATGAAAGCTTCGAATCTAATCTACCCTTACGAAATACATAAATTCGAATATAACATACAGACTTCGAATCCTATTAAGATACAATTGACTTCGACACCTCACAACTAATATCCGAACCGAATATTCTCCCCCTTTGTGAGCAGTGTTGAACTTAAGTCATTAACAACTTTGTAGCTTGATGAAGTATCTTGCGAACCTCAGTATACCATGAAATAATCTTTCGAACTTCAGCAATATCTCTTGGATTATTCTTCTTGCAATTGCTTATACGAACTAGAAGATTAGTATACTGGGAATTCGTATACTTCTCAACATCACATACTTGGAAAAAAATTTCGTTATCTTGTTATTCTTGTTCTTCCCTACAAAAACCATTCCCAAAGGCTTCAAAATATTCTCCCCATCATCTAAATTCTTTAAACTTACTTGAACCTTTAACATCGATTGAGGTACTTTCACTTGACGACCCATTGCTAATGCAAGTTCCACATCTGTCAAGGCTAGACAATCATAATAATTGTCTATAAACAACTTGATATGAGCAAATCCAATCAAGAAGTATTCCTCGTTATTGACTTGAAGCTTTGAAACATCCACAATGCTTAGAATCTTCGCAACATTCATGAGGTCATTCATTTTCATTAAGGGAAAATCAGAAACAGAGAAATCACAAGAAACATTATTAGCACTGACCATGAGAAATCGATAATCCTGCAACACTCCTTCGAAGAAAACATCTTTCAAAATGTTGAGAACTTTCACAATCATCACCAGTGACCAAATATCTTCTTCTCTTTTGCGAAGTACTTCTTGAAATCTTAACTTCAAATTCTTGTATTCCTCATTGTCTTCAAATTTATCCACAATCTGATACTAAGCGGATATAAACATCATTTCATTGATTGGAAAATCCAACTGATTGTAATCAGTATTTTCAGTATCATAGCTCTTCTTAGGAACTTTCTCGAAATCATGCATTATACCATTGAAAACTATATCTTTAATAGTTTCAAAACAAAATGGCTTTGTTGGATCACCCTTCTCAAGACTTGGAGAATCATTCTGCCTTTGACGAATTATACTGTTTATCTGCCTTTCTCTTTCAATTTCAGCCTCTTGAGCTTTCTTCTTTTCTTCTGCAGAAGGCTCAATCCCCTTTCCTTTACCACCTTTAGCTTATTTTGAAATTGGTGGTTTTGAAATCGAACCTCCTACAGATGAACCAATGACGATACCCTTGGTTAAAGGCCTTGAAGTCATGGTAGTTCAGGTTGTTGATAACAAAGTAGGAAGCGAATTTGGAATTTGTGTACTGATTACTTTCCCAACAACTTTTCCACTATCATTATCTTTTGACAAACCAATACCAACCACTTTCTAAGAGCCCATGCCAGCACCCCTTTCTCCCCCTTGCACCACATAAGACACAGGTGGGGCATCGGTTGGCATCAAATTCACCAATCGTAATAAAGGAGCAGCTTCAACTTTAATACTAGTTTCGAAGGAATAAAATAGATTCGAAAGAGACTCCTGAGAAATTGAAGATGTAGGAGAAACCTCAAGCTTTGACAAAGATTCCTTCAAACTCCCCAATAAGTCTTCCATCTTTGCAAAAAATTTAGAATCAGACTCTGACATCGTATCAACAATGGTGATAAGAGAATTGTAGAACTCAACAACCTTCTTAACAGCATCAGTAATTATATCAACCTTAGCATGAAGATTGGAATAAATCTGATGAAGTTTAACAACCTCTTTTGGCATCTCGGTGTGAATCTCCTCAATATTGATATTAACATCCTCCTTCACTTTCTTAACTTCTTCGACAAAGAGAATATGTCTTTCTTTAGCAACAACCCTCAAATCCTTAACCTCATCTTGAAAAGCATCATCCTGTCACTTCAAAAGCTCTTCATTCCTTGTTTCAATCTGATCCATAAAAGTTTTTAAGCATTGTTGTTGAGCTTTTAATAAAACCTCAACTTCAATCCCAGACAAAGTGTTTCGACTTCCAACATCGGCCTGAAGCTGTAATAAAGAATTCAACTTTCAATTGAGGATCTTGAACTGCTTACCAGACATAAGCATGTGATCTGGGATATTCTCTTCCTCAGAGTTAAACTGTATGTCAACAAATGAAACCATGACTTCATCCTCGTCTTGATCAGCCTCAGGAGTTGACTTTTCACCTTCGGTTGATTGAGAAGGAAAAAGTAAAGTGATAGGTTGATTGAGAATGTGTTGATAAGTGGGTGAAGTAGTGGAAGTTGGTAATGAGGTGGGTGTAAGTGAAGTGGGTGTAGGGGTAATATATGGTGGTAAACAAGTAGAAGTGTCTATGATGGTAGTTTCGATGGTAGAGGATGAGATAATAGAAACATGAACAATTGAAATTACAACAGGTGGATTACCTTGGGCTTCGAATGTCGACACCCCATCACCCATGTTGACATTTGTGTCCATATGAGATATGTTCACAGGGATGCATGAAGTTCGAACCTCCTCCGTAACAGATTTAGCAATTGAGACTTCGGGTGGTATGACAGTTGTCTGCTCAGGGATTGATGGATTTGAAGAATCACCCAAATTAGTGGTTGTGTCCACATTAGATGCTTTCACAGTGCCACCAGGACTGCCAGTCGCCTCGAAAGTCGACTTGACTGGAGAGTCCCTTTGAGGTGAACGAAATCCAATGTTATCATATCGAATTGGAGACTGATAGGCATCATCTTTGAACTCGGTTTCTACCACCACCTCATCAAGAGGATCTTGCAATTTCTTTTGCTTCTTCTTGATTTTCTTGACCATGTTTGGATATGCTGACAATTCCTTTTGGGAACAACACTCCAGTTTCGACAGTAGTGTTGATTGTGGCAAGATAATTAACAAGAACAGGGTTCGTTGGATCAACCTTGTTGACTTTGACTAGAATTTGACGATTGTCACATTATCCCCTCGTTAGAAGGAATTTCGTCCCGAAATTTGCATTTTGAGTGGGACTTCAAGGGTTGGGGAATAGATGTGGGTACTTTTGTTTTACTTGGTCTTCGCGTTCCCAGGTGAACTCGGGTTCTCGTTTTACGTTCCAACGGACCTTCACAACCGGGATGCGACTTTGATTTCGTTCTCTTGATCTCTCTCGATCCATGATTACTACCGGTTCTTTCACGAAGTGGAGACTCTCGTTGATTTTGATTCCGTCGGGAGGTACCACAAGAGTCTTGCCTCCAAATGGTTATTTTTGTTGCTGATGGCGACTCCACCCCTCGATCAATGCTGCCTAACGGGGCACAAGTTCGACGTAGTCGAGAGTCCTGGCTATGTAAGGAGAGTTGTCGACCCCTGGCTCCACTTCCGACTCTTATCCTAATCATCCACTAACTCTCCGGGTTCGGAAAGTAGGGGTCTCCTGGTAAGTAAAATCTTGCCATGATGTCTGTGCGAGAATAGGGGTGAGATAAGAGGCATATAATTATCATATTCCTAGAAATACTTATGGGGGGTTTGATCCTCCTTAGTTACTTCTATAATGACATGGTGCATACCAGTTACATATAACAAAATATATAATAGACCTTCGAATAAGTGATCATATTCCAAAACCTGAATCAAACAAGGAATAGGAAGTAAAGCAATCATCATATATTCTAAGTCTATGATATCCAAGTTATATATAACTTCAGCGTATCCACTTAGTGATTGTAGATCTACTAGAAAGAATCTGTTTAGTTTTTACATAAGTTATAGTACCACAAAATACACCTATAGTATTTTAAATGTTATGTTTGGTTCTTAACGATTTTCTGGTATGGGTGTTGGTAAGTTGATAGACTTGTTGTCCACTATGACTATCCCCCGGCACATACTAGTCACTTCTCGGACGAATATAGTTGATCAGGCTATATTCCTCCCAGACTTTATTGCATATCCCAAGGCATATTCACATTGCACAACTCCTCTATTTTTTACTTTTGTATTGTCCTAGATATGATACTACACTATTATGTATGCATGCACTCATACTTTTAACAAGAAACTATTTATTTCTAAAAAGTATAGTTATTTGATAATGTTTAATCAGAGACTTTAGTCCCAATGCATTTATAGTATGTATATCTTATGTGGTTCGATATACTTAGTTCACTATAAACAATGCTCTGATACCAATCTGTCACACCCTGGCGGAAACGTCCGGGGGTGGAGGACTTCATGTATAGTATCACAACAACGAGTATAATAGTACTCAAAGTAAATACAACCATCATGGATATAATCGAAAAAGTTACACCATAGTATGTGTTTACATGTTTCAAATGAATTACACTATGATGACAAAATGAAATGTTTGACGATTTAACGTCCCATCCTCAAAAGCGGTTGATTTCCTGTTTCACTGAATTCCTGAAAATACAGGTAGTTTTGAAAAAGTGTCAACAATTAAGTTGGTGAGTTCATAAGAGTTTTATTTGAGAAAGAAGCTGTTTTCCTTGTAAAAAGCGATAGAGTATGATTCCAGAAAATTCAATATTTTCTTTATTAAACGCGAAATGAACTCTCCTATGTTATGCAATAATGTACCCTAGAAAGACCTGTAGATTACTTCTATAATCACCCAGTGTATATAAGTTATATAAAATTTAAGTTAAATAAACTGTCGAATATAATGGGTCTGCCCTAGGTCCACAACCAAACAAGGAACAGGAAGTAAGGCGAGCACACCAATTCTAGGTCGATTGCGACTAAATTCATATATAACTCTAACATGCACACTTAGCAAATTATAGCTGAAGTCTAACAATTCTAGATGAAACGTAGTTTTAATATCATGAAAACCATTTAGTGATAAATCTGGTACTTTGTCATGTATACTTCAAGAAAAATCCCTTATTTTCCTTATAAAAAGTTATGTAGCCTTTAAATCCCAAGACCGAGAATATGTATGTGTGTTTTGTACTTATCATGTTTATAATCATAATGCGTTTCCAAAGAAAATCCAATATTTTCCTTATAAAAAGTTATGTAGCCTTAAATCCCAAGACCGAGAATATGTGTGTGTTTTATACTTATAATGTTCAAGTAGTTTTAAATAGATAAAACCCCTTTTCAAAGTAGAATTTTCCCTGGAAACTTGAAAGATTGTTAACTCCCTATGTGAGTTGTTATAACCATACTATAACTCGAGGACCTCGTACTCGACGTTCTTCAGGCATCGGAATGATATGACACTTGTCACCTCAGATCTGTTGGTCTAGCTGTTGCAAGCAGCTCAGGTGCGGGTTTGTCAGACCCAATATAGATCTATACGCAACTATCACGCTCTCCCTACAAGAGATTCTGATTATAACTACAAGACTTTTCTATGGTACTTAAGAGTATCCCGAAGGAGAATGTCTCACAAATTATGTTAACTAGTTTACATATAGTTTTAGTATAAAACCTCTTCCGTGGTGGAAGTGAAATCACCTTTTATGAAATAAATTAGTGATATGAAATCCATAAACTATCACTATTATAGTTTATCATGTAGTATATGAAAAACCCATTTGTTTTGAGAGTAAAACCTTTTCCATGTAGTATGCTTTTATCGAAAATTCATAAACTATACTTATTGTAGTTTATTATATGTGTTCGAAATGAATGGAAGAAAAACCTTAACATGAATGACTAATTTCTGTTTATGATGGTAAACTAACAAGAAATACATTCAACATTTAGGAACTTAGTGTTATGCACTTTGCTCAACATACTACAAAGTGTTGTTAATATGGTAAGCTATGTAGCTAGTTTTTAACCTTTCTACATTGTTTTTAAAACATCATAGAAAAATCATACGAAGTCGAAAACTAAATCCGTAAACTCAGAGAGTTTATAAAATGTGTCTAGTTTATTCATAATTTTTATTATGATTTTTAGAAGTCTCTAACTTGTGTGAAAAGGTCCATATTCACAGACTGGTCCGAATTTGTTTCTGAAATGTTAGACAGTTTTGTAAAAATCACCACAAATTGTAGAAAAATCGTATGGAGATGTGCAAGTAGTCATTTTAAAGGTATGAACCTGAGCTATTTGTATGTTAAACCGTTTTGAAATATATTAAGTTTAAGTTGCGTAAAACAGTTCGTGAACAGGTCACAACTTTTCTGTTGTAAGCTGTCAAGTTAAGTTTTAAATATGTTTTGGTGTTTTAACTTGTATTCCCCCCTGAAAACTAAAGAAAACTGGAAAATGTAGGGGTATGAACTCACCTTGAGTGATTTCTTGAAGATTGGAAGGTCAAAGACGAGGAGTATCAAGTCAAGAACACTTGATGAACACGTGAAGGCTTGGATGATCCTAAGAACGATTTTTGGTGTTAAAATGTGTGTAGATGATCCAAGAGTGTTATGAAAACATGGAATAACACTTGAGTCTAGATGAAATACTTACCAAAAAGTGAAGTAATAGCTCAACAACACTTCCAAAAAGTGGCTGGAAGTAGAGAGGAAAAGAGGCTCCCTTGAAGGTTTGAGAAGTGTGTAAGTGTTTGAAATGAGCAAGTAAGCCAAGAAATGCTCCAGGGATCTCTATATATATTGAAGGTTGCTGGAGCAACTTGTGAGTTTGAAGTGATGTGTGCCTTGGTTTGTGTGATGTGGATAAGGTTGGCTAATGAGAGGATGACACATGGAGGCAAGTGGGCATACTTGACCCACTTGTGGGGTAGAATACTCCTTTTATTATAAATTAATGATTTTTAATTAATAATCTTTGAAAAATAAATAAAATATGAGTTCTTGAGGTTAAAAATGGTAAAAATATGAATTTGGTGAAAAAATCCCGTTAAAAACGGGCTTAGGAAGCGAAAGTAGTCGAAAACCGGGCAATATGGACCGAACTTGCGAGGTTCGGCTCTTAGAAGGTGAGAACCGAGAAGAGGGGAGAAGGAACCGAGAGAAGGGAGAAGGGACCGAAGGTGCGAGGGGTGGAACGAAGTTGGGGGTCTCGGTCCTGCTGAGGCTCGGTCCGAGGAGGGTAGTTCGCTTCTGACAAGTTCGTCTCTGACATCTTCGGTTCTTAGAGGGTTTGGCTCCTAAGAGGTTCGGTTCCTAAGAGGTTCGGTTCCTAAGAAGGGTTTCGGTTCCTAAGAAGGGTTTCGGCCCTAATTAGCTGTTTTTCGATATAACTCTCTGTTTCAAGTGGTTTTTGGCCAAGTTAAGGGTCGGGATGACTATAAAAAGTTGAGAGAGATTTCGAAAGAGATTTAGGAGAGATTTCACATACTTGGAGAGATGTCACATACTTGGAGAGATTTGGGAGAGATTTCACATATTGGAGAGATTTCACATACTTGGAGAGATTTGGGAGAGATTTCACATATTTGGAGAGATTTCACATACTTGGAGAGATTTGGGAGAGATTTCACATAATTGGAGAGTTTCACATACTTGGAGAGATTTGGGAAAGATTTCACATACTTGGAGAGATTTGGGAGAGATTTGATTTTTGCCATTATTATCGTATAATCTTGCAATGCAAGGTTCGTGAATCCCGTTATGCTTCGTTTATGATTGTTTTAAGTCCCCAAAAGGGTCCATAGTCGTGTTTTGATGCGTTTAACTCCCTTTTTAGGGTTTTACACTGATAAACACATAGATTCTCCGAGACACTTGAATTCTTGACATACAAATGCACATTCTTATTCATAGAACAAGTTTTAACATACAAGTACTAGTTAAGTTTGACCGGTTTGACTTGTTGACTTTGACTTTGACTAGAATTTGACGATTGTCACACATTCCTCCTTTCTCCCCCTTGCACCCCTGTGATAACAGGTGACGCATTCGTTGGTAAGAGATTAGACAACTGAGATAATGGGGCCAACTCTTTTTGAATTGCAGTTTCAAATGAACGAAACTTCTGAGTTAAAATCTCAGGAGTTAATAGAGATGAAGAACCAGACTTCGAAATCAACACTTTAATTTCACTAAGCAAACCATCAAGCTTCTCAAAACTTTGAATATCACCAAGTGATTTTTCTTCAAACTTGGGAATAACAGATTGACCCCATTCCACCACTTTTGTTACACCCCCTGCAACAATATCCACTTTCGAAAGTAGAGAAGAATAATTGGTATTCAACTCATTAATCTCTTTTGCCACATCAACCTTCAATTCTTCAAGCTTTCGATTCACACCTTCTCTTATAGTCTTGACATCCTGAACAAAGAGAACATGGTGTTCCTTCACAACCAGCCTTAGCTCCTTGATTTCACTATTGAAAGTGTCAGATTGAGCTTTTACTCAGAGCTCATTGTTTGTATCCATGACATCCAGCTTGTGTTAAAGTCGAAGCTCCTGAGAATTGAGCATGACCTCGACTTCAATGCCAGATACAGAATGTCTGCTTCGTGCATCTGCTTGGAACTGCAATAAGGAATTGAGCTTCCTGTTCAGAATTTTGAATTGTTTTCCCGACATAAGTATATGATCTGGGATGTCTTCTTCTTCAGGGTCAAATTCGAGATCAGCAAATGATCCTCCAAACCCTCCATAATCAGTTTCATCATCATTTATCGGTTTGGGTGGGTCATTTGATTGAAATGGAAAGAGAGAAGTGATAGGTTGATTTATGACTTTATCAAAGTTTGGTGAATGAGTTGATGTAGTAACAGTTGTGAAAAATGGTGGTGGTAGAGAAGTAGTTGTAGAGATGTTAGAGGTTTCGAAAATACCTTGATTAGCAGGAAATGGATATTCTGTGTTCAAAACTCCTTCACCCATGTTGACATTTGCATCCGTATTAGATACGTGTGCAAGGATGCATGAGGTTCGAACCTCCTCATTAAATGGCTTGGTTAACGAAACCTCGGATGATATGACCAAAGTCTACTCAGGAGTCGATATTTTGTTTGAGTCACCAAGAAGAGTAGATGTGTCCACTATCGAAGTTTTCACAGAACTACTTGAAATTCTTGTCTTCTTGAATGTCGATTTGACAGGAGATTTCTTATTAGATGAAACTTTACCCATTGGTGAGTCAGGAACTACTTCGTCGTCCATTGAATCTTCCTAAAGTATCCAATTTCTCTTCTTTTGTTTCTTTTTAATATGTTTAGCAACATGCTCAGCTCTTCTCTTCTTAGATGATGGGGAAACTGGTACATGCATTTCACGAAGAACAACTTCTTTCCGAGTTCCATGTGGCTTTCGAATCATTGAGGGTGAGAAACTGGCTGACCTATCAGGAGATTTTCTTGATCGATGAGCCATCTTTTTAAGATGCTTTAACACACCAGATTTCGAAGGAACTATCTGCTTTGAAGGATCAACTGTTTCAGTCTCCATAGGCTTCGCCGACTTCTTCGAAACTTTTACTCCCTCTCCAGCCTTTTTCTTTTGTAACTTAGTCACTTTCTCCTCTTGAATTGGTTTCGAAGGACTACTTTCAACAGCCTTCATTGGCTTTCGTGACTTCTTTGAAGAACCTTCATCAGAACGTGGTAGTAAAACACTAGTTTCGTCATTTGGATTAAGAGACTGTAAGTACGCCATCAACACTGGATTCAATGGATCAATCTTTTTGAGCATTCCATCTGGAATTCGAGCAACTGAAGGAAACACCTTTACATCATCTTCTATAGATTTTGGGTAATGATACTTCACAAAATCCGCCCTTGGTTCATCAGCAGGTACCTGAATACCTTCCTTTTCATATGCATATTGAAGAATCAAACTCCAATATCTAGTACAAGATACCCCATCCACAGCATTGGTATTATCCAAACTCTTCAAGAACTCTTTCCACACCTGAGTTGCATAATCAACTGCTAGGTCATAGTATATCCCAGCCACCATAGCATACACCTCCAGTCTTCCCTTATCCAAGCCACCACTTCGACCAGTCAGACATCGAAGATAAATAACAAAAAATAAAATTCCAGATACAAGGAAGGCTTGATTTCTTGAACTCGCTAATCTTGGTAAGAAGGGGTTGATAACCCATCTCATTGGACATTTGAATCACCTCTTCATTAGTGACCTTATTGAAAGGTAGAGAATTAGGGATTTCAAGAATCTTAGCAAAAAGCTTCTTGGACAGATGAAACTTCTTGTCATTGATCAGATTGAATGTAACTGTGTCCATCGTCTTGCTGTATGAAGCAGTGGAACCAACAATGGACAACCAATACATCGGAACTTCAAATGAACTAAACATCACAGTTGATAAAACTGAATGTTTCAGAGCGATAATCAACATCTTGAGTTCTTATGGATAAACAGAGACATCACCATCAACTTGATAATTCGTACTTTGGATCTTCATAATGGGTTGAGAAGATACGTCTTCAGTGGTGTTCGATTGAGGAGCAACCATTACTAGGGTTTTCTTGAAAGCATTGAAGAACAGAGAGATAAAGAGGGCACAGATCGTCTTTGATTAAGTTTGGAAAGCGTAAAGTTAAAATGAATACACAATTTCCCTTTTTATATGTATCCCAAATTTGAATCTCAAACGATTACCATCAATAAACATAACACGTGTCCCTTGAAAATCACACCATTAGCCGTCAAATATGCCATGTCAAAAAAAGTGATGAGGACAGTTTCCTAGAAACGTGCATAGTTACCAAACCGTCACATCAATAGTCTCTCCGTGAGTACATAGTAGATAAGGATCAAAACCTTCGGAATGGAGGTTGGGCTCTTTTGCTTTTGGGTTTGAAAACGAAGTCATGTGCCAGACTTTCGAAATTATCAGCCTGAGTTCGTAATACTCAGAACCTCAAGGATTTCATGAGTGTTGTGTGCCGAATAATAAGATAAGAAGCAAAATAAGAAAAATGTGGATGTATGATGTAAAAAAAATATATAATTTCGACATAAAAGTAGATAAATTTCGGGCAAAGATTGCTTCGCTAATCATCAAGAGAGATGATCAACAGCTTGTGTGGTTTCTCGTGAATTACAATCGAATACTTGATAAGAAGTATCGAAGGGCTTCTTTTAGCATGACTTCGAAGGTGGCTTAAAATTTCGTTACAATGCACAACTAAACATAAGAGTGACAAGTTGTAAAGGAAATTACCTGTTTGACCAGTGTAGTCAATGACAAGTAAGCTTTGAAAATTTTATCAAGTAACGAAAGTTGATAATGATACTCATACTGAAATCATATTTTTGAAACCAAAATTAGACCTAAATCTTGTTGGTTAACAAATGTCGTGGGTTTCGAACATTCGATCAAGATTACTACAAAGAAAAGAATATGATTTTGAGTATCGAAAACAGGTACTGAAACAAAGGTTTCGTCATTTCTAGAACAAAGTTCCCCGTTAATTCCGTAATTTAGTTCGACACTTAGGGTTTCACTTTCATCACTGTCTCATGATGTTAGATCATAAACACAGAGTTTTGATATGTCTAGATCCTGATTGGTTTATACCAGAAATCTCTTAGACATATGTCATTGTGTGTGATTGTCATAGAATGTTGGCATGAAAAAGAGTGGTTTAAGAGAACGAATGTACCTATGCTATGATAGGACCAAGCAGTAAAATCTTAACTCAAATGAGAAGAGTAAGGTAGCTCCTGAATGAATGAGAATATATCCTAATTGGGAAGGAATTCTCAGAATGAGAAAACCATTAAGGCTTCAAAACTCATAGCATTATCGAGGCTTAGGTCAACATGTTGCAGCATGTTTCTACGGACATCTTAACTAATACATTAGGTGTTGAAAATATACCTTCCCTCGAAGCATCAAGCATGTACCAAAAAAAAAACTTTCATTCTCTTCTTTGTAAAGAAAAATCTTCGCTACACCACAAATGTAAATCAAACAAAAAGAAGAAAATATTTTTGGATTTTTGTTTAAGAAGATGAAAATAACAAAAATAATAAAATCTTTTTGGTATTTTTTAATTTTTCAAAATCGAAGCACAAAACAAAAATATTTTTGGTGTTTTTGATTTTTTGACATAAAAGTAACAACAATTTTTTTTTGTAACAAACTAACGGAAATTTTGTGATTAAGTGGATAATACATGATGTCGAAAACGAAGCGTGTCGAAGCGCTAAACGTGAACATTAACCTTTGAACGCTGAATGGTATCCTCTAAACGAACACTCAGCACCTCTGAATCGACACTTTTGTAACTTTTTCTCTTGTCATTCTTTCGAAATGAATCCAGGAACTGAATTTCCTTCGATCATTCCTAGACCGCCCAAAATTCTCACGAATGACTTTTCATCTAATGGCTTTGTGAAAATATCAGCAAGTTGATCAGTGGTTTTTACAAAGTGAACTTCGATATTGCTATCGTCAACATGATCTTTTATAAAGTGATAACGAAGAGCAATGTGCTTTGTTTTCAAATGTGGCACAGGATTGTGACAAATACGTATAGCACTTTGTGAATCACAATACAATGGAATTTTCATGTTGATTGCATGATCATGCAGTTGGCTTTGAATCCATATGATTTGTGAAGTGTAAGCTGTAGCAGCAACATACTCTGCTTCTGCTGTGGAAATCGAAACACATGTTTGGTTTTTTGATTGCCAGCTTACTAACTTCCCATCCAGTAGTTGACATCTGCCACTTGTGTTTTTTCTATCAAGATTGCAACCCCCTAAATCAACATCTGACAATGCTTGTATGAAGAATCCAGTTTTCAAAGGATACGACAATCCTAACGAAATTGTGCGTTTGAGATATCGAAAAATATTCTTCACTGCTGTTAAGTGTGGTTCTCTGGGATTCGATTGATATCTAGCACAATTACAAACAGAAAACATAAGTTCAGGTCGACTTGCCGTAAGGTAAAGTAACGAACCTATCATGCTTCTGCATAAAGTAATATCAACAGCAGGTTTATCTAACGATGGAGAGAGCCTTGTTCCAAACGCCATTGGTACTCGTAATTTCGTGTTATTCGTCAACACAAAAATTTCAAGCAGATTCTTTGTGTATTTTTCTTGATTGATAAAAATTCCTTCTCTGCTTTGACGAATATTCAATCCCAGAAAGTTGTTTATTTTTCCCATCATGCTCATCTCAAATTGGCTTTTCATCATATTTTCGAAATCTCTAGACAAAGCAGGTCAGTAGAGCCAAAAATAATATCATCGTATTTGAACAAGCATAAGATGATCCTCAACTTTCTTTCGAAAGAGTGTTGGATCAACTGATCCTTGTTTAAATTTCGATTGTTTTAAGAAAGAGGTAGGAGTTGCATACCATGCTCTTGGTGCTTGTTTTAACCCATATACAACTTTATCTAAGATATAACAATGATTAGGGAATTATTTGTTAATAAAACCTGGAGGTTGTTCAACATACACTGTTTCTTCAAGTTCTCCGTTGAGAAAAGCACATTTGACATGCATTTGATAAACATCAAAATCTTTATGTGCTGCATAGGCCAAAAATATTCGAACAGCCTTGAGTCTTGCGACAGGGGGAAGGTTTCCTCATAGTCTATACCTTCTTGTTGCGAATAACCTTTAACTACAAGCCTAGCTTTGTTTCGAACAACATTGTCATCTTTATCAGTTTTATTTTTAAAAATCCACTTTAATCCCACAATTGAAACATCTTTTGGTTTGGGAATAAAATGCCAAACTTTGCTTTATTCAAATTCAGCAAGTTCAGATTTCATGGAAACAACCCATTGAGGATGTTCCATAGTAGCCTTGACTGATTTTGGTTCAATTTTCAAAAGAAAGACATTGAACATACAAAAATTCTTGATGAGTATTGAGTATTGAGTACCTCATTTTTAGCACGAAGTTGAGCTCTTGTTAGAACTCCATCTTGAGTGTCACCAAGAGCTTGTGTCCTTTGGATGATTTCATGTCCATTTGTCCAATGGTGGATATGCTGGATCAAAATCCAATGGCGCATCTTCGAACATTTCATCATTCTCTGAATCTGCAACAAAATTATTATAATTCAGATCATGAAAAGTATCATATTGATTATTATTCGACATATTTAGCTCCCCCTCGACAATTTCACTTTCAGGTTGGTCCCCCTCAACATCATCATTCATTCTCCTATTCTCCCCCTCGAAAGAATGCTCCCCCTCAACATGAGAATTCAAATGCAATTTCTCCCCCTCCACTTGATCATTTTGCATACTTTCACTATTTCTAGGAGAATGTGATGTCAAGTTTATATCAACAGCATCTTGAGTAAGTGTCGAAAAGTTAGAATGCTTTGATGATTTAGGAAGTTGATTATCCTGAGCATTGACTTCAGCATCAACAGCCCTATCCGGAACACCAAAAATTAAATCATAATCAAAATCAAACGAATTAAGGCTATCAAATTCATCTTTCAATTCATTAATAATTGGTTTTTGTTCGTAACACTTTTCAACTTGTTTGATATAGTAATCATCAAAAGTGAGATTGAATGTTTCTTCAATTTTCCGAGTTCGTCTATTCAACACACGATATGCAACCGAATTATGAGAATAACCCAAGAAAATTCATTCGTTAGCTTTGGACTGAAATTTCGAAAGATTATCCTTGAGATTCATGATAAAACACATGCAACCAAGAACATGAATGAATTTGACATTAGGTTTTCGGTTATTGATAGTTTCATAAGGAGTAATGTTGAATCGTTTATGAATGAACGATCTATTTTGTGTAAAACATGCAATAGAGACTGCTTCAGCCCAAAGATATTGAGGAATATTCGCATATGTGAGCATCGTTCTTGCATCTTCACAAAGAGAACGGTTTCGCCTTTCAACAACCCCATTATGCTGAGGTGTGTAGGGTGAAGAAAAATTATGCGAAATTCCTCTTTCTATTAAAAATGAATCAAGAACATTGTTCTTAAATTCGGAACCATTGTTACTCTTGATTTTTCGAACTTTCTTCTTCAAACTCGTTTCAATCTTCTTGATAAAATCAATCATTACTCGAGCAACTTCAGATTTTAACCTGAGAAAATAAACCCAAGTAAATCGAGAAAAATCATCAACAATGACTAAAATGTACCGTTTCTTGTTGAGAGTTTCAACAGTCGATGGTCCACAAAGATCAATATGAAGAAGTTACAATGGTTCAATAATTTTCGAATAGATGACAATTGGATGTCCTTGAAGATGTTGTTCCCCTTGTTCGCAAGCTGCACATAAAGTATCATTATCAAATTTTAATACAGTTAAGCCTCGGACAAGATCATTTCCAGCCAATTTGTTCAGATTTCGAAAGTTCAAGTGAGAAAGACGTCGATGCCAAAGCCAACTAACATCTGATGAAGCTTTTGAAAGTAAGCACACAGAGGGAACACCAATAATTGGCTTTACGTCTAGAGTGAACATGTCTCCTTTTCTTTTGGATTTAAGCAAAACTTCATTTGTATTGGCATTCAAAATAATGCTTCCTTCTTCATTAAACACCACTTGATTTCCAGTGCCCACAACAAGTTGTGAAACACTAATCAAATTATGTTGAAGACCTTCGACGTAAGCAACTCGATTAACAGTAAACTTCCCATTTGTTACTTTAACATATCCCTTGACTTGACACTTTTGATTATTTCCAAACTTGACGACCCCATCATTTTCCAAACTTCGATAATCACGTAAATTCTCCTTTCTACCTATCATGTGACGAGAACAACCACTGTCGATATACCATTGCTGATCATATTGTTCGTCATACAAAACCTGCAATCAGTGGAAGAATTTAGGTACCCAAGGCTATTTGGGTCCACTATGATTATTTTGAAACACATTATGAAATGAATATCCTAAAATCCAATTACGAACTTTAGATTTGACACTATCAATTAAGTCCACTTCATTTGGTAAAGGCTTAGAAATATAACATTTCAAAAGTTTAGGACTTTCACTGACTTTCACCTTTTCCTTCTCAGATTGTGGCTTTGTTGCCTTTTCTTTCGAAACAGGGCGCCATGCCTTGACTGAAGATGTCGAATCTTTAGATGATGAACTGACTCGACAGTTTGTTTGAATACTTTTCATAAGCATTTTTGATTTGTTGTTGAGAGTATTTTCCTGTTTGATAAGACTTCCCTTTGCCTTCAAGCCAATGATCGATATGGTGCACATTTGATCTAACCTTGATATACGAAACTTTGAAAGCTTGTTTCGCTGTAGGATTAGGAAAATTTGGTTGTTGAGGTGTGAATTTGACATTTCTTTTTGAATGAAATTGACCAACCTTTTTATTCTCAACCTTTGACTCAAAACGTTTTTGTGGAATTCTTTGATGTTGAAAAGATGATGAGGTGTTCTTTGATTGAAATGATTTTGAAAAACCATCATTGGAAAACCCTGTTTGATTAGGAGAATGAAACTTTTTCAAATATTGTGGATTTGAAAACTTCTTTTTATGAGATGTTTGATTATGATTTTGCAACAAAAACTTTGTTTCTTGATTTTTGATATTCGAAAAATCATTTGGTGAAGTTGATTGAGACAAATGCTTTTTAGACAGAGCAGGATTTTTCTTATTATATGAACATGATGAAGACATTGCTAAAAGGCTTTCTTTCTTGCTTGTCTCTTTGAAATTCCATTTTCTTTCGAAAAATTGTCAATTTGATCTTTAAATTCTTGTTGTAGGGTTTCAAAGTACTCCATGGATGATGGCAATGGGCCCCCTTGATGAAGTGTAGGTTAAAAGCCCAAGACTTGTCTTTTCCCTATAAATAGTCATGTATTATTCATAATTAGGGTTAAGGGTGAGGCAAAATGTAGCCGCCACGTTATGAGGTTTCTTTTAGAGATAGATTCTTATTTCATAAAGTGTAATCTGTTCCTCACATTGAATAAATCGAGTGATCATTCGACATATCTTCATATTTGTGTTTGTTCTTATTTTCCGCATCTTGTTCATCAAATCACAATTAGGGTTTTATATCCAACAAGTGGTATTAGAGCAGGTCTTTGAAGATCTATTGATTTTTGAAGTATCGGTTCTTGATTTGATGATTTTCTGTACAAGTTATTGAAGATTTTGGTGTTTTGGCTGTATGGAATCAAGATTTTTGTTCAAGCTACTGTTCTTGGAAATTTATGGTGTTTTCTAGTGTTCATCTTGGTATAATTTCGATCCAACTCTCTTTTCATTCTTAATTTGTTTTTGGATCTGATTTGCTTTCTTACCCTAAACCAAATCGTCTAGCCTAATTGTCTTTTTTCATATTCTTGATCTAATCACTATGCATTCAGCCGATCCTTACTACTTTTCTCACTGTTCATTCGTTCCATTCTTGAGCCCATAGTTCTTGATTACTGCTCATTGATTTAGCCCACATATGGTTATCGTATCACGTAAGTCCAATCATCTTGTATCTCGAAATCCTTTGTTCAAATTAAGCGATTTATTCTTATATTTTGATTCACTACGCTTATTTGATTTATTAATCGATTTCTGTTCTTGAGTCGAAATTTCTGAAAAGTATCATTCTTAAAATCGATTTTGATTTTGTTATTCGATTATATGTTTGAATTGAGTCGATCTAATCTATCATGTTCCAAAATTGACTCTGTTTGTTGATTAATGATGATTTTTCTGGATACTCTTGAACATGAATCGCCTTCTGTTGTTATTATGGTCGATTGTGATCTTGGAGTTTAGAATTGTTATTCGATGTTTTGAGTTTGAAGAGTCTGATAAAGAACAGATGACGATGGTGATGAATTTAATTGAAAGTGGATTTGATCTGGAAATCGATTTGTGAAAATCAATTTGGTGTTTGTCAAGTATTTGAATCGAAACTGAAAGTGAAAGTTTTTTTCTGAATATTGATATCACGTGAATCGGTTTATTTGCTCAAATCGGAATTAGAGTCGTGTTTGTTATTGATCGGAACAGAAGGAGTTAATCACAATTTACACAGAATCAAACCTTGCAAATGGTTTTGGAATTGAAGATATCTCAATCGAAATCAGAACTTATGTTGATAAAGTGTTCAGTTTAGAACTTGGTCTCAGAATCGTATTTAGCAAAACAATCTCAATCAGAACAAGAAGGATTGTGATGAAAAACGAGAGAATGATGAGTTCCTACGAATGAATGAACGTCAAAATTGGTTTGAAAATCTCACTTGCGAACGATTGAAATCGAATTTCACTGGGATGAACAATGGGCTAAAACGAAAGGTCAAAATTGACTGTGATTTGGGTGTTACATGAACTGCAAACGAATCGATCTCAATTGGGACGAACATTGGTCAACAGAAAATTCAAAATTGCCATAAAAGCCTTACCTGTGAACGTTCGTTTACTGTGCTTCTCTTTGGGGTATATACGAGGAAATTGAAGCGAATCTATGATTGGGTTCGTCTGTTGCCTTGGAACGATAGAGGGGAAAGCGAACCTGTGGTTCGGCTTGGCTAAGGTTTCGCTCCTTGTTCGCATCGTGATGCTCGGTTTCGCTTTTGTATCAATGGACTTGGAATGAAAATGGAACGAACTTGAGTTTGTTTGTTAGCACTTGGAACGAAAGGAGGTAGATTCGCTTTGGGTGTATTTGGAACGAACGGTGGCTAACATTGGACTCGGAGCGAACCTATTGCAGTCGACGTTTTTGATAAAATGTGCCAATTTCAAGGTTTCGCGTCTCGTTTGAGTCACTGTTGAAAGACTGGAGCATGATGCAGTCGTCTTCCTTTAATCTCGTCTAAATGGGGAAGAAAATATTCAAGTTGCATTTTTAGTCCCTGCAAGTTCAGCGATTTGGCGGTTCTGATCCCTGTATTTTTTGTGACTTGGCACTTTTGGATTATATTCAGAAATTGTTACATGAAGGGAAAATTGATGCAGAAATACCTTTTCAGTCCCAGAATTTCAGAAAAGTGACAGTTTTAGCCCATTTTTCAAAAAGTTTGCAAATTTAAGGGCTGGTGAACAGTTTTGGATTTTTTAACGCACATATTTTTTTTGTGAACAGAAAAATAAAGATTCCATCAAATCTTGGCGGTTCGGAAAGCCGTTTTTCGTGATAACGTCAAATTTTTCACGACTTTTTTGGATTTTATACTTCATTGTGTATATCATTTTGTTGCGGGGGAGCTTAGTAAATTTTTATCCATTCAAAATAATTATCATGACCATTTGAAGGCTTTATAATCATGTTTTTGATTATAAATCGGGGGAAAAATTTTGGTATGGCCATTCGAAATTGGATTTGTGACTTTTCAAAGTTGAAGATTTTTTATAAAGCTTGTGGTAGAATTATGAAGGTAGCTTTTACAGTAGAAGTTCTTCATCGAGCTCTGCTAAAGCTTTTAAAGAGAAGTATCGTTTACAGTAAAAGTTCTTCATCGAGCTCATCTAAGGACTTGTTATATCTCCGACTTCTAGTATTTTCTCGATCAAGTGGCATTACGAATCTTAAAGTTTGGGTTGTTACATGATATTTTTTGATGGCTTATATCATTAGCTTATTTGAAGATTATTGTGACTTGGAGGGGGAACTCTTCAAAGATAAGAAGTGATTTGGTTTCTTTGTTCTGAAATGAGTTTTTCATGGCGGGTTTGGTTTTCATGAAGTTTTTTTGGGATTACATTCGAAAATGAAGTTTAAAGACATTACTTCAGTGCTTGATTTATATATCCTAGAGCCTGTGTTTGAAGACTATTGAAGAATCAAGATTCGTGGATTGCTTCCTCTATTCCTCGTTGCAAGATCTTTTTATTTTCTAAATGCTTGTTTTGGAAGTTAAAGCATTGTCATCCATTCCATACTTTGACGGGGGGGGATTGTAGGATTTCAAAGTACTCCATGGATGATGGCAATGGGCCCCCTTGATGAAGTGTAGGTTAAAAGCCCAAGACTTGTCTTTTCCCTATAAATAGTCATGTATTATTCATAATTAGGGTTAAGGGTGAGGCAAAATGTAGCCGCCAGGTTGTGAGGTTTCTTTTCGAGATAGATTCTTATTTCATAAAGTGTAATCTGTTCCTCACATTGAATAAATCCAGTGATCATTCGACATATCTTCATATTTGTGTTTGTTCTTATTTTCCGCATCTTGTTCATCAAATCACAATTAGGGTTTTATATCCAACACTTGTGAATTTATTCTCACATTTTGTGACTCAACTTCCAATTGTGTTTCAACTTCTTTCGAAAATTTTAATTTTTCTACCCATGTTTGTTGAGGTTTTTGTCTTTGAAAAGTTTATGAATTATTTGTTAGATTATTTTCTATAGTACTTTGATTAGATAAAAACCTTCATTCGATGTTTACTTATTATCTTCTTCTATCAATTTGTTAAATTCAGATTTGATGTTATCAACATTCCCAGTAGTAACAAATACTTGATTTGGAAAGATGACATCATCTGAGCATTTGAAATTTAGATACACTACTGTATTTGTTTCGAGATAATGAGCACCTTTTTCTTCCAACATTTTGTCGAATTTTTCTATTTCACCATACACCATATCAACAAGAACTCTTGGAATTTCATTTTCTTTCGAAACATCATTTGTTGTGGAATTTCTTGGAATCTCCTTTGAGCTTTGTTTCTACTTTCGAATCTTCAAACTTTTATTCTTTCTTTTCGAACATCTTCTCCTCATTCACTTTTTCAGCAAAACTCACTTTTGCTTCACTAGTCCTTACTTTCGAACCAAAAGGATTTTTATAAAATTTCTTGACTTTGTTATTGGAGTAAAAAGCAATGGCTTCGTCATCCGAGTTAACTATCAAGCCTTCATCATCAGAACTCTCCGTTTCATTTGCTTCTTTCTCAAATACTTTCGATACTAAAGCAAGTGGTCCACCTAAGCTTATCTTCGATTCTTCTGCCATCTCAAGAACTTCTGACTCATGAGTTTTTAGCAAGTTGAAAAGATCATTCAGAGTCGATGTATCGAAGCTCTATTGAGTCTTCACCATTAGACTCACATTTCATCATTCTTTTCGTAATCCCATAACAAAAGTGAGATTAAACTCCATGGTTGACCTGGTTATTCCTTTGCGATTGCATTTGTAGATAAGTTCATTCAAGCGATCATAGTAAAGTTCAATATGTTCACCTTCCTTTTGTTTGAACTCTTTCAATTCCACCAGACAATGCTTCACATAATTGATTTTCGTCTTTTCACTCCCTTGGAACTTCTCCTTGAGAGTATTCCAGATTTCTTTTGCAGATTTGCAACTACGAACATAGTTATAGACAACTGGAGGAAGAGCACCACGAAGCTCTCTGATACACCTCTTCTCATTCTTCTTCAGTCTTGTTGTTTGCTCATTGACACTTTGAGTTGAAGCTGATGTACCAATATTTTGAACATTTGATGGAGGAAGAACATTTCCAGTAATACAATCCCAAAGCTCTTCATCCAGTCTATTCAGATAATCTTCCATGCGGTCAGCCCATTGATCATAATACTCTGGAATAAGCATAGGAATCTTTGTTGAAGATTCTAGCAGATGAGAAAAAGATGTCATCGTATTCATATTGAAATTCGCCTTTGATGTACGGACGAATTCTCAGAAAAACTTCAAAAATTTGAAAATTAATGGATGAATTGATCAGAAAATGCAAGCAGAATACTTCATTAAACAAACTAGTTACAAAATCGAAACACAACTGAAGATCAAAGATGATTTTCAGTATCAAAGGTGCGGAAAGATTTGAATCCAAGACGAGACTCAAAATACGATTGATACAGAATGAAAATCAGATCATTGCAGTATGATTCCTGCTCTGATACCAATTGTAGTTGTTTGATTTATCGAGTAATGAGACGAGATCAAAATTGATATGAAATATGAACACCGAGAGTAAATATAATCTTCTTTCAGCTCATATTATGCTTTCATGATACAAAGAGTTTCAGACAGATTAATTGTAAAAAGTTCTATCTAAAGGGTTTTGAGCATTCTAACACTCCTATGGTGTACATGCAACCCTATAAACCTTGGATCTATGTTTCCTCTAAAATACATGCAAATAACAATTTCCAAGGTTTACATCCTAACTAGCATGGCATGGGGAACTTGAATCATAAAATTACTAGTAGAATGACATATCTTTTAGTGGCGGTTGATTGCTTGGAGTTTGAGAGCCTAACACCAATAGTGTGGATGCCTCAAATGGAAATCACAAATCACCACAAACTTTGGAAAACTCTTGATAGAATAATGCACACTCTTGAAATCGGCAACCACTCTTGTTCACACACAACTAGTGCCAAATCAAGTGCTAAAGACTCCTTTATATAGTGTGGAGGATTAGGGTTACATCCATGTAAACCCTAATATCCATGACTCTTCCTTTACAAGGATCCATGGGTTAAAAGTTCCATGGACCATCCATGGACTCCCATGCAAGCGTAGCCCATACTAAATAAGCATTAGGCCACACTATATAAATATAAGAGCCCATATTTAATTAGTCAACTTTTGATCACTAAATTAATTCTTAATTAATTTAAGATCAATAATAATTAACTAATATGATTTCATATTAATATATTATACCTTATAATATATTAATAAATCATAAACATACTATTCTCAAAAGATTATCCATACAAATTGTTCGAGTGAAGTGGAACCCAAATGGACCTTGCCGGGTCGTGTCAAGTGCATCTCAAATATTGTTATGGACTTAGACACCTTATCCAACAGTCTCCCACTTGGATAAGTCTAATAACTATATTTACAGATATGACTTCAGGAACCAACCGACAATCGTAGCTCTCAAAACTCTGTTGAACTATGAAGCGTCATTTTAGATAAGTGATCATATAATCCTCTATTCTTAAGATATCAGCCGGACAAATACATGGAACAACGTCGTACTTATTGTCCAGCACTTTGTTTCCCGATTTCCGATTTGTTTGACATAGAACTAAATTGAACACATCAATTAGGTTCTGACCGGGCCGGGTACATAGGTCAAAACAAAATCATTGAGGGGCCCGATATCGCTTCTATTCCTCCAAGGACTAAAAGGAACAGATAAACTTCGACTCATATGCTTGTTCTACTACTTGTTGAATTATACACAAAGACACGTTTTATAACATCAAGTTACTGATGCGTTTTCGTGCAATCAATGTACAACCAATTCATAGGTAACAACTCATATCTCTAGGTTTGAAGACTTATATGATATTACCGTCTCATAATCACTCGAGATAAATTCCATGAAGTGGTGAAAGTGAGCGTGGGTTTATTACAATACTTAGAACTTATGAGCACTCATGAATGTTGTAGCAAACATTGCTATGGCTAAACACCTTTAGTCATCTACAAGCCCAATTCATGACAGTCTTAAATCATACCTACTTCCGACGTATGACCGACTGTGGAAGTTTGAATAACTTAGTAATTCGGAAAGACTAACCTAGTTATTATGGAAGTCAAAACATGAAAAGTGAAACACAAGAATAATTGAATCCAATATGGTCTCAGCACTTATGAGTATAAATAAAACACCTTTTATTCATCACCATATTGATTACACATTATTCTGTTTCGATTTATCAACTTAACACTTGAATTAAAACAATAGTTGTCCCATGCTCCAAGCATGTACACTATGTTTTCTAAACAATAGTCATTCCATACTCCAAGTATGCAAACTATGTTTGTCTATGATCCTTACTTTGTGAAGTAGATCAATTGAACATGATTCCAATGATGCTCATTTCACAATCCCAAATTCTTACCGTAAATGTAAGAATATCAAATTCTTGTCATTTACTATAAGCTATTAGATTTTAAACTCATATCCATTGATCCTCTTGCAATAAGTATGCACAAAAGTCACAAAGACCCGGCAACAAACATTACAAAGTATTCTAGTGGAGATCAGTTCTATGGAAACGAAGTCTCACATTCAAAGTACATTCCTTTGAATATCCTTATTGCATAGAAATTTCTAACTTTCTCATAGATTCTTAAAATCCAACTCCCAATATGGAAAACATTTCCATATTCCCATTTGGACTATCACTTCTGAACAAGAGTTACCTCTTTTCAGAATATGTCAATATGGTTCCTCTCCAAAATTTAACACCATACTTCCAACTGTCCATGAGAAACCAATCTTAGGTAAACCTCAGATTATCCTCGACAATTGCTTAATTCTATTCCTTTTCCCTCTTAATGCTCTAGGCATTTTGAAAATTTAGAACAGATAAATATTATCGCACATGTGATCGATCCTATACCCGAAGCATATGGGACACGATTCATGATGTCTTACATAAAGACATGATGCTAGATCAGTCTTTTGCAACCATATTTTTTATTTGCCATGTTTTCAAAAATCGACTATGAAGAGGAATGTCGTAATCATAATCGAAATTCGAGAATGCAATATATATAGAATTCCCTTACGTTGCACCATTCACACATAGAATTCATATATATATTCTTGACTAAAGATGATTAAAATCTCAATCCAAACTTTTAGGATTTGAAATGAAGCATAATCTCCTCTCCCTTAATTATAGCAAAACAAACTTTCCCAAGCGAAACTTTTGTTTTCTATAACTAACAATACTTATCATAATTGATTATGCACCCACTAGCATAATAATTATTTAGCATAACAATTATGCTCCCACTAGCTTTGACATATACTCAGAAATTGAAATCTAGAAATACTTTATTGACTTTCATCACCAAAGTTCAGACTTCTGATACGAGATGTTTCGACAAAACTTTATCTAAGCTTCTCAGACTCATACATCTTTCCTTAGATAGCTCACATGTGTGTCTAAACAATTATGAAGAGAGATGTTGTAATCATAATGTTTGAGACCTTTTTTGCCATTTCTCACAAGTCCATGTTAGTGTGCCGGTTAACCATACACGCTCCACTAACGACTTTGAGAATGCAAATATCACAATTGCTATCTACTTAAAATCTACTTAGTGAAAGCGTTTACTCACCATCATTTTCATGAATCAGAAAGAAACCTTATGACACTTAGATTTTATGGTGTATGTGTTCCTATCCATGTGAATTTTTCAAAACCATAATCACAAGACAAGGTTAGTGACAAACTCAAACTCATATGAATTGAACTTGTTCAATCTTGATTTCTTGCCTTTTGGTAGCACAAGGGCCCACCATTGCTTCCAAGTTGTTATGCACACAATTGAGAACTCACAGAACTCACATACATAGTCAACTTTACCAGAATAGGCATAGAAACAAGAATTATGTCAACACGATAGGTTACAAACCTCAAGTCGTGTGCTAGTGATAAACAATAGGTTTTATCCTTGATTAGTTCTTGAAACTTTCAAGACCTTTAAGACTCCCACTGTCCTCTTGACATATAAGTTTCTCTTTGTCAAGAACCATTCATTGGCAACCAAACAAATATTCAAGAGTCAGTGCGGATTCTTATCAAGATAAACACTTCACATAATTGGTCTCAGTTGGTCTTTGTTTTATCCAAGACAGCACATCTTACCGATTTCAAATGTTCAAGAGTAGAAAACATTTTACTCTACATTTTATAAGTGTTTTAAACCTTTCTTTATGTCACTCAAGGTTACCATCTTGGAGTATAACTCCAAGAATTGTTTTGGAATGGAGTATGATTCATCTTCTTGATTTTAACCATTTCAACAATTCATGAATCCTCTTCTTAGCCATACAAATCCACTAAGATTTCCTTAGAGAATCAAATTGTGATATGGTTCCATAATCATTAAGATGATCATAAAACATGATACTAAAGTACTCTCCCATCTTTTCAGATTTGAGAAACTTTTATCTTTTTGCCTAATTTGATTCTTCCCATTCGCCCTGTCATACATTGAAACCTTTCCAATGTTTCAGAAGTGTACTTAAACTTGTAGGTACAACAATATTTACTAAACTTTAGTAAATCATGACGAATAGTCTTATCGATCTTTGTGGTGGACTTTGACCAGCACACACCTAGTGTACCCGATCCTTTAGTCTTTCACCTGACTCACATAAACATGTGGTCAGGGAATTAGTCTTAACTTTCCAAAAATGAAAATTCTCATTCATCACGCAATACAACCTGCATGATTCCAAGTTTCGGTCCAATTGAATCTTGGGTGATGAGAATCTTTCCTTATTTGGTAAATTTAGACACTACCACAGATGAAAGAATCAAATTCATTATTGCTAGAAACATACAAACATTAACGTTCCATAAATGCCATTGCAAGGAGATATAAAATAAAGTAAAACAAAAATTTTATTTATTTATAAAATGCGGAAAAAACTTTTTCCTTACAATGCAACTTTAAATGGAAACTATGGTATTACATATTTCCTAGCAATCTATCATAACTCCTAAGTAGTAGCTCAAGAATCCGATCTTCCAACCATGCGAATGAAATCCATCTTCGCGATCAGATTTAGCATACTCTCCTTTTAAGCTTCCTTCCCTTTGCTTGATCCTGAAGCAGAACCATACATTCTGACTAAAGATCTCAGGTAGTCAGGGCAGCTTTGATTCCAATGTCCCTTTCCTTGGCAATAGAAACACACAGGCTCATCTGAGCCAGCACATAGAGCAGTCTCAGAAATGTCCTTTCTCTTAAGATCATCACTTTTGACCATGGCCAATTCCTTCCCTTTAGGAGAAGGAATCATTTCTGGGATGTCCATGTCAGCTTGGGAGGCAGACCTTCCAATCAAAGTTGCTTGACCATTGTGCCAAATCATTGCTGATTCAGCAGCAATTAGCAAATAGGTAAGATCTATTAGGGTCATGTCGAGATCTGTCACATAGTAATCTTTAACAAACTCACTATATGACTCAGGAAGTGACTGAAGAACCCAGTCAATAGCCAACTTTCTTGGGAACCCGACACCCATCATCCTTAGTCTGTTAATGTGTGCCTTCATCTCCAAGACATGTGCACACACTGGCTTTCCATCCTTGTGTTTACTATCCAATAGGACTTGAGTGAGTTTGAACTTTTCAAGTCTTCGAGCTTGTGAGTCGGGGAGAATAATTGGAGGAGGTGGAGGAAGTGAAGCATGATGTTGTGGGACATCATCTTTAAGAGGAAAGCTTGTTCCAAGCGATTTGGGAAGATCATACTTGTCTGAACCAGACATCTACACTAGGAGAGATTCAAGTTAGTTGATTTAAAATCCTTAATATAACACCCAATATGAAATATTAAGGCTAGGACCCAACACAATATTTAATAACTTGGAAGAGGGATGCCGTAATCCAAGCTTTAGAATATTTGAAGGTAGGTGAATGACGATTCACCAATTTCCACCATGAAAAATGAAATAATATATTAGGTTTTAATTGGATTTGAAATTCGTAGATCTTTTGAGATTCATTGAAATTTTCAATGACATGTTTCAATCTCGATTGTGCCCTTCAAATTTTGTGACTGGGATGCCGAGGATCACAAAATAAGGTGTGAATAACCATGCAAATTCACTTGGTACCCTTAATATTATCACCTAATCAATGTGCCAGTTAACCACACGCGCTCCACCAATCTATGATAAACATTAAGTTACCCTTTGTCATCCTTACTAGTCCAAGTTAGTGTGGCAGTTAACCACACACGCTCCACCAACGACTTGGTAAGGTACAAAGTGTAAATTTCATGGGTTAGCACCAAATTCACATTTTCCTAAAGTAACTAAGATTGGGATTTATAAAAGGTTTAGTTACTTTATATTCATCATTATACTTTTAATGAGAATTATAGTCCTTGTCCTACCAGTTTGACTAACGACCCTCCACCAGTCAAGGAAGCGGTGGGTGAGAGTGGACACCCATTAAGCTGCCATTTTATAGGCAACAACCTTATACCCCCCTTATAGACCGGCTTCGTGAATGAGGCCTACTAACGGTAAGACTGACTTGCTCTTATACATATATATATATATATATATATATATATATATATATTATTGACTTAAAATACTATAAAGTATAGGGGTTGAATTTTAACTTTTAAAACTCTAAGGGTTGGAACTAAAGTGTGCGTGAAATTTTACAAGTTCCAAAACTTGAGGGCAAGTTTTTGAACAATTCAAGAACTTTTGCATTTTCATAACTTATGAGTTTAATTTTAAAAAACTTTTAATGAAGAGACTCTTGGACATCCATAACTTGAGGACAAGTTATGGAGTCCATAAAACTATTTATGATGAGAAAGACTCTTCAACTTGTGTAACCTATGGTTTTTAATGGGCTTTAAAAGAAAAACTTTTGGTAATCCATAAATTGAGGACAAATTATGGATTCCATTAAAACACATCAAGATCAAGAATTAACTAACAAACAATTTGCAAATAATTCCTATGATCTAACAAAACTCATAAGTTCATGAACATCCATATCAACAATTTTAAGAATCATATGAACACATACAAAACTCGAAATTTTGATAATAGCCTTTGGAATTGGATTAGCATAATCATTACAATATCAAAAACAGGTTTTATAAGTCCAAAACAGTTTAGTGTAATGATTATAGTCTAATTCCAGCTAAAAAACTCGAAAATCTGCACTCAGGGCCTCCTACTCGTCGAGTGCATGAACCTACTCGACTAGTAGGATGAAGATATGCTTGGACTCGTCAAGTCCCCCCATGGACTCGGTGAGTCCACTGTTCAGACAACAAGATTTTTCAATTTTTCAACAGTTTGCATCAAGTATTCAAGAAAACAAGCCTAGGCTCTGATACCACTGAAGGGTTTTGAGTATTCTAACACTCCTATGGTATACATGGAACCCTATAAAACTTGGATCTATGTTTTCTCTAAAATACATGCAAATAAGATTTTCCAAGGTTTGCATCCTAACTAGCATGGCATGGGGAACTTGAATCATAAAATTACAAGTAGAATGACATACCTTTTAGTGGTGGTTGATTGCTTGGAGTTTGAGAGACTAGCACCAATAGTGTGGATGCCTCAAATGCAAATCACAAATCACCACAAACTTTGGAAAACTCTTGAGAGAATAACGCACACTCTTGAAATCGTCCACCACTCTTGTTCACACAGAACTAGTGCCAAATCAAGTGCCAAAGACTCCTTTATATAGTGTGGAGGATTAGGGTTACATACATGTAAACCCTAATACCCATGACTCTTCCTTTCCAAGGATCCATGGGTTAAAAGCTCCATGGACCATCCATGGACTCCCATGCAAGCCTAGCCCATACTAAATAAGCATTAGCCCACACTATATAAATTTAAGAGCCCATATTTAATTAGTCACCTTTTGATCACAAAATTATTTCTTAATTAATTTAAGATCAATACTAAATAACTAATATGATTTCATATGAATATATTATACCTTATAATATATTAATAAATCATAAACATACTATTCTCAAAAGATTATCCATACAAATTGTTCGGGTGAAGTGCAACCCAAATGGACCATGCCGGGTCGGGTCAAGTGCATCTCAAATATTGTTATGGACTTAGACACGTTATCCAACACTATCAAACCTATGTATCCTTTCCTATTTATAGGAAAAAGAAAGCACACAAAAAATACAAAGGGCTACATCATTACAGCTTCGAAAACACTATGCCTTTGTAATAACATTACAATACTAACGAAAACACAATAACCTTCGACACCTTACAACATACTTTGACTCTTACAGGTTTGGTTATGGTTCTTGAGAGAGTTTGGAGTAAAAAGAGATAGAATGTAAATGGTGGTGTTTGTGGAGTTAATCTCGTCCAAAGATAAGGAAGAATATAATGGGATGTTTACTTTGATAACTATTGGACAATTACTTGGAATACTTTTGGGTAATATATAGCATGGAAAAAGAAGAAAAACATCTAAATCACAAAGTCAAAACTCCTTTTTCTCTTTATTCCCATCGAAATCATGGAGAAACACAATAGAAAACTCAATAGAAAACTCGATAGAAAACTCAATAGAAAACTCAATAGAAAACTGAATAGAAAACTCAACAGAAAACCCAATAGAAAAATCAATAGAAAATTCAATAGAAAACCCAATAGAAAACTCAATAGAAAACTCAATAGAAAACCCAATAGAAAACTCAATAGAAGACTCAATAGAAAACTCAATAGAAAACCCAATAGGAAACTCAATACAAAACCCAATAGAAAACTCAATAGAAAACTCAATAGAAAACCAAATAGAAAACTCAATAGAAAACACCCAAGGCACATGAGATTTCGGCCCATACTCCAACCGAAATCACATGTGTTGGGCTCCTAGGCCGAAGACTCCTAAATGACATGGTCCAATCCTTGATTTATTTAAGTCTGTTGACTTTTCAAAGGTTAATTACAAATATTCACTTATATAAATAATGTCCCTTTGGCTTTCAAAGGTTTATTACAACAAAATTACTTTGTGAATACACTTATACACAAAACCTTTTAGACTTTGCTCAACTCAAAATTTTCCAGTTGTCACAACACACCATTGGCAAAATTTATGTGTGAAATACTAATACAAAACTACTCCCATAGTTGAGTAGCATAATCAATTGTCAAATCATAATATAAACCGGCAACCATAGCATAAACTTCAAGTCTAGCTTTATCAAGAGCAACACTTTGACCTGTCAAGCATCGAAGAAATATTCCAAACAGAAAGTTCCATACACATGGTAAAGATGACTTTTTAAACTGACTGAGTTTGGTATGTAGGGGTTGATGACCCAGCTCATTGAACATGTGAATCACTTGTTCATTGGTAACCTCATAGAAAGGTCCAACATTTGGAATATTCAAGATTTGAACGAACTGTTTCTTCGTGAGCTTATACTTCTTGTTGTTGGTTAACTGGAATGTGACCACTTTTGAAGTTTTGTTGAACACGACTATAGAACCTACCAAAGATAGCCATGTCATTGGAACAGAGAATGAAGCCGTCATCACAGTGGAAAGAATTGAATGATTGAGACAAACAATCAACATCTTCAATTCATCAGGATATTTCTAAACATCTGGTTGAACCCTATAATTGGAACCTTGGATCTTCAACAGAGGTTGAGATGAAGCATCATCAGTGGTTTGAGAAGGATCAACTAGAACATTTGTGGCCGCCATTGTTAGAGTTTGAAGGTTTTAGAAAAAAAAATGAATATAAGGAAAGAAAATTTGGGGAAATTCTATAGCCTGAACGCGTAAAGTTTGAATGTGATAACCCCAAAATCGTTTTATACATTGTACACAAGTTTGAATTTGAAGTTGTTATCAATGAAAGCTTGCCACGTGTATCCTTGAAAAAAGGACCTGTAACCGTAAAAGTGTCCACGTCTGAAAAGTAATGAGTACTTTTCCTAGAAAACCGTGAAGTAACCAAACCGTCACATCAATCAATCTTTTCGCTTGCCCCAAGAGGATAAGAACTGTCACTGACGCTTCGTTTCGAGGCAGGGCTCACTCGCTTTTGGTATGAGAAACGAAATCCCAACCAGACTTTCGAAATCTAGGTTTGAGTTGGTATTACTCAAGACCTCAAGGATTTCTTGTGCAAATGTGTGCCAAAGAATGAGATGTGAACAAAATAAATAAAAAATTTCGGTCGTTGTGATGTCAATTATAGAATTGTCATAAATGCAGCAACACCTCGGGCAAAGATCACTTCGTTCTACATCAAGAGAGATGTCGAACAGCTTGTGTGGTTTCCTGTGAATTACAATCGAATATTCGTAAAGGAATATCGAAGGGCGTCTTTTAGATAGGCTTAGAAAGGTATGCTCCATTTTGTTCATGATCACAACGTAACGTAAGTGTGAATGCAATTATCAAAATGTCTTTGTATGACCAGTGTAGTCAGTAACAAGAAAAGGTAGGATACGATTGTGAAGTAACAAGATTTCGAATTGATATTCAAACAGAAATCATATTTCAAAAAAAAATTGAAAAACAGGATATTGTGGGGCAAAAATGTCTTGGGTATAAAACATTTTATCAAGACCACGCATAACGACAAAATATGATTTTGAATATCGAAGTGTGGTACTGAAACACTTGGTTTTTTTTAGAATCTTGAACATAAAGTTCACCATTGATTCCTTTAAAAGTTGGGAATATAGGTTTCACTATCATCATAGACTCATGAATAAAGATCATTAACATAGACTTGTGTAGTATCTACATTCTGATTGGTTTTTACTAGAGATGTCAAGGATACGCAAGTGAAGTGTGTGAACCATGAAGAATTAAGTTGATGAAAAATATTGGTTAAGAAACGAAGTCTACCTCTAAAAATGATAGGACTATACATAATTCTCTCAACGCAACATGAGAAGAGAAAAGGTAGCTCTTCGAATAATGTGAATATAGTCTAATTGTGAAGGATCACTCATAGTGAGGTATCCATTAAGGCTTCGAAACACATTGAGTCTATTAGGCTTTGGTCGACATACATTAACATGCTTCTAGGGATACCTAACGAGTGCAAAGATGTGAAATTATACATTCCCCATTGTCATGAAGCAAAATCTACTATAGTATGTCGATTGAACACTATGCAAACAATTAGTAAACATACAAAGTAACAAAATATATTTTTGTATTTTTGTTTTTGAAATGAAAAATACAAAAATGAGAAAATCTTTTCGGAATTTTTGTTTTTGAAATGAAAAATACAAAAATGAAAAAATCTTTTTCGAATTTTTGTTTTTGAAATGGAAAAAAATGAGAAAATCTTTTTGAAATTTTTGTTTTTGAAAACATACAATGAAAAACAAGAAAATGTTACCAGACAAACGAAATGAAGATCATCGACATTGAGACATGAATTTTGAAACATCAATGTTGCTCAACCAACGAAGTCTGTTCAGAACCATTTAGAGGAAAGTCGAAAATGAAGCATGTCGAACATTGAATAGTGAACAGTAACATCTGATTCGTTCAGCGAAGTGTCGACTCCTTGATATCTTACGACGAAGTTAAGCTTGGAACAATAGTTGCATCAATCATTCGTAATCCAGACAAGATCTTGACAAAAGACTTTTCATCCAAAGGTTTGGTAAAGATATCAACAAGTTGATGTGTTTTTTTTTCACAAAATGAACCTCGATATTTCCATCCTCGACATGATCCTTGAGGAAATGATATCGAAGTGCTATAAGCTTGGTCTTCGAATGTTGCACCGGATTATGGCAGATACGTATTCCACTTTGTGAATCGCAATACACATGTATCTTTTTCATGTTTATTGCATAATCACGATGTTGTCTTTGTATCCAAATGACTTGAGAAGTGCAAGCTGCAGCAACAACATATTCTTCTTCTGCTGTGGAAATCGAAACACGAGTTTGTTTCTTCGATTTCCAGCTAACTAACTTCCCATCCAAAAGTTGGCATCCACCACTAGTGCTTTTTCGGTCAAATTGACATTCACCAAGATCTGCATAAGAAAATGCTTAAATAAAGAACCCTGTTTTCGAAGGGTACCATAAACCTAACGAAACTGTCCCTTTGAGATAGCAAAAATTATTCTTTACAGCTGTTAGATGGGGTTCCCTGGGATTCGAATGATACATGGCACAATTACAAACAACAAACATAATATCAGGTCGACTAGCAGTTAAGTATAGTAACGAACCGATCAGGCTCCTGTATAAAGTAATATCGACATCAGGCTTATCCAACGAAGGCCTTAAGCGTGTGCCGAAAGCCATTGGTACTTGCAATTTTGAACTATTCGTCATGTCAAACTTCTCAAGCAGATTTCGAAAATACTTCTCTTGATTTATGAAAATTCCATCTCTGCTTTGACGAATATGTAACCCCAGAAAATTATTAATTTTACCCATCAAGCTCATCTCGAATTGATTTTTCATCATATTCTCAAATTCACGAGACAATGAAGGGCCAGTCGAATAAAAAATAATATCATCTACGTAAATTTTAACAAGCATCAAATGATCCACCACTTTATTTCGAAATATAGTGGGATCAACAGATCCTTGTTTAAATTTCGAGAGTTTTAAGAAATTGGTAAGAGTTGCATACCAGGCTCGTGGTGCTTGTTTTAAACCATAAACAACTTTATCGAGAATATAGCAATGATTACAAAATTTATCATTTACGAAACCTGGTGGTTGCTCAAAATATATTGTCTCTTCTAACACTCCATTAAGAAAAGCGCACTTGACATCCATCTGGTAAACATCGAAGTCTTTGGGTGCTGCATAAGCAAGAAATATTTTAACAGCCTCGAGTCTCACGGCAGGGGCAAAGGTTTAATCATAGTCAATACCTTCTTGTTGTGAATATCCCTTAAAAACTAACCTTGCTTTGTTTCGAATCAAATTACCATCTTTATAAGTTTTATTTTTAAAAATCCATTTTAAGCCTATAACTGAGACATCATCAGGTTTTGGAACAAGTCTCCAAACCTTGTTTCTTTCGAATTCAGCAAGTTCATATTGCATAGAAACAATCCAATTAGGATCTTCCAAAGCAAGTTCAGATTGCATAGAAACACCTATTCTTATCCAAGACCCACAGAACGCACTGGCAAATCAATGATCCTCGTCTCCTCTATACTGATTCACAACTCTTTTTTCTTCAAGTATCGTCCTGATGACTCACATAACTTGAAGGTTATAAATATTGGAACCTTATAACTAATTGGTTACAAATACTCAATGTTGGATCTCTTCTCCTCTTGGTATATATGAAGTTTGGAATCCATCTGCAACACATCAATCTTTAAAGGCATTTTATGTGTGTTATTTGTTTTGATGTATTTGATTGTGTCGGTGTACTCTTTTATAGATAGTGCTGGGGAGCAGATATCTTGGTGAAAAGAATTTATGGCCTTTCAATTCAAAACATTTTCTAGATCACATCTTTATTTATTACTTATTTCGTTCTATTATATATTATATTATTATATTTAGTTGTACCTCATTAAAGGAATTAATGGTGAATCCTTGATTCTAGAATACAACTTAATTTTATGATACAGAAGTTAAACCGCTTCTTGTTGATGAGCTGACACTGTTTATGATTAACGTTGATTTCACCTCATCGTGATTTAAACATTCGATTTCTCTCCCAAAAGGCTTCTCCATAGAACTTAACGATTCACTGTGAAATACCACCCACTGATGAAAGTTTGAAAAATTTGTGCCGACGGTTAGACTATGTACCATAATGTATCACACACATCAACCCACTCTTACTATATTTCTTCTTTAAAGCATTATGATTCAGCATATGAAACTAGACGCTGATGAGAAATTGAAAACATTGTGTTGATGGATATGCTATGTACCGTATCTTATCGTACTCACTAATCCGTTATTTCCCTCTCTTCTTTAAAGTTTTATGATTCAACGTCTAATACCAAAAGTTGATGAGAACTTGACAAATCTGTGTCGATGGGTATATCATTTACCATGATGTGTTACACACACCTATCTATTCTCACACTAAAAATTTTCTATCAAAGGGGTTAATGATTCACTGTAATTGCCATACACTGATAAAACTTCGACATTCTATGCCGATGCGTACACTAAAACACCAAAGTGTATTACATGCACCTCTCCTATCTTCTCCCTATTCTTCAAATAAAAGGAGTTTATATTCAGCATAACAAACAATACGCCGATGAGAATTCACAATACTATGTCAATGATATATAGCAAAATCACATGCTATTAGGAGACATCACAATCTCAACCATTTTTTTCGCTGCAACTCTCGATACGCTAATACTTTCTGTTGCGTTATGTGTCTCACTGACATATTAGTACAATGATAATAACGGTAGCACTTAAATGATGATCAGAATGCATAACTATATCTTGGGAGTGGTTATTTTTTGGTGCCTTTGTCTCTAATAATGATTACGTGAAAAGATGGAAGGTTCTTCAATATAAATAGAAGATTTATATCTCCTACATCACTTTTACAACTCATTTAAGCAATCGATGCATGTTCTCTCAAAATCTCTCTCGATCATTATCTTCTCTGCTTCAAGCTCTTCAAGCTCAAGTTCTCCTTTGATTTTGACATGTCTCGTGTCCTATTTGTCTTTGCTCCAGCTGCTAATGTCATCATAGGCCCCAATGCTCCCGGTGCTCCTGTCGTTGTTCAAGAAAACAATTTTTCTTTCTCAGATGTCATCCCTATTCAACATCAAAACTCAAGCATCAAGGATTTCATCAGCTATGTAAAAAGTTGTCCTCTTCGCAATGAATTATGTGATGTTCCGGAGCCCTTCTACCCGAAATAAGTGTGTGATTTCTTTTACTCTTGCACTATATATGTTGATTCTCAAACCATCTCCAAAACTTATGGAGATGGTCATTGTAGGGTTGTTATCACTGCGGCTTCTATTCGCCTAGCTATATGTCTTCCTCAATTGGATCATTGATCTGAAGCCAAATACAGATCTATTCGTCAACGCTTGGGCTATAATTTCACTCTTCAAGGTAATCATGACCCAAATAAATATACCCTTTGATAATGCTTTCCTGATAGGTGGAAATATTTAACTCGAGTGATTGGAAAGTGTCTTGGAGACAAGACTGGTAGTTTAGACCAATTGAATTTGTTTTAGCAACACATTGTTTATTGTGACATCCCCAAATTTCTCGGCCAGAAAAGACCGATTTAGTTTATACTTTTAAAATAAAATCAGAGTAATCTTTTAAAAAGATGTTGCAGAATTTGTCCCCAAAATAAAACATGATAAAAATTTATCAAAACATTTCTTAAAGAAATATATATTTTCATTATATATCAAAACCTCAGGATGTCATGTTCTGAAACATACTACAAGCATAAACAGTACATTATAAGCCTTACAACAGATATTTACATCTACTGGCCTATAATCCAAAAATTCCTCGTCATCATCCAACTATGCTCTGGGTCCACTACCTGTAATATAAAAATCTGAGTGGGTCAGGCTTGGGAGCCTGGTGAGCATATAGGGTTTTCAACCCACAAATAATAATAAATTTATTAAATTCATCAACCAATAATAACCCTGATTACCCATTCCCGTTATCCTCACTTTACGTCCCTAAACACCTATCATAAGGGACCTAGTCTAAGGATTTTCATCGGGGTGACAACACTGCTTTAGGGATTCCTCAGCAATTTATGTCAAATAAGGCAACCATGAGGGGGATGGAGTACACCAGCGAACATATAGTTCACCAACACCTACAGGTTATGAACCTGCTAGCGTTCTACTGGACTATCTAGAAAGGTCCGTGTTCATCATCTATACTCCGCTAGATGACTACAACAACAACAACAACAACAACATCGAGGTCTCTCATCTTTTTAACACACATCAACTATTTCATCTACCCATGTTTTACCCAACATATTTGTAGATAAAAATGCATATACAATTTAAAATTTGTATAAAACAATTATTCAACACACATGTCAAATAAACAAAAAATATAATTACACATAGCACGTATTTTACAGAAAATACTTCATATCTATGTGTAAGATGAAAGTGACTACAATATTCTTCGATGAAACCAGTATGTTTTCTCAAAAACCGGGCTTCACGTGGGCAGAGTTTCAGCTTGAAAATTATTTTTCTCGGGTTCTTCGGGCTTTCCGGGGCTTGCTTACGATGTTAGGATGATACCGGGACTTCGGGGGTGTTAGGAGAGTTTGAGAGAGAGAAAAGGGTGAGAGAGAGTGAAATTCTAAACAAAATTCGGAAGTCTTGCTTTCTATTCATAGGGGGGCTGGCTCCCGAACGCAACGCGTTCATATGAATGTAGCGCGTTCCGGTCGGTGCGTGGCTCCGAACGTGTCAAGATGCGAGATACGTGTCACTGCATGCGAACGCGGGGCGTTCCCTCGAACGCAGCGCGTTCCCTTCGGATAAGCTTCGAAGTTTGTGCCCAAAACTTCAAAAATTCATATCTTTTTCATACGAACTCAGTTTTTGAAGTTCTTTATATCCACGTGTAGGTGAGATTATACTCTACAAGTTTCGTTTAGACTCCATCGACTAATTTTGATTTATTTTTAATGTTATATTTTTAACAGGCCGGGATAGGAAATGTCCGTTAAAGTTCATAACTTGTTCATCCGACGTCCGTTTTCGTCTGTCTTTTTACAGTTGAACTACTATCAATGAGATCTTCGATTATCGTTTAGGTTGTTTCGGCTAAAAATCACTTGATCTAAAATTCGAGTTTCGGGTTGCATACTGCTAAGTCGAAACTTAGAAAAATCATAACTTGCTCATACAAAGTCAGATTTGGACATTCTTTTTATGCATACTCTCGGTTTAACGAACACTACGACATTCGTTTAGATCACTAAGGATAAAAAGCACTTTATCGTAAATTCACTTTTTACGTCATACAGCGTCGTGCCGGTTCTGTCGCGAAACTTCGACAGGTCATAACTTCTTCGTTATAACTCGGATTTCGATATTCTTTATATCTCCGGAATCCTTATTTCAACCACTACCACTTTCTTCATAGATATCAGGTTTATCTAAAATTTATTTTCGACACTTATTTTTATTCTTAATTCATTAAATTATAATAATTAAGCATAAAACACATAATAATCAAATAATACATCTTTATTATTTCAAAACAAATTACAAAGGTTGGCCTAGACTATTACATCATCATTAATTCCTAGACTAGAAACACGGGCGTTACAATTCTCTCCCCCTTAGGATGATTCCGTCCCCGGAATCACACGTCAGCAAACAAATGCGGATAGCGACTCATCATGTCACTCTCCGTTTCCTAGGTGAGATTTGGCCCATTCGAATGTTTCCATCGTACAAGCACTAAATCGACCATCTTACGTCGCAGCTTCTTAGTCTTACGGTCAACGATTGCTTCTGGTTCTTCGATTAACCTCTTGCTTTCATCAAACCTTAATTCAGAAATTGGAATTATATCGGGAACATCTCCCGTGAACTTCCTCAAATAACACACATGGAAAGTGTTATGAATACCATCTAGTTCTTCCAGTAGTTCTAGCTTGTAAGCTTGGTTCCCAATCCTCTGAAGAACTTTAAACGGTCCAATAAAACTTGGACTCAACTTTCCCCTTTTACCAAATCTTATAAGTTACTTCCACGACGAGACTTTAAGTAAAACCGAATCTCCAACTTTGAATGTTATCGGTTGTCTTTTCTTGTCAGCATAGCTCTTTTGACGATCTTGAGCTGCTAACATCCTTTCCCTGGTCACTTTCAACTTTTTAGCAGTCTGATGGACTATTTTAGGTCCCATAAACTACTTTTCCTCAGCTTCCAGCCAACACGATGGCGTTCGACACTTTTCTCCATACAAAGCTTGGTAAGGTGCCATCTTGATGCTTGAGTGGAAACTATTATTATAGGAAAATTCTACCAGAGGTAAATGTTCATCCCAGTTACCTTGGAATTCGAGGGTACATGCTCGTAGCATATCTTCCAACATTTGAATTGTTCGCTCGCTCTGACCATCGGTTTGCGGATGGTAAGTTCTACTTAAACATAATGCCGTACCCAATTCCTCTTGTAGACTTCTCCAAAACCTCGACGTGAAACGACTATCGCGATCTGACATAATCGTCAGGGGAACACCATGTGCTTTCACTATCTCTTTCATGTAAACCTTTGCAAGCTTTTCCATTGACCACTTCTCATTGGCGGCTATGAAATGTGCACTTTTTGTGAACCGAGCAACGACCACCCAAATCATGTCGTGACCGTTCTTTGTTCTAGGCAGTTTAGTTACCAAATCCATAGTGATGTCTTCCCATTTACCCATGGGTATAAGTAAAGGTTCTAAACTCCCATATGATTTCTGATGTTGTGCCTTAACCCTCGCACATATAACACACTCGGCCACATACTTTGCAATATCGAGCTTCATCGTTGGCCACCAGTAGTAGGGTTTCAGATCCCTATACATTTTCGTGTTGCCAGGATGAATGGAGTACATGGTCTTGTGAGCTTCTTCCATCAGAAGATCTCTTAATCCTCCCATCTTAGGTACCCAAATCCTATCTTGGAATACCTTCAACCCTTGGTTGTTTGTACCGAACACTAACGTTTTGCCCAAAAGTTCTTCCTTTCGGTCATTTTTCTCTGAAGCCTCCTCCTAAGCTTTCTTTATACTTTCTACAATTGTCGAGACAACTTCAATTCTCAACGCTCTTGGCCTTTTCTTTTCAAGTTTTACCTTCCGACTGAGAGCATCAGCGACAACATTAGCTTTACCAGGGTGGTAAAGTATCTCACAATCATAGTCCTTGAGTAATTCTAGCCAGTGTCGTTGCCTCATGTTCAATTCCTTCTGATTAAAGAGACATTGAAGACTCTTATGATCAGAGAAAAGTTTGCATTTTTGCCATAAAGATAATGCCTCCATATCTTCAGGGCGAATACTACCGCTGCCAACTCTAAATCATGAGTGGGGTAGTTCTTTTCATGTTCTTTCAATTGCCTCGATGCATATGCTATCACTTTATCCCTTTGGGTCAGAACACAACCTAACCCAACTCCAGATGCATCGCTATAAACTGCGAATTCATCAACTCCTTCAGGTAGAGAAAGAATCGGTGCTTCACATAATTTCTTCTTTTCTCGAATGCTTCCTTATGCTTCTCACTCCAAGCATAAGTAGCTCCCTTGTGGGTCAAAGCTATCAATGGAGTAGCTATTGAAGAAAAGCCTTGGATAAATCTTCGATAATATCCAGCTAATCCTAAAAAGCTTCGGATCTCCGTAGGAATTTTCGGTTGTTCCCATTTCATCACAACTTCAATCTTCGATGGGTAAACCATTATCCCTTCTTGGTTAACCACATGACCCAAAAATTGGACTTCTTGAATCCAAAATTCACATTTGGAGAACTTTGTATACATGTTCTCCTTTTTCAGAATTTCTAGCACTTCACGCAGATGCTTTTCATGCTCCTGCTTGCTTTTTGAATAAATCAAAATATCATCTATGAACACTATTACGGATTTATCGAGGAATGGTTTACAAACCCTATTCATCAAATCCATAAATGCTGCTGTAGCATTGGTTAGTCCAAACGACATAACCAAAAACTCATAGCGTCCATATCTTGTTCTGAATGCAGTTTTCTCAATATCCTGCTCTCTTACCTTTAGCTGATGATATCCTGACCTAAGATCGATCTTCGAGAAACAGCTCGAACCTTGCAACTGATCGAACAGGTCATCAATCCTTGGCAACGGGTACTTGTTCTTTATTGTTGCCTTGTTCAGCTCCCTGTAATCTATACACATTCTCACGCTCCCATCTTTCTTCTTCACAAATAACACCGGAGCTCCCCAGAGTGATGAAATGGATCTAATGAAACCGTTGTCCAACCACTCCTGAACTTGCGTCATAAGCTCCTTCATCTCTGTCGGTGCTAATCGATACGGTGATTTTGCTATTGGCGTCATTCCTAGAAATAAGTCGATACATAATTCTACTTGTCGATCAGGGGGTAATCCAGGAAGATCTTCAAGAAAGACTTTCGGATAATCACACACCACTGGTATACTTTGCACATCCTTTTTCTCCTTCTTAGCATCGATCACGAATGCCAAGTATGAAGTGCATCCTTTAGATAAACATTTTCTGGCTTTCATTAGGGAAATGATTCCAGAGTTTACTCTGCGTTTTTCTCCATACATCATAAACGAATCTTTCCCTGGCGGGTTTACTTTTACTATCTTCTTCTTGCACAATATTTCGGCATCATTGGCGCTAAGCCAATCCATTCCCAACACGATGTCGAAACCATTTAACTCAATAGGCAATAATTCCTCGTGGAACTTATTCCCATTCAATTCAATTAAGATGTTTTTCATACGATGGCCAACAGGTACGAACTTGCCACTAGCAACCTTGACTATTAAAGCATTAGCTAGTCTATCAACAGGCAAAGCTAGTTTTCTACCAAATTCATGCGAAATAAAGGAGTAGTTGGCTCCAGAATCAAACAAAATTTGGGCAGGCAATTCATTTACGAGAAAGATACTTGATGAGACATCCACTGCATCCTTTGCAGCTTCTCATGTCATCTAGAAAGCTCTAGCTTTTGGCTTTGGTGGGAGATTGGGCTTTGCTGCATCCTTCTTCTTCGGGCAGTCCCTCAAAATGTGCCCCTCTTCATTGCACCCATAATAGACTTTCTTATTGAAGGTGCATTCATTGGCATAATGCCCAGGCTTTGCACATTTGTAGCAAGTGACTTCCTCGCTACATTTTCCAACATGTTTCTTCTTACACTTGTAACACCACTTCGCTTCGAATCCTCCTCCGAATTTTCTCGAACCAGACTTCGAGAACTTATTCTTCTTGTTGGAACCTAAAGTTCCTTCAAACTTTCTCTTTTTTAGCCAACTTCAACCTTGCTGGCGGCTCTCCCTTTAATCATATCTTCGACAGACTTGGCAGCCCAGATAGCTGCCTCCAAAGTAAGTGCCTGATGCACTGGCACCACATACTCCCAGGGAAATCCCTTTGCGTACCTGTCAATTTTCGTCAGCTCATCTGGGATAATACGCAAAGCAAACTCCATTTTGTCTGTGAAGTTAGTGGTGTATCATCGATGGACATACTTCCCTTCTTCAACGTCAGAAATTGGTTTTCTAGCTCAAGCACATTTTGGGCCGAGCAGTACTTGCGCTTGAATTGCACCAAGAATTCTGCCCAAGTCAGTTGCAGTGGCTCATTAGGGCTTAGGGTCTTCCCTAGAGTGTTCCACCAGTGAACAATGCTACCTCTAAACTGACGCACCACAAATATGGTTTGTAAATTGCCTTGACAACCACATGTCATGAAGGCCAATTCCATTTCCGAGATCCAATCCATTACTCCGACGGGATCTTCTTTTCTAGTAAAAGTTGATGGCTTGCAAGTCATAAAGTCTTTATACTTGCATCCATTTCTCTCCACTCCATCCTCGTGGTTATTTCTCCTAACCACAAGCGGTTCAGTTTGACCAACAGATCCACTATAATTTCCTTCCTCAGATAGATCGTCATTTAATTCCGGTTATTCAACAGGAATTGAAGGTTCACTCCTGTTATTCAGCAATATTTGCCTCATTTCCTCCCTTTGTTCAGCCATCATTGTCTGAATCAGGCTTGTACTCCAGCCATGGTGATGGGTTCTAGTGCAGCTCCTGCTATAGGCACCTGTTCCATCACTTGGGGTTGAGGTTGTTGGTTTCTATTTGCATTTCTAGCTCCACTTCGAGTTCTTGCCATTATAATCTATATACCAAATAAGGCAAATTTAGATCTTATTCACGATATATATTTAAATTCTCCTTATCACTCCGAAACATTTACATGCTAGTTCTAATATCGTAATCGTACGCTTAGAATCCTAAAACACATAAGGTTTCCAGATCCGGTCGGCAACAGACAATGGATCCGAATAAATAATGGCATATATGGAAAACATATATCATTTAGCACATAAAAGTATTTTAGGCATCATTCCTAAAATATACTTGTGCTCGTGTCTAAAATATGGTAGACACTCATCTCACGATCATGACTTAGCATTCTAAGTTTAAGTCTAGAAATCCTACAAATTCTTAGTTCGCTTAAACTAATGCTCTGATACCAACTGTGACATCCCCAAATTTCTTGGTCAGAAAAGACCGATTTAGTTTTTGCTTTTAAAATAAAATCAGAGTAATCTTTTAAAAAGATGTTGCAGAATTTGTCCCCAAAAGAAAACATAATAAAAATTTATCAAAACATTTCTTAAAGAAATATATATTTTCATTATATATCAAAACCTCGGGATGTCATGTTCCGATACAGAACAAAAGCATAAACAATACATTATAAGCCTTACAACAGATATTTACATCTACTGGCCTATAATCCAAAAATTCCTCGTCATCATCCAACTATGCTCTGGGTCCACTACCTGTAAAACACAAAGCTGAGTGGGTCAGGCTTGGGAGCCTGGTGAGCATATAGGGTTTTCACCCAACAAATAATAATAAATTTATTAAATTCATCAACCAATAATAACCCTGATTACCCATTCCCGTTATCCTCACTTTACGTCCCTAAACACCTATCATAAGGGATCTAGTCTAAGGATTATCATCGGGGTGACAACACTGTTTTAGGGATTCCTCAGCAATTTATGTCAAATAAGGCAAGCATGAGGGGGATGGAGTACACCAGCGAACATATAGTTCACCAACACCTACAGGTTGCGAACCTGCTAGCGTTCCACTGGACTGTCTAGAAAGGTCTGTGGTCGTCATCTATACTCCGCTAGATGACAACAACAACAACAACAACATCGAGGCTTCTCATATTTTTAACACACGTCAACTATTTCATCTACCAATGTTTTACCCATCATATTTGTCGATAAAAATACGTATACAATTTAAAATTTGTATAAAACATTTATTCAACACCCATCTCAAATAAACAAGCAATATAATTACACATAGAACGTATTTTATAGAAAATACTTCATATCTATGTGTAAGATGAAAGTGACTATACACTCACATGATAAGACAACGATTGGACAACACTTCGTCTCTTAAAACAATATTCTTCGATGAAACCGGGATGTTTTCTCAAAAACCGAGCTTCACGTGGGCAGAGTTTTGGCTTGAAAACAATTTTTCTCAGGATCTTCAGGCTCTCCGGGGCTTTCTTACGATGTTAGGATGATACCGGGACTTCGGGGGGTGTTAGGAGAGTTTGAGAGTGAGAAAAGGGTGAGAGAGAGTGAAATTCTTAACAAAATTCGGAAGTCTTGCTTTCTATTTATAGGGGGCTGGCTTCGGACGTGTCAAGATGCGAGATACGTGTCACTGCATGTGAACGCGGGGTGTTCCCTCAAACGCAACGTGTTCCCTTCGGATAAGCTTCGAAATTTGTGCCCAGAACTTCAAAAATTCATATCTTTTGCATACAAACTCCGTTTTTGATGCTTTTATATCCACGCGTAGGTGAGATTATACTCTACAAATTTCGTTTAGACTCCGTCGGCAAATTTTGACTTTATTTTTAATGTTATATTTTTAACAGGACGGGACAGGAAATGTCCGTTAAAAATTCGTAACTTCTTCATCCGACGTCCATTTTCATCTGTCTTTTTACCGTTGAACTACTATCAATGAGATCTTCAATTCTTGTTTAGGTTGTTTCAGCTAAAAATCACTCGATCTAAAATTCGAGTTTCGGGCTGCATACTACTAAGTCGAACCTTAGAAAAATCATAACTTCCTCATACGAAGTCAGATTTGGACATTCTTTTTATGCACACTCTCGGTTTAACGAACAATACGACTTTCATTTAGATCACTAAGACTAAAAAACACTTTATCATAAATTCACTTTTTACGTCATACAGCGTTGTGCCGGTTCTGTTGCGAAACTTCGACAGGTCATAACTTCTTCGTTATAACTCGGATTTCGGTATTCTTTATATCCCTAGAATCCTTATTTCAACCACTACCACTTTCTTAATAGATATCAGGTTTATCTAAAATTTATTTTCGACGCTTATTTTATTCTTAATTCATTAAATTATAATAATTAAGCATAAAACACATAATAATCAAATAATACATCTTTATTATTTCAAAACAAATTACAAAGGTTGGCCTAGACTATTACATCATCATTAATGCCTAGCCTAGAAACACAGGCGTTACATTTATGCCATAACTTATAACAAGAAATTTGATTTTACTCAGCTCTTCTTCGATCAGATGGTTAAATGCTTCTTTAGGAACAAAAGTTCAGCTTATGTTCCATATCCTCATTGGATTGCATTAATCTTAACTCGCACTATTACAGGTTACAACATCAATCATGCAGAATCTATTCCATTTCCAGTTCTCTCATAAAAAAATCATCAATTGAAGCTCTACTGATGGAGATCCTCATTTGAATCAACGTATGGAAAATTGGGTTCAGAATCCATATGAAATTGAAGACCCACAAGCTGCTAACATGGAAGACCTTGAGCGTACGATGGGGATGAAGATGAAGAGGAATCCAATCATTTTTCTGCAGACTCTGATAATGCTGATAATGAAGATGAAAATCCTAATGACAGTGAGACTGATACTAACATGGTCAAAACTTCAGCTTAGAGACCGGTTAGCATTTCCACCTCCAAGACTAAACAAACACATTCACTTTACTTTAACCTCTTCATCATCAACACATTTTAATGAGCCTATCACACAATGTGAATCCACTTCACATCAAGTTGAAACAAATGACCTACTGATTCATGTTTTTGATGGTTACAGTCCAATATCTCCTCCACCACAAGCCGAAACTACCTTCCTATTTCCATCTTCTCTTCATGTTGTTGCTACTTTTCATGGAGAATCAAGTTCTGATTTCTAAACAACGATGCTTTCTCAACTATCTCCTTTGGTGCAACTTACACAATCTCTTGGAGAATGTCTAACCAAATTTAAGAGCGATGTGGCTGAAATTAAACGTACAATTTCCCTGACTGAAGATGATGAAATTGTGGAAGATACTCCTCATAACTGTCCTCATAATGATCATTCTCCACTCCCATCTAGTAATGTTGAGTATTTGAGATATTGAAACTGATTTGGCATTTTTGTTAATAATTGAAGACTTTTTAGTCTTTTAGGGTTTTTAGTTATTTGGCTCATGTTTTATTTTCCTATATATATAGTAATTAGCCTAGCTTGTTAGGTAAGCTTTTTCCTCAAAAAGGTTTCTTTGTATGTCCAATTTCGAAATCAATGATATACAAAAACTTTGACAGATTACTTGCAACGTTATGGTGATTGATTCTTGATTGTTCTTCAGATTCCGCACTTGTCAACTCGCTTTTCGTCCTAACAAGTGGTATCAGAGCGGGTTCTTGTAGATCTCAACGATTATTGTAAGAAACGATCAGATATGGCAAAATTTATTCATGAATCTCACTCTTTTCTTCAAGTTTTGTAAGTTCTCTGAAGAAGAAGTTAGATATCGCTTGTTTTTGCAAAACTCATTTCAGATCTGTTATTTTCTAGACATTCTTTCACTTGATTTGTTCTTGATTCAAGTTTTGTAAGTGAAATAGAAGACTAATTTGAGTTTTATTGTCAGATTTGTGCTTTGATTTGTTTTCTCTCTCTAGAAATCATCTCAGATCTATTTTCTCTCTCTAGAAATTTTATCAGATCTACTTTCTCTCTCTTCAAGTTCTGTTTCTTGTTGAAGATCTACTGGTTGAAACGGATTGGTTGTTATCCTCTATTTTAGCACTTGGATTAAAGGTTACTAATCCAATCTATGGTGTTGATAAGTTGAGTTTGTGGCATATTCTTGGTCAATCTATGTTGAAGGATGCTACTGAGTTGTATAATCTTTATGTTGATAATAAAATATCTGATAGCACATTTATTGATAGTTGTCATTTACAAAATGATGAGAAATTATTAGAGGAATTTTGTATATTCAAAAGAAATTTAGATCGAGAAAATAAACAACAAATTTTGGAGATGAAAAGAGCTGCAAAGAAAAAGAAAGATGTTCTTGGTGTTCTTGGTGTTCATGACAAAGTTCATAAAGTTCTTCAAGTTCCTGAGAAAAAAGTGACTCTAGATGATCTTGTTGAGCGGGAGTCAAGAGTTTCAAGTTTTTCAGAAATTTTACATTCCGAATCTAGTAGTTCTAAAGATAAATCTCAATGCAAAAATTCAAAATCGTGAAAGTAAAGATGTTTGTTCTATTGGAACTCAAACAGAAGATTCTTCATGTTCTAATGATAATTTTGAAGGAATTGTGCGTTATAGAAAGCCTATTATTCAAGATATTCAGATTTACCAAACTCCAAATAATTGTGTACAAAAGACTTCTAATGTTCAGATTACGATATGTGATGAACAGGTTCAGATCTGAAAATCATTTCTAAAGTCTCAGAATTTGAAAAAGAAGAAGAAGTAGTAGAAAAAAGTGAAAAATGTTTGGATGCCAAAAGTACAAGTTTGTCATGCTTGTGAAAAAGTTCAGAAAGTACAAGCCAAGCATGTTGAAAGATGGAAGTGTTAGAAATTGGAGAAAAAAGAAAAAGATATTTGGTTGGTTCAATGAGATATATGGTAATTTTTGTTTTCAATTAAAAAGCTAATATCATTTTCAGAAGATGAGTGTTTTTCTTCAAAGAAATGTGTTGGCAATAAGTCTTCTTCAATTTTAAATCTCAGATGGATTCCAAAAGTTTTAAATTAAAATATACAAAAGCTTTGAAAAAAAGGACAAAATCTGACATGGAAAGGTCAAAAAGTGAAAAAGGGGATAAAATCTGACATTTTTCTGCAAAAAGAGGGATGCAAGCTGTCAAAAGGTTTTTGAAAGGGTTCAAATTCAGAACTTTAATGTCTCAATGGTCAAAATGGAACTTCATGGAGATTGGATTTCGGAAGTATGTAATCGGAATTAATTCTTTACTGTTCATCTCCAACCAGTTCTGAGGCTGAGAATAGTTCGTTTTTACTAAGTCTTGCTCACTGGTTCTGAAAATCGGAAGTATATGGTGATTTCGGATTTTGATTCTCGCTCACAGAATCTGAAATCGAAGAACCTATGATTGGAATAGAAATCATTTGGATTTAATTGCAATTGGAACAACACATCTAATCTCGCTCAAGATTATCCGATCGTTGTATTAAGAAACCGATTCGGAACTTACTGTTCATCACCGAACGGTTCCGATCATCGGAATTTGCTTTTCTGAAACATAAATCGGAAGTCCTCGCTGTTTGTGTCTCGCCTTTAAAATCAGAAGATCGAAACTATATCTTGGTGTCGCCATCGGAGGTTTCTGTCATCGGAAATCTCTATTGAAAAACCGAAATCAAAATTGAACTTATTGATTTCAGAATGGACTTTCATTCCAGATTTCGGAATTGAATAAAGAAATTGCAATCGGAACTAACATCATAATCGGAACTATCTCACCCGGTTCTAATTACAACCGAAACAGGATTTCAGAATTGATAAATTGAAATCGGAGTGCCTTACGATACTGTTCATCTACTGAGCATCGGAATTGCATAGGGAATCGGAATTATTGCTTGAGGAATCGGAATTGGATCGGAAATATTTTTCTCCAAAGAGTTTCTGATTTTGACTTTCTATAGTCAACGATCATTGTTTTTCTCCGATCAGTTGAGGGTGATGGGCTAGATTTTCGTCTTCTGTCCCTAATCTTTCCAAATATGACTGTTTCCACCCCGATTCCTAAAAATCTTTACAAATTTCTTGGGTTTTTATCATTATTACCCTTTCTACTCAAAATATTTTCGTTTCTTACTTTCTCTCTGGTCTAATTCTTTCCAAACCCTTCTAATATTTTTTTCTTATTCTTTTTTGTTTTTGTCTAAACAACAAAAACCAAAAAACACAAAAAAAAAAATTTGTTCTTTTTTCGTTTTTAATTTAGAAAATCCCGAAAATCCAAAAAGAAAGTATTTCGTTGTTTGTTCAAATCTGATGGGTTTGGAAGATCCATATTAGCGAACTTGCTCTGTGTGATAGAGTAGGTTGTTGGTGATTCTTCTTAATTTTCCGGATTCTCTCCATGGTATTTGTTGATGATTCAAGGAGGAGTGTTGATTGTTCAAAGGGGAGTTCATATTTTCATATCTATGTTCTTTGAAGATGATATTTTTTCAGATCTGATTTCTCTCTTTGAAGACCCCAAGTTTTGATGAGTCTCACAATTTAGGGGGAGAAATGCCAAGAAGAATGGAAATCATGATCTTCATCAGTTTCAACATCTAGGGGGAGATTATTGAGTATTTGAGATATTGAAATTGATTTGGCATTTTTGTTAATTATTGAAGACTTTTTAGTCTTTTTAGGGTTTTTAGTTATTTGGCTCATGTTTTATTTTCCTATATATATATATATATATATATATATATATATATATATATATATATATATATATATATATATATATATATATAGTAATTATCCTAGCTTGTTAGGTAAGCTTTTTCCTCAAAGAGGTTACTTTGTATGTCCAATTTCGAAATCAATGATATACAAAAACTTTGACAGATTACTTGCAACTTTATGGTGATTGATTCATGATTGTTCTTCAGATTCCGCACTCGTCATCTCATTTTTCATCCTAACAGGTAATATTCCTCCTCCACATCCTCCATCATTTCAACCCCCTCCTCCCTCGAATCCTCCTCCTCGTACTCCCTTTCCTCCTCATAACACTCCTCCATTATCACCTCGGGTTGATGATGCCAAAAAAGGGGAGACAAATCAAGATATGGTTATCAATGTTGTTAGTCTATCTGAACCAAATCTTGAGCTTGAAAACATTGATAATTAGTTTGACACCGATGAAGATTATGAAGGTTTTCTGGAAATGGATTTCCTGCCACAAACTGTTGTTCCTCTAAATGTTATATATCCCGATGCATTCTCTGAGGGGGGAGATTCCTTAGGGCTCTCATAGTGACGTTGAGCCTGAATGTGATAATGTCATTCCAAGAAAAGAAAGTTGATAGTTAATTTGTAAGATTTGGCTAAGGAATGGCGACTTCCATTAGAAGAAGTCACAAAAATCATGTTGGAGCACAATGCTTCAGTATGAAAGGGTAAAGAAAAATGTTGCCCCAACAAGCTTGCTCAAATGCATGCCTCAGCTGATGGAGGACTAAATATTCAAAGTGATGATCTTCCACATTTTAAAAATATTATTTACCAATGAAAAGGGGTTTTCTTAGCTATGTGATTTGGTCAGAATGAAGACAGATTACGAATACACTGAAGTATCATTTGGTCAGAAAGAAGACATATTATAAATACACTGAAGTTTTATTTGCCCGTGAGTTAGTCAAATATGGCTAAAGTGAATAGATATATATTCAGGAGATTATTGCTAAACATAAGGGCATTCATGCTCAGGAAGTGAAATTGGCACTGCAACAACTGATCGACAAAGTCAAGAAGCTAAACTTAGTGCCTTCAGTTGGTACTTCTCAACCATTTTCCTTATCTACAGCTCCAAAGCCAAGAGTGTCATGTCATACAAAGTATGAATTGAGCCTATTCAGCACATGCTCATCTGGGATCCTAAACATGGTATCTTTTATCTTGACAGTCATAATCAAATATGCTTTCAACGCAATGATGACCTTCCTGCTACTCCTCCTGAGAATTTGTTTCATCTTCGTATAAATGCAAGGGTCATAAAGAGTTTGAACGAGTTTATCATGTGTTTACCTCTTTTGAACTCCACAAACGTTTAGAAGTGTTGAAACAAAAAGTGACCCTCTTTCAGCTAAGGAACCGCAACCTCATGATGATAGTGATACCGCAGGAGAATCCACTACCGGAGAATGTTTTGTGTTGTTGAAGTACCAAAGTGAAGATGTCAACCGGAGTTTGTTTTTGTCTTTTGTCAACCGCAAATTGGAAGCTTAACCTCATAGGTGATCAACGCATGAAGACTAGTTTGTTACGTCACTAACTTAACGTGTTAGCTTTGTATTATCCAGTGACCCTTAGATGGTCGCTGCAGTCTAGGGATGAGATTTAGATCCGGAAAACCGGACCGGAACCGGAACGAGAATCGGACCGGAACCGGAACCGTTAGAACCGGAATATGTAAAACTGGTCCGGGTCCCGGGTTTAAAAAATGGCTCTATCCGGGTTCCGGGTAATCCGGGTTTCGGGTCCTTCGGGTCCGGATAAACCGGGTTTAAGAACCGGAACTGTGTTAGGAACCGGAACCGGTTTTAGGGGCCGGAACCGGTTTCTATGGAAAGTTTAAAACATGCATATCTCATTCGTTTGAAGTCAGATTAGCATGAGGTTTTTTCCATAGTATAGTTTATAGTTTTTACATGATTTTAGACTTTAATTTTGTCATTTTTGGGTTTATATTCATTGACTTATAGTCTCTCAAAGTCGGGATATCAAAGCTGCAAATTTTATGTTTTTCAGCTTTTTTTGTATTATGTGATAGTTTTAAAACATGCATATCTCATTCGTTTAAAGTCGGATTGGAATGAGGTTTTTTCCATAGTATAGTTTATAGTTTGTACATGATTTTACACCATAATTTTTTCATTTTTGGGTTTATATTAATTGACTTATAGTCTCTCAAAGTTGGGATATCAAAGCTGGAAAATTTATGTTTTTCAGCTTTTTTTATATTTTGTGATAGTTTTAAAACATGCATATCTCATTCGTTTTAAGTCGGATTGGCATGAGGTTTTTTCCAGAGTGTTGTTTATAGTTTGTACATGATTTTAGACTATAATTTTGTTATTTTTGGGTGTTTATTAATTGACTTATAGTCTCTCAATGTCGGGATATCAAAGCTGAAAATTTTATGTTTTTCAGCTTTCTTTGTATTTCGTGATAGATTTAAAACATGCATATTTAATTTGTATGAAGTCGGAATAGCATGCGGTTTTTCCCAAAGTGTAGTATAGAGTTTGTACATGATTTTAGACTATAATTTTGTCATTTTTGGTTTCATATTCATTGATTTATAGTCTCCCAAAGTTGGGATATCAAAGCTGCGATTTTTTTTTCTCAGCTTTATTTTTGTATTTTGTGAAATTTTAGAACATGCATTCGACCCACTTTACCCGGTTCCCCGGGTTTTTCGGTTTAAGACCCACTTTACCCGGTTCCATTCGACCCACTTTGATATTTCCGGGTTTTCCGGTTCTAGACCCACTTTACCCGGAACCAAACCGGAACCGGTTCCTATATACCGGTCCGGTTTCCGGTCCTAAAAAAACTCGTTAACCGGTTCTCGGGTTTTCCGGTTCCGGGTCTATCGGTCCGGGTTTGGACCCACTCTCATCCCTACTGCAGTCAATAGCTTAATAGTTGTTTATTTCAATATGTAACTTTCCGGGAAACTATAAATAGAGGATCCCACTTCATGTAAAGATATACCTTTACGATCTTTCTAAACTATTATTGCAATACAAAGACCATTCATCTATATATATTATCTTCTAATAAGCCGAGCTCCTTTTCACCTTAAGTTGTTCGCATTTACTAACTTGTGTTTGATTGCAAACCTCGTTATGAATCAACTTGGTGTCTACTTGATATAACTTGTTGTCATTTATATTTCCTTTACATTTCCGCAACTAACAATCTAACATTTCTAACTTATTATTGTTGAGCTAACAAGATCCTTGAGAATAACTTATTCCGCAACTTATTATATTGTACTAACGTTTGTTCAAGTGTTCTTTAAAGTTTTTTTCTCAACAATTGGTATCAGAGCCAAAGTGGTTGCTCTCTAAATAAAACTCTGATCTTAGAAAGCCTTCTATACCACTAAAGCTCATTCTTAAAAAAAATAAAGGAAATATGGCACAAGCTTTTTCACTAAACGTTTCCAATAGTGTTGGAGGTTCGAACAAAGCTCCAGTACTTGTTGCAAATGAATATCACCATTGGTCTCAGAGAATGGAAAGGTATATTAAGAGACTTGGTAGAGATGTATGGAGGTATGTGGAAGAAGGACCTCATGTCCCTGTTCTCACTCCCGTTCAAGCAGATGGTGCTCATGCATGACTAGGTGGAGCTCAGGCAGCCATGAATCGACCAACAAATGATGATCTTGACAAAATGGAGAAAGATGCCATAGCCTTTTATGAAATTTCATGTGGTGTTGCTCAAGATAATTTCGACATCATCATCAACTGCAAGTCTGCCAAGGAGATCTGGAATGTGCTCAAAAATCTTTACCAAGTGTCAGAACAAGCTCAAGACAAAACACTCACCACAGCTCTCAATGAGTTTAACAACTTTAACGCTCTTCCCGGTGAAAGTCTTGACGATTCATGCAAACGGTTCAATCTCATCATCACAAAACTATCAAACGCTGGTGCAGTTCGAAGTAATCATGAAACAAACCTGCAATTCCTGAATAGTTTGGGAAGACACTGACCTACTATGAAGATGATTGTCCAGGGGGACAGAAAGATTCAATTTCTATCGTTCTTCAAGCTATATGGAGAACTTCAAGCACAAGAATCAACCGTGCTAAAGGATTGTGCAGATCTGGGTGGACCACTTGCCCTGATGACTCAAACCCCACAAGTTAAAGTTCCTCAGTACCCATATACCGTAGAGTCATCATACCAACACTCATATGATTGCCCACCGCAGTCGTATGAAGCTGATGCTGAACTAGATGATGAAGAAGAGTTTTAAAATGCTATCGCCTTGGTCAGCCTACAACTCAACAGGCTACCACCACCATCATTCGTAAAAACCAACAGTTTACCAAACCACCTTTTAATCGCAACTTCAATCCACAAAATAACCACATTACACTATAGAGCCACCGCAGACCAACAAGCCTTCAGACTCCGGTACCACTCCTGAAGATAAAGATGGAGTCATTGTCTTCAATAAGTGCCATAAGAAAAACCACTTTGCCAAAGACTGTAAAGAAAATGTGGTAAAGGACAAGGCATTCTACCTTAGAATGGCCCAAGAAATGGAGGAAAAAGAAAAGGCAAGAGTTTACGTTGCTCAAATGAAAAGGGATCATCAAGTGTAGTCGTCAGGAGATGAAGATGATAACAACAAGAAGAAAGGGAAAATTTGCATGGTGGCAACCACCGAAGAGGACGGATCGACGAATTTGCAGAGGAATTACTGCTACATGGCCAAAGATGGCACCCTCTGCATCGTCGAACAGGTAAAAATTATGATTCATTCTAATAATTATATCATGCATGATTGTGAACCATACTTAGAAAGACTTAATGACACATGTGCTGCCATCCTTTCAGACTACAACAAGGCCCTAGACGAAAAGAACATAATGTCCCAAGAGCTTTATCATGTGAGAGGAAGACTAGAAGATAAAAGGCTTAAGGTCGCCATGTTAGAAAAAGACTTACTGTTACAAAAAGAAGCTAGAATGTTAAGTGAAACTCAATTAGATATTGCTTTCAATCAACAAAATTTTGCCCGAAAAGAGATTTTACATTTAAATCTTTTAATTGAAAAACTCTTTAATGAAAGTGAAGCTATTGAGAATCTTGTTAACAATGGGACCGTAGACAATTCTTATAATTGGGGATGGTCCAATGGGTACTCAAATGATGATACCTCTTCTCCCCAATTCAATGTTGAACGTCCTTATGTCCCACCGGATAGACCTTTTCAATATCCAGTCAACAACAAAACGTATCCCGCAGACATCCAATGTCACTTCGGTAGCCTTCGTGAACTTAGCAATAATTGTGTCATTGAGGAAATTCTTCCTGAATCCTTGGGTAATTCAAATGAATTCATACCCACTATTGGCAAAATTTGTCCAGGCTCTCAATCAAGTTCAGATGTTGATGAAGAAATAGTCTTAGAAGGACCTGAAGTAGTCACAAAATGTCCATCCTTGTCTTCCAAAACATGTCTCATTCAAAAGTCATCTTTGACTTACTCTGCGGTAGTCCAATCTTCTATACCGTAGACCCTAATCCATTGCACAACCACTCTTCAAACTATCTTGCATGAATTGCCAAACAATAATTTTGAATTTGGCTGATGTTCTCAAAGTCATGAAATTCCCAGTTCTGATGAGTAAAGTCCTCGAACTTTACCTCAAAATTCCAAAAAACCTCAGTTGAATGTAACTGATGTGGTCTCACAAAAAATTCAAGCAAAATTGGCTTTACAAAAGGAGATCAGATCCCGGCGTGAAAAGCGGGAAGCTGATTACAAGAACAAAATTTTTAAAAATACAGTCAAAGGTTCAAACAAAAAGAACTTCGAAAAACCCGTCACTGCAAAAAAACTTTTCGAATTTACTCCAGTTGATGGATCATGCAAAAAGGAAGAATCAGTAACAAAATATTTTCAAAACGTTTATGCAAAACATCAAAAGGAGGTCAAGTCATTTTCACAAAATACATTAATAGATCCAAATTTTAAGGGTATTTTGCCAACTCCAAATCTTTCAAAATCATATCAGTCAGTCACCAAGTCAAAACCTAAGTCTAGGTCACGTGACAAATCTTTTTCAAATCCCAAGAATACTCCAACAAAACACCTTTATAGGACCGGACACAAGAAAGAAACTTCACCTTCAGGACCTTTGACAAAATATGGTTTTTGGTTGAATGAAAAGAATGTTATGTTTGGTTTGTATCCACCTCAAGAGTCATGTGCAATCCCAACTTATGACCTTCCAAAAAGAGTAAAACGTCTCGGACTTGGACTGAAGCAAGAAAAGAAACTTGTTCATGAATGTCATGTGCATGCATTTGTTATGAAAGTGTCACACGTTACCCAAGGCTGCAAACTTGTTTGGGTACTCAAACTAACCCTCTGATTTTATAGGAAATGTGCAAGGAGGAACAAGAAGAAGAATGGTTAATCGATAGTGCCTGCTCCTTGCACATGACCGGAAGGTTGGAATACCTTCGTGATTTCAGGCCAATATGTAATGGTGGACACGTCACTTTTGGAAACAATGCAAATGGAATTATCAGGGGTTGTGGAGTATTAACTATGGAAAGCTTCTCTATTCAGAGAGTTGCTTACATAGAGGGTCTTAAGCATAACTTGATCAGTGTGGGTCAACTATGTAAAGCTGGTCATTGGGTTGAATTTGATAGTGAATATTGCTATATAATGACAAATGACGGAAACACTTGTCTGATCAAATCTAAATCTAAAGGGACAATGTATGCATTGGATGTATCCTTGATCATTGTAAAACCCCAGTTGTGTTTTATGTTAAAGGCAGTGTCTGAAGTGAGTTGGTTGTGGCACCGCAAACTTGCTCACCTCAACTTTAGATGCATCAAGAACCTGGTAACCGAAGAGTTAGTCCGTGGACTACCAATCTTGAAGTACAACAATGATACATTATGCCCAGCCTGTGAGTGTGGAAAGCAAACAAAGGGTAGTCATCCTCTGATAGTTGATTCTTCAATTATTGAACCTTTAGAGCTACTTCACATTGATCTCTGCGGTCCAGCTACGGTCCATCAACCGTAGATAGTCTTCACCATAAGAAGTACATTCTGGTCATAGTTGATGACTTTACTCGCTTCACTTGGGATTTCTTCTTGAGACTCAAATCAGACACACCGCAGATCATGATCAACTTCATAAAGGAAATAGAGCTCCAAATCAAGCTACCATGTAGAAGGATAAGAAGTGACAACATGACTGAATTCACTAATCAACTTTTGAATTGTTTTTTAGTTTCCCAGGGCATCAGTCACAACTTTTCGACACCCTACACACCACAACAAAACGGAGTAGTGGAGCGAAGAAATAGAACATTGGTCGAAGCAGCTACATCGATGCTTAATTTTTTGAAACTTCCTCTCTACTTCTAGGCATAAGTAGTGGCAACTGCATGCTTTGTTCAGAATCGAAGCATCATTTGTAAACGTCTAAACAAGATTCCCTATGAAGGCCTCAACAACCGTAAACCCAATGTCCGATTCGTTTATATTTTTGGGTGCAGTTTTTTTGTGATCAACAACAAGGATCATCTTAACAAGTTTGAACCAAAATCAGATGAAGGCATTTTTTGTTGGCTACTCAACCAACAAAGTGGCTTACAGGATTCTCATAAGACGTACAAGACTAATAGTCGAAAGCTTTGATGTCAAATTTGATGACTATTACGTTTGCATCACTGCTCCTTCAAATGAAACAAAATTTATCCTGGAAAGTGATATCCCAGCCTCTGCGGGTCCGTTGAACATAGTTGAAGTTAAATATGATGATCTTTTTGATCCTGCAGAGATAGCTCATCTCTCAGAAATTATGGTGTCTCTGGTAGCACAACAACAAAATGCTGAAGTATCTGGACCAACCATGTCGGAAGATCTGTCACTCAATACTTCTACCTCGCCGATTGAGGGGGAAAGTTCCACTCCGTTGGAAGTGACAACCATCCAGGTTCCAGTTTTAGAAGATGCTGCTCCGACTCTGGTGTCTGAACAAAGAGTAACAAACCAATCTAATGTTTCTAAAGACTCTGAGGATGAAGAAGTTGAGAACATCGATACAATAACGGATTCAAGGGTTATTAATCAATCATCAGTCCAGGGGGAACCGTCATCGGTTCAGGGGGAACTCGCTTCCTCAATTCAGGGGGAACCTCCTTCAACAGTTGCATATCAAATCCCTACAGTCCAAGATACATCTGTGTGCTACTCCCAAGTCGAAGGGGAACTACATTCTCCAACCGCAGAGTCCTCTAAAATTTAGGACATTCCTTCAAGCGTAGCCACAGACCATCAACAGACTCGTCTTCATGTTTGAACGAAGGATCACCCACCAGGTCAAATCATCGACAACCATTCTGCAGGTATTCAAACTCGTTCCTCATCTTATTTGAATAACCATTATCATTATGTAGCATTTATGTCTTCGTTCGAGCCCAAAGCAACAAAAGAAGCACTCATGGAGCCCGATTGGATTGTTGCTATGCTAGAGGAACTAGTTGAGTTTGAAAGAAATAAAGTTTGGAAATTGGTACCGAAGCCAACAGTTCACACAATTTTCGGTACAAGATGGGTGTATAAGAACAAGCTAGATGAATTTGGTGCTGTGATAACAAACAAAGCAAGATTAGTTGCTAAGGGGTACATTCAACTTGAAGGTGTTTATTACGATGAACCATATGCCCCTGTAGCAAGAATGGAAGCCATACGTATCTTCTTAGCGTATGTGGCTCACAAAAACATCGAGGTTCACCAGATGGATGTAAAAAGCGCTTTTCTGAATGGAGAACTAAAAGAGGAAGTATACTTACAACAACCTCCAGGCTTCGAAAACTTAGATTTTCCAAATCACTGCTACAAGCTGGAGAAGGCGGTATACGGTCTAAAGCAGGCACCCAGAGCATGGTATGAGACTCTCTCTGAGTTTCTTGTCACCTCAGGATACAAAAGAGGTGTGATTGATCCTACTTTCTTTAGACGAGCAAATGACAACCATTTGATTCTTGTTCAAATATATAAGGATGATATCATTTTCGGATCAACAGATTAGCATATGGTGGATGAATTTGCAAAGCTCATGACAAGCAAATTCCAAATGAGCATAAATAGAGATATTAACTTCTTTCTAGGGCTTCAAGTTAAACAAATCCCTCAAGGGATATTCATTCATCAAGAAAAGTATACTACTGAATTGTTGAAGAAGTATTCACTGGACAACTGTTCTTCGGCAAAGGTCCCTATGGCCTTTGGTTACAAAATCTCAGCTGACCCTACCGGAGAGTTAGTTGATCACAAGACCTATCGAGGAATGATTGGGTCACTGATGTACCTCACTGTTAGTCGACCAGACATTGTATTTGCAATAGGTTTGTGTGCTCGGTATCAGGCTGATCCCAAAATTTCACACTTGACCGCAGGCAAGCTGTAACACCCAGTATCAGAAAGACCGAGAAAGGAAGGAAAACCCTATTTCAAAAGGGGGTCAAATCGTTGAATCGAAGGAAGAACTCGACGAGTCGGAGCGGGTTCCGTGTCAAAGATTAAGTGACCGAATCGGCGAGTCGGCGAGTGGACTCGGCGAGTCTGGTCTGGGTTTGGAAACCCTAATTCCGGGACTTGGTACCCTATTTAAGCATCTTATTCTCTTCCCTACGGCTCATTTACAACCTCTCTCGTCCAGAACCCAAAACCCTAGCCACCCAACCCCATTGTTTGAGCTTTTGAGAAGATTAAGGGCCTTTAGAGTGCATCTTGGAAGCTTGGAGGGAAAGGAGCAAGGAAGGAAGAGTAGATCCAGCCTCCATATCGACTTGGAAACTGTTAGGAGGTAAAAAGTCTGAACTTTGAGCTTTAAATTGATGGATCCCCTTTCTAGCTTGCCTTTTTGTCACAATTGGATCATTTCCAAGTAGAATCCGAGTATTAAGCCTTTGGGGATGGATTGGACAACAGATCTGGACACTCTTGAGCTTTGGAAGCTCAAAGTGGTCGGCTTTATCCAGCTAAGGTCCCATTTCATGACCTAGGCCTTCATTGTAGCTTGGATTGAGTGTTCTAGCCTCATAGCACCTTGCATGCACGTAAAGTTAGCAACTTTACATGCAATGCTAGCATTAGGAGTCCAGATCTATGAGTTGGAAGGGTTGGAATGGACTGTAATTGACAGAATAGAGATGTCACAAGGCGGACTCGACGAGTCCGTTCATGGACTCGGCGAGTCGAGTCGTAAACCCAAACCCTTCTGTTATGATTCGGATCAGTGGGTGGAGTAGTGAAGGATTCAGCCAGACTGGGTCCGTAATGGACATGAAGATCATAGTACTCGACGAGTTCGAAGAGGAACTCAGCGAGTCCAAGACAATCTTCTTAGTTATGAAGATGAACTCGACGAGTTGTTCATACAACTCGGCGAGTCATGGCCTAGATATTCATACAATGATGATGAACTCTACGAGTTCAAGGATGAACTCTGCGAGTCGGTTGAAGATAGTCCCGAAGTGTTATATGAAGGAGAACTCGTCGAGGTCCCGCTAGACTCGACGAGTGGAGTCGGGGTTGTTTTGGTATTTGAAGAGCATGGACTCGGCGAGTTGGCAGAACAACTCGACGAGTCGAGTCAACTGGAAGGTTGACTTTGACCAGGACCTTGACCTTGAGAGGGACTTTGACCAGAGTTGACTTAGTTGACTTCTTGAGGACAGTTAGTCTAAGTGTTTCTATTATTGGTATCGGTAGCTCGGGGAGCTAAAGGAGCAGCAGTTCGGAGAGTTGTTGGATAGCAGCCAGAGGGTTATTAGCAGCTTTAGCAGTACGAGGTGAGTCTCCTTACTGTTTGTATGGGTCTACGGCCACAATGTCGGCCCATTCAGTTTATGTATGGTAGGAAGACCCGAGGGTTAGCCCTAGGCATTATGCATGAAAGACCAGGAGGAGGCTCCTGGCACACAGTATGTTATTATGTATGGTAGGAAGACCCAGGGGATAGCCCTAGGCAACATGTATGAAAGACCAGGAGGAGGCTCCTGGCACACTGTATACTTTTAGGAATGAAAGACCAGGATGTGGCTCCTGGCACACTATATGCTGAGTAGCCTAGTAGAGTAGTATGTATAGTTGTCTTTGTGATGCTTGCATGGAAGACCAGGGGGTGGCCCTTGGCACTTGTCTGTAAGATCCAGGGAGTGGCCCCCAGGCTTGACAAGAAAGACCACGTGCAGCCCGTGGCAATACAGCAAGACTATGTTTGGCACATAGCACCTTACTTGATTATGGATATGTTTGTTATGTATGGCTCATGGTTACGTATGGCATGTATGGATCAGTTAATATGTATGGTATATGGTATCTGGGGGAACGCACTAAGCTTCGTGCTTACGGTTTTCAGTTATTTGTTTCAGGTATTAACGTTTTTCCAAGGAAGGAGCTCGGGGCGATCGCAGCGCATCACACCATGTTTTCCGCACTAGATGATGTTTGGGATTTTAAACTCTGATAATTGTTTTATTAAGAATATTATTAAATGATTGAGCAAGATTTATTAAGCGGTTTTTAATTAATCAAAACGAAATTTTTGGTCTTAAATTTTGGGATGTTACAAGTTGGTATCAGAGCCCTGGTTTGAGGGATTCGGACACACCCTCGGGGGTGTCTGGACTCAAATCGAGGGATTAAAAGCTTTTTACCAGAAAATGGTTTTCTAAAAGATAAGTTAAAGGGGTTTTGAGAAAGAAAGAAGTGTGTGATGTGCGCGACCGGCCGAGCTCAAGTAAGTATTCTGTAACATCCCAATTTCGTAGCCCATTTTTTTTTTAAAAAATTAAGTAATTCTCAACATAGTTTACCAAAACATTTCTCAAGCCATATCATTTGCAAACAAAACTATAACAATGTGTCTGAAATCATAATGTCAAAGTAAAATCAATCAGAGTACAATCCCAGAAAACTCCATGCGGAAATCATGTGTGTGTGTGTGATGCGCTGCTACACTGCCGGCTCCTTCCCTTTCGATGAAGAGGTACCTGAAACCAAAACTAAAACTGTAAGCACAAAGCTTAGTGAGTTCCCCCATCATACCACATACCATACAGACATATCGCATTCATACTGCCGGGCAATTCTGGGGTGCCCGACCTACCCAGTACGGCCATTCTGGGGTGCCGACCTACACGTGTCAAGCCATTCTGAGGTGCTGACCTATCCATGTCAAGCCATTCTGGGGTGCTGACGTATCTGGGGTGTCTGACCTACCCTCCGGTCCTAACAACCGGACTCTACTACTGTCACATATACATATCATGCTAGCATATAACATATCAGGTAGTAGCAAAGCTTGATGAATATCACAAAGACAATCATCCAACATACAACTCCTACTGGTGGGCCGGCATTGTGACCGTAGACCCACCGCTACTGGAAGGTAACTCACCTCGAACGAGTAGCTGCTGATAATCTGTACGGGAAATCTCTGTCTGCTGCTGCTCCGGAAATCCTCCGGCTATAATCCCCAAAAAACACTTAATTAGAGTCTTAAATCTATTCTTAGGGTAAAATGACCATTTTACCCCTGACCAAGTCCAAGTCAAAGTCAAAGTCAACTTCCAGTTGACCCGACTCACCGATTTGGGCCGCCAACTCGTCGAGTCCCTATCTCTTCAACTGTCCTCATCCACGACTCTACTCGTCGAGTTTAGCAACGATTCGACGGGTTCCTCTTCGATATGAACATCGAATGAACCTTCATCCGACTCGCCGAGTTGTATGAACAACTCGTCGAGTTCACCTTCATCTGATGAACAAGTTCTGACCTTGACTCGCTGAGTTGTATGAACAACTCGTCGAGTTCATCTTCAACCATAAGGAGATTGCCTTGGACTCGCCGAGTCTGTTCTAGCACTCGTCGAGTCCCATGAAATCCAGGTCTAAGGCTAAGTCCAATACATTGAGTCACTCCTTCGGACCTTCTACAACCTTTCTAACACCCAACCGAGTTCTTTTGACCCTCAACAGACATGAGACTTTATGCCTTGGACTCGTCGAGTCCCAAGAACGGACTCGCCGAGTCTTTAACGTCCACACCCTAAATCCTCGATTTCTAATGTACAACCTTTGACCAAAAGGTAGATCCAAGCCCCTAAGCTCGATCTAGCACGTAAAGTTTCAAAATTTACGTGCATGCATGGGACTTTTTGTTGGATTAATGTCTAAGTCCATAACTATATTTGGTATGTACTTGACCCGACCCGGCATGGTCCATTTGGGTTGCATTTCACCGGCACAATTTATATGGATAGTCTTTTGAGAATAGTATATTTATGATTTATATTAATATATTATAAGTTCTAATATATTAATATGGAATCATATTATTTAATTAGTATTGATCAAGAATTAATTTAGAATTAATTAAGTGATCAAAAAGAACTAATTAAATATAGACTCTTATATATATGGAATGGGCCAAGTTCATTTAGGTTGGGCTAAGCTTTCATGGATGGTCCATGGAGCTTTTAACCCATGGATCCTATGTAAATGAAAGGTCATGGGTATTAGGGTTTACATGGATGTAACCCTAATCCTCCATAATATATAAAGGGGTCCTTGGCTCACAAAATTGGCACAAGTGTGTGAAAATAAGAGTGAGCCGATTTTAGTGTGCATACATATGCTCTCAAGTTCTTCCAAGGTGTTTTGGTGATTTGTGATTCCATTTGAGGCTTCCACACTATTGGGGCTAAGCTCTTAAAGCTTGAAGACATCAAGCTACATCAAAAGGTATGTCATCTAACAAGAACTTTGTAGTATAGGTGCATCATAATATGCTAGTTAGGATGAAACTTTGGAATAGTTAATATTTGCATGTATAATAGAGAAAACATAGATCCAAGGTTTATAGGGTTGCATGTACACCATAGGAGTGTTAGAATGCTCAAAACCCAACAGTGGTATCAGAGCCATGGGTTGTTTTCTGTTATATTGATGCAAATGTTTTATTTTCAAAGTTGGAAAAAAAAGAAAAAAAACATGACGTTTGTCAAATTTTAAGATAATTACTTGTTTTTGTGAAAAACTAATTATTTGTAAAATTTGAATCATTTGCTATATGAGTTGAATTAGGTCAAATTTAGTAAAAGATAAAATGATATGATTATTTTATTAGTTTTAAAAGTTTGATCTAAAGAGTTTTTTGAAACCTCCATAAGTTATGTATATGAAAAGGTTTTTAAAAAAAATTGATTCAAAGTTTTTTATGGAGTTACAAAACTTGGTCTTAATGTTTTAAAGAATTCCATAACTTGTTCTTAAGTTATGGAACATGAAAAGTTTCATCATAAAACAAGTATTTAACTCCATAAGTTATGGAATCCAAAAGTTTTCAAGAGTTACAAAACTTGCCCTCAAGTTTTGGAATTTGGAAAAAGTTTTTTTATGATAAAAAAAAAGAATTGAATTCTAAAACTCTTGGGTTCATAACTTAAACAATTAATTAAATGGTTTTAATTTTGAATTTAATAACTGGAATTATGATGTTTTATTGAATAATTCAATTAACTCTTATGGACTTTATTAATAGATAATTAAAGTGTTTAATTAAAAGAGAATTAATAATTCCATAATGACATGGTTTAAATTTAATTAAATTAAGAGTATACTATTATAATATTAAAAGTTTAATATATTATATGTATAAGAGCAAGTAGTCTTACCATTAGTAGGCCTCATTCACAAAGCCGGTCTATAAGGGGAGGTATAAGGTTACTGCCTATAAAATGGCAGTTTAATGGGTGTCCACTCTCACCCACCGCTTCCTTGACTGGTGGAGGGTCGTTAGCCGAATAGGTAGGACAAGGACTATAATTCTCCCTTCATTATAAGTATAATGATAAATACTAAGTAACTAAACACTTATAAATTCCCAATCTTAGTTACTTAGGAAAATGTGAATAAGGTGCTAATCCATGAAATTACACTTTGCACTTTGTTTAAGCTGTTAGTGGAGCGTGTGTGGTTAATCGGCACACTAACCTGGACTTAACAAGGTAGGCAAAGGGTAACTTAATGTTTATCATAGTATCATTGGAGCCTGTGTGGTTAACCGACACATCGATTGAGGGGTAAATATTAAGGGTACCAAGTATATTTGCATGGTTACTTCACACCTTGTTTTGTGATCCTCGGCATCCCAGTCACAAAACCTGAAGGGCACACTCGAGATTGAAACATGCCATTGAAAAGTTCAATGAATCTCAAAAGAATCTAGGAGTTTCAAAACCAATTAAAACCTAATAATACATTTCGTTTATCTTGGTGGAAATTGGTGAATCGTCATTCACCTACCTTCAAATATTTTATAGCTTGGATTACGGCATCCCTCTTCCAAGTTATAAAATAGTTTGTTAGGTCCTAGCCTTAATATATCATATTGGGTGTTATATTAAGGACTTAAATCAACTTTACGTGAATTTCTCCCATTGTTGATGTCTGGTTTAGACAACAATGATCTTCCCAAACCAAGCTTTCCTAATGAACATGACTTCCCGAGTTTGGCTCATGGAAGTCATACTTCTCTTCCTCCACCTCCTCCAATTATTCTCCCTAACCCACAAGTTCAAGGTCACTCAAGCCCTAATGGCAAGCAAGGTCTATGTGTGATCACATCTTAGAGATGAAGTCACATATTGACAAGCCGGGAGAGTTGGGTGTCAAAGTCTTGAGAAAGTTGGATGTTCAATCACTTTCTAAGTCACATAGTGAGTTCCTTTGGGACTACTATGAAACAGACTATGACATGAACCTTAATGATCATATCTATTTGCTTGGTGCTGCTGAATCAGCAATGATTTGGAACGATAGTAAAGCAAATTTGATTAGAAGATCAACTTCCAAAAAAAACTTTATGGACAGTGACAATGGTGACACTGGAAATCCAGAAAAAGCATTCTCTTCCCAATGGAAAGGGATTGACCATAGTCAACCCGGTTGACCAAATGGTAAAGAGAAAGGCTAAGTCTGAGATAGTCCCATTACCAAAGGGTCCATATGTTTATTTTGCCAAAGGAAGGGGCGTTGATTGCAAAGCTGCCAAATTTACCTAAGGATGTTAAAGTCAATAAGTTTGACTCTACATCAGGTAGAGCCCATTATCTAACTCTGTTAAGTTCTATTCTGAGATCCTCATTACATGATTTGACTGGGTCACATGTTGATGTTTTAAGAATCAAAGAATAGAGAGAAATCTTAAAGGAAGTATATGCTGATTCTGATCGCGAAGGTGGATTTCGATCGCATCAGAATTTTGAGCAGTTGCTTAAGAAGTTATGATATATTGCTAAGGAATAGATAACAACAATTTTCCATGTGGATTGTAAGGATAAGTTTTTTCCGCAAAGTTTTAAAATAAAAGAAAATTGTTTAATTTTATTTATTTGAAGTATCCTTACAATCGTATTTGTGGAAAATTGTTGCTTATATGATTCCACTGACAGCAATATTGGAAAATGGATTTGATTCTTTCATTTGTGGTAGTGTCTAAATTTACCAAATCAGGAAAGTTCCTCATCACCCAAGTTTCAATTGGACCGAAACTTGGAATCATGCAAGTTGAATAGTATGATGAATGAGAACTTTCAAGCATTGGAAAATCAAGACTAATTACTTGTTCACATGGATGTGTGAGTCAAGTGAAGGACTAAAGGGATCGAGTACACATTCTTGTGCACTGGTCATGTCCACCACAAAGCTCGTTAAGACTATTTGATTTACTAAAGTTTAGTAAATATGGTTATACTTACAAGTTTAAGTATAATTCTGAAACATTGGAAAAGTCTCAATGTATGGCAGAACGAATGGGAGGAATCAAATTAGGCAGAAAGATAAAAGTTTCTCAAATCTGAAAAGATGGGAGAGTACTTTAGTATCATGTTTGTGATCATCTTAATGATTTAGAAATCATATCACAATTAGTCCTCTAAAGGTCATCTTAGTGCATTATTATGACTAAGAAGAGGAGTCATGAATTGTTGAAATGGTTAGATCAGGAAGATGAGTCATACTTCGTTCCAAAACAATTCTTAGAGTCATACTCCAAGATTGTAACTTGAGTGACATATCTTAAAGAAAGGTTTAAAACACTTGTCAAATGTAAGAGTAAAAGTGTCCTACTCTTGTACATTTGAAATTGGTAAGTTGTGATGTTTTGGATAAAACAAAGACCAACTAAGGCCAATTGTGTGAAGTGTTTGTCTTGATAAAGAATCCGCACTATCTCTTGAATATTTGGCAAGATAGTCTTATATGTCAAGAGGATAGTGGGAGTCTTAAAGATCCTAAAAAGAATTTCAAGAACTAATCAAGAATAAAACCAGAGGTTCTTCAATAGCACACGACTTGAGGTTTATAACCTATCGTGTTGACATATTCTGTGCCCATTCCAGTTAAAGTTGGCTTTGCATAGGAGTTCTGAAAGTTCTCAATTGGTTGCATAACAACTTGGAAGCAATGGCAGGCCCTGTACTGCCAGGTGGCAAGAAGTTAAGATTGCATAAGTTCAGTCCATATGAGTTCGGATTTGTCATTATCCTTGTCTTATAACTATGGTTCTGACGATTCATATGGATAAGAACACATACACCATAAAATCTAAGGGTCATAAGGTTTCTCTCCGATTCATGAAAATGATGGTAAGGAAACACTTCCACCAAGTAGATTTGAAGCAGATGGCAAAAGGTCTAAACAATTGAGACTATGATTACGGCATCCCTTTTCATAATTCTGAAATTGTTTAGACACACATGCATGCTATCTAAGGAAAGGTGTATGATTTTGATAAATTTTTATCAAAGCATCTCATATCAGAAATCTGAACTTTGGTAAGAAAGTCAATAAAGTATTGATTTCTAGAAGTCCAGCTGATTTCTGAGTACATGTCAAAGCTAGTGGGAGCATAAGTGTTATGCTAATAATCATCATGTTAGTGGGAGCATGATAATTATTGTTAGTGTTGCAAGTTAGCAATGTTAATTATAGAAAACAAAAGTTTCAATTCGTGAGGCTGCAGGGATTGAAAAAGTTGTTTTGCTATAATTAAGGGAGAGGATATACTTCATTTCAGTTCTAAAGGCTTAGATTGAGACCTTAATCATCCTTAGTCAAGAATATATATATGAATTTCATGTTGGATTGGTTCAACTTAAGGAAATTCTATATATTGCGTTTTCAAAATTCGATTATGATTACGACATCCCTCTTCATAGTCAAATTTTGAAAACATGGCAAATAAAAATATTGTAGCAAAAGACTGGTCTAGAATCATGTCTTTATGTGAGACATCATGAATCGTGTACCATTTGCTTTGGGTACAGGATCGATTGCATGTACTATAATATTTGTCATTTCTAAATTTTTCCAAATGCCCAGAGGCATTAAGAAGGGAAAAGGTCTAGAATTGGATATGACTAAAATGATTAAGCAATTGTCGAGGACAATCTGAGGTTTACCAAAGATTGGTTGCTCAGGGACAGTTGGAAGTATAGTGCTAATTTTGGAAGGACCATATTGACATATTCTGAAAAGAGGCATCTCTTATTTAGAAGTGATAGTCAAAATAAGAATATGGAGTTGTCTCCATAGGTGGAAGTTATCTGTGTAAGATTAGAAAACTTAATGCAAGAAGCATGTCCAAAGCAATGTACTTTGAATATGAGACTTAGTTTCCATGGAGTTGATCTCCATTGGAATACCTTATAATGACTGTTGACAAGTCTTTGTGACTTTGTACATATTCATTACAGGAGGGTCAGTGCATATAAGTTTAAAATCTAAACAGATTTCGATAAATGATAGGAATTTGAAATTCTCACATTTTTCGATAAGGATTTGGGAGTGTGAAATTAGAATCATTGAAATTATGTTCAATTGGTTTATTTCACAAAGTAAGGATCATAGACAAACATAGAGTGTATACTTGGTGTATGGCAAAGCTATTGTTTAAGAAAAACATAGTGTACATGCTTGGAGCATGGGACAACTAGTGTTTTTAATTCAAGTATAAAGTTGATAAAACCGAAACAATGAATAATGAGTAATCAGTATGGTGATAAATAAAAGTGTTTATTTATATTCATAGGGTTTGATACCATATTTGATTCATTTATTCTTGTGTTTCACTTTGCATGTTTTGACTTCCAGAATAACTAAGTCGCTCTTCCTGAATGATTAAGTTATTCAAACCATCCACAGTCGGTCATATGTTGGAAGTAGATATGAATCAAGACTGTCATGGGTTGGTTTGTAGAGGTCCAAGTTGGTGGACAAAGTGGTGCTACAACACTCATGAGTGCTCATAAGTGCTGAGTATTGGATTCAACCCACGCTCATTTGAATCACTTCATGGATTTTATCACGAGTCATCATGAGACGATAATATCTTATATTCTTAAAACCTAGAGATATGAGTTGTTACTATGAGTTGGTTATACATTGATTGCACGAAAACGCATTGGTAACTCGATGTTATAAAACGTGCCTTTGTGTATGATTCAACAAGTAGTAGAACAAGCCATATGAGTCGAAGTTTATCCATTCCTCTTACCTTCGGGATAAAAGCGATATCTGTGGGCCCCTCGATGATTTAGCGATGACACATGTGAGTGCTTGGCCAAGCCAGGACTGATTTGATTTGTTCAATCAGTCAGTCATCATAAATCGAAAATCAGGAAACAACAAATGGACAGAGAGAATGATTATAATCCATGTCTCAGTCCATATGATATCTAGAATGGAGGAATATATGATCCCTTATCTAATGGACAAGTCATTGACAAGGTCAGAGTTCGACAGCGGCTTTAAGAGCTACGATTGCCAGTTAGGTTTTGAAGTCATACTCAATAATAGTTTTAGACTTATCCAAGTGGGAGACTGTTGGATTAATGTCTAAGTCCATAACTATATTTGGTATGTACTTGACCCGACCCGGCATGGTCCATTTGGGTAGCACTTCATCGGCACAATTTATATGGATAGTCTTTTGAGAATAGTATATTTATGATTTATATTAATATATTATAAGTTCTAATATATTAATATGGAATCATATTATTTAATTAGTATTGATCAAGAATTAATTTAGAAATAATTAAGTGATCAAAAAGAACTAATTAAATATGGACTCTTATATATATGGAATGGGCCAAGTTCATTTAGGTTGGGCTAAGCTTTCATGGATGGTCCATGGAGCTTTTAACCCATGGATCCTATGTAAATGAAAGGTCATGGGTATTAGGGTTTACATGGATGTAACCCTAATCCTCCATAATATATAAAGGGGTCCTTGGCTCACAAAATTGGCACAAGTGTGTGAAAATAAGAGTGGGCCGATTTTAGTGTGCATACATATTCTCTCAAGTTCTTCCAAGGTGTTTTTGTGATTTGTGATTCCATTTGAGGCTTCCACACTATTAGGGCTAAGCTCTTAAAGCTTGAAGACATCAAGCTACATCAAAAGGTATGTCATCTAACTAGAACTTTGTAGTATAGGTGCATCATAATATGCTAGTTAGGATGAAACCTTGGAATAGTTAATATTTGCATGTATAATAGAGAAAACATAGATCCAAGGTTTATAGGGTTGCATGTACACCATAGGAGTGTTAGAATGCTCAAAACCCAACACTTTTAAGCCTAAAAGGCTCTAAAATGGCTCTTATGTTGCATGGGGCCTTCCTTGAGTGCAAAAGCAACCCAAATCTGCCTTGTGACCCCTCCCAAGACTTAGATCCGAAGTCTTGACCCCCAACCATGTTTGCACTCATGGTTGGCTACCTCATATGGCTTAAAAAGCCCTAAATCTTCCCCAAAAAGGGATCTAATGAACAAGCAAGCAAGGTACAGACTTTATACCTTTCAAAGACTGCAAATGATGAACCAAACTCGAATCCTTCAGTCTCCCCTTCATCCTTCTATGCTTTTCCTCCTTCCTTGAGGTCAAAACCCGCAAAAATCACTCAAAAGCTTTAGATCTTGCACCAAAACACTTAGGGTTTGCTATGGAGGGTTTCTGGGAGCATAAAGGGGGCGATGGAGGCTGTATAAGGTTGTTTAAATAGGGTGCGAACCCTCAGATTAGGGTTTTGTCCAGTCAGAGCCTACTCGCCGAGTCCGGGACCCGACTCGACGAGTCTATCACTTAAATCCCGCGTCTCATCCCGCTTCTACTCGGCGATTTGGGCCTTCAACTCGCCGAGTCCCAGGCCAAAAATGAAAAATTACTTAAATAAAATACATACCAGGAACCAAGTGCTACAAATCTCCCCCACTTATTTTAGACTTCGTCCTCGATGTCTGCTGCTCGATCCTGGAATAGCTCTGGGTAATGCTCCATCATCTCATCCACCGGCTCCCAGGTCCATTCCGAGCCCTTCCGGTGCTGCCATTGCACTTTCACGAGCTCCACCCTCTTGTTCCTCAGATCCTTCGACTTCCGGTCGAGAATCGCTACAGGCCGCTCAATGTAATTCAGGCTGTCATCGACCTGAATATCCTCTAATGGTACCACTACCGAGTCGTCCACCAAACATTTCCGTAACTGGGAGACGTGAAAAGTGATATGAATCTGACTGAGTTCGGCTGGCAGATCCAACCTATATGCCACCTTGCCCACCCGGGCTATAACCCTGAAGGGTCCAATATACCTGGGACCCAACTTGCCCCGTTTCCTGAAATGGATGACGACCTTCCATGGCGACACCTTCAGGAGAACCATACCCCCGACCTGAAACTCCAGGTCCGATCGGCGCTAGTCGGCATAACTTTTCTGCCGACTCTGAGCAGTCTGAAGTCTGCTCCGAACCTGCTGAATCCTCTCTGTCGTCTTGAGCACCACTTCGGTGCTCCCCATGACCCTCTGGCCAACCTCACCCCAACATATCGGGGTTCTGCACTTCCTCCCGTATAACATCTCGAAGGGAGGACGGTCAATACTCGCATGATAGCTATTATTATACGAGAACTCCGCCAACGGAAGGTAGGTATCCCAGCTACCTCCGAAGTCTAAAACACATGCCCGCAGCATATCCTCTAGCGTCTGGATGGTCCGCTCGCTCTGACCATCCGTCTGCGGGTGAAAGGCGGTGCTAAAATGTAGACGAGTACCCAGCTCGTCATGAAACTTCTTCCAAAACCTGGAAGTGAACCGCACATCCCTGTCGGAAATCACTGAAACTGGCACTCCGTGCCGAATTACCACCTCTCGGATATAGATGTCGGCCAACTTCTCGGCCGAGATGCTCTCCTGAATCAGTATGAAATGGGCACTCTTGGTCAACCGATCCACGATTACCCAAATCGAATCCACTCCCCGTGCAGTCTTGGGAAGCTTGGTGATGAAATCCATGGTAATATCTTCCCATTTCCACATGGGAATATCTAACGGCTGCATCTTGCCGTGTGGCCTCTGGTGCTCAGCCTTGACCTTCCTGCAGGTCAAGCACCGCTCCACATACCATGCTATGTCCCGCTTCATGCAGGGCCACCAATAATCAGGACGAAGATCTCTATACATCTTCGTCGCTCCAGGATGGATAGAAAATCTGGATTTGTGTGCCTCCTCCATCAGGATCTGTCGCACGCCTCCATGATAAGGGGACCCACACCCTATGGTGAAGAGTCAATAACCCTCAGCTATCATAGTCGAAGGAGGAAACCTGCCCCACAATCCGCTCGCTCTTCCGATGTTCCTCCTTCATGGCCTCCTGCTGGGCCTCCCGAATCTGCTCCAACAGCGGAGTTACCACTGTCATCCTCAGACAGATATCCCTGATCGGCACTGCCTTGCGGCTAAGCGCGTCGGCTACCACATTGGCCTTCCCCGGGTGGTAAAGGATCTCGGAATCGTAATCCTTCACCACGTCCAACCACCGACGCTGCCTCATGTTTAGATTCGGCTGATCCATGAGGTACCTCAAACTCTTATGGTCCGTGTAGATGGTACAACGGACCCCATAGAGGTAATGACGCCAAATCTTGAGGGCGAACACAACAGCCCCCAGCTCCAAATCATGCGTCGGGTAGTTCGCCTCGTGAGGCTTCAGCTGCCTCAAAGCGTAAGCAATAACATGTCCTCTCTGCATCAATACTGCGCCCAAACCCGAGATGGACGCATCGTAGTATACAACAAAATCCTCCATGCCCTCTGGCAGGGCTAAGATTGGCGCCTCGCACAATCTCTGTCTCAGTGTCTCGAATGCGGCCTGCTGCTCAGGCCCCCATTGAAAGACCACGGCTTTCCTCGTCAGCCTGGTCAGGGGCACGACTATCTTGGAGAAGTCCTGAATGAATCTCCGATAGTAGCCTGCCAATCCCAGAAAGCTCTGAATCTCAGATGGAGACCTCGGGACTTCCCACCTCATCACGGCCTCAACCTTGGCCGGGTCCACTGATATCCCGTTCTGGTTGACAAGGTGCCCGAGAAACTACACCTCGCGCAACCACAACTCACACTTGGAGAACTTAGCATACAAGCTCTTCCTTCTCAAAGTCTCCAGAACCTCTCGCAGATGCTCCTCATGCTGCTCTCGCGTCTTGGAGTAAACCAAGATATCATCAATAAACACTATCACAGACCGGTCTAACATCGGCCTACACACGCGGTTCATGAGGTCCATGAACGCGGTAGGAGCATTGGTGAGCCCGAAAGGCATCACCACAAACTCATAGTGGCCATAGCGCGTCCGGAACGCAGTCTTCTGTACATCCTCCTCTCTGATCCTCATCTGATGATACCCTAATCGCAAATCAATCTTGGAGAACCAACATGCTCCCTGTAGCTGGTCAAAGAGGTCATCAATCCTCGGGAGTGGGTAACGGTTCTTCACCGTTGCCTTATTCAGCTCCCTATAATCTATACACATCCGATGCGACCCGTCATTCTTCTTCACAAACAGAATCGGGGCTCCCCAAGGTGAACTGCTCGGTCTAATGAAACCCTTGTCTAACAGCTCCTGCAACTGTGTAGACAACTCCTGCATCTCAGGAGGAGCCAACCGATACGGTGCCTTGGCTATCAGAGCCGCACCAGGGACTAGTTCAATCCTAAACACTACCTGCCTCTCCGGAGGTATCCCAGGCAACTCCTCGGGGAATACGTTCGTAAACTCTCGTACCACGGGCACATCGCTCACCGTTGCCTTACCCATCTCCCAGGTATCCATCACAAAGGCAACAAATCCTGCCCAACCCTGCTAAAGGTAACGCCTAGCTCTCGCTGCTGACCATAAAGCTGGTCCTTGTTGTGGCCTCTCGCCCTGAATCACCAGCTCTCCCCCACTTGGGGTCCTGATCCGCACCAACTGCTGCGCACAGTCAATCACTGCCCCATTGGGGCTTAGCCAATCCATACCGATAATAACCTTGTTCCCCCGCAAGGGTATGGGAACCAGATCTACCAGATAACGCTCCTCAAACAGTCGCAGGACGCAATCTCGGTAGACCTCTGATGCTCGCACTGACTGGTCGTCCGTAATCTCGACCTCTAGAGGGAAATCCAATGTGCCCGACGACTCAGGAAACTTCTTGCTAAGCGCAAGAGAGACAAACGATCGGGTAGCACCCGAATCAAACAATACGTGAACTGGAATATCGTTCACATGGAACGATCCTAAACAGAGCACATACATAACATATCAAAATCACAGTAGCATATCATAAAAGCATAAACAAGAAGTCATACCTGTCACCACATCGGGTGCAGCTCGTGCCTCCTCGGCTGTCAACTGAAATGCCCGGCGCCGCACCACTGGAGCCTCTGTCTAGCCCTTCTGGCTATCTGCAAACCGTGCTGTCGCTGAAACCGGCGCCGCTGCTGGTGCTGCTGCTGACGCTGCTGTCAATCTCGGGCAATTGGCCTTTTGTGGCCCCTCTGATTGCAATGGAAGCAAATCAGGTCTGTCATCTGTACTGTGGGGGCGGGGGCAGTACAATCCCTGCCAAAGTGACCCTTCTTGCCGCACTTGTAGCAGCCTGACGATCCTGCTCTACAAGCTCCCTCATGCGGCATGCCGCACTTCCTGCAGCGGCTCTGGCCCGGCTGGCCCTTCGACCTAACGTCGGATCCCTTGGGTTTCTTCCCCGAAACCCCTATAACCTGCTCAGACTCAGCTTTCCTCTTCCTCACATGCTCCAAATCGAGCTCCTCTCCCACGCCCTGGCAATCATGGACTCCAGGGTCGGGCAGGCAGAGTAGCTGACATGCTCCCGAATATCAGCCCTCATAATGTCATGGTAAGGGGTCTTCCGCATCTCCTCATCCCCCGCATATTGGGGTACCAACAATGCTCTTTCCCGGAATTTGGCGGTGATCTCCACCACAGTCTCCGTAGTCTGCCTCATATCCAAAAACTCTCTGGCCAGCTGCTGAAGCTCTACAGCCAGCGCAAACTCAACTCTGAATCTGGTCACGAAATCTGACCACGTCATAGCCTCGACGGCTGGAGCTACCGATGGGTCACCAATCGACTCCCACCAATCTCTAGATCTATCCCTCAAACATCCCGTAGCAAAGCGGACCTTCGACCCTTCCGGGCAGAAGCTCGTCAACTGCACAGACTCAATGTCTGTGATCCATCTCCTGGCAGTGATGGGGTCTTTCACCCCGTGATAATCCGGCGCACCAATCCCACGGAAGTCCTTAAAGGACAGTGTGCGCGTACTCGTCTGGATAGACGCCATCTCACTCCTGAATGCCCGAAGGCGATCCTCCATCAGCTCAACAATCCCTTCCTTGATCGACCCGAAAATGACCGGGGTCGACTCAAGAATGCCTCTCGTGATCTCAGACGCGATGAACTCGCGTAGCCCGTCATCAACCTGCTTGGATCCTGCACCCGAGCCTGATCCTGATCCTGATCCGGAACCTCTTGCTCCATGTCGCGTGGTCACCATGCTGAAAATACATGCACAAATGTCAGAATCATACATACTCTCGAGAGGTCTAACACACTCTCCAAGGTTCCCGGTTCTGTCTCAACCTTCCTTGATTCGAGTACGGATCCTCTGCTTCCAATAGTACGGGCCCATACTACCTTTCACATCTATCCGTACCTTCCTCAAGGACTGTCTCGACTTCACCAGGTCCCTTAACTAATATCCCTTTCCATCTAGTCTCATCCCAGGCTTTCCTGGGGCATTCTCTGACCTACTCTCTGCCATCAGCTGCACTAGGAGTCCCTACTTGCCTTCCCTAACTAGCTTGCGAGTACTGTTAAATATCCCCTCACTAGTTAGTTAAAGTTAGCCAGGACCCCTTAAGCACAAAGCAAGCAGCATTCGTGCATCGAGTAACCTCATCAGGCATAACCTAATCAGACTATCCTACTGCTGACTAAACAGTCCTAGCGTACAGCTCGCACAACATCCATATAAGGAATCCTTCCTAGATCCTTGGCCCTACTCTAGCATGCAGTTCTCAGAATCATATACATCAGGCATACAAGGCATCCTCCTAGATCCTTAGCCCTAATCTAGTATGCAGTTCTCAGAATCATATATCATATAACTTATTATAACAAGTATGGGTATCTTGGGGAAAACTTACTTGAGCTTGGCTGGTCGCACGCATCACACAGCTTGTTCTTTCTCAAAACCCTTTGACTCAGATTTTAGAAAACCATTTTCTTTGTAAAAATCTTTTAAATCCCTCGGTTTGAGTACAGACACTCCCGAGGGTGTGTCCGAATCCCTCAAACCAGGGCTCTGATACCAACTTGTAACATCCCAATTTCCAAGCCTATTTTTTTTTTAAAATTAAGTAATTCTCAACATAGTATACCAAAACATTTCCCAAGCCATATCATTTGCAAACAACACTATAACAATGTGTCTGAAATCATAATGTCAAAGTAAAATCAATAAGAGTACAATCCCAGAAAACTCCATGCGGAAATCATGTGTGTGTGTGATGCGCTGCTACACTGCCGGCTCCTTCCCCTTAGACGAAGAGGTACCTGAAACCAAAACTAAAACTGTAAGCACAAAGCTTAGTGAGTTCCCCCATCATACCACATACCATACAGACATATCGCATTCATACTGTCGGGCAATTCTGGGGTGCCCGACCTACCCAGTACGACCATTCTGGGGTGCCGACCTACCCGTGTCAAGCCACTCTGGGGTGCTGACCTACCCATGTCAACCATTCTGGGGTGCTGACCTACCCTTCGGTGCTATCAACCGAACCTCGGGGACTATTCCACCCCCTACTCCTACTATCACATATATCATAACGTAAACATACTGTCAGACGTTTCTGGGGTGTCCGACCTACCCTTCGGTCCTGACAACCGAACTTGAGGACTATTCCCTCCCTACTACCACTATCACATATAACATATCATGCCAGCATATAACCATATCATCACATACTGTCAGACATATCTGGGGTGTCTGACCTACCCTCCGGTCCTAACAACCGGACTCTACTACTATCACATATACATATCATGCTAGCATATAACATATCAGGTAGTAGCAAACCTAGATGAATATCATAAAGACAATCATCCAACATACAACTCCTACTGGTGGGCCGGCATTGTGGCCGTAGACCCACCGCTACTGGAAGGTAACTCACCTCGAACAAGTAGCTGCTGATAATCTGTGCGGGAAATCTCTATCTGCTGCTGCTCTGGAAATCCTCCGGCTATAATCCCCACAAAACACTTAATCAGAGTCTGAAATCTATTCTTAGGGTAAAATGACAATTTTACCCCTGACCAAGTCCAAGTCAAAGTCAAAGTCAACTTCCAGTTGACCCGACTCGCCGAGTTGGGCCACCAACTCATCGAGTCCCTATCTCTTCAACTGTCCTCATCCACGACTCTACTCGTTGATTTTAGCAACAACTTGACGAGTTCCTCTTCGATATGAACATCGAATGAACCTTTATCCGACTCGTCGAGTTGTATGAACAACTCGCCGAGTTCACCTTCATCTGATGAACAAGTTCTGACCTTGACTCGCCGAGTTGTATGAACAACTCGTCGAGTTCATCTTCAACCATAAGGAGATTGCCTTGGACTCGCCGAGTCTGTTCTAGCACTCGTCGAGTCCCATGAACTCCAGGTCTAAGGCTAAGTGCAATACATTGGGTCACTCCTTCGGACCTTCTACAACCTTTCTAACACCCAATCGAGTTCTTTTGACCCTCAACAGACATGGGACTTTATGCCTTGGACTCGTCGAGTCCCAAGAACGGACTCGCCGAGTCTATAACGTCCACACCCTAAATCCTCGATTTCTGATGTACAACCTTTGACCAAAAGGTAGATCCAAGCCCCTAAGCTCGATCTAGCACGTAAAGTTTCGAACTTTACGTGCATGAATGGGACTTTTGAGCCTAAAAGGCTCTAAAATGGCTCTTATGTTGCATGGGGCCTTCCTTGAGTGCAAAAGCAACCCAAATCTGCCTTATGACCCCTCCCAAGACTTAGATCCGAAGTCTTGACCCCCAACCATGTTTGCACTCATGGTTGGCTACCTCGTATGGCTTAAAAAGCCCTAAATCTTCCCCAAAAAGGGATCTAACAAACAAGCAAGCAAGGTACAAACTTTATACCTTTCAAAGACTGCAAATGATGAACCAAACTCGAATCCTTCAGTCTTCTCTTGATCCTTCTATGCTCTTCCTCCTTCCTTGAGGTCAAAACCCACAAAAATACTCAAAAGCTTTACATCTTGCACCAAAACACTTAGGGTTTGCTATGGAGGGTTTCTGGGAGCATAAAGGGACGATGGAGGCTGTATAAGGTTGTTTAAATAGGGTGCAAACCCTCAGATTAGGGTTTTGTCCAGTCAGAGCCTACTCGTCGAGTCCGGGACCCGACTCGACGAGTCCATCACTTAAATCCCGCGTCTCATCCCGCTTCTACTTGGCGAGTTGGGCCTTCAACTCGCCGAGTCCCAGACCAAAAATGCAAAATTACTTAAATAAAATACATACCAGGAACCAGGTCCTACATATTCCCCAAAGTACCCATACAAGTTTATGTTATGTTTATCAGCTTCAGTAGAACAGCATGCTAGAATAGGGCTAAGGATCTAGAAATGATGCCTTATGTGCCTGCTTTATGTGTTTCAACTTATGAGAATTGCATGCTAGTATTGAGTAGACAGCAGTAGGATAGCCTGTTTAGGTTATGCCTGATAGTATGAGCTTAGCATTGTATGCTAGTACAGTTTCCTGTTATGAGGATAGGATTGCTTGATATCGTTCCCTTTGTCTGAATGCTGCACGCTTTGTGCTATGTGGGACTCTGAATAATGGGAGTTAGCCATTAGGTGGATACGTCACGTCACATGTGATCAGGGTTGAATAATCTCAGAGTGCTGGATTTGGCCCTATTGCGCGGCTCTCGTCTGAGTCTAACCGTTGTAGGGACGAGTCTTTTACTCAAATGATTATCTGAGCCTCGCCACATGTGATGGTATTCAGGTGATGGCTAATTGGCATTAAGAGGAGGCCTTCAGCAGCTGAGGACTGGTTTGGTTAGAGTCAGAGATTTCCCTAGGGCAAGCCCAAGATGAGAGTGGCAGAGTGCAACAGAAGTAGAAGGGACTTCGTGAAGTCGAAGCAATCCTTGAGGAAAGTACAGATAGATGTGGAAGGTAGTATGGGCCCGTACTACTGAAAGCAGAGGATCCATACTCGAGTCAAGGACGGTCGAGATAGAACCAGGAAACTTGTAGTATGTGAGACCTTCTGAGGTTACGTGTGACCCTGACGATTATGTGTTTCGTTTCAGAATGGTGATGATTACGTGACATGGAGCAGGAGGATCAGGATCTGGGTCAGGATCAGGATCAGGCTCGGGGGCAAGATCGAAGCAGGCTGATGATGGGCTACGCGAGTTCATCACGTCTGAGATCACGAGAGGTATCCTTGAGTCGACCCCGGTCATTTTCGGGTCGAGCAAGGAAGGGATTATTGAGCTGATGGAGGATCGCCTCGGAGCGTTCCGAAGTGATATGGCATCCAGACAAACAGGATCGCGCACACTGTCCTTCAAGGATTTCAGGGGGAGTGGCGCGCCAGACTTCCACGGGGTGAAGGACCCCATTGTTGCCAGGAGATGGATTGTAGACATTGAGTCTGCACAGTTGATGAGCTTCTGTCCTGAGGGGTCAAAGGTTCGATTTGCTGCAAGATGCCTGAGGGACAGAGCTAGAGATTGGTGGGAGTCAGTTGGTGATTCCTTGGGAGCCTCAACCATTGAGGCTATGACCTGGTCCGACTTTGTGACCAGGTTTAAGGCGGAGTTTGCACCGGCTGTGATTCCTAGACATGAGACAGACGACAGAGTCGGTGGCAGAGATTACCGCCATGTTCCGGGAGAGGGCATTATTGGTGCCTCAGTATACAGGGGATGTGGAGATGCGGAGGACCCGCTATCATGACATGTTGAGAGCTGATATTCGGGAGCATGTCAGCTTCTCGGCATGCCCGACCCTGGACTCTATGATTGCCAGGGTGCGGGAAAGGGAGATTGATTTGGAGCACATTGCGAAGAGGAGGTCGGATCAGATGCATACTTTGGAGGGTCCCGGAAAGAGACCCAAGACTTCAGATCAGCGATTAGTAGGATGGCAGGGCCGAAGTCAGTGCAGCACGTGCGGGAAACTGCACGAGGGAGTTTGTCGTTCCAGGAGTTCAGGCTGCTACAAGTGTGGCAGTGATGGTCACGTCAGCAGGGACTGCCCACAGGGGGCAAGCCCATTATGTTTTCACTGCAATCAGGAGGGCCACAAGAAGGCCGACTGCCCGACGATGAGGGGAGGAGCAGGGAGTGCGTCTGCCCCAACAACTTTGAGGATTACGGATGGGTGCGAGGGTAGGGCCTTGCAGTGACGGATGAGGGAGATCTGGATTACAGTAGGGAATGTTGCACGTATGTATCAATGGCTATTTTCGATTATATATCTATTATGATTGTTCTTACCTCGGTCTCGGGTGATAGTACGTATGAGTCATCTCTCTCTGCTTGTATTCGGATTGTATTTTCAGAATTGTCATATGCCAATTACATACCAGAAAATATTAGTAGCTAGTGTAAGGTCATCATTTACTTCGGGTTCGAAGTATCCAGTATTATCTCAGTTACGGCCGAAAACGGTCCAGGAGCGTTACGTGGAGGTCGGGAGGGGGGGGGGGCAGGGTCCATGGAGTAGGCATCCACCATCATCAGGGTTCGGTGGTTCTAGTCTTGGTGTTTGGGATAGCTTTTGGAAGCATCAAGGGAAGTGGTCTATCACTGAAGAGGTTGCTCTGAGCATTAGTTATTCGGACCTTAAGGACGACGGTTGAGCTCAGGGGATTATCTGTATCGGGAATGCATGAAGTGTTAATTCAATATTCGGTATTTGGAGTGGGCTAGTGACGGATCGCTAGCAATATTAAGGCGATGGTAGTTATCATGCCTTTTGGGTAAGGGAGGAACGAATGGAAATCCTCTGATTTTCACGTGCCGTGAAGAGTTAGCCGAAGCTAAGTGGGGGAGAAGCAATCATGTTATGGGAGCAGAAGCGGTTTTGAAACTGGGATAAGTTTCTCTCTCATGTCAGGGAGAAAGACGACCCAGACGACTGTAGGAATGGAGGATAGTGTGAATTGGAAGTTCGGAAAACTTGCCAATTATGAGATCGCATTCGCGGGATGTCTAATAGCAGGTTTCAGAAGAATCTGTTGGGAGTTTCAGTTAGGGCATGAGTACGGCTTGGGGTACTAGATTGTGCTTGTATGCTCAATTATGGGTATGTACGGATTAGTAGTGAGCGAAAGACCATGATCAGCGGTCGAGTCAGTGCGGAAGGTGTTGTCAGGCTACCGGATAGCCATAGCATTCACCAATGGTCAGATAGTATGAGAAGTGTGGTAAGACTGCGGGGTGACCCGTAGCAATGGTTAGCAGATAGTGTGGGGGTGTTGTAAGACTGTGGGGTGGCCCGTAGCATTCACTAGTTAGCAGATAGAGTGAGGGAGTTGTAAGACTGCGGTGTGGCCCGTAGCAATCGTACATTAGTATAGTTAGACTGCAGTGTGCCCACATCATTAGTATAGTTAGACTACGGTGTGGCCCACATCATCAGTATAGTTAGACTGCGGTGTGGCCCACAGCCTTAGTATAGTTAGACTGTGGTGTGGCCCGTAGCATTAGTATAGTAAGACTGCGGGGTGGCCCGTAGCATCAGTCGGCAGATAGCGTAGAAATGTGGTGGGAATGCGGGGTGGCCCGTAGCATTAGTTGGCGGGTAGCGCAAAAGTGTTGTAAGTCTATGGGGGTGGCCCGTAGCATTCACTAGTTGGAAGAATGAGTATATTAAGACTACGGGGTGGCCGTAGCACTTGTCGGTCCCTATTCGGCAGTACGAATATATCAGATGCGGGATTCGCTGGCAGGGTTTTTTTCGGATAGTTTAAGATAGGGCGGGGCAGCCGCTCGGATGTGAGTGGGTCACATCATGATTGGATTCGGAAGGCGGTAGATCAGTTGGGACCAGGGCGGTCTCGGTTCATCTTGTAGGCGGATGGGAGTCAGCAGGACTTCAGGCAGGAATGATAGTGAGGGATTTGTTGTAAGAAGCCGTGAGCTGATCGGGTGGTGTTGAGTTGCTCACCGCGAAATCAAATGATCTCAGAGTAAATGATTTGGCTCGGTGATGCTTTCTCGTCTGAGCCTTAATCGTAGTAGAGAGGGATCTGCTACCCGAAGAATTTTCTGAATTCTCACGCTGAGTGGAGTTTTCAGTATTGGAGCATCGTTGTGGGATTACTCCGGTACTGCGAGTGGCTGGGATCGCGATTTCAGCAGAGGATTGGTCCTCGAAGGAGATTGGGAAGGCCTGTTGCTTGTGGAAAGTGCCTTGGAAAGGCCAGAGGCAGTGTAGGGTAAGAGAGTGAGCCCCTTGTGTATCAAGGGTAAGTGTAACAGGAGTATCGGTAAGGTTACCGGTTGGGTAAAAGTGTTGTACCCGAAGGTAGTAAGGATCGGGTTATTCTGAAGATGACATCTTCAAGGTTTGGATCGGATGGGCGGAGTGCGTAGCTAGTGGTAAAGTGGTAACCGGATGGTAAGGTAGTTGACCGTGGCGGATTTCGAGGACGAAGTGTAGTTTAAGTGGGGAGAGTTGTAACACCCAGTATAAGAAAGGCCGAGAAAGGAAGGAAACCCCTAAGTCAAAAGGGGGTCAACTCGTCGAGTCCAATGAAGAACTCGACGAGTAGGAGCGGGTTCCATGTCAAAGATTAAGTGACCAACTCAGCGAGTCGGCGAGTGGACTCGGCAAGTCTGGTCTGGGTTTGGAAACCCTAATTCCGGGACTTGGTACCCTATTTAAGCATCTTATTCTCTTCCCTTGGGCTCATTTGCAGCCTCTCTCGTCCAGAACCCAAAACCCTAGCCTCCCAACCCCATTATTTGAGCTTTTGAGAAGATTAAGGGCCTTTAGAGTGCATCTTGGAAGCTTGGAGGGAATGGAGCAAGGAAGGAAGAGTAGATCCAGCCTCCATATCGACTTGGAAACTGTTAGGAGGTAAAAAGTCTGAACCTTGAGCTTTCAATTGATGGATCCCCTTTCTAGCTTGCCTTTTTGTCACAATTGGATCATTTCCAAGTAGAATCCGAGTATTAAGCCTTTGGGGATGGATTGGACAACAGATCTGGACACTCTTGAGCTTTGGAATCTCAAAGTGGTCGGCTTTATCCAGCTAAGGTCCCATTTCATGACCCAGGCCTTCATTGTAGCTTGGATTGAGTGTTCTAGCCTCATAGCACCTTGCATGCACGTAAAGTTAGCAACTTTACGTGCAATGCTAGCATTAGGAGTCCAGATCTATGAGTTGGAAGTATTGGAATGGACTGTAATCGACAGAATAGAGATGTCACAAGGTGGACTCGACGAGTCCGTTCATAGACTCAGCGAGTCGGGTCGTAAACCCAAACCCTTCTTTTATGATTCGGATCAGTGGGTGGAGTAGTGAAGGATTCAGCCAGACTGGGTCCGTAATGGACATGAAGATCATAGTACTTGACGAGTTCGAAGAGGAACTCAGCGAGTCCAAGACAATCTTCTTAGTTATGAAGATGAACTCGACGAGTTGTTCATACAACTCGGCGAGTCATGGGCTAGATATTCATACAATGATGATAAACTCGACGAGTTCAAGGATGAACTCGGCGAGTCGGTTGAAGATAGTCCCGAAGTGTTAGATGAAGGAGAACTCGTCGAGTTCCCGCTAGACTCGACGAGTTGGTAGAACAACTCGACGAGTCGAGTCAACTGGAAGGTTGACTTTGACTAGGACCTTGACCTTGAGAGGGAATTTGACCAGAGTTGACTTAGTTGACTTCTTGAGGACAGTTAGGCTAAGTGTTTCTATTATTTGTATCGGTAGCTCGGGGAACTAGAGGAGCAGCAGTTCGGAGAGTTGTTGGATAGCAGCCAGAGGGTTATCAGCAGCTTCAGCAGTACGAGGTGAGTCTCCTCACTGTTTGTATGGGTCTACGGCCACATGCCGGCCCATTTAGTTTATGTATGGTAGGAAGACCCGAGGGTTAGCCCTAGGCATTATGCATGAAAGACCAGGAGGAGGTTCCTGGCACACAGTATGTTATTATGTATGGTAGGAAGACCCGGGGGTTAGCCCTAGGCAACATGTATGAAAGACCAGGAGGAGGCTCCTGGCACACTATATACTATTAGGAATGAAAGACCAGGATGTGGCTCCTGGCACACTGTATGCTGAGTAGCCTAGTAGAGTAGTATGTATAGTTGTCTTTGTGATGCTTGCATGGAAGACCAAGAGGTGGCCCTTGGCACTTGTCTGTAAGACCCAGGGAGTGTCCCCCAGGCTTGACAAGAAAGACCACGTGCGGCCCGTGGCAATACAGCAAGACTATGTTTGGCACATAGCACCTTACTTGATTATGGATATGTTTGTTATGTATGGCTCATGGTTACGTATGTCATGTATGGATCAGTTGATATGTATGGTATGTGGTATCTGGGGGAACTCACTAAGCTTCGTGCTTACGGTTTTCAGTTATTTGTTTCAGGTATTAATGTTTTTCCAAGGAAGGAGCTCGGGGCGATCGCAGCGCATCACACCACGTTTTCTGCACTAGATGATCTTTGGGATTTAAAACTCTGATAATTGTTTTATTAAGAATATTATTAAATGATTGAGCAAGATTTATTAAGCGGTTTTTAATTAATCAAAACGAAATTTTTGGTCTTAAATTTTGGGTTGTTACACAAGCAAATCTTCTGATATCTAAAGGGAAGTTAAGCCATGGGTATTTGGTATCCTGCTGGTAATGATTTCAGTATTCAAGCATTTACCAACACAGATCATGTCGGATGCAGACTTGATCGTAAAATCATTTCCGGTGAATATCAGTTCTGAGGTAGCAGATTAGTTAGCTGGTCTTTAAGGAAGCAAAACTATGTTTCATTGTCTACCGCAGAGGCAGAATATATGGCCGCAGCCAGTTGTTGTTCTCAAGTCCTTTAGATGAAGACTCAACTTATGGACTACGGTTTCAGGATGCTACGGGTACCCATCTATTGTGATTTTTAGAGTGGAATAGCGATTTCTCATAGTCCTATTCATCATTCAAAGGCGAAGCATATAGAACTGCTGTACCACTTCATCAAAGATCACATCCTCAAAGGTAACATCGAACTTATTTTTGTTCCGACTCATGAATAAATATCTGATGTTTTCACTAAGGCAATCGACTCCATAAAGTTAAATGGATTTTTGGAAATGCTAGGAATGATGAATCTCGACCCACAGTTTTTCTTGGAAAAATAGGTACCGCAGACCCCTCTAGGTCTCCGGTTGTGAATAAATTGCTTCTTTTCTTTTCAAAACAAACTCTTGAAGCACTTCATCCACTATAGTCTATTTCTAGAATAACTAAGGCAGTATATACTACATATTTGTTCCTCAGTATGTCTTTTACACTAAAGTCACATATGTTCTATATACTTTGCGGGTGACCTTATTTCTTTTATCTCTAATCTCCAATGATCTAGTTTGTATGTCAGCAACCGCAGACGCATTAAATACTAACCCATATATGAATCAATGAACCTGCAGTCATCACTTCATAAATCTCCTTAAATGATATTGTGTGCTTCTAAATGAACTTTAATAAAAAATATTCTTCAAACATGCGTTTTGTCGCACATGATGTTTCAATTGTTTTTCAAATGACTTTCCTCAGTCAGGTCCATTTTCGGAATAAAATCAGATGAATCGCTTTCCTATAAACACAATCTTTTAAGAAATCTTTTTCCTTAACCAATCATGTCACACAGCTGTTTGGGGTCTAATCCATTCCACTTCCCAATTTTTTACAACGGATAAACCACCCTCACCCCACGATCAGTCGATGTGTAATCATGGTACTACAAACACATTAAATGGTCCTTTTTTTCCCGGAAATAATTTAGTTTTGATTTACCTTAATTCTTGCCGATAATGGTAAAAACCCAAGGGTTTTTAACTTTAACAGCTATAATGAAAGTGATATCAATAACTTTTGAAATCCGGAAGTATACAAACCCCCAATTCTTCCCAAGATAGCTTTTACGCTATCTGAACTCTCTTGACGAACTTCATCTTCTTCATCTTCTTGCTAAAACCTTTTTCTGCAAGTTATTAAATCTTTTCTGTAACAATGGTGAAGTCTGGTATCTCGAAGAAACAATAAAAAGCATCCGGCTCAGCCCGTCCCACCGGATCAGAATCTACCATCAAGGATCAAACACCATCAATCGCTTCAAGCACTTTCAGAGCAATCTTCGAAGATCATCCATCTTACAATGAAGCTGTCAAACTCATGATCAAGTTTCTCCCTTCTCACCCACTATTTGGCGCTTTCGATTCATTCACAAAGGTTGTTCCTTTGTCTGTGTTGTTCAAATGTACTTTTTCGGCGTTCCGTCCTAGCCACAATCTGCAAGAAGTTCATCTTAATCTTGTAGATGATTCTCGGGTGGTGTTAAAAAAAGAAAAGTTTCTCAATGCAATCAATCGCAGGGTTCTTCCATCAACGAAGTTTTACTCCCCAAACTCAAACGATGTGTTCTCTACCCTTTATCAAATGGGGTACTGATAATATAGGAATCAAGCTCCTTTAGATAATATGGAGTATCTCAGGAAGGACTGGAGGGGAATTCGTGTGCCAGTTCGTTAATTCAAGAAGAACCAATTACCAGCTGTTTGGCAATTTATGTGCCAGTTCGTGATTAGGAGTCTCTCAGGAAGGACTGGAGGGACTGATAATATGGGAATCAAGCTTTTGGAGATAATCTGGAGTATCTACACTGGAAATGTTGTCAGTTATGAGCAAATGTTGTTGGATGATTTCCTACAATACATCTCCAAAGATGCCCCAAAAGAGGGTTTGACAAAGCTTACCTTTGCTCGATTTTGGTCTCTGTGCATTTTTGATCTTCACAAGGAGGCCAAGCTTAGCATGGGCACCGACACCAACCTATTCTCAGCCTGCGATCTTAAAAGGTATACTGCTTGTGAAGATCAAACCATTTTTGTCCCATTCGTAGACTACCAATGTACATATTGGATTCCATTAGACTCACTACCATAGAGGTGGATTACCACATCATGGCTACGAGTGATATTGCCTTGCATCACTCTTCCCCGCCTAGACCTAGTCAGCCTACCGAAGTCTAGGACCCGCAGCCTGATCCTAAATGAGTCAAGTCTCTTGTCATCTCCAAGAAATCTCCAGTCAATATTGTCAAAAAGGGAGCTAGAACTCCTAAGAAACGAAAATCCAAGACCGCAGAGTCTTCTACTGCAGCTCATCATTCTCCTTCCAAGGCTTTTGAACCTACGGTGAATGTCGTTGATGACAGTCACCCTGAGCCTTCAGTATCAGGAGATGTCTTTAGAAGAAAGAAACTGAAGTTAACCCCCGGTCATGACCATATGCGAACCACGGCACATACTGAAGTCTCTCAACAAATTTTGGTAGTCATTTGAGTCACTGAAGACTCACCCTCCAAAATCCAAACTCACCACTTAGATACAGAAAGTGTATCTGCTTCATCACATAATGGAGACAGACCTTCAATTGGAACCTAAGTGATCCAATTGTTATGAGTCGCCCTATGGTCTCCAGGGCATCATAGTTGCATGTATTTGATCCTGAGGAGTTTCACTCCATTTTTATTTGAGTCACACGAACACTTGATACACAAGTTGCACCGCATGACACTTCTTTATCAGCCCTTTCCAGAACACAACAGAGGCTACACTTGACTTTAGGTCAAGGAGACCATGGAGGCTTAGGAGATCCTACTCCACCATCATTACAGACATGTGGTTTAGTCATGGGGTACACAAACGTGTAGGGAACCATGAACCGAAGGGATGCCTCGGCGAATCAAGGATTTGATGGTTACACATCCGATGACTCTTGGACTCAATATCGTCCAACTTCAGAGTCAGGAATTCAAAATTTCGAAGCCTTTAAAAGGGCCCTGCAGGAACGAAGGGCTCAACAAGTGCAACAAGAACAGCAGAAGGAGGAAGTCATTCAAACTGTGGCAAAATATTGGGCTAATGCTATGAACAACGCCAAAACGGTTCACGACATTCTTTCCATTCAACAATGGATGTCTACCATGGAGGCAACAATTCAAAATGCTCATCTATTGGAGAATATAGCTGGCACTTCCAAACCTCCTCCCAATGAAGAAGATCATGATTCCATTGACGACGGAACCGCAATCGAAATAAGTTCAGCTCCCATGCTTGGACTTGACGATGACAACTTTGAAGATGTTCAAAAGCCCCTTCCCTCAGATGATTTCATAATGGTAGTTGATGATGAGTAATCGAGTGGATCTCAACACTTGACCTCCAAGCCAAAGCAAAAGAAGAAGAAAAAGACAGTGGTGTCAAGAAAATAATTTCTCAGTCTGCAGAACAAAATATATCAAATATTGGCATCAGTGACTACCTATCAACCGCAGAACACTGAATTTGCCACACCGCAGTCACTCGTTCAAAAAGTTCAACGATTGGAAAAAGGGGAGAAAATGGCCGCAGAGCGGATGATTCTGAGAGTTGAAATGGTATAAGAGAACTTGATAATAGAAGGACCGCATACCACAAGGATTTTATGTCCAAAGCTGAAGCCTTCATTCAAGAGGTTACAAAGTTGAAAGATGACCTCCAACTCACACTGCAGACTCAAAAAAGCACCTCCAAAAAGCTTATTGTGGAAACCCATACATCGTATGAAGCAGGGTATGCGGTACTGCAAGATACCATCAAAGGCTTACGTCAATCACTCACAGCCACCCAGAGTGTTGACGAAATTCTTCGTCTCACTAAGGAAATTTAACAACTCCTCTTCAAGTCTCAGACCCCCAACAACCAAGATGTTGTGATCTCATGAAGAACCAATTCAATGATACCTTTGAAAAGATTGAAAGTTTGAAACAATGGTTTGAGCCGCAGAGATCAATCTACTACCGTAGAACGTAACAAGCAACCAATTCCCCAGTCTTCTCCGAAGAATTCAACTCCACGGTCTTCACCGCAACAATCTCCACAACAGAATTCTCATAAATAAACTCCTCCTCACTTTAAAAATTTGGCACCAGAAATGTATTATGATCATTCTAATGACTCCCCGGCCACTCTTCAAAAGATACGTGACTGGAGGGCCGCCAAGTTTGCAGAACAAATTTGGAGACCTCACGGATTCGACACAACAATGGATGAGTCGTTAATCAACTCCTGGGTAAATCCTACCCACATACTACTGGATGATGACTATCGACCAATCCTTACCTATGTTGAACCACCATCAGATGGTTACTAGGACATACCCATCTCTCCAAACACCAATTTTTTCCCAGTATTCGAACAATTTGATCTCAGCCTTCCGGATGATCAAAGACTCCGCCTGGAGTTTGAACGATTGAATCTTGTTCATGATAAGAATGGTTCTGATTTTGAGAAAATTTGGTCCAATAATAGACCAGACGGGGTAAATAACTACAAAATAAGAAAATTCATAAAACTAAATTTCTTCGATATACCCTGACCAGAAGAGGAGATGAGTACATAAGAACTCAAGCGAATTTTGTGTGCATGAACCCAAAGGAGATATTTCTGATTTCTAGGGTGTTTCAGGTCAAGGCTGAAAAATACCCTAAGATGAAGATTGCATGTGAAAGAGCTTGTGAATTCCTCAAGGCTTTGGTATGTGACTCCGGAAAAATTGACGCTGAAATACATCCAATCCTTGCCAAGAAGTTTAACTTACCTGACTTCGAGCCTGTACCAACCCACACTGAAGGATTCCAAGAGATGTCACTTGGTGCAACAAACTACCCAGAGCTAGGAGTTGTTTACAAGAAAGCTCAAGATGGTCCCAAGTACTTTATTCCCATGACTGCGGTCCATCGGTTGACCAAGAAGCAACTGAATAACACTATAGCTTCAGTGCAAAGATCAAAGCACACAACAGATGAAGTCAAGTTTAAAATAACTAGAAGAATCCATTGGCTGTTTGAGGTAAGAAAATTCTGGTGGATTCTCATCCGGTTCCTAAAGTTGAACAAGCAAAAGAAAAAAAAGTTGAAGAGGTCACTTTGGGGGAAATTGTTGAAACAAAAAGTGACCCTCTTTCAGCTAACGAACCGCAACCTCATGATGATAGTGATACCGTAGGAGAATCCACTACCAAAGAATCTTTTGTCTTGCTAAAGTACCGAAGTAAAGATGTCAACCGGAGTTTGTTTTTGTCTTTTGTCAACCGCAATTGGAGGTTGAACCGAAGAGGTGATCAACACATGAAGACTAGTTTATTACATTACTGACTTAACGTTTAGCTTTGTCTTATCCAGTGAATCTTAGATGGTCACTGCAGTCAGTAGTTTAATAGTTGTTTATTTCAATATGTAACTTTTCGGGACTCTATAAATATAGGATCCCACTTCATCTAATGATATACCTTTACGATCTTTCTGAACTATTATTGCAATAGAAAGATCATTCATCTCTATCTATTATCTTCTGATAAACCGAGTTCCTTTTCACCTTAAGTTATTCACATTTACTAACTTGTGTTTGATTGCAAACCTCGTTATGAATCAACTTGGTGTCTACTTGATATAACTTGTTGTCATTTATATTTCCTTTACATTTCTGCAACTAACAATCTAACATTTCTAACTTATTATTGTTGAGCTAACATGATCCTTGAGAATAACTTAATCCGCAACTTATTATATTGTACTAACGTTTTTTCAAGTGTTCTTCAAAGTTTTTCTCTCAACAAGAAGATCTTCAAATTGATGAATTTAAGTGGATAAAGCCCGAAATTTGGAAAGACGCTGAAATTTTTTATAAAGATTCACCTGATGAACCCTATGATGTTTAGTTTTAACATCATCAGATATAGGGAGATTTCAAGGTCAGAACTTATGATCTAATAAGTCTAACATCATTCACACATTGTCCATCAACACCAGCGTCATCGCCAGTGCCAACGTCAACATGGTATCATCGACAACGTGACCTTTTGTATAATTGTCCGATACCTTTTCTATAATAGTTGGTTAGACACTTTGTAATTATAGATATCTTTGTATTTATAGAATATATATCTGATGCGTAATCTTAGTGATTAGGATCAGACTATACGTAGATTAGATTACATCGCTTAAATAAATGATTTTTGTTTATTGTATTAGTATATAGTATTGCATTAGGGTTAAGCCCTAGTTTGTGGCGTAATTGTATTTATGACTTCTTTGAGCACCCGTTCTCTTTGTTAGAACATTTTTCTTAGTGAAAAACCATCTTTGTGATCATCGTTGGTCTTTTGTTCTTCTGTTCTTTTATATCATCTTTTCTTTGTGCTTATACTTGTTTGTATCTGATCAAGCGAACCTTCAAAAAACCTTGTGTAATCGGCCTATAACTTGGTTATAGAAACCTCGAATATACCTCGACCATTGTAAGTCCCAAATCTGCTTGTGTATCAATCAGATCCAATTGATGGTGCGGAATCCCAATCAATTGGATCAAAATAGAGAAGAAGGAGAAAAAGAATAAGATGAATCTAATGTATTGATGATATGAATGAAGATCCTTACAAGAGATTCAGACACACACTATTCTTCTCTCTAGTTTCTCTCTCTAGAACACCTTAGAATACACACACTTAAGCTCCTCTAGCAGTACACTCTCTCCTAGCCTTACATCTATTTATACGGAACATGGGCCATGAACAGGTTCACGGCCGTGAACCAGTTCACGGCCATAAACACAACCTGGCCGTGAACACACTTGTTAACACATCTAACCGCAAACACCAAGGATGTTTACAGTCCTAGACTAAAAAATACAATTGCCTAGAAAAGCAAAGTATAAACCATATTTTTTGACCCAACAACCATGAAAAGAAAACACTAAGTGGTTAGGTATCCTTTATGCCACTAGTGTATATAAAAGATGTGTGAGTGTTCTTCAAAATGGATTGCATAGATTTGTGGTTTTTTATAATTGACGCAATCAAATTTTAATCGCTAGTATTAAGTTTTACATTACAACGCTTTTGAACATTTGTAAACCTTTTTAATAAAACTTTCTTTTACAAATTAAGGTTTGGAGTTTGATAAGTTTAAAAATCTGAATTTTAAAATTATATAAATTTAATCTCGAAGTTTTACCGGTTTCTAGTTATAATAAATAAAGCTTGTTTTATTTAAAATTATTTTTACCATCTGATGTTAAAAAGTAAATTTCATTAAAATAAAAATCCTTTGTGATTTTTATTTATGTTCAAATGTTATTTTGCATTTGAAAAACTAATTTATCAACCATAACATACTAATAACAACATAAATATGAAACAACATAAACATGCAAAAACATATGTGGATAAACTAACCATCTAATGACATTTTGTGAGCCATAAAAAATGTCAGTCCATTCCTAAAGAGACTTTTAAAGGGACCAAAAGATTTCTATTAATGTTGTTCTATAAGCTTACACTTGAGAAAACACTCATTTGCTTGCAAAAAGTTGAAAGGCATCTTGAAGGTAATAATTCAGCAACATGCAACACCTTTCAGAAAATGTTGCATTAGGACGAGCAGCTCCAAGGGAATCTGTCAACATCAACACTTTTAGCAACAATTTGCAGAAAAGGTTGCAACAACTCCTACGTACTTTAAAGTTTCGAAAATCACCTTTTGATCTTCCAAAATGGCTACATCTTCATTTCTTGTTACATATTTGTACAAAATAAATTATTCCTCAAACTAATCTATTACTTTAAAAACAAACAAAGAAAACTAATCTATTTAATTATTACATACCATATGAATAAATAAGTAATACAACCATTTTTCAACAAATCAATACACGCAACAACACAATGGTCATTGGCTAGAAACAAAAGGCTACAAATGTAAAAACATGACTTTATGATTAAATAAATGCAATCATGTCTTATTTTCTCTTTATGGTCTCCTTGAATATTTAATAAGAAGAAGAAGCTAGTTTTTCTATAAAAACCCTTCTAATTTTTATAAATTAGAAAACATATAAATTCATATAAGACAAAAACTCTTTTGGTCCAAAACGACGTACATGAAATAATAAATCATACCTTATGATATATTTTGATACTTATCATTGAAAATTAAAATTTCCATGAAATAAATAATTTCCAATTGATTACAATATATATATATATATATATATATATATATATATATATATATTAAGAGTCAAATTCTTATATATAATATATTTACATCAAGTTGTTGTTAGTGTGACTCTTTAGGATCATATATTATCTAGCAATATCATTCTACAATGACTCTTTCGCATGTAGATCTTTCAGCCCGTTGCTCATCCCTAGTTCTAATATTAAATCTCTATTAAGTAACCGTGAGTGTTAGTGCGATCTATATGCTATGCCAAATCACTATAGACAATCTACTAATACTCATGGAAGTGTTAAATCACTTACTATGTAACACCTATTTTTCGTAATAGGTATGTTTTCAAAAAATGTGAATTTTATGAGATGAGTAGGTGAAATAAAGCATGAAATTGCTTAAAATTATGTATTTCTATTTAGCAAAATATAGTTAAGGAATGTTGTAGTTCCTATGATGACGATTTTGTGGATATAAATATTGGGGAATTTAGGTTACAAAGTAATAATACATGCATAATTTCACTTAAATCTTAAGGGTACATGCAAACTAAATGTGATTATGTCTTTTTCAAATCTAATAGCAACATATTTATGAAAATACAAAACTAAAACCCTATGAATCAAAATTCATGGTTATGGATACATACATTTGTTGATGTCAATCAAGCTAATCAAAACCTTATTGTCTCCTTGGAAAACCTAGTTCCAAATGTATGCGAGCCTCTATTGTTGCACACCCACAACACAAGAAACGCTAGGATTTAGAGGGAAAAAGGGAGAGAGGGAGGATTTTTAGAGTTTGCCCTTGGAAAAGGTAATCCCAAAATACAAGGGGTCAAGGCCCTATTTATAGCTGCCAAAGGATCCAAGAAGCCCTATACTTGAATTCAAAATAATAGTATTTAAATCTAGTAGTTATCTAGTTCCTTATTTTTCCTTTAGAGGCTTCTTGAAACCCGATCCATAGGTCTCAAAATCGTCCACTCTATGGAAGTTTATAGATCCACTCCATTATTCAACTATTAAACAATTACAACTCAGTCCTTTCACCTTTAATTAATTCTAATTAAACCAGAATTAATTCTAAATTAATTATGATTAATTCTTAATTAAATATTACTACTCCTAATTAATTCATAAATCATATAATATATTAACAAATCATATATCTCTCTTTTATAATTAATCCAAGCCATTTCTTGGTTATGACGCCAACCCAAAACAGGACTTTACTTTTATTCTTCAACATCATACCTATTTAGTTAGGACTTTAGATACCTTAATCCAATAGTCTTCCACTTGGATAAGTCGCTGACTACGATTGCAAGTACAACTGTGAATAACAAGCAAATAGTGTTTTCCAAAGCCACTGTGAAACTCTGATTAGATGTTGGTCCTAATATAAGTGATCAGTTATGTTGGACTAGGTGTCTAAGACAATAACTAAATTTGTATATACTTGAATTAAAGGCAGAGTCCTTTTGGGTTTCCCTCAAACCTAGTAATTGTCAGAATGACATTTTTTTTTGAAGAGAAAGGTTGATTTATTGGTTTATTATAAGATTAATAAATAGGAATGAATAATCTATTAATATATATTATGAGAATAATATATTAATTAGAAATAGTGTTATTTAATTTATAATTAATCATAAAGTAACTGGAAATAATTGGATTAATTAAAACTTTAGGGACTAAATGTGACAATGTTTAAAAGTTGAGCACTGAAGGATTCAAGAACCTTCCCACATGAGGGGGATGGTTGAGGAGGTTCCTAGGGCTTCTTGGAAACCTTAGGGAGCAAGAAAATGGATAAGGGTTATCTAAGAAAACCTGCCTTATCCAAGACTCCTTACTCACCTATATAAACCCCATATGAGGTTCATTATTTTGGTCACTCCTATAAGAGCCTTAGAGCCGAAAATTTCCATCCCCTCTCCTCTCCCCTCTCTAGTCTTCCATTTCTACAGTTTGGGTAGAAACCATTAGAGGCACGAGAGTTCTGGTGCTTACTTTCTGAAGAAGGAATTGTTGATTATTAGCTACAATAATCAAAATGTACGTAAACTCTAAAACCCTTTGTGATTTTCAAAATTAGTAGGGCACTCCTAGGGTTCGTCATTTTCAATTGTTTGTTGCAAATAAATAGTTAAAACTTAGATCCAATAGATTTCCTGTGAACTTAGGGTTAAGTTTTTTCGCCACATATTTTTTATTTGTAACCAATAAAACATATCAAGTTATTCCTTCGTTCTTCCTGATATCGTATGAAGATGAGATGTGGATTTAAATCAATCTCACTATCCATGATTTTGTTTACCGATTTGTGATGACTTCGTCAAACTAATAATTAATCACATTAGTTTAGTCCCGGCTGATCCCAACACTACAATGTCAACATCAAATCACCGAGGGGGCCAAAGATATCGCTTTTACCGTTATGGAAAAATGAATGAATAAACCTTGAATTTATAATCATACATTTTACTCACCAAATCATGCATGAAATTAAACATTATAATACCCAGATACGAGATGCATTGGAGTAAATAAATGCACAACTGATTTGCAAAATATGACTTATATATCTCCATTTTAAGAATAGAAGATATTATCATGTTAGAGTTACTCGTGATTAAATCCATGAAGTAATCTCTAAGTGCGGGTTTAACCAATACTCAAAATCCCTATTTTCTAAGTACTCATGAATTTTGCAGCAATCCCTATGCTATGTCCAATCCATATGGACAATGTACAAATGATTCTCGATGGTCTTAAATCCATACTTACTCCGAAAGCATGACTGACAGTGGTATTTCAAATAAATTAACATTCTGGAAGTAAAACATGTAAAGTAAAACACAAGAATAAATTAACCGAAAAATGGTATCACACACTTTGAACATAAATAAATCTCTATTTAAAAAATCACCATTTAATTACAATTTATTATTGATCATTATTTCAAAATACCAACTAACTACTAAAATTTAGAATCTAATATCATCTCTAACTCCCATGCTCCTAGCATGCTCAAAGTTCTTGACTTTGCTTAATCCCTTTCTGAGAGGATCGACATGATTCTCTTCTAATAACACATGATTTACCAGGAGTGCACTTTCTTCTACTTTATGCCTAATGTAGTGGTATTTTCTCTCGATTTGCCTGGATCTACCATGATCCTTAGGTTCTTTAGTCAAAGCCATCGCACCCTCGTTGTCGTAAAAAATCTATATTGGTTCTTAGATTGATGGACCAACTCCAAGATCTCCTTCAAAATTCTTTAACCACATTGTCTCCTTTGTTGCCTCGCTTGATGTGATGTACTTTGATTCACATGTAGAGTTAACCACCGTTTGTTGCTTGGAACTCTTCCAAGTTACCGCTCCACCATTAAATAGGAAACCCAACTAGACTGAGAATAACTATTATCTCGATATGTTTGAAAACTGGCGTCACTATATCCACTTATTTTAAGCACATCTTTTCCACCAAAAACTAAGAATGTTCCTCACTATAGTCCAATAAGCTAAACCATGATTTTCCTGATATCTACTAGCCATGCTCAAAGCATAAGCCACATCAGGTTGAGTACATGTCATAGCATACGTGGTTGATCCTATAGCCGAAGCATACGTGACTCGACTCATGGTATCTATTTCCTTATCAATATTAGGACATTGAGCCTTGCTCAACTAAAAAGTATGTTGTATGGGCAAATACCCTTTCTTGGAATTCTCTATATTGAAATGTTTTAATATTTTATCCAACTATGTACTCTGGCTAAGTCCTAGTAAGCATTTATGCATGTTCCTATAGATTCTTATTCCAAGAATGTATGTAGCCTTTCCTAGATCCTTCATAGAAAAACATTTCCCAAGCTAAGACTTGACTTCTTGCAAAGTTGGAAAATTGTTTCCTATTAGGTTTATGTCATCCACATAAAAGACTATAAAGGTCATCATAATCCTATTAGCTCTAACATACATGCAAGACTCACCCTCACTTTTATAAAATCCTAACTCTTTGACCTTTTCATGGAAGTAAAGATTCCAGCTACGAGATGCTTGTTTCAGTCCATATATGGACTACTCAAGCTTCCACACCTTATTGGGGAATTTGGCATGCATAAAGGTTTTTGGTTGAGCCATGTAAACATCCTCAACCAGTTTCCCGTTAAGGAAATCATTTTGACATCTATTTGCAGTTATGCCAAGCATTACCCTAATTGACTTAATCTTAGCAACTGGTGAAAGTCTAATAATATTTAATCCCATTGGTTTGAGTAAAACCCTTTGCAACTAGCCTTGACTTGAAGGTCTGTATATTACCAGTCATGTATGTCTTCTTCATAAAGATCCATTTGCAACCTACAGTCTTTCAACCAGGTGCTTGATCAACTAAGGTCCACACTTCGTTATCGTAGATGCATTGGATATCGCTCTCCATTGCCTCTTTTTATTTAGCTGGCTCATGGCCTATCATCTCTTCCTTGTAGTTATCCATCTCATTCAAATTTACTAGTGTATCATCACTGATAAACATACCCCTTCTACACTTATATGGAAACCATAGAATGAAGGTGGTGAGCAAACTATGTTGGATCGACGAAGAGGTAATGAATTGTCAATGGGCTCAATAGGTTCGGTCTCATGTTGAGAGTTAGTGTCATCAAAGGTTCCTGCATTAAATAACTCCTGAATTTTTTCAAGATCAATCGTAATCCCACTGTACTCTTTGGAAATTATCTCTCTCTCTCTCTCTCTCACGAAAGACTCCCCTTCGAGCTATAAATACCAAATTTTCACTAGGTTTGTAGAACAATTATCTAAAGAAGTTTTGTGGGTAACCAATGAAAATACATCTCTCGGCTTTAGGTTCAAGTTTTTCTTGGGTCTTGCGTCTAACAAGAACCACACAACCCCAGAACTTGATATGTGCGACCGAGGGAGGTTACCATGTACACATCTCATGAGATGTTTAGGCAACCTTCTTGGTAGGAACAAGATTTAGAATATGGGTTGTTGTTTCTACAGCATAAGCCTGGAACGATATAGGGAGTGAAGCTCGACTCATCATGGAACGAACCATGTCTAGAAAGTTCTGATTATACCTCTCAGCTGCACCATTAAGCTGAGGTGTCATAGGAGGTGTCAGTTGTGAAACATTTCCACTTTCCTTTAGATAGTCATTCAACTCGATACTAAGATACTTAGGGCTGTAAAATATGTACAACGGAAAAGCAACCAACATGTTACCAACCGAACCAAAAATGTAGGTAACCAATATGTTTGGTAACCAACATGTTTGGTTGGTAGTACCATACCAATTGTTCGATCATGGTACGATAATGGTATAAAGTTTTCAATACCACGGTAGTACCATACTACCCAATTCTATATATATATATATATATATATATATATATATATATATATATATATATATATATATATATATATATATATGACGAGCTTTGATATTAATATTTACCGTATTAGTAAAGTTTAAAATTTTAAATTTATGTTGGCGTGTCTAAATTTCCTTTACCGCTTAAACATATAAACTCATGGTAGAAATTTATAAAATCATTTTGGGTCAAAATTTCAATCTCAGCCATTATAAAACTCTCATTCAAAAAACCCTGATTCAAGTGTCACAATGCTCAAGAACACGACCATCATCATCCACAAAACCCCCATACACGTTGGTATATACCATTACCAACATGTACCAACCGAACTTATTGGTAGCCAACAAGTTGGTACCAAATATACTTAGTACGTAAGTGGTAGCAAAATTTTTATACCAACTATAATTGGTATGGTACACGGGTTAGTGAAAAAATGATTGGTATTGTAACAATTCCACCCCTAAAGATACTCTCCAACTCTATTAGATCGAAGTATATTTATCTTATTACCTAATTGATTCTCTACTTCATGATTAAACCCTTTGAACTTCTCAAAGGTTTCTGATTTATGCTTAATTAAGTAGATATACCTATATCTACTATAATCATAAATAAATGTCACGTATTAGCGATTACAATTCCTTGTGGCAGATCTGAACGGGTCACATACACCAGAATAGATAACAAATCTTCACCTCTTTCATAAGTACCGGTGAAAGGTGATTTATTCATCTTTCCCAACAAACAAGACTCATATTCATCATCTAATCTGAGGTCAAATGATTCAAAGACACCATCCTTTTGGAGTTAGGCTATGTATTTCTTGTTGATGTGCCTAAGAAGACAATGTCATAAGCATGATTTTTCTAAACTATTAGAAGAATAAATGTTATAAAAATTATTGCCAAATTCATTCACACAAACAATGGCTTCACACACTCCATCACAAGGATAGGCTTTAAAAATAAATACACCATTACGATAAACATTAATTGTACCATCGTGATTATCAAAACCATAACGAAATACTTGTCTAAATAAAGCACAAAAAGAAATTATGTTTCTAGCCATTTATGGAGAATAGCAACAAATGTTTAAATCAACCCTAACAGTATCAAACACAATTCCATAAGTCCTAATCCTATTAACAACCGACTTTTACCTATTTCCCATGATCAGGTTCAACTTCCTATGCTCTACCTCTTAACTCTCCTTTGGTCCCAGCAGATCATAACAAATATGGAAACCACATCCTATGTAAGTACTTGGGGCAGCTTATTCTCTAATTACCCTTTTGACGACATCGAAAGCACCCAACCTCTTTTGGGTCCACAAAAGGAGGAGTATTGAAATTGGGCTTTCCCTTTGACCCACTGGACTTTCCAATATGGGCTTTCCATTTCCACTTGGGTTGGGAATCGGCCTTTCTCTCCTTACCCATTCCTTTCTGGATAGCCATGACTGGTGCAATTGCAACACTGTCGGAATGAGACTTCTTCATTCTTGCTTCAGCTATTTGCAACATATTGTGAAGCTCAATCAATTTCGTCTTAGTATTGTTCAAATGATAGATCAAAATGAACTGATTATAACTACTGAGCAAGGATTTGAGTTCCATATCACTTGCAAGATCCTTATCAAACTTCACAATGAGCTCTTCCAATCTCTCCATGTGTCTCTACATTTTCTACACATGAGCACACACATATTCTCTATCTTTGAACTTGCAAGCTATAAGTGCCTTGACAGCTTCATAACGCTCTTCTCTAGCCTTTTTGAGAAACATCTTAGAAAGATCCAAGTTCATGTCATAGGGAAAATAGTCTGTATATATATTTTGGAGCTTAGGTGTCATGGTCGCAATCATAATTCAAGAGACCTTAGTGGCGTCGTCAACATGCTGTTTAATTTAACCAATTCATTTAGAGTAGTAGATTCTTTGTCAATTTTTGGGATTGGATTCTCAAGAACATATTCTTTGTTCTTTTATCTCAATTTCATCTTCAAATTTCATAACCAGTCCATGTAGTTGGGACCAGTGAGCTTGTCTTTTTAGAGAATAGACAAGAGAGTAAGGTTGTGAATGGTTGGAGGAGGAGGAGGAGGGAGATCACTATTTGCAGACATCTAAAACAACATATAAGATTTTAGTTAGTTGATTCATTTCCATAATATTTTAATCCAAATTAATATTCAAGGCTAGGATCCATAATACAATTCGAAATTATGAAGAGGGATGGCGTAATCTAATTGTGAATTTATTTTAGGTAGGTAAACAATTTTACCATTTTTAATCTAATATGAAATTCATATATCATTTGAGACTCATCGAACTATTCAATGACATGTTTAATCTCTGGTTGATCTCTTCAATTTTTTATTGGGATATCGAGGATAACAAATAAGATGTGAATAACCATGCAAATCTGCATGACATGCTCGAGGTCGTTTATAGTCTCGCATTGACGTGCCGGTAAACTATACACGCTCCATCAACAACCATAAATTCTAGTATGTTCCATCATTTCGTCTTTGTACTCCCTTATTAGTGTGTTGGTTAACCACTCACGCATCACTAACGACTTGCAAAGAAATGATGTACATTTTCATGGAATAACATAAAATTTTACATTTTTTCTAACGTAACTAGAGTAGGATTTTGTAAAATATTCTAGTACTTTATACATCATACTTTTGGTGTGATTATGTCCTATCAAACTCATTCTGCTAACTACCGTCCACCACACAAAGAAGCGGTGGGTGAAAATGACACTCATTCAACAGTCATTTTTAGGCTGTTTCCTTATACCTCTCTTATAGTGTGGCTTCCTAAATGAGATCTATTATTGATTCGACTGTCTTTTAATGATACATATAGTAATACACTCTTATAAATATGTATAGGGTGTATTTTAAAACTTTTAAAAATACATGGTTTAAATTTTAATATATAAATTAATTAATCTTTTAAACTAATGATGATTTCAATTTAATTATCTGAATTAATTAATTAATTAATATTTTAAACCATTTGTGGATTTTATGATTATCTTTTAGTTATACCTTTAATTAAACATCATAACAAATCTATTAAGGATAATACACTCTTATAAATATGTATAGGGTGTATTTTAAAACTTTTAAAAATACATGGTTTAAATTTTAATATATAAATTAATTAATCTTTTAAACTAATGATGATTTCAATTTAATTATCTGAATTAATTAATTAATTAATATTTTAAACCATTTGTGGATTTTATGATTATCTACTTCCTCAAAACTTTATTTAGGGTTTTGGATTTATCTAGATTTTTTTTTTTGTTTCGATTTCATCCCTTATGTACCATTACTGTGAAAATCAGGGCTTTAATACCACTATTGGGGAATTTCGATTACAAAATAATTGTACATGCGAAATTTCACTTAATTCTTAAGGTTACATGCAACCAAAATTTTTATCTATGTCTTTTCCACATCTAAGAGCGACATACTTATGAAAATACAAAACTAAAACCCTATGAATCGAAATTTATGGTTAGGAATGTAACACCGCTGTTCCAGGTATTTTCAATTGTGGCTTACTTCCTTAAAGTTTTGCAAATTTGTTCCCTACACTGGGCGTACGAGACAGGTACGTCGGGCGTGGACGTTTAAATGATGATCACAATTTCGTTGTGTACGTTAGGCATACGCATAGGTACGCTGGGCGTATTGATTCAGGGAGAAAACCCTAATTTTTACGGTTTAGACCCTATTTTAAGAACATAATAACCTTTAGACCTCTCCTTACTTCTAACCTCCATCCCTCTAAAGCACTAAAATCAAAACCCTAGCCTTTGAGAATGAGATTTGAAGCTTTTGACTGATTTTTTAGTACTCTTGATTGTGAAGGAAGAGCATCCAAGAAGAGGGTTTGTTCTCAAGCCTTTTGTTCCCGCAATTTCTCATCACTGTGCATCTTGAAGCATATTCCTTTAGATCTTGTTTAAGCTTAGATTTGTACTCTTTTTGTCCAAAAACCTTGATCTTTGTGAGTATGGAGTACTCCAAAGCTTTTAAGTTGTCCTTTCAAATGTTTTAGGAAGTATAGTGTCATAAAAATGCAAGCTTGGTCCTTGGTTTTCACCCATGCAATAGTTATGGAAGTCTCGATGATGATTTAAGTTGGGGTTTTGGTTTTTAGCTTCGTTCTTGCCATGCAAAGACATACAGGTTACAACTTTATAATCTTAGATGGTTACTGGAGTTAGATATGAAGTTTGTATGTTAAGAATTAATGCATTAAGACCTCATTTGAGATTTTTGATTTTAGGGAATTATGTTGGGCGTAATTCTCTATACGGTGGGCATAGAGGATTTCGACACCGTAAATCTTCCAAGGCTCGATGGTACGCGGGCCGTAATATGGAATACGCCAGGCATACTCCCAGATAACCCATTGGGCCATTATTTGGGCCTTGGGCCATTCATGTTTCTTGGACTTGTTTAGTTAGGCTAGGAATGGGAAGGGGAAAATGGTCTTTTTCCCTTAAAAATATAAAGGAATGTTATTATTGTTTAGGTGATTGTATGATATATACATGGAGCCAATTTGGGCTTGGAGCCATATGGACTCGGGGTTGATACAGACCCGATACAACATTTGTTGTTGCATAGGGTTGATGCCGACCCGAGGTTGTTACGGACCTGATACAACCATATACTGTTATATATATGTGTGTTGCATATGTGATATTTTTGGGAAGCTCGCTAAGTGTTATGCTTAGATATATGTTTTTGGTTTCAGTACTTCCGGTACAAAAGGGAAGAGCCCGACTTGAAGGCATAACATCCTCCCCCCCATATTTCCGCATTTTGTGGTCTCTGTTACTCTAATATCTGCAATAAGTTGTATTTTGAATACTTTTGAGACATGTATTGTTTGGATTGATGAATTGAAAAATGAAATTTTAACTTATGAATTTTGGTTCGTTACAAGTTGATATCAGAGCCTTGATTTGAGGGATCCAGACACACTTTCGGATGTGTCATAACTTAAACTGATGAATGATAATCTTTTCAAAAGAAAAAGAAATTGAATTTCAAAAAGAAAATATTTGTACTTAGTAAAAAGGGGTGCGATGCATGAAATCAGCAGAGATCAAGTAAGTGGTTCCTAAATTAGCCATACCTATATATTATGATTAGTATGCTTGATGTGTGAGTTGCATGCTAGATTAGGGCTAAGGATACCTTCAAGGATCGTATGATAGGATTTCCTGATTTGAATGATGCCTTATAGCCTAGGGGATTCGAATGCAATGTATTGCTTGGAATAGATATCGGCTCGGTTAATTTCTAAGTGTATGCTTTGAAATTTGTATACGATTAGGATCATATAGTCCTAGAATGATTGATTTAGCCTTATTTCCTGATCCTTGTTTGGTTATGGAATTAGGGTAGAATCATTATCTGACAGTCTATGTGATCCCATTTTGTGTATAACTTGCATGCATAAGGCAACCGACAATATTGATTAAGATTCTTTGTATAGTAAATGTGGTCAGATTAAGAATTCCTAGGAGAGCCTAGGTAATACCATAGTAGATTTGGTATGCTAGTGGTGACTTGGAAGAATTAGGACGACTTTTGAGGAGGGTACACGTAGGTGTGTAAGGTAGTATTGGGTCAGTACTAATGGAATCACAAGATCTGTACTTTAGACAAGGACGAGCCTGGAGACTCTAAGGAGACCTGTATAGTGAGAGTTTCCTCGAGTTCTATGCTGATTATTTATATGATTGTATTTCAGTTTGGGTATGGTATTGATCACTCGAGGAGGAGGTTCTGGCTCTGGCTTGGGCACATAACCGATTAACGAGAGGCTATGCGAGTTCATTGCAGTCGAGGTCACTCGCAGTATTGTGGATGCTACTCCTGTGATGTTTGTACCATAAATCAGGAGATTATGGAGCTTATGGATGAGTGGCTCAGGGCCTTTCGAGTCGAGATTGTTGTGGGTTAGTTAGGAGAATGAATCGCCTCATTTCGAGAGTTCAAGTCTTGTGGAGCTCCTGAGTTCTTTGGAACTAAGGAGCCAATCACTAGCAGATGCTGGATCGCTGACATGGAGAATGCTTAGTGTACAAGTTTTTTCCTAGAGAGGGTAAAGGTAGCGTTTTTATCTTGCATGCTGAGGGGTCGAGCACGGGACTGGTGGGATGAGGTCGGTCGAGCTATAAGGACTGTGGCAGTAGCAACCATGACTTGGGAGGAGTTTGTTATGAGATTCCAGAAGGATTTTGCATCAGAGATCGAGGTGCAACAACTGGCGAGGGAGTTTCAGGACCTTCTTCAGACCACTGAGAGTGTGACATAGATCACTGCCAAGTTCGGTGAGAGGGCGCTGTTGGTTCTACAGTACGCTGCGGATGAGGAGATGAAGAAGAATGGATATCATGACATGTTGAGGGATGACATCAGGGATTTTGTGAGCTATTCGTGGTGCAACACCCTGAATGATATGATTGAGAAGGCCCGCGATAGGGAGATGAAGCTGGAGCTTCGGACGAAGCGCAAGCCAGAGCAGGTGCAGACTGTCGTGGTCCAAGTTGTGAGGCCTAAGACTTTTGATTCGCTTTGTAAGGGACAACAGGGTCGGGGGAGCTGTGGCATGTGCGGCAAGCAGTACAATGGGGCGTATCAATCAGCAGGTTCAGGTTGTTACAGATGTAGGCAGACTGGTCACATGAGTTGGGATCTCCCCCGAAGTGCATTGATTCATATTCATTGTAACCATATCGGCCATAAAAGGCTGATTGTCCGAGGTTGTCAAGGGGGTAGTGGCGGCACCTGCACCAGCCACCTTGAGGATTACCTATGGCCTCCAGGGCAAGGCGGAGGCATCTATGGTGAATAGAAGGGCATTTCAGTTGACGACCAATGAGGCCTGAGCAGCACCAGATGTGGTTATCGATATGTAATTTTATTACATCTTTATTGTTTTCCTTATTTATGATTATATCATATCTGATCATGTATTAGGACTTTCATAGCCAATGGTTCATCGTGGGTGTGTCCTGATGTTAGGTCATAAATTGTGGTTTATACTTTGCTTTTCATAAGCTTTTAGAGTTCTCGGTCTAGGACCGAAAACACCGTGGTTTGGTGTAGTTTGGACCAAAATCAAATGTGATTTTGGTTAGGCTTAATATTGGCTTGTTTGGGTTTTGGGCTTGGGCTTGGTTATTAGGCCTAGGTATATATATTGTTATTTAGGCTTGAAAATCAGTTAGAAGTGAGCAAGGGACGTTCTAGGGGCTGCCATATGCCAAGGATGTGAGTTTAGGGAGAATCAAGAGAGAACAGTGTGTAATCAACATCTTCTGTACCCGACTATTGAATGATAATAGTGTGCATTTAAGATTAATTATCTTTTTCTTATTCATCTTATATCTTGCATCATTCACTTGATCGGGATTCCGCACCATCAAGTGAATCCGATTGATACATCATAGAAATTTTGGTACTTACAAGTGGTATCAGAGCTTTGATATCAATCGAATTGGCAAGATTTTAAGAGTTTATTGGATTTTTTCTTGGATTTCTAGGTTTTTTTGTTTTATATTTTATGAAGTTTTGGCCATTGTTCTTCGTGTTCTTCATTTTTTTGGAGTTTAGATCGAGTTTGGCATTACAAATTTGAAAATCCCGTGTTTTTGGCAAGTTTTGGGCATTTTAGGACAAAATTTACGAAATCTAGGCGGATATCCTCGCATTCGGTCAAACCCTAGGATGTTCTCGGCAGCCAACTTCGGTCTTCGGTCAGCAGCATCAGTTCTCGGTCGGTGCGAGGTTCTCGCTCTGAAGACTTCGGACTCGCAGGTGTTCGGTTCGCAAGAGTTCGGTCTTAGCTTCTCGGTTCCTATTCTCAGTTCGGATCCTCGGATTCTCGGTCCTGTTCTTCGGTTCAACATTCTTTGGTTCGAGTTTCAGCCTTTTTTCTCGGTTCGAGATTTCGGCCTCGCATCCTCGGCTGAAATCTCAGATTTTCAACATTTTGACTTATTTTTTGGTCAAATTGCCATATTTTCAATACAATAATTTCGTTTTTGGTCCTTAGGCCTCATATTTGATAAGAAAGACCCGTATTTGGTCAAATACTCTTGTTTTTTGTCAAATATTCTCGGTTTTCGTCTAGAAATTTTCGTTATCGGTTTAGAAATTTTTGTTTTCGGTCAAGGTTATTCTTTTTGGACAAAAATCTTTGATTTTCACCATTGACTTTCAGAGTTGAGTTTTGACTTTCAAGTTTGACTTTTGTCTTTGACTTTTCAAGTTTGACTTTTCAATTTTGACTTTTAAGTTTGACTTTTTAAGTTTCACTTTCAAGGTTTCAAGTCAAAGGGGATTTTTCTTGGCTTCATAATCAGTTCTATTTTTTGGTAAATTATTTTTGTGAATAATGAGTTCATCAATCACAAAAAAGGTAAATGAAACTTCCTGTTCTCAAGCCTGTAGTGATACAATTAAATTTCTTCGTGATCATATTGATATATTACGTAGAGACAATGAGGACCTTAGGTATGAAGGATAGACTCTCAGGAAGGGACAAAAACCCTTAAAACTCAATTAGAGGCCAAAATCAAAGACTTTAGAAAACTTCCAGAAGAATACAACACAAAGTGTGTTCGTTATGATTATGCTCAACAAAAAATTGTCGAATTAACTGCCAAACTTGATGCATTAAAAGTTAAATTTAAAGATGTTGAATTTAACTTTAAGAAATTTGACGTGTCAAGTGAGGTAGTTGTGTCCATGACAGAAAAACAATTAAGAATTAAAGATAATCAGAATAAGGGTCTAGGGTATCACAGTGTTCCACCACCCTTCAATGAAAACTTTACCCTCCCCCTTGAAACCAATGAGATAGACACACCTACACAATATGGCCAGCCCCCGGTAACAAATTCAGTTAAAACTGAACAATCTGGCCCAACTGAGAACATTGAGGTGAATGATACTAATGTTTCTACCTCATGTGCAGAGCAGGTCAAAGTGCATGATGGGCATGAGCAGAATACAAATAATTTTTGTTCTGTTGATAATGATTCAAAAGCTCGTGATGAGGCGAACAATTCTAATGCTTCTAATTCATGTGTAGATAAAGAAGCAGTGCAAGATGGGAGTGAGGAGATCAAAATCAATTATGAGAGTGCTGAAAGTGTTTCAAAAGCTTGTGTTGATGATACTCCTACTGTGGAAAAACCCAAGCCACAAAAGTCTGTTAAACAACCTGTTAAATGTTCTTGTGCTTGTGCTTGTGCTTGTGCTTGTGGAAGTCCCTTGAAACAAAATTCTTTTGGACATGAACCAAGTCATAATCTCATCTATATGAAAAGACAAACTTGCTTTAACTGTGGGACTCCCGATCACATTGCCAGAAATTGCCCATATCGTGTATATGTTCCTTACTATGCACAAGGTTAGCAAAACGTGCCAAGAGGGAGATTCTCCAAAAGAAACCCTTCGAGGTCACGTTCAAACAATGGTGACTGGAATGTAAAGAAGGGAAAGAATCAAACTCCCAAGGACAAGTAGGGAATGACTGAGAAGAAGCCAAATTCAAGAGATGGCTCAGTTAAATCAAGATCAGTAAGTTCAAAGTCATCTTGGCGATCAGTTTCAAGTTCTAAAGCTAGTGATAAGGCATCCATCCGATCAAACAAGAACTGGGTTAAACCCGACTACAAATGGGTCCCAAAGGTTCACATTCCCAAATCATCTAATGATTCTAACATTTCTTCATCTTCTGTGTCTGACAGACATGCTATGTCATGGGAGAGAGTACCTTGCGTAGATGAGAAAGGTCAACCCAACTTCAAAATGGATTGGGTTCCAAAGACCAACTAATCCCGCACTCTGTGTCGGGGCAACTATGGAGGAATATCATCAGACTGCGGTTTGTTGATAGTGACTGTTCCAGGCACATGATAGTAGACATCTCTTAACTACATTACATTGAGAACTTTAATTGAGAGCATGTATCATTTGCGGGAAGGAAGAAAGAAAGGATCACAAATGGGGATCGTGTTTATAGGCGTGTTGAATATCTTAACTTCGTTCCAGAGTTGAAACACAGCTGCGGCTGAACATGTTGCTGCATCTGCGTGCTATTCTCAGATCATCTGGATGCAACTTCAATTGCTGAATTACGGTTTGAGTTTTCTTCTCGATACTTCTAAGTTTTTCTTAAAATATTTCGTTTTACAGACAAAATTTTAATTGCGTTTTTATTTTCTTTCTTCCCCATGCACAAATTAAGGGGGAGAAATTAAAAAAATTAAAAAACATACATATACTAGTTAATTAAAATTCATAATTTTTTTTCTTTAATTAGTAATTCTAGGAAGTGATATGAAGCTTAGTATTAAAGGGCAATATGAGATTTGTATAATGCATTATACACTTTGATTGGGATTCCGCACCATCAAAGTGAATCTGATTGATTTCTAGGAGAATTGGGGACTTACAAGTGGGAGAAATCAAAATACAAAAAACTTAAAATACAAAAATATGTTTTCTTTCGTAAGTATTTTTGGAAAATGATATGAGATTTAGTGATAAAGGGCAAGTTAAATTGTCTGACAACTTTGATCCCAAAAGTTCTTCTTTTTTGCATTTTGTATTTTATTTCTGATTTTCTTAAATTTGTTCATATTTTCTTATATGCACAAATTTAGGGGGAGAATTGCAAAACAAATAATCATAAATTTAAAAAAAATCCAAAAATATGTTTATTTCTGTTTTATTTCCTTTTCAGAAGATTAAAAATCCAAAAACTATTTTATTTTTACTTTTGAGTGTATTTTTAATTTTATTTTTATTTTCTTAGTTATTTCTATTGTATGCTAAGTTTATTTTTATTTTGTTTTTATCTCAAAATTTGATTTGTCTTGAAAAGTGAATTCAGAAGAAGATGAGCTATAAGGAGACTGTATCGAGTTTTTTTAGCAAGAAGAAAAAACTTGGAAAGGAACTTACGGAGGATTCCAATGTGAATGATAGACTCTTCCACATTGAGACATATACCAGTCTTAATAGGAGTCTTCGCATCAAATGTTAATGATCAAAAGTCATTTTTACCATGACTAATGTGAAACACCCAACCATTCTTCACCCATATCTAAACTTTCTCCATTAATTCATTTCCACGTACCAGTACCCCTTGAGGTTCGAGTATAAAATAACTCGGCTGATGGTTACCGAAAATTTTGTGTTCATGATCTTCGAAGTTATTGTCACCATGATTCTAAGTAAAACCCAAAACCCGAAATCAATCCATTTCTGAATTGACTGTGAACATTTTAATGTTCTAGATATTTTCACCGATGAAATTGACGGATAATGGTTCATACCTGGTGTGATACTGTACAAAATGTCAGTTAGGCAATTTCTTTATAAGAACTGTTGTATTTAAGGAATTGAAAGCCTGGAACTATACAAATTGTCAAATTGGTCTTGCCATCTTTCTTTACCTAAGAACTGTCACAGCACCAGGGCGACCCAATAGGGAAATAGATATCGCTGAACGTCTCACCAAGGGCCAAGTTAACTTGTTTAACTTGAAAAACTGTATTGAGATCTTTGATCTAGGATATACAGGGGCTAACATCAAAACTAGCCACGAGTAGTTCTCCGATACTCAACAAATCGCAGTGCGTTCCTCCATGTTCACACAGATACTGCGAGAAATCTCCATCTCAGCCAAGGCTTGGTCCTTGAACCACTGCGGTGAGAAAGGTCTTTATGATTCTGTGATCCACAGGGACTTTTTAGTCATGATTACTTTTCAAGGCGCAACGGTGATTGTTAAAGAATACGCATTCGAAGGAACAAGAAGTGAAGATTATTTTTCAACATTCAAATTTTCAACCCCAGAAGCAAGGTGAAGCTGTATTTGAAGTTATGTGACAGATTGCATTGAAGCCTCCTCAATCAATTTGCTGCTATCTATGAAATTGATGAAGTGATCCAGAAGAATTGGTCTCTCTGTTATTTTCTCTGAAGATTCTCAAAGCTGAAAGAGCTGATTTTCAAGAATCCTTATAAGAAGTCTCCACACCCAATGTGCGTTCAAAGTAAAAGTTTTGAAGAAAGCTCAACCGTTCAAGATGAAGTCATTCATGCAGAAACTCATATGTTCATCTTGAAGTTGTGAAGAATTCGAAGATTAGAGCTGAAAGCCAAAGATCAAGGAAGACTGAAAAGAAAAGAAAGCAATAAACCAAGCGGTAGATTGTTAGGACTAAATTATGGTTTATTGTAAGTGAAAAGAAAGCTATAAACCAAGGGGGAGATTGTTAGGTCATAAATTGTGGTTTATACTTTGCTTTTCATAAGCTTTTAGAGTTCTCAGTTTAGGACCGAAAACACCATGTTTTGGTGTTGTTTGGACCAAAATCACATGTGATTTTGGTTAGGATTAATATTGGCTTGTTTGGGTTTTGGGCTTGGGCTTGGTTATTAGGCCTCGGTATATATAGTGTTATTTAGGCTTGAAAATCAGTTAGAAGCGAGGAAGGGCCGTTCTAGGGCTGCCATATGCCAAGGACGTTAGTTTAGAGAGAACCAAGAGAGAACAGTGTGTAATCAACATCTTATGTACCTAACTATTGAATGATAATAGTGTGCATTGAAAATTAATTATCTTGTTCTTATTAATCTTATATCTTGCATCAATCACTTGATTGGGATTCCGCACCATCAAATGAATCCAGTTGATACATCATAGCAATTTTGGGACTTACACCTGAACCTGTTGAGCGAGAGGTACTGTATTGATTTGTTGCCGATTCCTTGGTAGAGATCGAAGGTTATAATCGAGATGGGTTGGTTGAGTCCCAGTGGGGCCATGATTGACTATGAGCTATAGCTAGTGAGATTTCGAACCCCAAGTGGGGGAGAACTAATTATTCCTGGCGAAGGAACTTCGCATGTGCCAACTCTTTGTTTAGCTACGACGGCCATGAGATATCTTCAGAAGGGTTGTTATGGGTTTAATGCTTATGTGGCAGATACTTGGGTCAAGGGAACGATGGAATTGAGTGAGGTTCCCGTTGTTCAGGATTTCATCGATGTGTTTCCTGAGTATTTTTTGGTATTGCCTCCCGAAAAGTAGCTTGAGTTCCAGAATGATCTGGTTCCTAGTGCGGCCCCAATAGCCAAAGCATCGTATCATTTAGCACCACCAAAGATGTAGGAGTTGTCTATGCAGCTTCAGGAGCTGTAGACAAGGGATTTATCTGGTAGAGTAGTTCACCTTGGGGGCACCGATCCTGTTCTTTAAAAAGAAGGACAGTTCATATAGGATGTGCATTGATCACTGGGAGCTGAATAAGCTAACAGTGAAGAATCGTTACCCACTCTTGAGGATGGATGATTTATTTGACCAACTTCAGGGTGCCTCTTGGTTTTCTAAGATATTTGCGATCAAGTTACCATCAGATGAGGGTCAGAGACGAGGATGTGTAGAAGACGTCCTTAAGAACTCGTTATGGTAATTAAGTGTTCACGGTGATGCTATTCGGAATCACCAATGCACCAGAGCGTTAATGGATCTCATAAATCGAGTTTGCAGGCCGATGTTGGATCGGTCGGTGATAGTATTCATAGATAATATTCTGGTCTACTCATAGAACAAGGAGCATCATGAGGAACACTTGCGAGAGGTATTGGACACACTGAGGAGAGAGAGGTTGTATGTTGAATTCTCCAAATGTGAGTTATGATTGTGCGATGTGCAGTTTTTGGGGCACATCGTCACCCAAAAGGGTATATTGGTCGACCCGGCCAAGATCGAGGTCGTGATGCGATGGGAAGTTCCAAGGACCCCATATGAGATTCAGAGCTTCCTAGTTCTCGCAGGGTATTATCGGATATTTATTAGGGATTTCTTCAAGATTGCAGTGCCATTAACCCGCTTGACGAAGAAGAATGCTACTTTTTGGTGGGGGCCTGATCAGCAGTTGGCTTTTGAGACGCTGAGACGGAGATTGTTTGAGGCCCCAATTCTTTCGCTTCCAGAGGGTATGGATGATTTCACGGTTTATTGTGATGCCTCTATATCGGGTTTGGGAGCTACTCTTATGCAGAGAGGACATGAGATTTCTTACTCTTCGAGGCAGCTGAAGCCTCATGAGACGAATTACCCTACACATGATTTGGAGTTGGGGGTTGTGGTTTTTTCCCTCAACATTTGGAGGGAATATATGTATGGGGTTAGGTGTACTATCTACAATGACCATAAGAGCTTGAGGTACCTGATGGAACAAGTGAATTTGAATATGCGACAACGGAGGTGGTTAGATGTGGTACAGGATTATGATTACGAAATCCTATACCACCCTGGAAATGGGAACGATGTGGCCGATGACCTAAGTCGTAAGGCAGTGAGTACGCCTCTCAGGGATATATGTTCGAGGATGGTTATCATTTCTCCTTTGTTGGATTTTAATAAGAAAGCTCAGGTGTAGGGATTGAAAAAGGAGAATTGGAAAGCAGAATGGATCAGGGGGTAGATTCCTTTCTTCTTCAAAGATAGTTGGGGTTTGTTGACACAGTGTGGTAGAGTTTGGGTTCCGACTACTGGTGGAGTGAAACTGACGGTTCTAGACGAGGCTCATAAGTCGAAGTTTTCAATTCATCCATGGGCCACAAAGATGTATCAGGATCTGAAATTGAGCTATTGGTGGCCCTGTATGAAAATAAAGATAGCATAGTTTGTGTAGAGGTGCCTGACTTTCCAGAAAGTCGAGGCCGGACACAAGAAAAACAATAAACATAATGTAAATAACACAAAAGTTCTCTAAATTGTTTTTTCACAAAGAAAGGGTTTTGTCTTCACCAAGAAGACGGGTTTGTCACAAAGACGATCGATACAAAGCCACAATCACAAGATTAGATGTGTATATATATATATATATATATATATATATATATATATATATATATATATATATACACACACACACTAATTTATATATGTATATCCCATGATTAAATGGATTGCGTCTAATCAATACTAAGAACCGATCTTATCACAAAGATATTGGATTTGTGATCTATTCTATACTTATCTATATTATTACCTAATATATAAATGATTACAATCAGATAACTGTACTATAAGCTGAAGGTGATAAGCTTGAAATGTTGACTTATCAAGCATTAATGAATTGTAGCAGAAGGAGGACGAATAGATAATGAGCTTGAGCTGAGCTGAGAACGTTGAAATCAGCTTGACTTGAATCCCCATTAGAATGTGCTTTTCTGTAGTTCTAGTAGCGAGATAACTTCAGCGAGATTTTCAGTTTACCAAGATTTTCTCCCCCTTTTGACATCAGCAGCTAACTTCAACCATAATAGAGTTTCAACTGGTAGTCTAGTAAGATTGTGATGTCTACTGATAGTATGGGCTTAAAAACCATTCACTGAAATAGTATTTTGTGATCTCATCAGTGTGTGGTTTCATACGATGAATCATTAATCACTTTTATTAGAAGAAAAATGGAAAGAGGGGTATGTTGCGTGTAATACATTCCGGAATGAAATGTAGCCATCAGCAATGATTTTTCAAATTCTCGTCAGCATCTGGTATCATACGTTGAATCATAAAATTCTAAATAAAAATATCAGGGAAAGAATGGATTGGTGCGTGTGACAGAGTATGGTACATAGGCTAACCATCGACACAAAATTGCAAACTTTTATCAGTGTGTGGTATATCACGGTGAATCTTCAAGTTTTATTAAGAAGTTAAGGAAATAATGGATTGTTTTAGTCACGTTGAGGTGGAATCAGCGTGAATCATAATTGATGTTAACTTATCAACAAGAAGTGGTTTAAACTTCTGTATCATGGAGTAAGTTGCAATCTAGAATTAAAGATTCACCATTAAATCATAATGGTACCATGACATACCTCATACTAGGAAGTCAGGAACATGAACAAGCGTTTGTCATTTAAGGACCATACAAGTAACTCTTACGCTGATGACTATGCAATCAGGGTAAACCATTGGGTTTTGCTCAATGTTTCAGCAGAGCATGGGACTTGATGCATTCGACAAGAATGCTTCCAGGGACAGGGTCAGGTGAGAGATAATTGAATAAAAACTAAATACCCTAGCCTTTCTATCAATATTTTTTTATTTAGACTAGGTAATCTCACTTTGAGAGTTTAGACAATGCTAGAAAATTAGCGTGAAAGGGTGACTCAATGTTCTCAGCAGATGGTCTCGCTGATGAGAAACATAGAGAGATTTTTTCACATACAGAAGTATGCTTTTAGGGATGATGATGTGTCAAAAGTTACATATTAGACTTAAAGTTTCCACCATCGAATTCCTTTACAAAATGGTACAAAATAATAATATAAGAATACAACAATAGATTTAGTCAAACAAGGAAAACGAATATACAAGCTTTTTCAGAGGTTCTCAATAGATTTAGTTTCAGTAAATATTTTGCGTAGAATCAAATATTTCGAAATAATTACTCATTTATTGATTTCCTTTCTTCGATATATCTATTCTTAGAAGTTAGCTATAAAATAAAACATAAGTGAGGATAAATACATCGATATACAACTCATCTCACCATAAATCAAAAATGATAAATCTATTTATCATTAAGATGTTGTGGATAGACTCCAAGCTTCTTATTTATCAAGAGCAAAAGAGAACCAGAGATCAGTCTTTGTAACCAACGAGTTAACTAGCTCGAATCCATACAAACATTGTGTCCTCAATATTGTCACACCCCAAAACTGGAACGGCGGAAACGTTCTGGGGTGGAGGACGTCATGTCAAGTATCACAACATATGCAGTATAGTAATCAAAGTACAACAACCATTGCATTAATAGTAATAATTTTACATAGGTTACATTTAACAACAACATCAAAGCAGATATAGAAAATAACATAAGCTGCAGCTTGGTACTAGGCTGACTTCACAAAAGCTCCCGGAGTGTACCTGTCTACTGATGACGTGAGAATACAAGTTATTTTGAAAGCGAGTATCAGCATTTTAATGCTGGTGAGTTCATAAGTATTTAATGATATTGATATAAATACATGTTTTTCTTCAAAATAATCTCACTAGATAATGGTGATTTGAGTTTACAGAGTATTAGAATTCTTTCCAGAAAATCCTATATTTTCTAATAAAAGTAGTCTTCTACCAAGACCCAATTGTTTTATGTTTAAGGAGTAATTTCCCCCAAAGGTAACTATTATTATCAAAATATAGTTTATACTTTAAGGAATATGTGAGAAGATCACAAGAAAAAGTAATAGGGAAAATACTATTTTACCTCAGCAGTAACGTTGCTGACTAAAAGTGAATAAAACATAGACTCCAGGTGGTATCGAATGAACCATACGCCTCAGAGAGTCTAAAGGAATGAAGTATAGACTCTAGGCGGTATTAAGTGAACAATACGCCTCGGAGAGTCTAAGTGAATGAAATACAGACTCCAGGCGGTATTAAGTGAACAATACGCCTCGGAGAGTCTAAGGGAATGAAGTATAGACTCCAGGCGGTATTATGTGAACAATACGCGTCGGAGAGTCTAAGTGAATGAAATACAGACTCCAGGCGATATTAAGTGAACAATACGCCTCAGAGAGTCTAAGGGAATGAAGTATAGACTCCAGGCGGTATTAAGTGAACAATACGCCTCGAAGAGTCTAAGTGAATGAAATACAGACTCCATGCGGTATTAAGTGAACAATACGCCTCGGAGAGTCTAAGTTAACCTTTAATCCTAAGTAGGTCAGTTTAAAGGTTTAATATGAGGCCTAGTGTATAACTAGGAAAATATATTATGATGGTTTCATATGTAGAAAATACTGTGATAATACTTATTACCTTAAAGCCATGAATTATAAGGTAATTGTAAAGATACTCGTAACCATACTGATTGACAGATGTAAACATGACGACCTGTTGGCGTCGGAATGAATGTGACATTTGTCACCCCTTGGCTTGGTCGGTCGGGATTGTAGCTAGTAGTCAGGATGTGGGATGGTCTGTCCCGTATAGATCTATACACACAATGCCCGCTCTCCCTCCAGGAGACTCTGGTTACCACTCGACAACGGTGAAATCCGTGTCATGAGGATGTATCTCGTGTTTTGATTTCTATATACCTTTCTTTTTACTAAAAGTACAAGTGTTTAGATGATAGATATAACTAAGTTCTCCTTTATGAAAGTTATGGTTGGTTTCTAAACTATACCTATTATACTTCACTTGAGAGGTTACCTAGGTGCCTTTGCTACCCAAAGGTGTTGAACTTGAGTAAGAGGTTTAATGTATAACCAGATATACATAATATATAACTAGGATTTCAACGACAATCGGACAAATAGCCGGATGCTCTAAGTCCACAACCAAACAAGGAACAGGAAATAAAGCGGGCTATCAGTTCTAAGTCCTTCAAGCCCTACTTATATAACTATATCTATATACACATGAATCTATCAAGGAAATAAGTTTAAAAGGCTTTGATAAAAGCTTAATAAGTTAAAAAGGGATTTTTGAACTTTAAAAGAGATTTGAATACAAGATTTGAAAACCTTTAGCTGAATAAAAACAGTTTAACATGCAAAAATTTATTTGCTAGACAGTTATTAATCACATGTGGTTGATATAATAACTTTATAGTTCAACTTGTATTCCCCCCCCATAAAAGCATTTAAAATCATTTAAAAAGGTTGATTAAGGGGTATGAACTCACCCGAAGTGGGTGATTCAGATGAACAGGGTGATATAGGATGCTAAGTGTCAAGTGAGGACTTGAACACACATGCAGATCCTATTGAGCATGCAATGATACATTTATGTATCTAATTAGTCATATAATAACTAATTAAGCAAGTAAAGACACTCAAATACATGAAAACACTTTGTTTCAAGTGCTAGGAGTGCTAAGGGTTGCATCTTAAGAGAGTATGGCCTCACATTGGAGTTTACTCCCCATATGGTAGCACCATATGGGTTTACGGTTCTGGGACCATTTCCCCCATGAGTTTACGACCGTAAACTCATGGCAATGGTGTCATTGGGTCTTTTAAGGTCCTAACCCACACAAGGAACTAAGCTAGAATTAAATCAAAGGCTTAGGAAGTGGCTAGGGCTCGAAATGGCCTTTCTTTGGAGTTTACGGTCCTTGGACCTCCCCTTGGGAGTTTACGGTCGTAAACACATGTGTTTACGGCCGTAAACCCATGAGTTTACGGCCGTAAACTCATGGTTACCCAACCATTTCGTGTTTTGGTGTTTCTAGCTCATGCATGCAAGGTTCTAGTCCTTTATACAAGCCATAGAAGGTGTTAGTGTTGGGTTTTGAGCATTCTAACACTCCTATGGTGTACATGCAACCCTATAAACCTTGGATCTATGTTTTCTCTATTATACATGCAAATATTAACTATTCCAAGGTTTCATCCTAACTAGCGTATTATGAAGCACCTATACTACAAAGTTCTAGTTAGATGACATACCTTTTGATGTAGCTTGATGTCTTCAAGCTTTAAGAGCTTAGCCCCATTAGTGTGGAAGCCTCAAATGGAATCACAAATCACCAAAACACCTTGGAAGAACTTGAGAGAATATGTATGCACACTAAAATCGGCCCACTCTTTTTTTCACACACTTGTGCCAATTTTGTGAGCCAAGGACCGCTTTATATATTATGGAGGATTAGGGTTACATCCATGTAAACCCTAATACCCATGACTTTTCATTTACATAGGATCCATGGGTTAAAAGCTCCATGGACCATCCATGAAAGCTTAGCCCAACCTAAATGAACTTGGCCCATTCCATATATATAAGAGTCCATATTTAATTAGTTCTTTTTGATCACTTAATTAATTCTAAATTAATTCTTGATCAATACTAATTAAATAATATGATTCCATATTAATATATTAGAACTTATAATATATTAATATAAATCATAAATATACTATTCTCAAAAGACTATCCATATAAATTATGTCGGTGAAGTGCAACCCAAATGGACCATGTCGGGTCGGGTCAAGTACATACCAAATATAGTTATGGACTTAGACATTAATACAACAGTCTCCCACTTGGATAAGTCTAAAACTATTATTGAGTATGACTTCTAACCCTGACTAGCAATCGTAGCTCTCAAAAGCTTCTGTTGAACTCTGACCTTGTCATTGACTTGTCCATTAGATAAGGGATCATATATTCCTCCATTCTAGATATCATATGGACTGAGACATGGATTATAATCATCTCTCTGTCCATTTGTTGTTTCCCGATTTTCGATTTATGATGACTGACTGATTGAACAAATCAAATCAGTCCTGGCTTGGCCAAGCACTCACATGTGTCATCGCTAAATCATCGAGGGGCCCATAGATATCGCTTTTATCCCGAAGGTAAAAGGAATGGATAAACTTCGACTCATATGGCTTGTTCTACTACTTGTTGAATCATACACAAAGGCACGTTTTATAACATCGAGTTACCAAATGCGTTTTTGTGCAATAATGTATAACCAAATCATAGTAACAACTCATATCTCTAGGTTTGAAGAATATAAGATATTATCGTCTCATGATCACTCGTGATAAAATCCATGAAGTGATTCAAATGAGCGCGGGTTGAATCCAATACTCAGAACTTATGAGCACTCATGAGTGTGTAACACCACTTTGTCCACCAACTTGGACCTCTACAAACCAACCCATGACAGTCTTGATTCATATCTACTTCCAACATATGACCGACTGTGGATGGTTTGAATAACTTAATCATTCAGGAAGAGCGACTTAGTTATTCTGGAAGTCAACTATGTAAAGTGAAACACAAGAATAAATGAATCAAATATGGTATCAAACCCTATGAATATAAATAAACACTTTTATTTATCACCATACTGATTACTCATTATTCAATGTTTCGGTTTTATCAACTTTATACTTGAATTAAAAACACTAGTTGTCCAATGCTCCAAGCATGTACACTATGTTTTTCTTAAACAATAGCTTTGCCATACACCAAGTACGCACTCTATGTTTGTCTATGATCCTTACTTTGTGAAATAAACCAATTGAACATAATTTCAATGATTCTAATTTCACACTCCCAAATCCTTATCGAAAAATGTGAGAATTTCAAATTCCTATCATTTATCGAAATCTGTTTAGATTTTAAACTTATATGCACTGACCCTCCTGTAATGAATATGTACAAAGTCACAAAGACTTGTCAACAATCATTATAAGGTATTCCAATGGAGATCAACTCCATGGAAACTAAGTCTCATATTCAAAGTACATTGCTTTGGACATGCTTCTTGCATTAAGTTTTCTAATCTTACACAGATAACTTCCACCTATGGAGACAACTCCATATTCTCATTTTGACTATCACTTCTGAATAAGAGATGCCTCTTTTCAGAATATGTCAATATGGTCTTTCCAAAATTAGCACTATACTTCCAACTGTCCCTGAGCAACCAATCTTTGGTAAACCTCAGATTGTCCTCGACAATTGCTTAATCATTTTAGTCATATCCAAGTCTAGACCTTTTCCCTTCTTAATGCCTCTGGGCATTTGGAAAAATTTAGAAATGACAAATATTATAGCACATGCAATCGATCCTGTACCCAAAGCAAATGGTACATGATTCATGATGTCTCACATAAAGACATGATTCTAGACCAGTCTTTTGCTACAATATTTTTATTTGCTATGTTTTCAAAATTTGACTATGAAGAGGGATGCCGTAATCATAATCGAATTTTGAGAACGCAATATATAGAATTTCCTTAAGTTGAACCAATCCAACATGAAATTCATATATATATTCTTGACTAAAGATGATTAAGGTCTCAATCTAAGCTTTTAGAACTGAAATGAAGTATATCCTCTCCCTTAATTATAGCAAAACAACTTTTTCAATCCCTACAGCCTCACGAATTGAAACTTTTGTTTTCTATAATTAACATTGCTAACTTGCAACACAAATAATAATTATCATGCTCCCACTTACATGATGATTATTAGCATAACACTTATGCTCCCACTAGCTTTGACATATACTCAGAAATCAGATGGACTTCTAGAAATCAATACTTTATTGACTTTCTTACCAAAGTTCAGATTTCTGATACGAGATGCTTTGATAAAACTTTATCAAAATCATACACCTTTCCTTAGATAGCATGCATGTGTGTCTAAACAATTTCAGAACTATGAAAAGGGATGCCGTAATCATAGTCTCAATTGTTTAGACCTTTTGCCATCTGCTTCAAATCTACTTGGTGGAAGTGTTTCCTCACCATCATTTTCATGAATCGGAGAGAAACCTTATGACCCTTAGATTTTATGGTGTATGTGTTCTTATCCATGTGAATCGTCAAAACCATAGTCACAAGACAAGGATAATGACAAATCCAAACTCATATGGACTGAACTTATGCAATCTTAACTTCTTGCCACCTGGCAGTACAGGACCTGCCATTGCTTCCAAGTTGTTATGCAACCAATTGAGAACTTTCAGAACTCCTATGCAAAGCCAACTTTAACTGGAATGGGCACAGAATATGTCAACACGATAGGTTATAAACCTCAAGTCGTGTGCTAGTGAAGAACCTCAGGTTTTATTCTTGATTAGTTCTTGAAATTCTTTTTAGGATCTTTAAGACTCCCACTATCCTCTTGACATAAGACTATCTTGCCAAATATTCAAGAGATAGTGCGGATTCTTTATCAAGACAAACACTTCACACAATTGGCCTTAGTTGGTCTTTGTTTTATCCAAAACATCACAGCTTACCAATTTCAAATGTACAAGAGTAGGACACTTTTACTCTTACATTTGACAAGTGTTTTAAACCTTTCTTTAAGATATGTCACTCAAGTTACAATCTTAGAGTATGACTCTAAGAATTGTTTTGGAACGAAGTATGACTCATCTTCCTGATCTAACCATTTCAACAATTCATGACTCCTCTTCTTAGTCATAAGAATGCACTAAGAAGACCTTTAGAGGAATAATTGTGATATGATTTCTAAATCATTAAGATGATCACAAACATGATACTAAAGTACTCTCCCATCTTTTCAGATTTAAGAAACTTTTATCTTTCTGCCTAATTTGATTCTTCCCATTCGTTCTGCCATACATTGAGACTTTTCCAATGTTTCAGAATTATACTTAAACTTTTAAGTATAACCATATTTACTAAACTTTAGTAAATCAAATAGTCTTAACGAGCTTTGTGGTGGACATGACCAGTGCACACGAATGTGTACTCTATCCCTTTAGTCCTTCACTTGAATCACACATCCATGTGAACAAGTAATTAGTCTTGATTTTCCAATGCTTGAAAGTTCTCATTCATCATACTATTCAACTTGCATGATTCCAAGTTTCGGTCCAATTGAAACTTGGGTGATGAGGAACTTTCCTGATTTGGTAAATTTAGACACTACCACAAATGAAAGAATCAAATCCATTTTCCAATATTGCTGTCAGTGGAATCATATAAGCAACAATTTTCCACAAATGCCATTGTAAGGATACTTCAAATAAACAAAATTAAACAATTTTCTTTTATTTTAAAACTTTGCGGAAAAACTTATCCTTACAATCCACATGGAAAATTGTTGTTATCTATTTCTTAGCAATATATCATAACTTCTTAAGCAACTGCTCAAAATTCTGATGCGATCGAAATCCACCTTCGCGATCAGAATCAGCATATACTTCCTTTAAGATTTCTCTCTATTCTTTGATTCTTAAAACATCAACATGTGACCCAGTCACATCATGTAATGAGGATCTCAGAATAGAACTTAACAGAGTTAGATAATGGGCTGTACCTGATGTAGAGTCAAACTTATTGACTTTAACATCCTGGGTAAATTTGGCAGCTTTGCAATCAACGCCTCTTCCTTTGGCAAAATAAACATATGGACCCTTTGGTAATGGGACTATCTCAGACTTAGCCTTTCTCTTTACCATTTGGTCAACCGGGTTGACTATGGCCAATCCCTTTCCATTGGGAAGAGAATGCTTTTTCTGGATTTCCAGTGTAACCATTGTCACTGTCCATAAAGTTTTTGGGAAGTTGATCTTCTAATCAAATTTGCTTCACTATCGTTCCAAATCATTGTTGATTCAGTAGCACCAAGCAAATAGATATGATCATTAAGGTTCATGTCATAGTCTGTATCATAGTAGTCCCAAAGGAACTCACTATGTGACTTAGAAAGTGATTGAACATCCAACTTTCTCAAGACTTTGAAACCCAACTCTCCCGGCTTGTCAATATGTGACTTCATCTCTAAGATGTGATCACACATAGACCTTTCTTGCCATTAGGGCTTGAGTGACCTTGAACTTGTGGGTTAGGGAGAATAATTGGAGGAGGTGGAGGAAGTAAAGTTCCAAGAGATTTGGGAAGATCATAGATGTCTGAACACGACATCTTTTGGGAGATATTCAAGATAGTTGATTTAAAGTCCTTAATATAACACCCAATATGAAATATTTATGCTAGGATCCAACAACCTATTTATAACTAGAAGAGGGATGCCGTAATCTGAGTTATAAAATAGTTGAAGGTAGGTAAATGACGATTTACCAATTTCCACCATGAAAAACGAAATAATTTAATTAGGTTTTTTTACTTGGATTTGAAACTCCTAGATCTTTTGAGATTCATTGAACTTTTCAATGGCATGTTTTAATCTCGAGTCTGCCCTTCAGGTTTTGTGACTGGGATGCCGAGGATCACAAAACAAGGTGTGAAGTAACCATGCAAATATACTTGGTACCCTTAATATTTACCCCTCAATCGATGTGTCGGTTAACCACACGAGCTCCACCGATACTATGATAAATATTAAGTTACCCTTTGCCTACTTTGTTAAATCCAGGTTAGTGTGCCGGTTAACCAGACACGCTCCACTAACGGTTTAAACAAAGTGCAAAGTGTAATTTCATGGATTAGCACCTTATTCACATTTTCCTAAGTAACTAAGATTGGGAATTAATAAAAGGTTTAGTTACTTAGTATTTATCATTAATACTTTTAATGAAGGGAGAATTATAGTCCTTGTCCTACCTGTTCGGCTAACGACTCTCCACCGGTCAAGGAAGCGGTGAGTGAAAGTGGACACCCATTAAACTGCCATTTTATAGGCAGTAACCTTATACCCCCTTATAGACCGGCTTCGTGAATGAGGCCTACTAATGGTAAGACGACTTGCTCTTATACATATAATATATTAAACTTTTAATATTATAACAGTATAAGGGTGTATTTTAGACATTTAAAATACTTGGTGGTTTAATCTATTAATTAAACTAGACTTTTAATTTAATTAAACTCAAACCATATATTTATGGATTAATAATACTCTTTTAATTAAACGCTTTAATTAACTATTAATAAAGTCCATAAGAGTTAATTTGAACTATTCAACAAAACATCATAATTCCAATTATTAAACTCAAAATTAAAACCATTTAATTAATTGTTTAAGTTATGAACCCAAGAGTTTTAGAATTCAATTCTTTTTTTCATAAAAAACTTTTCTTAAATTCCAAAACTTGAGGGCAAGTTTTGTAATTCTTGAAAACCTTTGGATTCCATAACTTATGGAATTAATGGTGTTTTATGATGAAACTTTCCATGTTCCATAACTTAAGAACAAGTTATGGAATTCTTTAAAACTATAACACCAAATTTTGTAACTCCATAAAAACTTTGAATCAAATTTTTTTTTTTTAAAATAAACTTTCATATCCATAACTTATGGAAGTTTCAAAAACCCTTAAGATCACAACTTTAAAAAAAACTTTTGAGCTCCAAAATTTTATGACAAAATATGTAACTCAAAAAATTTAGATCAAACTTTTAAAACTAATAAAATAATCATATCATTTTATCTTTTACTAAATTTGACCTAATTCAACTCATATAACAAATGATTCAAATTTTACAAATAATTCGTTTTCCACAAAACAAGTAATTATCTTAAAATTTGACAAACGTCATGTTTTTTTTCCTTTTTTTTCAACTTGAAAATAAAACATTTGCATCAATATAACAAAAAACAACCCATGGCTCTGATACCACTGTTGGGTTTTGAGCATTCTAACACTACTATGGTGTACATGCAACCTTATAAACCTTGGATCTATGTTTTCTCTATTATACATGCAAATATTAACTATTCCAAGGTTTCATCCTAACTAGCATATTATGAAGCACCTATACTACAAAGTTCTAGTTAGATGACATACCTTTTGATGTAGCTTGATGTCTTCAAGCTTTAAGAGCTTAGCCCCAATAGTGTGGAAGCCTCAAATGGAATCACAAATCACCAAAACACCTTGGAAGAACTTGAGAGAATATGTATGCACACTAAAATCGGCCCACTCTTATTTTCACACACTTGTTCCAATTTTGTGAGCCAAGGACCCCTTTATATATTATGGAGGATTGGGGTTACATCCATGTAAACCCTAATACCCATGACCTTTCATTTACATAGGATCCATGGGTTAAAAGCTCCATGGGCCATCCATGAAAGCTTAGCCCAACGTAAATGAACTTGGCCCATTCCATATATATAAGAGTCCACATTTAATTAGTTCTTTTTGATCACTTAATTAATTCTAAATTAATTCTTGATCAATACTAATTAAATAATTTGATTCCATATTAATATATTAGAACTTATAATATATTAATATAAATCATAAATATACTATTCTCAAAAGACTATCCATATAAATTGTGTCGGTGAAGTGCAACCCAAATGGACCATGCCGGGTCGGGTCAAGTACATACCAAATATAGTTATGGACTTAGACATTAATCCAACAGTTAGGGGCACCTAAACCCCACTTGAAGGTGTTTACGGTCTAAGGAGATCTCCTTGAACCGTAAACACATATGTTCTTGGGGATTTTGATGTTCTTCAAGGGTTTAACATGTATTCTAATAAAACAACTAGTTAGGAGGAGTGTACTTACTTATAGGAAGCTTGTAGGAGTGTTTAAGGGCCAAGAACACTAGTGTGTGTTCTTGGTGTTCTTGGTGTTTTGAAGAACACTTGAAGATCTAAGAAAACAGGAGATTTCCATGGATGAAATCGAGTACAAACACTAGATAAAGTGTTATTTGAACGAAACAAGGAAGGAAACACTTACATTTTTGGCGGATTTGAAGAAATGTGATATGATACTTGAGAGAGAATTTTGGTGTTCTTGAGTTAGGAAGTGAAAAATTAGCCAAAAATGACTAAGTGTCATATTTATACTCTTTAGAGTTTACGGCCGTAAACTCCATGTTTGGGGCCGTAAACTCCAAACTCTTGGAGTTTTGAGACTTACGTGATGCACGACAACCTCTAGAGTATACTTCCTTATATTTGTCCGTTTGACGGAAAGTTAAAATAAAACATCCAAACGAACTTAAAACCGGCCAAAAATGTACTGAGATGAATTTGACCATTATTTGATGTGCTTGACTGCGGAGTTTATACAAATGGAAATTTCGGGTTGTCGCATCATCCCCCCGTTAGAGGGAATTTTGTCCCGAAATTATAGTTCAAGCAACTAAGTTATTACAAAATAACTAAGCAAAAGAGATGGGGATGTTTAAGTTTCATTTGATCCTCGCACTCCCAAGTGAATTCAGGTCTTCGCTCGGCGTTCCAGCGAACCTTCACTATCGTGATACGACTTTGCTTTGTTCGCTTGACCTCTCGGTCCATGATCTCTTCAGGTTCTCCTACGAAGTTGGGGCTCTCAATGATTTCGATCTCGACGAGTGGGATTACAAGAGTCACGTCGGACAAGCACTTTTTTTCAAGTTGAGACGTGGGATAGATTCGGATGGAAATTATGGAATCCCTAAAGTAGTCGAGGTCTGACGGAAGTTGGACCAATTCTTATCAAGAATCCCTGATGGTCCTAAGTTCTTGGGAAGATAGAATGTTTCAGTACTTGGAACATAATGTACTTCCATGGTTAGGTCATCACTTGGCGTGATCGCCATTCTGAAGTTCCACAAGTTCTCTCTTACTGGAGTGCAGTCTTCCGGGTTGGTTCTTAGAAGGCTCAGTCGTCTTCGGATTCGTATTTCCTACTGATTGGTTTTCGGAGGTTTTCTGGATCATTGGAGGTATTGGCTATATACTAGCATCTATTGGTTACGTGGCATCTATCTCGACCCTATGCAAAATGGACCTGCACTTCTGACTCTCGAGGTGTTTCTAACAGAAACTCTCAAAGTCAGCAAGATAGAGGGTTTTACCAGACGATGCTTATAAAATTGCAATTTTTCTCATCGTCTAATAGATGCTTTCACAGTATGATCCCTATTCGGAAAGAATCATTCTCTTACTTGCTTCGCTGTTTCATGGATAGCAGTCTCAGATCGGGGCTAGCTTCGCCCTTAGAGATTTTCTGAAGCGCTTGACTATTTCAGGAGGTGGTTCTACTATCTCTTTAGGGATAGTATTCTTTGGAACACCTAGTAGTCTAACAAATCTCTAAGACTTGCTCCATTCTCCATCGCGTCTGCTCCTTCCAGTTTGTAGGAAGCGCGTGTTCTTGTATAACCCATCGACTAACACCTAGACTGGTGTCGAGTCTACAATCTCTTTATGATCTGGGTTATAAAGCTTAACGCTACTTACCATATACTTTATTCAAGTATTCTTGGTTGCGGAGGTAGTCATGTGGTTCTTAGCATCCTAGTATTAACTTTGGAGAATGCAGTCTATCGTCTATAGGGCGACGATGACTTTTCTCGCATGAGGAGACATTGTGTCCTAGGCACTACTAGTCTGTATCTGGATGGACGAAGTGCCTGAGTAGTCCGAGTATCCCTTGCACTACTCTTTCGGTGTTACTGAGTTTCTCTATCTAGATTAAATCTAGATAGAAATGGATTCTGCTACCCAGAACCTCTAATTTCTTCATCCATTCTTCTCAGAGTTTAACCTGTCATAGCTTTTCAAGTTTCTTGGCCGACTACTGAGATGCTTAATTTGTGGGATTTGGCGTGAATGGATGGTTGTAGTCAATGTTTTTGACTCTTATGACTTGAGTTACTTTTTCCTAGCTGAGGGTGTTAGCTACTATGTTGGCTTGACCGGGATGACAACAACTTTCGAATTTATGGTCATTTTAGTAGTTCAACCCACAGTGGTTCTCTTGACTCTAGCTCCTTTTCTATGGGATAGGATGAAGGGTCTTATTATAAGGTTCGTGGTAGACCTCATACTCTGCTCAATCACTATTACTCCGTGTATGCAAGTCGTATATAATTGAGATTGACGGGATCTTCAGATGTGTGGCCCCACCCCAAACCCACAACCAAACAAGGAACAGGGAGTAGGGAGGAAGCGCACATCTTAAATTTTATTGATCTAAATTATATACCACTCTAATGCATATACTCAGCAGTAGTAAGTTGATCCGATGAGTTCTTTCTCTTGATTCACGAACCCGATTGCGCGGTGCAAATGGTCTTTCTGGGGGATCTACTGAGTAGGCGTCGGGCGGTTATTGTTTTCCGGAATATCTGCAGTGCCTTTCGTTTCTGGTTTTAAAATCTAGCGGGGTTGGTTAATAGCACGCGGTACCCCTCTCCTGGGTACTTCTGAGGGTTGGACGAGAGATACGACTGACGGTTCGCATTAGGTTTTCCTTATTAGGTTCGAAAGAACCTTTATTCAATGCACAGGATACGGTGAAAGTTCTTTTTACACAGCACTAGGAATTCTTGCATGGTTAAACCAAGTCAAGCCATGGTTGACGGTAGTGTCGAAATTTACAATCATCGACACGATATGGAATGAAGATCGATAGGACCATGTGCTGGACAGGGCACACAAGTTCTTAGCGTCCCGGGTTTCGTCCAGGGTATGACTATCGTGGATACTTGGACCGTCATGATTGACGCTGAACTCTAGGGGTCCTGGTGTTTTGGAATAATGTACTTTTCATGAACGGATTTCTCACGAGGCCTCTCTATAACCGCCTAGTATACACTAGTCATGTATAATTAACATTAAAAGGACTGTTGACTGAGCGACCCGCCCTAAATCCACAACCAAACAAGGAACAGGAAATAAGGCAGCATCACTCACTCGTGGTCTATCAATCCCAATTATACATGGCCTTAACACATATGCTAAGCCATCATAGCTTTACCTGATGGGTTTTTAAGTGTTACAACAGTGCTGCGACTTTCGCCTTAACGAGGGAGTAACTACAATTAGAATGGATTATTTTAAGTTTTTGATTAGCTACTTAAGGTTTGAGAAACGTACCAAACTTATACCGGGTTCTTGATGTTCCGCTAGACATTATGGTTAAACTCCCCCTGCGTCTTTGTCATTTCCTTCCGTTGGGCAGTCCCTCTTGAAGTGCCCAATTTCACCACATAGGTGGGCATACTGGACTGGTCCCAACATTAGTGGTTGATGTTATGAACTCAACTGGGGTTCTACAGAAGCGATCGGTATGCCTCTTCATGTTTCACCTAACACAAAAGAGTTCCCGACAGATACCATGATGATGGTAGTTACACTTACTGCAACGGGGGAGGTTTCCTAGGTATGGTCTTCCAGGTGTCGAGGCAGAAGGGTTGACAGAGGCATTGACCACTTCAGCTCGTTGCCCTTTGGAAGGTCCTTGAGTCGAGGTACTTCCCTCCTCGTTCTCACACTTTCTTTTCAGTGGATTAGGTTTGAGTTCTTGGGTGGCTGTGCACACGGGTGTTGGTTGCTGCTGTCCATTGTTATAATCGGGATTCCCGATAGGGCTCCTGCTAACATTGGCGTTGTTAGCATTCAGGTGAGCCATGACAGCTGCTACGGCTGTAGAAATTGCAACTTGGAACGTAGCTTCATCGATTTGAAGAATCGGTGTCTTACCAGCGGGTTGGTTACGTTTCTTTGGAGGCATGGTTTTTCCTACACGAAAGGGAACACAAGCTGATGAGAAACGATGGTTAACCCTAGACGTATCTTTCTTTACTATGATAGGTATAAATTTTTCCCGCTCCTTGATTTATGGTTATCTGAGCGTCGACCTACATCCCTATGATGCAGTCTGGGTAACAGAGTAGGAGTAAGTGTGTCGGAAAGCCATAAAATGGGTGTCGTTCCTACTAAGTTATCTTTATATTGGAGAGGTTCACTCTCCGGCTTTGAAAAGATTTGAGAGAAGTTCGGAACGAAGATTACGGAAGAAAATGCTCATGAGAACTTATGGCTAAACAGTCTCAATCGAGGTTTTGTGATCCGATCTATTTATATTAATCGCGACGGGAAAGACGATTTGCCTAACACATAGTGTGAGTAGTGTAATTACTAGCTCACTAAATTGTATTATTTTATGGGTTATTAGCATGACGTTAAGGAGGTTGAAACACTTCTCGGGCTCCATGCATTGGCTCCCTCTGTCCACCTCTTATTCCTGACTAGAACAAGCGTTGGTTTCCTTCGGGTATCTATATAGGGTTCTCTGCCCTCGTAGACATATTGAATTTCTGCTCCGCCTTACTTCTGATTTTGACTCTGAGTGTCGTCACTTCATAATGGATGACTGGAATCTCGGATGTTCAGGAGAATTTCCCACCGATGTCCCTAAAAGTTATAGGCGTATGGTGATTTCAATAGTCTCATCACTGATCGTTTATTTCCTACTTGGAAATCTTTCTCAATGAACCTCTTCTGGGTCTTTATCGACTCCTCTGCTGGTTACTGGAGTGGATAAGGCTTCCTAAAGGGGTTTGTGCGAGAATGGGAATGTCTAAAGAATCTTAAGAGATTATTAAAACATTTTACTGGGTGATCCATATCGAGTCCGGCTACACTTACATAGTGTACACAAATCATATATAGCTTATATCTGATAGGCCTTCGAATATGTGATACTACCCTATATCCATATCCAAACAAGGAAAAGGAAGTAGAGCGAAACCACACATTCTTAGCCTATTAGATCCTCACTATATATAACCTTGGGAGTATACACTCTGTAATCATAGGTCTATCAATAAGGATCTCTTTTAGTTTCCACGCAAGGTTATTTATGGTTCCCAAAATACCCCTATAGTATTTTAACTACATGTTTGATTCTTAACTTCTGAACATGCTTTTGGGTTTATTCCGAGTCTTTTAGTATCCTAAAATACTCCTATAGTATTTTAACTTTATGTTTGGCTCTAGCATTCCTATTTGGTAAGTTTCAGATTCATCGCAACACCACCATTACTCCCAAGCACACGTTAGTCGCATCTCGAATAAATGTAGTTGATCAGGTTACATTTATTCCAGCTTACAATTACATAACTACCCAGGTTTGACGGTAATGCTCAACATCCAAAGACGTTTATTCTTATTCTTCTTGTGATACTTGTTCTGGTTTTTATATTCTGGATGTTCTTATACTTTTGTAAAATATGGTTATAATTTAAAGTATAATTCTTGGTCAGAGTATTTTATCCCATTATATTTATAGGTTGTATATCTTTTATGATTTGATATACTGAGCTCACTATAAACAATGCTCTGATACCAATCTGTCACACCCAAAACCGGAACGGCGGAAACGTTCTGGGGTGGAGGACGTCATGTCAAGTATCACAACATATGCAGTATAGTAATCAAAGTACAACAACCATTGCATTAATAGTAATAATTTTACATAGGTTACATTTAACAACAACATCAAAGCAGATATAGAAAATAACATAAGCTGCAGCTTGGTACTAGGCTGACTTCACAAAAGCTCCCGGAGTGTACCTGTCTACTGATGACCTGAGAATACAAGTTATTTTGAAAGCGAGTATCAACATTTTAATGCTGGTGAGTTCATAAGTATTTAATGACATTGATATAAATACATGTTTTTCTTCAAAATAATCTCACTAGATAATGGTGATTTGAGTTTACAGAGTATTAGAATTCTTTCCAGAAAATCCTATATTTTCTAATAAAAGTAGTCTTCTACCAAGACCCAATTGTTTTATGTTTAAGGAGTAATTTCCCCCAAAGGTAACTATTATTATCAAAATATAGTTTATACTTTAAGGAATATGTGAGAAGATCACAAGAAAAAGTAATAGGGAAAATACTATTTTACCTCAGCAGTAACGCTGCTGACTAAAAGTGAATAAAACATAGACTCCAGGTGGTATCGAATGAACCATACGCCTCGGAGAGTCTAAAGGAATGAAGTATAGACTCTAGACGGTATTAAGTGAACAATACGCCTCGGAGAGTTTAAGTGAATGAAATACAGACTCCAGGCGGTATTAAGTGAATAATACGCCTCGGAGAGTCTAAGGGAATGAAGTATAGACTCCAGGCGGTATTATGTGAACAATACGCCTCGGAGAGTCTAAGTGAATGAAATACAGACTCCAGGCGGTATTAAGTGAACAATACGCCTCAGAGAGTCTAAGGGAATGAAGTATAGACTCCAGGCGGTATTAAGTGAACAATACGCCTCGGAGAGTCTAAGTGAATGAAATACAGACTCCAGGCGGTATTAAGTGAACAATACGCCTCAGAGAGTCTAAGTTAACCTTTAATCCTAAGTAGGTCAGTTTAAAGGTTTAATATGAGGCCCAGTATATAACTAGGAAAATATATTATGATGGTTTCATATGTAGAAAATACCGTGATAATACTTATTACCTTAAAGCCATGAATTATAAGGTAATTGTAAAGATACTCGTAACCATACTGATTGATGGATGTAAACATGACGACCTGCTGGCGTCGGAATGAATGTGACATTTGTCACCCCTTGGCTTGGTCGGCCGGGACTGTAGCTAGCAGTCAGGATGTGGGATGGTCTGTCCCGTATAGATCTATACACACAATGACCGCTCTCCCTCCATGCGACTCTGGATACCACTCGACAACGGTGAAATCCGTGTCATGAGGATGTATCTCGTGTTTTGATTTCTATATACCTTTCTTTTTACAAAAAGTACAAGTGTTTAGAATATAGATATAACTAAGTTCTCCTTCATGAAAGTTATGGTAGGTTTCTAAACTATACCTATTATAGTTTACTTGAGAGGTTACCTAGGTGCCTTTGCTACCCAAAGGTGTTGAACTTGAGTAAGAGGTTTAATGTCTAACCAGATATACATAATATATAACTAGGATTTCAACGACACTCAGACAAATAGCCGGATCCTCTAAGTCCACAACCAAACAAGGAACAGGAAATAAAGCGGGCTATCAGTTCTAAGTCCTTCAAGCCCTACTTATATAACTATATCTATATAGACATGAATCTATCAAGGAAATAAGTTTAAAAGGCTTTGATAAAAGCTTAATAAGTTAAAAATGGATTTTTGAACTTTAAAAGAGATTTGAATACAAGATTTGAAAACCTTTAGCTGAATAAAAACAGTTTAACATGCAAAAATTTATTTGCTAGACAGTTATTAATCACATGTGGTTGATATAATAACTTTATAGTTCAACTTGTATTCCCCCCCATAAAAGCATTTAAAATCATTTAAAAAGGTTGATTAAAGGGTATGAACTCACCTGAAGTGGGTGATTCGGATGAACGGGTGGTATAGGATGCTAAGTGTCAAGTGAGGACTTGAACACACACGCGGATCCTATTGAGCATGCAATGATACATTTATGTATCTAATTAGTCATCTAATAACTAATTAAGCAAGTAAAGACACTCAAATACATGAAAACACTTTGTTTCAAGTGCTAGGAGTGCTAAGGGTTGCATCTTAAGAGAGTATGGCCTCATATTGGAGTTTACTCCCCATATGGTAGCACCATATAGGTTTACTGTTCTGGGACCATTTCCCCCATGAGTTTACGGCCGTAAACTCATGGCAATGGTGTCATTGGGTGTTTTAAGGTCCTAACCCACACAAGGAAGTAAGCTACACTTGAATCAAAGGCTTAGGAAGTGGCTAGGGCTCGAAATGGCCTTTCTTTGGAGTTTACGGTCCTTGGACCTCCCCTTGGGAGTTTACGGTCGTAAACACATGTGTTTACGGTCGTAAACCCATGAGTTTACAGCCGTAAACTCATGGTTACCCAACCATTTCGTGTTTTGGTGTTTCTAGCTCATGCATGCAAGGTTCTAGTCCTTTATACAAGCCATAGAAGGTGTTAGGGGCACCTAAGCCCCACTTGAAGGTGTTTATGGTCTAAGGAGATCTCCTTGAATCGTAAACACATATATTCTTGGGGATTTTGATGTTCTTCAAGGGTTTAACATGTATTCTAAGCAAACAACTAGTTAGGAGGAGTGTACTTACTTATAGGAAGCTTGTAGAAGTGTTTAAGGGCCAAGAACACTAGTGTGTGTTCTTGGTGTTCTTGGTGTTTTGAAAAACACTTGAAGATCTAAGAAAAGAGGAGATTTCCATGGATGAAATCGAGTATAAACACTAGATAAAGTGTTATTTGAACGAAACAAGGAAGGAAACACTTACATTTTTGGCGGATTTGAAGAAATGTGATATGATACTTGAGAGAGAATTTTGGTCTTCTTGAGTTAGGAAGTGAAAAATGAGCCAAAAATGACTAAGTGTCATATTTATACTCTTTAGAGTTTACGGCCGTAAACTCCATGTTTGGGGCCGTAAACTCCAAACTCTTGGAGTTTTGAGACTTACGTGATGCACGACAACCTCTAGAGTATACTTCCTTATATTTGTTCGTTTGACGGAAAGTTAAAATAAAACATCCAAACGAACTTAAAACCGGCCAAAAATGTACTGAGATGAATTTGACCATTATTTGATGTGCTTGACTGCGGAGTTTATACAAATGGAAATTTCGGGTTGTCACAAATATCAACACGAGGGCATTCGAGGTTTTATCAGATTATGAGTTAGTAGATGAAAACAAGACTTACTGCATCAATGGTTGCTCTTTGCATCCATTACAGTGAGTGGATGAGAAAACGGGTTTCGCAAGAATAAGAGGACATGACGACACTCCTTTTCTCTGCACCAAAAGCATTGAGACCTTTCAGGATCTTACAAATTCTAAAGAAGAAAGTTGCAAACAAGCTTTAGATAGATAAGAAAGATGAAAAGAGAGAAAAGAGAATATATGTAAATACTAGAAGCAAAGGTTAAACAAACTATTGTAAACGTCTGTAAAAATAATAATAACAACATTTGTTTTTGTATTTTTGTATTTTCTAGAAAGCAATCAGAAGCAATCGAAACAGTTAGAAAGCATATAAATCATAAAAAGCATGTGAATATCTGTAGTTAATTTGTTAAAAGTATTCTCGTCCAACGCCTTAGTAAAAATGTCAGCCAACTGATCAGTGGATGGGATGTAAAATAACTCCACTTTAACCTTTTGAACTATGTCCCTGATGAAATGATGACAGATGTTGATGTGCTTCATCTTGGAATGTTGCACTGGATTTTGTATCATTTGAATGGCACTAGTGTTGTCACAACAGATGGGTGTCTTCGAGAAGTTTAGACCATAATCCAAGAGTTGATTCTGAATCCATAGAATCTGAGCACAACACCTTCCAACATCAACATATTCAACCTGAGTGGTAGAACAAGCCACTGATTTCTGCTATTTATTGAACCAGCTTACCAATCTATTTCCAAACATTTGAGCTCATTCTAAAGTGATTTTACGATCAATGTCACACCCACCATGATCGGAGTCAGTGTATCCCACCAGGTTGAACTCAGAGTCATGAGGGTATCATACCTAAGATCGAGTGTATGCTTTAAGTACCAGAAAATCCTTTTGATAGCGTGAAGATGAGATTCCTTAGGATTGGCTTGAAATGAGCACACAATATGGTAGTGAACAGAATGTGAGGGTGACTTGCAGTAAGATAGAGTAGAGAGCCTATCATTCCTCAAACAAAGTTGCATTCACATCAGTTCCACTTGGATTAGTGCCAACAGACGATGATGAAGACATCTGAGTCTTTGTCGGTTTGCAATCATAGAAACCATACTTCTTTAACATATCTGCAATACATTTAGCTTGACAAAAAATACCATCAATTATTTGTAACACCTGTTCCAGGTATTATTTAATTTATCCAGTTTTAGGGTTTTATGCATGGACTCGGCGAGTTGGGGAGCTCCAACTCATCGAGTAGAGATCATTATGAGGATGCGGGTTTTGAATCCTACTCGACGAGTCGGAAGGTGTAACAAATCGTTATTTCAAACATATGTAATAATATAGGTCAATGTGTAGTTCTTTTTATAATAATAAAGAGAAATTTTAGCATAATGTGCATATTTACATAATTGACCCTCAAAAATAAATTATTTAACAATCTCGATTGGGATGAACCAAGTGATAGAGATCGTAACAAGGTTTCCGAAAACATAAAGAACACTAAAATCCGAATTATAACGAAGAAGGTATGACCAATCGAAAATCCGCGAAAAAACCGGCAAAACACTGTTCAGTGTAAAAACTGAATTTTTTTTAAAAAAAAGGCTTTTTAGCCTTAACAATCTAAATGAAAGTTGTAGTTTATGTTAAACCGAGAACTTTCATAAAAAGAACGGAAAAATCTGACTTCGTATGAGGAAGTTATGATTTTTCGAAGTTTCAGTATAGCAGTATACAGCTAAAAACTCGAAATAAAGATCCAGCGATTTTTAGCCGACACAACCTAAACGAGAATTGAAGGTCTCGTCGGTAGTAGTACAACGGTAAAAAGACAGACAAAAACGGACGTCAGATGAAGAAGTTATGAATTTTTAACGGATTCCCGTCCCGGTCTGTTTAAAATAATAATATTAAAAATAAATTCAAAATTAGCTGACTAAGTCTAAACGAAATTCGTAGAGTATGATTTTACCTACGCGTGCATATACAGAACGCCAAAAACGGAGCTCGTATGCGAAAGTTATGATTTTCGCAAGTTTTGGCACAAAAATAAAGAAAAATAGGAAAAACCGGGCAATTTCGCATGACACGTCACCCTCGCACGTGGCGGCTGCTGATTGGACCGAAGCCTTGCGTGGCACCTCCTGATTCGAACAACTCCGCGGTCCAATCCCACTCGGACAGCCTCGCATGAGACACACCGGACATCAGCCTCGCACGCCCCTCGGATGCCCCCTTCGCACGTACCTTCTTTCTATTGGACCGAAGTATGGTCCAATCCGAGCCTCCCATCTGCGAGCCTGCGGTCCGAAGTAAGCCCAATCCTTCGCCACCTGTCCGATACGTGTCAGCCTCGCATAGCCTCGGATCCGAGGCTTCGGGATATATATGGCATGCGAGGGCTTCCGATTTATTTACACTTTTTACCCTAAAATTCACACTTTTTCACATTTTCCACTTCCATAAACTTATACACAAACCCTAAAGCCCCGGTATCAAGTCTCGAACCCTAAGCAAGCCTCGAAGCCCCAAGATTCCCGAGAAGTAACCTCTCTCCTGTCAAAACTCTGCCCAATTTGAGCCGGTTTCTCATCAAACAAACTCCTTTTCGTGAAACGAAACTCCGCCCGATTCACCACCTATCAAGTGAGTTCATACCCCCGTATTTTCATAATTTCTACTGTTTTAAGGGGGGAATACAAGCATAACACAAGAACTTTGCTTTATAAAATCATGATTCAAATCATGATAAAACAACATTAAATTATCCAAAAATACTCAAAACATCAAACTCTTTTCTAATCTTATATTTTCCCCTAAAATTCATATTTGTATATATATATATATATATATATATATATATATATATATATATATATATATATATATATATATATATATATGTATATAAATAAGATTTAAAAGGCTTAGGACTGATAACTCATTCTGGGTCCTTTTCCTTGTTTGGATGTGGGCTTATAGTTCCGGTTATTTGTCCGAGTGTCGTTTAAATTTTACTTGTATATACAATTGTGTATGTATATGAATATAAAAGTTATTTCATCAATTCAAATACCTTTGTAACATGTTGAGCAAGGGGTTACACGCTAAATACAGTTAAATACAAATTCAGAAAATACATATAGATTTTAATAGGTATAATTTATGATAAATAGAACAATAATTCATGAAACAAGCATACTAGAATACACTGTTTTACAAGAAACAAGGGTTTTGATACAGAACAAATCAAGGGTTTACACTTGTCAAATACATGTTCGTAATACTAATTCAAGAACATACTATCAATCATTTATTTCAGAATGATTGGGTTTTCATAACTAATATACATGTAACGTTTATATGCTTTTTATGAGACATTCAATTCAGGTTGTTTAATTCATTTTAGACAACCAAGGTAAAGTCCTGACATTATAACCAGAATCTCCAGCCTCGGGGATCGAAACAAGTTGTGTGTAGATCTATATCGGGATTGACAACCCCGCACTCAGACTGCTAGCTACAGTCCGGCATACACGCCAATGAGTGGCAATTGTTATCAATAGTTTAGACGCCCACAAAGCGTTTGTTTCAGGCCATCCGTCATAGTATGGTTATAATAACTCATTAAAAAGATATTAACAATACGTTAGTGTATAAAAAACTAAACAGAAGTACACCTTCAGTGTACTAGTTTACAGAATACAAACTACAATGGTTCAATACAGTTTTCAATAACGGCTGGGGGAGCCAGGCACACTCTCAGTTACAAGTTTTCATAAAGGAATACAAATACAAAACATTGATACAAAGAGAACGGTTTTATGTGAATAAAACTACTTTTCATATACAATAGAAAATATAGGATTTTCTGGAGCAATTTACATATACAAGATACAGAGATACTCTTTCAAACATAAACATTTATGCACTCACTCAACTCTATGTTGATACTCTCTTTTCAAATCACTTGTATTCTCAGGGAAATAATACACAGGTACTCCCCGAGCTTTTTGAGAAGATGGAGCTATGTTGAGTCATATCTTCTTTTGTATAACTATTTTGGTTCAATATACAATGATTGAACATATGTAATGTGACATCCCCATTTTCACGGCCAGAAAAGACCGATTTTGTTTATGCTTTATAAAAATCAGAGTACCCTTTTTAATAAAAATGTTGCGGAATTTGTTCCCAGAAAAACATGATAAATACGTTATCAAGGCATTTCCGAATAAATGTATTTTATTCGTTTTAAAACATTGGGATGTCATCGTCAATACAGAAACATAAGCATAAACAGAACTTACATTCATTTTCACTAGTGATTTATATCTCCTTAATCTCTCAGTGTAATGTAACGTCCTATCGACACCTGTGATTCAAATAAACTGACTGGGTCAGGTTGGGAAACCTAGTGAGTACATAGGGTTTTCAACCCACAATAATATAATTATTATGTTTAAACATCAAACAATCAACCCAATTACCCATCCCCATTATCTTCCTTACTCTTAAGGGTCTACCCTAAAAGTCATCTATCCTGCATTCGTTCATTTCGAAGTCCCTTACTTCCAGGGTTTATAAGACAGGAACTAATTCCATAGCTGCCAATGCACTAAATCCATAGCTGCTAAAGTTCATTCATCAGGTACTAAATCCATAGCTACCAGTGTAGGTACTAAGTCCATAGCTACCAACGTTTATCTAACAGGCACTAAGTCCATAGCTACCAGGTACTAAGTCCATAGCTACCAACACCTAACAGGTACTAAGTCCATAGCCACCCGTGTTTACCTAATAGGTACTAAGTCCATAGCTACCAGTGTTTGTCCAATAGGCACTAAGTCTATAGCTGCCGATGTTATTTATTAGGCACTAAGTCTATAGCTGCCAATGTTTACTCACATCATCTTTTATCTCTCATTATTCATCTACCCATGTCATACCCAACATATTTGTAGATATAAATTACATATACAGTTTAAATCATTTTAAAACATGTATAAAATCATTCTTCCAGCATAGACAAAAAGTATTCAGATAGTATGCACACATAGCACGTAATTTATAAAAAATTCTTCATATCTATGTGTACGATGAAAGTAACTATGCACTCACCTGATAAGGTGGTCACTCGGTACTCGGACAACGCTTCGTTAATCTTAAAACAATTTCCCTCGGACAAAACCTAGTATCATTACCACTAGGGTTTAGTCTAACGTTAACCGAGACTAATTAATAGTCTAGCTATTATTATTATTATTATTATTATTATTATTATTATATAACCGTTAAACAACGCTCTATATAACTCATAATAATAGCCCAAATAATTATTTTAAGATCCTAATAATGTTACTATATTAAAACATAAGCTATACTAAAGATAAGGTAGGCATAGCTCACTTACAACGGGTTTTTCTCAAAACCGGGCTTCGCTGGAGCAACGTTCCCGAGCTGAAAGGCTCTTTTCTCGGGGCTTCGGGAGCCTCGGGGCTTCCTTCGGGTGCTAGGCGGTTTACCTAGACTTTAGGGGGCTTAAGGGGGGCTAGAGAGAAGTTCTAGAGAGAGAAGGAGAAGATGGGAAGGTATGAGAATGAATGGAACCCGGTACCTCTATTTATAGGAGGCTCAAGGAAGATTCACGTCGTAAATCTCTGGATATTCACGTCGTGAGCCAGGCTGGCTACAGCTAGCCACAGCCTGATGCTGACACGTGGCATCACACACAGGGTAGAAATCAGCCGATTTTAAAAAACTCATAACTTTCGCATACGAGCTCCGTTTTCAACGTTCGTTTTTTCCACGCGTAGATAAAAACAAGATCTACAACTTTCTTTTAGACTCTGTCGGCTAATTCATGACCGATCTTAAATTTAACAGTACGAGGAGATTAGACTGTTAAATGACCGCGAAGAATTCGTAACTCCTTCATACAGACTCCGTTTTCGTCTGTCTTTTTACTGTTGAGTTCCTATTAATGAGATATTCAACTCTCATTAAGGTTGCATAAGCCAAAAACCGCTCGAACTAAAATTCAAGGTTCGGGCCGTGCACTGTTATGCCAAATCTTAGAAAAATCATAACTTCCTCTTACGAAGTCAGATTTGGGCGTTCTTTTTTTTCTATGTTCTCGGTTTAGCGTATACTACAACTTTTGTTTATATCACTAAGGCTAAGAAGTCATTTATCATAAATTCTCTATTTACGTCTCCCGGTGCCGTGCTGGTTTTGCCGAAAAACTTCGACGGGTCATAACTTCTTCGTGATAACTCGGATGTCGGCGTTCTTTATATGTACGGAACCCTTGGGACATATTCTACAACTTGGTTAAGATTATTTATTCTAAATAATCTTTTGTCGAAAAGTCGTTTTCGACCCCTATTATCTCTAAATTGTCTAGCCCGGATATACGGGCGTTACAATTATCTCCCCCTTAGGATGATTACGTCCCGGAATCATCAACGAAACAGGGCTCACATGATGACTCCATATGTTATCTCTTCATCCTAATTAATAACCGTAACTTTGATGTTTCTTCGAACGAGTATCTAACTCTTAGACTCCTTGACTACAGGCGGTGCTCGATCTTGCACTTGCTCCCTATCTCACGTTAGACTCCAAATTATGACCTTCAAGTCACAATCTCGATCGTCACTGGATACGAAATTAAGATAAGTTCTTTTATTACTACAATGGAACAATGTGTCATATTCTAATGACCTATCATCATATTTTGCAACGCTTAGACTCAGGTCTCTTAGAGTCTTCCAGAACAGACTATACTTTCCTTCACGTTCTAATATCATCTTAAAAGGTAGCATTTCTAGCTACAAGCAACCGTCGCGATACCTCTACTGATCGCTTTGATTAATTCTTCCGACTTAAGTCAGGTGTTACATCAAACTTGGTTCTCTGAACCACGTAACATACTCATCGTAGTCGGACTCAATTTGATATGACCACTCGGGTCGGAATAATAATCATCTTCTTAGTCATTACCGAAACGATGGTAACGACATACTTGAATAAAATGGTATCAATTACTAGCTTCTTGGTAACCTTGTGACTTTCCCTAATCCAAGTGTGAGTCCTGTGCTTCCGGTAGTATAGGCCTCTACTACCATTCACACCTACTCATACTCGTCCCAAGTATTGTCTCGCAGTTCTCCAAGTCATTATCACAAAAACAATTTTAACACATACAAATGTGGCCAAACAATCATATAATTTTCCCTAGACTCTACTAGGACTTCTTCCATGCGTATCTTCAATCATCAATTCTGCTTCAACTCGGTTGGTGATGGAAATGTCAGACGATGGGATAACTTCATGGATAATCTTTCTTTCTGCTAATCGAAAGTGTGCTTCTCCCGTACTAGACGTATTATTTATTAAACTCATTCGAAAGGCATGATATAACTCTTACGATATCTTCCGATAGGTACCATTCAATATCGTAAGCCTTCTCATTTCGTCTATTTACTCAATTCACTACGAGTCTTCTCCATGATGTTCTACACACCAAAGCAGTTGTTTGGTGTATCGAGACGGGAGTATAGATAGAGGAAGTTTTAGACGCGTATTCCTCCTTATTACTTCGAAAAATTACTTGCCAGTTCTAATATCGTAATTAAACGTTTAGAAACCTGAGCACATAAAATTTCCAAATCCGGTTGGCAACAGACCATAGATACGATCAAACAATAGCATAAAGCATCACAAATCATTTAGCACATAAAAGCAATTTAGGCATCATTCCTAAAATAAGCTAGTGCCCGTGTCTATTTAGGTGTACTTCCTAAAATATATTAGACACACTCCTCACGATCATCGCTTAACATTCTAAGTTTAAGTCTAGATATAAATCCTTATTCCTAGTTCGCTTAAACTAATGCTATGATACCAACTGTGACATCCCCATTTTCACGGCCAGAAAATACCGATTTTGTTTATGCTTTATAAAAATCAGAGTACCCTTTTTAATAAAAATGTTGCGGAATTTGTTCCCAGAAAAACATGATCAATACGTTATCAAGGCATTTTCGAAGAAATGTACTTTATTCGTTTTAAAACATTGGGATGTGATCGTCAATACAGAAACATAAGCATATACAGAACTTACATTCATTTTCCCTAGTGATTTATATCTCCTTAATCTCTCAGTGTAATGTAACTTCCTATCGATACCTGTGATTGAAATAAACTGAGTGGGTTAGGTTGGGAAACCTGGTGAGTACATAGGGTTTTCGACCCACAATAATATAATTATTATGTTTAAACATCAAACAATCAACCCAATTACCCATCCCCATTATCTTCCTTACTCTTAAGGGTCTACCCTATGAGTCGTCTATCCTGCATTCGTTCATTTCGAAGTCCCTTACTTCCAGGGTTTATAATACAGGCACTAATTCCATAGCTGCCAATGCACTAAATCCATAGCTGGCAAAGTTTATTCATCAGGTACTAAATACATAGCTACCAGTGTAGGTACTAAGTCCATAGCTACCAACGTTTATCTAACAGGCACTAAGTCCATAGCTACTAGGTACTAAGTCCATAGCTACCAACACCTAACAGGTACTAAGTCCATAGCCACCCGTGTTTACCAAATAGGTACTAAGTCCATAGCTACCAATGTTTGTCCAATAGGCACTAAGTCCATAGTTGCCGATTTTATTCATTAGGCACTAAGTCTATAGCTGCCAATGTTTACTCACATCATCTTTTATCTCTCATTATTCATCTACCCATGTCATACCCAACATATTTGTAGATATAAAATACATATACAGTTTAAATCATTTTAAAACATGTATAAAATCATTCTTCCAGCATAGACAACAAGTATTCAGATAGTATGCACACATAACATGTAATTTATATAAAATACTTCATATCTATGTGTAAGATGAAAGTAACTATGCACTCACCTGATAAGGTGGTCACTCGGTACTCGGACAGCGCTTCGTTAATCTTAAAACAATTTCCCTCGGACAAAACCTAGTATCAATACCACTAGGGTTTAGTCTAACGTTAACCGCGACTAATTAATAGTCTAGCTATTATTATTATTATATAAGCGTTAAACAATGCTCTATATAACTCATAATAATAGCCCAAATAATTATTTTAAGATCCTAATAATGTTACTATATTAAAACATAAGCTACACTAAAGACAGGGTAGGCATAGCTCAGTTACAGCGGGTTTTTCTCAAAACCGGGCTTCGCTGGAGCAGCGTTCCCGAGCCGAAAGGCTCTTTTCTCGGGGCTTCGGGAGCCTCAGGGCTTCCTTTAGGTGCTAGGGGGTTTACCTAGACTTTAGGGGCTTAAGGGGGGCTAGAGAGAAGTTCTAGAGAGAGAAGGAGAAGATGGGAAGGTGTGAGAATGAATGAAACCCGACACCTCTATTTATAGGAGGCTGAAGGAAGATTCACATCGTGAATCTCTTGATATTCACGTCATGAGCCAAGCTGGCTACAGCCAGCCATAGCCTGGTGTTGACACGTGGCTTCGCACACAGGGTGAAAATCAGCCGATTTTCAAAACTTCATAACTTTCGCTTACCAACTCCGTTTTCGACGTTCTTTTTTTCCACGTGTAGGTAAAGAAAAGATCTACAACTTTCATTTAGACTCCGTCGGATAATTCTCGACCGATCTTAAATTTAACAGTACGAGGATATTAGACTGTTAAATGACCGCGAAGAATTCGTAACTCCTTCATACGGACTCCGTTTTCATCTGTCTTTTTACCGTTGAGTTCCTATTAATGATATATTCAACTCTCATTAAGTTTGCGTAAGCCAAAAACCGCTCGAACTAAAATTCGAGTTTCGGGCCGTGCACTACTATGCCAAATCTTAGAAAAATCATAACTTCCACATACGAAGTCAGATTTGGGCGTTCTTTTTTTTTTGTATGTTCTCGGCTTAACGTATACTACAACTTTTGTTTATATCACTAAGGCTAAAAAGTCATTTATCGTAAATTCACTATTTACGTCTCCCGGTGTCGTGCCGGTTTTGCCGAAAAACTTCGACGGGTCATAACTTCTTCGTTATAACTCGGATTTCGGCGTTCTTTATATGTACGGAACCCTTGGGACATATTCTACACCTTGGTTAAGATTATTTATTCTAAATAATCTTTTGTCGAAAAGTCGTTTTCGACCCCTATTATCTCTAAATTGTCTAGCCCGGATATACGGGCATTACAATTATCTCCCCCTTAGGATGATTACGTCCCGAAATCATCAACGAAACAGGGCTCACATGACGACTCCATACGTTATCTCTTCATCCTAAGTAATAACCGTAACTTTGATGTTTCTTCGAACGAGTATCTAACTCTTAGACTCCTTGACTACAGGCGGTGCTCGATCTTACACTTGCTCCCTATCTCACGTTAGACTCCAAATTATGACCTTCAAGTCACAATCTCGATCGTCACTGGATACGAAATTAAGATAAGTTCTTTTATTACTACAATGGAACAATGTGTCATATTCTAATGACCTATCATCATATTTTGCAACGCTTAGACTCAGGTCTCTTAGAGTCTTCCAGAACAGACTATACTTTCCTTCATGTTCTAATCTCATCTTAAAAGGTAGCATTTCTAGCTACAAGCAACCGTCGCGATACCTCTACTGATCGCTTTGATTAATTCATCCGGCTTAAGTCAGGTGTTACATCAAACTTGGTTCTCTGAACCACGTAACATACTCATCGTAGTCGGACTCAATTCGATATGACCACTCGGGTCGGAATAATAATCATCTTCTTAGTCATTACCGAAACGATGGTAACGACATACTTGAATAAAATGGTATCAATTACTAGCTTCTTGGTAACCTTGTGACTTTCCCTAATCCAAGTGCGAGTCCTGTGCTTCCGGTAGTATAGGCCTCTACTACCATTCACACCGACTCATACTCGTCCCAAGTATTGTCTCGCAGTTCTCCAAGTCATTATCACAAAAACAATTTTAACACATACAAATGTGGCCAAACAATCATATAATTTTCCCTAGACTCTACTAGGACTTCGTCCATGCGTATCTTCAATCATCAATTCTGCTTCAACTCGGTTGGTGATGGAAATGTCAGACGATGGGATAACTTCATGGATAATCTTTCTTTCTGCTAATCGAAAGTGTGCTTCTCCCGTACTAGACGTATTATTTATCAAACTCATTATAAAGGCATGATATCACTCTTACGATATCTTCTGATAGGTACCATTCAATATCGTAAGCCTTCTCATTTCGTCCATTTACTCAATTCACTACGAGTCTTCGCCATGATGTTCTACACACCAAAGCAGTTGTTTGGTGTATCGAGACGAGAGTATAGATAGAGGAAGTTTTAGACGCGTATTCCTCCTTATTACTTCGAAAAATTACATGCCAGTTCTAATATCGTAATTAAACGTTTAGAAACCTGAGCACATAAAATTTCCAAATCCAGTTGGCAACAGACCATAGATCCGATCAAACAATAGCATAAAGCATCACAAATCATTTAGCACATAAAAGCAATTTAGGCATCATTCCTAAAATAAGCTAGTGCCCGTGTCTATTTAGGTGTACTTCCTAAAATATATTAGACACACTCCTGACGATCATCGCTTAGCATTCTAAGTTTAAGTCTAGAAATAAATCCTTATTCCTAGTTCGCTTAAACTAATGCTCTGATACCAACTGTGACATCACCATTTTCACGGCGAGAAAAGACTGATTTTGTTTATGCTTTATAAAAATCAGAGTACCCTTTTTAATAAAAATGTTGCGGAATTTGTTCCCAGAAAAACATGATAAATACGTTATCAAGGCATTTTCGAAGAAATGTACTTTATTCGTTTTAAAACATTGGGATGTCATCGTCAATCCAGAAACATAAGCATAAACAGAACTTACGTTCATTTTCACTAGTGATTTATATCTCCTTAATCTCTCAGTGTAATGTAACTTCCTATCAACACCTGTGATTCAAATAAACTGAGTGGGTCAGGTTGGGAAACCGGGTGAGTACATAGGGTTTTCAACCCACAATAATATAATTATTATGTTTAAACATCAAACAATCAACCCAATTACCCATCCCCATTATCTTCCTTACTCTTAAGGGTCTACCCTAAGAGTCATCTATCCTGCATTCGTTCATTTCGAAGTCCGTTACTTCCAGGGTTTATAATACAGGCACTAATTCCATAGCTGCCAATGCACTAAATCCATAGCTGCTAAAGTTCATTCATCAGGTACTAAATCCATAGCTACCAGTGTAGGTACTAAGTCCATACCTACCAACATTTATCTAATAGGAACTAAGTCCATAGCTACCAGGTACTAAGTCCATAGCTACCAACACCTAACAGGTACTAAGTCCATAGCCACCCGTGTTTACCTAATAGGTACTAAGTCCATAGCTACCAGTGTTTGTCCTATAGGCACTAAGTCCATAACTGCCGATGTTATTTATTAGGCACTAAGTCTATAGCTGCCAATGTTTACTGACATCATCTTTTATCTCTCATTATTCATCTACCCATGTCATACCCAACATATTTGTAGATATAAAATACATATACAGTTTAAATCATTTTAAAACATGTATAAAATCATTCTTCCAGCATAGAGAACAAGTATTCAGATAGTATGCACACATAACATGTAATTTATATAAAATACTTCATATCTATGTGTAAGATGAAAGTAACTATGCACTCACCTGATAAGGTGGTCACTCGGTACTCGGACAGCGCTTCGTTAATCTTAAAACAATTTCCCTCGGACAAAACCTAGTATCAATACCACTAGGGTTTAGTCTAACGTTAACCGCGACTAATTAATAGTCTAGCTATTATTATTATTATATAAGCGTTAAACAACACTCTATGTAACTCATAATAATATCCCAAATAATTATTTTAAGATCCTAATAATGTTACTATATTAAAACATAAGCTATACTAAAGATAGGGTAGGCATAGCTCACTTACAGCGGGTTTTTCTCAAAACCGGGCTTCGCTGGAGCAGTGTTCCCGAGCCGAAAGGCTCTTTTCTCGGGGCTTCGGGAGCCTCGGGGCTTCCTTCGGGTCATAGGGGGTTTACCTAGACTTTAGGGGGCTTAAGGGGGGCTAGAGAGAAGTTAAAGAGAGAGAAGGAGAAGATGGGAAGGTGTGAGAATGAATGGAACCCGACACCTCTATTTATAGGAGGCTGAAGGAAGATTCACGTCGTGAATCTCTGGATAGTCACGTCTGGTGCGAGGAGATTAGCCTGGTTGTTTGTACTTTGATTTAAAAGTTTGATTACTATGATGCATGTGTTGTGATACTACAATCGAAGTCCTCCACCCCCAGACGTTTCCGCCGTCTGGTTTGGGGGTGTGACAGAAGACCCCGACTCGATGAGTAGGCGCTGTAAAGGAAAACCCTAATTTTTAGGGTTTTCACCCTATTTAAAGAACATAATCCGCCTCTTGTGGCCTCCATTACCACTTCTTTAGCCAGAGAAAACCCTAGTTGAACATTGCACCTTCTTGAGTGAGAGAGAAAGAGAGAGAGAGAGAGAGAGAGAGAGAGAGAGAGAGAGAGAGATTTTGTGAGTAATTTTGGTGAGGTTGTGAAGGATTTTGAAGCTTGAAGAAGAAGGAGCAAGGAGAGAAGCAGTAGATCTGACATCTACTCTGTATTGGCAACCATCTTGAGGTATAAAGTCATTACCTTGATCTTTATTTTCTTAGATCCCTTTTCTTTGAAGTAAATGGACACTTTTGGTGCAAGATGGGGTCATACTCGGATTTGGACTTATCACAAGGGTATGGTTCCAGATCTGGACCTCTCTAGGTCCCCAATGAAATAAAGTTGCTCACTTTATCGAACTTAGGCCCTTTCCATGCACTGAAAACGGGTAAGTCCCTTTTTCAGTCCCTTTTTCATCCCTTTTTCATCACTGAAGGAACGCGTCGAGTCCCATAGTTGACTCGACGAGTCGGGTAGGGTTTACCCGTTTTCCAGATTCTGAATGAGTGAAGTGAAGGATTGGAGTGTTGGCCAGCATGAACTTTTGGTCTTCTGGACATTTGATGAACTCGACGAGTCACTTAGGTGACTCGGCGAGTTGACTCGGGATTCAGTAGAATGGACTCGGGAGGAACTCGACGAGTTACATACGTAACTCGGCTAGTTGACGAGTTATTCAGTTAACTCGACGAGTTCCTGGATGCACTCGACGTGTTGAGGTCAACATGGACTATTGACATTGACTGTTGACCTTGACTTTGACCATGGTTGACCAGGGTTGACTTTGAGGGTATTTATGGTATTTCGGGATTATGACAAGTTAATCACATGATGATTATAGCCAATTAAGTTGTAGAAGTACGTGGGATTTATCTGATCTTAGCTTGTCAGTTCAGCATTTGAGAGGTGAGTCTTCTCACCATACTAATGGGTCTAAGGCACCAAGGTCGTTCCATTTTATGATATGTGGATTGTCGAGTGATTATGCGTTATGTTAGTATGACATTTGCATTGAAGACCCTGGGGGCTTCCAGTGGTGGTAGACATAGACCACGTTGGGGTTCCCGTGGCATTTGGTATAAGACCTTGGAGGGTTTCCATGGCATCCTAGTATAATTGCATGTTTAGTTTGTATGATATTTGCTTGGTAGTGAAGACCATGTGGGGGTTCCCATGGCAGTAGAGAAGATCATGTGGGGGTTCCCATGGTAGGAAGACCATGTGGGGGTTCCCATGGAAGGTAGTTAGGACCACGTGGGGGTTCCAGTAGCACTAGGTGTAAGACCCTGGAGGGTTTCCAAGGCTTCCTTATATGTTGTATGCATGGCTTATGTGATATATGTAGCTTTTTAGCTAATATGATATGTGTTATGTGGATTGTGTGTTGGGTATGCTCTGGGGTACTCACTAAGCATTAGCTTACAGTTTGTGGATTTGTTTCAGGTACATCTGAGCCCAATGGCAAGGGCAAGGCTTGATGGCACGGCGTGCACTGTCTCTCAGGCGTTTTTATGGGACACTCTGATGATTTGAAATAAAATTGTATTTGATATGAATTTTGAAAACAATTGTATTTGGGATTTCATGGTTTGTGGAAATTCTTTTGGTTAAACAAAAATGAAAATTTTCTTTTTAAAATTGGGTCGTTACAAGTTGGTATCACAGCCTTGGTTTGAGGGATTCAGGCACACTCTCGAGTGTGTCGGGACTCAAACTAAGGAAATGGTAAAATTGTTTTCAAAAATAAAATAAAAGTCAAAACTTATAAAGAATAGAAAATAGGAGAGTGCAACGCGCGTAATCGGCCGAGCCAAGTAAGTAGTTCCCCAATATGTTAGCCATGTTATATAGATATTTGAGCTATGATAATCGTATGGATCTTGCTACGTGTATGCTTTTAAAATTGTATACGGTTTGGAGCTTATAGCCTTAGAATGATTTATTTGGCCTTATTTCCTGTTCCTTGTCTGGTTGTGGTCCTAGGGTAGAATCTCTTATTCGAAAGTCTATTTGATCCTTTTATGTGTATAATTTGCATGCATAAATGCAACCTGTTATGATTGGTCTTATTGATGTGGGTAGAGCAAATCTTAGGATAGACTAGGATTTGAGATATGCAGTAGTATGTGGGATATGATTTATTTTGGGATGAATTAGAGTTGTCAGGTAGAGCCTTGGGGAAGGTACAGGTAGGTGTGGAAGGTAGTATTGGGCCCGTACTACTGAAAGCACAAGACCTGTACCTGAACCAATGTTAGATCTGAAAGCTCTGAGGAGGACCGGTGTAGGAAGATCCCCTATATGGATATCTTGATCATTATGATTTATGACATTTCAGTTCAGCATGGTGGTGACACGATTGGGAGCAGGGGGGGTTAGGATCGGGATCTGGATCGGGATCGGGCAGCGGTACCGAGCCCGTTGATGAGAGGTTGCGCGAGCTGATTGCAGTCTAGGTGACGAAGGGAATCCTTGATGCTACCCCAATGATATTTGCGACGGTCAAGGAGGGTATGATGAAGATTATGGAGGAGAGGCTCAGGCCATTCAGAGTCGAGATTGATGCGGGCCAGGTCGGGGCCCGAACTCCCTTGTTCTGGGAGTTCAAGGAGTGCGGGGCGACAGAGTTTTTCAGTGTCAGGGACGCAATTGTTAGCGGACGCTGGGTGGCGGATATAGAGAACGCCTAACGCACGAGTTCTTTCCCTGATGCGGCAAAGGTGGGTTTTTTGCTTCATGTATGTTGAAAGACAAAGGAGGACGAGGTATCATTCCATGCCGAGGGATGATATCCGGGAGTTTGTGAGCTTCACATGGTGCAAAACCCTGAATGAGATGGTGGAGAAGGCCCGTGAGTGGGAGATGGAGTTGGACTTCCGTACCAAGCGGAAGCCTGAGCAGGCACATACAACAGTAGGTCGGGCTAAAAAGCCTAAGACCTCGAATTCATCTAGTAGGGGCCAGCAGGGCCGTGGCCGGTGTGCCAAGTGTGGGAGATCTCATGGTGGAGTTTTCCGGGGGACGGGCCCGGTATGTTACACGTGTGGTCAGTAGGGCCACGTGAGCAGGGATTGCCCAAAGAAGGGATTGATTTGTGTCCACTGCAACCAGACTGGCCATAAAAAGGCCAATTGTCCGAGTTTGCAGGGAGGGGGAGGAGCAATGGCGGCACCTGCGCCCACCACACTGAGGATTACTGATGGCCGCCCTATTAAGGCGGATGCTCCAGTGGTGAACAGTCGCGCATTTCAGTTGACTAGAGAGGGGGCTCGGGCAGCGCCAGACGTTGTGGCTGGTATGTGTTTATTCTTTCCTGCTCTAGATTTATTTCATTGCTTATGTGTATAATGTGCTTATGTATAGGGACCTTTTTGGTCAATGGTATATCGGCTCACGTTTTATTCGATTCGGGAGCTACCCGGTCGTTTGTGTCTCTTGCATTGAGCAAGAAGTTTCAGGATGCGCCGGGAACTTTGGATTCCCCGCTCGAGGTGGAGATTACGGATGAACGCACTGTAAGTGCTGCGAGGGTGTATCGGGACTGTTTCCCGAATGTGCTTGGGGAGAGGTTTCGTGTTGATCTAGTCCCGATACCGTTGCGAGGCATGAAAGTGATTGTCGGGATGGACTGGTTCGGGGCCAATGGGGCCATGATCGATTGCGAGCGCCAGTTGGTGAGGGTTCGAACCCCAAGTGGGGGAGAACTGGTTATTCATGGACAGAGGGCCTCGCAGGGGCCAACCGTCTGTTCAACTGTGAGAGCTAGGAGATTTTTGTAGCAAGGTTGTACGGGATTTCTGGGATATATCTCGGATACGAGAGTTGAGACCATGGACGATGTGGTTAGTGTGCCCGTTGTACAGGAGTTTCGGGATGTCTTTCCCGAGGAGTTACCGGGAGTGCCTCCGGAGAGGCAAGTGGAGTTTCACATTAATTTGGTACCGGGTGCCGCTACGATAGCAAAGGCACCGTACCAGCTAGCATCGTCCGAGATGCAGGAGCTATCTACGCAACTTCAGGTCCTGCTAAACTAAGGGTTTATCCGTCCGAGCAGTTCCCCTTGGGGAGCTCCGATCCTGTTCGTGAAAAAGAAGGATGGATATTACAGGATGTGCATTGATTATCGAGACCTGAACAAGCTAACAGTGAAAAACCGTTATCCGTTTCCAATGATCGATCATTTGTTCGATCAACTACAGGGTGCGTCTTGGTTTTCCAAGATTGATCTTCGGTCAGGGTATAATCAGATGAGGATTCGGGAGGAGGATATGTCGAAGACAGCATTCAGGACTCGCTGTAGGCACTATGAGTTTGTGGTGATGCCATTTAGGATCACCAATGCCCCAGCAGCGTTCATGGATCTCATGACCAGAGTGTGCAGACCAATGCTGGATCGGTCGGTGATCATTTTTATTGATAATATTCTGGTCTATTCTAAGACCATGGAGGAGCACAAGCAGCATCTGAGGGAGGTGTTGGAGACACTGAGGGCAGAGAGGCTTTATGCCAAGTTCTCCAATTGTGATTTCTGGCTGCGAGAAGTATAGTTTTTAGGGAATATCATCAACCAAGAGGGCATTTCGGTTGATCTAGCCAAGGTTGAGTCAGTGATGCGGTGGGAAGTACCAAAGAAAGCATCTGAGATCCGTAGCTTCTTGGGATTAGCGGGCTATTATCAGAGATTTCTCCAGGATTTCTCCAAGATTGTTGTGCCTTTCACCTGCTTGACCAAGAAGAATGTGAAATTTCGATGGGGCACGGATCAACAGTTGGCTTTTGAGACCCTGAGACAGAGGTTATGTGAGGCTCCGATTCTTGTACTACCTGAGGGATTGGATAACTTGGTAGTGTATTGTGATGCATCGATCTCAGGGTTAGGCGCGACACTGAGGCAGAGAGGGCATGCGATTGCTTGTGCATCGATGCATATGAAGCCTCACGAGGCGAATTACCCCACCCACGACCTGGAATTAGGGGCAGTGGTGTTTGCCCTCAAGATTTGGAGGAATTATTTGTATGTATAACAGTGCACTATATTTACTCATCACAAGAGTTTGAAGTATTTGATGGATCAGCAAAACCTCAACATGCGGCATAGGAAGTGGTTGGACGTGCTGAAGGACTATGATTGTGAGATATTATACCATCCAGGGAAGGCCAACGTGGTGGCCGACGCTTTGAGACGCGAGACGGCGGGTTCCCCGATTGAGAATGTTTGTTTGAGGATGACGGTGATCTCTCCATTTTTGGATATGATAAAGGTGGCTCAGGTCGAGGGTGCGAAGAAAGAGAGTTGGAATATAGAGCGAATTCGGGGGTCAGGATCCCTTGTTTGTTCGGGATAGCCTAGGTCTTCTGACATAGTGTGGCTGAGTCTGGGTACCGACGACTGGAGTTGTGAGACAGAAGATATTGAAAGAGGCACACAGGTCCGAGTTCTCAATACATCCGGGGGCTACGAAAATGTATAGAGATCTGAGACTGAGCTACTGGTGGCCTTGCATGAAGCGGGAGATCTCCTAGTTTGTGGAGTGGTGCTTGACTTGCAGGAAGGTCAAGTCCGAGCATCAGCGACCTCTTAGCAAGGTTCAGTCGCTACCCATTCCCATGTGGAAGTGGGAAGAGATCACTATGGATTTCATCACGAAGTTACTGAGGACAGCGAGGGGTGTGGACGCCATATGGGTGATCGTGGACAGACTGACAAAGAGTGCCCATTTTATTACGATCTCTAAGAGTATATCCGTTGAGAAGTTGGTGGATATTTATGTGCGAGAGGTGGTGGCTAGACACGGGGTGCCAGTGTCAGTAGTCTCTGACAGAGATGTTCGATTTACATCTAGATTCTGGAAGAAGTTCCACGAGGAACTACGCACTCAGTTGCATTTTAGCACGGGTAGCACCCCAGACAGATGGCCATAGTGAGAGGACGATCCAGACACTTGAGGATATGCTTCGGGCATGTGTGTTGGATTTTGGAGGGAGTTAGGATACATCCCTCCCGCTAGCAGGGTTCTCATACAATAACAGTTATCATGCTAGTATTGACCGACCACCGTTTGAGATATTGTTGTTGGGTTTTGAGCATTCTAACACTCCTATGGTGTACATGCAACCCTATAAACCTTGGATCTATGTTTTCTCTATTATACATGCAAATATTAACTATTCCAAGGTTTCATCCGAACTAGCATATTATGAAGCACCTATACTACAAAGTTCTAGTTAGATGACATACCTTTTGATGTAGCTTGATGTCTTCAAGCTTTAAGAGCTTAGCCCCATTAGTGTGGAAGCCTCAAATGGAATCACAAATCACCAAAACACCTTGGAAGAACTTGAGAGAATATGTATGCACACTAAAATCGGCTCACTCTTTTTTTCACACACTTGTGCCAATTTTGTGAGCCAAGGACCGCTTTATATATTATGGAGGATTAGGGTTACATCCATGTAAACCCTAATACCCATGACCTTTCATTTACATAGGATCCATGGGTTAAAAGCTCCATGGACCATCCATGAAAGCTTAGCCCAACCTAAATGAACTTGGCCCATTCCATATATATAAGAGTCCATATTTAATTAGTTCTTTTTGATCACTTAATTAATTCTAAATTAATTCTTGATCAATACTAATTAAATAATATGATTCCATATTAATATATTAGAAGTTATAATATATTAATATAAATCATAAATATACTATTCTCAAAAGACTATCCATATAAATTATGTCGGTGAAGTGCAACCCAAATGGACCATGTCGGGTCGGGTCAAGTACATACCAAATATAGTTATGGACTTAGACATTAATACAACAGTCTCCCACTTGGATAAGTCTAAAACTATTATTGAGTATGACTTCTAACCCTGACTAGCAATCGTAGCTCTCAAAAGCTTCTGTTGAACTCTGACCTTGTCAATGACTTGTCCATTAGATAAGGGATCATATATTCCTCCATTCTAGATATCATATGGACTGAGACATGGATTATAATCATCTCTCTGTCCATTTGTTGTTTCCCGATTTTCGATTTATGATGACTGACTGATTGAACAAATCAAATCAGTCCTGGCTTGGCCAAGCACTCACATGTGTCATCGCTAAATCATCGAGGGGCCCACAGATATCGCTTTTATCCCGAAGGTAAAAGGAATGGATAAACTTCGACTCATATGGCTTGTTCTACTACTTGTTGAATCATACACAAAGGCACGTTTTATAACATCGAGTTACCAAATGCGTTTTTGTGCAATAATGTATAACCAAATCATAGTAACAACTCATATCTCTAGGTTTGAAGAATATAAGATATTATCGTCTCATGATCACTCGTGATAAAATCCATGAAGTGATTCAAATGAGCGCGGGTTGAATCCAATACTCAGAACTTATGAGCACTCATGAGTGTGTAACACCACTTTGTCCACCAACTTGGACCTCTACAAACCAACCCATGACAGTCTTGATTCATATCTACTTCCAACATATGACCGACTGTGGATGGTTTGAATAACTTAATCATTCAGGAAGAGCGACTTAGTTATTCTGGAAGTCAACTATGTAAAGTGAAACACAAGAATAAATGAATCAAATATGGTATCAAACCCTATGAATATAAATAAACACTTTTATTTATCACCATACTGATTACTCATTATTCAATGTTTCGGTTTTATCAACTTTATACTTGAATTAAAAACACTAGTTGTCCAATGCTCCAAGCATGTACACTATGTTTTTCTTAAACAATAGCTTTGCCATACACCAAGTACGCACTCTATGTTTGTCTATGATCCTTACTTTGTGAAATAAACCAATTGAACATAATTTCAATGATTCTAATTTCACACTCCCAAATCCTTATCGAAAAATGTGAGAATTTCAAATTCCTATCATTTATCGAAATTTGTTTAGATTTTAAACTTATATGCACTGACCCTCCTGTAATGAATATGTACAAAGTCACAAAGACTTGTCAACAGTCATTATAAGGTATTCCAATGGAGATCAACTCCATGGAAACTAACTCTCATATTCAAAGTACATTGCTTTGGACATGCTGCTTGCATTAAGTTTTCTAATCTTACACAGATAACTTCCACCTATGGAGAAAACTCCATATTCTCATTTTGACTATCACTTCTGAATAAGAGATGCCTCTTTTCAGAATATGTCAATATGGTTCTTCCAAAATTAGCACTATACTTCCAACTGTCCCTGAGCAACCAATCTTTGGTAAAGCTCAGATTGTCCTCGACAATTGCTTAATCGTTTTAGTCATATCCAATTCTAGACCTTTTCCCTTCTTAATGCCTCTGGGCATTTGGAAAAATTTAGAAATGACAAATATTATAGCACGTGCAATCGATCCTGTACCCAAAGCAAATGGTACACGATTCATGATGTCTCACATAAAGACATGATTCTAGACCAGTCTTTTGCTACAATATTTTTATTTGCCATGTTTTCAAAATTTGACTATGAAGAGGGATGTTGTAATCATAATCGAATTTTGAGAACGCAATATATAGAATTTCCTTAAGTTGAACCAATCCAACATGAAATTTATATATATATATATATATATATATATATATATATATATATATATATATATATATATATATATATATATATATATATATTCTTGACTAAGGATGATTAAGGTCTCAATCTAAGCCTTTAGAACTGAAATGAAGTATATCCTCTCCCTTAATTATAGCAAAACAACTTTTTCAATCCCTGCAGCCTCACGAATTGAAACTTTTGTTTTCTATAATTAACATTGCTAACTTGCAACACTAACAATAATTATCATGCTCCCACTAACATGATGATTATTAGCATAACACTTATGCTCCCACTAGCTTTGACATGTACTCAGAAATCAGCTGGACTTCTAGAAATCAATACTTTATTAACTTTCTTACCAAAGTTCAGATTTCTGATACGAGTTACTTTGATAAAAATTTATCAAAATCATACACCTTTCCTTAGATAGCATGCATGTGTGTCTAAACAATTTCAGAACAATGAAAAGGGATGCCGTAATCATAGTCTCAATTGTTTAGACCTTTTGCCATCTGCTTCAAATCTACTTGGTGGAAGTGTTTCCTCACCATCATTTTCATGAATCGGAGAGAAACCTTATGACCCTTAGATTTGTTGGGTTATGAGCATTCTAACACTCCTAAGTGTACATGCAACCCTAAATACCTTGGATCTATGTTTTCTCTATTATACATACAATTATGAACATCCAAGGTATTATCCTAATCTAGCATACAAAATAATAAATATAACAAGATAGAATACATACCTCTTTGATGTAGAATGTCTTCATGAAGCTTGAGTGCCTAGTGCCCCAAGTGTGACACCTCAAATGGTTCACACAACACCAAATACACTTGGAATAACCTGAGAGAAACTTGAACACTCCTTGAAATCGTCTAGCCCTCACACTCACACATTAGTGCACAATTTCTTGAGCCATGGGATTCTTTTATATGGTGGCTATTAGGGTTACACCATGTAACTCATAACTTTACCCATTCCTTATGCTCCATGGATTTTAACCTCCATGGAGTATCCATGGGTCACCCCATGGACTTAGTCCAACATAAGGAATCTTGGATCACAAGCCCACATATATAAGAATGAATGATTTACACAATCAACCCATATATTTAATTAGTCTCCTTTTGATCACTTAATTAATTCCAAATTAATTCTTGATCAATACTAATTAAATAACCTTATTAATATATTAGAACTTATAATATATTAACCAACCTTAAGTGTTATTTCTCTAATTATAGTATATCCAAATGCATGATGCCATGCAACCCAAATGGACCATGCCGGGTCGGGTCAAGTCTTACCAATTATAGTTATGGACTTAGACATTAATCCAACAAGATTTTATGGTGTATGTGTTCTTATCCGTGTGAATCGTCAAAACCATAGTCACAAGACAAGGTTAATGACAAATCCAAACTCATATGGACTGAACTTATGCAATCTTAACTTCTTGCCACCTGGCAGTACAAGGCCTGCCATTGCTTCCAAGTTGTTATGCAACCATTTGAGAACTTTCAGAACTCCTATGCAAAGCCAACTTTAACTAGAATGGGCACAGAATATGTCAACACGATAGGTTATAAACCTCAAGTCGTGTGCTAGTGAAGAACCTCATGTTTTATTCTTGATTAGTTCTTGAAATTCTTTTTAAGATCTTTAAGACTCCCACTATCCTCTTGACATAGAAGACTATCTTGCCAAATATTCAAGAGATAGTGCGGATTCTTTATCAAGACAAACACTTCACACAATTGGCCTTAGTTGGTCTTTGTTTTATCCAAAACATCACTACTTACCAATTTCAAATGTACAAGAGTAGGACATTTTTACTCTTACATTTGACAAGTGTTTTAAACCTTTCTTTAAGATATGTCACTCAAGTTACAATCTTGGAGTATGACTCTAAGAATTGTTTTGGAACGAAGTATGACTCATCTTCCTGATCTAACCATTTCAACAATTCATGACTCCTCTTCTTAGTCATAATAATGCACTAAGATGACCTTTAGAGGACTAATTGTGATATGATTTCTAAATCATTAACATGATCACAAACATGATACTAAAGTACTCTCCCATCTTTTCAGATTTGAGAAACTTTTATCTTTCTGGCTAATTTGATTCTTCCCATTCGTTCTGCCATACATTGTGACTTTTCCAATGTTTCAGAATTATACTTAAACTTGTAACTATAACCATATTTACTAAACTTTAGTAAATCAAATAGTCTTAACTAGCTTTGTGGTGGACATGACCAGTGCACAAGAATGTGTACTCGATCCCTTTAGTCCTTCACTTGACTCACACATCCATGTGAACAAGTAATTAGTCTTGATTTTCCAATGCTTGAAAGTTCTCATTCATCATACTATTCAACTTGCATGATTCCAAGTTTTGGTCCAATTGAAACTTGGGTGATGAGGAACTTTCTTGATTTGGTAAATTTAGACACTACCACAAATGAAAGAATCAAATCCATTTTCCAATATTGGTGTCAGTGGAATCATATAAGCAACAATTTTACACAAATACCATTGTAAGGATACTTCAAATAAATAAAATTAAACAATTTTCTTTTACTTTAAAACTTTGCGGAAAAAACTTATCCTTACAATCCACATGGAAAATTGTTGTTATCTATTCCTTAGCAATATATCATAACTTCTTAAGCAACTGCTCAAAATTCTGATGCGATCGAAATCCACCTTCGCGATCAGAATCAGCATATACTTCCTTTAAGATTTCTCTCTATTCTTTGATTCTTAAAACATCAACATGTGACCCAGTCACATCATGTAATGAGGATCTCAGAATAGAACTTAACAGAGTTAGATAATGGGCTCTACCTGATGTAGAGTCAAACTTATTGACTTTAACATCCTTAGGTAAATTTGGCAGCTTTGCAATCAACGCCCCTTCCTTTGGCAAAATAAACATATGGACCCTTTGGTAATGGGACTATCTCAGACTTAGACTTTCTCTTTACCATTTGGTCAACCGGGTTGACTATGGTCAATCCCTTTCCATTGGGAAGAGAATGCTTTTTCTGGATTTCCAGTGTCACCATTGTCACTGTACATAAAGTTTTTGGGAAGTTGATATTCTAATCAAATTTGCTTTACTATCGTACCAAATCATTGCTGATTCAGCAGCACCAAGCAAATAGATATGATCATTAAGGTTCATGTCATAGTCTGTTTCATAGTAGTCCCAAAGGAACTCACTATGTGACTTAGAAAGTGATTGAACATCCAAATTTTTCAAGACTTTGACACCCAACTCTCCCGGCTTGTCAATATGTGACTTCATCTCTAAGATGTGATCACACATAGACCTTGCTTGCCATTAGGGCTTGAGTGACCTTGAGCTTGTGGGTTAGGGAGAATAATTGGAGGAGGTGGAGGAAGAGAAGTATGACTTCCATGAGCCAAACTCGGGAAGTCATATTCATTAGGAAAGCTTGGTTTGGGAAGATCATTGTTGTCTAAACCAGACATCAACAATGGGAGAAATTCACGTAAAGTTAACTTAAGTCCTTAATATAACACCCAATATGATATATTAAGGTTAGGACCCAACAAACTATTTTATAACTTGGAAGAGGGATGCCGTAATCCAAGCTATAAAATATTTGAAGGTAGGTGAATGACGATTCACCAATTTCCACCAAGATAAACGAAATGTATTATTAGGTTTTAATTGGTTTTGAAACTCCTAGATTCTTTTGAGATTCATTGAACTTCTCAATGACATGTTTCAATCTCGAGTCTGCCCTTCAGGTTTTGTGACTGGGATGTCGAGGATCACAAAACAATGTGTGAAGTAACCATGCAAATATACTTGGTACCCTTAATATTTACCCCTCAATCGATGTGCCGGTTAACCACACACGCTCCAACGATACTATGATAAACATTAAGTTACCCTTTGCCTACCTTGTTAAGTCCAGGTTAGTGTGCTGGTTAACCACACACGCTCCACTAACAGCTTAAACAAAGTGCAAAGTGTAATTTCATGGATTAGCACCTTATTCACATTTTCCTAAGTAACTAAGATTGGGAATTTATAAAAGGTTTAGTTACTTAGTATTTATCATTAATACTTTTGATGAAGGGAGAATTATAGTCCTTGTCCTACCTGTTCGGCTAACGACCCTCCACCAGTCAAGGAAGCGGTGGGTGAGAGTGGACACCCATTAAACTGCCATTTTATAGGCAGTAACCTTATACCCCCCTTATAGACCGGCTTCGTGAATGAGGCCTACTAATGGTAAGACGACTTTCTCTTATACATATAATATATTATACTTTTAATATTATAATAGTATAAGGGTGTATTTTAGACATTTAAAATACTTGGTGGTTTAATCTATTAATTAAACTATACTCTTAATTTAATTAAATTTAAACCATGTCATTATGGAATTGTTAATTCTCTTTTAATTAAACACTTTAATTATCTATTAATAAAGTCCATAAGAGTTAATTGAATTATTCAATAAAAACATCATAATTCCAATTATTAAATTCAAAATTAAAACCATTTAATTAATTGTTTAAGTTATGAACCCAAGAGTTTTAGAATTCAATTCTTTTTTTTTATCATAAAAAAACTTTTTCCAAATTCCAAAACTTGAGGGCAAGTTTTGTAACTCTTGAAAACTGTTGGATTCCATAACTTATGGAGTTAAATACTTGTTTTATGATGAAACTTTTCATGTTCCATAACTTAAGAACAAGTTATGGAATTCTTTAAAACATTAAGACTAAGTTTTGTAACTCCATAAAAAACTTTGAATCAATTTTTTTTAAAACCTTTTCATATCCATAACATATGGAGGTTTTAAAAAACTGTTTAGATCAAACTTTTAAACTAATAAAATAATCATATCATTTTATCTTTTACTAAATTTGACCTAATTCAACTCATATAGCAAATGATTCAAATTTTACAAATAATTAGTTTTTCATAAAAACAAGTAATTATCTTAAAATTTGACAAACGTCATGTTTTTTTCCTTTTTTTTTCCAACTTTGAAAATAAAACATTTGCATCAATATGACAGAAAACAACTCATGGCTCTGATACAACTGTTGGGTTTTGAGCATTCTAACACTCCTATGGTGTACATGCAACCCTATAAACCTTGGATCTATGTTTTCTCTATTGTACATGCAAATATTAACTATTCCAAGGTTTCATCCTAACTAGCATATTATGAAGCACCAATACTACAAAGTTCTAGTTAGATGACATACCTTTTGATGTAGCTTGATGTCTTCAAGCTTTAAGAGCTTAGCCCCAATAGTGTGGAAGCCTCAAATGGAATCACAAATCACCAAAACACCTTGGAAGAACTTGAGAGAATATGTATGCACACTAAAATCGGCCCACTCTTATTTTCACACACTTGTGCCAATTTTGTGAGCCAATGACCCCTTTATATATTATGGAGGATTAGGGTTACATCCATGTAAACCCTAATACCCATGACCTTTCATTTACATAGGATCCATGGGTTAAAAGCTCCATGGACCATCCATGAAAGCTTAGCCCAACCTAAATGAACTTGGCCCATTCCATATATATAAGAGTCCATATTTAATTAGTTCTTTTTGATCACTTAATTAATTCTAAATTAATTCTTGATCAATACTAATTAAATAATATGATTCCATATTAATATATTAGAACTTATAATATATTAATATAAATCATAAATATACTATTCTCAAAAGACTATCCATATAAATTATTCCGGTGAAGTGCAACCCAAATGGACCATGCCGGGTCGGGTCAAGTAGATACCAAATATAGTTATGGACTTAGACATTAATCCAACAATTGTATGGTCGGAGGTGTAGGACCCCTGTCTGTAGGGCGAGGTAGGGCACCATGTCATGGGGAGCACCAAGGTGGTGCTCAAGACGACCGAATTTATTCAGCAAGTGCATGACAGGCTACAAGTCGCGCAGAGCCGTCAGAAAAGTTATGCTGACCAGCGGCGATCGGAACTGGAGATCCAGGTGGGGGACTTTTTGTTACTATATGTGTTGCCATGGAAGGGAGTCATCAGGTTTCGGAAGAGGGGCAAGATACGGCCCCGATATGTTGGACCGTTCAGGATTACGGCCCGGGTGGGCAAGGTGGCCTATCGCTTGGATCTTCCGGATGAGCTTAGTCAGATTCACAACACCTTCCATGTGTCACAGCTTCGAAAGTGTGTCACCAACGAGGCCACAATTGTTTCTTTGGAAGACATTCAGGTGGACGAGAGCCTGAACTACATTGAGAGGCCTGTTGCAATTTTAGACAGGAAGACCAAGGTCCTTCGGAACAAGGAAGTGAAGTTAGTAAAGGTGCAATGGCAGCACCGAAGGGGCTTCGAATGGACATGGCAGCCGGAGGACGAGATGCGAGACCACTACCCGGACTTATTTGGGTCAGCAGACTTCGAGGATGAAGTTTAGTTCAAGTGGGGGAGATTTGTAACACCTGTTCTACGTATTATTTAATATATCTATTTATAGGGTTTTGTGCATGGAATCGGCGAGTTGGGGAGCTCCAACTCGTCGAGTAGAGATCGTTATGAGGATGCGGGTTTCGAATCCTACTCGACAAGTCGGAAGGCCCCAACTCGACGAGTAGGCGTTGTAAAGGAAAACCCGAATTTTAGGATTTGCACCTATTTAAAGAACATAATCGGCCTCTTATGGCCTCCCTTACCACTTCTTTAGCTAGAGAAAACCCTAGTTGAACCTTGCACCTTCTTGAGTGAGAGAGAGAGAGAGCTTTTATGAGTAATTTTGGTGTGGTTGTGAAGGATTTTGAAGCTTGAAGAAGAAGGAGCAAGGAGAGAAGCAGTAGATCCGAGATCGACTCAGTATTGGCAACCATCTTAAGGTATAAAGTCATTACCTTGATCTTTAGTTGCTTAGATCCATTTTATTTGAAGTAAATGGCCACTTTTGGTGCAAGATAGGGTCATACTCGGATATGGACTTATCACAAGGGTATGGTTCCAAATTTGGACCTCTCTAGGTCCCCAATGACATCAAGTTGCTCACTTTACCCAGCTTAGGCCCTTTCCATGCACTAAAACCTTGTAGGAATCTTAGTTTTGATGTTGTAGCCTTGCGAGGCCTTGCATGCACGTAAAGTTTGCAAATTTACGTGGTAACAACACTAGGGGACGTTGGATCTGAAGTTTAGGACCTTAGATCCCACTGAAAAGGGCTGAACACAAAACGGACTTAAGGAAATCGTCGAGTCCCTTAGTTGACCCGACGAGTCGGGTAGGGTTTACCCGTTTTCAAGATTCTGAATGAGTGCAGTGAAGGATTGGAGTGTTGGCCAGCATGAACTTTTGGTCTTTTGGACATTTGATGAACTCGACGAGTTACTTAGGTAACTCATTGAGTTGACGAGTTATTTAGTTAACTCGACGAGTTGCTGGATGCACTCGACGAGTTAAGGTCAACATGGATTGTTGAACTTGACTGTTGACCAGGGTTGACTTTGAGGGTATTTATGGTATTTCAGTATTGTGTAAGTTAATCACATGATGATTACAGGAAGTTGAGTTGGAGCAGTATGTGGGATTTATCCGATCTTAGCTTGTCAGTTCAGCATTCGAGAGGTGAGTCTTCTCACCATACCAATGGTCTAAGGCACCAAAGCCGACCTATTTTATGATATGTGGATTCTCGATTGATTATGTGTTATGTTAGTATGACATTTGCATGGAAGACCCCGGGGGGTTCCCGTGGCAGTAGATTGAGACCACGTAGGGGTTCCCGTAGCATTTGTTATAAGACCTTAGAGGGTTTCTAGGCCATCCTAGTATAACTGCATGTTTAGTTGGTATGATATTTGCTTGGTAGTGAAGACCATGTGGGGGTTCCCATGGCAGTAGAGAAGACCATGTGGTGGTTCCCATGGCAGGAAGACCATGTGGGGGTTCCCATGGCAGGTAGTTAAGACCATGTGGGGAGTTCCAGTGGCACTAGGTGTAAGACACTGGAGGGTTTACATGGCTTCCTTATATGTTGTATGCATGGCTTATGTGATATATGTAGCTTTTTAGCTAATATGATATGTGTTATGTGGATTGTGTGTGGGGTATACTCTGAGGGACTCACTAAGCAATAGCTTACAGTTTGTGGATTTGTTTTAGGTACATTTGAGCCAAAGGGAAAGGGCACGACTTGATGGCGCGACGTACACTCTCTCTCAGGCGTTTTTCTAGGACACTCTGATGATTTGAAATAAAATTGTATTTGATATGATATTTGAAAACAATTGTATTTGGGATTTCATGGTTTGTGGAAAGTCTTTTGGTTAATCAAAAATGAAAATTTTCTTTTGAAAATTGGGTCGTTACATTAGTTGTTTGAACTGCAAGCCCAAAAAGAAAGTTAGTTCACACATCATGCTCATCTCGAACTTCTTGGCCATGACCTCCACGAATTCTGAACTTAGCTTTTCATTAGTGGATCCGAAGATTATATCGTCCACATACACTTAAGCAAAAATTATATGAGATCCTGATTGCTTTATAAACAGAGTGTTATCGATATTTTCGCGTTTGTATCCACTTGAGAGAAGATAGCTTGCCAACGTGTCATACCATGCTATAGGAGCCTACATTAACCCATAGACAGCTTTATCAAGACGATACACATGATTTGGAAAATCTTCATTTTCAAACCCTGGCGGTTGTTTTCGAAAGACTTCTTCTTGAAGATTTCCATGTAGAAAGTAAGTCTTGATGTCCTTTTGGTAGACACTAAAGTTCATGAAGGATGCAAAATCTAGGAACAAACGAATTGCTTTAAGTCTTGCAAGAGGAGCAAACGTTTCATCATAGTCTAACCCTTCAAGCTGACAGAACTATAACATCTTGATGATAAGGTACTTCAAATTTCAACCCTATAATTTATTTATGTTGCATTTTGGTCCCTAAGTACAAGAAATTATGCAAAAGGGCCTTAATGGAATTATTGTAATTCTAGGCCTTCGGAGTACACCATGTGTACGTGGTGTACGTTGAGCGTACTAGGCACACCCTAGTATGTTGGGCGTACATCAATATATGCTCAACGTACTTGCTAAAACCCTAATTTTTAGGTTTTGGCTGGTATTTAAGCAGTCGTATGGTCTCATTTCACCCACCTTATCTGCCTCCATCCCTATCATAGGTGTTTGTAACCCTAGAACCACCTTAAAGAGCCTTTTCAAACTTAGAAGTGTGTTTTTGATGCCTTAGTAGAAGAAGGAAAGAAGCCTAGCTCATCTTGAAGGAGTGGAACACTTGGATCTGGGATTTCTGCTTCATTTGCAACCATTCTAAGGTAAAAATCTTGCAACTTGATCTCTCTATCTCATAGATCTAGTTCTGGTTATTTTATGGAGCTTTTTGGGTCCCAAAATGTTAGCTCTTGAAAATGGCATGGTCTTGACCTTTGAGTTGTCCTTTTAGACGCTAGGAGGGTCTTAATTCATAAAAATGGGTTGGAAATGGTTAGTTTTGCTTCATGCATCTTGTAGAATTTCTGAATGGAATAAGACCTTGTGTTAAGCACTTATTGGGCATGCTAGGTCATAAAGTTGGAGACTTTATGACTCCTAGGAGTATTTTGGCAATGGATATGAAGTTTGGACGTAAGAGCTTACGCCATTAAGCTCTTAAGTAGATTTTGGGACTTGCAAGGGTACGCCCCGCATACTCGGAGTACGCCCTGCGTACAAGGTCAACCACCTCGATGGTGGTAAACCTATAAGGCTTCGAGTACGCCCAACGTACCTCAGAAGTACGCCCCACATACTCACCCTGAGTTGACTTGGTCGAGTGGAGTCGGTTGGGTTGACTCGGCTGGGTTGACTCAGTTGACCTAATTGGTTTGACCAATTGACTTTGACCAAGTTTGACTTTGAGGGAATTTTTGGACTTTGATTAAAATTGGTCATTTGGTGAAATTTGGTGTCGGTTAGAGGGTTGAGATTCAGAGTCGAGACCTCATCAGCTTCTATTCAGTTTGCGAGGTGAGTTTTCCTCACTGTACTTTTGGGTCGAAGGCACCAAGGCCGGCCCATTGTATTGTTATCCTGGTTTGTCATATGTTGGTATGCTTCGTGATCTATAAGATCTGTCTAACTGTCTGTTGACTGTTTATATGTACGCTTATCTGTTATATATATGTCGGCATTTTTATTTATGGTTGGGTTGAGGCAGACCAATTTAGACTAAAGGAAAAGAGACTCAGGGCGTCCCGGATAGACTGCATGCCCGAGAGGCGTACCAGTCAGGCCAAAGGCCCGAAGAACATTCTAGATAGGCTGAAGGCCTAGTGAGGCATACCGGTCATGCTGAAGGTTCTGTGAGCATACCAGATAGACTGTAAGCTATTGGGGAGTTCAAGTGAGGATGAAGGATCTGTGTGCATGTTTTCTGTATTATGCTCATTTTATGTGTTGGTATTTTGAGGGATCTCACTAAGCGTTGGCTTAAAGTTTTGGGGTTATGTTTCAGGTACTTCGGATGATCGCGGGAAGGCGAAGGCGTGAACATACACATCGTCATGTTTTTTACTTATGGTTTTGGGAGACTATAATGTTGAACTTGTTTTAAAACTATGATTGTAAACAATTTGTGAAATTGGTTGGTTTTAAAAAGTTGAAATTTATCTTGATTTTTATTGATGTTTCAAGTTCATATCAGAGCCTTGGTTTGAGTGCATTGGAGGAACAATCGTCTGAATCCAGTCTCCAACTAAGGAAAAAGATCTAAAAAAATGATTTTCAAAGTTTTTTCAAAATAATCAAAGAGGATGCAATGTGTACGATCAGCCATAACCAGTAAGTAGACCCCAAATTACCACACTGTTATTTAATCTTGTGATATGTTAGAACGACATGCTAGTGATACGCTAGGGATCTTTATGAATTGCATGATACAATTGTCTGATTATATGATGCATGATAGCCTAGGACTCATTATTATATGAAATTGACATCATTATTGTAGTTGCTTAGTGTATGAATCATAGTTATACATAACTAAGATTCTATAGCCTAAGAAAGTTTGGTTTGGCCTGATTTCCCGTTCTTGTCATATGAAAGGCTTAGGTTAGGGTCAGATATTTGACTGTATATATGGTCTAGTGTTATGTATGATTAGCATACACGAGTGTTGTAGGGTTGGTGGAAGTTTCATGGATGAGTTGTGTGGGGTCAATCGGCCAGTTTCGTGATGTTTAGCGTTCCTCTAGGAAGCGAGGATTGAGTGTATGTGTTCTGTAGTGTGTATTGTTAGGGTTTTTGTGATGATCCTTGATACAAATATGGGTAGGTGCGGAAGGTAGCGTAGGCCGTACTACTGAAATCACAGGACCCTACGCGGAACAGGGAAGTCACAACCCCTAGGGCTTATTGGGAGTTGGTTCCCCTTATATGATATGTGTGTTATCTGATATCTCCCTGATTTATTTTCAGTATGGTAATGACGCGATGTTTCGAGGCAGGATCCAGATCAGGATCAACGACAGGTGGCTAGAGTATCCTTCAGGAGTAGGTTGTTGCTCACTTTCAAGCGCAGTTACCATAGATGCTTGAGTCTATTAAGACCACCATGGTGGAGTATTAACATGAGCGTTATGCTGCTTTCTCTAAGGCTGCTGCTGCTGTAACCACCACAGTCGTTGCAGTTGCAGGGATTGGTGCTGGAAGAGCCTTTCAGTATAGGGACTTCAACAATACTAACCCCCCGACTTTTGATGGAGCTCAGGATCCGATCATAGCCATTAGGTGGCTGTCTGACATCGAGGGATGTTTCTTCACGGAGAGGGCCATGTTTTGGTCCTAAGTTTGTTGTTTCTGAGCAAACTCAGATGACCCGTTACTTGAGCATGATCAAGACGGATATCAGGCAGTTTGTATCCACTCATCGTATTGGTTCTTCATTGGAGTTTTAGGAGGGTGCCAGGCGTCGTGAGATTGAGATGGAGCTCCAGTCGAGGGAGCAGAGATCGGCACCGGCCAAGTCGCAGCCTGCGCCGAAGCGGTTCAAGGCTGCTGATACGAGATCTGGAGAGCAGAGGGGACACAATTGTATAAAGTGCGGCAATTTTCATGAGGGGGCGTGTCGATCAGGCGGTGTATGACACAAATGTAGCAAATAGGGGCACTATGTGAGGAATTGGTGCCAGCCGACCCCAGTTCCGAGTTCTAGGATTTGCTATCACCGTGATCAGGTTGGCCATGTAAAGGTCAACTGTACATTTATCGCCGCCAAGCTGGTGCGGGCCCCAACGCCAGCTACTTTGAGGATCACCGATGGGCTCCAGGGGAGGGCGGACGACAGTCGGTCCTTTGTACCTCAGGGGATGTATGCGTGATAGTGGGTATGGACTGGCTGATTAAGTTCGGTGCCATGATTGATTGTGAGGGCCATCGGATGGTAGTTCGAACCCCAAGTGGGGGAGAACTAGTTATCTATAGGGAGGGCACCAGGATTGGTTCAGGTTTTTGTTCGCCAGCCAGCGCTCGACAGTATATTCAACACGGGTGTGCCAGTTATCTCGCTTATGTGGTTGATACCCGCGTTGGCAAACAGGTTTCAGTTTCAGAGGTTTCAATGGTCAGGGAGTTTGCGGATGTATTTCTACAGGAGCTACCCCGCGTGCCTCGCGAGAGGCAGGTCGAGTTCAGGATTGACCTTGTGCCTGGTGCGACCCCCGATTTCCAAGGCACCGTACCGCTTAGGACCGAATGACATGTATGAGTTTTCATCTCAGCTGCAGGAGATGCTAGGCAAACAATTCATCAGACCGACCAATTCTCTGTGGAGAGTGTCGATACTGTTCTTCAAGAAAAAGGATGATTCACACCGTATGTGCACTGATTACCGAGAGTTGAACAAGTTAACAGTGAACAACTGTTATCCCTTTCCACGGATTGATGTCCTCTTCGATCAGTTGCAGGGTGCATCTTGGTTGTCTAAAATAAATCTGAGGTTTGGGTAACATCAGGTGAGAGTGAGAGACGAGGACATGAATAAGACCGCGTTCTGAACTCGTTATGGGCATTACGAGTTCGTGGTGATTCCATTTGGCCCCACAAATGCACCTGCTATGTTTATGGATTTGATGAATCGGGTATGCAGGCCGATGCTTGACCGATTCATCATTGTTTTTATTGAAGATATGTCGGTGTATTCCACTAGCAGAGAGCAGCATGAGGAGCACCTTCGAAAACGTTTAGAGGTTTTGAGGCGAGAATGACTTTATGCCAAGTTCTTGAAGTGCGAGTTTTGGCTACGAGAGGTCCAATTCCTTGGCACCTCGTTAACCAAGATGGGATTTTGGTCGATCCAGCCAAGATCGAGGTTGGGATGCAGTGGGAGGTTCCAAAATCTCCCTCGGTGATCAAGAGTTACTTGGGTTTGGCAGCATAGTATCGGAGATTCATTCAGGATTTCCCTAATATTATGGCACCCCTCACTCGTCTGACGAGAAAGCGGGTGGATTTCCGATGGGGCCTTAAACAGAAGTCGGCATTTGAAACTCTTCGGCAGAGGTTATGTGAGGCCCGCTGCTGACCCTCACAGAGGGAGTAGAGGATTTTGTGGTATTCTGTGATGAATCCATCACCGGTTTAGGGGCGGTCCTCATGCAAAGAGGACGAGTGATATTTTATGCTTCACAGCAGCTGAAGCTGCATGAGACGCAATATCCCACTCATGACCTGGAGTTGAGCGCAGTGGTTTTTGCCCTTAATATTTGGAGACACTATCTATATGGGGTACGTTGTATAGTTTACACAGATCACAATAGTTTGAGATTTCTGATGGACCATCCGAACCTAAACATGAGGCAGCGTATGTGGTTGGACGTGGTCAAGGATAATGACTGTCAGATTATTTACCATTTGGGTAAAGAAAATGTGGTGGAGGATTCTTTGAGCCGCAAGTCAGATGGATCTTCAGTCGGGGAGAAGTGTATGAGGATATCGGTTGATTCTCCGCTTTCGGGTTTGATCAAGGGGATCAGGTTGAGTGAGTTCGGAAGGAGAACTGGAAGTAGGAAAGGATCAGAGGTGAGATTGACAAATTTGTCACGGATAGTTGAGGGTTATTGACTTCGTGTGGACAGGTATGTTGGGTTTTGAGCATTCTAACACTCCTATGGTGTACATGCAACCCTAAATACCTTGGATCTATGTTTTCTCTATTATACATGCAAATATCAATATTCCAAGGTATTGTTCTAACTAACATAATATAAAGTACACATAATATAAATTCTAGTAGAATTACATACCTCTTGTTTGGTGCTTGATTCCATGGAGCTCAAGAGCCTAGTGCCCCAAGTGTGACACCTCAAATGGTTCACATAACATCATGAACACTTGGAATAACTTGAGAGAAAGTAGAACACTTCTAAAATCGGTTTGCCCTCACTTGTTTCTCTAGTGGCCGATTTCTTCAATAATAAGATCATTATATAGTTAGTCACAATTAGGGTAAACCCTAATTGGCATGGCTTTCCATTTCCTTGGATCCGTGGGTTCAAATACACCATGGAGCATCCATGGAGCATCCTATGGGTTTTAGCCCAACTTGATAATCCATGGAGCATTAGCCCACTATATAAGTATGGATGATTTACACAATCAACCCATATATTTAATTAGTCTTCTTTTGATCACTTAATTAATTCTAGATTAATTTTTGATCAATACTAATTAAATAATCTTATTAATATATTAGAACTTATAATATATTAATAAACCTTAAGTGTTATTTCTCTCATTTTAGTCTATCGAAATGCATGATGCCATGCAACCCAAATGGACCATGCCGGGTCGGGTCAAGAATATACCAATTATAGTTATGGACTTAGACACTAATCCAACAGTCTCCCACTTGGATAAGTCTAATAACTATTATTGCAAGTACGCCTTCATAACCTGACCAACAATCGTAGCTCTTAAAAGCTGCTGCCGAACTCTGAACAAATCAATGACGCGTACATTAGATAAGTGATCATATATTCCTCTATTCTAGATATCATATGGACTGAGACATGGATTATAATCATTCTCTCTGTCCATGTGTTGTTTCCCGATTTCCGATTTATCCCGGCCGAACACTTACGTTTTGTCATCACTAAATCGTCGAGGGGCCCACAGATATCGCTTTTATCCCTTTAAGGGTAAAAGGAATGGATAAACTTTGACTCATATGCTTGTTGTACTACTTGTTGAATCATACACAAAGGCACGTTTTATAACATCGAGTTACCAATGCGTTTTCATGCAATCAATGTATAACCAACTCATAGTCAACAACTCATATCTCTAGGTTTGAAGAATATAAGATATTATCGTCTGATGATTCACTCGTGATAAAATCCATGAAGTGATTCAAATGAGCGTGGGTTGAATCCAATACTCAGAACTTATGAGCACTCATGAATGTTGTAGCAACCATTACTATGTGTAATGCACATTAGACAAATCATACAAGCCAAATTCATGACAGTCTTGATTCATATCTACTTCCAACATATGACCGACTGTGGACGGTTTGAATAACTTAGTTATTCAGGAAGAATGACCTAGTTATTCAGGAAGTCAAAACATGCAAAGTGAAACACAAGAATAATACTAATCCTATATGGCCCCAACACTTTGAGTGTAAACAAAAAACACCTTTTATCTAAGCACCATATTGATTACTCATTATCCAATGTTTCGATATATCAACTTAATACTTGAATTAAAACAATAGTCATGCCATGCTCTAAGCATGCACACCATGTTTGTCCAAACAACAGCTATGCCATAATCCAAGTACGCACACTATGTTTACATATGGTCCTCTCATTGTGAAACAGATCGATTGACAATATTTCAATGATGCTCATTTCACAATCCCAAGCCTCTTGTCATTTACTGTAATATGTTAGATTCTAAACTTATATGCAATGATCCTCTTGTAATGACTATACCCAAAAGTCACAAAGACTTGGCAAAAAACATTACAAAGAATTCCAATGTAAATCAATTCCATGGAAATGAAGTCTCAAATTCAAAGTACATTCCTTTGAACGTCCTTCTTTGCATTAAGTTCTTTAATCTTACACTGATTCAAAGAATAACTTCCACCTATGGAAACAATTCCATATTCCCATTTTGACCATCACTTTTGAACAAGAGTTGCCTCTTTTCAAAATATGTCAATATGGTCCTTACTCTATACTTCCAATTGTCCATGAGTAACCAACCTTTGGAAAACCTTAAATTGTTCTCAACAATTGCTTAATCATTTTAGTCATATCCAGTTCTAATCCCTTTTCCCTTCTTAATGCCCTAAGCATTAGGAAAATTTAGAATGGATGAATATTATAGCACATGCAATCGATCCTATATCTGAAGCATATGGGACACGATTCATGCTATAAAAAAAATTATTTGCTATGTTCTCATAATTCGAACTATGAAGAGGTATGCCGTAATCATAATCGAATTTTGGGAACGCAACATATATAGAGTTTCCTTATGTTGAACCATTCCAACATAACATTCATATATATATATCCTTGACTAAAGTTGATTAAAATCTCAATCTAAGCTTGTAGAATTGGAATGAAGTATAAAATCCTCTCCCTTAATTATAGCAAAACAACTTTTTCAAGGCAAAGTGAAACTTTTGTTTTCTAAAATTAATATTGCTAACTTGCAACACTTAACATAATAATCATGCTCCCACTAGCATAATGATTATTATCTTACTAGCATAACACTTATGCTCCCACTAGCTTTGACATGTATCCAGAGATTAGCTGGACTTTTAGAAATCAATACTTCATTGACTTGCTTACCAAAGTTCAGATTTCTAATATGCAATTGCTTTGATAAGACTTTATCAAAATCATACACCTTTCCTTAGATAGCTCACTTGTGTGTCTAAACAATTATGAAGAGGGATGTCGTAATCATAATGTTTAGACCTTTTGTCATTCTCACAATTGCTATCTACTTAAAATCTACTTAGTGAAAGAGTTTCCTCACCATCATTTTCATGAATCGGAGAGAAACCTTATGACACTTAGATTTTATGGTGTATGTGTTCCTATCCATGTGAATTTGTCATAACCATAATCACAAGACAAGGTTAGTGGCAAATACAAACACATATGGACTGAACTTGTTCAATCTTAATTTCTTGCCACCCGGCAGCTCAAGGGCCTACCATTGCTTCCAGGTTGTTATGCAAACAATTGAGAACTCATAGAACTCATAAGCATAGTCAAATTTTAACTGGAATAGACACATAAATAAGAATATGTCAACACGATAGCTTAAAAACCTCAAGTCGTGGGCTAGTGATTAACAATCCTCTTGATTAGTTCTTGAAACTATCTCAAGATCTTTAAGACTCCCACTGACCTCTTGGCATATAAGATTCTGTTTGTCAAGAACCATTCCTTGATAAAACAAATATTCAAGAGTTAGTTCGGATTCTTATCAAGTTAAACACTTCTCACAATTTGTCTTAGTTGGTCTTTGTCTTATCCAAAACATCACAACTTACCAATCTCAAATGTACAAGAATAGAAAACATCTTACTCTACATTTGACAAGTGTTAAAAACTTTCTAAAGACTATGTCACTCAAGTTACAATCTTGGAGTATAACTCCAGGATTTGTTTTTGGAACGAAGTATGATTTATCTTTTGATTTAACCATTTCAACAATTCATGATTCCTCTCCTTAGGCAAACAAATGCACTAAGGTGTCCTTAGAGGATCAATTGTGATATGTTTCCATAATCACTAAGATAATCATAAAACAAGATACACAAGTACTCTCCCATCTCTTCAGATTGGAGAAACTTTTATCTTTCTGCCTTATTTGATTCTTCTTATTCATTCTGCCATATATTGAAACCTTTCCAATGTTTCAGAATTACACTTAAACTCGTAAGCATAATCATATTTACTAAACTTCAGTAAATCATAACGAATAATCTTATCAACCTTTGTGGTGGACCCGACTAGTGCACAACCTAATGTACCCGATCCTTTAGTCCTTCTCTTGACTCACATGCGAATGTGAACAAGGAATTAGTCTTAATTTACCAAAGATGAAAATTCTCATTCATCATACAATACAAGTTGCATGATTCCAAGTTTCTATCCAATTGAAACTTGAGTGATGAAAATCTTTCCTTATTTGGTAAATTATGACACTACCACAAATGAAAGAATCAAATCCATTTTCTAATATTGATATCAATGGAATCATATAGACAACAATTTTTCACAAATGCCATTGTAAGGATACTTAAAATAAATAAAACAAAAGCATTTTTCTTGTATTTTAAAACTTTGCGGAAAACTTATCCTTACAATCCATATGGAAAACTTGTTGTTATCTATTCCTAAGAAATATATCATAACTCTTAAGTAACAAGTCAGAATTCTGATCACCGAACCATCCATCTTCGGGATCAGAATCAACATAATCATACTTTAAGCTTCCTTTGATTCTTCCAAAACATCATAATGTAATTACATTACATCATGTATTAAGAATCTCAAAAAGAGACTTAATAGAGTTAGATAATGGAGTTTACCCGAAGCAAAGTCAAACTTTTTGATTTTACCTTCCTTATGAACTTTCAGGTAAATTGGGCAGCTTTGTAACCAATGTCCCTTTTATTGGAAAACAAATATATGGAATCTTTGGAAATGGTACACGGGACTATCACAGACTTAGTCTTTCTCTTTACCATTGGGTCAAACGACTTGACCATGGCCGATCCCTTTCAATTGGGAAGAGAAAGTTTTTCTGGACTTCTAGTGTTACCATTTTCAATGTCCAAATAGGTTTGGGAAGTAGATCTTCCAATCTAATTTGCTTTAACAATGCTCTAAATCATTGCTGATTCAGCATCATCAAGCAAATAGGTAAGATCATTAAGGGTCATGTCGTGATCCGTCATCAGGGAGTGAATGAAGAACCAAGTCAATAGCCAGCTACCTCAAGACTTCGACACCCGACTCTCCCGGCTTGTCAATATGTGACTTAACCTCTAAGATGTAAGCACATATAGACTTTGCTTGCCAATAGGGATTGAATGACTTAGAACTTATCAAGTCTTGAAACTTGTGGGATAGGGAGAATTATTGAAGGAGGTGGAGGAAATGAAGTATGATTTCCAGTCCCATTAGTGCTCAACAAAGGGATTAGTCTTTCACCTTGATTGCCTTTTGGGATATCATCTTCATTAGGAAGCTTGTTCCTAAAGATTTGGGAAGACCATAGTTGTCTAAACTAGACATCTATAAGGGAGAAATTCAAGTTAGTTGATTCAATGTCCTTAATATAACACCCAATATGAAATATTAAGGCTAGGACCCAACAACCTATTTATAACTGGAAGAGGGATGCCGTAATCCAAGTTATAAAATAGTTGAAGGTAGGTAAATGACGATTTACCAATTTCCACCATAAAAACTAAATATAATTAAGTTTTAATTGGATTTGAAACTCCTAGATCTTTTGAGATACATTGAACTTTTCAATGGCATGTTTGAATCTCGATTGTGCCCTCTCAAGTTTGTGACTGGGATGCCGAGGATCACAAACAAGGTGTGAATAACCATGCAAATTGACTTGGTACCCTTAACTTTATCACCTAATCGATGTGCCGGTTAACCACACACGCTCCACCGATCTATAATAAAGTCAAGTTACCCTTTGCCACTCTTACTAGTCCTTGTTAGTGTGCCGGTTAACCACACACGCTCCACTAACGACTTGGTAAGGTATAAAGTGTAATTTCATGGGTTATCACCTATTTCACATTTTCCTAAGTAACTAAGATTGGGAATTTATAAGTGTTTAGTTACTTAGTATTTATCATTATACCTTTAATGAAGGGAGAATTATAGTCCTTTCCTACCCGTTCGACTAACGACCCTCCACCAGTCAAGGAAGCGGTGGGTGAGAGTGGACACCCATTAAACTGTCATTTTATAGGCAGTAACCTTATACCCCCCCTTATAGACCGGCTTCGTGAATGAGGCCTACTAATGGTAAGATTGACTTTATCTTATACATATGTATATAATTAAAATTATAATAATAGTATAAGTGTTGAATTTTACACCTTTTAAAATTCTAAGGTTCAATTAGGAATTAAAGTATACATGAGGGGGTAACTTTACAAATTCCAAAACTTGAGGGCAAGTTTTGAAACTATTCAAGACTTTTCATTTTATAACTTATGAGTTTAATGTACATTAAAATAAAGACTCTTCATTTTTATGTAACTCCTTATTCTTTAATAACACTTTTAAAGAAATGACTCTTAAACATCCATAACTTGAGGACAAGTTATGTAGTCATAAAACAATTTAATGAAAAAGACTCTTCATTTTTGTGTAACCTATGACACTTTTATGAGTTTTAAGATTCATAAATGTGACCTTTTATGTAACTTGAGGACAAGTTACAAAAAACAAATTTTATCAACTTCTTTTAGATTAATTTTGATTGAAAACAACTAAAACACAATTTTTTTCATTAATCTAAACTAATTCATAAACCAAGGAAACACAAAAAAACTTTTGGTAGTCCATAACTTGAGGACAAGTTATGGAGTCCATACAATTTCATTGAGATCAAGAATTATACTAACAAACAATTTGCACATAATTCCTATGATCTACTAAAACTCATAAGGATGAATATTCATAATCAATAATTTTCAAGAATTACATAAACATATATAAAAACTTGAAACTTTGATTATAGCATTGAAATTGGTTTAACATAATCATTACCACATTAAAAAACAGGTTTTATAAGTCCAAAACAGTTAAAGGTAATGATTCTAGACCAATTCCAGCACCAAAACTCGAAAATCTGCACTCTGGGCTGCCAACTCGTCGAGTGCATGAACTGACTCGACGAGTTGGTTGAAGAAAGGCATAGACTCGTCGAGTTCCATGATGGACTCGGCGAGTCAACTGGGCAGTGAGCAGAAAATCGACTTTTTTCAGCAATTTGCATCAAGTGTAAAGAAAACAAGCCTAGTCTCTGATACCACTGTTGGGTTTTGAGCATTCTAACACTCCTATGGTGTACATGCAACCCTAAATACCTTGGATCTATGTTTTCTCTATTATACATGCAAATATCAATATTCCAAGGTATTGTTCTAACTAGCATAATATAAAGTACACATAATATAAATTCTAGTAGAATTACATACCTCTTGTTTGGTGCTTGATTCCATGGAGCTCAAGAGCCTAGTGCCCCAAGTGTAACACCTTAAATGGTTCACACAACATCATGAACACTTGGAATAACTTGAGAGAAAGTAGAACACTTCTAAAATCGGTTTGCCCTCACTTGTTTCTCTAATGGCCGAGTTCTTCAATAATAAGATCATTATATACTTAGTCACAATTAGGGTAAACCCTAATTGGCATGGCTTTTCATTTCCTTGGATCCATGGGTTCAAATACACCATGGAGCATCCTATGGGTTTTAGCCCAACTTGATAATCCATGGAGCATTAGCCGACTATATAAGTATGGATGATTTACACAATCAACCCATATATTTAATTAGTCTTATTTTGATCACTTAATTAATTCTAGATTAATTCTTGATCAATACTAATTAAATAATCTTATTAATATATTAGAACTTATAATATATTAATAAACCTTAAGTGTTATTTCTCTCATTTTAGTCTATCCAAATACATGATGCCATGCAACCCAAATGGACCATGCCGGGTCGGGTCAAGAATATACCAATTATAGTTATGGACTTAGACACTAATCCAACAAGGTATGGGTTCCAGTTTCTGGTGGGGTCAGGCAGATTGTGTTAGAGGAGGTTCATAAGTCTCGCTTTTCTATACACCCGGGAGCAACTAAGATGTATCAGGATTTGAGATTGAGCTACTGGTGGCTGTGTATGAAGAGGGATATAGCCTGGTATGTTGAGAGATGTTTGACCTGTATGATGGTCAAGGCTGAGCATTAGAGGACACATGGCAAGGTATAACCTCTAGAGGTTCCCATGTGGAAATGGGAGCAGATTGCCGTGGATTTTATCACCAAGTTGTTGAAGACAGCAAATGGTTTTGATGCTATATGGGTCATCATGGATCGATTGATCAAGAGTACCCACATTTTGGCTATCCGGGAGAGTTGTTCGGCCGAAAATCTGGACGATGTGTATGTTAAGGAGATAGTTGCTCGTCGTGGGGTTCCGGTCTCCCTTGTTTCAGATCGTGATGTTCGGTTGACCACCTATTTCTGGCTAAATTTCCACGAGGAACTGGGCACGAGGTTGTATTTCAGCATTGCATATCACCTGTAGACCGAAGGCCAGAGTTAGCGGACGATACAGACCCTTAAGGATATGTTGCGGGCTTGTGTTAGTGATTTCGGTGGGAGCTGGGATTCCTACCTACCTCTTGCGGAGTTCTCCTACAACAACAGTTATCACTCCAACATTTGTGCTCCGCCTTTTGAGCTCTTGTATGGTCGGAGATGTCGAACCCTGGTTTTTTAAAGGGAGGTTGGTCACAGGGTCATGGGATGGACAGAAGTAGTCCTTCAGACCACATAGCTTATCCAATAGATCAGGTAGAGACTACAAACAGCTCAGAGTCAGCAGAAAATCTAAGCCGACCGGCACCAATCCGAGTTGAAGTTCCTGGTCGGTGATATTGTAGGACTGAAGGTCTCACCTTGGAAAGATGTGATACGCTTTAGGAAGAGGGGGATGTTGGGTCACCGGTATATTGGGCCTTTTCGAGTGATTTCCAGGGTTGGCAAGGTTGCATACAGGTTGGATCTACTTGAGGAGCTTAGTCAGATTCATAACACTTTCCATGTTTTGCAGTTGCGAAAGTGTGTATTAGATGATAAGGCAGTGGTTTCGCTGGACGATATTCAGTCCGATGGCTATTTTAGAGAGAAAGATGAAGGTCCTGCACAATAAGGAGATACCTTTGGTAAAGGTACAGTTGCAACATCGGAGAGGCTCCGAGTGGACCTGGGAGCCGGAGGCTGAAATGCAGGAGTATTATCTTGAGTTATTCGCCGCGATAGACTTCGAGGACGTGGTCTAGATCAAGTGGGGGATAATTGAAACATCCCGATGATAAGGTACTTCAAATTTCAACCCTATAACTTAATTATGTTGCATTTTAGTCCCTAAGTTCAAGAAAGTATACAAAAGGGCCTTAATGGCATTATTGTAATTCTAGGCCTTCGGAGTACGCCATGCGTATGTGGTGTATGCCGAGCATACTAGGGCGCACCCTAGTATGTTGGGCATACATCAGTATACGCTCAGCGTACTTGCTAAATGACGAAACCCTAATTTTTAGGGTTTGGCTGGCATTTAAGCACTCTTATTGTCTCATTTCGCCCACCTTATCTGCCTCCATCCATCTCATACGTGTTTGTAACCATATAACCACCTTTAGCAGCCTTTTCAAGCTTAGAAGTGGGTTTTTGGTGCCTTAGAAGATGAACGAAGGAAGCCAAGATCATCTTGAAGGAGTGGAACACTTGGATCTGGGATTTCTACTTCATTTGCAACCATTCTAAGGTAAAAAGCTTAAAACTTGATCCCTTTATCTCATAGATCTAGTTTTGCCTGTTTATGGAGCTTTTTCGGTCTCAAAATGTAATGGAATATGGAATTTTCTTGACCTTTGTGGTATCCTATGATGCATCCATCACCGGTTTAGGGGCGGTCCTCATGCAAAGAGGAGGAGTGATATTTTATGCTTCACAGCAGCTGAAGCTGCATGAGACGCGATATCCCACTCATGAACTGGAGTTGAGGGCAGTGGTTTTTTCCCTCAGTATTTGGAGACACTATCTATATGGGGTCCGTTGTACAGTTTACACGGATCACAATAGTTTGAGATTTCTGATGGACCATCCGAACCTAAACATGAGGCAGCGTAGCTCACTGGACGTGGTCAAGGATAATGACTATCAGATCCTTTACCATTTGGGTAAAGCGAATGTGGTGGAGGATGCTTTGAACCGCAAGTCAGATGGATCTTCAGTCGGGGAGAAGTGTATGAGGATATCGGTTGATTCTCTGCTTTTGGGTTTGACCAGGGGGGATCAGGTTGAGGGAGTTCGGAAGGAGAACTGGAAGTAGGAAAGGACCAGAGGTGAGATTGACAGTTTTCTCACGGATAGTCGAGGGTTATTGACTTGGTGTGGACAGGTATGGGTTCCAATTTCTGGTGGGGTCAGGCAGATTGTGTTAGAGGAGGTTCATAAGTCTCGCTTTTCTATACACCAGGGAGCAGCCAAGATGTATCGGGATTTGAGATTGAGCTACTGGTGGCCGTGTATGAAGAGGGATATAGCCTGGTATGTTGAGAGATGTTTGACATGCAGGATGGTCAAGGCTGAGCATCAGAGGACGCATGTAAAGCTACAACCTCTAGAGGTTCCCATGTGGAGATGGGAGCAGATTACCGTGGATTTTATCACCAAGTTTTCGAAGACAGCAAATGGTTTTGATGCTATATGGGTCATCATGGATCGATTGATTAAGAGTACCCACATTTTGGCTACCCGGGAGAGCTGTTCGGTCGAAAAGTCGGACGATGTGTATGTTAAGGAGATTGTTTCTCGTCATGGGGTTCCGGTCTCCATTGTTTCAGATCGTGATGTTCAGTTCACCTACCATTTCTGGCTGAATTTCCACGAGGAACTGGGCAGGAGGTTGCATTTCAGCACTACATATCACCTGCAGACTGAAGGCCAGAGTGATCGGACGATATAGACCCTTAAGGATATGTTGCGAGCTTGTGTTATTAATTTTGGTGGGAGCTGGGATTCCTACCTACCTCTTGCGGAGTTCTCCTACAACAACAGTTATCACTCCAACATTTGTGCTCCGCCTTTTGAGCTCTTGTATGGTCGGAGATGTCGAACCCCGGGTCATGGGATGGACAGAAGTAGTCCTTCAGACCACATAGCTTATCCAACAGATCAGCTAGAGACTACAAACAACTCAGAGTCAGCAGAAAATCTAAGCCGACCGGCACCAATCCGAGTTGAAGTTTCTGGTCGGTGATATGGTAGGACTGAAGGTCTCACCATGGAAAGATGTGATACACTTTAGGAAGAGGGGGATGTTAGGTCAACGGTATATTGGGCCTTTTCGAGTGATTTCCAGGGTTGGCAAGGTTGCACACAGGTTGGATCTACTTGAGGAGCTTAGTCAGATTCATAGCACTTTCCATGTTTCGCAGTTGCGAAAGTGTGTATTAGATGATAAGGCAGTGGTTTCGCTGGACGATATTCAGTCCGATGGCTATTTTAGAGAGAAAGATGAAGGTCCTGCGGAATAAGGAGATACCTTTGCTAAAGTTACAGTTGCGGCATCGGAGAGGCTCCGAGTGGACCTGGGAGCCGGAGGCTAAAATGCGGGAGTATTATCTTGAGTTATTCGCCGCGACAGACTTCGAGGACGTGGTCTAGATCAAGTGGGGGATAATTGAAATATCCCAATGATAATGTACTTCAAATTTAAACCCTATAACTTATTTATGTTGCATTTTAGTCCCTAAGTTCAAGAAAGTATACAAAAGGGCCTTAATGACATTATTGTAATTCTAGGCCTTCGGAGTACGCCATGCGTACGTGGTGTATGCTGAGCATACTAGGGCGCGCCCTAGTATGTTGGGCATACATCAGTATACGCTCAGCGTACTTGCTAAATGAGGAAACCCTAATTTTTAGGGTTTGGCTGGCATTTAAGCACTCTTATTGTCTTATTTCGCCCACCTTATCTGCCTCCATCCATCTCATACGTGTTTGTAACCATATAACCACCTTTAGCAGCCTTTACAAGCTTAGAAGTGGGTTTTCGGTGCCTTAGAAGATGAACGAAGGAAGCGAAGATCATCTTGAAGGAGTGGAACATTTGGATCTGGGATTTCTACTTCATTTGCAACCAGTCTAAGGTAAAAAGCTTGAAACTTGATCCCTTTATCTCATAGATCTAGTTTTCGCTGTTTTATGGAGCTTTTTGGGTCCAAAAATGTAATGGAACTTGGCATGTTCTTGAACTTTGAGTTGTCCTTTTAGACCATAGGAGGGGTCTTAAGTCATAAAAATGGATTCCAAAAGGTTAGTTTTCCTTCGTGCATCTTGTATATTGTCTTAATGGAATAAGACCTTGTGTTCAGTGTTGTAAAACTCGCCGAGTTGGCCGATTACTCCTCCGAGTACTCGGTACTCGGCCCCTTACCGAGGCGAGTTACAAAATCCCGAGTATTCCCCGATTGGCCCCTTACTGAACTGAACAGTATTGTAAAACCCGGTCAACTCGGTGATTAATATGTATAATACACTTAATGATTTATTATTTAACACACACACATGTGATTATTACTACATATATATCTTAAATTTTCAGTAATTATTCACGAAGTGAGACCATTATGTGTTTTTCCCTTTTTGTGTATTCACATGTATCTAATTTTGTTATATATTTCAATCAACTTATGATTTTAACTTATGATTTTGACATATATAATTTCCCTAAAAATATTTCTACATACATTACCGAATCCGAGTACTCCCTGAGTACTCGCTACTGGGTAGTCGGCAGAACAGGTGTCACACCCCGAAACCGTAGGCGGAAACGTTCCGGGGCGGAGGACATCGTGTGTAGCATCACAACCAATGAATAATAGCAATCATAGCAACACAACTAGTACAGTGCATACTAAAATAAAAATGTTTACATCAGTTTGAAACGTTGTTGAATTACATTCACTAGCTTTGTATAGTATAAACTTAAAACTCTTATTGCTCCCGTTCCTCGAAAATCCAGCAAGTACCTGTCTACTGATTTCCTGAGAATACAAGCAGTTTAAAAGAGTATCAGCATAAAGCTGGTGAGTTCATAAGCGATGGTTTGTAGTGAAAATCGTTGATGAGTTCGGAAAATATTTGTATAGTTTCAAGAAAATCCGATATTTTCTTTAGTGAAAATGCAGTGTTAACAGTTCTGTAATAAACCATGAATATCTGTATGTTTCCAAGAAAATCCGATATTTTATTTAGTAAAAAGGTAGCGTTATCGATTTCATATAAAACCATGAATGTTCGTTACTGAAAACTGTAGTGGTATGCGAAAATACTACCTCATGTGACTAGCTAAAACTAATCATGAAGTGTAAGTATTTTATATGTGCACCCATTGCATAATCGGTTATGTTTGAAAAACCCTGGCTTTAGCCAGAATACATAGTGTGTATCAGTTCTATTTAGTAAAAGTAGAACTGTTGAAGAGTGTTAAGTTGTAAACTAAAGGTGATTTATACATAATGTGAGTCGTATAACCATGCTTGATATGACTAGAGACCTTTCCAACGTTCTTCAGGCGTCGAGTTAAATGACATTTGTACATCTCAGGCGTGCCCGCCTAACGGTAGCTAGCCGTCCAGATGTGGGATTGCCAGTCTCGAATAGATCTATTCACAAATCTCATGCTCTCCCTCCAGGAGACTCTGGTTATACAGTGGTAGGATTTATCCCTGTACACCTAAGGGTACAGTAGTGAAGTAGCGCCTCACAGTATCGTACAATCTAGTTTACATGTAGTGTAGTAGCGTTCTACCGTAGTGAAAATCCGTATGTATACCGTATATAATGATAATTACAGTTATGAAAAACCATGATAAAGTGGTGATGTAACTGTAAACTATTTTTGTCTTAGTGCATATGTTTAGTAGTGAAAGTTTTTGTACTCGTTATGTTTAGAAAATCCCAAACTATATCGATTATAGTTTGCATGTATAGTGAATAGCGTGTCCGGAAAACTATGCAATTTTTTGTGAAAACGTCCCTTATGCTCAACACAGTACAAAAGGGTTAAAGTATGAGATTTACATAAGTTTTGAAAACATTTATGTTTAGCTTGTACTCCCCCCCCCCCTGAAAACATTGAAAATATGGAAAAATGTAGGGGTATGAACTCACAGTTCTTGTTGTGAAATCGTTGATTGAAATGAAGATCCTTGAGTTGTTGCACGTGACACTTAACGAAATCCTATTATCAAATAAATACATATATGTATCTAAATTAGCGATTTCGTTAGATAACGTGTTAGAGGTACACTTGTATTCGGTTGAGGAATGTTACCGGGACTTGGTCGAATCGATGAAAGTGAGTTTTCAGCCAAAAGCACCACCAAAAAGGTGTTTACGGTCGAAGACTGGGGTTTACGGTTTTTGAAGACTCGGTGAGTTTACGGTTCTTGAAGGCTTGGACCGTAAACTCAAGAACAGAGTTTACGATTCTTGAAGGCTTGGACCGTAAACTCAAGAACAGAGTTTACGGTTTTTTAAGGCTTGGACCATAAACTCAAGAACAGAGTTTACGGTTTCTGAAGGCTGACCCTAAACTCAAGAACACTAGATCTGGATGTTGATTTCGAAAAGATGAGTGCCCTGAGACGTTCCAAAGCGACCAAACGTGGTTTTCTCGATGATTTCCGAAATTTGAAGGCGTTTTGAGTGTTTACGCTTAAGGTTCTTAGAGAGAGAAAAAGAGAGTTTTTGGCCAGAAATGTTCTAATGAAGGTGGAGGCATCATATTTATAGGGGTGTTGTGGGGGGTCCACTCGTTACTGACCGTAAACAGGTTTACGGCCGTAAACGAGTTTACGGCCGTAAACGAGTTTACGGTCGTAATCTCACTTAGACCAGGAATGTTCGATTTTTCGAGATAATCGGGTTTCCGTGCGATTTTTGGTTCCGAGTCGTAAATAATTTAATTATATATAACTAGATTATTTTCTAAACCAAGAAGTTTGACGGAAAAGTTAACGAATTTGAAATTTTATTAACAGAAATCACGAAATGCAAACGGACAAAGTTTCGGGTTGTCACATCATCCCCCCGTTAGAGGGAATTTCGTCCCGAAATTCAAACCTAGAATACAAATCATGGATTAGGAAAGAGTTGCGGATACTTCTGTTTCATCTGATCTTCGCGCTCCTAAGTGAATTCAGGTCCCCGCTTGGCATTCCAGCGAACCTTCACTATCGGGATACAACTTTGTTTCGTTCGTTTGACTTCCCGATCCATGATTTCGACAGGTTCTTCCATGAAGTTGAGGTTCTCGTTGATTTCAATCTCGTCGAGAGGCATCACAAGTGTCTCATCGGACAGACACTTCTTTAGGTTCGATACGTGGAAAACAGGATGGATGTTGCTGAGCTCTCGGGGTAACTGAAGTTTGTGTGCCACGGGACCGATCCTAGCAAGGATTTCGAACGGTCCAATGTACCTTGGGTTTAGCTTTCCACGCTTCCCAAAACGTATCATGCCTTTCCAGGGTGAGACCTTCAGAAGGACGCGGTCACCAACCTGGAATTCCAAGGGTTTTCGCCTCTTATCAGCGTAGCTCTTTTGTCTATCTCGTGAGGCTTCAGTCGTTCTCGGATTTGCACAATCTTTTCAGTTGTCTCTCGGATAATTTCAGGACCAGTGAGAGTACTGTCGGGGACTTGACCCCTGGCTAGCTGCGTGTCACCCACCTCAGCCCAGCACAGAGGGGATCTGCACTTACGGCCATAGAGGGCTTCAAACGGCGCAGCCTTGATGCTGGTATGGTAGCTGTTGTTGTAGGAAAATTCAACCAAAGGAAGATGAGTGTCCCATGACGCGCCGAAGTCGATGACGCAGGCTCTCAACATATCTTCCAATGTCTGAATTGTTCTCTCACTCTGTCCGTCAGTCTGCAGATGATAAGCCGTGCTCATATCCAACTTAGTTCCAAGAGCTTTCTGCAGCGACTGCCAGAACCTTGATGTAAATCTACTATCTCGATCGGAGATAATGGATGCAGGTACACCATGAAGGCTAACTATCTCTTGAAGGTAGATCCATGTGAGTCTCTCCATATTGAAGCTTTCTTTGATTGGCAGGAAGTGGGCGGACTTCGTCAACCGATCAACAATTACCTAGATGGCATCGTGCCCACTCGGAGATCTGGGTAACTTGGTGATAAAATCCATGGTTATCCTTTCCCACTTCCACTCAGGTATTTCCGGTTGTTGAAGTAAACCTGAGGGCTTTCGATATTCTACTTTTACCTTGGCACAAGTCAGACACTTGCCCACGAAAGTAGCAATTTTTGCTTTCATGTTTGGCCACCAATAGAGTTGTTTGAGATCTAAGTACATCTTGTCCGAACCTGGGTGAACGGAGTATTTCGTCTTGTGAGCTTCGTTCATGACCACTTCTCTGTAACCACCGTACCGTGGGGTCCAGATTCGGTTCATGAAATAATAGACTCAGTATCCCTTGATCTCCAGATTCTTTTCCATTCCCCTCAAGGCTTCACCCAGCATGTTCTATGGTTTTAAGGCTTCCAGCTAAGCCTCCTTGATTTGCGCGGATAGATGGGAATGGATAGTCATTGTTAGTGCCTTCACCTTACGTCCTGAATACTCCTTTCGACTGAGGGCATCTGCTACCACATTGGCCTTTCCGGGATGATAGCTAATTTCGCACTCGTAGTCACTGAGTAGCTCGACCCATCGTCGCTATCTCATGTTTAACTCCTTCTGATCAAGGATGTGCTGCAAGCTCTTATGGTCGGTGAAAATAGTGCACTTGGTTCCATAGAGATAGTGTCTCCAGATCTTTAACACAAAGACCACTGCTACCAATTCTAAAACATGGGTTGTGTAATTGACTTCGTGTGTTTTCAACTGCCTCGAGGCATAGGCGATAACCTTTCCTCGTTGCATGAGCACACATCCTAGGCCCTGATTGGATGCATCACAGTAGACAACGAAGTCCTCCGTCCCTTCGGGCAGGGACAAGATAGGTGCACTGCACAGGGCCTACTTCAATGTTTGAAATGCAGTGTCTTGCTTGGCTCCCCAACTGAAGGTTACACCCTTCTGTGTCAGGGTAGTTAAAGGCTTAGCGATTCTGGAGAAGTCCTGGATGAACCTGCGATAATAGCCCGCGAGACCCAAGAATTGCCGGATTTCTGTGGGTGTCTTTGGTGCAGACCAATTCTCAATCGCTTTGATCTTGGAAGGGTCCACGTGTATTCCTTCCTTGCTAATCACGTGTCCTAGGAAATTTACCTTCCTGATCCAGAATTTGTACTTCGAGAATTTCGCGTATAGTTTTTCTGCCCTTAATGTTTCCAACACCTGCCTTAAGTGCTGTTTATGGTCATCCTCACTCCGCAAATAGACAAGTATATCGTCGATGAACACAATCACGAACTTGTCTAAGAAAGGGCGGCACACTCGATTCATCAAGTCCATGAATACTGCCGGTGCGTTAGTTAGACCAAAGGGCATTACTACAAACTCGTAGTGTCCATAGCGAGTTCGGAATGCTGTTTTGGGCACATCGTTTTCATGAACTCGCAACTGATGGTTCCCCCATCTTAGATCTATCTTTGAGAAATAACTGGCTCCCTGAAGTTGGTCAAAGAGATCGTCGATTCTGTGTAAGGGATATCGGTTCTTGATGGTAAGTTTATTCAACTCTCGGTAATCAATGCACATCCGAAAGGATCCATCTTACTTTTTCACGAATAAGATCGGAGCTCCCCAGGGTGAGGAACTCGGCCTTATGAATCCTTTGCTGATCAGCTCATTGAGCTGACTGGATAATTCTTGCATTTTCGCTGGCGCTAAGCGGTAAGGAGAATTAGCTACAGGAGTAGCTCCGGGGATTAAGTCGATACGAAACTCGACTTGGCGCTCGGGAGGGATTCCTGGGAGATCTTCGGGGAAAACGTCAGGAAAGTTACAGACTTCGGGGTTGCTCTCGAGGTCTCTAACTTTTTGCGTTTTGTCGACAACATGAGCTAGGAACGCATGGCACTCCTTCCGCAGATACTTCTGAGCTTTGATGCACGAAATGATACGGAGGTTCGAGCTAGACTTATCTCCGTAAATCATGAGGGTTTCGCCAGAGGGAAGATTGAGACGGATAGCCTTCTCGAAGCAAAGAATATCAGCATGATTGGAGCTTAACCAGTCCATGCCGATAATAACGTCGAAACTCTTGATGGACACATGCATAAGGTCGATGGAAAACGAATAGTTGTCTACAGTAAGAGTACAGCCTATGAATATGTCGTTAGTGCTCTCCTTCTTTCCGTTAGCCTTCTCGACGGTAAACGTTTCGGTTAGAGGTTGGGATTTACATTGATTAAATGTTTGAATGTATGACTAACAAAACTCCTCTCCGCACCAGAATCGAAGAGAATGCATGCATAAGAGTTGTCAAGGAGGAACGTACCCGTAACAACGGTAGGATCAGCAACTGCTTCCTCCTGGCCCATCACCAGAACTCTCCCTGTATTGCCACCAATTGTTACCTTGGGGCAGTTTCTCCTGAAGTGCCCAGCCTCTCCACATCCATAACAAGTTTGACTAGTGCCCGCTCTCGGAGCCTGGTTGGTTGGTTAGGTTGGCACCTTGCAGTATCGAGCTGTGTGTCCTTTCTTTCCACAGTTGTTGCAACTTAACTCACGACAGGGTCCGTGGTGATGGAAGTTACACTTGTTGCACAGAGGTAGTTTTCCAGCATAACCACAGGTAGGGGATTGGGTGGTTGGAGCAGTAGTGGGAGCAGCAGCAGGAGCGGTAACAGCATGAACTGCCACTATTTGTTGTTTCTTGGAGGGCTCCTGCGAAGACTGTCCCTTTCGTTTGTTACCAAACTTCTTCTTCTTCCCACCGCTTTCCTTTTGTGGTTCAGAGACAGCTGCCAATTCATCTAGATCGATTCCATGATCGATCAGAGTCTGTGCTAGATCCTTGGCGCTTTCAAATGTGGTCGGCCTCGCAGCCAAGACATTTCCTTTTGTTGGTTGTGTCAGTCCCCAAATGTACCTCTCGATTTTCTTGCTCTCCGGGGTGACCATTCCCGGACAGAGGAGAGCCAGATCACAGAATCTAGCGGTGTAGGCAGCGATGTCGGAACTCTTCATCTTCAAATTCCATAGTTCGTGCTCCAACTTTTGCACTTCGCCCCTCGGGCAGTACTCCGCAAGCATGAGCTCCTTCAGTCTTTCCCAACCCATGGCATTAGCCACTGGAAGGGTTAGGGTTTTGACTCGACCATTCCACCAGGTCAAGGCTCTGTCGGTGAAGGTGCAGGCGGCGAACTTCACCTTCTTTGCTTCAGAACAAACGCAAATTTCGAAAATGGATTCGATCTTCTCGAACCATCGAGTTAGGGTGATGACACCTCCATTTCCGTCGAAGGACTTGGGTTTTGCAGTCATGAAGTCCTTGTAGGAACACTCTTTTTGATGTCCCTGACTTCCATCTTGTCTCTGTGGGTCGGTTCCACCTCCAGTCCCACCAGTATTCACTTGTGCCATTGTTGCAGTCACGGCGGCTGTAACTGCTGCCTGGAACATGATAGGGTCGAACTGAGGGGGTGGTGGTGGTGGCGGAGTGTCGTCGTTTCTTCTGATGGGTCTTGGTCGAGGAGGCATCTCGTTGTAGAAACAATCAGGAAGAAGAGGATGGTAAGTCCTCGAGATATAAAAATAAAATATATCCCCTCCTGATAATGAAAGTATTCTACCGAGCGATAAACACAGAAAGGTTACTAACACGAGTAAGTTATCGCTTAAGGAAGAAGAGGTAGCAACACTTAGAGTGAATCGGTATACTGAGTTTGGCTCTAGCCAAAATACTCCTATAGTATTTTGTGTGAGATGATGTTTGGTGAGTTTTAGGCCTGCTGTAGCACCACAGTCACTCCTAAACACATGTTGGTCATGTCTCGACTGAAGATAGTTGATCAGGCTATATTCACCCTAGACATGATTACATAACTGCCCAGGTTTAACCGCAGCGTTCCAGCATCAAAATACTTTTGTTCTTTTCTACTAGCGACACAAATTTTGTTATGTATGCATGCTCGTATACTTTTTATAAAAATACTTTATATTTTGAAAGTATACTTTTCGTGTAGAGCACTTAGGCCCCTTAGTGTTTATAGTTGTATACCACGTAAGGTTCGGTATACTAGTTCGCTATAAACAAGGGCTCTGATACCAATCTGTCACACCCCGAAACCGATGGCGGAAACGTTCCGGGGCGGAGGACATCATGTGTAGCATCACAACCAATGAATAATAGCAATCATAGCAATACAACCAGTACAGTGCATACTAAAATAAAAATGTTTACATCAGTTTGAAAGGTTGTTGAATTACATTCAATAGCTTTGTATAGTATAAACTTAAAACTCTTATTGCTCCCGTTCCTCGAAAATCCAGCAAGTACCTGTCTACTGATTTCCTGAGAATACAAGCAGTTTAAAAGAGTATCAGCATAAAGCTGGTGAGTTCATAAGCGATGGTTTGTAGTGAAAATCGTTGATGAGTTCGGAAAATATTTGTATAGTTTCAAGAAAATCAGATATTTTCTTTAGTGAAAATGTAGTGTTAACAGTTCTGTAATAAACCATGAATATCTGTATGTTTCCAAGAAAATCCGATATTTTCTTTAGTAAAAAGGTAACGTTATCGATTTCGTATAAAACCATGAATGTTCGTTACTGAAAACTGTAGTGATATGCGAAAATACTACCTCATGTGACTAGCTAAAACTAATCATGAAGTGTAAGTATTTTATATGTGAACCCATTGCGTAATCGGTTCTGTTTGAAAAACCTTGGCTTTAGCCAGAATACGTAGTGTGTATCAGTTCTATTTAGTAAAAGTAGAACTGTTGAAGAGTGTTAAGTTGTAAACTAAAGGGGAATTATACATAATGTGAGTCGTATAACCATGCTTGATATGACTAGAGACCTTTCCAACGTTCTTCAGGCGTCGAGTTAAATGACATTTGTACATCTCAGGCGTGCCCGCCTAACTGTAGCTAGCAGTCCAGATATGGGATTGTCAGTCCCGAATAGATCTATTCACAAATCTCACGCTCTCCCTCCAGGAGACTCTGGTTATACAGTGGTAGGATTTATCCCTGTACACCTAAGGGTACAGTAGTGAAGTAGCGCCTCACAGTATCGTACAATCTAGTTTACATGTAGTGTAGTAGCGTTCTACCATAGTGAAAATCCGTATGTATACCGTATATAATGATAATTACAGTTATGAAAAACCATGATAAAGTGGTGATGTTACTGTAAACTATTTCTGTCTTAGTGCATATGTTAAGTAGTGAAAGTTTTTGTACTCGTTATGTTTAGAAAATCCCAAACTATACCGATTATAGTTTGCATGTATAGTGAATAGCGTGTCCGGAAAACTATGCAAATTTTTGTGAAAACGTCCCTTATGCTCAACACAGTACAAAAGGGTTAAAGTATGAGATTTGCATAAGTTTTGAAAACATTTATGTTTAGCTTGTACTCCCCCCCCCCCCTGAAAACATTGAAAATATGGAAAAATGTAGGGGTATGAACTCACAGTTCTTGTTGTGAAATCGTTGACTGAAATGAAGATCCTTGAGTTGTTGCATGTGACACTTAACGAAATCCTATTATCAAATAAATACATCTATGTATCTAAATTAGCGATTTCGTTAGATAACGTGTTAGAGGTACACTTGTATTCGGTTGAGGAATGTTACCGGGACTTGGTCGAATCGATGAAAGTGAGTTTTCAGCCAAAAGCACCACCAAAAAGGTGTTTACGGTCGAAGACTGGGGTTTAAGGTTTTTGAAGACTCGGTGAGTTTACGGTTCTTGAAGGCTTGGACCGTAAACTCAAGAACAGAGTTTACGGTTCTTGAAGGATTGGACCGTAAACTCAAGAACAGAGTTTACGGTTTCTGAAGGCTGACCGTAAACTCAAGAAAACTAGAGCTGGATGTTGATTTCGAAGAGATGAGTGCCCTGAGACGTTCCAAAGCGACCCAAACGTGGTTTTCTCAATGATTTCCGAAATTTGAAGGCGTTTTGAGTGTTTACGGTTAAGGTTCTTAGAGAGAGAAGAAGAGAGTTTTTGGCCAGAAATGTTCTAATGAAGGTGGAGGCATCGTATTTATAGGGGTGTTGTGGGGGGTCCACTCGTTACTGACCCTAACCAGGTTTAAGGTCGTAAACGAGTTTACGACCGTAAACACGTTTACGGTCGTAATCTCACTTAGACCAGGAATGTTTGATTTTTCGAGATAATCGGGTTTCCGTGCGATTTTTGGTTCCGACTCGTAAATAATTTAATTATATATAACTAGATTATTTTCTAAACCAAGAAGTTTGACGGAAAAGTTAACGAATTTGAAATTTTATTAACGGAAATCACGAAACGGAAACGGACAAAGTTTCGGGTTGTCACAACAGGCACCGAGTAACGAGTTCTACAACCTTGCTTGTGTTAAGCACTTATTAGGCATGCTAGGTCATAAATTTGGAGACTTTATGACTCCTAAGAGTATTTGGCCATGGAACTGAAGTTCGACATACGAGCTTAAGCCATTAAGCTCTGAAGTGGATTTTGGGACTTGCGAGGGTACACCCTGCGTACTCGGAGTACGCTCCACGTATGAGGTCAACCACCCCAACGGTGGTCAACTTATGCGACTTCGTGTACGCCCAGCGTACCTCAGGAGTACGCCTCGCGTACGCACCCTGAGTTCACTCGATTGAGTTGACTCGGTTGGGTTGACTCAGTTAACCTAGTTGGTTTGACCAGTTGACTTTGACCAAGTTGACGTTGAGGGTAATTTGGGTATTTTGGGATTTTAATGGAAATTGGTCATTAGGTGGGAATAGGTGTCGGTTAGAGAGCTGAGATTCAGAGTTGAGGCCTCATCAGCTTCTCTTCAGTTTGCGAGGTGAGTTTTCCTCACTGTACTTTTGGGTCGAAGGCACCAAGGCCGGCTCATTGGATTGTTATCCAAGTTTATTATATGTTTGTATGCTTAGTGATCTGTAAGATCTGTCTGATTATCTGTTGACTTCTTATATGTATGCTTATCTATTATGCATATGTCGACATGGTTATGTGTTGTTGGGTTAAGGCGGACCAGTGTAGACTGAAGGCGACGAGACCCAGGGCGTCACGGATAGTCTACATGCCCGAGAGGCATACCAGTTAGGCCAAAGGACCGAAGAGTGTTCCAGATAGGCTGATGGCCCGGTGAGGCGTACCAGTCACGCTGAAGGTTCTGTGAGCATACCAGATCGATTGTAGTCCGGTGGGGAGTTCCAGTCAGGTTGAAGGCTTTGTGTGCATGTTGTCTGTATTATGCTTATGTTATGTGTTGGTATTTTGGGGGATCTCACTAAGCGTTGACTTACAGTTTTGGGTTATGTTTCAGGTACTTTGGATGATCGCGGGAAGACGAAGGCGTGACCATACACATCCTCATGTTTCTGACTAATGATTCTGGGAGACTCTGATGTTGAGCTTATATTGAAAACTATGATTGTAAACAATTTGTGAAATTGGTTGGTTTTAAATAATTTAAATTTATCATGATTTTTATGGATGTTACAAGAACCCTTGAGCCATAATCCTAGCTTTGTTTCTTATGACGATTCCATATTGATCCATTTTTTTCCTGAAAACCCGGCGAGTGCCAATGATAGTCTTTCCTTGAAGTTAGGGAACAAGAGTCCACACACAATGACGTTCGAATTCATCCAAATCATCCTACATGGCTTTAATCCAAAATGCTTCTTTCAAGGAATTAGCGACATTTTTTGGTTCAATCATTGAAACAAAGTTTACAAACATCTAAAAGTTGTTGTTGACTCTTCTGCGAGTGAGAATCCTAAAATTTACATCTCCAATGATTTGGGATTCAGGATGATCTCGAAGGACTCTTGGATAAGAACGGTCGTTTGCATTGCTTCTTCAGGGATAACAGGTTGATCCTTAAAGATAGTTTGTGCATTTATTAATTGATCAACATTGGGAACAATGGAATCAGAGTCGTTTGACAAGATCTCGGAAGCAGGGTCTGATAGACTGTAAGTAAGTTCATTTAGAATTGACAAGGGATGATCAACTCGATCATGAATGAATGAGTCCTCGTCAAAAGTGAAATGAGCTGTTTCTTCAACAATTATCCTTGAAATATTAAATACGCTAGAGTATCATAGCAACACTCCTTCTTCAGCTTTAGCTTCAAGCTTCGAACACTGATCTCTTTGATTCAAGATGTAACAAACACATCCAAACAAATGAAAATAAGAGTTGTCCGGTTTCCTTATTTTCAGTAGTTCATAAGCAGTTTTCCCATGATACTAAACAATAATAGACCGGTTTTGGGTATAACACGTTCTATTGACAAGTTCAGCCGAAAATCACAAAGAAATACCAGCTTCAACGACCATAGTTCTTCTAGCTTCTTCTTTTTCTTCTTTCTTCAATACCATTTGCTAAGGAGTTCTAACTACAGAAAAATAATGAGAAATTCCTGAGATTGAGCAAAAGTCCTCCAAAGAGGAGTTTCTGAAGTCGATTTCATGATCACTACGTAATTGCCTTACTTTGTGATCATAGACAACTTCCCACTGTTTGATGAGAGCAATGATTTAATCAGCGGCATGACTTTTATTCCTCAAGAAGATTACCGATGTAAACCTTGAAAATTCATCCACAATGATGAGAGGGTAATTTTTTACCAGGTCTTGACTTAACTGGAACAGGTCCAAACAGATCCATGTGAATGAGATGAAGAGGTTTGATAATAAAGGAGCTTGACTTTCGCTTGAAGGAAGACTTGGTTTTCTTCCCTTTTTTACATGCTGAGCATAGCTTGTCCTTGACAAACTGCATTTTAGGAATTCCTCTTACAAGCTGATTCCCTGCAATCTTCGAAATGTTCTTGAAGTTCAGATGTGACAGCCTCCTGTGCCACAGCCAATTTAGATGAGACTAAGCACGAGAAAATAAAGAACGTCGAAGAGAGTTGTCAGCAGAAAGCATATCCATAACAAAAATATCGTTTTGTCGATTTGTATTAAGAACAGTGACATTATTTTGATCAACAACCTTTCTTTCTCTCTTGTTAAATAAAACTTCATAACCAATGTCACATAGTTGGCTGATAGAAATGAGATTATGCTGAACACCTTTCACGTAAGATACATTCTTGAAACCAACAGAATTGCACTTCATAGATCCATTTCCTTTGTAGCTACTTTTCCATTATCTCCATATGTAACAGTCGGGCCATCCTTCTTGATGAAATCTTCCAAGAGAGACTTGAATCCTGTCATATGCCTTGAACAGTCGCTATCTAAATACCAAATATACTCTTTGCCCTGAAACTAATATATACACTAAGACATAGAACACAAAAAGAATACATATACTACACATTGACCCATTTGCAAAGGGTCACTCACTAGAAAATATTATAACAACCATCAGGGAGACAGTTCAATGAGTTTATCTTTTTGATCCACATATCATTACGAGTTCTGATATTGTCAGGGCGAACGAGGTCCTTTTCAAAAGTGCACTCGCTGACTATGTGAGAGGCATCGCCACATCGATAACAGACTTTAATTCTAGAATTCTTTCCCTTAACATTATACTTTGATTTCTTTTCAACAGCTGAATTGAATTTGAGAGTTCTCGGACGAGGGATTACATCGGTGGTATGCTCAGATACTACCTTTTCTTGAGTCTCATGATGCATTGAAGAGTCATTAGAAGTGGAAGACTTTGATTGATCTTTAGGTTTAGAATTTCTTACAGAATGAACTTTGCTTTTACATATAGGAAACTTTAGCAAAGTCTTAGTGGGGGGGGGAGGGAGAACATACTCACGATGAGAAGGTTGGTGAGTAGGATCAAGAGCAGATAATTTAGAAATACATTTGGTAATGTCATTAGAATCAGTAGAGAAGTGAGTATCAATTAAAGATTGATTTATAAAATGAGAACTCACAAATCTACTCTTAAAGTCTTCCTTTAAGCAATTAGCTTCAGGAAAGGTTTGTTTAGTTCCAACAACTTTAGTTAAACAAATAGCACCTTCTATATCACCTCCAAGAATTTTCTTATACTGATATGGAATCTGAGCATTAATGATTCTTGTGACATTAAAGTGAGAAGATGCCTATTTTTTTTTTGAAAAAGTTGAGTACGATTAGCATGATCAACAAAATTTTCTTTTTCAATGTAAAATAAATTATTGGTCAGTGAGATACAAGTGTTTTCCTTTTTTAGAGCAGAAAGAGATTTTTCAAGAAATGAGTTTTTTTCATTGAGTTTCTTTAACTCAAGACTAGGAGACGGTTTTTCTTTATTTGAGACCAATAAATTTAAACGTAAGAGATCAATTGAGTCATATTTTTCAATATTATCAATAGAGGAGAGATTAACAATATTCTTTACCTGATACACTGAGGTATTGTCCCATTCTAACTTGCGTTCCTTTGCAGTGTGAGGAGGATCAACGTTGTCATGATCAGTGTTAGTTTTCAACCAAACGATATATAGAAAGTGGGAGTGAGTTTCCAATAGTAGTTCTCTCCTTTACATCAAGATTCAACATCCTCTTCTCTTCCTTGTTGAATCCGGGAACAGGTTTCCCTTTCATCTTGCTACCAGATGCACCATCACAGGATGAATGATGCATAGAGGCAATAGGACCTTTGTTGACGACATCAAGCATATCAAGGTCCATGAAATCGAGAGCTTCCATGGCCATTGATTTCCATGTAGAGAAGTTATGTTTATCAAACGAAGTAATCTTGTTGCAAACAGTTGATTTTGGGGTAAAAGAGGTTGACATGATTACTTTAGTGTATCAAAAACCTGTTCTGATCCCAATAGAAGGTTTGTATCAATAGAATACACTTCAAGTATTAAGAACAACCGTAAAACTAATCTAAGCAAAATATTAAACAGAAAGTAAATAACATATAAGTTCTCCAAATTGTTCTTTCATAAAGAAAGGGTTTTTTTCACCAAGAAGACGGGTTTATCACAAAGACGATTGACACAAAGCCATAATCACAACATTAGGTTTTTCCCTAATGTTGTATATATTCTAATCTATACATACATATCCCATTATTCAAGGGATTGCGTCTAATCTATACTGAGATTTGATCTTATCACAAAGATACCGGATCTGTGATCTATTCTATACTTATATATATCATTACATAATATACTCGAGTTTTAGGTAAGGGATTTTGTGCTTTTAAAGGTTTCACCTTGGATATATGACATACGGTTTCGGAAGTGGGGCAAGTTGGGCCACTGATTTATTGATCCCTTCAGGGTTACCGCTCGGGTGGACAAGATTGCATACTGGCTAGATTTGCCTAATGAGCTCAGTCAGATCCATAACACTTTCCATGTCTTGCAGTTGTGAAAGTGTATAGCCGATGATTCAGCGGAGATTTCTCTAGATGATATTTAGGTCGATGAGCGCCTGAATTATATGGAGAGGATTGTGATTCTTGACAGGAAGACCAAGGCTCTACGCAACAAAGTGGTGAACCTAGTGAAGGTGCAATGGTAGCACTAGAAAGGCTCAGAATGGACATGGGAGCCTGAGGATGAGATGAGGGAGCACTATTTAGACCTGTTTGTAACAGCGGACATCGAGGACGAAGTCTAATTCAAGTCGGGGATATTTGTGACACTAATGTTCTAGGGATTTTCAATTATGGTTTATTTCCTTAAGAGTTTTCAAATTTGGTCCCTACGTTAGGCGTACGAGACAGGTACGCCGGTCGTAGATGTTTAAATGATGATCACGATTCTGTTGCATATGTCGGGAGTATGCATAGGTACGCCGGACATACTGCTTCAGAGGGAAAACCCTAATTTTTAGGGTTTGGGCCCTATTTAAAGAACATTATGACCTTATACCTCTCCATAATTCCAGCCTCCATCCTCTAAACCCTAAAATCAAAACCCTAGTCTTTAAGAGTGATATTTTAAGATTTTGATTTATTTTTGAGTACTCTTGATTATGAAGGAAGATCATCGAAGAAGAGGTTTTGTTGTCAATCCTTTGGATCTAGTAATTTCTCATCCTTGTGCATCTTATGGAGGTATAAAGCTCCAACCTTGATGCATATTCCTTTAGATCTCGTTTAAGCTTAGATTTGTACTCTTTTTGTCCTAAAACCTTGATCTTTGTGAGTATAAACTACTCCTGATCTTTTAAGCTATCCTTTCAGATGTTTTAGGCTATATAGTGTAATAAAAATGCAAGCTTGTTCCTTGGTTTTCACCCATGCGAAAATTATTAAATTCTAGATGATGATTTTAGCTTCCTTCTTGCCTTGCAAAGGCGTAAAGGTTACAACTGTATGATTTTAGACATTTATTGGATTTAGATCTGAAGTTTTGGACGTTACTTCTTAATGCATTAATACCTCATTTGAGAGTTTTGATTGCAAGGAATTATGATGGGCGCAATTCTCTGTACGCTGGGCGTAGATGGTTTCAACCCCACAAATATTCCAAGGCTTGATGGTACACGGGGCGTAATATGGAATACACTAGGCGTACTCCCAGATAATCCATTGGGACATTTTTTTGTCCTTGGGACATTAGGGGTTTTTGGTCTTGTTTAGTTGTGCTAGGAATGGGAAGGGAAAAATGGTCTTTTTCCCATAATAATATAAAGGATGATTAGGACCATTGATATTGGGTTGAAACCTCGATTTTAATTAGGTATATCTTTGGGTTTTGATTAGTGTGAGGATCCATGTTAGCAGCAACGCGTGTGTGAGATTCAGTTACCTTCAGCTAGAGGTGAGTCTTCTTAGCACACTTGTGGATCGAAAGCACCAAGGTCGACCCACTTATCTACGCGAATCGAGCCTCAAGCGTGACACATGTAGAGATGAACATCAAATCTTCAATTCTTCCATGATTCTTCAATTTGGGTTCTAGAATGTGAGACCATACGAACCGAGCATCAACGGATAATTAGGATTTTCTCAATCTCCAAATAATCACCCTAAAGTTGAGCATAAAATCACACCCCAAAAATATTCAACAAGTCCAAACCCATCATGAACCAAAATCACTTTCGAATCTCCAATCGAGTCAATCATAAACTTCAAATACTCGAGGTCACTTCGTTCTTCAAGTCCGCGTAATATGAAAAATTCAACTTTCGAATTTCCATATCTAAATCTCTCCCCCTTTTTATAATCGAAAAATGATTATAAAACCAAAAAGGAATGAGAAAGTGCTCAATTCAAAATTTTTCTATCCAAAACTCCCCCTTAACACATGGCATAAACATTTTTGCTTCAATCTGGAAAATCCAAAAAATCTTCAATTTTTAGTTCCGTTCACGGACCGCCTTTGACAAAATTTCTCAAAATTGGGTAGAAATTGTCAATTTCAAAATTTTGCAATGACCCGGTGCGCCCAAAACAACAAAAAATACGAAACTCTCCCAATTTGATAAACTAGATAGAAAGCGTCAATTCGCATTAACTGCAGGGGCCTGTTTCGAAAATTATCGCATTTCTCAAAATTTTCAGCCCAATGTCGAAGTTGGGTGAATTCTGCCAAATCTTCGAAATTGCACGGACCAACTTCGAAACTTCTACATAATGCTTCAAAATGTCGAAATTATACCCCAATGTCGAATATGGGTATAAACTGTAAGTTTCTTCTAAACATTAAGGGTAAGTTTCGAAACTTTCCATTTCCTTCTTCAATTCGTTACCCAGTGACACCAGATGACGAAGACTTCCGATCTTGTTATCAACCTTTCAAAATTAAGCTATCAAAATCTTTCATTAGTAACCCAAAATCTTCGACAGTAAGGCAAAAATCTTGGTCCTTAGCAATCAAACAAAAATCTTTGACTATCGCAATCAAAAATCTTCGATCATCGATACTCAATATCCAAATCGTCGTTAGTCGACACCGATTCCCAAATCTTCGTTAGTCGATGTCGATTTCCAATTCATTCCCAACTATCAAATGTCTTCTAATTATTCAACAAATCTTCGAAATCAAATACAGGCTTCGAATCACTCTTCCTATTCGTTATCAAAACAACATCGATCCTCGACCCATCGACTCTTCGAAATCCAAGACTTTGCTTTTACTGTCAACCACTCCAATTTGATCCCAAATGTATTTCGACTTTTCGTTCTTCGTTCTTCGTTCATCGTCAACCATCATTCCAGTCGATATCTATATTCAGCAACCCAACCATCATCAATCGAACCCAAACCATCTTTCATTTTTACTGCCTTTGAAGTCAATTCATTAACCAAAATCAATCTTCGAAATGGAGGATTTTCGTATTTTTGTTTTGGAAAAGGGCAGACGAAAATGAAACAGATTAAGGCCCTGTTTATAGCTGCCAAAGGATCCTAGAAACCCTAGATTTGAATTCAAAATAACAATATTTTAATCCAGTAATTATCTAGTTCCTTATTTATCCTTTATATTCTTCCACAAACCCTATCCATAGGGCTTAAAAACGTCCACTTTATAGAAGGTTATAGATCCTCTCCATTGTTCAACTATTGAACAATTACGTCTTAGTCCTTGCACCTTTAATTAATTCCAATTAACATTTAATTAATTCTAAATTAATTCTGATTAATTCTTAATTATATATTACTATTTCTAATTAATACATTAATCATATAACATATTATCAAATGATATACATATATATATATATATATATATATATATATATATCCTATAATCAATCCAAGCCTTTTCATGCTTATGAGAGCAACCCAAAAAGGACTTTACTTTTATTATTAAACATTATACCAATTTAGTTGGGACCTTAGACACATTAATCCAACAATAAATTTTATCGAATATGGAGTTCGTATGAGAAAGTTATGACCGTTTGAAGTTGTAATGAAAGTACGTTGCTATTTTGAGAAAGTCAAAACAAGTCAAAGTGAACGGTCAAATTTTGGCTACCACGGTGTGGCATAGTGTTCACCACGGGCGGAACGGAGACAAGTCACGAAGACATGCGTCGGAATGTCGAGACACATGGCAACCAGCCACGACACATGGCGACGTCAAACTTTGCTTAAAAACTGTGGCTTGGCCGCTTAACCATCTCGGCGCGGCGGTGCTATATATATATATATATATATATATATATATATATATATATATATATATATATATATATATATATATATATATATATATATATGTGTGTGTGTGTGTGTGTGTATGTCTGCAGGTAGGTGGGTGTGTGTGTGTTTAGTTATGTTTGGGAGATTTTGGCACACGCGATCGGAGGTGCTGCTTGAGAAACATTCTTAGGAGCTTACAACGGGAGTGATGTACTAATGTGAGGGAGATAGCAGGCTGAGTAATAAGATTCGTTGAGGTATCTTTTATCTCGTATTTGTGTGATTATGTTATGTGATATTTATCGGGATTTGTTGAACCTAAATATGTGTTGCGGTAATTCGTAATATGCTGTTGTTAAGAACCGGTTGGTAAGATTTGTAAATAAATATTATGATGAAATAATTAGTCGGGACAATAAAGGTTATAAACTCTAATTTATTGGAGTTAACCATTATAATGAATTTAGCCAATGGCTTACATGTTAAGCCTATTTCTGGTGTATTATCGAGTATAGTGAGTTTGGGGACAAATAGTCCCGAAGAGTAGCTAGTAGTAAATTATGACAGGTTATGAGGAAATTGATAATTGGTTGCTAGGTGTTGATATTTGACGAGATAGAAGACAAAGTAGGTCAAGAATTGAGGTTAGAATGTATCCACCAACTAGTCAAGGGAGTATCACTAAATTAACATATGTTGTTTTGATAGTTGCATTACACAAGATGTGGGATACATATGTATATTTTGTGAATTAAATGGTTGAATATCATACGGGTGAATGCTATGGTGTTGTGGGGATATACATATACCAGGAAATGGTATACATGCTTATGTGAATTGAGAATGGGACATATGGTTGTGTATAAATTGTGAATAGAATATACTCAAGACAGGTGTCATAATAGTGGTGTGGTTAAGCCTTAGAGTATGATTAGGAAATAACCATTGTGGTGATATTTTGTTGGATCCTTTAAAAGGATCTGGAAATGTAATTATTTGGTAGAATTTGTCTGTGACATCGAATTGCTACGTATATGAAAGAACCCCTCTCTAAAACTACATCATATTATTCCAAAACATGCTACATGCATATTCAGAAACAATATTTTACATTGATAGTTTAATTACAAAAGACTGGATACAAACCGACTAAATTTTAGTATATTCCATAACTACCCAGGAAATTATAATTTTATACATACACGATCACTAAAAACAAAAGTAATATTATTATCTATTCTAAATCTTCCAACAGTATATGTCTATACTGGATCCTCATTACCTGCAATAGTTAAACACTGAGAGGGATAAGCGGTGACGCTTAGTGAGTTTAAAAAATAGAGACAATATAACATTATGCCATATATATATATATATATACCAATATGACAGAAGCAAGATAAACAAAGAACAACAAAGACATATGTGAATCATGTGACAAGCTTTCCATATCAACAAATGATCTGATTCAAAGATTTACAATCAATGAGGTACAACAATTTCAACTTGATATACATCAATAAGACTTTAGCCCAAGTGGCACAGAAAATAAACGATTTCTAAATAAACATTTTGCTAGAATTTACAGGCTTTCAGCCCTATATAGCATTCTGTCAGTGCCAAAGTGATGCTTACTCATTCACTTCATGGTCAAAGGCTACATACTAATACCCAAGTGATGCTTAATCATTCACTTCGTGGTCGAAGGTATAGCTCATTATCATAATAACACGGGAAAGCATATTGCACATATAACACATAACATATAATTGTTCCTATAATTTAAACTCACAGTGAAATAACCGGAGGTTAAACTAGTAATTTGGGCAGCACTTCGTTCCTATAAATAACTTTCTTCGATGAAAACCGGGTGCTTTATTGAAAATCGGGCCTTGCGAGGGTTGAGCTTCAAACCGAAAAGATAAAAGGGTCTTCGGGCACTTCGGGAAGTTCTTCGGGTGTTAGGTAGGTTCCCGAGTCTTCGGGGGTTTAAAAGGGGCTTAAAATAAAGTTTAGTGTGAAAAAGTATGGAAAATACCAACCAAAACCAGGAGGGTTTGCTCCTCCCTTATATAGGTGCGAGGTTCAGATCCGGAGGGAGGAGGAGAAGCCACGCGGCAGCTTCGCAGGCGAAGGGGAGGGCACGCGCCGGAGGCTCGTAGGCGAGACGTGGCTCGCTTCGGACACGCCACGGATGCGACACGCGTTGGATTATCATTGGGTCGTGCTTCGGATGAGTCATCGGGTCGGAGACGAGGCAGGCTCGCGAGGAATGGAGCGACGTGGCCGAACCCGGGCCTAGTGTATGCGAAATTTCTCGGATTTTGTGTCCCGAACTTCAATAATTCATAGCATTCGCATACAAGCTCCATTTTTGACGTTCTTTATATCCACGCGTAGGTGAAATTATACTCTACAACTTTCGTTTAGACTCCATTGGCTAATTTTGAATTTATTTTTAATATGATTATTTTTAACAGACCGGGACAGGAAAATCTGTTAAAAATTCATAACTTCTTCATCCGACATCCGTTTTTGTCTGTCTTTTTACCGTTGTATTACTATTGACGAGACCTTCTATTCTCGTTTAGGTTGCGTCGACTAAAAATCACTCGATCTTTATTTCGAGTTTTTAGCAGTATACTACTATACTGAAACTTAGAAAAATCATAACTTCCTCATACGAAGTCAGATTTTGACGTTCTTTTTATTAAAATTCTCGGTTTAACGAATACTACGACTTTCATTTAGATCACTAAAGCTAAAAAATAGTTTATCGAAAAATCACTTTTTACGCTAAATAGTGTTTGCCGGTTTTATCGCGGATCTTCGATTGGTCATAACTTCTTCGTTATAACTCGGATTTCGATGAGGTTTTCGCCAAAATGTTTCTAACGAAATTATCTACAACTTTCAATAACATTATTTATTTATTTCCAACTTTATATTTTCGAATTTCGATAGTTGACTTTTAATTGGAATCTCATAAGACTTCTAATAATTTCCGAATGATTCTAAACATAGTTTTACCTCAAACTATCTTGTCAGAACTCAACACTTAAAATCATATATTAAATAATATTATTTTATTTAAAACAAAACATGATAACTGAACATGTATCTTACAGTATATGGGTGATGTATAGGTAATATATGTGTTTTATATTATTGTAGCTGTTATTCACTAGGTCGTGGGGCTTACGGTGTTGCATTTGTGGTTGTTTTGTAGGTTAGAGATGGTAGCACCCTGCTCAGATTCTATACTTGAGGCCAGTACGGTCTATGGTGGTAACTTCTTATATTCCAATGTGCTAGTATACAACAAATTATTTTGTAAATTATTAAATAAAAACTATATTTTAGGGTGTACTTGGTACAAAAATCTAGGTGTTACACTTACTTCCAAGAGCATGACCAACTGTGGCGGTTTCAGTAAATTAGTACTCTGGAAGTGGGTTCTAAACATGCAAAAGTGAAACATAGAAATAAATGAACAAAATTAGTAGAATCACTAGTTGTTTATTAGGTCACCACAAAATAAACACCAAATGTGTTACAATTTCTACTGTTATATGTTTCAAAATAATCAAAGAACTAAACACAAACCATATCATTAGCAAATCTCATACCGATCGACCTAGCATGACCATCTTGCTTGCGACTCGATAATGGCTACGTGAAGGGATCGGCCGGATTCTCCTCCGATATTGCTAGGCACAACACTATCTCCATCCTCAACCCTCTTTCAAACATAATGGTATTTCCAGAGTATGTGTATTGACTTCCCATGGTCCTTAGGTTCTTTAGTCAATGCAATTGCACCCTCATTATCATAGAGGATTTCAATAGGATCCTTGATGCTAGGCACAACACTAAGATTATCAATGAAGTTCTTCAACCATGTAGCCTTTTTTTGCTTCACTAGTTGCAATATACTCGGACTCGTATGTAGAGGCGACCACTATCTTCTACTTGGAACTCTTCCAAGTGACTACTCCTCCATTGATCACGAACACCCATCCTGACTATAACCACGAGTCATCTCTATCATTTTGGAAACTTGCATCACTTTAACCTGTAACCTTTAGCTCTTCTTTGCCTATATATACCAAGAGCATATCCTTTGTTCTTCTCAATTATTTCAAAATGCTTTTTACTATTGTCCAATACATATTGTTAGTATTGTCCTGATACCGACTCGCCATGCTCAAAGCATATTAGACACCTGGTCTAGTAGATATCATGGCATACAAGATCGATCATATAGTTGAATCAAATGGGATTCGACTCATCCTTTCTAGTTCGGCACCAGTACCAGGAGATTGATATTTACTCAATATCATGACAGGTTGAATGGGTAGATACCCTTTCCTGGATTCTTGCATATTGAACCTTTTCAATATCTTATCCAAGTATGTACTTTGTCTAAGTCCTATTAGACATTTTGATCTATTTCTACAGATTCTTGTACCAAGTATGTATGCAGCCTCTCCCTTATCCTTCATAGCGAAACAACTTCCATTCCAAGTCTTAACACTTTGAAATGTTGGGACATAGTTTACTATAAGTAGTATGTAATCAACATACAACATTAGGAACACTACAATACTCCCACCACCTTCGATATATACACATGACTCATCTCCACTTCTATAAAATCCAAACTCTTTGAGCTTTTTGTGAAAGAAAAGATTCCAACTATGCGACACTTCTTTTAGTCCATATATGGAACTTTCAAGATTACACGCTCTATTAAATTATTTAGGATCTATGAAACCCTCATTATGTGCCATATACACATCCTGTGTGAATTTTCCATTAAGGAAATTAGTTTTAATGTCCATTTTCCATATTTCATAATCATTAAAGGTATATATGGCAAGTAATATCATAATTAATCATGGCTATTGGTCAGAATGTTTCTTTATAATCAATTCCTTGAATCTGAGTGTGACTCTTCGCAACCAACTTACCCTTGGATATGTGCACATTCCTATCCATGTCGGTCTTCTTATTGAAGATCCATTTACACCCCATGGGTTTAAGGTTGGGTGTGGTATCAACCTTCCAAACTTGGTTGCCATACATGGATTGAATCACACTCTCAATGCTCTATTTATATTTATCAGCCTCAGGTGCTACCATCACTTCCTTATAGTTGGATGGCTCGTCAATACTAAACAACTTACGACCATTGATCAATATGTCTCCTTCCATGTTAATATGGAAACCATAGAACTCAAGATGAAGACGAACTTTCTTGGATCTATGAACACGAGGTTAAGATATATCAGTTTCCTTAACGGGTGTATCGATCTTTGTGTCAACTATAGATCTTCTTCATTTGACTCTTGGATTTCTTCAAGATCAATTTGACTCCCACTAGCTTCTTTGGATATGAGATCCCTCTCAAGGAAGAATCCCCTTAAAGAGATAAACACCTTGTTCTAAGAGGGCTTGTAGCATAAGTATCCAAAATCCCTTTATGGATAACCAATGAAGTAACACTTCTCTGATTTGGGTTCGTGTTTATCATTGGCCTCCAGATGAACATAAGTTTTGCAGCCTTATACTTTTACATCTGCTAGAAAAGTATGTGTCCCACTCCACATTATAGAGGGTGTTTTAGCAACCTTCTTATTTCGTATGACATTTAAGATGTGGGCGACTGTCTCTAAGACATACCCTCAAAATGTTATCGGGAGTGTAGTTCGACTCATCATATCGAACCATATCTAATAACACTCGATTTCTTCTCTCAACAAGACCGTTAATTTGTGGCATTCTAGGAGGATTGGAGCATCTTGATATTTCTGCCCAATCGATTCTCTACTTAATTTTGAAATTCATTGAACACTTCAAAAGATTCTAACTTATGCTTGATTATATATATATATATATATACTAAAATTATCAATGAAAGTCACAAAGTATCATTCACCATGTTTTGTGGTGGATCTGAATGGTCCACAAACGTCTATATGGATGAGGTCCAACATATCATTTCATCTTTCATAGTGACTTGTGAATAACGATATTATCATCTTTCAAATTAACTAAGATTCTCATACATCATCTGAATTTAAGTCAAATTATTCCAATATCCCATTTGATTGGAGCTTGGTGATGCGTTTCTTGTTTACATGACCAAGATGACAATGTGACAAACATGATTTATCCATCACATTATTGGAAGAATCAAAATTTAACAGTGGATTATCAAAACTTACTTAAGTAAACAGCATTATCATAAATATCATTGCAAGGAATAGCTTTGAAGATAAAAAGAACCATGTTTATAAACCAAAATGTCAACATTCTGATTATCAAAAGAAAAACAACACTCGTCCTTATATAATGCATGGAAACAAATAATGTTTCATGTTAGACCATGCAAAAAGTAACAATTTAATAAAAAAATACGAACAAAACTAATAAGCATGAGCTCATAATCCCCAATCCTTATAACAGTTGTAGTGTGCATGTTTCCCATGATCAGGTTGAGCCCATGACACTTCAGCTTCATACTTTAATTTATTCCTTTCATATCATAGCAAATATGAGTACCACATCATGTATCAAGAACCCGAGAATTAGAAGTGGATGTACTATGGGGTTTAATCGTAAACATACCTAAAGTGCCAACCATTTTGACTTTTCCCTTCTTCAGATCCGCCAAGTATTTGGGGCAGCTACATTTCCAGTGTCTCTTAGTCAGGTAGTAGAAATAGACATCCTCATTGGGTTATCTGGTTTGAAGGCTCGCATAGGGTTGTTGGATTTCAGAACAACTTAAATGCCAAAATGGCCCTGCCCTCCGGTGTTTCATGACTGGCCCATGTCTGTACATAGTAGTTTAAAAGTATTGGTTAACCCTTAGAAAACAATTTCATCGTAGATAGTCGCAATAAATATTAGACTAAAATCTAGAGGTAATGATACTAGGTTTCATCGAAGGAAAATTGAATTGTTAGAAGCGAAGTGTTGCCCGAGTTTGGAATCATCACTTTAACAATTGAGTGCATAGTTACTTATAACCTACACATGGATATGAACTATTTAATATAAATTACGTGCTATGTGTGCATATTATCTGTGTTCTTGATATCTATGTTGGATGAACAAAATATGCATATTTTATTTGATTTAAACTGTATATGTATTTTATACCTATCATTATGTTGAGAAACATGGATAGATGAAATAAATGATGAGCGATGAAATAAAATGATGAGAGGCCTCGATGTTTAAGTTGATTTAGTCATCTAGCGGAGTATAGATGACGACCACAGACTATTCTATACAGTCCAGTGGAACGCTAGCAGACTCGCAACCTGTAGGTGTTTGTGAACGATGTGTTCACCGGTGTACTCCATCCCCCTCATGGTTGCCTTACTGACATATATTGTTGAGGAATCCCCTAAGCAGTATTGTCAGCCCGATGATGATCCTTAGGGTAGGTCCCTTAAATTAGATGCTTTAGGGATAGAAAGTGACGATAACGGGAATGGGTTATTGGGTTGAATGATTTGATGAAATTAACAAACTTAATTATTATGGATTGAAAACCCTATGTGCTCACCAGGCTCCCAAGTCTGGCCCACTCAGTTTCTTGCATTACAAGTAGTGGCAAAAGAGCACAGGAGTGTTGATCTAATGAGAGATCTAAGGATTATAGGCCATTAGAATAATAGATGTTGTAAGTCATGTACTATTTCTGTTTATGCTTATGTATTGTATTGACAATGAAATCCCAGTGTTTTTAATATAATGAAAACCCAATCCTTCGGGAATGCTTTAATAATTTACTTATCATATTTTTGGGAACAAATTCCGCAACATATTTCTTCAAAAGTATACTCTGATTTTCAAATAAAGCATAAACAAATCGGCCTTTTCTGGTCGTGAAATTGGGGATGTCACAGTTGGTATCAGAGCATTAGTTTAAGCAAACTAGGAATTTGTAGGATTTCTAGACTTAATCTTAGAATGCTAAGCGATGATTGTGAGATGAATGTCTGCTATATTTTAGACACAAGCACTAGATTATTTTAGGAAAGATGCTTAAATTGCTTTTATGTGCTAAATGATTCATATTATAGCTATAAAGATGCCTTATATGCTATTATTTGATCGGATATATGGTCTATTGCCAACCGGATCTGGAAACCTTATGTGTTCAAATTTCTAAACGTTCAACTACGATATTAGATCTGGCATGTAACTTTTCGGAGAGCCAAGGAGGATTTAAATGTCTATCGTAAATAAAGATCTAAATTCACATACTTTGTCGTATAGATCAACATGGAAAGAACCCGAAGCAGATTTAGAAACGCTAATGGAAATGCTAATGCTAACCAGTGGCCTGTGATTGAGCATGCACCATGGGTAGCGACTGCACTCGAGACAATCACTGTGGCAGGAGTACAAGCAATGATTCAAATTATGTTGGATCGTCAGATGGAAGAGACAAGGCGTCTACGTCAACAGAATATTGATGAACCTACTATGCCTGTTGAACAACCTGAACTGAATAAGGGACAGTCAAAAGAATGAAACTATAGTAGAACCGTTAGCCAAGCTGAACCGTCGGTGGTTAAAATAAATAACCAATATGAATGGATTGAAAGGAATGGATGCAAGTATAAGGACTTCACGACTTGCAAACCATCAACTTTTACTGGTAAAGAAGATCCAATCGTAGTGATGCACTGGATCTATGAAATGGAGCTAGCTTTCATAACGTGTGGTTGCAAGGGCAAGCTACAAACCACTTATGCAGTTCGTCAGTTTAGAGGTGGTGTTGTTCGTTGGTGGAACACCTTAGGGAAGACCATAAGCCCTAATGATCCACTAAAACTGACATGGGTAGAGTTCTTGGTCCACTTTAAACACAAGTTCTGCTCAACCCAAAACATGTTAGAACTAGAGTATCAGTTTCTGACGTTGAAGATGGGCAACATGTCCATTGACGAGTATACCAATGCCTTCACAGAGAAGATGGAGTTTGCTTTGCGCATTGTCCCTGACGAGCTGACGAAAATCAATAAGTATATGAAGGGACTACCATAGGAGTATGTTGTGCCAGTATGCCATGCACCTACTTTTGAGGCGGCCATCTGGGCTGCTAAGTCTGTTGAGGAGATGATAAAGGGTAGAGCCACCAACAAGGTTGAAGTTGGCGATAAGAGAAAGTTTGAAGGATCTCCAAGGTCCAACAAGAAGAGTAAATTCTCGAAGTCCGATTCAAAGAAGTTCAGGGGAGGAGGAGGTGAAGCGAGATGGTGTGAGAAGTTCAAAAAGAAGCACTTTGGAAAGTGCGGCGAGGAAGTCACTTGTTTCAAATATGGAAAGTCTAGGAATTACGCCAATGAGTGCACATTCAACAAGAAGGTGTGTTTCAAATGTAATGAAGGAGGGCATATTTCTAGGGACTGCCCGAAGAAGAAAGAGGCGGCAAGGCCTAATGTTTCGCCGAGGCCAAAGGCAAGAGCATTCTAGATGACCCTGGAAGCAACAAGGGATGAAGCCGAGGTCGCTTCAGGTACCTATCTTGTAAATGGATTACTTGTCAATATATTTTTTGACTCTGGAGCAAATTGCTCCCTTATATCGCATAAATTTGGTGGAAGATTGCCATTGCCTGTAGATAAACTTGATAATGCTCTAGTTGTAGTAGTTGCCAGTGGGAAATTCATACATGTTAACAATTTCATTAAAAACGTCATCAACGACTTGAATGGGAATAAATTCCATGAGGAGTTGTTGCCCATTGAGTTGAACGATTTTTACATCGTGCTGGGAATGGATTGGCTTAGTACAAACGATGCCGAGATACTATGCAAGATGAAGATGGTGAGAGTAAGCCCTCCTAGAAAATATTCATTTATGGTGTACGGGGACAAACATAGAGTGAATTCTGGAATCGTTTCCCTGATGAAATCCATAAAGTGTTCTTCCAAAGGATGCACACCATACTTGGCATTTGTGATCGATGCAAAGAAGGAGAAGAAGGAGATAAAAAGAATACCAGTGATGTGTGACTATCTGGAATTCATTACCGAAGATCTTCCTAGATTGCCCCTGATAGACAAGTATATTTTCGAATAGACTTGTTGCCAGGATCGACACCATTAGCGAAAGCACCATACCGGTTAGGACCGACAGAGATGAAGGAGCTTATGATGCAACTTCAGGAGTTGTTGGACAACGGTTTCATTAGACCTGTTTCATCACCCTAGGGAGCTCCGGTGTTATTCGTGAAGAAGAAGGATCGAAGCATGAGGATGTGCATAGACTATAGAGAGCTAAACAAAGCAACAGTAAAGAGAAAGTTTCCATTGCCAAGGATTGATGACCTGTTCGATCAGCTGCAAGGTTCGAGCTATTTCTCAAATATCGATCTTAGGTTAGGATATCATCAGCTGAAGGTGAGAGAGCAAGATATTGAGAAGACCGCATTCAGAACAGGATATGGACACTATGAGTTCTTGGTTATGTCGTTTGGACTAACCAATGCTCGAGCAGAATTTATGGATTTTGATGAACAGGGTTTATAAACCATTCCTCAATAGATCCGTGATAGCGTTCATAGATTACATTCTGATTTACTCAAAGAGTCAGCATGAGCATGGAAAGCACCTGCAAGAAGTATTAGAAGTTCTGAAGAAGGAGAATCTGTATGCAAAGTTCTCCAAATGTGATTTCTGGATTCGAGAAGTCCAATTCTTGGGTCATGTGGTTAACCAAGAAGGAATAATGGTTGACCCATCAAAGAATGAACATGTGATGAAATGGGAACAACCAAAAAGTCCCACACATATTCGAACCTTTCTGGGATTAGCTAGATATTACCGAAGATTTATCCAACGCTTTTGTTCGATAGCTGCTCCATTGACAGCTTTGACCCACAAAGGAGCTACAAATACATGGAGTAAGAAACATGAAGAAGCATTTGAGAAATTAAAGAAGAAGTTATGTGAAGCACCAATTCTTTCTTTACCTGACGGAGTTGAAGACTTCGCAGTCTATAGCAATGCATCCGGAGTTGGGTTAGGATGTGTTCAGACCTAGAGAGATAAGGTGATAGCGTATGCATCTCGGCAATTGAAAGAGCAGGAGAAGAACTACTCCACTCTTGATCTGGAGTTGGCAGTGGTAGTAGTTGCATTAAAGATATGGAGGCATTACCTTTATGGCACAAAGTGCAAACTCTTCACTGATCATAAAAGCCTCCAATATCTCTTTTGATCAAAAGGAATTGAATATGATACAACGAAGCTGGCTAGAGTTACTCAAGGATTACGGATGCGAGATACTTTACCACCCTAGTAAAGCAAATGTCGTAGATGATGCTCTAAGTCGAAAAGTCAACCTGGAAAGAAAAAGGCCAAGTGCGTGAAGTATAGAAGTTGACTGAACGATTGTGGAAAGCATCAAGAAAGCTCGGGGAGAAGCTTTGGAGAAAAATAACCGAAAGGAAGAACGTTTAGGCAAAACGTTGACATTCAGTACAAATAGTCAAGGACTGAAGGTATTCCAAGATAGTATTTGGGTACCTAAGATGGGAGGAACAAGGGATCTTCTAATTGAAGAAGCTCACAAGACCATGTACTCGATTCATCCCGGCAACACTAAGATGTATAGGGATCTGAAACCTTACTATTGGTGGCCGACGATGAAGCTCGATGTTGCAAAGTATGTGGCCGATTGTGTAACATGTGCGAGAGTTAAAGCACAACATCAGAAACCGTATGTGAGTTTAGAACCTTTACCTATACCCATGGGTAAATGGGAAGACATTACCATGGATTTTTTGACTAAACTGCCCAGGACGAAGAACCGTCACGACATGATTTGGGTAGTTGTGGATCGATGCACAAAGAGTGCACACTTCATAACAGCCAATGAGAGGTGGTCTATGGATAAGCTTCCAAATGCTTACATGAAGTAGATAGTAAGACTTCACGGTGTACCATTAACGATTGTATCGGATCATGACAGTCGTTTCACATCAGGATTTTGGAAGAATCTACAAGAGGAAATAGGTACGAAGTTGTGTTTAATTAAGTATAGCCTACCATCCGCAGACAGATGGTCAGAGCGAAAGAACAATTCAAACATTGGAAAATATGTTAAGAACATGTACCGTAGAATTCCAAGGTAATTGGGATGAGCATTTACCCTTGGTAGAATTTTCCTACAACAATAGTTACCATTCGAGAATTAAGATGGCACCTTATCAAGCTCTGTACGGTTAGAAGTGTCACACGCCGTCTTGTTGGCTTGAGGCCGGAGAGAAGCAGTTTTATGGGCCCCGAAATAATCCATCAAACTGCTGAAAAGCTAAAAGTAATTAGAGAAAAGATGTTCGCAGCTCAAGATCGTGAAAAGAGTTATGCTGACAAGAAGCGACGACCGATGACATTCGAAGGTGGAGATATGGTATTGCTCAAAGTCTCACAGTAGAAGGGACTTATAAGATTTGGAAAGAGAGGAAAGTTAAGTTAAGGTTTGTTGGACCATTCAAGGTTCTTCAGAGGATTGGGAACCAAGCTTACAAACTGGAATTTCCAGAAGAACTAGATGGTATTCATAACACTTTCCATGTGTGCTATTTGAGGAAGTTCATGAGAGAAGTTCCCAAAATAATTCCACTGTCGGAGTAAAGGATGGATAAATAAGAGGTTAATCGAAGATCCTGAAGCAATTCTTGACCGTAAGACGAAGAATTTACGACGCAAGATGGTCGACTTAGTGCTTGGGCAATGGAAACATTCGAATGGGCCGAACCTTACCCAGGAAAAAAAGAGTGACATGATGAGTCGCTATCCACATCTCTTTGCTGATGCATGATTCCGGGACAGAATCATCCTAAGGAGGAGAGCATTGTAACGCCCGTGTTTCTAGGGTAAGCATTAATATTATGATGTAATAATTAGGGTCAACAACTGTAACCTATTTTGAAGTAATAAAGAGGATTATTTGAGTATTATGTGATTTATGTGAGTTATGTGCAATATACGTGCTTATAACGAAGTTTTGCGATAAAATCGGCACGACACCGGCAATCGTACAAAGTGAATTTTCGATAAAATACTTTTTAGCCTTAGCAACCTAAACGCAATTCGTAGTATACATTAAACCGAGAACGTACATAAAAAGAACATCCAAATCTGACTTCGTATGAGGAAATTATGATTTTCCTAAGATTTAGCGTAGCAGTGCACAGCCTGGAAATCGAATTTTGGATCGATCGATTTCTAGCCAACACAACCTAAATGAGAATTGAATATCTCATTAATAGGAACTCAACAATATAAAGACGGACGAAACGGACGTCAGATGACAAGGTTATGAATTTTTAACGGACTTTAACTGTCTAAGCCTGTTAAAATATAACTTTAAATATAAATTCAAAATTAGCTGACGGAATCTAAACAAAAGTTGTAGATCTCGTCGATACCTATGTGTGGATATAAAGAACGTCAAAAATAGAGCTCTTATGCGAAAGTTACGGATTTTAGAAGATAATTAGGTTTTGGAGTAATCTGCGAGTGACACGTGGCACAATCCTGACCGTTGCTTCTTCCCCACGCCTTGCCACCAGATGGTGACACTTGGCACCTTAACACGACGTGTTGCGGCTCATAACACGACGTGTTGGGCCATTTCCAGCCTATAAATAGAGGCGCAAATCATCCCACTTTTTCACACCTTTCCATTTCTCTTGTCCCAAACACTCCCAAAGCCTCAAGGCTTTTCTCTAGCCCTTCTTAGGAGTTAGTAGCGAGTCCCAGAGCACCAGAAGGCGCCGAGAAGAAGAGATTTCAGCTCAGAAGTTCTGCCCCTGCAGAGCCCGACACCTAGCCAAACCCATTTGTAAGTAAGTTATGCTTACCCTACTTTAAGTATAACTTATGTTTAAGTTCATTATCGTTATTATGAACCTATAAAAAAATATATGTAAGTATTATAAAATATACAAACTGTTATTATAATATCTTTCAACTGCTCGTGGTACGGGGAATCTGGTTTGAAGGACTGCATAGGGTTGATGGATTTCAGAACAGCTTAAATGCCAAAATGGTCTTGCCCTCCGGTGTTTCATGTCTGGCCCCTGTCTGTACATAGTACTTGAAAAATATTTTTTAACACTTATAAAACAATATCGCTTGTAAATTGTGGTAATAAATATTAGACTAAAATCTAGCGGTAATGGTATTAGGTTTCGTTGAAGGAAAATAGAATTTTTAGAAGCGAAGCGCTGCCCGGGTTTGGAATCATCACTTTAACAAGTGAGTGATTAGTTACTTTCAACTTACACATGGATATGATGTATTTAATATAACTTACGTGCTATGTGTGCATATTATTTGTGTTCTTGATATCTATCTTGGATGAACAAAATATACATGGTTAATTTGATTTAAACTGTATATGTATTTTATACCTATCATTTGTTGGGTTTTTAGTTCAATAAAAGTTTCATAAACTTGAAAAATATGGCAACGGAAGACTTTACTTTTTGAAATAACATAAACATATTATACCCACCAAGGATCTTCTTGCAAGTTATAGAAAGATTAAACACCAACCAAAGAAAGGATGAAGAAATAACAACCTTTGTAGTTCTTTGGGTCCTCTTGGGAGGCTTGGAAGTTGATGAAAAATGTGGAACCTTTTAGACATCAACAATAACTCAACTTGATGTAGATGCTAGTCCAAAACTCTTAAACCCTTAAGCTTGAAGTTCATAACCAAATTATGAACTTCAAGAGAGAATTAATGCAAGTAATCTTCAAGTGTTCTTAACAAAGCAAGAGAGAATGAGGGAGAAGAAAGGACTTTCGGCCACAAGCTTCAATGGAAGAGAATGACCAACTAGCCAAGTGAAAACCCTCTTATTTATATGCAAAAAGTGAAGGTATTAACCATTAATCCATAGCACTTTAAGCAAACTTGTCCCCATTGTCATAACCATGTCTCCCATGCCTTTAAAGCATGATTAAACAAGTCATAGACTTCTTCTTTTTATGCAAATCTCGAAAATTGCGTAAAGAAGAAGAAAGTTCGTTTAAATTTTATAAACTCAAGGTTTACAAAATATAAACTTTGTCTTTTAAGTAAAAGACAAAAGGTTTTCAACTAGTCCAAAAAGTTGTGCATGACTTATTAATTTGTACCATATGAACTAATATAATGTTACTTGCTGATGAAAATTATTATTTCCATGAAACAAATAATTTCCAATATAATTATAAGAGTTTTATTGAATATTTATTAAAATGAATTTCTAATAAATAATCAATTGTATCAAGTTGTTGTTAGTGTGACCCATTAGTATCATATGTTATTTAGCAATACCACTTTAATATGACTCTTGAGCATACTAGATCTTTCAATCTCCCACTTGCACAAGACTCATATTAGACTGATATAGACAGTGGTGAACGTCTACCAACATTTCACTGCCCCTAAGACCATACGACTGTTTGTGCCATTCTACCAATGCCCAATTCCAAAAAAGCTCAAAGCTACAATTGGTGTATAAGGTCAGTTTATCAGTTATCCCTTTGCTACAGACATCATGTTGAACATGAGATTTGGATTGTGATCAATCTCATTAGTTGTTCAACTTTTGGTAAGGCGCCTTAGATGCCTAACTCTCAACACATAAGAGGAACAAATCCCATCTTGACAACATAAGCCTCTTGCATAGTTCACACCATACCTGAAAATGAATTTTATATGCTCGGTTAAGGAACAACATTTGACCATTATCAAAGCATAGTACTCCCTACACTTAAGTCCTACTATGTATCTCAGGTGTTAAGGATACAAAGATAGTACCTTTTAATCAAGTATCATTCATGATAGCGATCCATGAGATGATCTTGATGTGGGTCAGTTCAATACTAGTTCTCTGACAAGTATCTATGAAACTTGGTTACAACCACTTGCCTACTTTCATCTAGTGAGAGTCAACCAATCCAATTCATATTAGTCTTACTTTATAATTGCTCCCAAAATTATAACCGACTATGAACTTTTTGAATAATAACATTATTCATGGATTATCTAATATATCATAACATTATCTAATAGTTGTTGTTATAATGTTCCAATATCCAAAAAGTATTAATGTGATGACTATATCCCAATATATCATAACATTATCTAATAGTTGTTGTTATAATGTTCCAATATCCAACTACTAAATCCAAATCAAAAACCCATTTCTAGAATAATAGAGTATTATAGTTGAAGTGTGACCATTCATACTTAGCTCAAAAGAATGAATTTATCAATGGATCCGACAAAATTTAATTTGTGTGAATTTTGTGAATACTATCATCTCTATACTTAACTTTACTCTAAGTATAGTTAAATATCTTGGAGAATATGATTGGTGTTCTTTCGTGACATAGAGTCTCTTAGCTTGATTAAGTATACTCTCGAAGTCGCAAATATTTCTATGTGATCCTTGAATGGCATAAATTAACATAGTTTTTCAATGATCTCATTCATCCAATCATATTCGAATTCAACTTCTAAAGTAGTGTATTCTTATTTTGTAGTAAATTGTGTCATTATGTTTTGCTTGGACCTCATTCCAACAAAACTTACCCTCCATTCCATAATGATGTCAAAATCCAATAATAATTCATAATTATTTATATCGGTTTAGAAATTAACAGCTTCTGTAGATCTTTCCACAAATATCCTTTCTAAACTGATTGTCTGATATGCATTCTCTTAGTTCTTCTAAAGTACTCTTAGAATGCTCTCTCAGTCATCCAGTGACTTAACCATGTATTCAATTAGTATAATATGTCATGCTTACAACATGATCAAATACCATGTCCTATTCATAATATGGCGTAAATGATGAATTCATTTGCCAAGGAAATAGAATATAAATCATTTCATCTAGTTTAAACCTATGAGCTATGTACTTTTCAAGATAGATCAAAATGGTGCCATATGACAATGCCAAGAATTCTCCAAAAGAATCTTGTGTCTTGATCAAGATATTTCCAATATATGTATGAGGACATGAAACTTTTAACATTCATTTTATCTATACATTATAGATTTTACATTCCAAGAATGTATCCTTTCCTTCCTAAGTCTTTCATTTTAGAAACACTTTCCGAGTCAAGGTGAAAACGACCTTGCTTAGTCAGAATGTGATTTCAAATGATTATGTATGTCTCAGTCATACAAGATTAGGAATTTCACTATGCTCCCAATAGTTCTTAGTAAACACACATGTTCTATTCATTTTGATATAAAAAAATATCTTGTGGTTTTATAGGAAATGATGATTATAACATTGAGATGTTTTCTTTATGTCCACAAGTGGATCTCAAGCTCTACACCTTTTGTTAGGATAACTTAGATTAAGAAAACCTCCAGGCTAATCTATATAGATATCATCTAGTACATGCCTATTATGAAAAGCGGTCTTTCTTGAAATATATTTACTATATCTCATATTAAGAATATGAATTTATAGTAAATAATATCCTTATTGATATAGTCATAGATACTTGTGAAAAAGGTTTGATCAAAGTCACTATCATGAGTATGATGAGGACCATAGTCAATGACATGAGTATGAGAAAATGCTTTTATATCAAGTCTTTCTTCAAATGTGTATGGTTATCCATGCATATTTATTCTTTCTAGAAGAATCATTATCTCCTTCTAGCCTTGCTATAGGGAGAAATTTTTATCAAGCCCATACTTTATTCTCATACATGGATTACATCTCATGTTCATGACTCTAAGTCATTTATCAAATTCGACATCTGACATAGAATCTTGGTATTTCATGGAGTTTCTAGAAACCATCAATAAAAGCTCATCAATGAGAGATTCCACATTTCTCAAGTCATAGATTATTTCTACCATTAATGCGAACAATTTGTGTTTGTGAATAGCTATTATTCAATTTTAACAATCCTTGTTAAAACTAGTGCCAACTATTACTACATAAGGTTATGGTTCTTGAGCTGCTTCAAGTTCCATGTTCTTCCCACTTGATTTGTCATTAGAAGCTTGCTTTCTACTAACTTCGCTTTCACAAGAATAAACGAACTTATTCATGGTGGTTTTGCATAAAATAATCTAAGCCACATTTAGAGTATTATACAAATATGTACTTAGTAGATTTTGGGTTTAGAAGCTTTAGTCCAACATCGGCTTCAAATCCATAAAACATTAAGTAAGATGAGGATGGAGCCTCTCCATACTTAATCTTATAAAATATTTAATGTACTTATTAGTTGGTATTTGTAATCAAGATACAATTAATAGTGTTTGAAGTATTATCCTAAAAAATATTAAAGGAGGATATTTCTACCGATTAGAAAGTAAATCATACCAAGTAAGATTTAATTCATCTTTTATTATCATTAAGGTCTTAGATGGTTCTTACTGGTTTGTATCTCAACTTTTTGAAATCTTCAACAAAGATTTCACAATTATGCTTTACCACGTAAAATATAATTAAAACTACTATAGTTCTTAAAAAAGTTGATTTGTTATCGTATGCTTAATCTCAGACATTCATTAGAAAGGAAGTCATACACCAAGGTGTATAGTTCCTTAATTATTTTCTCTACACCTTAGTGAAAATATCATTAGGAATCCTTTTCATATAAATAAGGTTCACATATGTCAAATAAACTACATTATTTGCCTTCAAAGATCCCTTTCTTGAAGTTGGAATATGCGAATGTCATTATATAATAAAGATAACAATGTCAAAGATGAGTTTGACTTAAAACAAGTTTAAGTCAAAAGTTTTTGCATATGGAACTTAATTTTATTTATGAAATGTTGATATTTACTTCACAACTCTATTGAAATATCTAGTCTCACAAATAGAAGTTAATCGTTTCAGAATATGAATATTATCGTTATGAAAAACGATTATGTAAATTATTAAACATTTGAATAAAATAACTGAGACATAAATTTAGACATGCTAAATTAAAACATATATTGTTCCAAAACAAATCTTTTTTTTACATTACAAGTAATTTACGTTCTAAGCATAAAGAATAAACTAAACTCCTAGAGTGTAGTTCCTACTTGATTGTGCTCAACTTGGTTACTCTTCGGTAAATATTTGCAAGCCAGTTACAAATATTAGATTAACATTTAAATACCAAGTACCTAAGTGTTACATGAAAAGTATGAGTTCTCTCTAGTAGATACAAGAAGTACTAGTCTCTTCCAGACTTTCTTTCCAAATGAGAGGAGTAAATCCTCTTCCAATGTCCAGTTTCTTCACAAAACAAACAAGATCCATCTATGTGGACTTTAGTAGATTTTTTGGGCTTAAAGGTGTTCAGTCCGTAAAACATGCGCCTCCTGGATCACACAAGCTGATACTTTTAGCCTTGCATTATTCCAATGTTTAAACTAGCTTTAAATAAATATCACTATATTTATTGGAATATTGTTTGACCTGTTATATCATTAGATATATGTTTAAATTATCCAAGACTTCCTAGAAGTCATGAATGACTATTCCTAGCTTGATGTTAGAAACATCTTAAGCATCACAGTGATGCCTTTACTAGGTATCATGTTCATGTTTAATTCCTCAAAGCAAATAGTTTAGGACTAGGACCTTTAAGTGTATACAATTTTATATCTCTTACGAGATTGTCTCTTAAGATATGAACTCATTCATTGAAGTTGTATCTATTGAATGTTATTGTTTCATTAAGTCTTTAAAGAAAATGACAACACATGATAATGAGAATGGATTACTTAACTACAAAAATTTTTACAAAATTCATTTAGTATTTTCAATATTTAATCTTTAATAATTAATAACCTTTTAGTTTCCAAAAACATTAATTATCAAAGTCTACGATCCAAGCTGCAAAACAAATAAATGGTTAAGTATCATTTATCCCATCCATTTGAATTCAACTCGGTGGATATCGATTATCAATTATATCTTGCTATATAATTCCTAGATTTGTGGGATCTCTAATAACAAATTTAATTAGACATGTTTGATCTCATCTATGCATCGGAACTCTCTTGCTTAGGTATCATTTATCACAAAAGATTTTCAATCAAATCGTCCAATTTGAAAAAAAAAATAATAAAAAAGAAAATTTGTGTAATCGGCCTATGACTTGGTTATAGAAATCGTGAATACACCCCGACCATCAAAAGATAACACTAAGTGGTTAGGTATCATTTATCCCACTAGTGCATACAAGAGACGTGCGAGTGTTCTTCAAAAGGATTGCATAGATTTGAGGTTTGTAAAGAAATGTTCTTTATATGTTTTATAATTCTATTTTAAAAACATATGATATCATGGTTATTACATGCATATAATAAACCATGATATCAATTTTCAAAAGAAAATCACCTTTAAAGATTCTATATAAAAAGCTAGTATTTATATAATTTGTCGCAATTCATTTTTAATAACCGGTATTAAGTTTGAATGCATTTGAACCTTTTATATCTTTAATAAAACTTCATTTTATTACTTATATACTTGTAGTTTGTATAATTTATAAAAATCACCATTTTAAAACTTATAATGGAGTATTTCATAATTTGTTGTTATTAACAATTTTATAAAATCGGGTTTTATTTTAAAAGAATAACTTGTTACATCTTATGTCTAATTTTGAAAACCCAAACTCCATGTGATGTTTATTTTGTCCAAAATTATTTTAGCATGTGAAAAACTACTTTATCAACCACACAAAATAATGCATAAAATAAACAACACAAACATGCATAAAAATATATGTGCATAAACATAACCAACTAATGACATTTTGTGAGCCAACACAAAAATGCCAAGTCCATTCCTAAAGGGACATTTAAGGGGACCAAAATCTTCTTGTAATGTTGTTGAAGAAGCTCCCACTTGAGTAAACACCCATTGCTTGCAAAAGATTGGAAAAACTTCTTTAAGGTTAAAATTCAGCCACTGTCGCTAAAAGCCAACAGCCCTTTGTGAACAGCATTAGTGACACTTTTCAGAAAATGTCACAGCAAATCCAGCACACCTTTTAGACTTGAAAATTTCTCTTTTTGTCTTCAAAAAATGGTTCTAACTTGATTTCTTGTTACATTTTTGTACAAATAAATTATTTCTAAAAACTAATCTATTACTTTACAAAAATAATCAAGAAAAGCTAATCTATTTAATTATTACATACCATATGAATAAATAAATTATTACAACCATTTTATAACAAAAATAACCAACACAACAACATAACAACACATTGGTCCTTGGCTAGTTTATGCACATCATATACATCAATATATACATCAAACAACTTTGTTTTTCTAAGACAACTTTAAATGACAAAAGATGCATTAAGCTTTTGTCACATAACATAACAAAAAAGTTGTCATAGAAAATATGTATGAACTTAATTTTTATACAAAAATAAGTTATCCATATTCTCCAAAAACTAAGATTTCCAAAAATCAAAAAATCTAACCAAACTTGCAAGGTGGCTCTGATACCAATTGTTGGGTTTTTAGTTCAAAAATAGTTTCTTAAACTTGAAAAATATGGCAACGGAAGACTTTAATTTTTGAATTAACATAAACATTTTATACCCACCAAGGATCTTCTTGCAAGTTATAGAAAGATTAAGCACCAACCAAAGGAAGGATAAAGAAATAACAACCTTTGTAGTACTTTGGGTCCTCTTGGGAGGCTTGGAAGTTGATGAAGAATGTGGAACCTTTTAGACACCAACAATGACTCAACTTGATGTAGATGCTAGTCCAAAAATCCTAAACCCTTAAGCTTGAAGTTCATAACCAAAGTATGAACTTCAAGAGAGTATTAATGCAAGTAATCTTCTAGTGTACTTAACAAAACAAGAGAGAATGAGGGATAAGAAAGGACTTTCGGCCACCAGCTTCAAAGGAAAAGAATGAGCAACTAGCCAAGTGAAAGCCCTCTTATTTATATGCAAAAAGTGAATGTATTAACCATTAGTCCTTACCACTTTAAGCAAACTTGCCCCCATTGTCATAAGCATGTCTCCCATGCCTTTAAAGCATGATTAAACAAGTTATACACTTCTTGCAAATCTCGAAACTTGCATAAAGAAGAAGAAAGTTAGTTTAAATTTTTTAAACTCAAGGTTTAAAAAATATAAACTTTGTCTTTTAAGTAAAAGACAAAAGGTTTTCAACTAGTCCAAAAAGTTTTGCATGACTTATTAATTCATACCATATGAAATAATATAATGTTACTTGCTAATAAAAATTATTATTTCCATGAAACAAATAATTTCCAATTTAATTATAAGAGTTTTATTGAATATTTATTAAATTCAATTTTTAATAAATAATCAATTGTATCAAGTTGTTGTTAGTGTGACCCACTATTATTATATGTTATTTAGCAATTTCACTTTAATATGACTCTTGAGCATACCAGATCTTTCATCATTATGTTGGGAAAGATGGGTAGATGAAATAGATGATGAGCGATGAAATAAAATGATGAGAGGCCTCGATGTTTAAGTTGATTTAGTCATCTACCGGAATATAGATGCCGACCATGGACTATTCTAGACAGTCCGGTGGAACGCTAGCAGGCTCGCAACCTGTAAGTGTTTGTGAACGATGTGTTCACCGGTGTACTCCATCCCCCTCATGGTTGCCTTACTGACATGTATTGTTGAGGAATCCCCTAAGCAGTATTGTCATCCCGATGATGATCCTTAGGCTAGGTCCCTTGAATTAGATGCTTTAGGGACAGAAAGTGAGGATAATGGGAACGGGTAATTGGGTTGAATGATTTGATGAAATTTACAAACTTAATTATTGTGGGTTGAAAACCCTATGTGCTCACCAGGCTTCCAAGTCTGGCCTACTCAGTTTCTTGCGTTACAGGTAGTGGCAAAAGAGCACAAGATTGTTGATCTGATGAGAGATCTAAGGATTATAGGTCATTCGAATAATAGATGTTGTAAGACCTGTACTATTTATGCTTATGCTTATGTACTGTATTGACAATGACATCCCAGTGTTTTTAATATAATGAAAACTCAATCCTTCGGGAATGCTTTGATAATTTACTTATAATATTTTTGGGAACAAATTAAGCAACATATTTCTTCAAAAGTATACTCTGATTTTCAAATAAAGCATACACAAATCGGTCTTTTCTGGCTGTGAAATTGGGGATGTCACACGGGAGCAGTAGTCCTGTAGCCAAGAGTTTTCTTCATGCTTTCTTCGGCATTCTTAAGCATTCCATGTAGCCTCATCAAGGTCTTTTCGAGATTGCTTATATTGTACTTCAAAATGAACTGATGAAATAAACTAGAAAGAAAGTTCAAAACCATGTCAATTGTCAACTCCTTTGGTAACTCGACACCAAGATTTCCCAATCTGTCTATGTAAAACTTCATCTGTTGGACGCGCACATGTACATATGATCCCTCTAGTAGGATCTTCTGGAAGTTCAGGAACATCCTCTTCAAGAACATACTCTTTGTTGTCATACCTCAAGGTATGGATCCATTCAAGGAAATTGGATCTGGTGAGTTCTTCCCTATTCAGAACTGACAGAAGCGAGAAGCTATAGTTTTGAGGTGGTAGAGGAGGAGGAGGAGGAGGAAGGTTGTTGTTGTTGTTTGGGATCGACATCTACAAAGGGAGTTTCAATTAGTTTTATACAGTTAATCCTAAAAAATAATCACATTTGGATTTATGATATCTAAAGGGTCGTCGTAAACACACCACAAAGTTATTTAGGTAGGAAATACCTTTTTACAATTTCAATCACTATGAAATTCCTAGATGTTTGAGATTTATTAACTATCAATGGCATGTAAATCTTAGATTGTGCTCATCTCAAATTCTATTATGGGATCACAGCGGATCATAGAACATATGGTGAATCAACCATCCGAAAATTCATAGTCCCCAACTCAAGTTACGCTCGACATTCGCAAGTTACACATTATTCTCAACTATACTCTCAAATTGATGTGTTGGTTAACCACACGAGCTCCATTAACATATTATAAAGAAAAATTGAATATTTAATAGGTAACATAAGATTCACATTTTTTTAATAAAACGAGAATTCTTTTTATACTTGTAACTTAATAATTTTAACTTGAACGTTATCTTATCAAAACCTTTCGGTAACTCCACTTTCAACATGAAAAAAAGTGGTAAGGGCGTTAAGTTATGTGCTTTTAAAAACCGACCTCATTACTCGAAGAGTCCCACTTAAACCTCTCTTATAGCATTATAGCGGTTGAGCCTAGTCATGGTTCGATTGATAATGTTTTAATTAAACATGTGAGGGAAGATGTTGTAAATAATGTAGTACATATAGTAATCATACTATTATAAAATAAATTTAAATTTTTTAAATTTATGAATTATCTTTTAAATATTCAAATTTAATTCTCTATTAAATAATATTTAAAGTTTTACTTCAAATTAAGTATTCAATTTTAAATCTTATTCAAACAATATTTTAATATTTAAATTAAGTTAAATATTCAAATTCAAATCTAATTTAAATAATATTTTAATGCTAGAGGTTATCCTATAATAATTTGAAAATCATCTGATTTGCTTTTATTGTTGCACAAATTAGGAAACTTGACAACTAAGTAAGACTACAAAATTAGCCAAAAAAATCGGCAAGGTGTGCTGCGCTATTCAAGATTTCAGATTTTGTAGATCACTTGTGGGTTTAAAGGTCATGACTATTAAACCCTAACTTATGGAACAAAGAAATAATAACCATAGAAAACGAAATATAATAATATGCACGTTCTTAAAACCCTAAATCGAAAAACCCTAGCAAATATGATTTATTCAAATTACATGGATTAATCAATACCATAACAATAACCTAATGGCTCGGATACCACTGATAGGTTTTCTAGCATCCAATACACACTAGTAATGGCAGCGAAAGCAATATAAAACCTTATGTGTACATGCACCCCAAAGGATCGAGGCGTATTCTGTTATAGCAACATACTCATGGAAGACGATAAAAGAATTACTAACCTATTGATCTTCTTCAGCTTTTGGAAGATTCATTGACTGAGATCTGGTTACAGTGGCCTTTGCTTTGGATGAATAGGACCCAATAGCATGAATCCCTCTTTTATTTCACACCCATGACTCCAAGAGCAGAACCAAAGAAAACTAAGAACAATTTTAATTTCACAAACCCTATAAGGGTTAGATATCGTCCACTAGAAGGGGAAGAAGATGAATGGCAAAATTCCAAGCTAAGGTGAAAGGAATTATGAGATCCCTAGCACCCTATTTATGGGCTTAGATCCTTACCCCAATTACATCACATGGGTGATGCGGGATACATCCTTATTTTCAAAATTCTTATATCCTTTCAGGATTTTGGAATATTCTAATTAGTTAACATTTAACTAATTAATATTCAACCATTTTAACTAATTAAAAATATTTAATTAATTCTAAAATAATTTCCATTTGATATATCAATTCATAATAAATTAACAAATTTATTTTCTACTAAGTTCTTATTGTTTAGTTGGATCATGAGGGCTACCCAAAAGTATTAAACTACACTTATTTGTATTACATTTGTATATGTCATTTTTTATTCTTTGAGGGGTTTATATGTAATTATATCCACTATATAATGAGCATAACCCCCATGTCTTTTGACATGGAGATTCATTTACACATGGTATCAAGAGCCAACCCCTCCCTTCCTCTCCCTCATTAACCTTTCGATCCCTACTCTCCTCTTCTCTTCTTTTCGGTTTTCTTCTTCTCCCCTCACTGGAATTTCATCACCACCGCCGCCTCATCATGTCAACATCCAACCCCAATGATACAACCCTTCCCATGAACACCATCCTTCACCTCATCACAATCCACCTCTCCTCCACTAATTACCTTTTATGGGTGAATCAAATGGCCCTACTCATTTCCTATCAACATCTTTTTGGCCATGTTGACGGCTCTTCTAATGCCCCGCCATCATATATTACGGTTGATAACAAGACCACCGTGAACTCGGAGTTTGCGGAGTGGCAAGCCGCGGACCAACGCGCCCTCTTTTTGCTTCAAGCATCTCTAACTGAAGAGGCATCTTCTGAGGTGGTGAGTCTCTCCACTGTGTGACAACCCAAAACTTTTTCCGTTTCTATTATACGATTATATTAATAAAATTTGAATTTTATTAATTTTTCCGTTAAACTTCTTGATTTAGAAAATCATCTAGTTTTATATAATTAAATTTATATATGCGAGTCGGAACCAAATAACGCGAAAAACCCAAATCTCTCGAAAAATGAAACAATTTCCGGCCTTAGTAAGTTTACGGTCGTAAACTCGTGTACGGCCGTACACTCGTTTACGACCAACGTCAGGTGGACCCCCCACCCACCGACCACAAAACCCCTATATATATGAGACCCCCACCCTCATTTGAACACTTTTGACCGGAAACTCTCTCCTTCTCTCTCAAGAAACCCTGGCCGTAAACACCAAAAAAACCCTTATTCTCCCGAAAAATCATCAGGAAACACTTCTGGAAGTTGTTTAGGAGCATCTGGAACACGTTTTCTGCGAAAACAAACACTCCTGTTCTTGAGTTTACGGCCGTACACCTTCAAATCTTCAAAGACCGTAAACCCGTTTACGGCAGTACACTCATCGAATCTTCAAAGACCGTAAACCCAGTTCACGGCCGTAAGACCCTGTTCACGGCTGTACATGCCTCTTGAGCAGTGAAAAAGCTCCTTTTCCGATTCAAACAAGTCCCGGTAACATTCCTTAACCGAATACAAGTGTTTTTCTAACACTTTACGTAATGAAATCGCTAATTTAAATGCATACATGTATTTATTTGATATTAGGACTCCGTTAAGTGTCGTACAACAACCTAAGGATCTTCGTTCCCAGTCGACGCTTTCACACAACAACAGTGAGTTCATACCCCTACATTTTTATGATTTTTAATGTTTTCAGGGGGGGAATACAAGCCAAACACAAATGGTTTTTGTGAAACTAAAACAAAAGGATTTCAACCAGTTTAAAACTTATGTAATTGATACAGTTAAATGATTCTCCCACGTTTTATGAAACATTTAGACATTTTATCCCTTTTGTACTATATTGAGCATAAGGGACACTTTCTACTTGGAAATATAATTGCATAGTGTAACCAGAGTCTCCTGGAGGGAGAGCGTGAGATTTGTGAATAGATCTATTCGGGACTGACAATCACACACCTAAACTGCTAGCTACAGTTAGGCAGGCATGCCTGGGGTGACAAATATCATACCGTACGACGCCTGAAGAACGTCTCTGAGGTCATCAGTCATATCAAGCATGGTTATACGAATTCACAATAGTATAAACTAACCTTTTGTTTACGGAATTTCATTCTTCAATAGTTTTATTTTCAATAATAGAACTACTACATACTACAACTGGAGGATTCCAGGGATCTCATTTAACGGTTTTATTTTAAGTAATAAAACTACTATACATACTGGTGTTAGCCAGGGTTTTCATGTTATACATTACTTACATTACTGGTGGTAGCCAGGGATTTCATACAAAAACTTTTATACAAAACAATACAATACAGCTGGGGGTACTAGGCATACATATAAGTACTTTCAGACATAAGAACATAATTCAATAACGAACCTACAATTGGTCTTAGGGTTTTAAGACTACTTTTCATTACTTAAGAAAATATTGGATTTTCTTGGAAACATACAAACATTTTCATGGATTCATCAATAGGTTTTCATTACAAAAACATGCTTATGAACTCACCAGCTTTATGCTGATACTCTTTCAAAACTACTTGTATTCTCAGGAAATCAGTAGACAGGTATCACCTGGAGTTTTGAGAAGAGGGAGCATTTAGAGTCACGTCTTTACATTTTGCTTATATATATATATATATATATATATATATATATATATATATATATATATATATATATATATATATATATATATATATATATATATATATATCTATTGATGTATACAAACAAGACTTAAACAGATGTAAACCTTTTTCATACATGTATTCTATGTAATGGTTGTGTTTACTATGATTGCTATGATACAATTGTTGTGATACTACACATGACGTCCTCCACCCCCGAACGTTTCCGCCGTTCCGGTTTGGGGGTGTGACAGATTGGTATCAGAGCTCTTGTTTATAGCGAACTAAGTATACCGAACCTTACATGGTATACAACTATAAACACTAAGGGGTTGAAGTACTCTGAACTAAAAGTATACTTTTAAAATATAAGTATTTTATAAGAAGTATACAAGTATACATACATAACAGAACCATAGTCATAGGTATAACAAACCAAAAGTATTTGGATGTTGGACACTGTGGTTAAACCTGGGCAGTTATGTAATCATGTCTAGGGTTAATATAGCCTGATCAACTATATTTATTCGAGACATGACCAACATGTGCTTGGGAGTGAACGTGGTGTTGCAGCAAGCCTAAAACTTACCAAATATATATACATTAGATATCGATAGAACAAAACATACAACTTAAAATACTATAGGAGTATTTTAGCTAGAGCCAAATACAATACAGAGATTCATTCCGAGTGTTGCTACATATTTCGTCTTAGCGATAGTTTACTTGCATTAGTAACCCTTCTCTATTTATCAGGCTGAGATATATCTTTGTGTTATATCTCTTGATTCTAAAATTCTAGAGGACTTATCGTCCTCTTTTCTTCATTCTTTCTAGAGCAAGATGCCTCCCAGAAAGAGACCCAATAGGAAGAACAACGATCCTCTTCCGCCACCACCTCCTCGGTTCGACCCAACTATGTTTCAGGCATCAGTTACGGCTGTTGTGGCTGCGGCGATGTCGCAGATAAATCAGGGCAGCTCTGGTGGATCTGGAGGTGGACCCGATTCTCAAAGTCATGATGGAGGTCAGGGACATCAAAGGGAGTGTTCCAATAAAGACTTCATGAATACAAAACCCAAGTCCTTCGACGAGAATGGTGGATTCATTTCCTTAACCCGATGGTTCGAGAAGATCGAATCCATCTTCAAAATTTGTGCCTGTTCCGAAGCCAGCAAGGTGAAGTTCGCCGCCTGCACCTTCATCGACAGAACACTAACCTGGTGGAATGTTCGTGTCAAATCCCTAACCCTGTCGGTAGCAAATGCCATGGGTTGGGATAACCTTAAGGAAATCATGTTGGCTAAATACTTCCCGAGGGGCGAGATGCAAAAGTTAGAGCACGAGCTCTGGAACCTGAAGATGAAGGGTTCTGACATTGCTGCCTACACAGCTAGATTCTGCGATCTGGCTCTCCTCTGTCCGGGAATGGTCACCCCAGAAAGTAAGAAGATTGAGAGATACATTTGGGGATTGACGCCCCCAACTCAAGGGAATGTTTTGGCTGCTAGGCCTACTACTTTTGACAGCGCCAAGTGCCTGGCGCAGGCACTTATAGATCACGGGGTTGATCTCGATGCAGTAACGGCCGCTCCCGAACCACCAAAGAAGAGTGGTGGGAAGAAGAAATCCTGGAACAAACTAAAGAGCCAGTCTTCATAGGAGCCCTCCAAGAAACAACAAACAGTGGCAGTTCATGGTTCAATTACTCATGTTGTTGTTCCAACCACCCAAGAACCTACCAGTGGATATGCTGGTACTCTTCCAAAGTGCAACAAGTGTAACTTTCATCATCACGGACCCTGCCGTGATATACAATACAACAACTGTGGAAAGAAGGGTTACACAGCTCGATTCTGCAAGGCACCAGTCCAACCAACCAATCAGGCTCCTGGAGCGGGCGGTGGTCAAGCCTGTTATGGCTGTGGAGAGGTTGGGCACTTCAAAAGAAATTTCCCCAAGGCAACAACAGCTGGCAACACAGGGAGGGTGCTAGCTATGGGCCAGAAGGAAGCAGTCGTTGACCCTACTGTTGTTTCGGGTACGTTCCTCCTTGACAACTCTTATGCATGCATTCTTTTCGATTCTGGTGCGGAGAGGAGCTTCGTTAGGCATGCATTCAAACATCTACTCTAATGTAAATCCCAACCTTTAACTGAAACATTTACCGTCGAGATGGCTAACGGAAAGAAAGAGAGCACTAACGACATATTCATAGGCTGTACTCTTACCCTGAACGATCATTCTTTTCCCATCGATCTTATGATAGTATCCATAAAGAGCTTCTATGTCATAATCGGCATGGATTGGTTGAGCCCCAATCGTGCTGATATCCTGTGCTACGAGAAAGTTATCCGTCTCAATCTTCTCTCTGGCGAAGCCCTCACTATTTACGGTGATAAACTCAGTTCGAACCTTCGTATCATTTCATGCATCAAAGCCCAAAAGTATATGCGGAAGGAGTGCCATGCATTTCTAACTCATGTTCTTGACGAAACGCAAAAAGTTAAAGACCTCGAGCGCCAGGAATCCCTCCCGAGCGCCAAGTCGAGTTTCATATCGACTTAATCCCCGGAGCTACTCCCGTAGCAAAATCTCCATATCGACTCGCGCCGGCATTAATGCAAGTGTTATCCAGCCATCTCAATGAGCTGATCAGCAAAGGATTCATAAGACCGAGTTCCTCACCTTGGGGAGCCCTGATCTTATTCATGAAAAAGAAAGATGGATCCTTTCGGATGTGCATAGATTATCGAGAACTGAACAAGCTGACCATCAAGAACCGTTATCCCTTACCCAGAATCGACGACCTCTTCGATCAAATTCAGGGAGCCAATTAATTTTCGAAGATAGACCTAAGAGCAGCGTACCATCAGTTACGAGTTCATGAGAATGATGTTCCCAAGACAGCATTCCGAACTCGTTACGGACACTACGAGTTCGTAGTAATGCTCTTCGGTCTAACCAACGCACCGGCGGTATTCATGGATCTGATCAATCAGGTGTGCCGCCCTTTCCTAGACAAGTTCGTGATCGTGTTTATTGACGATATACTTGTCTATTCGCGGAGCGAAGATGATCATAAACAACACTTGACATTAGTGCTAGAAAATCCGTCAATTCTTGGGTCTCGCTGGATATTATCGCAGGTTTATCCAGAACTTCTCCAAAATCGCTAAGCCTTTAACCACCCTGACACAAAAAGGTGTAACCTTTAGTTGGGGAGAAAAGCAAGACACTGCGTTTCAAACATTGAAGCAGGCCCTATACAGCGCACCAATCTTGTCCTTGCCCTAAGGTACGGAAGACTTCGTTGTCTACTGTGATGCATCCAATCAGGGCCTAGGCTGTGTGCTCATGCAGCGAGGAAAGGTTATCGCCTATGCCTCGAGGCAGCTGAAAACACACGAAGTCAATTACAAAACTCACGATCTAGAGTTGGGAGCAGTGGTCTTCGCGTTAAAGATCTGGAGACATTATCTCTACGGAACCAAGTGCACTGTCTTCACCGACCATAAGAGCTTACAGCATATATTTGATCAGAAAGAGTTAAACATGAGGCAGTGGCGATGGGTAGAGTTGCTCAGTGATTACGAGTGCGAGATACGCTACCATCCCGGCAAGGCCAATATGGTAGCGAATGCCCTTAGCTGAAAAGAGTATTCAGGTCGTAGGGTAAAGGCACTAACTGTAACATCCGGATTTCCAGGTATTATGTTTTGAGTTAAAGAGAGGGACTCGACGAGTTGACGCTTGGACTCGTCGAGTAGGACCGCGTTTGATGACTAGACTAATGAACGGACTCGACGAGTCGGAAAGGGTGGTCTCGACGAGTCCGCGTTGTGAGCTGAAACCCTAAATCCCCTGGCCTAAGCCCTATTTAAAGGACCTTATGGCCCTTAATTGCGGCTACCTTCGTTCTTGAGAGTACCAGCGCAGCTGTGAGTCTTGTGAGTGAGAAAGGAGGCCATTGTTCACCATTTCTTGTGTGTTTTAGCAAGAAGAGGGAGGAAGGACAAGCTAGGCGAGTTGGGGAGCTTGGATCTACTTCTATTTGATCAGAGGAAGCTGTTGGAGGTATCAATCTGTGCTTATTCTCGTACTTATGATGATTTAGTTGAATCTAGGGTTTCTTTATGCATTATTTAGCTTGAATGTGGAGTTTGAGAGGTCCCAAGGCGAAATGGTTCTTAGATCTGGACCTTAAGAGGTCCAGAGAGTCCCTATCACCCTGCTTTATGCCATTCCTTTGGAGTTATGAGCCTTGGTGGCCATTTTAGTAGTTATTTCACCAAAAGAAGCCTTGGGTACGTTGCATGTGAGTCAAGATTCGACCTTTACGTGGTTATTGGTCTTGGGGAAGTCAGATCTATAGGTTAGAGAAGCAGATCTGACCTCAGAAGGTCATTTGAGTGTTGTTATGGGAGCAACTCGTCGAGTTCATAAGTAGACTCGACGAGTCGAGTCGGGGTTGCCCCGTGATTCGTTGCAGAGTAACTCGGGGAGTGGAGGAGGGACTCGACGTGCTAAGTGAGGCTTAGAAGGATTCAGGGGACCCGCGTGGACTCGCCGAGTCGCCCGTGTACACTCGACGATTCTGGTCAGAGTTGACCGTTGACTAGAGTTGACTTCGTTGACTATTAGGGTTTAGTCAATGTTTGGACTTTTGAGCCATTGGAGGGGTATAATGGTCTTTTACCCTTCTTATAGAACTTAGAGAGCGATTAGCCTAGTCTTTGAAAGTTGTATTGATTAGAGTAATTATTTTATGTGATTAGACGGAGGCTAGATCAGTATTTCCGAGTTCGAGGGTTACCGAGTTATTCGAGGTGAGTCTTCTCACTATACCTTACCTTGAGTGGTAATTAGAGTATGTGATAGAGTATCTTGTTTGCTATGTATGTGATGTGTTGATGATTTTTGCTATGTGTATTCCAGAGTTTACAGAGTTAGGACCGGAAGGTCCATAGAGTTAGGACCAGAGGGTCCACAGAGTTAGGGCCAGAGGGCCCACAGAGTTATAGCCTCGAGTGGCTAATATGTGTTATATGTTCTATTTTGGGGAACTCACTAAGCATTTATGCTTACAATGTTTTTTGTTATGTGTTTCAGGTACCAGTGAGGATCGTGGGAAGATGTCGGCATGATCAGTACACACTATTCGAGTTTTATACATTATGACCTTGGGATGTGTTTTATGGATTTGATATGTGATACATTGAGATTTGAGAATATTTATGAATGAAATTACATTTTTTTAAAAGTGAAAAATTGTTTTGAAATTTACGTTGTTACAAGTTGGTATCAGAGCCTTGGTTTGAGGGATTCGGGTGCACCTTTGGGCGTATCTGAACTCAAACTGAGGATTTGAGAGATTTTTCAAAATAAAACAAAAATTTTCTTCTAAAAAGAGTAAAAGGTTTTGAAAAGAGCAGAACAGAGCAGTGTGTACGATCAGCCAGCGCCCGAACGGTGATTTCCTAAAATACCCTTATATTATGTGTTATGAGATATGATACGATATGATATGCATGCTAGAGTAGGCTAGGTGTTCTTATTAGGACTAGAGTGGCCTGATTTGTGATGCCTTAGCCTAGGGGTTTTGCTGCTAGGAGATGCTTGAGAGTGAGTAGATAGCAGCGAAGAGCTTATGAGAGATCTGCTAGAGAGTAGCTTATGCATAGGGAGATTAGAGTACTTGGGATTTGGGATCCTAGGAGGAGGACTTGGGGTGAATACTGTTGCGTTGTGGACGGTAGTATAGGGCCCGTACTACTGAAGACATCGGATCAGTGCGCAGTCCAAGTAAGAATCCTCAGGGTACTAAGGAGCAAGTAGGGCTGAGTTATCTAGTGTGAGTATGCTCGAGCGATTCTCTGACATTCCTTATGTTGTATTTCAGAGACATCATGGTTGGGACACGCCACATACCAGAGACCAGCGGTGTGAGTGACGAGGAGCTTTGTCAGATGATCCATGAGGAGGTGGCTGCGGCTATCCGCGCAGAGATTCCAGAGATGTTTGGGTCTATTAAGACCACGTTGATTGAGACCTTTGATGAGATATACGCAGCGGTTACTGAGGCTGCAGCCGCTGTAGCTACCGCAGCTGTTACTGCTGCTAGACCTCAGGATGGTGATTCGTTGCTGTTCCGGGAGTTCAGCAACACGAAGCCACCAGAGTTTGATGGGACGCAGGATCTGATTGCTGTGATGAGATGGGTTTCTGACATTGAGGGATGCTTCTATACATGTTCATGTCCGGAGTATCTGAGAGTTCGGTTCGCGCTGAACCAGCTTCGCTTGGGAGCGAAGGACTGGTGGAAGTTTGTGACAGCGCACTATTCTTCTGCAGAGCTTGCCGCGGTGACCTGGGAGAGGTTCACCGCTATGTTTCGTGATGAGTACGTTCCCCCGGTGGAAAGGGAACGTTTGGCCCAGGAGTTCTTGACCCTCAAGTAGGGTACCGAGTATGTTACTGTGATCACCAGGATGTTCCATGAGAGGGCGATGTTCTGCCCTGAGCACGTGTCTTCCGAGCAGGCACGCATGAGTCGGTATTTGAGCATTTTGAGGAGAGACATCCTCGAGTTCGTGGCGAACTCGTCGTACCGGACATTTTCCGAGCTTCAGGCAAATGCTCGGAAGAGGGAGATAAAGCTTGAGACTCAGGCTAGGGAGGAGGCAGAGTCTCAGGCGAGGGATCGGCGACCGGTTCTGTCCCAGCCGGCAGCCAAGCGGGCCAAGCCCACCGATTCGAGATCAGGGAACCAGAAGGGCCGCACTTGTGGTAAGTGCGGCAAGGGTCATGAGGGGATTTGTAGAGTGGGGTCTTGCTACAAGTGTGGCAAGGAGGGGCACATGGCCAAGGATTGCCCCAAGGGGTTTGCAGTCTGTTTCCACTGCAACCAGACCGGACACCGGAAGGCCGAGTGTCTGCAGCTGCGGGGGTCAGCACAGGGAGCATCACAGGGATCTACCCCTGCTATTGTACGAGCTACCAAGAGTCGACCGGTGAGGGCCGAGGCAACAAAGGCACGAGGAAGAGCCTTCCAGTTGACAGCGGAGGAGGTCCGCGCAGCGCCTAATGTCGTGGCCGATATGTATTCTTTCATGTATTTAATTGATGTTTGAGATATTGTGCTTATATTATGTTATGCGTAGGTATTTTTCTTGTGAGTTCTGTACCTGCCTTGGTGTTATTTGACTCGGGTGCGAGTCGATCTTTTGTATCATTAGCCTTCAGTCAGCACATCAGTATCAGTCGGGAGGCGTTGAGTCGGCCTCTACGAGTTTCCATAGCTGACGAGAGATCGGTATATGCCACTGATGTGATTCGAGGATGTGTACTCGAGATCTTCGGCGTTGAGTTTCCGATTGATTTGGTCCCGATTGCGATGGGAGATGTCTGTGTCATCGTGGGCATGGACTGGTTGAGCAGGTTTGGAGCGGTTATCGACTGCGAGCGACAGCTGGTGACCATACGAGACCCTAGTGGAGGAGTTCTTACGGTTTATGGCGAGGGTACCCGTTCTGGGTCAGCATTTTGTTTGGCCGCTAGAGCGAGGCAGAGCCTACAACAGGATTGTAGTGGGTTTGTGGCTTGTGTGGTGGATACGAGGGTAGATGCAGAGAGGCCGAGATCGGTCGATGGGCTTCCGATAGTGCGTGAGTTCCCGGACGTTTTCCCCGAGGAGTTGTCGGGAGTGCCTCCCGAGAGGCAGGTAGAGTTCCGTATCGATTTGGTTCCGGGGGCAGCGCCTATTGCCAAGGCGCCCTATCGCCTTGCGCCACCAGAGATGCAGGAGTTATCCTCTCAGCTGCAGTAGCTGCTGGGGAAGGGGTTTATTCGGCCGAGTAGCTCGCCGTGGGGGGCGCCGATCCTTTTTGTCAAGAAAAAGGATGGTTCACACCGGATGTGCATTGATTACCAGGAGTTGAACAAGCTAACGGTCAAGAATCGTTACCCCTTACCAAGGATCGACGATTTGTTCGATCAGTTGCAGGGAGCGTCTTGGTTCCCAAGATTGATCTGAGGTCTGGATATTATCAGATGAGAGTGCACGATGAGGATATCCAGAAGACGGCGTTCAGGACTCGTTATGGGCATTACGAGTTCGTGGTGATGCCTTTCGAGCTCACCATTGCACCGGCGGCGTTCATGGATCTCATGAACAGAGTGTGCAGGTCGATGTTGGATCGTTCAGTGATCGTGTTCATTGATGATATATTGGTGTATTCGAGATCCAGAGAGCAGCATGAGGAGCATTTGAGGGAGATCCTCGGAGTTCTGAGATCGGAGAGGCTTTACGCCAGATTCTCCAAGTGCGATTTCTGGTTACGAGAGGTCCAGTTCCTAGGACACCTCGTCAACCAGAATGGGATATTGGTCGATCCGGCCAAGATTGAGGCGGTGATGAGTTGGGAGGTGCCGAGATCCCCTTCAGAGATCAGGAGTTTTCTAGGATTGGCCGGCTATTATCGGAGATTTATCAACTATTTCTCCAGGATTGCTGTTCCTATCACCAGGTTGACCCGGAAGGGCGTGGCTTTCAGTTGGGGCCTAGAGAAGCAGGCCTCATTCTAGACACTTTGCCAGAGATTATGCGAAGCCCCAGTGTTAGCCCTTCCAGAGGGGATGGAGGATTTTGTGGTATATTGTGATGCGTCGATATCGGGATTGGGTGCGGTGCTGATGCAGAGAGGGCACATGATAGCATACGCATCGAGGCAGCTGAAACCTCATGAGACGAGGTATCCTACTCACGATCTGGAGTTCGGGGTTTTGGTGTTCACCCTTAAGATCTGGCGTCACTATTTGTATGGGGTTCGGTGTACCATATACACGGACCACAAGAGCTTGAAGTATCTGATGGATCAGCCCAACCTGAACATGCGCCAGAGGAGATGGATGGATGTGGTAAAGGATTATGAGTGCGAGATCCTGTACCACCCGGTCAAGGCTAACGTTGTATCCGATGCCTTGAGTCGTAGGGCGGAGAGTGCCCCGATACGAGATGTTTGTATGAGGTTGACGGGGATGACTCCCGTGCTGGACATCATTCAGGAGGCCCAGGTAGAGGCCATGAGACCGGAGAACCGCAAGAGAGAACAGGTGATCGGGAAAGTATCTGATTTCATTGCCGATAGCCGAGGGCTTATGACCTTTCAGGGTCGGATTTGGGTGCCATTTGAGGGCGGGGCACGTACCATTCTGATGGAGGAGGCGCACAGATCGAGGTTTTCGATCCATCCCAGGGCCACTAAGATGTATTTGGACCTGAAGAGAGACTATTGGTGGCCCTGTATGAAGAGGGATGTTGTGTGGTTTGTTGAGAGGTGCTTGACCTTTCGCAGGGTTAAGGCCGAGCACCAGCGGCCGCATGGCAAGTTGCAGCCACTTGAGATTCCCCAGTGGAAGTGGGAACAGATTTCCATGGATTTTATCACCAAATTGTCGAGGACTGCGAGGTGTCAATGCAATTTGGGTGATCATTGACCGGCTGACGAAGAGCGCTCATTTCCTTGCTATCAGTGAGAGCTCTTCTGTTGAGAGGCTGGCAGAGTTGTATGTGAGAGAGGTGGTATCGTGGCATGGAGTACCGATCTCGATCATGTCGGATCAAGATGTGCGTTTCACTTCCAGGTTCTGGAAGAAATTCCATGAGGAGTTGGGTACGAGGCTGCATTTCAGTACCGCATACCACCCACAGACGGACGGTCAGAGCGAGCGGACGATTCAGACGCTCGACGACATGCTTAGGGAACGTGTGTTGGACTTCGGAGGAAGTTGGGACACGTATCTGCCGTTGGCTGAGTTTTCTTATAACAACAGCCACCATTCGAGTATCGGTATGCCTCCCTTTGAGTTGTTGTATGGGAGGAGGTGTCAGACTCCCATCTGCTGGGGAGAGGTCGGGCAGCGAGTGTTGGGTAGCACTGAGTTAGTGCTTCAGACGACAGAGCAGATACAGCAGGTCAGGCAGAGGTTGTTGACAGCTCAGAGTCGCGAGAAGAGTTATGCGGATAGGCGACGATCCGAGCTTGAGTTCCAGGTGGGAGACTTCGTACTCCTGAAGGTATCTCCTTGGAAAGGAGTGATCCGATTCAGGAAGAGGGGCAAGCTGGGGCCCCGGTACATTGGTCCGTTCAGGGTGACCGCGAGGGTGGGCAGGGTAGCATATCGTTTGGAGCTACCTCCGGAGTTGATCCAGATTCATGATACCTTCCACGTGTTTCAGTTGAGGAAGTGTATAGCCGACGATTCGACAGTGGTGCCATTAGAAGATATTCAGGTGGATGCGAGCCTGAGTTATGTTGAGAGGCCAGTTGTGATTATGGATCGAAAGATCAAGGTTATGAGGAGCAAGGAGTTGCCCCTGGTTCAAGTCCAGTGGCAACATCGGAGAGGGTCCGAGCTGACTTGGGAGCCGGAGCTGGAGATGCGGGAGCAGCATCCAGAGTTGTTTGCAGGGCAAGACTTCGAGGGCGAAGTCTGATTCTAGTGGGGGAGAATTGTAACATCCGGATTTCCAGGTATTATGTTTTGAGTTAAATAGAGGGACTCGACGAGTTGACGCTTGGACTAGTCGAGTAGGACCGCGTTTGCTGACTAGATTAATGAACGGACTCGACGAGTCGGAAAGGGTGGACTCGACGAGTCCGCGCTATGAGCTGAAACCCTAAATCCCCCGGCCTGAGCCCTATTTAAAGGACCTTATGGCCCTTAATTACGGCTACCTTCGTCCTTGAGAGTACCAGAGCAGCTGTGAGTCTTGTGAGTGAGAAAGGAGGCCATTATTCACCATTTCTTGTGTGTTTTAGCATGAAGAAAGGAGGAAGGACAAGCTAGGCGAGTTGGGGAGCTTGGATCTACTTCCATTTGATCAGAGGAAGCTATTGGAGGTATTAATATGTGCTTATTGTCATGGTTATGATGATTTAGTTGAATCTAGGGTTTCTTTATGCATTATTTAGCTTGAATCTGGAGTGTGAGAGGTCCCAAGGCGAAATGGTTCTTAGATCTAGACCTTAAGAGGTCCAGAGAGTCCCTATCACCCTGCTTTATGCCATTCCTTTTGAGTTATGAGCCTTGGTGGCAATTTTAATAGTTATTTCACCAAAAGAAGCCTTGGGTTCGTTGCATGTGAGTCAAGATTCGACCTTTATGTGGTTATTGGTCTTGGGGAAGTCAGATCTATAGGTTAGAGAAGCAGATCTGACCTCAGAAGGTTATTTGAGTGTTATTATGGGAGCAATTCGTCGAGTTCATAAGTGGACTCGACGAGTCGAGTCGGGGTTGCCCCGCGATTCGTTGCAGAGTAACTCGGCGAGTGGTGGAGGGACTCGACGTGCCAAGTGAGGCTTAGAAGGATTCAGGGGACCCGCGTGGACTCGCCGAGTCGCCCGTGTGCACTCGACGAGTTTGGTCAGAGTTGACCGTTGACTAGAGTTGACTTCGTTGACTATTAGGGTTTAGTCAATGTTTGGAGGGGTAGAATGGTCTTTTACCCTTCTTATAGAATTTAGAGAGGGATTAGCCTAGTCTTTGAAAGTCGTATTGATTAGAGTAATTATTTTATGTGATTAGGCGGAGGCTAGATCAGTATTTCCGAGTTCGAGGGTTACCGAGTTATCCGAGGTGAGTCTTCTCACTATACCTTACCTTGAGTGGTAATTAGAGTATGTGATAGAGTATCTTGTTTGCTATGTATGTGATGTGTTGATGATTTATGCTCTGTGTATTCCAGAGTTTACAGAGTTAGGACCGGAAGGTCCACAAAGTTAGGACCAGAGGGTCCACAGAGGTAGGGCCAGAGGGCCCACAGAGTTATAGCCTCGAGTGGCTAATATGTGTTATATGTGGTATTTTGGGGAACTCACTAAGCATTTATGCTTATAGTGTTTTGTGTTATGTGTTTCAGGTACCAATGAGGATCGCGGGAAGGCGCCGGCATGATCAGTACACACTATTGGAGTTTTATACATTATGATCTTGGGATGTGTTTTATGGATTTGATATGTGATACATTGAGATTTGAGAATATTTATGAATGAAATTACATTTTTTTTAAAAGTGAAAAATTGTTTTGAAATTTACGTTGTTACACTAACAATGACCATCCATTCCCTATTATCCGCACAAATCAGAGAGGCTCAGCTGGAAGCCTTAAAACCAGAGAACGTGGCGGATGAAGCCTTAAGAGGAATGGAAAAGAACTTAGAGGTCAAGGGAGACGGAGTTTACTATTTCATGGACCGCATCTGGACCCCAAAGTACGGCGGGTACAGGAAGGTTGTCATGAACGAAGCTCACAAGACTAGATACTCCGTTCACCCAGGTTCAGATAAAATGTATCTAGATCTCAAACAACTCTATTGGTGGTCGAACATGAAAGCAGAGATCGCTACCTTCGTGAGCAAGTGCCTGACTTGCGCCAAGGTGAAGGTAGAATACCAAAAGCCCTCAGGTCTACTTCAGCAGCCAGAAATACCTGAGTGGAAGTGGGAAAGGATTACAATGGATTTCATCATTAAGTTACCCAAATCTCCGAGTAGGCACGACGCCATCTAGGTAATTGTCGATCGACTGACTAAATCCGCCCACTTCCTGCCAATCAAAGAAAACTTCAAGATGGAGAGACTCACACAAATCTACATTCAGGAGATAGTCCGCCTCCATGGTGTACCTGTATCCATTATCTCCGATCGAGATAGTAGGTTTACCTCGAGATTTTGGCAGTCACTGCAGAAGGCTCTTGGAACTAAGCTGGATATGATTACATCTTACCATCCACAGACAGATGGGCAGACTGAGAGAACCATTCAAACATTGGAAGATATGTTGAGAGCCTGTGTCATCGACTTCGGCATGTCATGGGACACTCATTTGCCCTTGGTCGAATTTTCCTACAACAACAGCTACCATACCAGCATCAAGGTTGCGCCGTTTGAAGCCCTATATGGCCGTAAGTGCAGATCCCCTCTGTGCTGGGCTGAGGTGGGTGACACGCAGCTAGTCAAGGGTCAAGTCCCCGACAGCACTCTCACGGGTCCTGAAATCATCCGAGAGACGACCGAAAAGATTATACAAATTCGAGAACAACTAAAAGCGTCAAGAGATAGACAAAAGAGCTACGCCAATAAGAGACGAAAACCCTTGGATTCCAGGTTGGTGACCATGTTCTTTTGAAGATCTCACCCTGGAAGGGCATGATATGCTTCGGAAAGCGTGGAAAGCTGAATCCAAGATACATTGGACCATACGATATCCTCGCCAGGATCGGTCCCGTAGCATACAAATTTCGTCTACCCCAAGAACTTAGCAACGTTCATCCTGTCTTTCACGTGTCGAACCTAAAGAAGTGTTTGTCTGATGAGACACTTGTGATACCTCTCGATGAGATTGAACTAGACGACAGTTTACACTTCGTGGAAGAACCAGTTGAAATCATGGACCGGGAGGTAAAACGAACGAAACAAAGTCGCATCCCGATAGTGAAGGTTCGTTGGAATGCCAAGCGGGGACCTGAATTCACTTGGGAGCACGAAGATTCAATGAAACATAAGTATCCCCATCTCTTTCCGAGTCCATGATTTGTATTCTACATATAAATTTCGGGACGATATTCCCTCTAACGGGGGGATGATGTGACAACCCGAAACTTTTTCCGTTTCTGTTATACGATTCCATTAATAAAATTTGAATTTTATTAATTTTTCCGTTAAACTTCGTGATTTAGAAAATCATCTAGTTTTATATAATTAAATTTATATATGAGAGTTGGAACCAAATCACGTGAAAAACCCGAATCTCTCAAAAAATCAAACAATTTCCGGTCTTAGTGAGTTTACGGCCGTAAACTCGTGTACTGCCGTACACTCATTTACGGCCAGCGTCAGGTGGACCCCCACCCACCGACCACAAAACCCTTATATATATATATATATATATATATATATATATATATATATATATATATATATATATATATATATATATATATATATATATATATATATATATATGAGACCCCCACCCTCATTTGAAAACTTTTGACCGGAAACTCTCTCCTTCTCTCTCTAGAAACCCTGGCCGTAAACACCAAAAACACCCTTATTCTCCCGAAAAATCATCAGGAAACACTTCTGGAAGTTGTTTAGGAGCATCTGGAACACGTTTTCTGCGAAAACAAACACTCCTGTTCTTGAGTTTACGGCCGTACACCTTCAAATCTTCAAAGACCGTAAACCCGTTTAAGGCAGTACACTCATCGAATCTTCAAAGACCGTAAACCCAGTTCACAGCCGTAAGCCCCTGTTCACGGCTGTACACGCCTCTTGAGTAGTGAAAAAGCTCCTTTTACGATTCAAACAAGTCCCGGTAACATTCCATAACCGAATACAAGTGTTTTTCTAACACTCCGTTAAGTGTCGTACAACAACCCGAGGATCTTCGTTCCCAGTCGATGCTTTCACACAACAACAGTGAGTTCATACCCCTACATTTTTATGATTTTTGATGTTTTCAGGAGGGAATACAAGCCAAACACAAATGGTTTTTGTGAAACTAAAACAAAAGGATTTCAACGAGTTTAAAACTTATGCAATTGATACAGTTAAATGATTTTCCCACGTTTTATGAAACATTTAGACATTTTATCCCTTTTGTACTATGTTGAGCATAAGGGACACTTTCAACTTGGAAGACAATCCCACACCTAAACTGCTAGCTACAGTTAGGCAGCCATGCCTGGGGTGACAAATATCATACCGTACGGCGCCTGAAGAACGTCGTTGAGGTCATCAGTCATATCAAGCATGGTTATACGAACTCACAATAGTATAAACTAACCTTTTGTTTACGGGATTTCATTCTTCAATAGTTTTATTTGCATTAATAGAACTACTACATACTACAACTGGAGGATTCCAGGGATCTCATTTCATGGTTTTATTTTAAGTAATAAAACTACTATACATATTGGTGTTAGACAGGGTTTTCATGTTATACATTACTTACATTACTGGTGGTAGCTAGGGATTTCATACAAAAACTTTTATACAAAACAATACAATACAGTTGGGGGTACTAGGCATACATATCAGTACTTTCAGACATAAGAACAGAATTCAATAACGAACCTACAATTGGTCTTAGGGTTTTAAGACTACTTTTCATTACTTAAGAAAATATTGGATTTTCTTGGAAACATACAAACATTTTCATGGATTCATCAACAGTTTTTCATTACAAAAACATGTTTATGAACTCACCAGCTTTAAGCTGATACTCTTTCAAAACTGCTTGTATTCTTAGGAAATCAGTAGACATGTATCACCTGGAGTTTTGAGAAGACGAAGCATTTACAGTCATGGCTTTACATTTTGCTTATATATATATATATATATATATATATATATATATATATATATATATATATATATATATATATATTATGTATGCAAACAAGACTTAAACAGATGTAAACCTTTTTCATACATGTATTCAATATAATGGTTGTGTTTACTATGATTGCTATGATACAATTGTTGTGATACTACACATCACGTCCTCTACCCCCGAACGTTTCTGCCGTTCCGGTTTAGGGGTGTGACACACTGCCCGTGTAGTTTGGATGGCTCTCGAGTCTGCCTACATAAACTCTTCTATGGAGCGGGTTCAGAATCTTCGTGATCAACACTGTCTCCTTTCTAAAGGTATCGCTTCTGTTTCGGATTATGTTCGTCGGTTTAAGGCTATTTGTGATCAACTAGTGGCCATTGCTCACATAGTTGATGAATCAGACAAGTGCCATTGGTTTTTATGTGGTCTTGGTGGCTCCTTTGAATTCTTTTTTGTGGATACTTGTGCGTCCTGTCATGCTCACCTTTTCCGTGATTTGCTTGCCCAAGCCGAGGGGCATGAAATGTTTCTTACCTCGCTTCATGGTTCGTTACCGCCTCTTGTTGCTTTCACTGTCGAGACTCCTCCCGGACACACCTCCTCGGTTTTTGGGCGAGGTCGTGGGGCTCCTCGTGGTGGCAGAGCTCGCGGTGGTCGTGGTCGTGGGCATCGTTCCCCTCATTGACAACTATGTCGTACCAATAGCCATTATGCAAATCAGTGCCCGCAACTGTCCTCGTTTGTCACACCCCCAAACCAAGGATGGTAGAAACGTCCGAGAGTGGAGGACTTCATGTAAAGTATCACAACAACGAGTATAATAGTGCTCAAAGTAAATACAACCATCATAAATATAATTGAAAAGTTTACACCATAGTATATGTTTACATGTTTCAAAATCAATTACATTATGATGACAAAATAAACTGTTTGACGATTTAACGTCCCATCGTCAAAGTGCTGATGTTTTCCTGTTTCACTGATTTCCTGAGAATACAAGTAGTTTTGAAAAGTGTCAACAATTAAGTTGGTGAGTTCATAAGAGTTTTGTTGGAGAAAGAAACCGTTTTCCTTGAAAAAGTGACAAAGTACGTTTCCAGAAAATCCAATATTTTCTTTATTAAGTTAAATGAATGCTTCTAAGTTATGCGATAATGAACCCTAGAGGACTCATAGATTCCTCCTACAATCGCCCAATGTATATAAGTTATATAAAATTTAAGTTAAATAAACCGTTGAATATAATGGGTCTGCCCTAGGTCCACAACCAAACAAGGAACAGGAGATGAGGCGGGCCCACCAATTCTAAGTCGATTGTGACTAGATTCTTATATAACTCTAGCATATACACTTAGCAATTTTAGCTGGAGCCTAACAATTCGAGACGTAATGTAGTCTTAATAGAGATATGTTTCCAAAGAAAATCCGATATTTTCCTTAAAGAGTGAATCGTAAGTTTCTATATTAATGAATAGTGCATCCTAGAATTTCTTGTAGTTTCTTTCTATAATCTCTAAGTGTATATAAGTTATATAAAATTTAAGTTAAATAGACCGTCGAATGTAATGGGTCTGCCCTAGGCCCACAACTAAACAAGGAACAGGAAATAAAGCGGACCCACCAATTCTAAGTCAATCATGACTAATTTCTATATAACTCTAGCATATACACATAATAATTATGGCTGAAAACTAACAATGCTAGATAGAATGTAGTCCTAAAAACCAAAGACCGGGACTATGCTTATCATAATTCATCAAGAAGTGGTAGTGGACATAAACTATACATATCATAATTCACCAAATAGTGGTAGTGATAGTGCTCATGAATTATGCATATTATAGTTTATCAAATAGTGATAGTGGACATAAGCTATACATATCATAATTCACCAAATAGTGGTAGTGATAGTGCTCATGAATTATGAATATTATAGTTTATCAAATAGTGATAGTGGTTGTGAACCTAAACTATACCTATTATAGTTCTATCATGCTTGTTTGTGATGTATAAGGACCCTTTTCTATGTAAGTCGAATGTATAGCAAAAGATAACTATGTGTTATCATGCCTTATTTTGGTACTAATGGTAATAATGGAGGATTCTTACAATTTAGTGAGTATTTCCTGTTATATAAATATACCACAACAAGAAACACATGTAAAATATGAAATCCTCAAAGATTAACACTTTGCTCAACAAGTTACAAAGTGTGATGAAAGTTATAAACTGTTATCTAGATTTTTACCTTCCTACACCGTTTTAGAAAAATCATAGAAAAATCATACGAAGTCGAAAACTGAATCCGTAAATTCTGAGAGTTCACAAAATGTGTCTCATTTATTCATAATTTTTATTATGATTTTTGGAAGTCTTTAACTTGTGTTAAAATGTTCACATTCACAGACTGGTCCAAATTCGTTTCTGAAGTGATAGGCAGTTTTGTAAAAATCACCATAAATCGTAAAAAATCGTATGGAGGTGTGCAAATAGTCATTTTAAAGGTATGAAACTGAACTATTGGCACCTAATACATTTTTGAAAACTAAAATGTTTAAGTTGTCCAAAACAGTCCGTGAATGGAGTTAAACTTTTCTGATGAAGGCTGTTAAATGAGTTTAGTTGTGTTCTTGGTGTTTTAACTTGTATTCTCCCCCTTAAAACTTAAGAAAAACATGAAACGATAGGGGTATGAACTCACCTTGAGTGATTTCAGTAGATGGATGATGGGGAAAAGAAGTGTTCAACTCAAGAACACTTGGGAGATGCTTGAAGATTCGAAGATCTAACAACAAATATGACGATATTTGTGTAAGATATCTATGATTTGTGTAGAAGGAAGTGAAATAATTATATGGAGGATGAATATACTTACCAAAAGTGAAGGAAAACTTGATGATCAGCCCTTGAATCTCGAATTTGAGAGAGAGAGAAGTGAGAGAAAAGTGTTTGTTCTTTGGAGGAAAAATGAGAGAAATGAGAGAAAGTGTTAGGAGAGAGGATAGATTTCAGCCTTGACCAAGAGTATGGCTGGTCAAATGGTGGGGAAAGTACTCTTGAATGACCAGGTATGGTGGGGAGGGGTGTGGGCTGGTCATGGAGTGGGTGTGGGTGGTTACTTGTGTCATACACTAAGGCAAAGTCAACACTCCACCACAAGATCTTACTTAATAGATTTTATTCTTAAATAATGTTTTCCCTAAAAATATGTTGAATTTATGAATATATGGGGCCTTATATATCAAAATATAAGTTTGGGTGAAAATCCCTCGTCAAAATAATTAAAAACGGGCTTAAAACGGAGTCGGGGTCGAAAATCGGGTGAAAATCGCAAAATCCGAAGTCAGGAGGGTGACTCCGGCCTTAACTGCCTTGGATCCGAAGTGAAGGCCTCGTCGCGGATGCGGATTCGAAGAGGAAAGGGGGCTGCGGTCCGAGCAGGAGGGCTGCGGTCGGTGGTTGCGGCTCGCCGGCTGCGGCTTGCTGGCTGCGGCTAGGTGGCTGCGGCTCCTCCAGGAGACTCCGGTTCAAGGAGGGTTTGATCCCTATAGAGGGACTCCGGCCCTAAGAGGCTATTTTCCAAGGTATCTTCCCGTTTCGCATGGTTTTTCACCAAGTCAAGTGTCGGGATGCCCCAAATGATTACAAAAAGATCAAAAGAGGTTTTGAGAGAGATTTGGGAGAGATTTGACATACTTGGAGAGATTTCACATACTGGGAGAGATTTGGGAGAGATTTCGCATTCTTGGAGAGATTTCTCATACAGAGAGAGATTTGGGAGAGATTTCACATTCTTAGAGAGATTTCTCATACAGAGAGAGATTTGGGAGAGATTTTACATTCTTAGAGAGATTTGGGAGAGATTTGACATTCTTGGAGAGATTTCTCATACAGAGAGAGTTTTGGGAGAGATTTCACATACTTGGAGAGATTTGGGAGAGATTTGACATTCTTGGAGAGATTTCTCATACAGAGAGAGTTTTGGGAGAGATTTCACATTCTTGGAGAGATTTCTCATACAGAGAGAGTTTTGGGAGAGATTTTACATTCTTGGAGAGATTTCTCATACAGAGAGAGTATTGGGAGAGTTAGAGTGAAAGAGATTGGGAGAGACTTCTTTTGTGACCTTTTTGAGTGTTTGGCTTCGTAACGCAAGGTTTGTAAACCTCGTTAAGTCTTGTTATGATTGTTATATGCCCCCGAGGGTTAAGGAATAAGGTTTTATTGAGTAGTTTCATCACTTGCGCTGATTAGGGTTTAGAGTTTCCGAACACGTGAAAATTCCAAGTGATACTTTGTATTAAGATTGCGAGTTGTTCAATAAGAAATATTATGGAAACCCTAATGTACAAGGGTTAGATGAGTTGACCGGTTTGACTTGTTGACTTTAGTTGACTTTGAGTTGGCTAAAAATTGACGGTTGTCACATCGTTTTCCTCTTCGACCGACGTGAATGACACCGACTTGGTGAAAGCCTTTCTAGCCAAATGTAATGTCAATAATACTCCCATCTCGGATTGGTATGTTGTTTCCGGTGCCTCAGATCATATGGTGTCTTCATCGGGATCGGTTTCTCAATCCGCACCGTTTAATGGTGATGGCTCGATTCAACTTGGTAATGGTAATACTCTCCCTATTTTATCTATTGGACATTCTTCTCTTGCTAATGGAATTCGGCTACAGGATGTGTTAGTGGTTCCCCATCTCTCGAAAAATTTACTCTCCATTAGCCGGTTAACTTATGATAATGACGTGGATGTTCTTTTCTCCAAATATTATTGTGAAATTCAGGATCGGGAAACGAAGCGGGCTCTAGCTCACGGACGATGTGATCATGGACTCTACATTCTTCCTCATAAACCGGTGGCGCATGCTTTCTTTGCTCGGAATGGATCAAAGGCTTCTTTTGAGTTATGGAATTCCCGTTTGGGACATGTGTCGTTTGACACAATTTCTTTGTTAAATAAACTTGGACTTGTTTTGGTGTCTTCTATTTTACCTAAACCGGTTGTATGTTCGTCGTGCCAACTAGCAAAATCACATCGCTTACCCTTTTATAATAATGATAAATGTGTCGCTTGTGTTTTAGATTCGGTGCATTGTGACCTTTGGGGCCCATCTCTGGTTACTTCGGTTGATTCTTATCGCTATTATGTGACGTTTGTTGACGATTTTTCTCGGTTCACATGGCTTTATCTGCTTAAGTCCAAATCGGACTTTTATATGTTGTTTGAGATGTTTATTACTTTTTTAGAAACGCAATTTTCCACTAAAATTAAAACCTTTCACAGTGATGGGGGTACCGAATTTGTGAACAAAACTGTTAAAACTCTTCTGCAAAAACATGGGATTTTTCACCAAATATCATGTCCGTATACCCCACAACAAAATGGGTGGGTTGAACGGAAACATTTTCATATTGTGGAAAATGGGCTCGCTATGATGTTTCACGGGCACATTCCGGCATCTTATTGGGTGCATGATTTTAGCTTCGCCGTGTTTATTATTAATCGGGTTGATCTTGCCCACCTTCGTTCCTGTGGTCTGTTATCGGCTGTGCTCTCTTCTCCAGATCCGGTTTCTCATGTCACTTCCTTGCGTGAACCTAAATGGTGTAAAGTTATGCGCTCTGAAATGCATGTGTTGCACCACAATAATACTTGGACGTTGGTTCCTCATCTGCCTCACTCTAATATTGTTGGTTGCAGGTGGCTTTTTCATACTAAGTACAGGGCGGATGGTTCTATTGAGCGGCACAAGGCTCGTCTTGTTGCCCATGGTTTTAGTCAGGTGTCGGGCCTTGATTTTTTGCATACTTTCAGTCCTATTGTCAAATCTACCACGATACATGTTGTTCTTTGTCTCGCCATTGTAAATGGGTGGCAGTTGCGTCAACTTGATGTTAATAATGCCTTTTTACATGGCAAGTTGGGTGATACAGTTTATGTCACACCGCAAAACCGGAACGGCGGAAACGTTCTGGGGGGGAGGACGTCATGTTTAGTATCACAAGACATGCATCATAGTAAGCAAAGTAATAAACAACCATTTCATTTGAAAGAGAGTGTTTACAAAGTATGATTCACATAATATAGAATACATAGCAAATAACAAAAAGACATGAAGCTATACTGCTCCATCTTCTGAATCCCAGTGCGCGAACCTGTCTACTGTTCTCCTGAGAATACAAGTTATTTGAAAGCGTAGATAAGCATTTAAGCTGGTGACTTCATAAGATTTTAGTGATGTAGTAAGTAGTAAGAAAGTTTGTAGAAAGTTGTAGTAAGTTGTAGTAAGTTCTTGTTTAGAAAAGTTTGCCTGTTCCTCCATAAAATCCTATATTTCCTGCTTTGATGAAAGATAAGTAAAAATGACTCTACAGTCCTTTCTATGAGTATTAAATGGATACAAGTTATATAAAACTCAGAGTAAACAAACAATCGGTTGTGTGTATCTGCCCTAAGCCCACAACCAAACAAGGAACAGGAAATGAGGCCGAAGGCACACATCCCATTGTTTGTTAGATCATCGTTGTAAATAACCCCTGCGTATTCACTCGGTACTCACAGAGTTAACTGTAACAGTTCCTTTATATTTGAAGAAAAGATCCTTTAAGAAAACCCTTATTTCTTATAATAAAATGATAACCACAGTGGTTCCTTCTATAATCACTTAGTTTATGCTAGTTATATATAATCTAATATTGAACAGATAGTTAATTGTGTGAATCTGCCCTAAACCCACAACCAAACAAGGAACAGGGAATGAGGCGGAAGGCACACAACCAACTACCTATCGGATATTAATTATATATAACCCTGGTGTATAAACTAAGGTATTACATAATTAACCACCAAAGGTCCTTTAAGTTTTTCTGGTTTAATAAAATGGATTAAACCCTTTACTGGTTAAGTTTCTAGTTTTGTATTCCAAAAGTTCTTCATTTTAAAAGTATGTTTTGTACTAGAAAACGGTGCATTGAATTAGTGTCCTATGACCTGACCCATACATGGTTCCCCTTATGATTACTTGGTGTATACGGAACATATATATAGCTAAGCTCGGATAGATAGTAGGCTGGGTGTATCTACTCTAAGCCCACAACCAAGCAAGGAACAGGAAATGAAGCGGAAAGCACACATCCTACTACCTGTTGGACCCGATAAATATATATCCCTGAATGCATACACTAAGAAATCATAAATTCAGCATTATAGATCCCTTTCTACTGAATGTACTAGACTCGACTGTTCTGTGTGTTGTTTGTAAAATGTAAGTTTTCCCTAGTTTATAACTATCTTGACTCGAAAATAGTTTGCATTAACTTTCAAGTGGAACTGTCACTTACTGAAAGTAATGGGAAATTATAAGTACACAGTTGTCTTTTGAATTGACATTATGTAGTACTAATTACCTTAAAACATGTTTGTTTTAGTAAGGTCATAATGTGAGGAATAGTACCCATACTATACGCTCTCCCTGCAAGAGATTCTGGGGACCAAACACGACTATCGCAAACAAATTGATAGGTCGTGCAGAATTCACATTAATGTTATGTGATCATGTATACCCAATTTTACTATCACCTTTTGTTTAGAACAATGAGTTAGTGATTCATTGGTATAATTAGATCCTGTAGTGTTCTCATGCTATAGCATCTTAGTATGTTTGTTCTGTTATAGTGTATAGTGTGTTCGTTCTGTTATAGTGTATAGTGTGTCTCTCTGATGTATTGTATCTTCCTCCTTTTTTCTCTTTATGTTATCGTGTATTGTATCTATCTACCTCCCTGTTTCTCTTTATGTTATCGTGTATTGTATCTACCTCCCTGTTTCTCATTATGTTATCTAGTATGAACTGAAACTCTAAACTATACCCTTTATAGTTTACTAGTGTTTTACTTGAACTGTTATTGAAAAGACTCATTTTACTACTAAGTTATGCTTGTACTTTAAAAATGGAGTTTTGTTAAACTATAAAGTAACATAACTTTAAAAGAGTTTTTGAAATGTTTTGACTACTTGTAAATGACATAAGTAATCTTTTGAAAATGTTTATAACAAACAATTACACAATTATCATTGTGTTCAACTTGTATCCCCCCCCCTAAAAGCATTTAAAACAGTTTAAAAGATTGATTACGGGGTATGAACTCACCTTATGTCGGTGATTCCAACGAATATGCGCGTAAAGATGAGAAGTTCCACGAATGAAGTCCCGAGACACAACAAGTCCTAAATGACATATAATGACATATATTGGCATGAATATAGTGTTTATAAGCAATTATATGAAAGGAAACACCCCTAGGGACTGGGAAACACTTGGACCAAGTGTTAGAATCACATGTGATTCATCTAAGGGATGTTTAAGGCCATGGTTTGGAGTTTATGGCCATGGGTTTGGTGTTTACGGCCATGGGTTTACAGCCATGGAGATTTGGGCCGTAAACTCATGGTAAAAGGTGTACAAGAGGGTGTTTGAATGGTAGGGAAGCTTGAGGGATTATTGCTCTACACAAGTATGAGACAAACCAACTTTATGGAAGGTGTTGAGGTGTTTACGGCCACACCATAAAGTATATGGTCGTAAACTCACCAAATGGTCTTATTTTGGGTCTTAAAGGTAAGGAGTTTCAAAGGCTCAAGTGTCCCAAAGGTTAGCTAGTGTCTTGAAGTTTTTAAGGCTCAGAACTTGGTCATAATTAGGGTTTACGGCCAAGGGAGATTCTCTTTTGCCGTAAACTCTCATTTATGTTGAGTTTGGTGATGTTTCAAGACTATGATCTAGTGTTTAACATGTACTACTAGATGATAGATGGAATACTCACACTTTTGAGGCCCTTGGAAGAGTTTGCGGCCACCAAGAAGAAGTGTGTGTTCTTGGTGTTCTTGGTGAAAGATGAAGATCTAGCAAAAGTCAATTTCCATGGATGAAATCAAAGAGTGATTCATGAGTTAGAAGGGTAACAACAACTAGAGGGAAGAATCACTTACTTTTTGGAAGATCAGGAATGAAAATCTCGATGATACTTGAGAGAGAATGGGAGAGTTCTTGAGGTTAAAGTGAAATAATGAAGGAAAAGTGAAGGAACGAAGACTTATAGGGGAGTATACGGCCAGCCATGACTTTATGGCCGTAAACTCATGAGTCTTCGCCGTGAACTCCTTTTTGGTGGTGTTAAGGCTTGAATGTTGCACAGTGTCTCTAGCAGGTACATTCTAACACTCATTCCTTAAGTGTACTAGGCTTAAAACCCCATAGAATGATCCTTAACAAGGCTAGAACTCCTTAGAAATGAGTCTGACACTTAGTTGAGTTGAATGGTTGGACTTTACAAGGCAAGAATTTTCGGGTTGTCACATCATCCCCCCGTTAGATGGAATTTCGTCCCGAAATTAGCTTTCTTAGCAGTACTACTGGGGTTGCGTTCCTCTGATTAGCAGAATGCCTACTCGTAGACCTGGCAACTTTGCCCTACTGTTCATGATCGGATTCATACTCGGTCCATCTACCATTACCTCGTGTATACAAGTCGTATATAATTAGGATTAGTAAGACGGTCGAATGTGCGACTCTGCCCCAGGTCCACAACCAAACAAGGAACAGGAGATAGGGCGGAAACACACATACTAGATCTGTGTAATCAAAATCATATACTACTCCCGCGTATACACTTAATAGTTATAGGTGGGCTGTATTCGTCCTTAGCCTCTATGCTTGAACTGGGTCTGCTGGACGAGTGGTGTTTCGGAAAGGTCTGCGGAAATACGACGGCAAGGCTTCGGAGAACAAAGTACTCTTCGCACGAGTACTTCGGGGTTTAGAATACGAAAGACAAAACTGATTTTACGTCGGACTGTCGTTACTAATGAAGAAGGTTCCGTGAACTTGACGGTCGAGGCGATAGAAACATATGAACTTAGTATGGTAAAGACCACGCCAACTCATGACGAATGATAGAAACGGACTCTTTACTGAACAAAGTTTGGCCGATTTGAAAGAAATGTATGTTATACGATGATGTACGTCCCTAGTGTGCTCGAAAATGTACTCTTTGTAAATGTTCTAGTGCTTTCTGTTTTCCTCTTATTGTTAACACCTCTACATATCGTACCACGATGTGTGCATACATACCACGAAAGTTCTTTGTTATGTAGAATCGATACTTAAACTACGATCCTCCTTGGTACCACTACGATCGCCTTGAATATACAAGTTATGAATAATTAAGATGAATTGGACGGTCGACTGAGTAACTCTGCCTCAAATCCACAACCAAACAAGGAATAGGAATTAAGGCGGAATCACTCACTCTGAGTCTGCAAAATCTTAGCTATGCACAACCCTAACGTACATACTTAGCCATCATAGCTTCTCAGAACGGATCTCTTAGTTCTTTTGAATAATGTGACCTAATTCATTATGTGAGTTATTATAATAACTTTTAAGTGTTATCCCCAAGTTTTAATCTTGTATAAATATAAATTAATTTTCAAAGCAATTTCTAGATCGGAAACGTACCACTGCTCGATGGCAACTCCGAGGTCGATTCTCCTGCGGTGATCATCAGAATTCATCCATCCACTCCTGAGTTCTTTGTTATCGGGCAGTCCTCCTGGTAGTGTCCAGTCTCACCACAGCCATAGCAGGCTTGGTTTTTTTCAACTCCGGGGACTTGGGAGATCGGTTGAGCCGGTGCCCTACAGAAACGGACTGTGTGTCCCTTTCTGTGGCAGTTCAGGCACTGCATTTCCCGACATACTCCGGTGTGGTGATAGTTGCACTTTCCACACTTCGGGAGGGTTCCAGCATATCGATTGGCAGGTGCTGAAGTAGCAGGTGTTGTGGCGGTGTACATAGTACTCGTTTGTTCCTCCTGTGGGGTGTCCTGTGTTGTTCGCTTCTTCTTCCTCTTGTTCCCCGACTTCTGGCTATTGTCCTCTTCCCTCGACGGCTCAGGAACATGGACTTCTACACCATGGCGGACTCCGTGGTCGATGATTCGCTGAGCCAGGCGTTTAGCACTATCGAATGTGGCTGGGTTAGAAGACAGCACATCTCCTTGGATCGAGGCAGATAGACCGCAGATGTATCTTTCTATCTTCTTTCTCTCTGGGGTAACCATCCCGGGGCATAGAGCTGCTAGGTCGCTGAACCGGTCAGTGTAGGCCACTATGTCTGAGCCGACCATCGCAAGCTCCCATAGTTCTTGTTCCAGCTTTTGAACTTCGCCCAACGGGCAGTATTCTTCCAGCATCAACTCTTTTAGGTTTTCCCAACCTATTGAGTTAGCCACTGATAGGGTCAGTGACTTAACATGGATGTTCCACCATGTCAGGGCTCTGTCAGAGAAGGTGCAGGCAACAAACTTCACTTTGCTCCCTTCAGGGCACGAACAGATTTCGAAGACCGAATCTGTTTTCTCGAACCATCGCATCAGAGCGATGACTCCACCATTTCCATCGAAGGAATTGGGTTTGTAGATCATGAAGTTCTTATACGAACACTCCCTTGGGTGTTCGTGAGTAACTCTGGGGTTGGTTAAGTGGGTACCGCTACCAGATCCGAGGGTACCACTTTCACCGAAGTGAGCTAGAGCAGTTGCGACTACGGAGGATATCGCAGCTTGGAGATCAGCAGGATCGAATTGCGAAGGTGGAGTTGGAGTTATCGGAGTAGCGCGTCTGTTTCATCTGCGAGGAGGAATCTTTGCTAAAAGAATACAAAGATGAGACGGAATAAGTCTAAAGCAATGGACACAAGCCGAAAGCTGAAAAGACAAGGTTATCCTAGTTCTGGGTGTATCGGTTCCTGACTTCCACAGGGTTCTGGAAACAATTCATAAAAGAGTCTATACCTAATAAACTTTATGAATTTGGAATGGCTATCCTGAATGAATAAATGTTGCCTGAATAACTGTTACCAGCTGCATGTAAGAAAATAATCCTAACACATAATGTGAGCAGTGTCTCCACTAACTCATTAAGTTAACAAGATTATTATTTATTAGTATGTCGCATAAGACGTTTTGGTTACTTCGGTTGATCCTTCTTTGAAAACTCCTCATGAAATTGCTCTCGTTTCCTCCTGACTCTTTTGTTGTCTACTATGAGGAAGTGGTTACATCTATCTGGGTTTGTCGTGCGAGAATGGAACTGGCTAAAGAATCTATGGGATTAAGTGAAACATTATGGGGTGATCCTTACAGAGTCCTCCTATAATTACACAATGTATACAAGTTTTATATAATTCAAGATTAAATAGGCCTTCGAATAAGTGATCCTACTCCAAAACCACAACCAAACAAGGAACAGGTAGTGAAGCGTAGATCACAAATTCTAAGTCTATAAAATCTCAATTATATATAACCTCGGGAGTATACACTGCAAGATTATAGACCTATCTGTAAGGGTCTTTTAAGTTATCACATAAGTTAGTTATATGGTGCCTAAAATACTCCTATAGTATTTTAATGTAATCTACTTGGTATGTTTTAAACTTGTTATCGCGTTATAGTATCACAGAATACTCCTATAGTAATTTAACTCTAATGTACTTGATCTAGTATTCTCTTGACTTAGTATTAGGTAAGTTTTAAGACCGTTGCAACACCACATCACTCCCAAACACTTGTCGGTCACATCTCGAATGAATATAGTTGATCAGGCTATATTGATCCTAGGTATGATTACATAACTGTCCAGGTTTGACCATAGTGTTCAACCTTTAACTTCTTATGTTTTGTTCTTCTTGTGATACTTGTTCTAGTATGTATATATGTATAAGCAAGTATGTGTACTTTTATAAGGTATCATTATATATTTAAAATATATTCTTATACAGAGCACTGTGGCCCCATTGTATTTATAGTTGTATATCTTTTAACGGTTGATATACTTAGTTCACTATAAACAATGCTCTGATACCAATCTGTCACACCCAAAAACCGGAACGGCGGAAACGTTCTGGGGCGGAGGACGTCATGTTTAGTATCACAAGTCATGCATCATAGTAAGCAAAGTAATAAACAACCATTTCATTTGAAAGAAAGTGTTTACAAAGTATGATTCACATAATATAGAATACATAGCAAATAACAAAAAGACATGAAGCTATACTGCTCCATCTTCTGAATCCCAATGCGCGAACCTGTCTACTGGTCTCCTGAGAATACAAGTTATTTGAAAGCGTATATCAGAATTTAAGCTGGTGAATTCATAAGATTTTATTGATATAGTAAGTAGTAAGAAATTTTGTAGAAAGTTGTAGTAAGTTGTAGTAAGTTCTTGTTTAGAAAATTTTGTGTGTATCTGCCCTAAGCCCAAAACCAAACAAGGAACAAGAAATGAGGCGGAAGGCATACATCCCATTGTTTGTTAGATCATCGTTGTATATAACCCCTGCGTACTCACTCGGTACTCACAGAGTTAACTGTAACAGTTCCTTTATATTTGAAGAAAATATCCTTTAAGAAAACCCTTATTTCTTATAATAAAATGATAACCACAGTGGTTCCTTCTATAATCACTTAGTTTATGCTAGTTATATATAATCTAATATTGAACAGATAGTTAATTGTGTGAATCTGCCCTAAACCCACAACCAAACAAGGAACAGGGAATGAGGCGGAAGGCACACAACCAACTACCTATCGGATATTAATTATATATAACCCTGGTGTATAAACTAAGGTATTACATAATTAACCACCAAAGGTCCTTTAAGTTTTTCTGGTTTAATAAAATGGATTAAACCCTTAACTGGTTATGTTTCTAGTTTTGTATTCCAAAAGTTCTTCATTTGAAAAGTATGTTTTGTACTAGAAAACGGTGCATTGAATTAGTGTCCTATGACCTGACCCATACATGTTACCCCTTATGATTACTTGGTGTATACGGAACATATATATAGCTAAGCTCGGATAGATTGTAGGCTGGGTGTATCTGCTCTAAGCCCACAACCAAACAAGGAACAGGAAATGAAGCGGAAAGCACACATCCTACTACCTTTCGGACCCGATTAATATATATCCCCGAATACGTACACTAAGGAATCATAAAGTTAGCATTATAGATCCCTTTCTACTGAATGTACTAGACTCGATTGTTCTGTGTGTTGTTTGTAAAATGTAAGTTTTCCCTAGTTTATAACTATCTTGACTCAAAAATAGTTTGCATTAACTTTCAAGTGGAACTGTCACTTACTGAAAGTAATAGAAAATTATAAGTGCGTAGTTGTCTTTTGAATTGACATTTTGTAGTACTAATTGATGGGTTTTGAGCATTCTAACACTTCCTAAGTGTACATGCAACCCTAATAACCTTGGATCTATGTTTGTCTAATAATCATGCAAAGTTGAATTCGAAGGTTATATTCCTATCTAGCATACATGGGGAACATTTTTAACTTGAATGAAAGATAGAATAACTTACCTTGTTGTTGATTATGATCCTTGAAACCTTATGAGCCTAGCACCCCAAGTGTGATGCCTCAAATGCTTCACACAACACCAAATGCAAAGGAGTAAACTTTGAGAGAATCTTACACTTGCAAAATCGGCTCTAGCCCTCTTGTTTCTTATGTGTCGCCTATTTTGGTGGAGAATGGGTTTCTTATATAGTGTTGACACATCTAGGGTTACACCATGTAAACCCTAATGTGTCATGACTCTTCATTTCCATGACCCATGGGTTTGTAACTCCCATGGAGCATCCATGGAGCATCCTATGGGTGGAACCCAACTTGATAATCCATGGAGCCTCTTAGCCCACTATATAAGATATGGAAGATTTACATAATCTACCCATATATTTAATTAGTTATCTTTTGATCACTTAATTAATTCTAAATTAATTCTTGATCAAACTAATTAAATAATATTATTAATATATTAGAACTTATAATATATTAATAAACCATAAGTGTTATTTCTCTCATTTTAGTTTATCCAATTACATGGTGCCATGCAACCCAAATGGACCATGCCGGGTCGGGTCAAGTACATACCAGAAATAGTTATGGACTTAGACACCTTATCCAACAGTCTCCCACTTGGATAAGTCTAATAACTATAACTGCAATACTTCAGGAACCGATCGGCAATCGTAGCTCTTTCAAGGTCTCTCGGAACTGAGAAGATGATGATACGCCATTTTAGATAAGTGATCATATAATCCTCTGTTCTAGATATCCGCCGGACAAATACATGGAACAGTGTCTTACTTTGTGTCCAGCAGTTTGTTTCCCGATTTCCGATTTGTTTGACATAGAACTCAATTGAACACATCAACTTAGTTCTGACCGGGCCCGGTACATAGGTCAAAACAAAATCATCGAGGGGCCCAGATATCAGATTCTAATCCAAGAAGGAACAGATAAACTTCAACTCATATGTTTGTTCTACTACTCATTGAATTATACACAAGAGCACATTTTATAACATCAAGTTACCAATGTGTTTTCGTACAATCAATGAATAACCAACTCATAAGTAACAAATCATATATCTAGGTTTGAAGACTTATATGATATTACCGTCTCACGATCACTCGAGATAAATTCCATGAAGTGATTCCAGTGAGCGTGGGTTGAGTCCAATGCTCAGAACTTATGAGCACTCATGAGTGTTGTAGCCATGTCCAACAACTTAGACCTCTGCAACCAATCATGACAGTCTTGATTCATACCTACTTCCGACATATGACCGACTGTGGAGGTTCGAATAATATGATATACCAAACATAATTATTCTGGAAGTCAAAACATGCAAAAGAAATATAGTAAACGATCGACAAGAGATAGCAACACTTTACTCATAAATAAAACACCTTTTATTCATCATCTAATGTCAATTACACTATACAAATTTCAAGGTTATCTAACTACTAAATCTAATATCATCCTTCAGCCCTATGCTCCGAGCATGCTGGAGATGCTTAACCCGAGTCAGTCCCTTCATGAGGGGATCTGCTAGATTCTCATCCGATGATACCCTCTTTGCCACGAGGAGTCCTTCTTCTATTCGATGTCTGATGAAATGGTATTTTCTGTCGATGTGTCTGGATCTCCCGTGATCCCTTGGTTCCTTGGCTAAGGCAACTGCACTTTCACTATCACAGAAAATTTTCATTGGCTCTTTAATAGCTGGTACAACTCCAAGGTCTCCAATGAAGTTCTTCAGCCATATCGCCTCCTTTGCTGCCTCGCTAGCTGCTATATACTCTGATTCGCAAGTTGAATCAGCCACTGTCTCTTGCTTGGAACTCTTCCAAGAAATTGCTCCTCCATTTAAGGTAAAGACCCAGCCTGACTGAGAGCGGAAATTATCCCTATCAGTCTGAAAGCTAGCATCACTATACCCTACAACTCTCAAGTCTTCACTCCCACCGAGGGTAAGGACCCAGTCCTTAGTCCTCCGTAGGTACTTGAGGATATTCTTTACCGCAGTCCAGTGTGCCTTGCCAGGGTTCCCCTGATACCTGCTAACCATGCTCAAAGAAAAAGGCTACATCAGGTCGAGTACACATCATAGCATACATGATCGATCCTACAACCGAAGCATAAGGTATTCGACTCATTTCTGCTATCTTAGCCTCAGTACTAGGGCTTTGTGTCTTACTCAATCTGGCGTTACTCTGGATGGGTAACTCTCCTTTCTTGGAGTCCTGCATGCCGAATCTCTTCAGCACCTTATCCAAGTAGGTACTCTGACTAAGTCCAATTAGTCTTTTACTCCGGTCTCTCAAGATCCTTATCCCTAGAATATAGGCAGCTTCTCCTAGGTCCTTCATAGAGAAACACTTCCCAAGCCAGGACTTAACTTCCTGCAGAGTTGGGATGTCATTTCCTATGAGTAGTATGTCATCCACATACAATACCAAAAAGCTAACTATACTCCCACTAGCCTTGACATATACACAAGATTCATCTTCACTCCTAGAAAAGCCAAAAATCCTTGACTTTCTCATCAAAGCAAAGATTCCATCTGCGAGGTGCTTGCTTTAACCCATAAATGGATTTCTCAAGCTTACACACTCTATTAGGGTACTCTGTGTTGACAAAACCCTCTGGCTGACTCATGTAAACATCCTCAGCCAACTTTCCATTAAGGAAAGCGGTTTTGACATCCATTTGCCATATTTCATAGTCATGAAATGCGGCTATGGCTAACAGAACCCTAATAGACTTAATCTTGGCCACTAGAGAAAAGGTCTCATCATAATCAACTCCCAGAGTTTGTGAGAAACCCTTTGCAACCAGTCGTGCCTTATAAGTGTGTACATTACCATCCATGTCGGTCTTCTTCTTGAAGATCCATTTGCACCCTACAGTCTTACGACCTGGTACATTCTCAACCAAGTTCCAAACTTGATTGTCATACATGGAGTGTATCTCGCTGTCCATTGCCTCTTTCCACTTGGCTGACTTAGGGCCTGCCATGGCTTCCGCGTAACTGTTAGGTTCATCCAGACCTATCAGTGTCTCATCACTGATAAGTATATCACCTTCCGCAGTAATATGGAATCCATAGTAATGCTCAGGTGCATTCCTAACCCTTGTGGAACGCCTTAGAGGTACAGACTCGTCAATTTGCTCAACAGGAGTTTCATCCTCAAGTTGAGTGCTAGGGTTTGAAGTTCCTTCACCACTTGACTCTTGAATTTATTCAAGGTCAACTTGCCTCCCACTGTCTCCTTGGCTTATGAACTCTCTCTCTCGAAAGAAAGCCCTCCTAGCTACAAAGACCACATTCTCACTAGGTCTGTAGAAGAGGTAACCAAAGGATTTATGTGGGTAGCCGATGAAAATACACCTCTCACTTCGAGGTTCGAGCTTATCATGAGTCTCGCGTCTCACGAAAGCCTCGCAACCCCAAATCTTAATGTGGTCTAGTTTGGGTACTTTACCAGTCCACATCTCATGAGGAGTTTTGGCAACTTTCTTTGTGGGAACTAGATTAAGGATATGGGCGGCAGTCTCTAAGGCATACCCCCAAAATGAGATTGGTAGCGAAGCTCGACTCATCATGGAACGAACCATATCCAACAAGGTTCGATTACGCCTCTCAGCTACACCATTCAACTGCGGTGTCCTGGGAGGTGTCAATTGTGAGACAATCCCACATTCCCTAAGATAGTCGAGGAACTCTGAACTAAGATACTCACCACCTCGATCGAATCGAAGCATCTTAATGTTCCTGCCCAATTGATTCTCGACTTCCTGTTTAAACTCTTTAAACCTCTCAAAAGTCTCTGACTTATGCTTGATTAAGTATACATATCCATATCTACTGTAATCATCAGTAAAAGTCAAATAATAACGATTAGCATCCCTTGTGGCATGTTTGAAGGGCCCACACACATCCGTGTGTATAAGATCCAACAAACCTTCACCCCTCTCACAAGAACCTGTGAAGGGTGACTTTGTCATTTTTCCAAGTAAGCATGATTCGCAACTATCATCTGACTTTAGGTCAAATGACTCCAATACTCCATCCTTTTGGAGTTGGCCTATGCGTTTCTTGCTTATATGTCCAAGACGACAATGCCATAATGATGCTTTATCCAAGTTATTATCATTAACAGAAACAATACATAATACATTATTTCCTAAGTTATCAACCACAGATACAGTTTCATACACACCATCACAAGGTAATGCTTTAAAATAAAGAACATTATTAAAGAAAGCATTAATCGAACCAACTTCATTATCAAATGAAAAGGTGAAACCTTGTTTATACAATGTATGAAAGGAAATAATATTTCTTGCCATTTCTGGCGAATAACAACATTTATTCAAATCTAAACTAAACCCACTACTTAGCGATAAAGTATAAACTCCAATCTTGGTGACAGGTAAAGCTTTCCTATTCCCCATGATTAAGTTTATTCTTCCATGCTCCACATTCTCACTTCTTCTTAGTCCCTGCAAATCAGAACAGATATGAATACCACAACCGGTATCAAGGACCCAAGAGTTAGAATGGGGTGAGTTATTAGATAAGATAGTGTAAATACTTGCATGGTTGGGTTTAACTTTCCCATCCTTCACATCTTGCTGGTACTTTGGGCAGTTCCGCTTCCAATGTGACTTTTCATGGCAATAGAAGCATTCAGCCTCTTTAGGGTCAGAAGAAGGAGTGACAAAACCTTTCTTGGTTCCACTTGAAGAAGAGCCATCAAGGGTCCTAGCCTTGGTACCCTTTGAAGAGCTCTTCCTCTTCTTCCCTCTTCTTCCCTCTACCTTTCCCTCTTCTTCCCTTAAGACCTGTTTCTGCGGTCTTGAGGAGTCCCTGAAGTTTGCTGAGTGTGACCTCTTCCTTATTCATGTAATATGTCATGCGGAATTGATCATAGCACGATGGTAAGGAGTGCAAAATGATATCTATTGCAAGCTCCTCAGGGAAGTTCACATTAAGCTTCAGCAACCGATCCACATACCTTTGCATTTTCTGCATGTGGCTCGTGACGGATTCCCCGTCCTTCATCATGGTTGTTATGATAGAGCATATGATTTCATACCTCTCTTGTCATGCACTTTGATGGTATCTTTCCATCAGATCTTGGTGCATTTCAAAAGGGTAGAAGTCCTCATAGGACTTTTGGAGTTCCGCTGTCATGGTGGCCAACATGATGCATGCCACTTTTGTAGCATCCCTTTCATGTGCCCGGAAGTCAGCGATCTCCTGGGGAGTTGCAGTGGTCTCATCAATCTCCTTAAGCTCCTTGTCAAGGACATATTCTTTGTCCTCGTAGCGGGTAATCATCCTGATGTTTCTGATCCATTCATTGAAGTTGGATCCATCAAAAGTGACTTTCCCACACAAGTTCATAAGGGTAAAGGAGCCATTAGGATTAGAGCCAGAAGCAGCATTGTTTGAAGACATCTGAAAGAAGAGAACAAGATTAGTTTAGATATTAAGAGAGTCCTTAATAAAACACCCAAATGTAATAATAAGGCTAGGATCCAATCACAATATATTATAACTTAGAATAGGTATGCCGTAATCCAAGCTATAACATATTTGAAAGGTAGGTGAATGACGATTCACCAATTTCCACCATGAAAAACGAAATATAAATATTAGGTTTTTAATTGGTTCTTAGAAATTCCTAGATTCTTTTGAGATTCAATGAACTTTTCAAAGGCATGTTTCAATCTCGAGTGTGCCCTCCAAGTTTTGTGACTGGGATACCGAGGATCACAAAATGAGGTGTGAAGTAACCATGCAAATCACTTGGTACCCTCAAGGTTTATCACTCAATCGATGTGCCGGTAAACCACACACGCTCCACCGATGCTATGGTAAACCTTAAGTCACCCTTTACCTACCTTGTTAAGTCCAAGTTAGTGTGCCGGTTAACCACACACGCTCCACCAACGACTTAAACAAAGTGTAAAGTGTAATTTCATGGATTAGCACCTTATTCACATTTTCCTAAAGTAACTAAGATTGGGAATTTAATAAAAGCATTTAGTTACTTTATAATATTCATCATACTTTTAATGAGAATTTATAAGTCCTTGTCTTACCCGTTCGGCTAACGACCCTCCACCGATCAAGGAAGCGGTGGGTGAGAGTGGACACCCATTAAGTTGCCATTTTATAGGCAACAACCTTATACCCCCCTTATAGACCGGCTTCGTGAATGAGGCGTACTAGCGGTAAGACGACTTGACGTTATACATATATATATTAGTAACTTATAATATTATAAAGTATAAGGGTTGAATTTTAACTTTTAAAATTCTAAGGGTTGGAACTAAAGTTTTAATCAAGACTTTACATGTTCCAAAACTTGAGGGCAAGTTTTGTAAACTTCCAAAACTTTTCATTTCTTATAACTTATGAATTAATTGAGTAATAAAAATGAAGACTCTTCATTTTTATAACTCTTGTGTTCTTTTAATGGCTTTAATAAAAGTGAGACTTTTGGTTTTCCATAACTTGAGGACAACTTATGGACTCCATTAAAACACATTATGATCATGAATTAAACTACCATGAAGGTTACAAACAATTCCTATGATCATCTAATCTTCATAAGTTCAAGAACATGAATATGAACACTTTCAAGAATCAAAAAATTACACTTAAAAAAACTTGTAATTTTAATAATTGCCATTGTAAATGGATTAGCATAAACATTACACCATCTAAAACAAGCTTTAAAACATCAAAACGGTTTAGGGTAATGTTTCTAGTCCATTTCCAGCAACAAATGTGCAAACTTTCATACGAGCAGAAAACAGAAAAATGATTTTTTTTCAAGCTGTTTGCACACAAAAAACAACAAACAAACCTAGGCTCTGATACCACTGATGGGTTTTGAGCATTCTAACACTTCCTAAGTGTACACGCAACCCTAATAACCTTGGATCTATGTTTGTCTAATAATCATGCAAAGTTGAATTCCAAGGTTATATTCCTATCTAGCATACATGGGGAACATTTTTAACTTGAATGAAAGAGAGAATAACTTACCTTGTTGTTGATTATGATCCTTGAAACCTTGTGAGCCTAGCACCCCAAGTGCGATGCCTCAAATGCTTCACACAGCACCAAATGCAAAGGAGTAAACTTTGAGAGAATCTTACACTTGCAAAATCGGCTCTAGCCCTCTTGTTTCTTATGTGTCGCCTATTTTGGTGGAGAATGGGTTTCTTATATAGTGTTGACACATCTAGGGTTACACCATGTAAACCCTAATGTGTCATGACTCTTCATTTCCATGACCCATGGGTTTGTAACTCCCATGGAGCATCCATGGAGCATCCTATGGGTGGAACCCAACTTGATAATCCATGGAGCCTCTTAGCCCACTATATAAGATATGGATGATTTACATAATCTACCCATATATTTAATTAGTTATCTTTTGATCACTTAATTAATTCTAAATTAATTCTTGATCAAACTAATTAAATAATATTATTAATATATTAGAACTTATAATATATTAATAAACCATAAGTGTTATTTCTCTCATTTTAGTTTATCCAATTGCATGGTGCCATGCAACCCAAATGGACCATGCCGGGTCGGGTCAAGTACATACCAGAAATAGTTATGGACTTAAACACCTTATCCAACACTAATTACCTTAAAACATGTTTGTTTTAGTAAGGTCATAACGTGAGGAATAGTACCCATACTATACGCTCTCCCTGCAAGACATTTTGTGGACCAAACACGACTTCTGCAAACAAATTGCTAGGTCGTGCAGAATTCACATTAATGTTATGTGATCATGTATACCCAATTTTACTATCACCTTTTGTTTAGAACAACGAGTTAGTGATTCATTGGTATAACTAGATCATGTAGTGTTCTCATGCTATAGCATCTTAGTATGTTTGTTCTGTTATAGTGTATAGTGTGTTCGTTCTGTTATAGTGTATAGTGTGTCTCTCTGATGTATTGTATCTACCTCCTTGTTTCTCTTTATGTTATCGTGTATTGTATCTACCTCCCTGCTTCTCTTTATGTTATCGTGTATTGTATCTACCTCCCTGTTTCTCTTTATGTTATCTAGTATGAACTGAAACTCTAAACTATACCCCTTATAGTTTACTAGTGTTTTACTTGAACATTTATTGAAAAGACTCATTTTACTACTAAGTTATGCTTGTACTTTAAAAATGGAGTTTTGTTAAACTATAAAGTAACATAACTTTAAAAGAGTTTTTGAAATGTTTTGACTACTCGTAAATGGCATAAGTAATCTTTTGAAAATGTTTATAACAAACAATTACACAATTATCATTGTGTTCAACTTGTATCCCCCCCCCTTAAAAGCATTTAAAACAGTTTAAAAGATTGATTACGGGGTATGAACTCACCTTATGTGGGTGATTCAAACGAATATGCGCGTAAGGATGAGAAGTTCCACGAATGAAGTCCCGAGACACAGCAAGTCCTAAATGACATATAATGACATATTGGCATGAATATAGTGTTTATAAGCAACTATGTGAAAGGAAACACCCCTAGGGACTGGGAAACTGTTGGGTATGTTATGTTGCGTCATGGGCTTGTTTTTGTATATCCGGATTGGGCCTGTCCATCCGTGATTATTATGTAGGGTTAAGCTATAAATAGTGCATGCATGTATGCATTATATACGTACGAGATTATTATTCTTATTGTTTTGTAACCCTAAACACCTCTACAGTCGAAGTTCTTAATCGAGCTCTTCTGAGGTGTTAAAGTTTAATCATTCGACATCAGTTAAACCATTCTTGTATTCATCATTACGTCTTTAATTGTTTTTCTGCTTAGAATATATCGATCCTACTAGAACTTTGTTCTAACAATTGGTATCAAAGCAGGAGACTGTGTAATCAATACACATTCCTTCTTTGTTAAGAATTCTTTAGGGTTTCCGCTTTTATCGAATATAAAGAAGTCGTCTTCTTCCTGTCAACGGTAATTCTTATTTTTGATAAAACCCTAATATCAAATTTACAGGTCTGATTCTAGCGGTTCTAAGGAAAGGCTCACCATGTCTCACGAAGATTCTTAAACTAATCCCACCAACATCTCTAACAGCATTGGATCCACTACAAGGATTCCCATTCTTTACACTCAAGACTATGAAGTATGGGCGCATCACTTTGAAGATTACGTGGCTGGATCGGAAGATAATGGTTATCTCATCTGGGAAGCAATCACACTTGGGCCGTTTGTTCACTCTGGAAAGAACACGACAGTGAAGACTCAAAAAGAATATAACAAGTTTGTGGCAGACGTAGATAAGATGCCACAGAATGAAAAGGACAAGTTGTTATGTAATGTGAAAGCCATGGTAGTGGTTTCAACAGTGAAAGCTCACGAAAAATTCAAATCGTACTCGCTAGCGAAACTGGTGGGTATACTTAAATCCCATGAAAGTGTGGTAACCAAGGAGGCAAAGGTAGTCTCTGGTGTTGGATCGTTGGCCCTTGTCTCAAAAGGCAAAAGTGTTGCAGAAGAAGAGGAGGAGTCAGATATGTCTGAGTGTGACCTTACAAGCGAAGAATATGCAATGATGGTCACCAACCCAAAGAAGTTTGCACGAAAGAAGTTCCCTTCCAATAAGAACTAAAACTGGTAAGGAAGTTATAGTTCTGAGAAGGTGAAAGAAGAAACGAACAATACCTCTCAGAAGGATGACAACAAGAAGGAAAGCAAGCTTGCAGGAGACTCTGGATTAGACTGCAATTACTGTCATGGCAAGAACCACTTTGCCAAAGATTGCATGCTGAGGAAGATGGCTGAGAAAAGAGATGGTGAAGATGATGAAGCATATTACATGCGAAAGTTGGAAGAAATCAAGAAAACGAAGGCAACTAACAGTTCAATGAACGCCTTAATTGTGCAGGAAAATGTGGATGAAGATGAGTTCGGTGGCGTAGAAGTCTGGTCAACCGATTCTGAGGATGAAGAAGTAAGAAAGCCCACACATGGAAGAGCTTATGTGGCGAGGGATAATGGTTTGGCTGGAAAATGCTTGATAGTTACAGCTGGTAGACCAACCAAAAGTGAGTGTAAGAAGCCAAACCTGACTGAAGACAAGTGCTTTGCAGCCAAAGCCGTGAGTGAGAAGATCGACGACTGTGATCGGCTGATCAAAAAGGTACAATCCATCCTTGAATCACTTAAAGTTCCAGTAACAAATTATGAAGAAGAATTAAATGCATTAAAATTTAAATTTTCTAACTTAAGTGGTAGTCTCATGCAAACTCGCTTAGCGAATTCTAACCTAACTGACCAACTCAGCAGGGTGTCTTCAAAGAGTGAGGAGAGAAGGATGTGGATTGAGCTGAAGGAGACGGAGTTAAATAGGGCTAGGGATGAAATTATTTATTTACAACGAGACAATTTAAAGTTTTTGAAACAAATGAATGTTTTTTGTTTAATTGCTAAACGCTTATATACAAATATTGCTCAGTTGCACTTAAGTTGTGAAATAAGGAAAAAGATTCATAAGATGATCTTACCCTTCCTTGAATTTAAGGAGGATGAGGTCATCGCTGAATGTGAATCTATAATTCCTCAGAAGAAACATCCATCGCTTATAAAATCGGACTAGAAAAGATAGAGACCTTAATTGACTCTAAGGAACATAAGTGTATGCTCAAAAATCTTTTAGATGAAAATGATAGGTTAAAAATGAACTCTGCAACCATTCAATCATTTGACTCGTCTAACGCCAAATTAATTTCAGAACATAAAGTGAATATAGAAAACACGTCTGAATTTGATGAGGAAAGTGAGATGAGCGAAATCTCGGTAGAAGATGTGGTTGATTGCTCTGAATTCACGAAGAGCGAAACCGAAAGTGAGAAACCCCTCATATCTGAAAACTCGGTTGAATACGCTCGCCTATCAAAGGACAAGCCACAAAAACTCAAAGAGAAGGCAATGGTTTATCAAAAGGTTCAAATTGTGCCCAATCAGGTATATGTTGTTACAGGGGTCACTGCAAAACCAACAGCAGAACTGAAAATCTTGGTAGACGAAGACAACGCTGAAGGATGCGATGATTATTTCTGGTCCGCTCCTATCGATAATGCAGATGAGACCATCGGCTTATCTGATCAAACTTCGTGGAGGGTAAAAGGTAGATATGTTGCAGAACCCATCAACAAACCCTCAAGTTTTGACAAACCAAGCACAAGTGGAACAAAAGAGATACCTGAAGAACCAAAGAAAACACCGAATGTTCCTTCCAAAACTGCCGAAACTCAAAAGGAGAAACCAAAATCAAGCTTTAACAAAAAGCAGTTAGCTGAACAGAAACGCCAAAGAAATCAGAGATACATGAAAAATCTAAACGAGCGAAAACGGTATTGGCAATCTCAAAACCCCAACTACGTTCCTTCCAAGAAAGAGTTAATTGTCAAAGAAAAGGAAAAGCCAAAAGAAAAAGGAAATTTTAGTACAAGCTCCTACTACTCCAAAGCTCAGAACCGAACGGGTAGTTTCGGTCCCTACACAAAAGCTCAGAACCGAACATCTGGTTTCGGTCATAACGTCAAGACTAACCACCGAAAGTCTAGTTTTGGTCCTTCCTTTTACCAAAGAAAACCAAACTCAGGAAAGGAAATCAAAGGAAAGGAAAAGCTTGATTCAGATTCCGATTTCAATAATAAGAAAAAGCCAGCTAACCCTAGGACTAACAAGAAAATTCCAAAACCATCTAACAACAAACCATCTGAAACACCAAAATCTAAATTAGATAAAAACAAAATCAAGGTGTATACAATCAAAAGAAAGAATGAAACCACTCTAATAAAAAGAACTTATATGGTTGATCTTTCTGTTGCTATTCCTTTTTCTGTAAAAGACTCACCTGGGCCCAAGAAACTTTAGGTTCCTAAATCTGCTTGAATTTGCAGGTTATAAGTGACGAGCAGTTCGATGACGAATGGTACATAGACAGTGGCTGCTCGCGTCACATAACAGGAAGGAAGGAAGAGCTGAGGGAGTTTCGGTCCCTTAAGGATGGTGGATGTGTGAAGTATGGAAATAAATCTTATGGAACAATCAAAGGATATGGAATGATAACCAACGGAGACTTCTCGATTCGAAAAGTAGCTTATGTGGAAGGGTTGCAGTATAACCTCATCAGTGTATCTCAATCAGTTGTGGGAACTGGTTTCAAGGTTTCATTCGATGATGAGGGATCTGAAATAATTGAGAAGCAATCCAAAAGAGTTCTGTTGAAGTCTGAACGCAAGGGAGAGATGTATCCTTTAAATCTCAACCCAATTCGAGGAAAACCAGTTATATGCCTGCTGTCAAAGGCGAACACTAATGAAAGCTGGTTATGGCATCGTCGACTATCACACCTGAACTTCAAAGACATTAATAAGTTGGTGCTTGGTGATCATGTTCGAGGCTTTCCTCTTCTCAAGTTTGATAAGGAACACCTGTGTGCAGCGTGTGAGATGGGCAAACAAAGCAGAAAGAGCCATCCTACACGTATCAATACAAAGATCGTTGAAGCTCTTGAACTTATATATATTGACTTATGTGGACCTTCGGCTATCGAAAGCTTCGGTGGTAGTAAGTTCATTCTTGTCATAGTAGATGATTTTTCACGCTTCACCTAGGTTTTCTTTCTTAAACAGAAATCAGACGCTACTCCCAAGTTGAACACGTTCATCAAGCAAGTGGAAGTGCAGCTGCGAAAGCTGGTGAGGAATATCAGAAGCGACAATGGGCTTGAATTCAAAAATGAAGATTTTGAGGATTTTCTAGCTAAAAAGGGAATTTATCACAACTTCTCGGCCCCCTATACACCACAACAGAATGGGATTGTTGAAAGACGAAACCGTTCTTTATGTGAGGCAGCCCGAACAATGCTAAGCTTCGCTTCTCTTCCGCTATACTTCTGGGCTGATGTAGTTGCAACCGCGCGCTATACTTAGAACCGATCCTTGCTCAACAAACGATTCTCAATCACTCCATATGAGATTCTGAACAATCGAAAGCCCAACGTTAAATTTTTCCACGTGTTCGGTTCAAGGTGTTTCATCTTCAATTCCAAAGAGAACCGAAACAAGTTTGACGTCAAAGCTGATGAGGGAATTTTTCTTGGTTATTCACTCACTTCAAAGGCATACAGAGTTTTGAACAAACGCTCTAAACGAATTGAAGAAACATACTATGTAACCGTTGATGACAACTACATAAAGAAAGTTCAAAGGAGCGAAAGTGCCTTGGGGGAAATATTTCCTGAATCAGGACTAGTCTCGGTTCCTATTTCCAACTTGTTTGAAGAGTACATTAGGCTATTTGATGAACCAGAGAAGGCTGTGCAATCAGAGGCGAAAGCAACAGACAACAAAATCGACAATCTAAAGAAGATCATTGATGAAGCTGCCAAAGAAATGGAAAATGAACCTCCTAAACCAACTGGTGGTCAACCCTTAACTGACCCTCCAAACAACGGCTCAACGTTCAAGGGGGAGGGTTCGTCGGCACCTAAACCTATCGTTCTGTCTCTTAAAGGGGAGAATTCAACTCAAGCCTCAACTCATAAAAGTCCAGTCGAGGGGGAGAATCCAACTTCATCCCCAACAAATGATAGTCAAAGCGAGAGGGAGAATCTTACTCCATCGCAGGAGGAGAATTCTGAACCTGACAAGCGATACGCTTCGCCATTCGAGGGGGAGAATAAGAATACAAATGACGAAGGTGATCAATCAGAACTTGAAGAAGAGGTAAATGCAGAGTTGGATCCAGCCTATGACCCAAATTACCCTCTTCTAACGAAATGGACTAAGGATCATCCCAAAGCACAAATAATTGGTGAATCATCTGAGCGAGTTCTCACACGTTCTCAATTGAAAGCGAAACAAACTGCATTATTCTCTAACGTTGAATTCTGTATGTTTAATTCGTTTGCCTCCAAAGTCGAACCGAAGAAAGTTAATGTTGCACTTGATCATTCTGATTGGGTACAAGCAATGCAAGATGAACTCCATGAGTTCAAACAAAATCGAGTTTGGAGGCTAATTCCCACTCCAAAGGATGCTTCAGTGGTCGGCTTAAAATGGGTCTTCAGGAATAAGTTAGACAAAGAGGGAAACGTTATACGAAATAAGGCTCAGTTGGTGGTGAAGGGATATTGCCAACAAGAAGGAATAGATTATGAAGAGACCTTCGCTCCTGTAGCAAGGTTGGAATCAGTTAGAATCTTTCTGGCATATGCTGCTCATAAAAACTTCGAAGTTTTCCAAATGGATGTAAAATGCGTTTTCTTAAATGGAGAACTAGAAGAAACGGTGTATGTTGAGTAACCACCTCGGTTCGTGAATGAGAAATTCCCTAATCACTGCTATGTGTTAGATAAAGTTGTATATGGTCTGAAGCAAGCACCGAGGGCCTGGTATGAAACTTTAACTCGCTTTCTTAAAATGTCGAAATTTAAGGAAGGTTCGGTTGACCCAACCTTCTTCCGAAAGAAAGAAGGCGAACATCTAATGATAGTTCAGATTTATGTCGATGACATCATCTTCGGCTCCACGAATCCTAGCTTAACGGCTGAATTCAGGAAGTTGATGGAGACTAAATTTGAAATGAGCGCAATGGTTCCGATTAATTTTTTCCTTGGTTTGAATATTAGACAGGGACCAGAAGGTATTTTTATCAACCAGGAGGCCTACACAAAGAACTTGCTGGCAAAGTTCGGTATGACGGGAGATTCGAAAGTGAAGGTTCCTATGGCATTTGGCACTAAGTTAACACCATCTCTGGAAAAACCTACTGTTGACATAACACTATATCGTCAAATGATAGGGTCCTTTATGTATCTAACAGCTAGTAGACCGGACATTATGTTTTCTGTTTGCTATTGTGCCAGGTTTCAAGCAAATCCAAGAGAACCTCACATGGTGGCAGTGAAAAATATTTTCCGTTATCTGAAGCGAACCTCGTCTCTCGGTCTCTGGTACCCTGCTAGATCTGGATTCTTTATTCAAGCTTTTTCTGACGCCAATCTTGGAGGATGTGGTCTGGACCGAAAGAGCACAACTGGTGGATGCCAATTCCTTGACGGTAAACTTGTTAGCTGGCGGTCCAAGAAGCAAACCTGTGTGTCTCTTTCAACAGCCGAAGCTGAGTACATAGTTGCAGCATCCTGTACCTCTCAAGTGATATGGATACAAAGCCAACTAAGAGACTACGGACTAAGTATGAAGAAAATACCTCTCTATTGTGACTCAGAAAGTGCGATAAGAATATGTCAGAATCCAGTGCAACACTCAAAGACAAAGCATATCGCACTAAGATACCATTTCATCAAGGACCATGTAGAAGATGGGAACGTGGAAGTACATTTCGTTCGGTCCTCTGATCAATTGACTGACATATTTACTAATGCCTTACCAGAAGCAAGCTTTAATAAAATTTTACAAGGTTTGGGAATGATGGAAGCAGAGTCGGTACCGAATCCTCAAATCTCTCTCTAAAAATTAAACAGGCGAAATAGAGCGAACGCTCGGTCTATTTCGGTTCCGGATTTTTCGGGAACCAAAATAAACCGAACGCTCGGTCTATTTCGGCTCCATAATTTTCAGGAACCGAAATGAACCGAACGCTCGGTCTATTTCGGCTCCGGATTTTTAGGGAACCGAAATGAACCGAACGCTCGGCTTATTTCGCTTCATTCTTTAAAGGTTTGGTTTCGGCTGTAAATTTTGTTTATTCTTTTCAGTCTATTTTCTTACTCTATTTTCTCTTTCATTTTTTTATTATTATTTTTTTTATAAGAGTGTTTTATGCTAATTTCGTTTTGTTTATTTTTATGTTTTTATTATTTTTCAGAAAAACTTCAAAAATCCAAAAATATTTTTTATTTTTTCTGTTTTTTATCATTTTTCAGAAAATTTCAAAACTCCAAAAATATTTTCCTAAAAGTTTTTTTATGTTTTGTTTATTTTGTTTGTGTGGTTTGTTTGTTTGCTTGTTCTTTTTTACTAGGTCTCAAGTACTTCAATGCAACATAATTTGGAGCCAAGGCAGGTATGATTCTTTTCATAAGAACTAGTTAAGTGTCCCTAGAAGCATGCTGCTGCATGACGACCGAAGCCTCTAAGACTAAGAGCTAGGCCTTAATGATTCGATCTATACCTATCGTTTCTTCCCAATCAGGCTGTTAAAATCCACTCAAGTCAAGAGCTACCTTACTCTTCTCAAATGAGTTAAGAGTTTTCTGCTTTGTCACGTTTATATAGCAGAGGTACTTTCGGTTCCTTAACAACCCTCCTTACATTCTCCATCAACTTTCGGTTCACCACTATAACCCTTGAGACTCTCAGCTTTAACCACTGAGGTTTATGGTTGCATCAAATCTGTGTTTATGATCTTAGATACGTACACCACGTGCTGAGTGAAACCCAAAATCCAACACCAACATTGAATTGACGGTGAATCTTTATATTCAAGATCTTACTTGTTACCTGACGAAATCTCATTTTATTTTTGAGTGATATTTTATGAAATTGTCTAACACCAAGGCTTTTCTTCCCAAAAAGATCCAGTTTGTTTTTGTTTTTGAGATTTAAATAACATCTTCAGTCACAGCAAATTATATCCAACCTACTTGTTAAACAGACCACATCGGTCTCACAAGTACTTCATCCAACGTTCGGTCTTATGTTAAGAATCGACGTTCAGTTTAAGATAAGCCACCTTTAGCCTATTATTTAAAAGAAGCCTTTCGGTGTTTCTTTACAAGCACTCGATCGTATTCTCTCGGGAAACCACGCAAGCACTTCAAGTCTCTCTTGACTTTGAAGGAAGCGATTCTTGCCCGGAATCATCTACTTTATGTCTTCTAATAGACATCACTCACATCCTATACACATTTTGCTTTATTTCTTTATCTTTTGTCACACTATTGCACGAAAATTCTTTGTGATTTTCCAACATTCTGGTTGATGTTCCTTTTGGTTTGTTTATTGTTTACATTTTGTAGCAATAGTGGTTATCCTAATTTTTGGAGCGAAGATGAATTTCAAACGACGTATTGTGGATAAGATTTTGGGCGCGTGAATTTGAACGGTTCCTAAACCCACGCTTGCTGACGTATACCTAGGAGAAACCAACCTGTCACATCGTGCTTTTTCAGGCGACGTTTCAGTGGCCGCATCATTATCATGAAGATTCTTTCTCTCTCCTGGCAACGGTATATAAAGGGTTTCTACTATCATTTGTCTCTTTTACCAGCAACAAATTCTCTCCATACACAAGGCGATTTGCAACTGTTCATCTTCTTCGTTACCTCAACAATGGCGAATTCATCATCTGCTCAGGATCAAACTACTTCGTCCTCATTGCTCACGATTAAACCAAACCAGAACATGATTATTCAACTCAACCCCTTTGTGTATGATTCATATATGCTACAAGTTGTTGAATGCCTGAAGTACTCTCCTCTGGTTCTCGCACTCACACAGTTGGAATCCGTCCCGATGTCTCTCCTATCGCAAGTCTACACTATTGCATCCTATGACAAGAACAAGGAGAGGATTTACTTCCAAATATTCTCTCACAAGGCTTCGATTTTGAAAGGACGATTATGTTCGCTGTTACAGCTGGCTGTGGATTCCTCTGTTATCTCACCTGACTTCATAACCACAACCCAACTATTTACGATGCTCTACGAGATGGGATACACTGATGTTCTTACCACAGTGACCAAATTTAAGAAATCGTGCTTGCCGCCGCTGTGGAATGGGTTGCTAACTCTTATCAACAAGGGTTTAACGGAGAGGGTTGCTGGGTCGGATGGTACCAGTAAGGGTTTTCTGACCATTCTCTATGGTCTTTACAATGGACTTAACCTCGATTATGGGTCCATCATCTGGTCGCAACTGGTGCAAAGTCTCAACACCTCGACGAGGCACTCTAAAATTTCTTGTGGTCGATTCTGGACCATCGTCACACGGAGAGCCATTGACACTTTGCAGATTCCGATAATGAAAGATGCATTAGTCGCTTCTGTGGCCACTTTCCATACAAAGAAGATCATCTTCTCCGATACCTCCAAGTTCTCTCATATTGGTTCCATTCTAGAAACGATGTACTGGTGTGTGTCAGCCGAGAGTAACGTAATGGCAGACTATCGAAAGCTTCCTCCCAAAGAACTGAGAGTACTGACTCCTGAACAGCAAGCTGCTTTGGATGCTGTGGAGAAGCCAGCAAACCGAGGAAAAAGGGCAACTACCAAGAAAGGGACAACCAAAGGTCCTTCGTCTAAGCCTGCCAAGTCTAGGAAGTGAAAGGCTGAAAAGGGTAATTCTTCGGCATCAAAGAAGGTTAAAAAGATGGCCAAGAAATCCAAGAGTCCTTCTCCTTCAAGCTCAGATGATGATGAGGAGGAGGAGGAAGAGGAAATTCAGCATCATGAATCACCGAGAGGTAATACGCCTCCTCATTCTCCAACTCCAACCGAACCTCTTAATGACACGATTCCAACACCTCCTTCATCTCCACCGAAAATGACTGTTTTAGTTTCGGTTGCTCCTATACCACCACCCACTACATCTCAAACCACAACTTTTGTACCACCATCACCAGTTAGTACCATACCAATTTCTACAACTCCTTTACCCCCTCCTATCTTTTCACAAGCCACTACCACCACCACTCCTACCACCACAATAACCGAACCTCCAGTAAACGTCAACGTATCTGATACGGGGGCGAATACTGAAACCGAACCTCCTGTTACTTCCAAACCTCTTTCACCCTCACCCTCATCAGATTCTGGTGCTACTCTTAGTGGTGATAATGTTGAGTTTGACTCGACTTATTACAGTCCCTATCGGCTTCCTACAGACGACGATGAAGAGGCTCCTGTCACACGACAACAACTGCAGAATATTGATGAGAAGATTGATCAACTGCTTGCCGCTTCCAAGTCCTATAACGATGTTGTGCTCAAAGCTTTTCTTGACACCGCTCTTGAGCAATATACGGGAGCGATTGACAACTCTACACAAGCAGTTGAAGCATCTACTTCTTCTTGCAAGAAGGCCATTATTGAAGTTGCAGAACTTGTTCACAGTTCACAAATTTTTCTCGAATCCCTCAAAGGCCATGCTGATTCAAATACAGCTAAAGTGAACGCTTCAGTTGATTCTTTATCCAAGTCACTTCAAGGGAAGCAAGCTAAATTTGAGGCTGTTCGTTCTTCCATTCAAGCTGAGAACACTTCTCTAATTAGCTCCGTGACTTCTCGCCTTGAAACACTCCAGGCTGATTTAGCAAAGGAGAGTGCCTTAAAAGAAGATCTTGCACGCCAAGCCTCAACTATTGAAGTCTAGAAAGTTCAATTGGCTCAAGGTGAAAAAGAAATCTCATTGTTGAAGACTCAGCGAGTTGTATTCTGGAGTTGTGCTGGTGATGTAAAGACAATTCTCACCGATCTTCTTAGTGCTCACGATTCGATCCTTACTCTGACCATCAGGAATCATCTGACTTCCAAGCTTCTTCCTACTCTTGCACTCCTACACGAAATGAAGGGTGTTTCGGAGAGATTCCAACCTCCAAAACAAGGGGGAGAAGGTGTTCAATCTACCCAACCGAAGGTTACTGTCAAAACCGAATCTACTCAACCGAAGGTCAATATCAAAACCGAACCGAAGGGTAATGAAGCTTCAGGTTCTGGTAATCAAGATAAAACGAAGGGTCTGGATGATGATAGTGAAGAAGAAGAAGAAACAATTGCCAAAGCCCTGAAACGAAAGAAAAGGGATAGGGACTTGGATGAAACCCTTCGGGTTGCGAAGGAAGCAGAAGAAAGGGAACAAAAAAAACAAGGAAGAGCAAGATGCCTTGAACTGCAAAAAGGCCTTGTTTCCTCTCTGGACAAGAGAAATGCTCATCAAAGAGGTAATAGAGTTTCCAAGCGTGTACTGGCTGGAACCTATAGCATCTTTTGATTGCGAAAATTCGAAGGACTCACAGTTCGATATGCCTATAACACGAAAGGCATTTACATTTCATTGCTTTGATTCGACTGTTCGGGTTCCTTTCCCTCATCCTAAATTTGATCGCGAACTTATAGATTTCTATCTGAAGTTTGGTCAGCCTCAGTACTTGACATGGAGTGCACAGAAGATTATTACTGTCAAGGTACTGAAACCTTCGCCTGCCTGGAAGTTTATTAATGTTAGTTTCAAAATAACCCGAGGTTCAGCAAACTGGGTTTCGGTTATATCCCTGGCAGAACTTCCAAACTTGAATCCTCATGACTGGATCTTGTTGTTTAACATTCTGCTCACCAATGCGAAAGAATATGAGCCGATCCTGGATCATTTAAAGAGGATGTTGGCTTCTTATATCCATGAAGTTGCTGCGATGGATCAAGAAATTGCTAAAGTCTTGAAGAAGAAACCGACAGTAAAGCCAACCGAAAAACCTGGAGATGTGAACAAGATGAAGATGGGCCAAATTGACTCTACACATCTCCCAGTAATGTTCACAAGAGGCGAAGCCAATCGTTTTCTTTTCGCTCTTGTTGACAAGCATCTGTTCTCAACGGACTGCTTAGAGCACATTTCTAGTATCATCCATCGGTGCAAGCAGAACTCTGAGGCAGACAAGAAGAACTTCACGGACATGCTTCGGTGGTATATCATGTTTCGTCATACTCTTTTGGCTATCATACCGAAGGTGTTCAAGACTGTCAAGAAGTCTTCTGCAGCTCAACCGAATTGAGCTTTGGGCTCCATTGACGCAAAGGGGGAGATTGTTGGGTATGTTATGTTGCATCATGAGCTTGTTTTTGTATATCCGGATTGGGCCTGTCCATCCGTGATTATTATGTAGGGTTAAGCTATAAATAGTGCATGCATGTATGCATTAGATACGTACGAGATTATTATTCTTATTGTTTTGTAACCCTAAACACCTCTACAGTCGAAGTTCTTAATCGAGCTCTTCTGAGGTGTTAAAGTTTAATCATTTGACATTAGTTAAACCATTCTTGTGTTCATCATTACGTCTTTAATTGTTTTTCTGCTTAGAATCTATCGATCCTACTAGAACTTTGTTCTAACAGAAACACATGGACCAAGTGTTAGAATCACATGTGATTCATCTAAGGGATGTTTAAGGCCATGGTTTGGTGTTTACGGCCATGGGTTTGGTGTTTACGGCCATGGGTTTACGGCCATGGATATTTGGGCCGTAAACTCATGGTAAAAGGTGTACAAGAGGGTGTTTGAATGATAGGGAAGCTTGAGGGACTATTGCTCTACACAAGTATGAGACAAACCAACTTTATGGAAGGTGTTGAGGTGTTTACGGCCACACCATAAAGTGTATGGCTGAAAACTCACCAAATGGTCTTATTTTGGGTCTTAAAGGTAAAGAGTTTCAAAGGCTCAAGTGTCCCAAAGTTTAGCTAGTGTCTTGAAGTTTTTAAGGCTCAAAACTTGGCCATAATTAGGGTTTACGGCCAAGAGAGATTCTCTTTGGCCGTAAACTCTCATTTATGTTGAGTTTGGTGATGTTTCAAGACTACGATCTAGTGTTTAACATGTACTACTAGATGATAGATGGAATACTCACACTTTTAAGGCCCTTGGAAGAGTTTGCGGCCACCAAGAACAAGTGTGTGTTCTTGGTGTTCTTGGTGAAAGATGAAGATCTAGCAAAATTCGATTTTCATGGATGAAATCAAAGAGTGATTCATGAGTTAGAAGGGTAACAACAACTAGAGGGAAGAATCACTTACTTTTTGGAAGATCGGGAATGAAAATCTCGATGATACTTGAGAGAGAATGGGAGAGTTCTTGAGGTGAAAGTGAAATAATGAAGGAAAAGTGAATGAATGGAGACTTATAGGGGAGTTTACGGCCAGCCATGACTTTATGGCCGTAAACTCATGAGTCTTGGCCGTGAACTCCTTTTTGGTGGTGTTAAGGCTTGAATGTTGCACAGTGTCTCTAGCAGATACATTCTAACACTCATTCCTTAAGTGTACTAGGCTTAAAACCCAATAGAATGACCCTTAACAAGGCTAGAACTCATTAGAAATGAGTCTGACACTTAGTTGAGTTGAATGGTTGGACTTTACAAGGCAAGAATTTTCGGGTTGTCACAGTTTATATGATGCAACCCCTGGGGTTCGTTGATACTCGATTTCCTAATCAGGTTTGCAAGCTCAACAAAGCTATCTATGGGTTGAAGCAAGCCCCACGTGCATGGTTTCATCAGTTGAGCTCTTTTCTGGTTACTCATGGATTCTCTTGTAGTCGGGCTAACCCATCTTTATTTGTTTTTCACCGGGATCGCTGCCTTCTTTACTTGTTGGTGTATGTGGATGGCCTGATCCTCACTGGATCCGACACCTCTGTTATGTCTAGCTTCATTACCAAGCTTCATGCTGAGTTTTGTATTAAAGATCTTGGGTGCTTGAGCTATTTCCTTGGTCTCGAGGCGACTTCACTTCCACACGGTCTCTTCCTCAGCCAGGCCAAATATGCTCATGACATTGTTTCTCATGCAGGTCTACTTGATGCTAAGCCCATGACGACTCCCCTTGCCACCAATGCCTCTCTTGTTAGTGATGGTCCCCTTTATGAGGACCCCACGCGCTATCGGTCGTTGGTCGGTGCACTTCAGTATCTGACGATTACTCGACCGGACATTGTCTATGCTGTGAATCAGGTCAGCCAGTATCTTGCTGCTCCGACTGTCACTCACTTTCAAGCTGTGAAGCGTCTTATTCGTTATGTGAAGGGAAGGCTCACTTTTGGTCCCAGTTTTTCTCGGCCCAAGTCCACCTCTATTGTGGGCTACTCTGATGCGGATTGGGCCCGTTGTCTTGATACCCGACGTTCCACTTATGGCTACTCGATATTCCTGGGGGGGTAATCTTGTATCTTGGAGTGCTAAGAAACAGCCGACCGTTTCTCGCTCCAGCTGTGACTCTGAATATCGGACCATGGCGAACACTGTCGCTGAGATTATTCGGCTTACTCATCTTCTGCGTGAGCTTCATGCTTTTCCTTCCGGTCGGCTGACCCTCCTTTGTGGTAATCATAGTGCGCTCTTCCTCACCCAGAATCCTGTTGCTCATGACCTTGATTATCATTTTGTTCGTGAGCTCGTTGCATCTGGAAAACTTATTACTATGTTCATTCCAACCAAGCTTCAGGTTGCGGATATCTTCACCAAAAGCCTGCCTTGTCAACAGTTTGAGCAGTTCCGTCGCATGTTACGCCTTGGTCCACCACCTGTCGCTTGAAAGGGATATTAGACTACACTTATTTGTATTACATTTGTATATGTCATTTTTTATTCTTTGAGGGGTTTATATGTAATTATCTCCACTATATAATGAGCATAACCCCATGTCTTTTGACATGGAGATTCATTTACACAAAAATGACCCTATTATTATTAGGAATACTACTAATAGTTAATGACCTTGGATAATCTTTCCAAAAATACTCAATCGAGTATATTTACTTGTTTTTCTTGTTACTTCCTTTTCATCAATACATATATATGCTTTCTTGAAGATCCTTATATTCCACTCTTGTAAATCAAACGGTGACATAATGTACTCCCGATAAGTTTCATTTTCCATAAAAAGTCTGAGTTCAATACCTCATGTTTTCGTAATATATTTTATGAAAAAAAACTAAATCTTATATCATATTATATCATGTTATTTCTTAGTCATACAAGAATAATATCAGCTATAAGCACATAGGACCTAAATGATGTCACTAATAGTGGCCCTAATGCAACTTAGTTTATTTCTTTTCCTCACAATTTACGCCTAGGTATGGACAGTCCAAACAAAATTCACTTAAGTTATGGCTCTGATACCAACTTGTAATATCCTACTTTTTATAAAATAAAATACTATGGTTTGAAAACATTTACTGACATTAAGCCACATTTATCAAATTATGGTTCCAAAAAATTTCTTCGCAACTAGTTTGTAATTGTTTTCAAAATACATAAATTGGGAGTTACAAATGATACACACAATATCATAGTAAGGCAGTGAATATACACACATTACAGAAACTATTGTCCTATTTCTATCCTTCAAAATTTCACTCCTATCAGTATAGTCATAGTCTTCTAACACTTCATATCTGAACCTGAAATACATGACATTTTAACAAAATATACATAAAACAAAAATTTCTCGTGATTGATAAGAGTTTTGTTACATTTCACTGTTCATTTTCATTCTTGCTTTCATATTATGGGCTCGATGAGGACCAAGCCGTCTTGTGCAAACTTAGTTGTTGATCACCACAGGAGAACGAATCATCTTGTTACAACCTCAACATATGAGACCCCTTCTTTGCAACAAGAGGTACCTTCCTAATAGAGTTTCATTGGTATGCATCTAGGAATTGTTGGTCCGCATATGGAAATTGTTGGTCGTAGTTTCAAAATTGTTGGTCCACGTATGGCAATTCATAGGTTAGCCGTATTTTACATAAAAATTACATTACTATGCAGTTCACTCAATGATTTATGATCACACTTTTCTTTTAGAGACTTGATCACACATAACACCATGCTTTATAAAAAAATCATAACAATATGCATAGTATTAAGCATTTTCATATCAAACATATATAACTTCAAATATAAATCATAAAGCTTATAAAATACTTTTATCTTTTCAATTTATCTAAAAACTTTTATCATTCAATCACTAATTACTCTATAAAAAGAGTTCATATAATCAAATATCTATAACATACTTACTTTTATAAAACTATTTGAATTCATAAAATGTAAGAAGATTAGTATAAAACCTAATTAAACATTGTTCTATTTTGTATTAATTTTATATTTTGTGAATTATTTTGTATGTTTTAATTAATTTGTATTTATTTTAAAATAAAAAATTAAGTGAGTTTGAATATAACATCCAAAAATATGGTCCCAAAAATTTCATTTTAATAATAGATAAAATAGTATTTTTCCTATATCATCCAATCATTCAAATAAAAAACCAATGTATCAATTGTCATAAAATCAGAGCAAAACATCATAAGCGGAATCTCAATGGTGTGTGCGATGCAGTCCTCTCGAGTTCTTCCCTTTACAACCAAAAGTACCTGAAAGATAAACTGAAAACAATAAGCACAAAGCTTAGTGAGTTTCCCCCAAAATACCACATAGAAACCATACAATAAACATATAGTGGGCCCCGCCCGGCATCGAGCTGAGCTCGGTAAAACGGGCCCCACCCAACATACAATAACAAATAAACACATACACATGCAATAATCACATAGATACATAGCATACAAATATTCATCAGGTCCCGCCCGGCATCGGGACTTAGCCCAGAAAACGTATAAACACAGGCACATGCAAGAATCACAAAGACATATAGCATACTAACAACATAACATAAACATGGGCCGGCATTAGTGCTTTCAAGTCGCTAAACCCGATAAAGAAACTCACCTCGAACACAGAATGATAGCTGAATAGATCTTGGCTCTGAATATCGGCTCTACTCAACCCCAAAATAAAAATGATTTCCTTAAATATAACTCAAAATGCCCAAAATCCCCTTATAGGTCAAACTTGGTCAAAGACTAAAGTCAAAAGTCAAATTCAACGGCCCAAGTTGACCCAACTCGTCGAGTTGTCCTTCAAATCGATGTGTTTCTCCATTAATCTGCAAAGTCGGGAAGAAACCGATCCAACTCGCCGAGTTTATCAATAAACTCGCCGAGTTTGCCAAAAACCCAACATCTTATTTCATTAAACCGACATTATTGAAACTAAGAGCTTCACAACTCAGATCTCAACTAAAATGGCATCTAGAAGGGTAAAGTTTCCAACTTTACCCCTAGAAACCATCAAAATGAGATCAAAACCCAAACCCTAGGCTTAAAAGGGTGAGGGCTTAATCATTAAGCACTCAATCACCAAAGGCATAGCCCCAAACTGCAGATTTGGCCCTTAAAGCTGAATGGCCACGTAAAGTTTCCAACTTTAAGTTCATGCATGACTTAGGAGAGGCTTAAATGCTCAAAATAGGCCAAAAGAAGGACTTAATGAATGCATGAATCCCTTAAGTCCATAAAGTTGGCACCTTTATGCCAAAAAGAGCTCATGTAGATCTTAGACCTGAAGAATAAACATTTGGGACGTCCTACTCCCCCATCATCCACCCAACCAAGGCTAAAAGCATACATTCTAACCTAAGAATAGATCTAAGCAACTAATAAGCAAGGTGAGTACTTGATACCTCAAAAACATGGCGAATGAACTAGTGTTTCTGGATCCAAAGCTTCTTCTTAAATCCAAGCAACTCCTAATTCCTTAGCTCCTTCAACATGCACCAAAAATGAACACTCAAGGCTCTCCCCAAGCTCACACACTCAACAATGGAAGGTAATGCTCGATTTTAGGGTTTCTGGATAGTGGAGACTGGTAAGGAGGCCAGCCAAAGGACATAAGGCCTTTAGATAGGGTGCAACACCCTAAAAATTAGGGTTTCCTTCCCAGCTGCCAACTCGCCGAGTTGACTCATTAAGCTTCGCGGCCAAAAACAACTCGACACGTCGGGTTGAGGCTTCCAACACGCCGAGTCCTCCAAGAAAAATAAATAATTGGAAAAGTAAGTTCATACCGGAAACCAAGCGTTACAATTCTCCCCCACTTGAATCAAACTTCGTCCTCGAAGTCCGCTGCATTGAACAATCCTGGGTAATGCTCCCTCATGTCCTCATCGGGCTCCCAAGTCCACTTCGACCCCTTGTGGTGCAACCACTGCACCTTCACTAGCTCTACAACCTCGCTCCTCAATGTTTTCGTCTTCCGGTCTAATATTGCCACCGGTCTCTCAAGATAATTCAGGCGATCATCCACCTGAATATCCTCCAAGGGCATGACTGCGGAATCATCCAATAAACACTTCTGCAGCTTAGAGACATGAAATGTGATATGAATCTGGCTGAGCTCGGCTGGAAGATCTAGACGATATGCAACCCGGCCCACCCGAGCCAAAACCCTGAAGCGACCGATATACCTGGGGCCTAACTTGCCCCGCTTCCTGAACTGGATGACACCTTTCCAAGGCGACACCTTCAGGAGAGCCATATCTCCCACCTGGAACTCCAAGTCTGACCGGCGCTTGTCGGCATAGCTCTTCTGCCGACTCTGAGCTGTTTGGAGCCTGTTTCAAACCTGCTGAATTAGCTCAATAGTCTTGAGTACCACCTCGGTACTCCCCATTACTCGCTGACTGACCTCACCCCAACAAATCGGGGTCCTGCATTACCTCCCGTAGAGAATCTCAAAAGGAGGTCGATCAATGCTAGCATGATAACTGTTGTTATACGAAAATTCCGCTAACGGAAGATACGTATCCCAACTCCCACAAAAATCCAATACGCACGCACGCAGCATATCCTCACGAGTCTGAATCGTCCATTCATTCTACCCATCAGTCAGCGGATGAAAAGTTGTACTGAAATAGAGACGAGTGACCATCTTATCATGAAACCGCTTCCAAAACCTGGAAGTAAAACTAACATCCCGGTCTGAAACCACCGACACCAGCACCCCGTGATGTGCGACCACCTAACGAACATAAATATCGGCTAGCTTCTCTGCATAAACACTCTCTTGGATTAGGATGAAATGTGTGCTCTTGGTCATTCGATCCACGATGACCCAAATAGAATCCACTCCGTGCAGGGTCATGGGAAGCTCCATGATAAAATTCATCCTGATGTCGTACCATTTCCATACGGGAATCTCCAACGGTTGCATCTTGTCGTGAGGTCGCTGATGCTCAGCCTTGAATTTCCTACAAGTCAAGCACCGCTCCACAAACCATGCTATATCCCGCTTCATGCATGGCCACCAATAATCAGGGCGAAGATCCCTATACATCTTCGTCACCCCGGGAAGAATGGAGAATCTCGACTTGTGAGCTTCCTCCATCAGAACTTGGCGCACCTCGCCCCAATACGGAACCCAGACCCTCCGATGCAGAGTCAACAGTCTGCGGCTATCATAATCGAAGGAAGCCACCTGACCCACAATCTTCTCACACTTCTGGCGCTCTTTCTTCATAGCCTCAACCTGTGCCTCATGAATCTGCTCCAACAACGGAGTAACCACGGTCATCCTCAAGCATAGATCTCGGATCAGAGCCGCGACCGCCTTGCAGCTGAGAGCATCGGCCACCACATTGGCCTTCCCCGGGTGGTGGAGGATCTCATAATCATAATCCTTCACCACATCCAACCAACAACGTTGCCTCATGTTCAGGTTCGGTTGATACATAAAATACCTCAGGCTCTTGTGGTCCGTGTAAATAGTACAACGGACCCCATAGAGGTAATGCCACCAAATCTTGAGGGCGAAAACCACAACACCCAGCTCTAAATCATGTGTCGGATAATTCGCCTCATGAGGCTTCAGTTGCCTTGAAGCGTAAGCGATCACGCGACCCCGCTGCATCAATACTGCACCCAAACCCGTGATCGAGGCATCCCAATTGACCATAAAATCATCGAGCCTCCGGAAAAGTTAGAAGCGGTGCCTCACACAACCGCTGTCTAAGAGTCTTGAAAGTTGCCTACTGCTCAGGCCCCCAGTGCAATGTCACCAACTTCTTGGTTAGTCGGGTCAAAGGAACAGTAATCTTGGAGAAACCTTGGATGAATCTCCAATAATAGCCAGCCAAACCAAGAAAACTCTGAATCTCATATGGAGACCTCGGAACCTACCACTGCATCACGGCCTCGACTTTGGTCGGATTGCCATAATACCCTTCTGATTGACAAGGTTCCCCAGGAACTGCACCTCACGCAACCAGAAATCACAGTTGGAGAACATTGAAAAATTCTCTCCTTCCTCAATGTCTCAAGCACCTCTCTCAAGTGCTCCTTGTGTTGCTCCTGCGTCTTTGAATAGACCAAGATATCATCAATAAAGACTATCACAGACCAATCCAGCATCGGCATGCACACGCAGTTCATGAGATCCATGAACGTGGCAGGAGCATTGGTAAGCCCAAATGGCATCACCACGAACTAATAATGGTCATAGTGAGTCTGGAAAGCTGTCTTCTGCACATCCTCATCCTTGACTCACATCTGATGATAACATGATCACAGATCGATCTTGGAGAACGAAGATGCACCCCGAAGCTGGTCGAAAAGATCATCAATCTACGGGAGGGGATAACGGTTCTTTACCGTTACCTTTTTCAACTCTCGATAGTTGATACACATCCGATAGGATCTGTCCTTCTTATTCACAAACAAAATTGGGGCTCTGCAAGGTGATCTGCTTGGCCTAATAAATCCCTTGCCAAACAGCTCCTGAAGTTGTGTAGATAACTCCTGCATCTCGGGAGGAGCCAATTGATATGGTGCTTTGGCTATCGTAGCCGCACCCGGAATCAAATCGATCCTGAACTCCACCTGCCTCTCTGGAGGTACCCCAGGAAAATCCTCCGAAAACACATCCGGATACTCCTGCACAATCGGCACATCGCCCAAGGTCGCCTTACCTAAATCTCGGGTATCCATTACATAAGCGACAAAACCCGAACAAACCTGATGAAGATAGCGTCTAGATCTCACTGCTGAGCACATGATCGGCCCACATTGCGGTCTCTCAACCTGAATCACCAACTCTCCCCCACTTGGGGTCCGAACCCGCACTAACTTCTGGTCACATTCGATCACCGCCCCATTAGGGATCAACCAATCCATGCCCACGATGACCTTGTTCCCACGCAGAGGAATAGGAACCAGATCAACGAGATACCGCTCACTAAACAACTGAAGGGTACAATCCCGATGAATCCTCACAACCCTGACCGTCCTATCATCATCAATCTACACATCAAGAGGACGATCCAACTCCCCTGGAGCTCCAGAAAATCTCTTGCTAAGCGTAAGAGATACAAAAGATCGGGTAGCCCCCGAATCAAATAATACCAAGGCAGAGATACCATTCACGAGGAACGATCCTAAAATAAAACACGTATACATAAGCAACAAATTAATATAGGTAAATAGATAAGGAGAGATACATACCCGTCACAACATCAGGAGCGGCATGAGCCTCCTCCGCCGTCAGCTGGAAAACCCTGCTCTTCGCCGCTGGAGCATCTGACGGCCATCAGTAATCCTCAATGTCGTAGGGGCGGGTGCTGACACCGGTCCTGCTGCAGCCAAACTCGGAAAATGGGCCTTCTTCTGGCCCCTCTGATTGCAATGAAAGCAAATCAGATCAAATATCGGAGTGATGGGCTGGTAGCAGTACAATCTCTGCTGATATGACTAGTCTAGCCGCACTTGAAGCAGCCAGAACCCACCCCTCTACACGTCCCCTCGCACATCTTTCTGTACTTGCCACAGCGGCTACGGCCATGCTGGCCATTCGGTCTAGAATCAGATATCTCCCGAACACTCAACACTCGTCGTAGAATCTGGCTTCCACTTCCTCTCCATCTCTAAGTCAATCTCCCTCTCCCTAACCCTTGCTATCATGTCTTCCAGCGTCTTGCAACTAGATCGGCTAACAAACTGCCGAATATCACTCGTCAGCATCTCATGGTATCGGGCCTTCTTCATCTCCTCGTCCGTCACATACTGTTGTACTATAAGTGCCTTCTCCCTGAACATAGCGGTGATCTCAGTCACCGTCTCAGAGTCTGACGGAGATCCTGGAACTCTCGCGCCAGCTGCTGCACCACAATCACCATTGCAAACTCGGCTCGGAACCTGGTCGAGAAATCACTCCATTTCATCGAATCAATAGAAACATCATCTCATATAGCATGACCTACCTCCTCCCACCAATCACGTGCCCTATCCTTTAGGAGGCAGGAAGCTAGTCTGACCTTATCCCCCTCGGGACAACGGCTGGTACGAAAGGCGTTGGCAACATCTACCAACCACCTGCTACTCGCAATGGGGTCCCTAACCCCATGATAGTCTGGCGTTCCATATGCCCAAAACTCCCTAAAGGTCAGAGAGCGTGTCCCGATCAAACCCACAATCTCAGCGTGAAAGGCGCTCAATCTCTCATCAAGAATCTCTAGAATACTCTCCTTTACCGTGCCAAAGATCACAGGAGTCTGATCAAGGATATTGTGCGTAATCTTAGATGAGATGAACTCTCTCGTCTGGTCATCAAGCTGCCCGGCTCTAGAACCTAAAGTTGAACCTTCCCCAACACCGGAACTGCCCACTGGCCTACCTCGCAATACCACCATACTGAAAATACACAATAAAACTATCAGAATAAGCATCAATGCGCATATCGGGGAAATAATAACTTCACAAGCTCCCTGGCTTCATTGCAGCCCTCCTTGAATCGAGTACGGATCCTCTGCTTCCAGTAGTAGGGGCCCATACTACCTTCCATATCGATCCATACTTTCCTCAAGAAGTGCCTTAACTCAGCTAAATTGCTCTATAACCAACAGTTTCCTCAAAAATAAGGCTCTCAGCACTAAATCTCATCCTAGGTTTTTCCGAGGGCAAACTCAACACCACTATCCGCCATCATCTGCAGAAGGAACTCACGCTAACCTCGTCTACCTAGCTCACGAATACAATTACATATTACAAAAACTAGATAATTCTTCGAATGAAAGGTCTCTCACTACAACGGTTGGACTCAGACAAGAGCTGCACAATACAGTTAAACCTAACCTTATGAAATTATTTAGTTTTCATAATATGTAACTTAGCATATTCGCTTACTAGCTAGCTGAAATTAGCAAGAAATCCTAAAAGCACAAAGCAAGAAGCATTCGAGCATCAAGTAATCAGAATAGAGCATAACCTAATCAGGCCATCCTATTACTGACTGGTCAGCACTAGCATGCAAATCTATAAGTTCAAAAAGCAGGCATACAAAGGCATCTCTCCTAGATCCTTAGCCTAAATCTAGCATGTGATTCACAGATTCACAATTCAAAACATACCATAACATGTATGGGTATTTTGGGATAACTTACTTGAGCTCGGCTGATTGCACGCACCACACCCTTTTTCTCTTTTAGAAATCCTATTTATAAAAATGTTTTTCTTTGGAAAAAATTTCATCAAGTCCTTAGTTTGGGTTCAGACACACCCGAGAGTATGCCCGAATCCCTCAAACCAAGGATCTGATACCAACTTGTAACATCCAAAAATATGATCCCACAAATTTCATTTTAATAATAGATAAAATAGTATTTTCCAATATCATCCAATCATTCAAATAAAAACCAATGTATCAAATTCCATAAAATCAGAGTAAAACATCAAAAGCGGAATCTCAATGGTGTGTGCGATGCAGTCATCTCGAGCTCTTCCCTTTACAACCGAAAGTACCTGAAACATAAACTGAAAATGGTAAGCACAAAGCTTAGTAAGTTTCCCCTAAAATACCACATAGCAACCATACAATAAACATATAATGGGCCCCGCCCTGTCATTGGGCCCGGCCCGGCATCAGACCCGTCTAGCATCGGGCCCCGCCGGGTATCGATCTAAGCTCGGTAAAACGGGCCCCGCCCAACATATAATAACAAATAAACACATACACATGCAATAATCACATAGATACATAGTATACAAATAATCATCAGGCCCCGCCCGGCATTGGGCCTTAGCCCGGATAACATATAAACGCAGGCACATGCAAGAGACACAAAGACAACTAGCATACTAACAACATAACATAAACATGGGTTGGCATTGGTGCCATCGACCCGCTAAACCCGGTAAGGAAACTCACCTCAAATACAGAATGATAGATGAACAGATCCCGGCTCCGAATATCGACTCTACTCAACCCCTAAACAGAAACGATTTCCTTAAATACAACTCAAAATGCCCAAAATCCCCATATAGGTTAAACTTGGTCAAAGAATAAAGTCAAACGTCAAAGTCAACGGCCCAAGTTGACCCAACTCACCGAGTTGTCCTTCAACTCGTCGTGTTTCTCCATTAATTTGCAAAGTCAGGAAGAAACTGATCCAACTCGCCGAGTTCGCTTAAAACCCAACATCTTAATTCATTAAGCCGACATTATCGAAACTAAGAGCTTCACAACTCAGATATTAACTAAAATGGCATCTAGAAGGGTAATTGTAACATTCAATTTTGGAATTTAAATAAATAAGATTAAATAAAATAAATAAATAAATGAACCCCGGGATGAGAAGTATATTTCATATTATTTTATTGAAGCCCTAAATCCATAATAGTTTATTAGTGTTAGCCTTGGGAGTAAAATGTTATAAATTTGGGAATTTATTGTCTAAATGGTATCATTTGGACTTGTGTTGAATAGATTTTTGGGAAGCAGGGGCTAAAGGGTAAAATCCAGATTCAGTTTGTAATGTTTAGTGAAGGAGGGGCTGATTGTGTAAAAGGGAAGGAAGTTTTATTATGGAGTCGGGTTTAAGATAGTCGATTCCCGCTTCCCCGTCGTCACATCTCCAAAACCCTAACCCTAAGTTATTGTAGCCGCCACTTGTGACTCCTTAGTCGCCACCTTTGTTATTCTCGTTTTTCCAATCAGACAAGGCCGCCAAGCAGCTACCTCGTCATTGAAACGCCACCACAACGCCTGCTGTCGAAGACGTCTTGGGCAACCGGAGAACCGCCAAGGACCATGGAACACATTTTGTTCGTCATCCGTGGGTCGTGAGCCACCAGAAGCACTTGGTAAGTCCAACCGCAACCCACCTTTCCTCCCTCTCATTATTTCTGTGGATACAACGTTGGAGACGTCGTTACTGTCATTGGTGGCCATGGGGCCACTGTTTTCGTCTTTTCCGGCGATGCCTGCCGCCTAGGTGGTGGCTGCATGGGTGTGTATTCGAGTGTACATGTTGGTTGTTGTATTCTTGGGGATTATATGTGTGACTTTGGCTGGAAAACCCACCGTCACCACCGTGAGGTGGTGGTTGTCACCGTGTGGGTGGCTGTGTGTATGTATATTATGTGTATGTTTTAATGGTGAATGTTACATCAGTTTTTCCTAGTCAAAAGTGAAGAAGATCACCACCACCGCCGTCAGGTGGTGGCTTCCGCTGTGAACCGCCGTTGACCACCACCGCCCGAGGTGGCAGTGGGTGGTGCTCGACCTAGTGAAACCCTAATCGCCCAATAGCTTAATCTTGGACTTAGTTGGCTTGTGATTGGGTTGGAAACCCTAATTAGGGTTTAGAAAACCCTAATCTTGGAAGCCATTATTTGGGATTTGTCGGGACCCATGTTTTGGACCGTTGGATTGGAATTATGACTTATGTCCGATCACATTATATGATTGGTCCAGTAGGATGATGGACTTAATGGATTAAGTCCTTAATGGGTTAAGTAAGAACACTTAACCCGGATCATCATTTTATGTGAAACCCCCTAACTTTGATTGGGCTTCAAGTTGGGCCTTCTTTTGGGCTTAGGTGTCTGGATTCTTAATGGGCCATCTATGAACAAGTGTATGGACTAGGATATTTGGATGGGCTTTAGGGTAAGGCCCATGTAAGGGGTTTCGCAATTTGGAAAATTGGGCCATATGTTGGGCCTTGGTTCATTGTTTGGCTTTTTGGGCCTTCAGAGTGTAAGTTTGGGCCTTGGGCTTGGATCAAGCTAGGTTGGGGGTAATGTAGTCTTTCTACCCCAAGAATGGACTTATGGTTATGTATTGGAACCCAATTATTAATTGGGTGTTTTTTTGATGTTGACAGTTCGGGAACCTGTCATCCAGCAGCTAGAGTTTTATCCACAGGACTTCAGCAGAACAAGGGGTGTCTCCTCACTATGTTTAGCGGGTCGAAGGCACCAATGTCGGCCCACGGTTATTATGTTAGGATGCTAGTTGTCTGCATGACCCTGGCATGTGTAGGTATTGATATGTATGTTCGGCCCCGTCCGATTATTATTTTATATGCTAGTATCAGGTTATGCACATATGACTTGTATGTGGGCGGGGCCCGTCGATTGTGATGTATGCTATTATCTCTGTGATTTTCGCATGTGTTGGAATGTTTATATGATTATATGTATGTGAGTGTGGGCGAGGCCCGTATCTTATCATTATTCGAGTGTGGGCGGGGCTTGTATCTCATCATTATTCGATTTTGGGCGGGGCCTATATCTTATCATTAGTTGAGTGTGGGTAGGGCCCGTATCTCATCATTACGAGTGTGTGGTTATTGGTATGTTGGAATGTTGTGTACCTGTTGTCTGTGTGATACTTATATGTGTTTGTTTATGTATGTGAGTGTGGGCGAGGCCCGTATCTCATTATTATTTGAGTGTGGGCAGGGCCCGTATCTCATGATTAGCTGAGTGTGGGTGTGGCCTGTATCTCATGATTAGCTGAGTGTGGGCGTGGCTCGTATCTCAATGATTCACCCTTTGCCACCTTTGCTTAGAACCCAATTAATGTGCCGGTTAACCACACACGCTCCATTAACGTCTCATCAAGGGTACAAAGTGTAATTTCATGGAATTGCATCAAATTCACTTTTTCCTAAAGTAACTACGATTGGGAATTTTGTAAAAACATTTAGTTACTTTATATAGATTCATTATACTTTTAAATGAGAAAAGATTGCCTTATCCTACCCGTTCGGCTAACGACCCTCCACCAATCAAGGAAGCGGTGGGTGAGAATGGACACCCATTAAACGGCCATTTTATAGGCCATAACCTTATACCCCCCTTATAGATCGGCTTCGTGAATGAGGCCTACTAACGGTAAGACTAGCATTTAAGTTATATATATATATATATATATATATATATATATATATATATATATATATATATATATATATATATATATATATATATATATATATATATATATATATTAATCTTATAATATTATAAGTATAAGGTTGAATTTTAAAACTTGTAAAATTCTAAGGTTTGAAATTTAAATAGTTCAAATTAAAACTTTTAATCACAAAACTTAAATTTCAAAACTTGAGGACGAGTTTTGAACTTTTCAAAACATAAAGGATCAAATATAAAATAATATAAATTAACCAATTAATTTAATAATTATCTAAATTTGACCTAGTCAATATTACTTGCAAGATAATTCAACAATTAATTCAAATAATCAATTATTATCAAATAAGGAAATTATTATTTAACCAACTGGTAAATATCTTTTGTTTTGTTGAGGATATTGACGAAAAAATGATAAAATTCGGATTTTATTGAACCAAAACGATTTAGGTAAGTATCCTCAAGCAAAACAGCAAGAAATCCCGAAAATCACTCTAACAGATGCTCCGACTCGCCGAGTCCCCTTATGGACTCGTCGAGTTCATCCTACTCGTCGAGTCCACAATGGGACTCGCCGAGTCTGTCAGTCAGGGGGCAGAAAAACGATTTTTCCAAAGCTTGAACAAATAAACAATGCATCAATTCAATAGAAACCAATCAAGGCTCTGATACCACTGATAGGTTTGAGCCATAAGAACTTTCCTATGTGCACATGCAAACCCTAATGCTTGGATCTAGGTTTCTCTAATTGAACATGCAATTTATCCAAGTCTTGCAAAACCTAGATCTAGTGTATACAATTCAAATTTGATATAAGAAACTCAGATCTAGATGAATACCTCTTGTAGCTTGCTTGATTCTTCTTGTTCTTGGAGCTTAGAGTCACAATTGTCACTCCTCTAATGGCTTACAAACACCAACTAGCAAGATGATGATTTGGAGAGAGGAGAGAGGTATAGAAATCAGCCCTAGGGTTCCAAGGAATCAAGTGTAGCCGATTTCTACAACCCAAGGGATCTATTTATACAATGAGCTTTTAGGGTTTCAGCCAAAACCCTAATGGACAACTTAATCACCAAGGAGCCCATGGAACCTTCTGGTGTAAGGCCTTGGACGAAATCTTGATGGGATCCTTCCCACAATTTCGTCCACCCCTTATCCATGAGGGTTTCCTAGCCCAAAATACAACTATCACACATTTGACAGTTTAAGCCCCTTTATTCAATTAATCTCTTTTAGTCACCAAATTAATTCTTAATTAATCTATGACCAATATTAATTAAATAATATGATTATTCCTTTAATATATTATTCTCATAATATATTAATAAATCATAATATTCTCTCTCTCTTCATAAATCACCCTGTCAAGTTGCTATGGTGAAGGCAACCCAAAAGGACCATGCACAACCGGGTCAAGTACTTACCAAATATAGTTACGGGCTGAGACACTAATCCAACAGTCTCCCACTTGGATAAGTCTAGTAACTACAAATGCAAGCACAATCTGATTAGCAATCGTAGCTCTCAAAGACGCTGTCGAACTGTGATCTCATCAGTAACCTATCCTTTAGATAAGGGATCGTATAATCCTTTGTTCTAGATATCATGTGGACAATTACATGGAAGATAGTCATACTTATTGTCCATCAGTTAGTTTCTCGATCTTAGATTCATTTGACATAGAACTTAATTGAACACACCAATTCAGTCCTGACCGGGCCCGGCACATAAGTCAAATTAAATCATCGAGGGGCCCTGATATCGCTTTTACCCTCTTAGGATAAAAGGAACAGATAAACTTCGACTTATATGCATTTATTATCCACTAATCAAATCATACACAACAATATGTTTTATAACATCAAGTTACTGATGCGTTTACGCATTATCAATGCATAACCAATTAGCAAACAACAAGACATATATCTAGGTTTTAAGACCATATGATATTACCGTCTTGCGATCGCTCGTGATGAATCCTATGAAGCGATTCCAGCAAGCGTGGGTTTATTCCAATGCTCAAATCAAGTTCATAAGCACTCATGAACGTTGTAGCAAACCTTTGCTATGTCTAATACATTCTAGACATTCTACACACCAATTCACGACAGTCTTCATTCATACCTACTTCCAACATATGAACGACTGTGGACCGTTCGAATAATTCAATCATTATCAAATAATTCAATTATTCATGAAGTCAAAACATGCAAAATGAAACAATAGGTAAATGATTAACATAAGACAGTAACATTACTAATAAATAATACTCTTTTATTTAATCATCGAATGTTAATTACAATTTATCTATTACACGTTTCTAAACTATCTAATCTAAACTAATATCGTCCTTCAGCCCGATGCTCCTAGCGTGCTGCAAGTGCTTAACCCTGCTCAGTCCCTTCGTAAGCGGATCTGCTGGGTTATCCTCCGACGATACCCTCTTTACTACGAGGAGCCCTTCTTCCACCCGATGTCGAATAAAGTGATATTTTATGTCGATATGTCGAGATCTACCGTGATCCCTTGGTTCCTTGGTAAAGGCAACCGCTCCTTCATTATCACAGAAAATTTCCATAGGCCCTTGTATGGCCGGCGCAACTCTAAGGTCTCCAATGAAGTTCTTCAACCATATTGCCTCCTTGGATGCTTCGCTTGCCGCTATATACTCTGATTCGCACGTTGAATTAGCTACGGTCTCATGTTTGGAACTTTTCCAAGTCACTGCTCCTCCATTAAGGGTAAAGACCCAGCCCGACTGCGAACGGTAGTTGTCCCTATCGGTCTGAAAATTGGCGTCACTGTACCCTCGCACCTTTAAGTCATCACTCCCACCGAAGACTAGAAACCATTCCTTGGTCCTCCGAAGGTACTTACGAATATTCTTGACCGCGATCCAATGCGCTCTGCCAGGGTTCCCTTGGTATCTGCTGACCATGCTCAAAGCGAAGGCCACATCAGGGCGAGTACAAGTCATAGCATACATGATTGAGCCAACTGCGGAAGCGTAAGGTACTCGGCTCATCTCTGCTATCTCGACTTCAGTACTCGGACTTTGAGTCTTACTCAACTTGGAATTTCTTTGGATTGGTAACTCCCCTTTCTTTGAATTCTCCATACTAAAACGTTTTAGTACCTTGTCCAAGTAAGTATTCTGACTAAGTCCTATTAGTCTCTTACTTATGTTTCTCACTATCCTTATTCCCAAGATATAGGAAGCCTCTCCGAGGTACTTCATAGCGAAGCACTTCCCGAGCCAGGACTTAACCTCCTACAGTGTCGGGACGTCGTTTCCTATGAGCAATATGTCGTTGACATATAATATGAGGAAGCTTACTATACTCCCACTGGCTTTGACATATACACATGATTCATCCTCGCTTCGCAGAAAACCAAACTCTTTGACCTTATCATCAAAACAAAGATTCCACCTACAAGACGCTTGCTTAAGTCCATAAATGGACTTCTCTAGCTTACACACTCTATTGGGATGCTTCGCATTGACAAAACCCTCTAGCTGAGCCATGTAAACATCCTCAGCCAACTTCCCATTAAGGAAAGCGGTTTTGACATCCATCTGCCATATTTCATAGTCATGAAACGCAGCAATGGCCAGCATCACCCTGATAGACTTTATCTTCGCAACTGGTGAGAAGGTTTCGTCGTAGTCAACTCCAGGAGTTTGAGTGAAACCCTTCGCAACCAATCGTGCTTTATAAGTGTGCACATTCCCATCCACGTCAGTCTTCTTCTTGAAGATCCACTTGCACCCGACCGTCTTACGACCTGGTACATTGTCAACCAAATTCCAAACTTGGTTGTCATACATGGACTAAATCTCGCTGTCCATAGCCTTTTTCCATTTTGCAGACTCCGGGCCTGCCATGGCTTCCTTATAGCTGTTAGGTTCGTCCAGATTCACTAGTGTATTATCACTAATTAACGTATCCCCTTTTGTAGTAATATGAAAACCATAAAACTGGGGTGGAACACTAACCCTTTCGGAACGTCTAAGAGGCAAGGACTTGTCAATCGGTTCAACCGGAGTTTCCTCCTCGGGTTGAGCGCCAGTGTTAGAGGTTCCTTCATCGCTCGACTCTTGAAGCTCTTCAAGATCGATTTGCCTCCCACTGTCTCCTTGGCATATGAGTTCTCGCTCTCGGAAAACCCCTCTCCTCGCAACAAAGACAACATTGTCACTCGGTATGTAGAAGAGATATCCAAAGGATTTCTGCGGGTAGCCGATGAAAATACATCGCTCATTACGAGGTTCGAGCTTGTCGTGAGTCTCTCATCTTATGAAAACCTCACAACCCCAAACCTTGATATGTGCCAACGAGGGAGCCTTCCCTGTCCATATTTCGTGAGGTGTTTTGGCAACCTTCTTTGTAGGGACTAAGTTAAGGATATGGGCGGCAGTCTCTAAGGCATAACCCCAGAATGAGATAGGTAGTGAAGCACAACTCATCATGGAACGAACCATGTCTAGCAAGGTTCGCTTACGCCTCTCAGCCACACCATTCAACTGTGGTGTCCTAGGTGGCGTTAATTGTGAAACAATTCTGCATTCCCTGAGATAGTCGTGGAATTCAAGACTTAGGTATTCTCCACCTAGATCAGATCGAAGCATCTTGATTTTCCTGCCCAACTGATTCTCCACTTCTTGTTTAAACTCTTTGAACTTTTCAAAGGTTTCTGACTTGTGCTTGATTAAGTAGATATACCCATATCTGCTATAATCGTTTGTGAAAGTCACATAGAAGCGATTTGCATCCCTTGTGGTGGATCTAAAGGGTCCACATACATCTGTATGTATGATCCAATAAACCCTCACCCCTCGCACAAGTGCCAGTGAAGGGTGACTTGGTCATCTTTCCAAGTAAACAAGACTCGCACACGTCATCGACCCTAAGGTCGAATGACTCCAACACTCCATCCTTTTGGAGGTGGGCTATGCGTTTCTTGTTGACATGTCCAAGACGACAATGCCACAAGCATGCTTTATCCATACTATTGGAAGAATCCACACACAACACATCATTTCCTAAGTTATCTACAACCATCACAGTTTCATATATTCCATTACAAGGCAATGCTTCAAAATATAAAACATTATTAAGATAAGCATAAACAGAACCCTTTTCATTACCAAATGAATATCTAAAACCTTGTCTATATAAACCATGAAATGAAATGATGTTTCTAGCCATATCTGGCGAATAGCAACAATTATTCAAATCTAAATCTAATCCATTACTAAGCACTAAGGAGTATACTCCAATCTTGGTGACAGGCAACATTCTTCTCTTTCCCATGATTAGATTCATCCTTCCATGCTCCACATCCCTATTTCTTCTTAGTCCCTGCAAATCAGAACATATGTTAAAACCACATCCTGTATCAAGAACCCAAGAAGTAGCATGTGATAAACCATAAGATTTAATTGTGTAAATACCTGCAAAAGATGGCTTGATCTTCCCATCCTTGATGGCCTGCAGATATTATGGGCAGCTTCTCTTCCAATGCCCTATCCTGTTCCAGTAGTGGCACTCTGCCTCCTTAGGGTTAGAGTTGGGTTTAGCAGAACCAACTTTGGTTCCACTAGAAGAGGTGACATCTTGGGACTTTCCCTTGTGGTGGCCCCTAGAGTGAGCCTTCTTCTTCTTACCCTTCCCTTGCCTTCTTGCCAAAACAGGGGCAGCAGTAGGAGTTGGAGTTGATGCAACAGATTTATCCTTGAGGTTGCTCTCAGCAGTCCTCAACAAGCCCTGAAGCTTGCTCAAGGAGACCTCTTCCTTATTCATGTGGTAGGTCATGCAGAACTGGCTATAGCAGGAAGGCAATAAGTGAAGGATGATGTAAATTGCCAGTTCTTCATCGAAGTTCACATTCAACTTCAGCAGGCGATCGACATATCTCTGCATCTTTTGCAGATGAGCGGTAAGGGACTCTCCATTACCCATTTTGGTAGTGATCATCGAAGTGATGATCTCATACCTTTCTTGCCTGCGCTCTGGTGGTAGCGTTCCAGCAAATCTTGATGCATCTCATAGGGGTACTTGTCCTCATAAGACTTCTGGAGTTCTGCAGTCATAGTCACTAGCATGATGCAATGGACTTTCGTGGCATCACGCTCGTGGGCCTCATAGGCCGCGATCTTTTCAGTGGTGGCAGTGTCAATGTCAATCTCCTTTAGCTTCTCATCGAGGACATATTCTTTGTCCTCGTAGCAAGTGACCATGCGAATGTTGCGGATCCAATTACTGAAATTGGTCCCATCAAAGATCACTTTCCCACACAAGTTCATGAGTGAGAACGAACCAGAGGAGTTTGAACCAGAAGCATTGTTGTTTGTGAATAATGTTGTTGATTAGAAACGAATTTCCCCAATTAATCACCCAAATGAAAAATTAGGGCTAGGAACCAACAACATTATTCACAAACTAGAAAAGGGATGTCGTAATCTAACAAGTAAACAATTTGAAGGCAAGTGAATGTCGATTCACTAATTCTCCACCATGAAAAACGAAAAAGAGATTAAGTTTTAAATGTATTGAAAAACTCCTACATCTTTTGAGATTCATTGAACTTTTCAATGGCATGTTTAAATCTCGATATGCCCCTCTAGTTTGTGACTGGGATGCCGAGGATCACAAAGCGGGTGTGAAGAACCATGCAAATGTACATGGTGTCGTCATTGTTACAGTCACCTATTCGATGTGCCGGATAACCACACACGCTCCATCGAACTATGACAAACAATGAGTCACCCTTTTCCACCTTTGCTTAGAACCCAATTAATGTGCCGGTTAACCACACACGCTCCATTAACGTCTCAGCAAGGGTACAAAGCGTAATTTCATGGAATTGCATCAAATTCACTTTTGCCTAAAGTAACTACGATTGGGAATTTTGTAAAAACATTTAGTTACTTTATATAGATTCATTATACTTTTAAATGAGAAAAGATTGCCCTATCCTACCCGTTCGGCTAACGACCCTCCACCAATCAAGGAAGCGGTGGGTGAGAATGGACACCCATTAAACGACCATTTTATAGGCCATAACCTTATACCCCCCTTATAGATCGGCTTCGTGAATGAGGCCTACTAACGGTAAGACTAGCATTTAAGTTATATATATATATATATATATATATATATATATATATATATATATATATATATATTAATCTTATAATATTATAAGTATAAGGTTGAATTTTAAAACTTGTAAAATTCTAAGGTTTGAAATTTAAATAGTTCAAATTAAAACTTTTAATCACAAAACTTAAATTTCAAAACTTGAGGACGAGTTTTGAATTTTTCAAAACATAAAGGATCAAATAGAAAATAATATAAATTAACCAATTAATTTAATAATTATCTAAATTTGACCTAGTCAATATTACTTGCAAGATAATTCAACAATTAATTCAAATAATCAATTATTATCAAATAAGGAAATTATTATTTAACCAATTGGTAAATATCTTTTGTTTTGTTGAGGATATTGACAAAAAGATGATAAAATTTGGATTTTATTGAACCAAAACGATTTAGGTAAGTATCCTCAAGCAAAACAGCAAGAAATCCCGAAAATCACTCTAACAGACGCTCCGACTCGCCGAGTCCCCTTATGGACTCGTCGAGTTCATCCTACTCGTCGAGTCCACAATGGGACTCGCCGAGTCTGTAAGTCAGGGGGTAGAAAAATGATTTTTCCAAAGCTTGAACAAATAAACAATGCATCAATTCAATAGAAACCAATCAAGGCTCTGATACCACTAATGGGTTTGAGCCATAAGAACTTTCCTATGTGCACATGCAAACCCTAATGCTTGGATCTAGGTTTCTCTAATTGAACATGCAATTTATCCAAGTCTTGCAAAACCTAGATCTAGTGTATACAATTCAAATTTGATATAAGAAACTCAGATCTAGATGAATACCTCTTGTAGCTTGCTTGATTCTTCTTGTTCTTGGAGCTTAGAGTCACAATTGTCACTCCTCTAATGGCTTACAAACACCAACTAGCAAGAGGATGATTTGGAGAGAGGAGAGAGGTATAAAAATCGGCCCAAGGGTTCCAAGGAATCAAGTGTAGCCGATTTCTACAACCCAAGGGACAACTTAATCACCAAGCAGCCCATGGAACCTTCTGGAGTAAGGCCTTGGACGAAATCTTGATGGGATCCTTCCCACAATTTCGTCCACCCCTTATCCATGAGGGTTTCCTAGCCCAAAATACAACTATCACACATTTGACAGTTTAACTGTGACATCCCCAATTTCACGGCCAGAAAAGACCGATTTCGTTTATGCTTTTTAAAATAAAATCAGATAAATCTTTTTAAAGGATGTTGCGGAATTGGTCCCCAAAACAAAACATGATAAAAGTTTGTCAAAACCTTTCTTTCAGAAATATATAATTTCCTTTTATATCAAAACCTCGGGATGTCATGTTCCGATACAGATCAAAAGCATAAACAAGACATTATAAGCCTTACACAGTTATTTACAACTATTGGCCTATAATCCAAAAATCACTCATTGTCATTATCCGACTATGCTCGGGGTCCACTACCTGTAATATAAAAAGTTGAGTGGGTCAGGCTTGGAAGCCTGGTGAGCATATAGGGTTTTCAACCCACAATAAATAATAAACTCTTTAAGTTTATCAATCAACAAATAATTTATTAATTTCATCAACCAAAAACAACCCTAATTACTCGTTCCCGTTATCCTCACCTTACGTCCCTAAAACACCTAACACAAGGGACCTAGCCTAAGGATTTTCATTAGGGGTGACAACATTGTTTTCCTCAACAATTTTTGTCAAACAAGACAACCAATAAGGTGACAACTTTGCTTTCCTCAGCAAATTATGTCAAACAAGACAAACATCAGGGTGACAAGATTGCTTTCCCTCAGCAATTTATGTCAAACAAAACAACCTAACATAAAACAACCAATAAGGTGACAACATCGCTTTCCTTCAGCAATTTATGTCAAATAAACAACCAAAATGGTGACAACATTGCTTTCCTCAGCAATTTATGTCAAACAAACATCGAGGTGACAACATTGCTTTTCTCTCAGCAATTTATGTCAAAAGGGTGACAACATTTCTTTTCCTCAGCAATTTATGTCAAAAGGGTGACAACATTGCTTTTCCTCAGCAATTTATGTCAAAAGGGTGACAACATTGCTTTTCCTCAGCAATTTATGTCAAATAAAACAAACACCGGGGTGACAACATTGCTTTCCCTCAGCAATTTATGTCAAATAGGCACGAAGTCACATCGTCACCAGGGTTTATCTAATAGGCACTACGTCTCATAGTCGCCAGAGTTTATCTAATAGGCACGAAGTCACATCGTCGCCAAGGTTTATCTAATAGGCACGAAGTCACATCGTCGCCAAGGTTTATCTAATAGGCACGAAGTCACATCGTCGCCAAGGTTTATCTAATACGCACCAAGTCACATCGTCGCCAAGGTTTATACAACAGGCACTAAGTCCATAGCTGCCAACATACTAAATCTGTAGCTACCAACGTACATCTATACTGTACTAAATTCATAGCTACCAACGTACATCTATACTGTACTAAATTCATAGCTACCAATGTACATCTATACTGTACTTCTATCCCTCATACTTTATCTACCCATGGTTTACCCAACATATTTGAAGATAAAATATGTATACATTTTAAATCATTTTAAACATGTATAAAACATTCATTCAACATCCATCTCAAATAAACAAATAACATATATACACATATCACGTATTTTATATAAAATATTTCATATCTATGTGTAAGATGAAAGTGACTACACACTCACCTGATTTAATGAAAATCGGGCAGCAATTCGTTTCCTAAAACGATCGTTTCTAATAAAACTGAGAGTTTTATTGAGAAACCGGGCTCTACGAAAGGTCGGGCTTCAAAACAGAAAAGATAAATTTTCCGGCTTCTCGGGCACTTCGGGACGTGTTTCGGGTGCTATAATTGAAACCGGGGCTTCGGGGGATGTGAAAATAGCTAAAATATTGAAAAAGGGGTCAAAATTGCCAATTTCCTAAAATTATCCGAGAAGGCTCGCAGCCTTCTATTTATAGGAGGAGGCTTCGGACCGAGGGGGGCAGGTGGCAACAGCAGCGAAGGGAAGGTGGCTCCAGGTGGCTCGCATGCGAGGCTCCAGGTGGCTCGTGCGAGGCTCGGACACGCGAAGACACGCGACATCTTCGAATTGGACCTGCGCTTCGGACAGAGACACGCGTCGGTCTCGGATTGGGCCACGCTTCGGATGCGAGGGCTCGCCACCAATGCCACACACGTCAACCTCTGATTGGACCGAACCTTGGGTGCGAGGAGGGTGCGGCACGCCTTGACAGCTGGCCTCCGGTGACTCAGCAGTTCAGACACGTGGCACTCATACAGCGAAGGTGATGTGGCAAAAACGTGACTATGCGAAATTTCTCGGTTTTCGGGCCAAAACTTCTAAAATCCATAACTTTCGCATACAAGCTCCGTTTTTTACGTTCTTTATATGCACGCGTAGGTAAAATTACGCTCTACAACTTTCGTTTAGACTTCGTTGGCTAATTTTGATGTTAATTTTTATATTATTATTTTTAACAGACCGGGACAGGAAATCCGTTAAAAATTCATAACTTCTTCATCCGACGTCCGTTTTCGTCAGACTTTTTACCGTTGTGCTACAAATGACGAGACCTTCGATTCTCATTTAGGTCGTATCGGCTAAAAATCACTCGATCTAAAATTCGAGTTTTTAGCTGTCTACTGCTAAGCGAAAACTTCGAAAAATCATAACTTCCTCATACGAAGTCAGATTTGGGCGCTCTTTTTATACCTACTCTCGGTTTAACGAACACTACGAGTTTTGTTTAGATCACTAAGGCTAAAAATTATTTTATCAAAAACTCACTTTTTACGACATTCGGCACCGTGCCGGTTTTGTCGCGAAACTTCGACAGGTCATAATTTCTTCGTTATAACTCGGATTTCGGCATTCTTTATATATCCGGAAACCTTGAGATATATACTACAACTTGGTTAAGATTAATCCTTCTAAATAATATTCCATCAAAACCTTTCTTTAAGAAATATATAATTTCAAAACAAAACATGATAAAAGTTTTTCAAAACCTTTCTTTAAGAAATATATAATTTCCTTTTATATCAAAACCTCGGGATGTCATGTTCCGATACAGATCAAAAGCATAAACAAGACATTATAAGCCTTACACAGTTATTTACAACTACTGGCCTATAATCCAAAAATCACTCATTGTCATCATCCGACTATGCTCGGGGTCCACTACCTGTAATATAAAAAGCTGAGTGGGTCAAGCTTGAAAGCCTGGTGAGCATATAGGGTTTTCAACCCACAATAAATAAAAAACTCTTTAAGTTTATCAATCAACAAATAATTTATTAATTTCATCAACCAAAAACAACCCTAATTACCCGTTCCCGTTATCCTCACCTTACGTCCCTAAAACACCTAACACAAGGGACCTAGCCTAAGGATTTTCATTAGGGGTGACAACATTGTTTTCCTCAACAATTTATGTCAAACAAGACAACCAATAAGGTGACAACTTTGCTTTCTTCAACAAATTATGTCAAACAAGACAAACATCAGGGTGACAACATTGCTTTCCCTCAGCAATTTATGTCAAACAAAACAACCTAACATAAAACAACCAATAAGGTGACAACATTGCTTTCCTTCATCAATTTATGTCAAATAAACAACCAAAATGGTGACAACATTGCTTTCCTCTGCAATTTATGTCAAACAAACATCGAGGTGACAACATTGCTTTTCTCTCAGCAATTTATGTCAAAAGGGTGACAACATTGCTTTTCCTCACCAATTTATGTCAAAAGGGTGACAACATTGCTTTTCCTCAGCAATTTATGTCAAAAGGGTGACAACATTGCTTTTCCTCAATCTTGCACCTGCTCTTTTTACTAGGTTGGACTTTCAATCGTAACCTACAAGTTACAAAATAAATCCTTAATGAGGACTCCTTCTTCTTCTTAGGATAAGTACTTCCCCTTATCTATTGTAACAGATCGACGGGTCATGTTCTAATGACCTTCATCTGATGATGCAACGTCTAGACTCAAGTCTCTTTGAGTCAAATTCCAGAATGGAATATACCTTCGTTCGTATCTTAATGTGATATAATCACATTTTAGCATATAGCATTTCCAGCTACAAGCTACATTAACAACGAGCGCGATGCTATCGATCGCATTAATTTCAACCTTTTGACTTTAGTCAGATGCTACATCGAACTTGGTCCTCCGAACCATGTAACAAACTGATCCTAGTCGGACTCAATTTGATATGACGACTAGGGTCGGAATAACAACTAACTTACTAGTCATTACCGAAACAAGGGTAATGACATATCCGAATAAAACGGAATCAATCACTAGTTTCTTGGTAACCTTGTGACTTTCCCTGATCCAAGCGTGAGTCATGTGCTTCCAGTAGTATAGATCTCTACTACTATTCACACCTACTCATACTCGTCCCAAGTACTGTCTCGCAGTCCCCAAGCTCTAAAATCACAAAACAATTTAACACATACGAATGTGTCCAAATAATCATAGAAATTTTCCTAGACTCTACTAGGACTTCTTCCATGCGTATCTTCAATCATCAGTTCTACTTCGACTCGGTTGGTGATGGAAATTCCACACCATGGGAAAACTTCAAGAATTACACCAATCGTTCCATCATCCTGCCAATCGAAGGTGTACTTCAGACGTACCATACTCCTCTAAACGTTCCACTATTTTATCAGACATATTCTAAAGGCAAGATACCACTCTTATGATATCTTCTGATAGGTATCATTCACTATCATAAGCTTTTCATTTCCTCCATCTACTTAATTCTCTACGAGTCTTCACCATAATGTTTTGTACACCCAAGCAAACGTTCGGTGTACCGGGCGAGAATTTAAGATAAGAAAGCTTTATTTACGATACACGTATAAATCTCCTTATCACTCCGAAACGTTTACATGCTAGTTCTAATATCGTAGTCGTACGCTTAGAATCCTACACACATAAAGTTTCCAGATCCGGTCGGCAACAGACCATAGATCGGAACAAATAATAGCATCATTATAGCTATAACACAAAACATTTAGCACATAAAAGCATTTTAGGTATCCTTCCTAAAATAAACTAATGCTCGTGTCTAAAATATAGCAGACACTCATCTCACAATCATCACTTAGCATTCTAAGTTTAAGTCTAGAAATCCTACAATTTCTTAGTTCGCTTAAACTAATGCTCTGATACCAAATGTGACATCCCTAATTTCACGGCCAGAAAAGACCGATTTCGTTTATGCTTTTTAAAATAAAATCAGATAAATCTTTTTAAAAGATGTTGCGGAATTGGTCCCCAAAACAAAACATGATAAAAGTTTTTCAAAACCTTTCTTTAAGAAATATATAATTTCCTTTTATATCAAAACCTCGGGATGTCATGTTCCGATACAGATCAAAAGCATAAACAAGACATTATAAGCCTTACACAGTTATTTACAACTACTGGTCTATAATCCAAAAATCACTCATTCTCATCATCCGACTATGCTCGGGGTCCACTACCTGTAATATAAAAAGCTGAGTGGGTCAAGCTTGAAAGCCTGGTGAGCATATAGGGTTTTCAACCCACAATAAATAAAAAAACTCTTTAAGTTTATCAATCAACAAATAATTTATTAATTTCATCAACCAAAAATAACCCTAATTACCCGTTCCCGTTATCCTCACCTTATGTCCCTAAAACACCTAACACAAGGAAACTAGCCTAAGGATTTTCATTAGGGGTGACAACATTGTTTTCCTCAACAATTTATGTCAAACAAGACAACCAATAAGGTGATAACTTTGCTTTCCTCAGCAAATTGTGTCAAACAAGACAAACATCAGGGTGACAACATTGCTTTCCCTCAGCAATTTATGTCAAACAAAACAACCTAACATAAAACAACCAATAAGGTGACAACATTGCTTTCCTTCAGCAATTTATGTCAAATAAACAACCAAAATGGTGACAACATTGCTTTCCTCAGCAATTTATGTCAAACAAACATCGAGGTGACAACATTGCTTTTCTCTCAGCAATTTATGTCAAAAGGGTGACAACATTGCTTTTCCTCAGCAATTTATGTCAAAAGGGTGACAACATTGCTTTTCCTCAGCAATTTATGTCAAATAAAACAAACACTAGGGTGACAACATTGCTTTCCCTCAGCAATTTATGTCAAATAGGCACGAAGTCACATCGTCACCAGGTTTTATCTAATAGGCACTACGTCTCATAGTCGCCAGAGTTTATCTAATAGGCACGAAGTCACATTGTCGACAAGGTTTATCTAAGAGGCACGAAGTCACATCGTCGCCAAGGTTTGTCTAATAGGCACGAAGTCACATCGTCGCCAAGGTTTATCTAATAGGCACCAAGTCACATCGTCGCCAAGGTTTATACAACAGGCACTAAGTCCATAGCTGCCAACATACTAAATCCTTAGCTACCAACGTACATCTATACTGTACTAAATTCATAGCTACCAACGTACATCTATATTGTACTAAATTCATAGCTACCAACGTACATCTATACTGTACTTCTATCCCTCATACTTTATCTACCCATGTTTTACCCAACATATTTGAAGATAAAATATATATACATTTTAAATCATTTTAAACATGTATAAAACATTCATTCAACATCCATCTCAAATAAACAAACAACATATATACACATATCACGTATTTTATATAAAATAATATATACACATATCACGTATTTTATATAAAATACTTCATATCTATGTGTAAGATGAAAGTGACTAAACACTCACCTTATTTAATGAAAATCGGGCAGCAATTTGTTTCCTAAAACGATCGTTTCTAATAAAACCGGGAGTTTTATTGAGAAACCGGGCTCTACGAAAGGTCGGGCTTCAAAACCGAAAAGATAAATTTTCCGGCTTCTCGGGCACTTCGGGACGTGTTTCGGTAGGGGTGGCAACTCTCGACCCAACCCGTAACCCGACACGAACCCGACACGAAAATAAGCGGGTTAGGGTTGAGATTTCTGACCCGCCAACCCGTCAACCCGCCAACCCGCCAACCCGTTTATTTAATGGGTTGGGTTGGGTTGGGTTACGTGTTTGGGTTCGCGGGTCAACCCGCCAATCCGCCTAATTTATTTAATTATCTATTTATTTTAATTTTTAACAATCTAATATTATACTATTATTTTCTATTTATCATATCCTTAAAAAATAGTTTGGTATTCGTTGGTATCATCAGCCATATTAATATTAGAGTTGTATGTTTGGGAAATGTGGCATTGTGGGCTTGGGTTGTGGCTCATGATCCACAGATCCAGTCATCCTTCGCTCCTTGAGTCCATGTGCAGCCAGCCATTGCGTGCCCTAATAAAAAAAAAACGCCTCTCTTTCCAGTATCCACATTCACGAACGATTGAACGATTGAACGAATGATATGGACTGATCTTCGAAGGCAGAAACATCACGAACTCACGATTCAATCACTCATCGGGCCGCTCCTCATCCGCTCAACGCCGTTCGCACATCGCACTCGCTCCTGATCAGCTTCGACGTTTGACACTTCGACCCAACTTCCTTTCTCTCTACGGTAAGTAACAATCTATAGACTATAGTATATACACTCTATTGATTAGTAAATTACGGAATTACCACCAGATTTTGACGTTCGCTCATGATCCAGTCATCCATCGACGTTCGACACTTCTGATTTTGATTGTAAATCTCATCATTTATGTAGCTTTCAAAAGATCATAAATTTGATTGTTCATATTGTTTCTATTTGAAGGTTATCTTGAAGAAGTTGGTGTTGGAGGAAGAAATGGGAATTGTAGCATGAATGAATTATCACATTTGTTTTTGTATATGTTTGAACAATTGCACTTTTCATGAATGTTTTGATTTTTAGAGTTTTATTTGGATGTTTATGACTTTATGTTTAATGTTTATGACTTTTAGACTTCATTTTATTTGGATTTTTCAATTTCATCTTAAAATGTGTTGCTTATTAAATGGGTTATATGGGTTGGGTTCGACCCACTGACACGTGAACCCGCCAACCCATATACTTATACGGGTTATGTGGGTTGGGTTGGGTTGATGTTTCCAACCCGTCAACCCGTGACCCGCCAACCCATATATTATATGGGTTGGGTTGAGTTTCTGAATTCCAAACCGCCAACCCGTGACCCGCCAACCCGAACCCAACCCAATTGCCAGGCCTATGTTTCGGGTGCTATAATTGAAATCGGGGCTTCGAGGGATGTGAAAATAGCTAAAATATTGAAAAAGGGGTCAAAATTGCCAATTTCCTAAAATTATCCAAGAAGGCTCGCAGCCTTCTATTTATAGGAGGAGGCTTCGGACCAAGGGGGGCAGGTGGCAGCAGCAGCGAAGGGCAGATGGCTCCAGGTGGCTCGCATGCGAGGCTCCAGGTGGCTCGTGCGAGGCTCGGACACGCGAAGACACGCGGCATCTTCGGATTGGACCTACACTTCGGACAGAGACACGTGTCGGTCTCGGATTGGGCCACGCTTCGGATGCGAGGGCTCGCCTCCAATGCCACACGTGTCAACCTCTGATTGGACCGAATCTTCAGTGCGAGGAGGGTACGACACGCCTTGCCAGCTGGCCTCCGGTGACTCAGCAGTTTGGACACGTGGCACTCATACAACGAAGGTGACGTGGCAAAAACGTGACTATGTGAAATTTCTCGGTTTTCGCGCCAAAACTTCTAAAATCCATAACTTTCGCATACGAGCTCCGTTTTTGACGTTCTTTATATGCACGCGTAGGTAAAATTACGCTCTACAACTTTCGTTTAGACTTCGGCGGCTAATTTTGACTTTAATTTTTATATTATTATTTTTAACAGACCGGGACAGGAAATTCGTTAAAAATTCATAACTTCTTCATCCGACGTCCGTTTTCGTCAGACTTTTTACCGTTGTGCTACAAATGACGAGACCTTCGATTCTCGTTTAGTTCGTGTCGGCTAAAAATCACTCGATCTAAAATTCGAAGTTTTAGCTGTCTACTGCTAAGCCAAAACTTCGAAAAATCATAACTTCCTCATACGAAGTCAGATTTGGGCGTTCTTTTTATACCTACTCTCGGTTTAACGAACACTACGAGTTTCGTTTAGATCACTAAGGCTAAAAAGTAGTTTATTAAAAACTCACTTTTTACGACATTCGGCACCGTGCCGGTTTTGTCGCGAAACTTCGACAGGTCATAACTTCTTCGTTATAACTCGGATTTCGGCATTCTTTATATATCCCGAAACCTTGAGACATATACTACAACTTGGTTAAGATTAATCCTTCTAAATAATCTTCCATCAAAAAGTCTTTTTTGAAGCTTATCGTCTCTAAATTGACTAGCCCGGATCTACGAGCGTTACATTAAGCCCCTTTATTCAATTAATATCTTTTAGTCACCAAATTAATTCTTAATTAATCTATGACCAATATTAATTAAATAATATGATTATTCCTTTAATATATTATTCTCATAATATATTAATAAATCATAATATTCTCTCTCTCTTCATAAATCACCCTGTCAAGTTGATATGGTGAAGGCAACCCAAAAGGACCATGCACAACCGGGTCAAGTACTTACCAAATATAGTTACGGGCTTAGACACTAATCCAACAAAAGTTTCCAACTTTACGCTCATGCATGACTTAGGAGAGGCTCAAGTGCTCAAAAGAGGCGAAAAGAAGGACTGAATGAATGCATGAAGCCCTTAAGACCATAAAGTTGGCACCTTTATGCCAAAAGAGCTCATGTAGATCTTAGATCTGAAGAATAAACATTTGGGACATCACACTCCCCCATCATCCACCCAACCAAGGCTAAAAGCATACATTCTAACCGAAGAAGAGATCTAAGCAACTAATAAGCAATGTGAGAACTTGATACCTCAAAAACTTGGCAAATAAACTAGTGATTATGGATCCAAAGCTTCTTCTTCAAGCCAAGCAACTCCTAATTCCTTAGCTCCTTCAACATGCACCAAAAATGAACACTCGAGGCTCTCCCCAAGCTCACACACTCAACAAGGGAAGGTAATGCTCGATTTTAGGGTTTCTGGACAGAGGAGGCTGGTAAGGAGGCCAGCCAAGGGACTTAATGCCTTTAAAAGGGTGCAACACCCTAAAAATTAGGGTTTCCTTCCCAACTGCCAACTCACCGAGTTGACTCATTAAACTTCGCGGCCAAAAACAACTCGAAACGCTATGTTGAGGCTTCCAACACGCCGAGTCCTCCAAGAAAAATAAATAATTGGAAAAATAAGTTCATACTGGAAACCATGCGTTACATTGAAGTAATGAGAAAAAATAAGATTTGATGTATTGTTAAATGGTAGGAGTGGAAATGAGAGGACAAAAAAAACTTATGTGGGAACGAGTTGATAAATGGGTTGTAAAAGGTGGGAGGGATGAATATCTCCACCCCGAACCCTTAGGTACCAAAAGGTATATCATTCCATTCCTTGTGGTACCATCTATTTTCATGATTTGGGTAAACTAACCCACCACATTTGGGGTGTGCAAAAAAACCGAAAAACCGTGCCGATCCGACCAATCTGAAACCAAAAAAACCAAAACCGAAAAATAAAAACCAAAACCGAAAAAAAAAACCGAAACCGAAAAACTCGGGTACCTATGGATATTTAGATAACCGCGGATAACCGAACCGAACCGAACCGTTATATATATATATATATATATATATATATATATATATATATATATATATATATATATATATATATATATATATATATATATATATAGGAGTAGGATCAAATGAGAACACCCAAAAGGGTTGAGAACGCGAGAACAGATCTGAACCACCGTTATTAAAGTGTAACTTCAAATGGTGATAAGGGTATTATAGTAATTGGACCTTTACCACCGTTATTTAATTCATGTAATTCCTCAATCACTCGCCTATTTCCTTCTATTTCCCATCTCTCTCTTCATCTCTCTCTGTAAACCTAGGTACGCCTCCACCCTACATCATCGATCCACCACAAAAGGGAAAAGAATGGTGAGACAGATTGGAATCGATGAAGCCAAAAAGGGGGAAAGAGAAACAGGATCTCTGAATTGCTTTTGATCAGAAGGAGAGGATTCACGAACGGAGTAGGGATCTGGAGGCATAGTCGATTGGGGAATGTTCGATCCTCATCTGATCGAGTGACAATGAATGGAAACAGGTCAGAAATCATTTGGGCTGCTCTCGGTTTTTTTTTGTTTGAATCAGCGAAAGAGCACTCCTACAAGTCGATGTTAGTTCATCGGTTTTCATTGGAGATTCTAGACCAGCAATCGATTTCAAGTTGGAAGGTATGGTCTCGATTTTGCTTGAATGTTGATGTGAAGATAAAGGTTGATGATGGAGGCTATGTCGATGGTGGTTTCCTGGTTACGAAGGGTAAAGGGTATGATTAGGGCTTCCTTTTATCTTTCATTTATTGAGAATCGATTCATTGATATATCACCTATATTCGATGTTTTGAGTTGCAAATCCATCTCTTTCACTTTAAATCCATCTCTTTCACTTTCAATTTTGTATTTTTCCAATTTTGGGGTTTTCTATCATGAACATGAAATGATGAAGTATGAAATTGTTTCAGGAGCGAAGAAAGAAGAATAGGGAGCACCTCCACCGATTTGGTGGTTCATCGCAGTAGTGGAGTGGCTGGGGCTATTCTGGCAACCTCTTCACCATTTCGTTTTCTTGTTCCAGTTACTGTCGATGAGAGGGGGAGGAAGGCCGAAAGAAAACGACAACAGGGGGTGTTTGGGTTGCTTGGTGTGTCGTAAAACAGTGGGAGAAAACGGAGGGGGCTGCTGCCCTTGGCTCGCCGGAAACCACCAGCAAACACCTCTGGTGGGGGTGTTTTTGTTGCACCTCGAAGATAGGAGAAAAAGAAGGGAGTGTAAGAGGAAATGGAAGAATGAAAAATTGTATTTATCTATGAATAGCAGTTATTCATTTGTGGATAGCAGTGCATTCATGTGTGAATAACAGTGAATGAATAGCAGTGCATTCATGTGTGAATAGAAGTGTATTCATTTGTGAATAACAGTTAATGAATGTATTTATTTATGATTACAAGTATTCATTTATTCAATTCTGAATAATAGAGTACTCATTTGTTAATAGCAGTGTATTCATTTGTGAATAACAGTGTAAGCATGTGTTAATGAGTATATTTATTTATGATTAGAGGTATTCTTTTTATAAAGAAATGATAATTTTTACACTCTTTTTATTTTCAATTGATTAAAAAAAGGAATTAGATTACTTGTAAATTGATGTGTATTTATTTGTGATTGGAGTAGTATCAGGTTTTTTGAAAAAAAAATCATTTATGAATACAAATGTACTAATTTGGTGTTCGATTTCTATTCATTTTTTTAACACAAAAAAAACGTGAAATAGGAGAAAAAAAATTGATTTTTTTAAGAATTTTTTTTCAGTTTTAAAATAAATTTGGTAAAAATGTTTTTTATATTTCATTAATAAGAAAAATAAAAAATTGAATATTTATTTCTTTTTTGGTAACTGATCCTAAATTTAAGGGAATTTGATTGAATTTTATTTTATTTTAATTTAATTAAAATATACATTTACTAGTATGCCCTTATATATTGATTGGTCCAGAATTGTTCTCGCGTTGGTGTTCTCATTTGATCCTCTCCATATATATATATATATATATATATATATATATATATATATATATATATATATATATATATATAAATGAATTTTTGTTTGATCTCGACTTTCAAATTGATATGTTTAAATTAATTACTAAATAAGATATAACGTATTGTCCATACAAAATTAATATGGTAAGCTTCATAAATCGTAAACCGTAAAGTGTGCTTGTATGCTTTTTATCGATAAAAAACTATATCACATATAAGTTTTCAGACTTGTGTGAGTTTTTTATTTTCAGAAAAAATTGATGAAATTGAGTTTATAGCTTTGATTGATTCTTATTTTTTATATTTAACAGGTACCGTGAACCGAACCGTGGTTACCCGCCTTCAAACGGTTCGATTCGATTTGGTTTTTTTAGCAATTCAGTTCGGTTTCAGTTAGTGCATGTAAGGTACCCGCCATGTGGTTACGGTTCACAATTTTATTACTACCCGAGCCGAACTGTCCCATCAACACCCCTAGTTTGTTGTATTTCTTTCACAAAAACTTAGTATTAAAATGTGTTTAGATTAGAATAGATAAATTTTCATATATAATAATAATAAGTGAAGAGGAAATGAAAGAAGAGATAAGGCTATAGGGAGTGGTAACACTCCTAGCACCCTGCCACATCATTTTTTTACTGTCGTGTCATTTTTTGGCCTAACCACCCCGTTAGCATCTTTTCCTTAGTATTTTATAGGGAGTGGTAACACCCCTAACACTCCTTGATTTTTTTTATCAAAATTAAATAAATTATGTTTTTTAATACCCAAATATTTTATATTAAATAGATTATATTTTTATAAAATACAAAAATTTAATATTAAATAAAAAGATTTTTATTTTTGGACAAAAAAATACTAAGTTGCTGAAATTTTAGGGGCAAATGTGTAACTTGTTCATCTTCTTCTTAATTGTCTGTTAAAAGAATCCAAGCTTCTTCCCCAATTTTTCTGGTTAAAAGAACGCTAACAAATTAGCAACAAAAATTGAAGCTTCGACTTTGATCCATTGAAGGCTCAAGATCACCAACAGGTTCATCATCTTTCTTATTATTTTGATCTAGGATTATTCGATTTTTGTACAAAAGCCCAACCACCAATCACAACTTTCTCTTGCTTTCTCTCTCATCTCGCTAAGGGTGTAGCGACCCATCTTTGGCGACTCCTGTAGCGAAGGTGAGGGTGTGGTGTAGCGAGTCCATGGCGAGCTGGAGGCGAGCGTCCATCGCGAGCCACTCCCTCCAGCCTAAGAACTGATTTCACATTGAGATGACAAGAGTATCCAAGGTTGTAGAAATCGCTCGACGTAGGCTAATCGATGGATTGAAGTCAAGGGATTAATCGGCTAGACGGAGATTAATCGGGGACCATTAATTATTAAAAAAATTATTAAAAGATTAATAAATATAACATTAATCCTAAGAATATAACATTTAATATAATATTAATAAATATAACATTATATCAATTAAAAAATTATTTAAAAATTTATAAATATAACATTATAACATCAAACTATGGTTACAAAAAACCCCTTTGATCCTTAATACATCACATTTCCATATACATTCTTAAAACAAAAGAATCCATTCTACTAATACAAATATATGAAGTTATCAAATTAATCCTCTTAATACATCACATTTTCAAAAGAATCCTCTTAATACATCACATCACATTTCCATACACATTTCCAAAATAATCCTCTTAATACATCACATTTCCATCTACTCATATAAATGTATCAAGTTGTCATATAAATGTATCAGCAGGTTGCTGCACCTTATCAGCATTAACACTTTCATTATGAGATCATAAACAATCCATTCTTATGTTCTACAATGCACAATCTATTCTTGTGAGGCATGATTTCACCAATCAATTCATATTACTTGTTTGTCTATCAGTGTTTGTATGTATAACCCTCCATCTGTAACGAAAACAATTAAATATTCACTCAGGCAATTGATCAAACACTTGGTGGGCAGATGATTTCAAACACAAAACAAATAAAGATATCATGTAGATACAATCCCTCCATCTGTAACGAAAAATTACTAGGTCGGACATAAATACACGAAGAATAGAATAGATTGAATTGTAATCGACAGGTTGGAGAAGACATAAGATCAATAATCATCAAGAAACAACAAGAAAATGAAATGAAGAACTCATATGAGTCGAGATTGAATTTAAAAGAAAACAACAAGAAAACATCTGATCTTCAATAATCATACCCCTCGAATTCTGTTCTTGCTACTAATCTGAGTCGAGATTGAAGAACTTACCATCAAAGACTTCATACAGATTTCAATTTCAGAAAAAAAAAAGGCGGATGCAGAGGTGTTGAGTGTGGCAGTGACTGGTGGCCTACGAAGGACAAACCGACGGGGGAGTGTAAGAGCTTCACGGTCCGGTTCAGTGGGAGTTCAAGGAGGCTCCAACCGTGGTACCAGCGGTATGAGGCTCTGATATCCTATTCGATGGTGTCATAGCAGAAGACGATCGCGTGAAGGAAGAGGGTGCTTGTGTTTTTGTTCGAGGGAGCTGTGAGCCTGTCACAAGAACAAAAGAGTTAAAAGTTCCCACATCGTTGGTGGGATAAGACATGAAGGCAAAAGTTATTCTATAAAAAGGGGAGCCAGCTCCTTTGATAATGAAACCCATCTAAGTTTGGGTTAGCCGGCTCCTTTGAGCTGGTGGGTCTTTTAGAGTTGTCCGAGCTGACTTGGTCCGATTTGGGTCCGAGTTGGGACGAATTAGTCCGATTTGGACCGATTTGGACCGTCTTTGACCGATATTGACCAACGCCGACTAGCTTACCCGATAACACCTATTCGTAAGCGGTTGGTGTCCGCCAAGCGTCTAGGCGCCGATTAATTGGCCGCCTAAACCAATTTTTGCAACCATGAGAGTATCTGATGGGATAAACTTCCTTCACCATTAGATATAGAGCGAATATGTCACAGCCCCAAACCAGAACGGCGGAAACGTCTGGGGGCAGATGGAGTGTACAGTATCATATCAATTGAATAGTAATGAAACATAGCAACTCAAACATTCATACATTGATAATACAAGTTTACATTGTTTACAACACTTTGTTTGTTCAAAAGTTAAATACGAATAACTGAAAAGTAGAAAACATGAAACGACGACGTTGGCCCTCAAGAAGAGTTGAATATCTGTCTACTGTTTCCTGAGAATACAAGTGATTTTGAAAAGTGTCAACAATGAAGTTGGTGAGTTCATAAGCATTTTGTGTGAGAAGGATTTGTAACGTTTTCGTGTAAAATGATTTTTGTATACTATTAGAAAATCCGTTATTTTCTTTAATATGAACTATAAATGTATGTATTTCCGTTGTATTTTTTTATTTGTAAAATGATAATGTATGTTTCCAAAAATCCAATGTTTTCTTAAGTATGAACTGTAGATGTATGTATTTCCTTTGTATATTTTCCTTTTAAAATGACAACGTACGTTTCCAGAAAATGCAACGTTTTCTTAAGTATGAACTATAGATGTATGTATTTCCTTTGTATATTTTCCTTGTAAAATGATAATGTATGTTTCCATAAAATCCAATATTTTCTTAAATGTGAACTGTAGTCTTAAACCCTAAGACAAAAAATGTATGAGTATTGTTGTACTGAAAAATTGTATGTAGTTATATCTTTTTTATAAAATTAATGAAGTGTAAGCTTCCCGTAAACCGAGATAGTATCGTTAATCCCTATGTGAGTTATTATAACCATGCTTAATATGACTGATATGCCTGAACGACGTTCTTCAGGTGTCGGAATCGGTAAGACATTTGTCACCCTAGACTTGCCGGTCTAACTGTAGCGAACAGCTGAGGTGTGGGGTTGTCAATCCCATATAGATCTATACACAATGGTCTCGCTCTCCCTCCAGGAGACTTTGGTTATAATGCAGGACTTAAGGTGTATGCTAGGTAGGTACAGTGAAGAGAATGTCTCATAAGAGCAATAACTGATTTACGTGAACTATGACTCCTTTTTCTTGTAAAACGAAATAAGTATATCTTTGAACAATTACATGCATCTTCTAAAATGAAGGTGTGGTTTGTGACTTCCAAACCACACCAAAATAATTTATCTTGTTTGTTTGAACTATTTATATAATCTTTTATATACATATAAATGTGTATTTTCGTCTAGTATGGAAATATGAAATCAAAACATAATATTTTTGGGTTAACACCCACTAAATTAGTAAATGGCTATAATGTAATCATTTTTGCTAGGAAAACTATCTTTTAGAAAAAGTTTCCAAAAACCATGTAGTTTTAATTTACAACCATAAATTTTCTTATGATTTTATAACATAGATTATATTTGTTTTAACAATATGTATATAACAAATATTTATACCAAAAACTAGTATAAACCATAACTTATGCAAATAATATTTTATCTTTAACATAAAGATGAAAACATGTAATTATTTTTGGGATAAACAAAGTTTTACTTGTATTCCCCCCCTAAAACATGAAAAAGCTTGAAAATATGGGGGTATGAACTCACCTTGAGTGGTTTTGGTGGGTGGATTTGAAGAGGTGTTGAGAAGACTCCAAGTCTAAACTCTTGTTTGAAATAGATGACTTCCTTGGAGATAGCTTTATCCTAAGTGTTTTAACACATTTAGAGTGTCTAATTGGAATGAACTAAACATAGAATTGAAATGGATGCCAAGGAGTCTCGAATTTACTTACCAAAACCTAGGAAAATGCTTGAAGAATTAAGCCTATTTAAAGCTTGAAGCTTGAACTCTTGAGAGCAAATGGGAATTTCACAGTGAGTGGGAATGAGATTTGTGATAAGTGAGGGAGTGTTTTTGTGTTTAATAAAAGCAAGGTAATGATAAAACATTTACTTGGAAGTATGGAGGTTAAAACATTGATATTTGATGGATAATACGTGGGTTACTGTGAATTGCATGGGAAAAGGGTGGGATGTCACACCTTAAAGTCAAACCTTATCTACTGGAAGTATTTAGGATGATTCAGTTTGAGTTTTTGGCCACAAAAGGAGGTGATTTCGGTCTAGGCTTGACCGAAATCCCTTGGTGCATATTCACATTGATGATTTCGGCCAACAATGATCCGGTAATGTAGTTTTCGGCCAAGGAATGATCCATTAAGGTAGTTTTCGGCCAAGGTGTGTCCCATTGAGGTGATTTCGGTCCTAGGTACCTTGTTTTGGGTTTGATTTCGATCCTAACTTGTCCCCACAAGGTGTTTTCGGCCATAGTGGAGTGTTATGTATAAATCCTAAGAAATTGTTTAATGTGTGCCTTCTTGTTGACTTGTCAATAATAATTACATCATGGTTCCTCAAGACTATATATATATATATATATATATATATATATATATATATATATATATATATATCAATGCCTTTTTGGCTTTCAAATGTTTTATTGTAATAGGGTTACAATTTAGGCCTTCTTTGGTCACAGAATAAATTTAATAGAATATAAATATAGAGGATATAAATATAGAAATCCGTTTTAAAATTTAGATGTTTCTTAATGATTTGACATAAATCAAATTCATTCTCAAACTCCTCCTGATTTTACTTAAATAACTCATTTTAATTTTTTTTTTGTCATTTTGTCATTTTTTTTTCTTTTATCCTTTGTCTTTTGTTGTATTTTGTATTAATATTAATATTATTATTATTATTATTATTTTAACTTATTATGAATTTTTTTTAATTATTTGTTTTTGAGAAAACAAATTTTATATATAAATGTATCTTTATTTTTACGAACGATGGTATCCTACATATTATTCAATAAAAAAACATTATAACCATTCATGTGTATCGTTCTGACTATCACAGTGTTAATTTTCGTTCGGACTATCCATATGTTATTTTTTTTCAGACTGTCCATATATATTTTTTTTCATCTGAACTATCCATCTGTTATTTTTTCGTCCGTACAAATAATGAGTTTTTTTTTTTTTTCGTTCGGACTATCATTGTGTTACTTTTTTTCCAGTTGGATTATCTTTATGTTATTTTTGTTCAGTTTATCCCTGCATTATTTTTTTTGTTTGGACCATCTCTTTGTTATTTTCTCATCCTATTTATCATTGTGTTATTTTTTTCGTTCGGAATAACCATATATTATTTTTTTCATTTGGACTTACCATGTGTTATTTTTTTATTTTTATTTAAAAAAATTAACGAACAATTATATGCATGTGTGTGTGTTTTATTTAACGGCTATGGAAATCGCAACAAAACAATAACACCAAATAATTTGAACTAAAAAAATAACACACTAATAGTTCGAACATAAAATACCACATTGATAGTCTGAATGAAAAAAAAATAACCCAAGAATAGTCCAAATGAATAAAATAACACACGAATAGTCGATTAAAAAAAACACACACTCACACACAAACAGACACACTCACACACAAACAGAGATAGTCGAAACAATATAATAATACAGAGATAGTCCGCACCAAAAAAATAACGTGAGCATAATCCGACTGAAAACACGCAAGGATAATCGGAACAAAAAAATAACATAATAATGATCAGAACGAAAAAAATAATATATAGATAATCTGAATGAAAATATAACATATGCATATTACAAATATGAAAATAACACTAGGATAATCAGAACGAAAAATAACATATGGATGTTAGAACGAAAAAAAAAACATAAGGATAATCCGAACGAAAGAATAATAAATGGATAGTCCGATCGAAAAAATAACACAACGATAGTCGGAAAAAAAATAAAATAAATAAATAATAAATAATAAATAATAAATAAAAAATAACAAAAACAAAAACAAAATATACCAAATAATTTTAGGGGTATGTAAATAAAATCGTAAATTTAACCTAAAAGAAATCAATCAATCAAACTCACAATACACACGTATTGTCAAATACGTCTTATTCATTCATAAAAAGGAGGCTCATTCGCCACCGACCCATTTTATAAATATGATATTTGTGATACGTCGTCATCCTATGCGTAAGCTGGGCTGTCTTGAAATAATGAAGTCAATATCTCCAAATACAACCACTTATATTGCAACTTCACATAAGTTGTCACAATTCTTAAAATTGTGACCTATGGTGGATCACAGTATCTCTAAATATTAATAAAAGAGAAACTTTATGAAATCATTTTAAACAATCTGGACCATTGATTGTATTTCAATATTATTTTTTCCATCATTAGATCAAATTGTTGACATCATCTTCCCCAAATTGAATGTATTTAATTCCAATAAATGATTTCCAATCGTCAAACAATAACTTGCTTTCGTTGAAATGGAATATATTTAATTCCAATAAAAGCTTTCCATATTTTAAATCTTGAATTTCCGGTTATGAAGGTTTTAATATGGTTAATTTTTAAAGCATATTAATAACAAACCATTCAATCAAGACATTAATATCAACCATTAATATAAATCCATTTACATTAGTAAACAATTAATATAAAATCTATTTTTATTAGGAAATCATTAATACCAAAAAAATCATATTCAAATTATCACATACATATATAATCAATCATTGAATATGCGGCTCACACTTATTTTCAATCGTTTCTTTTCTTTAAACCTTCTCCTACAACATCATTCTTATTGCTTATAACTTTCATCATCATTCTCTACTTCAAACCTTCGCTGTTGTGCACTAGAAGATTAGTACATTCTTTCGTTTTTTATATTTTTTTCGATTAGTTTTTTGTTCCTATATAAAATATAGGAATTCATATATTTCGATTTTCTTTGCCACAAATTACATGAAATCGGTTAACTATTTTTCTGAAACTTTTCAAATAAACAGGAAAATATATTGCGTACATTTAACAAAACAGAAATTAACTATATTGGGAACTTACATTAATTACAAAAAAATGTTATTTTTATATATTAGAGATGATTATGATTTTTTTTAAATTTTTATGTCATAAAAATCCGATTAATTTTGGTATAATTTTAAAATATCATTGAAATTATTATGTTTTTGTATAACAAATATACATATTTCGAATTTTGTAATATTATTATACCTTACAAAATACAATTCCCTCCAACATAATTTTTGCCAGTAATTTCATCCATAATTTCACCTAATTTAAATTTTTTATTTTCTTTATATAAATTTTTTTAATGATCCTAATTTTTTTTCCTCTAAAAGTATATCAAACATTTACGTGTTAGATAATGTTGCCCCATTATAATTATTATTTTCCAAAAAATATATCCGTTTACTGAGGAATTTGATTTAATGAAGGAAGTAAATGTTAATTAAAACAAGATATATATTCCATAATTATTACACGGGTTTATTAAAAAAATTTATATCAAGATGTAAACATTAAGCATTTTTAAAGTGAAATTTCAGAATACATACAAACGATGATGTTGTATAATGAAATATAAAATTGAATAGACTGAAAAAAAAAACTATTATGACAGTCAATCTTGAAAATAGCATAGTAATGAAAAATTATAAATAAGATAACAATTATAAGATATTAGGAGACTTGTAAAAAGTACAATTAGTAAAAACATTACGCTTATTACAAAAAAAATAAGACCGTTAAGATTAGTAAAAATGCAATATATAAACTAAATTATTACAATAGTAATGAAATATCATTATTTGATATTTCATATAACTGAAAGATATACCAAATTACATTGATGATATACTAAAATTATTCAAAGTTGCGCCAAGACTAATGCAAAGTTCTTGCGAACACCAAATAAAAAAAACAAACATAAAAGCTGGCACTTATATTCATAATCAATTTAAAGTAAACCAATCATGATTTAGAAAATAATTTCCATTGATGATATACTAAAATTAAATCCATATAACATTTAACATTCTATAAATTATACTATATGACTTTAATATGAAAAAATGAAATAGTTGTGAATATTTAATGCAGTGGAAAAAACGATATATTGGTTGTCCATATATGTTTAAATTAGGAAATCTTATTATGGAAGGAACGTCTAATTAGAATGCTTATAATTATATAACAATATCATAACTATATGTGACGAGGAAGGTCGTTCAACTAATAAAACAAAAAATATTGTCAACAAATAGGTCCTTCAATGATTATAGATATTTATCGTTTTCAATGTATTTTCTACACATTTCAATAATACCAATAACCATAATTTTTTTTTATAATTATTATGCAATATCTGTAGACAATTATATGTTTTTTTAAGTGTTTCTCGTGTTTAACGCGAGTTATAATCTAGTTAAATGTAATATCCTAAACTTGTAAAATTTGTCATTTTATAATGAAAATACAATATTGTGTATTTCAATATATGAAAAAATCAGCCAAATCATCCAAAAACTAATATAGGCGTCAAATTTTTATATTATTTTGCACAAATAATAACATATTCGGAAAGTACACGTCGCCACGATCTCGGAAATATAAAAAGCATAAAAATCTGATTTCGTATGAAGAAGTTATGATTATTCTAAAATTTAAAATAAACTCTTCCAGAAATGTGTATCATAAAAAGTTAAAAGAAGATTGGTCGAGTTCTAACCAAAACAATGTAAAGGAGAATCGTAGTTATCCTCGATACAAAATCATAGACATAAAAAACGCTGAAAACGGAGTCCGTATGAGAAAGTTATAATTTTTGCAAAATCATTTAGTATGCATCCCTTATAAAAATATGGACTAAAAATAAAGTTCGCATTAGCCAAAACAAACTAAAGAAAAGTTGTTGTACTCGTCGATAGGAATGAATGAATACGAAGAACGTCGAAAATGGAGCTCGTATGCAAAATATATGATTTTTCGAAAATCAGGATTTTTTTACCGCGGTAGAAGGCAACGTGGCACGCTCACAGCGCGCCTCATGGCCCCCACGTCACCTAGATACGCGGACGATCTTGTTAGCGTGGACGAACGAGAGGCTGACACATGTCGTCACCGGGTAGAGCCAACACGCTTAAGCGTGCCGCGCTTCTGTCGGGGGCGCGGTGCACCTTTCTTTTTGGTTCCTGTAAATAGCAGGTCTGAGACCCTCAATTCCATCCTCCAAATTTAGTACTCTCTCTCACACTCTCGACCAAAGTCCTTTTCCCCTCTCCCCGAGCGACCCCGAGCTTCCCGACACCTCTGACCGCAACCCAACCCAATCAAAGCACGCTTCGAGGATGAGTTCAGGACCCTTTTTTTAAACTCTTTTTCAAATTAGGGGGAGAATACATGCTTAATAGGCTTATTTATTTAATTATTAATGATCGTTATCATACTCTAATTAGTTGAGCATTGCTATATGATTACTCGGTTAGTTTAGGTAATGGATAATAATAAGATATTATGCAGTTACCCTACTCATTTTTAATGGATAATACAAAAGTATTATGCTGTTACTCTGCTCATTTTTAATGGATAATAATAAGATATTATGTCGTTACTCTGCTCATTTTTTAAGGATAATAAAAAAGTATTATGCTGTTATTCTGCTCATTTTAATGGATAATAAGAAAATATTATGTCGTTACTTTGCTCATTTTTAATGGATAATAATAAAATATTATATCGTTATTCTACTCATATTATGTTAAATATTTAGCTGATACTTCAGGCTTATAATCGTTAAATCTTAAGTGAGCAGGAGAGTTATGTATAGATCTATATGGGGTTGACACCCCCACTTTTTTTATTATAAGGTTTGTTTTTTTTAAATTTCTAATCATGTGATATAGTTCAATACATATCGATTGAAGGCAAACGGGCAACAAGCTGCGCCGCTAGTCCTTTCTGGATGGCAAAACCAATTCTTTTGAAAACAACATTTGTGGATCTAGGAGATATGACATTAGAATGCATGACCCGTTGGACTCTATTGAGGACAACATTTGTTGAAAACCCACACTTGTGTTTTCTAACTACAACCTTGATGGGTGAGTCACAGCAAGGATAACTATCTAAAACATTTTACGACGTCCAATGAAGCGTCGTGTGCGGGATAATGCAACATTCAGGAGCTCGATTATGGAAACTCATTTCAACACTACTCCAACGCGCCTTGAGCAAAATTCAAACATAAGTTGAAATAAAACTTATAAAACGGCACTATGAGATAAGATTTCATCATAATTATATAAATTAAAATATTACTTATATATGGTAAAACACTACTCTTGACATAAAAGTATACCGTTAGTTATATAAGTTGAAATATTACTTATAAACAGTATAACACTATCTCCGGATAAAAAGTTTACAAGTAATTTAAGTTAAAAATACATATAAAACACATACTTGATACTTTCAATGTAAAACGCTAAAAACCAGTGAACTCACCAACATTACGTTGACGTTTTCAAAACCGCATGTATTCTCAGTGGACTAAAAGTCAAAAGCAGCAAACATTTGGGAGTAACATTCATGGATTCACTAGAAGCATTATTATTATTATTGTTCAATTATTTAAGACATTAATTGTATTTGAAAACTTTATGGTACATGTAAAACTTATTATGATGTAATATCTATTAATAACGAAAGTAGTAGTTATATTATATTTTATGTGGATTGTTTAATGTAATCAATATTTGTGATCCACGAAGACGTTGCACCTGGACTTCCCGCCACCGGCCGGAGGTGTGACATAAGTTCCACCTTTTGTAAACCTATTTCGTTGTCGTTTAACCTATATAATATATTCTAAAAAATTAATCGAAAATGATTAACACTAAAACATAATATTATAAACCAACCTCGAGAGTTACAGAGACATTAATAAAAGAGTACATTACAGTCTTGGTCCATGTGGTTTGCACGAAATAACAGTGTTGGTCCTACTATTAGAAAAATTACACCATTTTGTACCTATGTAGAGTTTTGGTAACATTTGTGGTCCTCTCCTCTAACAACCCTAATAGAGAGACCCTTAATCATCTTAAAAGGATAAAAATGCCCTTTTACCATTGCTTCCACCATTACTCACCCACCTGCCACCCTCAGCCCCACCGCAGCCAATCACTATCAATACCACCACTATTACTAGCATCACCAATCACCACCACCATCATCACCATCCTTGTTGGAATCCTAAGTCGAGTAGGACTTGGAGACCAAGCAATATCAACCTAGTTTTTAGGAAATCATAAACAAGTCGGTTTCTAGTTTCCTAATTGTAATCTAATTACAAGTCGGTAGTTAGGATTATATATACATTGTTTTAGGTCGAGCTATGATCATTGGAAAATATTGTAAACACCGTGAGGTTTGAGTGATATTCTCACAATAATCAAAGAGCTATTTTGATTAATCTAACTGTGTTTACATATTCTGATCTTTAATTGGTATCAGAGCCAAGGAACCGAGGGCTGTGAGATCGAGTTTGTTACCAGATCATCATGTCAGACGTAGAAGATGGTGCGGGGGCTCCTCCGGTGAGAGTGAAGGAGGTTGGGACAACCACCGTAGCATGTCCGATGCTTATTTCCACTAATTATACTGTCTGGGCACTAAGGATGAAAGTAGTACTCAGAATTCATAAAGCATGGAGTGTAATTGACCCTGGAACAGAAGAGAATGAAGAAAAAAATTACCTGGCAATCGGATTATTGTACCAAGCAATACCGGAATCCTTGATTATGCAGTTGGGAGATGTCGAATCAGCAAAAGACCTTTGGAACTCGATCAAAGCGAGGCACGTTGGCGCCGATCGGGTGAAAGAAGCCCGACTTCAAACCCTAAATTCTGAGTTCGACAGATTGATGATGTCAGAGAAAGAATCAATCGATTCCTTCGCCGGGAAATTGTCAGGAATCGCCTCCCAATCGGCGTCACTGGGAGAAACCATCGTAGAATCGAAGATGGTGAAGAAGTTGTTAAAATCCGTACCCAGAAAGTTCCTTCATATCGTGGCGTCACTTGAGCAGGTTCTTGATTTGAAGACTGTCGGATACGAGGATATTGTTGGTCGCCTGAAAGCTTACGAGGAGAGGGTGAAAGAAGCAGATGACGGTGGAAAAGAATCGAAAGTCCTGTTCGCCGATGGTGGAGGTATCTCGTCCGGAACGAAGGCAAATGGAAAGTGGAAAGGAACAAGTGAATCGAATGGGTTTAATGGGACTGGCGGGTCAAGTGGATCCGGATCTAGTGGGTTATCTGGGTCGGGCGGATCAGGCGGGCCCAAATGGAATAATAGGGTTTCTCAAAGCAATCGGCACAATAAACTGTCCAATTCTGATTTATCTCAACTCAATTCCAACAATTGCAAAAAATGTAATTGTTGTTGTGACAAAAATCGGAAAAATAGGGAAAAAGACCGATCTAAGGTGATTTGTTTTCGATGTGACAAAGCGGGTCATTTTGCTTCTGAATGTCCGGAACGACTCCAAAAATTACAAGAAGGTGATTTTTCAGAACGTGACGACAGCGACGAGTCCGTGTTCTAAAACCAGATCGGGGTTGAAGAATTCTCTAGAAGGACTTAGAGATTCGGGGGTGATTGTTGGAATGCTAAGTCGAGTAGGACTTGGAGACCAAGCAATAGCAACCTAGTTTTTAGGAAATCATAAACAAGTCGGTTTCTAGTTTCCTAATTGTAATCTAATTACAAGTCGGTAGTTAGGATTATATATACATTGTTTTAGGTCGAGCTATGATCATTGGAAAACATTGTAAACACCGTGAGTTTTGAGTGATATTCTCACAATAATCAAAGAGCTATTTTGATTAATCTAACTGTGTTTACATATTCTGATCTTTAATTGCTCTTATTAAAGATCAGAATATGTAAACACAGTTAGATTAATAAAAATAGCTCTTTGATTATTGTGAGAATATCAAAATTCATGGTGTTTACAATGTTTTCCAATGATCATAGCTCGACCTAAAACAATGTATATATAATCCTAACTACCGACTTGTAATTAGATTACAATTAGGAAACTAGAAACCGACTTGTTTATGATTTCCTAAAAACTAGGTTGCTATTGCTTGGTCTCCAAGTCCTACTCGAATTAGGATTCCAACAATCACCCCCGAATATCTAAGTCCTTCTAGAGAATTCTTTAACCCCGATCCGGTTTTAGAACACGGATTCGTCGCTGTCGTCACGTTCTGAAAAATCACCTTCTTGTAATTTTTGGAGTCGTTCCGAACATTCAGAAGCAAAATGACCCGCTTTGTCACATCGAAAACAAATCACCTTAGATCGGTCTTTTTCCCTATTTTTCCGATTTTTGTCACAACAACAATTACATTTTTTGCAATTGTTGGAATTGAGTTGAGATAAATCAGAATTGGACAGTTTATTGGGCCGATTGCTTTGAGAAACCCTATTATTCCCTTTGGGCCCGCCTGATCCGCCCGACCCAGATAACCCACTAGATCCGGATCCACTTGACCCGTCAGTCCCATTAAACCCATTCGATTCACTCGTTCCTTTCCACTTTCCATTTCCCTTCATTCCGGACGAGATACCTCCACCATCGGCGAACAGGACTTTCGATTCTTCTCCACCGTCATCCGCTTCCTTCACCCTCTCCTCGTAAGCTTTCAGGCGACCAACAATATCCTCGTATCCAACATTCTTCAAATCAAGAACCTGCTCAAGTGACGCCACGATATGAAGGACCTTTCTGGGTACGGATTTTAACAACTTCTTCACCATCTTCGATTCTACGATGGTTTCTCCTAGTGACGCCGATTGGGAGGCGATTCCTGACAATTTCCCGGTAAAGGAATCGATTGATTCTTTCTCTGACATCATCAATCTGTCGAACTCAGAATTTAGGGTTTGAAGTTGGGCTTCTTTCACCTGATCGGCGCCAACGTGCCTCGCTTTGATCGAGTTCCAAAGGTCTTTTGCTGATTCGACATCTCCCAACTATATAATCAAGGATTCTGGTATTGCTTGGTACAATAATCCGATTGCCAGGTAATTTTTTTCTTCATTCTCTTCTGTTCCAGGGTCATTTACACTCCATGCTTTATGAATTCTGAGTACTACTTTCATCATTAGTGCCCAGACAATATAATTAGTGGAAGTAAGCATCAGACATGCTACTGTGGTTGTCCCAACCTCCTTCACTCTCACCGGAGGAGCCCCCGCACCATCTTCTACGTCTGACATGATGATCTGGTAACAAACTCAATCTCACAGCCCTTGGTTCCTTGGCTCTGATACCAATTAAAGATCAGAATATGTAAACACAGTTAGATTAATCAAAATAGCTCTTTGATTATTGTGAGAATATCACTCAAAACTCATGGTGTTTACAATGTTTTCCAATGATCATAGCTCGACCTAAACAATGTATATATAATCCTAACTACCGAATTGTAATTAGATTACAATTAGGAAACTAGAAACCGACTTGTTTATGATCTCCTAAAAACTAGGTTGCTATTGCTTGGTCTCCAAGTCCTACTCGACTTAGGATTCCAACAATGACCCCCGAATCTCTAAGTCCTTCTACAAACACCATGCCACTATTAGTGGAAAAAAACAAAAATCCATACAAAAAGAAGCAGCTCTTTCCATTCTCATCCACCATTACATTCCCTCGTCTTGGAATTTGTCAGCAATCTACCTTCTAGTCCAGAAAATTTGCGACTCAAATACATTTTGAACGAAACTCACTTGCATATCGGTGAGAAATAGTTTCGAGCATTGAAGAGGAAGAATTAGAAAAGTCATCAAGTAGCCAACCCAGCTCGTTTCACTAATGGAAAATAGCATAGTGCTTCATGATACTAAAATCAAGAGATCATAACTCATAACCGAAAGTAGCATAGTGTTTTCTTAAATCAAATTACTACAAATCCGAAGGATGATGGGTGACTCCAGAGAGGCAAAGAGGGAGGTTATATGTGGTTTTGATGTTCCGATCGACTGTAATTGAAATAAAAAAAACCTCCATCGATGGACTGCACTGCACAAGGACGAGATGACATTTTTAGGGGGTTTTTTCAAATTTTTACAGAAATGGTCCTTCAACTTATCAACAATATCAATAAAGAAAATAAATTAAAAAAGGGTATATTGGTATTTTCACATGCATTTCATAGTTAAAATAAACGGGGTTAAGGCTTAGGGGCCAACGGTGTTACCAAAACCCTCCATAGGGACCATTAGTGGTATTTTTCCAATAGTAAAACCAAAACTGTTCTTTCATGCAAACCATAGGGACCAATACTTTAATTTACTCTTAGTAAAAAGATGCATACATGCGAAAGAAACAAATTTAAACACAATCATATGTTTACATCATATCAAAGATGAGTTTAGAAGGTTGATTTTTGTCAAATATATTCCTCGTTATCTTTAACATATATCCAATATATAAGTAGATAAGGAGGAGATGGAGCCTACAAAAGATATCCATTATTATTCATGTGCAGTTTAAGTATTATTTGCTAATAAACGTGATGAAAAATACTTTATTAAAGAGTGCATCAACCTAGCAGAATTTACCAAAGGCAATAGTTGGAATTTTAGAAACTTTAATTAAACAAATAAGGTACTAGAATAACAAAACATTAGGTTGTATGGTATAGGTCCTTCATGCAATGGGAATACTACATGGAGTTGTCTTAACGCCGTTAAGGCTAAAGAAACACCGTTTCGGATTCAAGTCGTGTTAAGCCCCTTTACCACAACAACGTCCATCAACATCTCTTACTTCCTTTGCTTTTCTTCTTTCTCGGCTTCTTTTCAACGACATTCCATGGATGAATACCATCTGCTCTAAGAGTTCTGGAGAGAAGATGGTGATGTGGCAGCATTGTGGGTGGGTATGATTGTGATCAATATCCACCTGTCTTACTAAGATAAATAATTATATTATGGTTATATATTCAACCAATCTAATAAAAATAAGGAAAATTTTTATTTATATCCTTATAAACGTTATTATCTATATATCTTCACAAATTTTAAAATTATATATATATATATATATATATATATATATATATATATTCCTTTCAAACTATAAAACTCATATTTATATCCAAGCTCCTAATTTTGATTAAACCAATTTAATATTAAAAAACTTATCCAAAAATTCAAAATTTCATATAATATTATTAAAATAATATTTCTAAATTAAAGATTAGAATTAAGCCAACTTATATTAGAATTAAACCTAATTAAATATTTAAAAACATCTACAGGTCTTCCTCACATATCACTTTTATACATTTCTAGCCAAGGTTGTTTTTTTTGTTTTCATAAGTCCTTGGCTTCTGTAACACTAAGAATAATACAGAAAACTAAAAAAGTGATGTATATTTTTAAAAACAATGATATGTGAAACTCTAATCTCAAACATGGTTATAAGACTTTTTTTTTATTATTATTATTATTTTTTTTATCTTTTTCCAAACTTAAATTTTTTAGTATATTACACGAATGGTCCTTATGGTTCGGGGTAATCACTGCGTCTGATCCTTAATTATTTTTTCTTAACTTGGACAGTCTCTAAGATATATTTTTATTGCATCTTTGGTCCCTGTTAGACCTAAAAAGACTCTATTGCCTTTTATGATATTTTTTATTTTGTTAATTCCTTTTTTATTAATTTAATTATTATTGAATAAAATAAATTATTATTAATATATTGTTGGAAAAAGGCTCACTCCATCTTAAATCATTTTCCATTTCCTCTTCCAGTTCCCGACATCACCTCTAGTGACCATTTCGGAACACAATTACAGTTCCCGACACCAGTTAGTTATGGCCACCTGCCCAAAAATGAACGTGAAACTGAAATCCAATCAACAACTTAAATCAGAAACCAAACTTAAACCTGATATCCAAATCTAAAACCAATATCGAACCAGTAACTCAAAACCAAATCCAAAATCGAACCTACAATTCAAGCTCAAATCCAAAACCAAAATCCCAGCTCCGACCACAATCTCCTGCACCTCCACCCACCCTTTTGAAATATTTATTCTTTCAACAAGAACCATTGTTTCTTCCAACTTTGTATTTAAAATCAAACCAAATAAAAACTAAAATGAAACCTAAAACAAACTTACTAAAATCAAATCCATATAGGTGGAGAAGCACCGAAATGATTTCAACCAAAATCTACAAAATCTGAATTTGCAAATTGAATGTCCGATGAAAGAAATTGGGTTCAGCGAGAAGGACTAGCATGGACGGTGGACGTTGGTGACTGGAGTAACCAATGCTGATGATGGAGATAGCGAAGATATTGGCCGAAGATGGGGTCTGCGGGTTGAGGGGGGAAGGGAGATGAGCTGAAGATGGCGTCAGCGGCGACAAGGAGGAGAGGAATAGAGAAGATGTATTTGACCCATTACCTGATAAATGGGTAAAGGGTCATCTTTTAGGATGTCTTGTGGGACCCATCTGATTTATTAAACAACTTTTTTGAATAATAAATAATTATTAAATTAAAAAACAATTAAAAAGGACAATAGAGTCTTTTTAGGTCTTGTAGGGTCCAAACGTTCAATAAAAATAGGGAAAATTAAGTAATCTAACCCTTATAAACAACCATTTTTATAAAAATAACCAACAATATTTATTTTCGAAAAAATTACCACTTGATCCGAAATACCATATTCTGGAGCACGAAGTTTTGTTCCGGAGGTGTGATCCGGAATACGATATTTCAGAGTATTTATGATCTTGTTCCGGAGTGGGTTCCGGTTGGTGGGGATGAGGTCTAGAATCTGACACGCCATACTTTCCGGACTGAAAAAGTGGATTCTAGACTGAAGTCCGGAACGGCTGTACATTTTGGAGTGTTATTCCGGATAGCTAGAATTAGGGATTTCCTATGTTTTTCTTCCAAATATGCAATACATTTGTGTTTTTTATATATTTGTGTGTTCGATACTTTCCATAAATGTGCCAAAATGAACACGTATACGGGTTTTTTCCGAGTTCAAGTTTCTAGTGGAGGGCAATGGCAACGTATTCACGGATTTATGCAGTATCTTACTCTAGATTACACATGCTTTGGTGTAGATATAAGTAATGATATCAACTTTGTTGTCTTAGTTATGTTGGTTGCTTCTTAGTCCAGGTTATACACTAATCAAATTCGTCTATCTTTTCAATGTCCTGCATCAAATATGGTTATGCAGATTCTTGACGATAGTGATGTTAGATATTTTCTTAGTTTTGTTACTTCTATTCCTCCCAACACAGTATAAATTTTTGTTGTTAATAATGTTATATAAAGTGGTACTAATCGATTTCACGGAAAAAATCATTCTGGAAATGGTTCTTCCGGTGCTGGAAGTAACCAAATCTGTAATTTATGACCTATAACAACCAACCATGTTCCTTCTTACAATGACCCTATACATGGGGTGATTATAGGTCTAAAGGTAAGGTTGTTGTTCACGTTGACCTTACTATTGATTTTGATGAATCTACAAATGATGAGGCAAAACTAATGATGCTGGTTGATGATTGTAATATAATTTCACATGGAGAGCCAGTTGAACATTTTCAGAGTTATACTGAATTTGATGGGGATAATCATGACGATAAAGAGGAGGAAATCGATCCCTTACAACCCTGAAAATCACAACAGGAAAAGTTTCCTTTTTATTTTTGCGATTCTAAAGAAACACAACTCAACCATTGTTCGGATTACAGATGGCCATCAGGGCAAGGCAGAGACACCTATGGTGAAGAGCAGACCATTTCAGCTGACCACCAACGAGGTTCATGCAACACCAGATGTGGTTACTGGTACGTGACTTTATCATATCTTTTATTGCTTTCTTTATTCGTGCTTAATATATATATATATATATATATATATATATATATATATATATATATATGATTTTGTATAGGGACCTTTTTAGTAAATGGTATGGCTGCTCATGTGTTGTTTGATTCGGGTGCTACCCGATCCTTTATATCTCTTGCGCTCAGCAAGTAGTTTAGTGATGCTCCTAGGATTCTAGATTATCTGTTGGACGTCGAGATTGCTTATGATCGTTCTGTGAATGCTTTGAGGGTTCATTGTGGGTGTATCCTGAATCTGTTTGGTGACAGATACTCTATTGATTTGGTGTCAATTCCTCCGCGAGGGTCGAAGGTTATTATCGCGATGGACAGGTTGGGTCCCAATGGGGCCATGATTGTAACACCCTGTTTCGTGCCGTTTCATAATTCGGGGTCGTGACCCGAAGATCAAGTATCATAAGGCTTCAGGCTTTGGTAACGAGAGTTTTAGATCCATTTGGATGTAGGTAATGTAGATTGTGTGATCCAAGAGTTCGGTTTGTGCTTTGAAGTCAAAGGGTAAAATGGGAAAGTAGTGTTTCAGACTTCTTTTATGAATTATGGATTTTAGTTCGATGTGTTTTAAGTCAAGAGTAATTAGATAGGGGTTTAGAGCTCCTCAATACCTTTCCGTGGATATAAAGATCGTCAAAATCAGAGTTGAAATGAAAACGTTTTGGCCGTTTTTGGACGGTTTTGGGTTAAGCTGAGTACACTGGGCATACATGGGGGGGGAGGGGTACGTTGGATGTACTAGGGAATCCTGAGTACGTTGGGCGTACACAATCAGTGCCCAAACCCTATTTTCATGGTTTAAGCCTTATTTAAGCTCCTTAATGTTGGATTTGGTGTCTAAGTCCATAACTATAACTGGGATGTACTTGACCCGATTGTAGCATGGTCCTTTTGGGTTGCCTTCATCAGTGCAATTTGATAGGATGGACTTTTGAGAATAAGGTTATTTTTGATTTATTAATATATTATAAGTATAATATATTAATTGAGAAATCATATTATTTAATTAGTATTGATCAAGAATTAATTTGGAAATAATTTTGTGATCAAAAGAGACTAATTAAATATGTGGGGATTGATTATGTAAATCAATGATTCTTATAGTGTGGGCTAATGATCCATGGTTATAGGATGGGATAAACCAATGAGATAATCCATGGATAGTCCATGGACGTTTAACCCATGGAGCCTAAGTAATATGAAAGGTCATTAGGGTTTACAAGGTGTAACCCTAACATTTGTTATACTATAAAAGGACTCCACTAGAGCTAAAATCGGCTACCACATCATTTTAAGAGTTTGATATTTATTTTGAGCTAAGTAAATTATTCTCTCAAGCCTCCTCTTGCATTTGGAGTTTGTGAACCATTAGAGACATCACACTTGAGGTGCTCAAGCTTTCAAAGGTCAAGAACTACACCCTACATATAAGAGGTAATTATGTAAACTAGTTTTATATTATATAGCTTCAATTCTATGCTAGTTAGGGTGAATGCTTTGGAAAATTGAAAATACATGTATAATTAGAGAAAACATAGATCCAAAGTATCTAGGGTTGCATGTGCACCATAAGAGTGTTATAGTGCTCAAAACCCAACAATGGTATCAGAGCCTAGGGTTGTTTTCTGTTATACTTGATGATTGTTAATTTTCAAAATTGAAAAAATCGATTTTCTGGCCTCTGACTGATGAATTCGCCGAGTTTACTGGCTGACTCGACGAGTCCACTCAGTAAAAGGGAAACTCGATGAGTCAGGATCATGCGCTCGTCGAGTTCATGGCTCTGGTTGCAGAATTTCGAGTTTTCTTGGCCTAGATTGGATTGGAATCACTACTACAAATTGTTTTATATAATTAAATCTGTTTTTATGATATGGTAGTGATTATGCTCATCCAATCACAAGATAATTGTCAAAGTTTTAAGATAATTGTTGTTTTATATGATAAACAAAGTTGCTTGCAAATTGTTGACTTGATATTATCTTGTTTATGAGTTTAGGTAGATTAATCTTAAATAATATGATAATTTTAGTTGTTGGAAATTGATCTAAATGAATTTTAATGACCTCCATACTTGTCTTCAAGTTATGAAAAATGAAAGGTCTCATCCATTAAAATGCAATTAAACTCATAAGTTATGAATTCCAAGAGTCTTCAAAAGATTGTTGTCAAAATTCTTATGATAGTTGTTAGTTTATATGTTAAGCCAATTACTTGTATCATTTGATTTGAAACGGTTTTGCCTTATGAGTTAGTTTAGATCATAATTAAAATTATATGATAATTTTTCCTTCTTAGAATTGATCTAAATGTTCTTTAATGAGTTCCATAACTTGTCCTCAAATTATGGAATATGAAAAGTCTTTTCATAAATGTTTTTTTTATGAACTCCATAACTTGTCCTCAAGTTATGGAAAATCAAGAGTCTTTTCATAAAACCAACATTAACTCATAAGTTATGGATATGAAGAGTTTTTACAAGTTTCAAAACTTACCCTCAAGTTTTGGAATTTGTAAAGTCTCACTAATGTAACTTTAATTCCAAACCCTAGAGTTTTAAAAATTAAAATTCAACCGTTATACTTTATAATATTATAGGTTTAATAATATATATATATATATATATATATATATATATATATATATATATATATATATATATATATATATATATATATATATATATATATATATATATATATATATATATATATATATATATAAGACAAGTCAGTCTTACCGTTTGTAGGCCTCATTGACGAAGTCGGTCTATAAGGGGGGTATAAGGTTACTGCCTATAAAATGACTGTTTAATGGGTGTCCACTCTCACTCACCGCTTCCTTGACTCGTGGAGGGTCGTTAGCCGAACGGGTAGGATAAGACATTAATTCTCGTTAAATGTATAATGATAATTATAAAGTAACTAAACTTTTATTGAATTCCCAATCTTAGTTACTTTAGGAAAATGTGAAAATGGTGCTAATCCATGAAATTACACTTTGCACCTTGTTAAGTCGTTAGTGGAGCGTGTGTGGTTAACTGGCACACTAATATGGGAATGACAATATGTGGCAAAGGGTAGCTTGATATTAATCATAGATCAATGGAGCGTGTGTGGTTAACCGACACATTGATTAGGTGATTTGTAACATTGGGTGTACCAAGCTAATTTGCATGGTTATTCATACCTTTTTTGTGATCCTCGGCATCTCAGTCACAAACCTGAAGGGCACAATCGAGATTTAAACATGCCATTGAAAAGTTCAATGAATATCAAAGAATCTAGGAATTTCAATCCATTTAAAACTTAATAATCTGTTTCGTTTTTCATGGTGGAAATTGGTAAATTGTCATTTACCAACCTTTAAATAGTTTACAATTGGATTACGGCATCCCTCTTTGCAATTGTAAAATATTGTGTTGGGTCCTAGCCTTAATATTTCGTTTTGGGTGTTATATTAAGGACTTAAATCAACTAACTTGAATTTCTCCCATTATAGATGTCTAGGTCAAACAACTATGGTCTTCCCGAATCTTATGAAGATGATGTCTCACGATTGGATCGTGGAAATGGAAAATCATAGTTCACTTCCTCCACCTCCTCCAATAATTCTCCCTGACCCACATGATCGAAGACTTGAAAAGTTCAAGGTCACCCAAGCCCTATTGGCGAGCATACATGAAGATGGAAGATCTGTGTGTGCACATGTCTTGGAGATGAAGTCACACACTGAAAGGCTGGGAATGTTAGGATTCGATGTCTCAAGGAAGTTGGCTGTTGACTTGGTTCTTCAGTCACTTCCCGATTCGTATAGTCAGTTTGTTAAAGACTACTATATGACAGATCGCGACGTGACCCTTATTGATCTTACCTATTTGCTTATTGCTGCTGAGTCTGCAATGATTTGGCGCACTGGTAAAGCAAATTTGATTAGAAGATCTACTTCCCAAACTTCCATGGACAATGACAATGGAAACGTTGGAAGTAGAGAAAAAATTTCTCTTTCCAAGGGAAAGGGAACGGCTAAGTTTGAGATTGTCCCGTGTAACATTCCAGAAGAGTCTGTTTGTTTCTATTGCCAAGAGAAGGGACATTGGAAGCGAAGCTGCCCTGACTACCTGAGAAGTTTAATCAAATTGTATGGTTCTACTTCAGGTAAGTTCACTATCTAACTCTATTAAGTTCCTGTTTGTAGATTCTTAATACATGATGTGATAAGATTACATTTTGATGTTTTGTAGGATCAAAGGAAGCTTAAAGGAAAGGCATGTTGAGTCTGATCGCGAAGAGATGGATTTCGATCGCATGATTCAATGATCGGATTTTTGAGCCTGGTGCTAGGAGATGTGATAGATTGCTTAGAAATGTTTAGTAACATAGTTTTCATTTGTAATTGCATTGTAAGGAAAAGTTTTTCCGTGTTTTATAAATAAATAAAATTTTGATTTTTTATCTATTGTTAGAAATGTTCAAATATGGATTTGATTCTTTCGTTTGTGGTAGTGTCAAAATTTACCAAATAAGGGAAGATTCTCATCACCCAAGTTTCAATTGGACAGAAACTTGGGATCATGCAACTTGTAATTGTATGATGAATGGGAACCTTCATCTTTGGGAAATTAGGACTAATTCCTTTTTCACATAGAGAGGTGATTTAAGTGAAGGACCAGGGATCGGGGACACTTGGTTGTGCGCTAGTCATGTCAACCACAAAGAACGATAAGACTATTCGTTATGGTTTACTAAAGTTAGTAGATATGGTTATGCTTACAAGATTCAGTATAATTCTGAGTCATTGAAAAGTCTCAATGTATAGCAGAACGAATAAGAAGAATCAAAGTCGGCAGAAAGATAAAAGTTTCTCCAATCTGAAAAGATGGGAGAGTACTTGAGTATCATGTTTTATGATCATCTTAATGATTATGAAAACCATATCACAATTTGATCCTCTTAGGACGTCTTAGTGCATTTGTTTGGCTAAAAAGAGGAATCAAGAATTGTTGAAATGGTTAAATCAATTAAGATGAATCATACTTCGTTCTAAAATCAAATCTTAGAGTCATACTCCAAGATTGTATATTGAGTGACATATCAGCAAATGTAGAGTACAATTTTTTCTACTCTTGTACATTGAAATTGGTAAGTTGTAATGTTTTGGATAAAACAAAGATCAACTAAGACCGATTGTCAAAAGTTTTTGTCTTGATAAGAAATCACTAACTCTTGAAAATTTGTTGTCAAGTAATGTTTCTTGACAAAGAGAATCTTATATGTCAAGAGGTTAGTGGGAGTCTTAAAGATCTTGAAAAGTTTCGAGAACTAATTAAGAGTAAACCCGTTGTTAATCACTAGCACACGACTTGAGGTTTGTAACCTATCGTGTTGACATATTCTTGTTTTCGTACCCATTCCAGTTGAAGTTGACTATGCATGTGAGTTCTATGAGTTCTCAATTGTTTGCATAACAACTTGGAAGCAATGGTAGGCCCTTGAGCTGCCAGGTGGTAAGAAATTAAGATTGAACAAGTTCGGTCCATATAAGTTTGGATTTGTCACTAACCCTGTCTTGTGATTATGGTTATGACAAATTCACATGGATAGGAACACATATGAAATATCCCAAAATTACAGACCGAAAATTTCTTTTTAAAATCATTAATAAAACCATAATTCAACCATCATCATATAGAAAACCATAAATCGTGTATATCAAAAACATCATATCGAATACTGTATCAAAATCATGTAAAAATATCAGAGTCTAAAACAATCCCAGGCTAAATTTGTGGTGTGTGCCATGCGATCATCCCGAGCCCTTCCCCTTGCTAGTGGAAGTACCTGAAACCAAAATTGAAAACTGTAAGCATGAAGCTTAGTGAGTCTCCCCAAACTACCACATACCATACACATAGCATATAAAATAACTTTGGGATTCTGCCCAGCTACATCCGGACGAACCCGACATCGGCTTACCCGGCATCCGACCGCATCGGGCATCGGACCCCGTATGGCATCGGGCTTACCCCGACATACATACATCATAACATAAAAAATAACATAAGCATAGAAAATGAGCATATAAACATTCATCAGACTTTCCCCGGCATCTGTCACACCCCCAAACCTGAACGGTGGAAACATTCGGGGGTGAAGGACGTCATATACACTATCATAACAAATGTAAAATAGTAATCAAAGCAATAACAACCATGATATTGATAATAAAGTGTTTACATCGTTTACATAACACAAAGTGATTAATTTCAAAAGTAGATAACAAAAATAAAGACTTGAAGCTACTATGCTCCGTCTTCTCGAAACTTGTACGAGTACCTGTTTACTAGTTACCTGAGAATACAAGTGATTTGGAAAGTGTATCAACATTTAAGTTGGTGAGTTCATAAGTATTTTGTTTTAGAAAGTAAGTTCATTGTTCCTTGAAAATGTTCGTGTATTACTCCATAAAATCCTATATTTCCTATGAAATGAGTTAAGCTTCGTTGTTTTTAAAATAAATGTATTAAACCCGGAAAATCCTATATTTTCCATAAGAATGAATTTGTAATACTATGTATTTGGAAAGTGATAACGTTTAACCCGGAAAATCCTATATTTTCCATAAAGCTAGAGTGTAGTCTAAATACCCTAAGACCGTAACGTGTAATTAAATATGCCATACTTAGTTCGAAAATTTGTAGTTTTATTATCAAGTAAAACTAGTTGAAGACGTGATTACCATGAATTCTGAAGGTGTTGATAATAACCTATCATGATTACTTAGTACCTACAAGTTATATATAACTAAAATCGAACCGACAGTCGATTGGGTGATTCTGCCCTAAGCCCACAACCAAACGAGGAACATGAAATGAGGCGGAAGTCACACATTCCACTGTCTATCGAATAAAAACCATATATAACCCTGAAGTAAATACAAAGTAATCATATAGTTATTATCCCCTGAGCTTGATTGAGTTGCGTATTACTACGTGCATGAGTCATTGTTTCCGCGTGTGAGTTCTTATAACCATACTAGACGTCAGTATCAATGTTGACATTTGTCACCCCAGAGACTGTAGCTAACAGTCAGGGTGCAGAATCGTCAGTCCCGTATAGATCTATACACAAATTCACGCTCTCCCTCCAGGAGACTCTGGCTATAAGTGGGGGACTTTCGTTTGATACTAAACAAAGCCGTTGTCTCACATATGATTTGCTAACAACGAGTTCACGAGTAATATGTTGAAAAACCATTTAGTAAATAAAAATAACAATTTTTTATTTGTAACTTTGTAAGATAGAAAGAGTGGATTGACTCATAAATTATGCTTATCACAATTTATATGCTTGTTTTCATATCGTTTTTCCTTTTAAGTGAACTAACCTGTAATTTCCATACAACTATACCTATAATAGTTTATATGCATATTATTTGTATAATGGTACCTTGTTATTAAAAACATTTAGAAGTTTACAAGTTTGTTAATAATGTTTATTAACCGAAGTCGATATTTTCATGTAATAAATACGTAAAGTATGAGAAAAATCTAATCAACAGTTTATAACACAAGTTTCCTTGTGTTATACTTGTATTCCCCCCCTTATAAAACATATAAAAAGTTTTGAAAAGTGTAGGGGTATGAAATCACCTGATAAGTGGTGAATTGGGCAACGTTTCGTTTCTAGGAATGATCTTTCTTGACGTAACCGCGAGTTTCTGGTGAAGAAACGAGCTTCACGCGGGCAGCACTTCGACTGGAAAGAATGTTTTTCTCGGGGAATTCAGGGCGTCGGGACTCGCGTCGTGTGCTAGGAGTGTTATCGAGGCTTCGGGGTGGTTTAGAGGGGTTTAACAGCGTGTAGAAGTAGGAGAGAGGATGGATTTTAGCAACCAAAGTCGGAAGGCTTCGATTTCTATATATAGCCTAAATTTCGAACCTCACGTCGTGAGTTTTGCATAACTCACGTCGTAAGTTTGGTCCCGATTCGCTCATGGCTTGCGTCATCTGTCAACTTGATCTGGAAGGGTCAATCAAACTGTTCACGTCGTGAACTCTGTACTCACGACGTGAATTCTGACATATGTTGAAGTTTGTGCCCCGAACATCATAAATTCATATCTTTCGCATACGAGTTCCGTTTTTGAAGCTCTTTATATCCACGCGTAGGTGAGATTATACTCTACAACTTTCATTTAGACTTCGTCGGCTAATTTTGACTTTAGTTTTAATATTATATTTTTAAAAGGCCGGGATAGGAAAAGTCTGTTAAAAATTCATAACTTCTTCATCCGACGTCCGTTTTCATCTGTCTTTTTACCGTTGTACTAACATTGTCGAGATCTTTGATTCTCATTTAGATTGCGTCGGCCAAAAGTCGCTCGATCTCTATTTCGAGTTTTTAGTTGTCTACTGCTATATCCGAAACTTAGAAAAATCATAACTTTCTCATACGAAGTCAGATTTGGACGTTCTTTTTATGTATGTTTACGGTTTAATGATATTTATGACTTTCATTTAGATACCTAAGGCTAAAAAGTATTTTATTGACATTTCGCGTTTTACGCTTAACAGTGTTTTACCGGTATCGTTGCAGATCTTTGATTGGTCATAACTTCTTCATTATAACTCGGATTTTAGTGTTCTTTATATTTCCGAAAACCTTGCTACGATATCTACTACTTTATTCATCCCAAATAAGATTCTAGAAAGGTTTAATTTTGACCTAAATTTGACTGGTATTACAGCATTGGACCGAAGTCCCGTACACACTACACATAACATATAGACTAGCATACATCCGGCTTGCCCCAGCATCAGACCGAAGCCCGGAACACAAAACATATAGGCTAACATACATCGGGCTTGCCCCGACATCGGACCGAAGCCCGGAACACATAACACATAACTTGCAAGAATCACAAAGACATCAAGCATACATAAACATTCCTCGGGACCGCCCCAGCATCGGATCGTAATCCGGAAAGCATATAACCTAGTCAATATATGATAATCCTACTTAGGGTAAAATGACCATTTTACCCCTGGTCAAAGTCAACATTCCGGTCAAAGTCAAAGTCGAGATCAACTCCCAGTTAACCCCAACTCGTCGAGTCATCTCCCAGCTTGGCGAGTTCCTGTACATCTCAGACCCATGGTCAACTAAGTCAACTCGTCGAGTCCCATCCTAGACTCGTCGAGTTCTTCCTGTCATAACATCGAGACAACCCGACTTAGCTCGTCGAGTCCCTCCTTGGACTCGTCGAGTTCTTCAGCTTCCGAGTCTAAATCTTGTCCAACTCACTGAGTCATCTCCTAGACTCAATGGTTTCACTCAAAACCAGAAAAAGGGTTAGGGGTTCGCAACCCGACTCGTCGAGTCACAAGAACAAATTGCCGAGTCCCCCATGTGTCAAATCCATACAGTCGATTCTAATCAATTCCAATGCTTCCAAATCATAGATCCGGACTCCTTAGACTAGCATTACATGTAAAGTTGCTAACTTTACGTGCATGCATGGTGATATGAAGCTAAAACACCCATTACAAACTAACATGGAGGTATAAGTAATAGAATAGGGCCATGGCTGAATCAAGGTGGCAACTTTGAGCTTCTAAAGCTCAAGAGTGCCTCGATCTGAAGTCCTTATATCCCGAAAGGTCCACAACTCGGAATGACCTTGGAAATGGCCCAAAATGACAACATACAAGCTAAGAAGGAGATCTAAGTGAATATCAGCCAAGGTATAAGCTTTATACCTCTATGAAGACATAGATGATCCCTTAGCTCTGGATCTTCGACCTTCCTTCTGCAACTCCAAGCCCTTTGCTTCCTTCTTCTATCTTTAAATCACAAAAATGGCAAGAAATAGCTCAAGATCACTCAAGGTTGATTAGGGTTTCGAGATTAGGGTTTGGAGGTGATGGAGGCTGGAATGGGGGCTAGATATGATGCTTAAATAGGGTGCAAACCCTAAAGATTAGGGTGTCATCCAACCTGTCCTACTCGTCGAGTCAGGGCTTCGACTCGTCGAGTAGCTCACTTAAAACCCGCACATATTCTGCCTTCTACTCGACGAGTTAGGGCCACCAACTCGTCAAGTAGCCCTTCCAAAATGAATAAAATAAATGAATTAAGTGCATACCAGGAACCAAGCGTTACAACATACACCATAAAATCTGAGTGACAAAGGTTTCTCTCTAGTTCATGAAAATTATTATGAGGAAACACTTTCACTAAGTAGATTTTAAAGAGTTAGCAATTGTGATATTTGTATTCTTAAATTCGATTATGACTACGACATCCCTCTTCATAGTTCGAATTGTGTGAAATGGAAAAAGGTCTAAACATTTGAGACTTATTGCTGTAAGTTCTAAAATTGTTTAGACACACATATGAGCTTTCTAATAAAAGGTGTGTGAGCTTAGATAAAGGCTTATCGAAGCATCTCGTGTCAGAAATCTGAACTTTGGTAAGAAAGTCAATAAAGTATTGATTTCTAGAAGTCCAACTGATTTCTGGATGTATGTCACATCTAGTGGGAGCATAAATGTTATGCAAATAACAAAATAATTGTTATTCTAGTAGGAGCATAATTATTATGGTACGTGTTGCAAGTTAGCAATGTTAATTATAGAAAACAAAGTTTTCAATTCGTAAAGTTGCATGGTTGAAAAGTTGTTTTGCTATAATTAAGGGAGAGGAACTTATACTTCATTTCAATTCTAAATGTTTAGATTGAGATTTTAATCAAATTTAGTCAAGGATTTATATGAATACCATGTTGAAATGCTTCAACATTGGAAATTCTATATATGGAAATATTATAGCAAAAGATTGGTCAGGTATCATATCTTTATGTAAGACATTATGAATCATATCCCATATGCTTCGGGTATAGGATCGATTGCATATGCTATAATATTCATATTTTCCAAATGCCTAGGGCATTAAGAGGGAAAAAGGACTAGAACTGGATATGACTAAAGTTATTAAAGAACTGCAAAGAACAATCCAAGGTTCGCCAAAGATTGGTTGCTTATGGATAGTTGGAAGTATAGTAATGATGGACCATATTGACATTATTATGATTATACAGGATTCTATTAACAATGAGTTGTCATATGGCAAATACGGAAATGTTTCCATAAAGGGAGTTGGATATCAAGAATCTATGAGAAAGTTAGAAACTTTTATGCAATAAGGATGTTCAAAGGAATGTGATTTGAATATGAGACTTCGGATCTATGGAATTGTCTTGTAACAATCTCTAATGGAAAGTTTTATTTTTGACAAAGTCTCTGTGACTTGTGTACATAGTCATTACAAAAGGATCACTACATATAAGTTTAGAATCTAACAAATTACAGTAAGTGGCAAGAACTTGGTATTCTTACAATTATGATAAGGATTTGAAATTGTGAAATGAGTATCGTTGGAAATGTTTACAATTGATCTATTTCACAAAGTAAGGACCGTAGGTAAACATAGTGTGCGTGCTTGGAGCATGGGATAGCTATTGTTTTAATTCAAGTACTAGTTGATAAATCGAAACAATATACAAAGAATAATGTGTAATCAATATGGTGATTAAATAAAAGGTGTTTTATTTATACTCAAAAGTTTTGGGGCCATATAGGATTAGTATTATTCTTGTGTTTCACTTTTCATGTTTTAACTTCCCGAATAATAAGATTATTCAAACCATCCACAGTCGATCATACTTTGGAAGTAGGTAATGAGGTTAGACTATCATGAGTTGGCTTGTAGATTGTCTAAGGCGTTAGACATAACAAAAGTTTGCTACACCATTCATGAGTGCTCCTGAAATAAGATTTGAGTATTGGATTCAACCCGCGCTCACCTAAATTACTTCATGGAATTTATCACGAGTAATTGTGAGACGATAATATCATATAGTCTTCAAACCAAGATATATGAGTTGTTGACTACGAGTGGGTTGTTCATTGATGGCATGAAAACACATCAGTAACTTGATGTTATAAAACGTGTCGTTGTGCATGATTTAATGATTGGTTAGTACAAGCATATAATGTTGAAGTTTATCTGTTCCTTTTATCCTAAGAGGATTAAAAGCGATATCTTGGGCCCCTCGATGATTCTGTTTTGACTATGTGTTAGGCCCGGTCAGAACAAAATTGATGTGTTCAGTTATGTTCTATGTCTGAGAAATTAGAAATCGGGAAACAAATTGCAGGACAATAAGTATGACTATGTTCCATGTATTTATCCGCATTGATATCTTGAGAATAGAGGAATATATGATCCCTTATCTAAAGGATGAGTCACTGACTGGGTCAGAGTTCGACAACGGCTTTTGAAAGCTTACGATTGCTAATCGGATCCTGAAGTTGCATTGGCAGTTAAAGTTATTAGACTTGTCTAAGTGGGAGACTGTTGGATTTGGTGTCTAAGCCCATAACTATAACTGGGATGTATTTGACCCGATTGTCGCATGGTCCTTTTGGGTTGCCTTCATCAGTGCAATTTGATAGGATGGCCTTTTGAGAATCAGGTTATTTGTGATTTATTAATATATTATAAGTATAATATATTAATTGAGAAATCATATTATTTAATTAGTATTGATCAAGAATTAATTTGGAATTAATTTTGTGATCAAAAGAGACTAATTAAATATGTGGGGATTGATTATGTAAATCAATGATTCTTATAGTGTGGGCTAATGAACCATGGTTATTTAGGATGGGCTAAACCAATGAGATAATCCATGGATAGTCCATGAAGGTTTAACCCATGGAGCCTAAGTAATATGAAAGGTCATTAGGGTTTACAAGGTGTAACCCTAGCATTTTCTACACTATAAAATGACTCCACTAGAGCTAAAATTGGCTACCACATCATTTTAAGAGTTTGATATTGATTTGAGCTAAGTAAATTATTCTCTCAAGACTCCTCTTGCATTTCGTGTTTGTGAACCGTTAGAGGCATCACACTTAAGGTGCTCAAGCTTTCAAAGGTCAAGAACTACACCCCACATATTAGAGGTAATCATCTAAACTAGTTTTATATTATATAGTTTCATTTGTATACTAGTTAGGGTGAATGATTTGGAAAACTGAAAATGCATTTATAATTAGAGAAAACATAGATCCAAAGTATCTAGGGTTGCATGTGCACCATAAGAATGTTATAGTGCTCAAAACCGAACACTTAACTCCCCCAAAACCATTCCATTCTCAGCCTCCACCTCTCCAACATCCTCCCATGAAACCCTAACCCTAGTTTGAGCCTTGTGAGCGAAAAGAAGGTGTTTTTGAGCGCTTTGGAGTGTGCATGGTGCACCTTTGTGGGAAGGAACTCTTTGGAGAAGTTTTGGTTGCATTGGAGCTTGTAGATCCGGACTTTGTTCGCCTTGATCTCTCTTCTAGAGGTATAAAGTTTGAATCTTGATGATGCATTTGTTATATCTAGCTTGTTTTGGATGTTATGAACTTTTGGTCATTTTAGTGCATAAGGTTTAGATCTTGAAAGTTTTTGACCTTCTTATGGATTAAGTTGAAAAAATGCACTTTTCGGTCCCTTTGATACTTAAAGTCTAGATCTTGGTGGTTTTAGCCATTCTAATGGATAAAGTTGGAAACTTTATCCATTATGGAGCTATTAGGATCCATAAAAATGTGATCTTGATCCTTCTATTCCCTTCATGAAAGTGTCATGATGTCTTAATGGATTAGTAAGTTAAGGGTTTGGCTTTTGGACCTTTTCTAGCCATGGAAAGTCATAAAGGTGGAAAATTTATGACATATAATGATATTGTGGGACTTGATCTAAGTGTTGGATGAAAGGGATTAATAGATTAAGCACTTAATGGAAAAGTACATTTTGGCCAAGTACGCTGGGCGTACCTTTGGGTACGTTGCGCGTACTCGTGAGGACTCTCGTCCAAGGATGGTGAGTATGCCATGCGTATAAGCTGAGTACATTGGTCGTACTCAACCTAAAGTTTGACTTATTGACTTTGACTTATGTTGATTGTTGACTTTTTTACCAAGTTTGACCGAGTGGATTTGGAGCCCTTTGAAGAGAGAACCGTTGTATGCCAAATTCTCCAAATATGAGTTATGGTTGTGCGAGGTGTAATTCTTAGGGCACATCGTCAACCAACAAGGTATCTTGGTAAATCCGGCCGAGATCGAGGTCGTGATGAGATAGGAGATTCCGAGGACTCTATCTGAGATTCGGAGCTTCCTTGGTATCGCAAGGTACTACTAGAGATTTATCCGGGATTTCTACAAGATTGCAGTACTATTGACCCGCTTGACAAAGAAGAATGTCACTTTCCGATGGGGGCCCGATTAGCAGTTGGGTTTTGACACGCTCAAACAGAGATTATGCGAGGCCCTGATTCTTGCGCTCCTCGAGGGTATGGATGATTTTATGGTTTACTTTGATGCCTCTATATCAGGTTTGAGAGATGTTCTTATGCAGAGGGGTCACGTGATTGCTTACGCTTCGAGGAAGCTAAAGCCTCATGAGGCGAATTACCCAACACATGATTTGGAGCTGGGGGCTACGATTTTTTCCCTCAAGATTTGGAGGCACTATCTGTATAGGGTTAGGTGTACTATTTACATTGACCACATGACTTTGAGGTACCTGATGGACCAGCCGAATTTAAATATGCGGAAGCGGAGATGGTTGGATGTAGTAAAGGAATATGATTGCGAGATCCTGTACCACCGTGGGAAGGCAAATATGGTGGTCGATGCCTTGATCCGTAAGGCAGTGAGTGATCCGATCGGGGATATTTGTCTGAGGATGGTTATTATTTCTCCTCTGTTGGATATGATCAAGAAGGCTCAGTTAAAGGGACTAAAAAGGGAGAATTGGAAAGGAGAGCGAATCAGGGGGAAAATTCCTTTATAACAAAGCTACCGAGAACGACATCTGGAGATGATTTTTTCTGGGTCATTATTGATAGATTGACCAAGAGTGCACATTTCATATCGATTTTCGAGAGTATATCTGCTAAGAAGCTAGCTAGCATTTATATTCGGGAGGTGGTGGTTCGGCATGGGGTGCCAGTTTTGCTGGTTTCGGACCGAGATGTTTGATTCACATACAGGTTTTGGAGGAAGTTTTATGAGGAGTTGGGTACTCAATTTCATTTCAGTACTGCATACCACCCCCAGACCGATGGTTAGAGGGAGTGAACGATTCAAATTCTTGAAGATATGCTCTAGGCGTGCGTGTTAGATTTTAGAGGGAGTTGGGATACTTACCTTCCACTGGCCGAGTTCCCCTACAACAACAGTTATCATGACAGTATTGACTGACCACCTTTTGAGATGTTGTATTGGAAGAGATGCAGGACCCCGGTTTGCTGGGGGAGGTTGGGCATCGGGTCGTAGGGAGTACTGAAGTGGTACTCCTGACCACTGAATTGATTCAGCAGGTGCGCGATAGGTTGCGAGTCACGCAAAGTCGAAAAAAGAGTTATGCAGACTGGAAGCGATTGGACCTCGACTTCCAGGTAGGGGACTTGATGCTTCTGAAGGTGTCAACTTGGAAATGTGTCATCTGATTTTGGAAGTTGGGTAAGATGGGCCCTCAATTTATTGGTCCCTTCAGGATTACCGTCCTGGTGGGTAAGGTCACATACCGACTGAATTTTCCTGAGGAGCTCAGTCAAATCGACAACACCTTCCATGTCTCTCAGTTGCGGAATTATGTAGCCGATAAGTTGGCAGTGATTCTTTTGGATGATATTCTGGTCGACGAGCGCCCGAACTTGTTGGATTAGGTGTCTAAGCCCATAACTATAATCGGTATGTACGTTACCCGAGAGTAGCATGGTCCATTCGGGTTGCATATCACTAGGACAATTTGTTGATGGATATTTGAGTAAGAGGTTATTTATGATTTATTAATATATTATAATTTCTAATACATTAATATGAAATCATATTATTTAATTAGTATTGATCAATAATTAATTTGGAATTAATTAAGTGATCAAAAGAGACTAATTAAATTAACGGGGACTGATTATGTAAATCAATGATATATATATATATATATATATATATATATATATATATATATATATATATATATATATATATATATATATATATATATATAGTTTGGGCTAATGATCCATAATGGGCTAAGTTTATGTAAGTTTCCATGAAGAGTTAGCCCACATGAAATATGGATCATAAACCAAAGTGTATGGATTAGGGTTTACCCATGACTTTTTGATTCCTACATATATATATATATATATATATATATATATATATATATATATATATATATATATATATATATATATATATATAACCCCATGGCTAAAATCGTACACAACAAGTGTTCTTGGAGTTCATAACCGATTTGTGTGCCTAGTAATCTCTCTCAAGTCATCCAATTGTTCAAGGGTGTGTTGTGAACCGTTTGAGGTGTAACATTTGAGGAACTCAGTTCTTAAAGGCCAAAACTTCAAGCTACAACAAGAGGTAATTCTATAACTCATGTTTATGTTGTTTATATCAATTGTATGCTAGTTGTAGGCTTCATTCTTTGGAAACAATATTACATGTATAATTAGAGAAAACATAGATCCAAAGCATTTAGGGTTGTATGTGCACCATAGGATGTTGTAGTCTACTAAAACCCAACAGTGGTATCAGAGCCTAGGATTGTTTTCTATTATATTTGATGCATGGCTTATTTTTTAAAGCTGAAAAACTGTTTTGATAGCACCTACTCGACGAGTACATGATTGGACTTGACGAGTAGGTTGTTTTTTGCCTTGAAATCGACGAGTCCATAGTTGGTCTCGATGAGTTGGATGATTAGACATCAGGTTTTCGGGTTTTTTTGGCCTGTTTTGGATTAGGATCATTACCACAAAATGTTTTAGTTCATAAAATTTGATTTTGTTGGTATGGTAATGATTATACTCATCCAATCAAAAGATAATTGTCAAAATTTTAAGATTTGTATTAGTTTATATCATAGGCTATTTTTTTTTGTAAATTGTTGATATGAATTGTCTTAACTTATGAGTTTAACTAGATCATAGATAAATTAGATGATAATTTTTTATTTGTTAAAATATTGATCTAAATGGTCTTTAAAGTCTTCCATAACTTGTCCTCAAGTTATGGAACATGAAAAGTTTTTCCATAAAAACCACATTAAACTCATAAGTTATGGAAATCAAAGGTTTTTCAATAGTTACAAAAACTTGCCCTCAAGTTTTGGTATTTGAAAAGTCTCAAATTAAGAAACTCTTGTAATTAAAAAGGTGTAACTCTTGGGTTCATAAATTAAAAATTAATTAAATAGTTTTTAGTTTTGAATTTTTTATTTAGAACCTTGATGGTTTTTGAATAGTTCAAATTACACCTTATGGACTTTATTAAATTAATTAAAGTGTTCAATTAAAAGAGATTAATAATTCCATAATGACATTGTTTAAGTTTAATTAAATTAAGAGTATAATTTATTAATAGATTAAACCACCAAGTATTTTAAATGTGTAAAATACACCCTTATACTATTATAATATTAAAAGTTTAATAATATATATATATATATATATATATATATATATATATATATATATATATATATATATATATATATATATATATATATATATATGTATAAGACAAGTCAGTCTTATCGTTAGTAGGCCTCATTCACGAAGCCGGTCTATAAGGAGGGTATAAGGTTACTGCCTATAAAATGACAGTTTAATGGGTGTCCACTCTCACCCACTGCTTCCTTGACTGGTGGAGGGTCGTTAGCCGAACGGGTAGGATAGGACATTAATTCTCTTTAAAAGTATAATGATAATTATAAAGTAAGTGATGAACCAATGAATCGAGGAATGAATTAATCAGAGTATGAATTCAAGTAAGAATATGAGATTTGAACACACGATGTAAATATGATCTTGTTATGCTCTATTATGCTTTCGAATTCTTTACAGAGAATAGTAGACAAGTCTGTTAAAGTTCTTATCTAACTCTAGTAAATAACCCTATTTATAGGGAACTGAAAGCATATAAAAATATACTAAGGCATTGAGTCTAAAGCTTCGAATAAAAGCGCCCTAGTAAAATACATTACAAAATATTCGAAGAGTCCAAAACATACTTCGACTAATTACAACAATTCGACCCTTACAATCTCCCCCTTTGTAATCATAGTCGAAGTCTTCAATTTGTAAGAAGTGTGATGGAATACAGTAATACTCTTCGAATCTCCGTGTACCAGGAGATAATCTTCTTCAGCTCTTTCTTGTCGCCTTCATTGTTCTTCTTGCAATGATTCATACGAACAATCAAGTTCGTATATTGAGATGTTGAATATCTCTCGACTTCACTTTCTTGGAATAAGAACCGTTTAGACTTTCCAGCTTTGTCTTTTCCTGCGAAGACAATTCCAAAAGGCTTCAGGCAAATTTCACCATCAGCATACTTCTTCAATTCAACCTGAGTCTTCGTAGGAGCCATCAGAGCTTTAATTTCCATTCCTTTGGCAGTAGCTAATTCAACATCTGTTAGTGCCAAACACTCATAATAGTTTTCGATAAAAATCTTGATGTGGGCTACTCCAAGCTTGAATTCATCTGGTTTTGTGTTTTGAAGGTATGAGAATGATTTGTCTTTCAAAAGTAATGCAACTTGTATAAGATCATACAAGTTCATTAATGGAAAATCTGCAACAGTGAATTCGCAAATATTTCCATTTGCCCTGGCAACCACATACTTAACATTTTGGACTGTGTTTTCGAAAACCACATCCTTTTTCATACTTATGACCTTCTTGATTTTTATTGAAGACCAAACTTCCTCAGGGGCTTTTCCAAGAACAGCATGAAAACGAATTTTCATGAGTGTACCTTCATCTTTATTTTTAAAATTCCCTTCTGCTTTGAACTGAGTCATGATAAACATCATTTCGTTTATGGGAAAATCCAACTGGCCTGCATCAGTATTTGTGACCAAATAACTCTGCTTTGGTTTCTTCTCAAATGAATACATGTGATTGAATGCAACCTTGGCCTCGATTGTTTCGTAGTTATAGTGTTTAGTTGGATCCCCTTTATCCATTCCCTTCGGATCATTTGCTCGCTGAGCCATAATGCTTTGAACTATTCTGAGCTTTTCAATTTCAGCATCAACTTCAGCCTTCTTTTCTTCTTTTGATTTTTCCACCACAATCGATTTCCCTTTATCTTTCAATGCTTGATTGTCAGTTGTCTCTTTTGGTTTTTAACCACTCCCACCAGTCTACGAAGATTTACCAATCACAATTCCTTTCGAAATTGGTCTTGCAATTGGCATTGTTGTTACGACTGTTGAAGTCACCTGTTCAGCAGAAACAATTATTGGTTTTGTTGTAGGGATTTTCGAAGAAAAGACTTTTCCCACAACTTTCGCATCTTCTCCACTAGTCTTCGACTCACTAGTTTTTCTTTCTCCCCCTTGCACCCCTGTGAAAACAGGTGAGGCATTTGTGGTTGGAAGAAGACTTGATATGCGAAAGAGAGGAGCAAGTTGCTTGTTGAGAATGGCTTCGAATTGGATAAACTTCTGAGATAAAAATTCAGAAGTAATCAATGGAGAAGAAACTGGCCTATCAGAGATCTCTTTTAACTCCTTAAGCAACTTAAGCACTTCTTCAAAGCTTGCACTTTCGGATGTTGAAAGTTGAGTAATTTGAGGACTCAAATTTTCATACAACTTAACTAATCGAGTGACTGCGTCACAAATGATATCAACCTTTTGATGCAATGATGCATAGTCATGTTGAACAGTTGCTATTTCTCTTTTCATATCTTCACGAAGTTTGTGAATTTTCAAGTTGACATCCTCTCGAACTTTCTTCACATCTTGAATAAAAAGAACATGTCGTTCCTTTGCAACATTCTTCAATTCTTTAAGATTACCAGCAAACTTCGAACTCTGAGAATTGATCCGAATTTCATTGTTTTAATCATTATGATTAATCTTCTCCAAGACTCGAGATTCAGAATCTTTAAGCATCCCCGATACTTTACTTATGATTCTGGATTCAAACACGTTCAACAATGAATCAACTTCAATACTTGAAACAGACGAACCAACCCCTAGATCTGCTTGAGATTGAATGACTGAATTCAACTTTTGATTTAAAATCTTAAACTGCTTCATGGTCATCAGCATGTGATCTGGAAACTGCTCTTCTTCTTCATGAAACTCCAAGTCGTCAAACATACCGCCAAACCCCTCATTATCAGTCTCTGTCTCCATACAAACAGTTTCTTGAATATGTGAAGTTGTTTTGGGTGGCTCAGTAGATTGAGAAGAAAAAATAGACGTAAAGGGTTGATCAAGAATGTGTTCGAATGTTGGGGAATCTGTTGTTGAAGTAAGAGGAGTAGAAGATAACGGTAAAGAAACAGTACTTGCAAAAGGAGCAGAAGTAGATGGACCTGTAGCTTCATTCTTCGAACCTCCTTCACCCATATTGACATTTGCATCCGTATCAGATACGTGTGCAGGGATGCCTGAAGTTCGAACCTCCTCAGGAACTGATTTGGCAATCGAATCTTCGGGTGGTATGACAATCGTCTTCTCAGGAGTGAAACTTTCGGTGATAAGAGTAAACTCTAGAGTTTCAGGAACTCTTTCACTATCATCATCTGTTGACTCAGTAGAGATTACAAGTTTTCGAGTCTTCTTCTTCTTTTTCTTTGACAAATGCTTTGCCATGTCTTCAGCCCTTCGTTTCTTGGACACCGGTGAAACAGGTGCAGGCACTTCTCTAATTAGAATCCCTTGATGAGTTATTTGAGGTTTTCGAACCACTTTGTGCGTTGGAGACTTGGACTTCATTTTAATTCTTCGAAACATGCCAGTCTTCGAAGGAAGGACTACATGTTCTCGTGTTTCTTCAATAATGGGCTCAATTACTGGAGTCTCAGCAACAGTCACTTCAACTATTTCAGGCTTCTTCTTTGGAGATTTCGAAGATCTGGACTCAGTTTCATGCTTTCTCGACTTCTTGGTTTTCTTATCATCTCCTCCCAGTAAAACACCAGTTTTAATTGAAGAATCAATTGTCGTCAAATAGGCTACCAATACAGGGTTCGAAGAATCAACTCTTTTAAGCATCGCATCTGGAATACGAGCAACTGTAGGAAAAACATCAGCATTATCTGTAACTTCCTTCGGATAGTGGTAAGATTGAAAAACTGTTTTGTCTTCATCAGTGGGTACCAAAATCCCTTCCTTATTGTAAAAGTGTTGCAGAATCAACCTCCATTCTTCCTTTATCAAGGCCAGCTGATCTCCCAGTCAAACAGCGTAGAAAAATACCAAATAAGAAATTCCAGATTCGTGGAAGACCAGATTTCTTAAAATCACTAATCTTGGACAATGGTGGCTGATATCCGATCTCATTAAACATGTGAACGATTTGTGGAAAGGTAAATGAAACATATGGAGGCAAATTCGGAATATCAAGAATTTGGCAAAATAGTTTCTTGGTTAGCCTGACCTTTTTGTCGTTCACCAGATGAAAAGTAATCGTATCAGTTGCTTTGTTATATGTCGCAGTTGATCCTGCTTGAGAAAGCCAGGACAATGGAACAGAGAAAGAGTTGAACATCGCTTTGGCCAAAACCGAGTTCTTCAAAGCAACTATGAGCATCTTTAATTCTTCCGGGTACTGAGAAACGTCACCCTCCAAGTAGTAGTTTGTTGCTTGAATCTTCATTATTGGTAATGAAGAAGCATCTTCAGTGGTATGAGAATCAACATGAGCAGAAGTCGCCATTGTTAGGGTTTGAAGATGATGATGAACAGAGAATTTTGGGAAATTTGCTTGTTGATCGCGTAAACTGACAATGAACCCCTGGAATTCCCTTTTATATGTAACCCTTAAATTTGAATTTGAAGCGGGATATGTATTTAATGATATCCGACGTGGCACCTTGAAAACCGGACCATTACTGCGTAAAAGTAGCCATGCGTCAAAAAGTAGCTGTCACATCGCCTTGAGAAACGGACAGAATACCATACGTCATTTATAAACAACCTGTCTTGTAATCCCCAAGAAAATTGTAACCGTCAGAACCCTTCGAATGGAAGCAAGGCTCTTTCACTTTTGGGATGAAAAGCGAAGTCATATGCCAGAAGTTCGAAATCATCAGCCTGAGTTGGTATTACTCAGAACCTCAAGGATTTCGTGAGTGCTGTGTTCCAAAGAATAGAGACGAGAAACAAATATAATAAAAATATGGGATATTGTGATGTCAAACCATTGACACAAAAGCAGATGAAATCCCGGGCAAAGATTACTTCATTAATCATTAAGAGAAATGATCAATAGCTTGTATGGGTTCCCGTGAATTACAATCAAATACTTGTTGATAAGTATCAAAGGGCTTCTTTTTTTAATGCTTCGAGGATGGTTTAAAATTTCGTTACATGTCATCCTAAACATAAGGTGAGAAATTGTAATAGAAATTACTTGTTTGACTAGTGTAGTCAGTGACAAGTTGGCTTTGAAAATTTTTGAAATGACTAGGACATTCGAATGAAACTCACATGGAAATCATATTCAAGAAAAAATTTATATGTTGGATCTTGTTGGGTAACAAACATCGTGGGTTTCGAATGTTTGATCAAGACCACTCATTCGAAATGAATATGATTTGGAGTTTCGAATTTTGGTACAGAAACAAAAGTTTCGTGAAAATCTGGAACTTAGTTCCCTGTCAATTCTTTAAAAGTTAATGAAAATTAGGTTTCACTTTCATCACGGTCTCATGATGTCAGATCATAAACACAGAGTTTTGATATATCTAAGTCTCGATAGGTTTGATCAGAGACCTCTCGGACATATGTCTTCGTGTGTGATCGTGAAAGAATTTTATGGATGAAAAAGATTGATGTAAGACACGAAAAGTACCTCTGTTGTGTTTGAACCAAACAGTAAACTCTTAACTCATTTTGAGAAGAGTAAGGTAGCTCAAAGACTAATGTGAATATAAGCCTGATTGGAAAGAAATCTTCGTATGAATAATTTCATTAAGGCTTTCGTACACACACATGGAGTCATGGAGGCTTTGGTCAACATACAGCAGCATGCTTCTAGGGACATCCTAACTAGTTCGAATGATGAAAAATTTATCGATTCATACGAAAAATGTACCGTACCCGAGTACTGCAAGCATAATATCCGTTGTATCTTCATGAGAATCTGCAACAAAATACTAAAAATAAATAGGAATCAAAATATTTTTGATGTTTTGATTTTTCGAAAATAAAGACAGAACAAACGAAAATCTTTTTGAATTTTTAAATTTTTCGAAAATTAAATGACAAAATAAACAAAAATCTTTTTGGATTTTGGAATTTTCTGAAAAATAAATGACAAAACAAACAAAAATCTTTTTGAATTTTTAAATTTTTCGAAAATTAAATGAAAAAATAAACGAAAATCTTTTTGGATTTTGGAATTTTCTGAAAATTAAATGACAAAACAAACGAAAATCTTTTTGAATTTTTAAATTTTTCGAAAATTGAAATAGTATTTGATGCAAATATGCAAAATTTTATCATCCCCTTATAAGTAACAAATGTACGAATGCGAAGAGGTCGAAGCGTTGACTATGAACAGTAACATCTGAATCAACCCTTAGAATAAGTAACAAATGTGCGAATTCGAAGGGGTCGAAGCGTTGACTATGAACAGTAACATCTGAATGCTAAATAATTTTGCATTATCTTTTAGTCAGCGCCTCTGAATCATTCCTTATCATGCATCATTCTTCGTTTTCGCATGGAACAAAATTTCCAACGATCATTCCAAGTCCTTCTATAATCTTCACAAGGGATTTTTCATCCAAAGCTTTCGTGAAAATGTCAGCTAACTGATCAGTTGTTTTCACGAAATGTACTTCAATATTTCCATCTTCCACGTGATCTTTGATGAAATGATAACGAAGAGCTATATGTTTAGTCTTCGAATGCTGCACAGGGTTATGACAAATTCTTATCGCACTTTGAGAATCACAATATAATGGAATCTTTTTCATATTGATTGCATAATCACGCAATTGACTTTGGATCCATATTATTTGTGAAGTGCAAGCAGCAGCAGCCACATATTCTGCTTCAGTTGTTGAAATTGATACGCATGTTTGCTTTTTCGACTGCCAGCTCACCAATTTGCCATCAAGAAATTGACATCCACCACTTGTGCTTTTTCGATTAAGATTACAACCACCCAGGTCTGCATCCGAATATGCTTGTACAAAGAACCCAGTGTTCGAAGGATACCACAATCCTAACGAAATTGTTCCTTTAAGATAACGAAAGATATTCTTCACAGCAGTGTGATGTGGTTCTCGTGGATTAGACTGATACCTAGCACAATTACACACATAAAACATGATATCAGGTCTACTAGCTGTAAGATAAAGTAATGAACCAATCATGCTCCTATATAAAGTTATGTCAACGGCAGGTTTATCTAACGAAGATGTAAGCTTTATGCCCGTTGCCATTGGAACTCGTAACTTCGTGCTATTCGTCAATCCAAACTTTTCCAACAGATTCTTCGTATATTTTTCTTGATTAATAAAAATTCCTTTTCTGTTTTGACGAATATTCAAACCAAGAAAATTATTGATTTTTCCCATCATGCTCATTTCGAACTTACTTTTCATCAAATCTTCGAATTCTCTAGACAAAGCAGGGTCAGTCGAGCCAAAAATAATATCATCAACATAAATTTGAACAAGCATTAGATGATTCCCCACTTTCTTTCGAAATAATGTGGGATCAACTGATCCTTGTTTAAATTTAGATTGTTTCAAAAATGAGGTAAGAGTTGCATACCATGCTCGTGGTGCTTGTTTCAAACCATAAACTGCCTTATCTAAAATATAAACATGATTTGGAAATTCTTCGTTAATAAAACCTGGGGGTTGTTCCACGTAAACAGTTTCTTCAAGCTCTCCATTTAGAAATGCACATTTCACGTCCATTTGATAAACATCAAAATATTTGTGAGCTGCATAAGCCAGAAATATACGAACCGCAACAAGTATGGCTTTGTTTCGAACAATATTTCTTCATAGTCGATTCCTTCTTGTTGTGAATATCCTTTGACAACAAGTATGGCTTTGTTTCGAACAATATTTCCATTTTTGTCGGTTTTATTTTTGAAAATCCATTTTAACCCGACAATCGAAACATTTTCAGGTTTAGGAATTAACCTCCAAACCTTGTTTCGTTCAAATTCAGACAATTCAGATTGCATTGCAACAACCCAATCTGAGTGTTCCATTGCAATCTTAAATGTTTTTGGTTCAATCTTAGAAATGAAAACATTGAACATGCAAAATTCTTGATGAGTATTCAATACCTCATTCTTTGCACGAATTTGAGCTCTTGTTAAAACTCCCTCTTGTGGATTCCCAATTACTTGATCCTTCGGATGATCTTTTGTCCACTTTTCCATTGGCGGATATGCTGGATCAAATTCCAAAGGTGCATCTTCGTATATATCATCGTTTTCTGATCCTACAATCGAACAAGCATCATCAAAATCATTATTATCTTCAATATTTTCTGAATTCTCCCCCTTAACATTATGCTCCCCCTTAACATTATTCTCCCACTCAACATCATCATTCATCCTTTCTTTTTCCCCCTCGAAAGAATGTTGTTCGTCATCTAATGTATTCGAATCCATGTGCTCCCCCTCCACTGGATTGTTTTGCATACTTTCGCCATTTTCTGGAGAATTTGATGTTGAAGTATCATTAAGCTTTGTTAGTTCAGAGATATGATTATCACTTGCATTGATTTCAGCATCAACAACATGATCTGAAATTCCAAAAATTAAATCATAATCAATATCTAATGTTTGTGAGGATTCAGATTCATCTTGTATGTTTTTCAGAATTGGATGATTTTCAAACTGAGTTGTTGTTTGTTTAATGTAGTAATAATCAAATGTAAGATTAAAAGTTTCTTTAACTTTTCGTGTTATTTTATTCAACACACGATATGCAACTGAATTATGCGAATATCCCAAGAAAATCCCTTCATCTGCTTTTTCTTGAAATTTCGTAAGATTATCCTTGAGATTCATAATGAAGCACCTGCATCCGAAAACATGGAAAAATTTGACATTAGGTTTTCGATTGTTAAGAATTTCATATTGAGTAATGTTGAAACGATGATGAATAAACGATCTGTTTTGAGTGAAACATGCGGTTGATACTGCTTCAGCCCATATGCCAACATAGTCCTTGCCGCTTCGCATAGAGACCTATTTCTTCGTTCAACAACACCGTTTTGTTGTGGTGTGTATGAAGATGAAAAATTATGCGAAATCCCTTTGTCCGCCAAAAATGAATCAAGAACATTGTTCTTAAATTCAGTTCCATGATCACTCTTAATTTTTCGAACAATCTTCAATGTTGTTTCTATCTTTTTGATAAAGTCAATCATGATTTGTGCAACTTCAGATTTAAGCCTGAGAAAATAAACCCACGTAAATCTGGAAAAATCATCAACAATCACTAAAATGTACCTTTTCTTGTTGAGAGTTGAAACAATCGAAGGACCACACAAATCAATATGTAAGAGCTCCAGAGGTGCAACTATTTTCGAATCAATCGTAATTGGATGACCTTGTTTATGTTGCTTGCCAACTTCACAAGCTGCACATAAAGAATCATTGTCAAATTTAAGTACAGGTAAACCTCTTACTAGATCTTGTACCACAAGTTTATTGATGTTTTGAAAATTGAGATGAGAAATTCTTCGATGCCAAAGCCAACTTAAGTCTGATGTTGCCTCCGAAAGAAGACATATAGCAGGTTTCCCTACTATCTGATTGATGTCCAAAGTGAACATGTCACCTTTCCTTTTGGATTTCAGTAACACCTCCTTTGTTGTAACATTCGAAATAATACTTCCTTCTTCGTTAAAAAGAACTTGATTGCCAGTGCCCACAACAAGTTAAGAAACACTTATCAAGTTATGTTGAAGACCTTCAACATATGCCACCCGATTCACTGTGAATTGACCATTCGTGATCTTCCCATATCCTTTGACTTGACATTTTTGATTGTTCCCAAACTTCACTACTCCAACATTTTTGAGACTTCAAAAATCTCGTAAATTCTCCTTCTTCCCAGTCATGTGACGAGAGCAACCACTATCGATGTACCACTTGTTATCATATTGCTCATCACATAGTACCTACATTCAATGGAAAAATTTAGGTACCCAAGGCTTTTTGGGTCCTTGGAAATTAGATTTCAATTTCGAATGTAATGAAGAACTTTTAACCCAATCACAAACTTTTGTTTTGAGACTATCAATTAAGTTCACTTCTTCATTTAAAGGAACCGAAACATAAGTTTTTGATGGTTTCGAATGTTCACTGACATTACCCTTCGAATTCTGAGTTTGTGAATGAACATTCTTTGCTTTTATAACTGGTTTCCATGCTTTGACTGATATGTTCGAATCCTTAGACGATGAACTGCCATTTGATGAATTATTCATATACTTTTCATATGCTTCGTGAATTTGCTCCTTTGAAAATATATTTAACTGATACATCTTTCCTTTTCCTTCAAGCCAATGATCAATGTTCTTCCTTGACGTTATTCCTTTTTCTCGTGAAGTTTTCATAGTTTCTTTCTTCGTTTGATTTGGAAAATTTGGCTTTATAGGAACAAAATCAACTTTTGGTTTTGTTATAAAAGATTTAGCATATGATGTATCAACTGTTGATTTAAAATGTTGACGTTGAAAGAATTTTTGATTTGGTTTTGAGTTATTTGAAAATTTTCTTTGAATATTAGTTTCTGAAACTTTCGAAAACCTTGGTTTTTTATTCACTTCAGACTTTGAATGATTTGATTGAGATGAATGTTGAGGTTTTGTTGAAAAAGATGAATTTTTAGCTTTGAAAACATTTTTGGGTGATTGTGATTCAGACATCTTTTGAGACTCAACATTTTGCCAAAATATTTTCTTTCTTGCTTGTCTTTTTGAAATGTTGTTTTCCTTCGAAAATTTGTCAATTTGATCTTTGAATTCCTTGGAGTTTAATTTGACAACTTTTTCACATTCCTTTTCAACTTGTTTTGAATTCTCTTTTTCAATTTTTGATTTTTCAACCCATTTTCTTTGTGGTTTTTGACGTTGGAAAACATACGAATTCTTTGTTAAGTTGTTTTCAACTGTGCTTTGATTTGCGAAAAAACCTTCATCAGTTGTTTTTGAATTATCCTCTTCAACTAACTTCTTTATTTCTGGTTTGATTTTCTCAACATTTCCAGTAGTTACGAAAACTTGATTTGGAAAAATGACATTATCTGTACATTTGAAATTTGGATAAACCACTGAATTCGTTTCAAGATAGTGTTCACCTTTTTCATTCATCACTTTTTCGAACTTTTGTGTATCACCATACACCTGATCAACCACAATTCGAGGACTTTTATCTTCCTTTGAAGATTTCTTTTCCCTCGAAATGTTCACTTCATCTTCATCATCACTATCATCAGTTTGGCTGTCTTTGAGATCCACGAAGTTCATATCATAAACTTTCGAAGTTGAGGGTATATCAGTTTCATTTTCAACCATCAAATCCTTAACTTTTTGTTTTCCTTTAGATGTTGAAGCAACATTAACAACAGACAACTGAGAACAATCAACATCTTCAAGTTCACTAATTTCACTAATATTGTCAGAATTATCTTCAATATCTGCAAAATTAGATTGAGAATCAGATGTTGAATTCTCAGTCTTTTTCAAAATTTGAATTTGTTCAGATTTAGTCAAAGTTTCATTCACTATGTTAACTAATTCATTCGCATCAAGACATTAATCAATTTTGACAATTCCATATTTATATCTATCATCAGGGACTCTGTCAAAATCAGCTATTATTTGCTCACAATCATACGAAATATTATCTACCTTGGCTCTTTCGAATGCTAGGAAATGTAGTAATTTTCTATGTTGCTCTTTACTTATATCACATGAATGATGTAAATCAGTTAATTTGCTATAAAGTCGTTTAGCAGAATTACAATAGATGTTTCTTTGTGCTAGCAAAAGTTTAACATCACTCGATAACCTATCCCTATCACACATTATATTTGTTATTTGTAATTCCAAACATTCAATTTTGCTTATTTTCGTGTCTAATCTCTTTTTGACCTCTAACAACTCCATTGACAACTTGTTGGCCTCATTGCTAGCAGACACAACAATTGAATCAAAATAAGTAACCGTCTCATCAAAAGAAATTAGTTCAGAATCATAAGCATGTGTAGGAATATTAAAAGATTCGAGAATTTTACGTACCTTTGTTGTCATTGGAGATTTGTCAGCTGCTTTGAATACAAAGCATCGGCCCCTCACTTCGAATTCCTCATCATCTGAGTCCTTCTCCATTTTCGCATACAACGTCCCATGCGTTGGATTCCTCATTTCCTCATCGTCTGACCCGGATGACCAGATTTGATAAGTTCCATCTTCATCCTCATGCTCACCCTTTGCAACCAATGACAAATTCTTTGCTTTAGCACGAACCACCTCAAGCTTTTCTGCATAATATGCCTCATCTTTGACTTTATTCTTCCTCTCATCCTTCTTTCGAAGCATACAGTCATTTGCAAGATGATTCGCACCGTTGCAATAATGACAATCTATTCCTGCATCACCTTTCAGCTTCTTCTCACCCTTTCCATCAGCTATATTCGAATCTTGCTTCTCAACTTTCTTTTTCTCGTTAACAACATTTTTACTCACAAAATTTCCTTTCACCTCAGCAAGCTTAGTCTTCGAATTGAACGGCTTTTTGAAAAATTTCTTAACACGATTATTCGAGTAAAATGCTATTGCTTCATCATCCGAATTCATGATGAATCCTTCTTCTTCCTCAGAATCACCATTTTCAGCTTCTTTCTCAGAAATCTTTGATACAAGAGCTAATGGACCTCCCAAATTCAACTTCGATTCCTCAGCAATTTCATTTACCTCAATTTCGTGTGTTTTCAATTGATTATACAAATCATTGAGAGTTGATGTATCAAAACTTTGTTGATTCTTCACCATCATACTCACACTTCTCCATTCTTTTCGAAGCCCCATTACAAAGATGAGATTGAATTCCATTGAAGTTCTGGTAATTCCATAGCGATTGCATCGATAGATTAACTCGTTCAGACGATCATAGTAACTTCAATTGTTTCTCCTTCTTTTTGTTTGAAATCTTTCAACTCAACCAAACACTGTTTAACTGAATTGATTTTTGTCTTCTCACTTCCTTGAAATTTATCTTTCAGATTGTTCCAGACTTCCTTTGTTGTTGTACAACTCCTAACGTAATTGTACACAACTGGAGGTAATGCACCTCGCAGTTCCCTCATACACCTCTTCTCCAGTTTCTCCAGACGATCAGTTTGATTATCAACTCCAGAATTTGTAGAAGATGATCCAATTGGTTGAACATTCACTGGAACATTGACATTTCCAGTGATACATGATCATAATTCTTCATCCAGACCATTCAGATAATCCTGCATACGATCAGCCCACTGATCATAGTATTCAGGGATTAGCATTGGAATTTTGCTTAATGAACCTAGCAGGTGAGAAAACAAGGGCAGCGAATTGAGATTGAAACTCGCCATTGTTGTACGGAAGAAGATTTTGAGAAGTTTGAAAAGATTTGAGAATTTGAAAACAAACTAGATGAATCAAATCGAATTGATGAGAATAACACTCGATTCAACAATTCAAATGCAGAATCGAATCACAGACTAAGATCTAGACAATTTTTCACTTTCAAAAAGTGCGGAAACTTTTGAATCAAAAAATTGATTCAAAAACTTTTTGAACAGCGTGAAAATCAGATCAGAAATATGATTCCTGCTCTGATACCAATTGATGAATCAATGAAATGAGTAATGAATTAATCAGAGTATGAATTCAAGTAAGAATATGAGATTTGAACACACGATGTAAATATGATCTTGTTATGCTCTATTATGCTTTCGAATTCTTTACAGAGAATAGTAGACAAGTCTGTAAAAGTTCTTTTCTAACTCTAGTAAATAACCCTATTTATAGGGAACTGAAAGCATACAAAAAATATACTAAGGCATTGACTCTAAAGCTTCGAATAAAAGCGCCCTAGTAAAATACATTACAAAATATTCGAAGAGTCCAAAACATACTTCAACTAATTACAACAATTCGACCCTTACAGTAACTAAACGTTTATTAAATTCCCGATCTTAGTTACTTTAGGGAAAATGTGAATTTGATGCTAACCCATGAAATCGGACTTTGCACCTTGCCAAGTCGTTAGTGGAGCGTGTGTGGTTAACCGACACACTAACTTGGACTAACAAGGGTGGGAAAGGGTATATCGATGTTTTTCATAGATTAATGGAGCGTGTGTGGTTAACCGGCACATTGATTAGGTGATAAATGACATCGAGAGTACCAAGCTAATTTGCATGGTTATTCACACCTTGTTTGTGATCCTCAGCATCCCAGTCACAAACTTGAAGGGCATAATCGAGATTAAACATGTCATTGAAAAGTTCAATGAATCTCAAAAGAATCTAGGAATTTCAATTCATTTAAAACTTAATAATCAATTTCGTTTTTCATGATGGAAATTGGTAAATCTTCATTTACCTACCTTCAAATATTTTGCAATTGGATTACAACATCCCTCTTCCGATTTGTAAAATATTGTGTTGGGTCCTAGCCTTAATATTTCATTTGGGTGTTCTATTAAGGACTTAAATCAACCAACTTGAATTTCTCCCTAGTAGATGTCTAGTTCAGACAACTATGGTCTTCCCGAATCTTATGGAAAAGGCTTTCCTCATAAAGATGATATTCCACGAGACGATCAAGGTGAAAGATTAATCCTTTCTTCGTGTTGTAGTGGTACTTCACTTCCTCCACCTCCTCCAATAATTCTCCCTGACCCACAAGTTCAAAGACTTGAAAAGTCCAAGGTCACTCAAGCCCTGTTGGTTAGCAAACAACAAGATGGAAGGTCTGTGTGTGCACATGTCTTGGACATGAAGTCACACATTGACAGGCTGGGAATTTTGGGTGTCGTTGTTTCAAGGAAGTTGGCTGTTGACTTGGTCCTTCAATCACTTCCTAAGTCATATACCGGGTTCTTTAAGGACTACTGTATGGAAGATCACGACGTGAACCTTATTGAACTAACATATTTTCTTGTTGCTGCTGAATCAGGAATGATTTGGCGTACCGGTAATGCAAATTAGATTGGTAGATCTATTTCCCAAACTTCCATGGACATTAACAATGGTAACATTGGAAGTCCAGAAAAGCTTTCTCTTCCCAATCGAAAGGGATCGGCCATGGTCAAGTCATTTGAAAAAATGGTAAAGAGAAAGGCTAAGTCTGAGATAGTCCCATGTACCATTCCCAAAGATTCCATATGTTTCTATTGCCAAGTGAAGGGAAATTGGTTGGAAAGCTGCCATGTTTACCTGAAAGATCGCAAGGATGGTAAAGTCAAAAAGTTTGACTCTACTTCAGGTAAGTCCACTATCTCACTCTATTAAGTTCCTATTTGGAGATTCTTAATACATGATGTAATCTAATTACATTTTGATGTGTTGTAGGATCGAAAAAAAAAGGAAGCTTAAAGGAAGAGTAAGCTGATTCTGATCACGAAGAGATGGATTTCGATGATCAGAATTTTGAGTTGTTGCTTAAGAGTTATGATAGATTGCTTAGGAATAGATAACAACATAGTTTTCATATGTATTTGCGTTGTAAGGAAAAATTTTCTGCAATTTTAATAAATAAAATTTGATTTTATTTTATTTTAAGTTTCCTTACAATGGCATTGGTGAAAATTGTTGTTTATATGTTTCCATTGATAACAATATTTGAAATGGATTTGATTCTTTCATTTGTGGTAGTGTCTAAATTTACCAAATAAGGAAAGATTCTCATCACCCAAGTTTCAATTGGATAGAAACTTGGAATCATGCAACTTGTATTGCATGGTGAATGAGAATTTTCATTTTTAGGAAATTGAGACTAATTCCTTGCTCACATGTATATGTGAGTCAAGTGAAGGACTAGGGGATCGGGTACACTTGGTTGTGTGATGTTCAGGTCCATCACAAAGAACGATAAGACTATTCGTTATGATTTACTAAAGTTTAGTAAATTTGGTTATGCTTACAAGATTAAGTGTAATTCTGAATCATTGGAAAAGTTTTAATGTATGGCAGAACGAATAAGAAGAATCAAATTAGGCAGAAAGATAAAAGTTTCTCCAATCTGAGAAGAAGGGAGAGTACTTTAGTATCGTGTTTTATGATCATCTTAGTGATTGTGAAACCATATCACAATTGATCCTCTAAGGACATCTTAATGCACTTGCATGGCTAAGAAGAGGAATCGTGAATTGTTGAAATGGTTAAATAAAAAAGATAAATCATACTACGTTCCAAAATCAGGTCTTAGAGTCATACTCCAAGATTGTAACTTGAGTGACATGATCTTAAGAAAGGTTTATATCACTCATCAAATGTAGAGTAAAATGTTTCTTACTCTTGTACATTTGAAATTGGTAAGTTGTGATGTTTTGGATAAGACAAAGACCAACTAAGACCAATTGTGTGAAGTGTTTGTCTTGATAAGAAAACGCACTAACTCTTGAATATTTGTTGTCAAGTAATGTTTCTTAACAAAAAGAATCTTATATGTCAAGAGGTCAGTGAGAGTCTTAAAGATCTTGAAAAGTTTCAAGAACTAATCAAGAATGAAACTATTGTTTATCACTAGCACACGACTTGAGGCTTGGAATCTATCGTGTTGACATATTCTTGTTTCTATGCCCATTCCAGTTGAAGTTGACTATGCATGTGAGTTCTATGAGTTCTCAGTTGTTTGCATAAGACAATGCACCTTGATCAGTGAAAGTTCATTGATCAGTAAGGATGAGCTGCTATGCAACTTGGAAAACATGGTAGGACCTTGTGCTGCCAAGTGGCAAGAAACTAAGATTGAACAGGTTCAGTCCATATGAGTTTGAATTTTTCATAAACCTTGTCTTATGATAATGGTTGTAAATGACACATTCACATGGATAGGACCACAAACACCATAAAATCTAAGTGTCATAAGGTTTCTCTCCAATTCATGAAAATGATTGTGAGGAAACGCTTTCACTAAGTAGATTTTAAATAGTTAGCAATTGTGATATTTGCATTCTCAAAATTCGATTATGATTACGACATCCCTCTTCATAGTTCGAATTATAAGAAATGGAAAAAGGTCTAAACATTTGAGACTTATTGTTGTAAGTTCTAAAATTGTTTAGACACACATGTGAGCTATCTGAGGAAAGGTGTATAATTTTGAGGAGCCTAGATAAAGTCTTATCGAAGCATCTTGTATCAGAAATCTGAACTTTTGTAAGAAAGTTAGCAAGTATTGATTTTTAGAAGTCCAGCTGATTTCTGGGTACATGTCAAAGCTAGTGGGAGCATAAGTGTTATGCTAGTAAGATAATAATTATTATGCTAGTGGGAGCATAATTATTATGGTAAGTGTTGCGATTTAGCAATGTTAATTATAGAAAACAAAAGTTTCAATTTCCAAAGTTGCAGAGTTTGAAAAGTTGTTTTGCTATAACTAAGGGAGAGGAATTCATACTTCATTTCAATTCTAAAAGTTTAGATTGGGATTTTAATCGAATTTAGTCATGGACATATGTGAATGTTATGTTGAAATGATTCAACATAAGGAAATTCTATATGTGGAAATATTATAGCAAAAGACTGGTAAAAGTATCATGTCTTTATGTGAGACATTATGAATCGTATTCCACATTCTTCATATATAGGATCGATTACATATGCTATAATATTAATCTGTTCTAATTTTCCAAATGCCTAGGGCATTAAGAGGGAAAAGGGACTAGAACGAGATATGACTAAAATGGTTATGCAATTATCGAGGACAATCTGAGGTTACCAAAGATTGGTTGCTTGTGGACAGTTGGAAGTATATTGTAAATTTTGGAAGGACCATATTGACATATTCTGAAAAGAGGCAACTATTTTTCAGAAGTGATAGTCAAAATGGGAATATGGAAATGTTTCCATAAGTGGAAGTTACTCTTTAAATCTGTGTAAGATTAGAAAACTTAATACAAGAAGGATGTTCAACGGAATGTACTTTGAATGTGAGACTTCGTTTCCATGGAATTGCTCTCCATTGGAATACTTTGTTATATCTGTTGCCAAGTCTCTGTGACTTTTATGCATAGTCATTACAAGAGGATCATTGCATATAAGTTTAGAATCTAAACAAATTATAGAAGATGGCAATAATTTTGTATTCTTACATTTATGATAAGGTTTTGGAATTGTGAAATGAGCATCATTGAAATGTTGACAATTGATCTATTTCACAAAGAAATGACCATAGGTAAATATAGTGTGCATGCTTAACTATTGTTTTAATTCAAGTATCAAGTTGATTAATCGAAACATTATACAATGGATAATGTGTAATCAATATGGTGATTAAATAATAACTGTTTTATTTATATTTATAAGTTCTGAGACCATATTGGATTCGATTATTCTTGTGTTTTACTTTGCATGTTTTGACTTCCTGAATAACTAGGTTATTCAAACCATCCAAAGTCGATCATACTTTGGAAGTAGTTATTGAAGCTAGACTGTCATGAATGGGTTTGTAGATTGTCTAAACGCGTTTAGACATAGCACAAGTTTGTTGCAGTGTTCATGAGTACTCCTGTAATAAGATTTGAGTATTGGATTAAACCCACATTCATATGAATCACTTCATGGAATTTATCACGAGTGATTGTGAGGCGATAATATCTTATATTCTTAAAACAGAGACGTGTGAGTTATAGCTTACAAATCGGTTGCACATTGATGATGCGTAAATGCACCAGTAACTTGGTGTTATAAAATGCATTGTTGTGTGTGATTTGATGAGTAAATATAGCAAGCATATGAGTCGAATTTTATCCATTCCTTTTACCCTTAGAGGGATAAAAGCGATATATGTGGGCCTCTCGATGATTTAGTGATGACAAACCTAAGTACTTGGCCAAGCCTGGACTGATTTGATTTGTTCAATTAGTCAGTTGTCATAAATCGGAAATCGAGAAACAACAGATGGACAGAGAGAATGATTATAATCCATGTCTCAGTCCATATGATATCTTGTAGAATGGAGGAATATATGATCCCTTATCTAATGGACACGTCATTGACTAGGCCAGAGTTCGACAATTGTTTTTTAAGAGCTACGATTGCTAGTCGGGTTGTGGTGTCTAAGCCCATAAATATAATTGGTATGTACTTGACCCGAGAGTAGCAAGGTCCATTCGGGTTCCATATCACCAGGACAATTTGTGGATGGATATTTGAGTAAGAGGTTATTTATGATTTATTAATATATTATAAGTTCTAATATATTAATATAAAATCATATTATTTAATTAGTATTGATCAATAATTAATTTAGTGATCAAAAGAGACTAATTAAATTAACAGGGACTGATTATGTAAATCAATGATATATATATTGTTTGGGCTAATGATCCATAATGGGCTAAGTTTATGTAAGTTTCCATGAAGAGATAACCCACATGAAATATGGATCATAACACAAAGTGTATGGATTAGGGTTTACCCATGACTTTTAGATTCCTATATATATATATATATATATATATATATATATATATATATATATATATATATATATATATACACACACACACACATAACCCCATGGCTAAAATCGTACACAACACGTGTTCTCTGAGTTCATAACCGATTTGTGTGCCTAGTAATCTCTCTCAATTCATCCAATTGTTCAAGGGTGTGTTGTGAACCGTTTGAGGTAAAACATTTGAGGCACTAAGTTCTTAAAGGCCAAAACTACAAGCTACAAAAAGAGGTAATTCTATAACTCATATTTATGTTGTTTATATTAATTGTATGCTAGTTGTAGGCTTCATGCTTTGGAAACAATATTATATGTATAATTAGAAAAAACGTAGATCCAAAGCATATAGGGTTGTATGTGCACCATAGGATGTTGTAGTATACTAAAACCCAACATAACTATGTGGAAAGACCGATTGTGATTCTTGACAAGAAGACTAATGCTCTGCGCAACAAAGAAGTAAACCTGGAGAAGGTGCGATGGCAGCACCGGAAAGGCTCAGAATGGACATGCGATTCTAAGGATGAGATGAGGAAGCATTACCCAGACTTGTTTGCAGTGGCGGACTTCAAGGACAAAGTTTCATTCAAGTGGGGGAGATTTGTAACACTAGTGTTCCAGTTAATTTTCCTTTCTACCTTCATTTCTTAAAAGTTGGAAAATTTGGTCCTTACGTTGGGCGTACGAGTCAGATACATCGTGCATAGGAACTTGCATGTGATCATGGAGTCTCTCACGTATGTTGGGCGTATGTGTGTGTACGTGGGGCGTACGCAAGCAGGGGACAAACCCTAATTTTTAGGGTTTGGACCCTATTTAAAGACTTTATGGTGTCTAACCCTTCGTACCTCTCAGCCTCCATCCTTCTTAGCCTCCATTTCGAAAACCCTAATTGAGTGTGTGTGTTTTGAAGCCTTAGAAGGTCATTTTGGGTGTTCTTGGTGGTGAAGGAAGACTCTTAAAGTTGTAGTGTTTCACACAAGCGTCTGGATCCATCAATCACTCTCCCTTGTGCATCTTCTGGAGGTATAAAGCTCCAACCTTGAGGCATATTCCTTTAGATATTGTTCAACTTCAGAATTATATATGTTTTTGTCCCAAATCTTGATCCTTGTGAGTATGGAATAGTCCAGGACCTTTATGTTGCACTTTCAGACGTTTTAGGGTGTGTTAACTCATAAAAATGCATGCTTGGACCTTGGTTTTCTTCTATGCAAGAGTATTGGAGTTTTAAATGGTTGAATGAGTTAGGGTTTTGATTTTGGGCTCCTTGTAGCCATGAAGAGGCATAAAGGTTGCATCTTTATGGCCTTAGTTATTCTATTAAGCCTGGATCTAAAGTTGGACGTGAAGTCTTAACGCGTTATGACCATGTAGTGAGAGTTTGGAGGTCAGGGTAGTACGTTGGGCGTAATGGCCTATGTGTTGGGCATGGACGGTTGATGCCCCATAACCTCCCCTTCGTGAATCAAGCAGTATGCAGGGCGTAGGAGAGAGTATGTCAGGCGTAATCTCAGAAAACCATTTTGGGCCATTTTTGGGACTTCGGTCTTTAGGGTTTTGGACTTTACCTAGTTGAGTCATGAATGGGAAGGGAAAATGGTATTTTGCGCTTACTTAGACATCGGATGAATTAGACTTTCGTTTTTAAGTTAATCCTGATTATTAATTAGGGTTATTATTAGGATATGTTAGTGTGAGGAGGCGTGTCAGCAACAGCTCGAGTGTGCGATTTAGTTATCTTCAGTTATAGTTGAGTCTCCTCACTGTATCCATGGATCGAAGGCACCAATGTCGGCCCATTATTATGTTATGTAGAATCCTAGTTGTTTTGTGACTGTTACATATATGTCTGTATGATTGGGTTGAATATACCCCAAGGCGAGGCCCACTATTGTATGACCAATTTGAAATAAACCCTAGGGTCGGGCACATTATGGCTTGTTCGGGTTGAAATAAATCCCAGGGCGGAGCCCACTATTGTATGATCGATTTGAAATAAACCCCAGGGCGGGGCCCATTATGGCATGTTCGGGTTGATATATACTCTAGGGCGGGGCCCCAGTGCTGGGCCCATATTTGTTTATTGGGTTGGAATATACCACAGGGCTAGGCCCAGTTTATATGTTTGGTATGTGGCATTTTAGGGAAACTCACTAAGCTTTGGGCTTACAGTTTATGTTTATGATTTCAGGTACTTCTGTTACAAAAAGGAAGAGCCATACGTGATGGCACAACATCTTCCCTCATGATTTCCGCACTTTTTGGATACTATTACTCTGATGTTTTCAATATTGTACACTTTTATTGACTTGGACCTATTTGATGATTGAAACTATTTATTTTTAAATGAAAAATTTTATCACAGTTTTTGGGTTGTTACACATTAGGGTATGCCTGAACCTTTACCACTGCCCGAATTATCTCAACAAAATCGTAAAGGGGCCACAACGTACAACTATAATTCCCATTTGAAGTTATTCCAAATCTTCAGAAACAAAGAAGCACTTAAGCTTAAATTAGGAGTGAAAAGTGTTAGTGGAGGTTTCCAATATAAAGTGAAAAAATCTACAAGAGACAGGTTTGAAGCTGTTTGTTATATGGATAATTGTGACTGGCGGATTAAGGTAATAAAACATAGTACTTCTGATACATTTCAAGTGGTTAAACTATCAGAGAAACACACTTTCTCAAACACACAGCTATGTCCCCATCACCGTCAAGCCAACAAAAATGTATTGGGTCAGTTCTTGAAAGGCATATTAGCTGATAGTACCGATAATATGTTGCGGGGTAAACAAATACAAAAAAGTTTAAATGACCGTCTTTGTGTATATATTTCATATTGGAAAACATGGAATGCTAAAATGTATGCTCCAAATCTATTGAGAGGGACCCCTGAAGAAAGCTTTCAAAGACTACCTTTATATTGTTACAACATGGAGAAGAAGAATCAAGGGACGGTTATACATATAAAGACGAGTGATGACAACAAATTTGAATACTTTTTCATGGCTATAGTTTGCGCGATAATATTTTTTTATACCTACTTCTTTATATTTAATGTCCATAACATGCGTTCGCTTTAATTAGATTATTAATCACTTTTTAGGTTCGAGCATTTCAAACATGTTTGTCTCCTATTATTATCATTGACGGCGCACACCTTAAATGGAAATACTTGGGCACCATGTTTTCAGCAGTAGGCATGGATGGTAATAACCAAATCCTCCCTATTGCATTTGATGTTCGGAAAACTGAAAGTGGAGAGTCATGGATTTGGTTTTTATCAAGACTGAAAGAATATATTGGGGACATGTCATCTTTGGCTATCATATCAGATAGAGTCAATTCAATTGAAATGACCATTCAAGTTGTGTTCCGGAATGCGTATCACGGACTATGTTGTTGCCATTTATTGATGAATATGAGAGCAAAGATCGACAAGAAAGAGAGAACAACGATTTTGTTTTGGGAGGCTGCACAGGCTTACTGAGAGTCTGATTTCAAAGAAAGCTTGAGTAGTCTATGTCGTGCACTAAACAATAATTATCAGACTCGGCTAGACAGAATCGGTAACGAGAGATGGACAAGGTCGTTTTTCCTTGTGGTTCGGTACAATATTATGACATCAAGCAGTTTCGAGTCCATCAAGGTATTATCAAGAGATCCACAGAAACTACCGATAACAATGTTGATCAATTTCTTTCGAGCAACTATGCAACATTAGTGGTGCTAGCGACTTAATGTTGGAGGTGATAGTTTCATTTTATTTACTTATTTTATAGTTTATTTTAGCATATTTTATTTTATTTTTAGTTAATCTTCATGCATATTTTTCCTTTTTGTTATTTTATATCTATATCAGGTACTTTCGAGTTTTTTAACTTTGTTGCAGATATTTGGAGAAATGGAGCGGAGCATGGAAGGAGATTCGGAAGACTAACGAAGTTCGAGCGAGTGATCAGGATTTTTGAAGGTTATCATTGAGAGTTGGATTGAAGATTGATGTCATTGGAGCTTACTTTAAAAATTGATGATGGAGTCAAATGGGGTTGATCAAGAATAGATGGAAGAAGTTTGGGCTTGATTAATTGGGCTAAATGATATGATATTTGGGCTATGGAGTCTTTGGACCTATATTCATTAAATTTTGGCTAAATGATGTGGTAATTGGGCTATTATAATCAGTAAAAGCTAGAGGACAAAATTTGACCAAAGAGGAAAGGGGGATAAAAAACTTTCCTTGATCAGCACATCTCACGAGGCCGCGTGGCTTTTGTTGGGGCAATTTCGGGTTTTCAACTTTTATGGCTATTTGAAAGTAGTTTGGTGGGAGATTTTGGGGGAACTTTGGATCAGATTTTGGGGCATTTCTCCTGGAGTTTTTAGAGCTTTGAAGACCCTTTGAGAACACTAAAAGATTACAATTTTTCATCTTGTTTTCTTGGAGTAATGTGTGGTATTTCTAAACTCTATTTACTTTGCTTAAACTTAGCTACGTTAGGCTAAGTTAATCTTGGTTGATATTGGAAGAAATCTTTGAATGTTTGGTTTATTTTGATGAACTTTGAGAAGTTATGATGAATCTCTATGGAAGTATTTTCTATTATAACATCCTTATGTGTTCTTGTATCTTTAACCATGAGTTTAGATGTGTGAAAGTTTTATTAGTTGGTTAATTTCTTGATTAAATAATAGATCTTCAAATTAACAAGCAACAATTGATTTAAGTGTTTGTGTTCATTTCATTTGAGTCAATAAAGTATTTCCTCCATAATGTTAATGAAAGCATATAGATTATCTTTTGGATTTAATGACTCTTAAACCTTAATGCTAGTTGATTTTCTCAAATTATATGTTTCATATATTTGTGACTTTAACTAAGAGAATGTGTTATGAGCTTCTCTAGCCATTGTATTAACAAAGAAGAGTTTAGGTAACTACATGCTTCTTGGATTACTATAGCCAAATTAGAAATTCACTACAAGTATTGCATCTTGAGTTCTAATGATTTATTAACCCAATTTCAATTGATGAAATTCCACTATCAACCATCTTTTTCTCATTGATTTGAATCAAACTCTTTACTTCTTTTCTTGAAATTTCTACATTCTAGCATAATTTTAATTTTCTCAAAGCAACCAAAAGCATTTAAACCCCCATATTTTACTTTTTTTTTTCATAAATGCTTGAACAAGAGGCTTTCATAGAGTTATAAAATTAAACCAATCTCCGTGGATACGATCCATTTTCCATTATACGCTATTTCTGTGTACAATACTAAGGGTATTTATTTTGTTGGCCTCGACAACCACCAAAATTTGGCGCCGTTGTCGGCGATTGGTTTATTTTTAATCAGTTTGTTTCTCTATGCCTAGATCTCATCATGTAGGTACTCTAATTTACAATTATGATTTTCAAAAAAATTGTGGCTCGAAAATGAACATTCCTTTCATTAAAGACCAATGTTCTGAGCTAGCTCAGTTAGTTATGATGATTGGAAGTGACCAACGTGTGCAACCCACACCTCTTCCTTGTGATTTTTGCGCCCAAAATGGACATCTTTCTGACATGTGTCCATATTTACAAGGAGAATGGGAAGAAGTGAAAGAGCGGGGAAGCTACTACTGGTCAAACCAATGGAGTAATGATTAACCTCAACATGATCAATGGTGGGACAACATCCAAGCTTGTGGAAATAACCAATACGGAAACCCATACAAAGCTTGGGGAAATAACCAATACCAACCAAGTGCACAGTTCCAACAACCCTATCCTTACCCTCCTCAACACCCTGAAACGCCAAGCATGTCCTTATAGGAAATTATGAAAAACATTGCCACTTCTACACAAAAGTTTCCAGGAAACAACACAAGTTAGCCTTAAAAGCTTTGAGCAACAAATAACACAACTTGCTCAATCAATAAGTATAATGGAAGCTCATGACAAACTACCATCTAAAGAGAGCCCATGGCATAATGTGTGTGCCATTCCTTTGAAATATAAGAAAAGTTTTGATGGCCCAAGAGTGTTATATGAAGAAGAGGAAGAAGAAGTAGAAGTGGAAGATGCTGTCAAGGAGGAAGAAGAAACTGAGAAAGTTTTCAATGAAAATATAGAAGAAGTGCTAGGGGTTAATGAAAGAGATGTTGAGCCACCTACTACCATTAAGAAACTAACTCCAGTGGTAGACCAACCACAAGAGCCAAAAACGATAAATCTATCGGACCCTTCAAAGGATACATATCGCGAGAATGAAGATGCCCAACTGGTCACCAACTCAACCACCATGTCAAAGAGGGAAGAGCTGATTAGCTTATTGGACAAGTACAAGAAATAATGTGCTTGGATGATTGCTATTATCAATGGTCTAAGTCCAGTATGGTTCTCTCGTAAAAAGAAAGTCAAATACAAGAAAAGAGTCCCAATGGAGGTGTGGAAATTAAAAAATGTCGACACAGGGCAAGTTTTAAAGGTTAATGGACATCAATTGAAGACTTTATATGAAGTATTTGATTCAAATATCCAATACATCATCCATTTGCATGTCTCATGATATTAAAGCGAAAGTTGGAAGCCGTCTCGCCAAAGATGTTAAAGACGGGCATTTTTGGAAAGCACTGTGCTTTCGTTTCTTTTAAAACCAAATAAAATGATTTTTTAAATGTTTTTGAAAATTTAAAAGCATTTGTTTTTGAAAAATCAAGTTTTTCCCATGTTCGGGGTCCTATTTTTGTTGAAAATTTTCAAACCGGGACTTGCCGGGATTCATCCCGGGATTTAAATAATTTTTCTAAATCCAATTTTTGAGTTAGTGTGTTCAGCTCACGAGGCCGCACCTCAATTTTGACTTGAACCCTGCGTGAAACAAGCATGGAGTCAAGAAGAAAGAAAACAAGCAGCTCTCAAGGCCGTGTAGAAGTTCACGAGGCCATGTAGGGTCCCCAACGAGGCCGCGCATCGGGTTCTTCTTCAGCCCGCGCAGATCGATTAGGGAATCGAACAAGTCATTAATTGAGTTCACGAGGCCACACAAAAATCAAAGCAAAAAACTCACGAGGCCGCACAGAAATTCACGATGCCACTTTGACCCAACCATGCAACACGAGTCCTTGACCGTTTGACTGCATCGTTTGACTGCCTTGACTAGACTTCATTTAGCAATTAAATTAAATCAAGAAGCACCTCCTTTCGTCTAAACCACTTGGCCCAGCAAAAAAATCTAGTTTGTTTTTGGGCTCGATTTTTACATTGTTGAAGGCTGTTAAAGAGTGAAAAACCCTAAGCTTGGGGTGCGGTTCAAAATTGGAGTTTAGATTTGCGCTTCAAATTCATAATCGGCTAAAAAGGGATCAACACCCCTCTTCTCCTCCACACTCTTCGATATAGGTTATTTCTACCCTTACCTTAAGCATTAAGGACAATACTTGTTCTTAAGCTTAGGGTGGGGTATTCCCTATTCTTTTTGCTTTCTCATACATTTTTGTTAGGTTGCATAACATTTTAGCCTTTGATTTGCATTCATTTTTTTATTTAAAAAAACTCCAAAAAGATTTTGTTTTCTTCTTTTCTTATTTTTATTTTTGTATAACATATAGTTTAGGACATTAGCATGCGTGCATTTTTGTTATCTTTTTATTCTCATCCCTGAAAATATTTACTTGAAGTACTCGACACACTTTAACTATAATTCTTTTAGAAACTAACACAACAAATAAGAATCGATTATAGGGACTTTTAGTTGCTACACTTCTTTTATATGTACGTGGGGAGAGAGTGCAAGTAGTTGTGCTGAAGAATCGACTTATGGCAAGTGTGGCATAAGTAGGGGGACAACTTAGCCTCAAGCCGACTAGTTCCTCACTTGCGTGTTCCATCCAAGCCACAATCAAACCCCAACGAAAGGAATAAGAACTAGATTTTGCTATTTTGAGTTCCTTAGTGTCTATCCGCTACATTTCACATGATATATCATCATCTTATGATTTAGACATATTTTTCCCATTTGATCTCGAATTAGCCTTAGTTTAGTTGTGCTTAGCTTTTGCACTTAGCTTTACTCGATTTGCTCGTTTGGCTTCTTATTTAGGTTGAATTTAGATGTCACTTATAGTTTGTATATAGTTGTGTTTTGTATTTTTATTCACATGATGCAACCTATGTAAAATTCCTGTGGTAAACCAAAAAAGTGAGCCAAAAAAACCCTTTCTAGTATTGTTCCTTTTGTAGTTATTTGGTGTCTCATAAATCATAGGTTTTTTGTTTAAAACGTCGTTTGAAAAGTTTTGCAAAAATTTTCAACAATTCTTGGTAAAAGCCTAAATTTTGTTTTATGTTATGTAAAGTGTCACTTGTTCTTTTATGTTAGAAGAGTCAAACTTTTGATCATTTGAAAAGTTGAAGTTTTACTTTTGTTGATTTTTGTTTTTAAAAGTCTTTAAAATTCCTTAGAAAAGTCGGATATTATTGCAATCGTAAAATGCGAACGTAGTTAGAAGTTTTTAGTATTTTTCTTATTTTATGTTTAAAGGTTTTTATGACAATATTTTATGTTTTTGTTTATTGTAATTGTAATTGTATCTTGGGGTTTAAAAAAATCAAAAAAAAGAGAGAAGAAAAAAAATATAAAAAAAGGATCGGACCACGGAGTTGCATCCATTTTTCATTCGTTAGATGTTTAGATTATTTTTGATTCTATTTTATGTAGCTCATTTATATTTTGATGAATTTCTAGTTTAGATTTAATCTTTTGTTGGAAACTACAATGGCGCCCATTACTCATCACGTGCTCGATTTTTCACTCTACATGGATCTCATTTTGGTGGGAGCACTTATACTTCTAGATGATTGTAGTTTGCCAACCGTGGTGCATAGCTCGTTCCTTGCCATTTTTGGCCCGAGTTATCTTTTTCTAGGTTTTATTCCTTGGCGTCGGGTGGAAGTTGTGGGGAGTAAGGAACATTCTAACCGAGGAACACTTTCTTATGGTTTGTGGGCTAGATCGGACCGCGAAACAATGTCACATAACCCATATTAGTGAAGTATGCATGCTCGTTTTGTATCTCGTTCAACATGTATCCTTTGCTACAAGTGTAACAAAGGCTCGTCCCTTAAAGCGATTCTTATCTCTAAAAATGTATTATATGTGTAAAGTCCCAAATCCAGGAACCAAACCAGTGATCAAACAAGGAACAATCAAACAATAACAAGAATGGAGTAGAAGAAGGAATTACTCAAGAAATGCACACGTTTATAACCGCAAACTTCAGGTACACCTTGAAGAACACACACATACGTCTCACTGGCCAACTGTAACTCTGACACATTCGACACTATATATAGGAACATGACCAACCGCACACGGGTTTACGGCCGTGAACACCAAACAACCGTGAGCACAAGACTGCAAACACCAACCTATGACCAAAACCCTAACGTGATCTATACAAGATAATTGCCTAGCCCAAACCACAAAATTGTGACCTAACAATCTCCCCCTTGGTTTGAGATAGCATGTCTTCAGTCTTTCTCAATCAGCATCACATCAGATCTGCCCATATCCCCAAGCCACATTTTCTTCTCGATGATTGTAGTGATCATACTTGTAAATTCTTTGGCAGCCTGCTCCATAAGCTCCGTCTTGCAGACAATTTGATGTCGAGACAGAGTGTGAATGTCCCGTTCCCCAAACTTCAGAAGATCTCTTGTCGTAACAAGACGATGAGTACCCGTTGGAAACTTGATCACGGCAGTGGCCGTGAATTCATCGAACACCCAGAATTCCATATTGTCCAGTGATCCATCACGAAAGTGTTGGACAATAGGAATCTCTTTCAGTTTCTTCATGAGAGGCGACATCACAAACTTCATCGGCTCGTTGGTATTAGGATCAATCACATCTTTGCTGCTCCTTATGAATGATTCTGCAGTCTTCATTTTGTCAAAATTCCTCTTGACTTGATTTTCCAAGAATAGTTGAAAAATCAGTAGCCTGAGGGTCTTGAGACGGATTATGAAATGGAGCTTTGGAGAGTTCAGTAAGGTCGACTTTTGTCCAAGAACAAAAATCTTGTTTGTCTTTATAATACTCCGGCTCACCAAATTTTCTTTTCACCGCCCAGAGATTTGGTTTGTCGTGAAATCCCCACATCAAGATTCCTGATCTGTTGCCAAATTTGTCACCGAACCTCCGCTTCTCAAGATCAGTCATCGTTAATTTTGGTTGGTCCGCACGATGATTCTCGTCGGAATTCTTCATGATGAGCCATTTATTTTTCTTATTAGGAGTAGGCAGTTTTTGAGCTCTTTTCAGTGTTACCCTTAGAGGAGCTTGAGCTGGTTCATGTTCAAATCGGTCAACAATCCTTGTGGTGTTTACGGATGGTGGATTTTCAAGCTGATCTGGATGAGATGTCTGGGCAGGGGTCTCAGATTCGCCTGATTCTCTGACTGATGATTTGAATTTGTCTCCAAATTCTTCAGCAAGCTTGTTCTTAAGGTCGAAGTAAGAGGCAGTAAGAGCTCCAAGATGTGTCTGCATGTCAGAGATTTGTTTTGATTTAAGAATATTGTGTGCTTTAAGCTCAGAAACTTCTATGTCGAGGTTTCTAATCAAAATATCTCTTTCAATAAGTGTGTTCTTCAAGACACCAATCTCCTAATTTAGCTCTGTCACATATGGGTCTGCTCCCCCTGAGCTTACTTCACCTATTGATATTCCTTTGCCACGAGGTAAAGGATCTGAATCTTGTTGAGCTATAAACCTGGAAAGCCTCACGGAGGCAGCATCATGTGCAGGTTGTGGAGGAAAAGAACCCCCAGGAGCAGAAGAGCTCCCGGCTTCAAACGAAAATCTGACATCACATGGTCCTTTTTGGGTTGGCATGGTTGGTGTAGCAGCTGTTGTTGTGGCTGGCTGAGTTGGCGGGGCCTTTTCTCTAATAAGCACTCCCGGCCTCGAGTCAGCTCGCCTTCTTTTCAACAGAGGCTGGGAGGCATGTTTCAATTCAAGATCACATTCAGATGGCATAGAAACTGGAGTGACAACCGGAAGGGGATGACTCCTCGAGGTTGCATCCGGATTGATTTGAGCATCGGCCATCTGATCATCTGTAGGAGGCATTGCTTTGTTCACATCAACAACTCTCTCTGTCTCTGTTGCCGATTGTGAAACTTCATTACAGTGTCAAAGAAAGAGTTAAGATCCTCAACACTTGGGTTAAAATCATTCTTCTCAAAATCGAACAAAATCTCATCACCATCAAAACCGGATAGATCAATTCCTCGATACAAGTCATCTTCTTCATCATCACCCTCTTCATCATCATTATCATCATCGTCATCATCATCACCCTCCTTGTAATCACTCTGAACCTCCACATTTGTCATTTGATCATGTTCCTCTGCCACGATTGCAACAGGAGGAACTCGTTCTTCTTTCTCAGAGGCTTCTTTTTCAGAAGCAGTGATCACATCATCTTCATATTCTTTATATGTTGATGTGCTTTCAGTAGCAGATGAATCACTGACTTCCGCGAATTTGCCGAATTTCACAAGAGGATATTTCTCTGCAAACATAAACTTCCCCTTTCTATTCTGCTTCATAAGCCCAAATGTGCTAGAGCCAAGGGACTTTAGTGTCGCATCCCCAAACCGGAACGGCGGAAACATTCGGGGGCGGAGGACGTCATGTACAGTATCATAACAATGCATAATAGTAAAACAAGCAACAACATCATCCATTGCATTAATCATATAATTTAATACAAGTGTGTTCTGTGTATAGTTTGAAAGACACCAAAATATAAAACAAAATAAAAGACGAGTCTTGAACATGCTCCTTCTTCTCAAATGTCACAACTAGGCATTCTGATGCTTTGTAAACAATTAACAAGGATAACATTGTAACTAAAACTTGAAAGCATGTATGATGCTTATTCAATGACAACAAAATTCCATCAAACACTCCATACAAACGCTCAAATAGTCTACAAAAGGTTGGAAACCCTAGAAATCCCGGTTTAAGTCCATTATGGACTAGGATTTCCTTATTGGGCCTAATGGGCCAATAAACTTCCAATGTGACTATTTTGGGCTTAGAACTCTTAAATGGGCTCTTATTGGACCCACTCTCATAAGACTTAACCTTTTTGGGCCTTATAAGCCTAAATTGGACTAATTTACCTTTAATGGGCCTTATGGGGCCATAACAAATCCAAATAGCTTTAATAGACTTAAATCCATTCCTTTACGCTAAATTGGGCCGTGAACTACTCTAAAGGCCCAATGGGCCGAAAATTATCAAGTTGGGCCTCATATTATGGACTCAAGCACAAAAGGCCCAAGCCATTCTCTTCCTTCTCTCTCTCTCTCTCTCTCTCTCTCTCTCTCTCTCTCGGCCCAAGTAGAAAACAAAAAAAAATGAAAATGAGAAGAATGGTGGGGAGAATTAACTAGGAGATGCCACCTTCCTATTATTCAACATGTAACAATGCTATAATTTCCCATACTTCCATGCATGTCAACTCATTATATCTCTCTTCTCCCTCTTCTTATTACTCACGGCCGAAGATCACAACACACACACACACATTTCATCAACCTGTTTCAAACACACTCTCTCTAGAAAAGTTTCATCTTCTCCATTCAAATTTTTGAGATCTTGGAACATTCCAAGGAGGTTCTTCCACAAAAATCATCATCCTAGGTAAGTTGATGCTTGGATCCATAATCTAGTCTGTTTATTTCATCAAGAATCTCTTCTAAACTCACACAAACTCATGATCATCATCCTAGAAAACTCTAAGTTCGAGATCCACCCAAGAATGCTTACTAGGACCAAAACTCTTCCATTTCTTTCTTCAAAACCGACAACAACAAGCAAAGGTGAGTTCATACCCCTCTATTTTCGGTTTTTATATGATTTGTGGGGGAGAATACAAGTAAAATGTGAAGATCTATGTGTATTTGTATGTTATGTGTGATTTCTTGTGTTTTTGTGGTAAATATGTGCTAAAAATGAAAGATATTTCAAGATCTATAGTTCAAGAAGGAAAAATATGTGACCTAGGTCATATTTCACTTAACATGTCAAGATAAACTACTATACAAGCTTTAAAATAACACACTACAACATAAAAATTTGTTATTGGACTATTTTTGATAAATAAACAAAAGATCGGGAAAAATATGTCATTGACGGTTTCTACAAGGACCAAAAGGTTAAAACAGCCAAAATAAGAGTTTTTATAAATATTAGGCTTTTTAAAGGACTAAAAATGTAAATTTTAGCCTAATGGGCTAAAATTTGGGCTTTTCGGCTATTTAGGCCCAAAAATGCGAAAAATCAAATTTAAGGGGCTGAAATGGAAAGTTTTCTCAAACCAGGGCCTATAAACGTAAATAAACCTATTTCAGGGGTTAAAATGGCCTTATTTATCAAAAGGGACTAAAAATGCAAAGATTTTGGATTTTGGGTAAAAATTGTAAAAATTGTGAAAAGTGTGGATTTAAATGCAAATCTTTTAACTAAGGGGCTGAAACTGTCCAAAATAAAATTTTGGGCTTAAAACATTGTTTAATTAAGTGTTTAGGCCAAAAATGTCAAGAAAAATAGTTCAGGGACCTAATATGTCATTTTTCAAAAAAGGGGCTAAAAATTGCCAACTTTACCAAAACTTTATAACTTATGGGTTTTAAATAGAAAAGGGGCTAAAAATGTCATTTTTCAAAAAAGGGGCTAAAAATGTCAAACTAATATTTTTGGTCAATTATGTTAATAATAAAATAATTGGGTCAAAATATACAAAACTTTATAACTTATGGGTTTTAAATAGAAAAATAACTATTTTTATAAATCTATGAATAGTTATAAAACAAATTGGTGATTATTACGACATATCGATTAACCAACTTCGCAACACTAATACTATACAAAACAAGTAAACATTCTAATTGTTGGGCTTGAGAGATTCTAATCATGCTTATTGGGCCTTCGTGACCCATTAACATGACTTTTGGGCCCAACATAAATAATACATGTTATTGGGCCTCCTGTGACCCAATTATATGCTTAAGGGACCCTCAATGGCTTTTACATGCTATTGGGCCTCAGTGGCCCATTAGCATTTCTAGTAAGGTCCAAATAAATCATATGCGAAATGGGCTAACACGTCCTTCGTATACTCGTCAGCCTTAAATAAACGTGATTAGTAGGGCCTCGTAGTCCTCTTCTCCTCGTCTGTTAGGCTTACCTTCTCTTCAAGTAAACTAAAATGAGGTCATTAATCAAGGTTAATCGAATTCATGTGGATTAAGTGAGTAATAACGGGGGACACCAATAAGTGTCGGTCGTAGTCTGTAGTTGTAATCAAAGTCTCCTGGAGGGAGAGCGAGAGTTTGTGTATAGATCTATGCGGGGGTGACTCCCCCACGCCTAAGCCGTTCGCTACAGTTAGACTCGGCCAGTCTAGGGTGACAAAATCATAAGATCAATTCCGGTGTTCATTAAAATGCCAAGACAGACGAACTAATCATTATCATGCATGGTTATAACGACTCACATAGAAATCCAATACCACCTAAGTAATCAGAAGAAATCATATTCATTCGCTGTGACGATACAATAATACAAAACAATCATAACATTTTATCGGAAAACATCGGGTTTTCCAGGGAAACCAATCTTACTCACTTGTACTTTTAAAAACTATAATGAAAAACTACTCATTTATACACGTTTTGAAATCATTCACGCATATACTTACAGGATCATCACAACATTTTCATGAAAAGTCTTATTACATAAAATATCGGATTTTCTAGGTTTTACGAACGACATAAACTATTTTACATCAAACATACTTATGAACTCACCAACATTATATATGTTGACCGTTTTCAAAATAACTTGTATTCTCAGGTAATCGTTAGAACAAGGAAGCATCCAGTGTGTTGAAAGTTTCTTTTGTAGTTGCTAATCAACAAACACTTTATATTTTGGGATCATGTAATGTAAACCGTGTACTTTATGTAAACAATGCCAGTTGTACTATGTAATGTTTGGTGATGAATGTGTTATGTTTCATGTATATTCATTGTGATGATATTTCAATTTAAGTCATGCGAGTCCTCGGACGTTTCAGCCGTCTGGTTCGGGGGTGTGACATCAAAACCTGGTCATCTGTACCATTCTACTGGTGACCTGAGAATACAAGTTATTTTGAAAAGTAGATCAGCATTTAAGCTGGTGAGTTCATAAGTATTTTAGTGTCAAATGTTTGTATTAGTTTGATGAAAATGTTTGTAAGTGTTTTGATGTAATTGTTTGTATACTTCCTAGAAAATCCTATATTTTCTACTAAAATGGAAAGTAGTCTTCTACCAAGACCCGACTGTTTTGTATGTTTGTTCTTTTGTAAAAATGAGTGTGTTCCCAAGTTTATAACTATCTTTACTAGAAAATAGTTTGCATTACCTTTTATGTGAGAATATCACTATATGAATGAAATGGGAAAATGAAAGTGTACAGTAGTATTCTATAAAGTAACTACAGATGTACTAACTACCTTAAAACCAATAAGTTTAATTAAGGTAAAATGTGATGAGGTTATAGCCATGCTCGATTGACTAGTATAAGACACGAGGATCAAAAGATGTCGAAATGGTATGACATTTGTCACCCGTAGACCTGCAGGTCCCGCTGTAGCTAGCAGCAAGATGTAGGATGGTTAATCCCGTATAGATCTATACACAAAGTCACGCTGTCCCTCCAGGAGACTCTGGTTACAAAACGTGACACAGCAGTATATTGTCATGCCATGAAGTAGTGGCTCACATTAATGTTATATTGTTCTTGTTATAGTATAGTATGTTCCTTTCAGTTCTAGTTATAATATGTTCCTTCTTGTTCTAGTTATAGTATGTTCCTTCTCGTTCTAGTTATAGTATGTTCCTTCTCGTTCTAGTTATAGTATGTTCCTTCTCGTTCTAGCCATAGTATGTTCCTTCTCGTTCTAGTTATAGTATGTTCCTTCTCGTTCTAGTTATAGTATGTTTGAACTGACTCATGTATGAACTGACTCTTGTAAGTTTCACTGTTCTAGAAGTAGTAAGTAGTAATCCTCTAAAGTATACCTATTATAGTTTACTAGTATGATTTTTTGACTGTTACTGATGTATAGAAAAGACTCAATTACTCACCAAGCAACTAAGTTAAGTATGTACCTTAAAAATGGGTTTAATATTCACATATGTGTTTAATAAGTATAACTATGATTTAACCGACATTCAGACTAGTGATCCTACCCCAAGCTCACAACCAAACAAGGAACATGATTCAAGGTATCTAGCAATAGTCCTAAGTCTCTTAAAGAATACTTATACGTAAATAGGTAGACAAATATGATTTGATATAAAAGAAGTTTATAAAAGATTTATAAGAGTTTTCAACAAGTTTGAGTATAAGAAATCCTTTTGAATGTGTTTTCACATGTAAATGATTAACACAATTTCATTGTGTTATACTTGTATCCCCCCCCCCCCTTTAAAAGCATTTAAAACATTAAAAGATAGATTATAGGGGTATGAACTCACCTATAGTGAGTGATTCGAATGAAAGATCGATATAGGATGCTAAGTATGCCAAGTGAAGTCTCGAGCACAAACGGATCCTATTAAGCATATAATGACACATATATGTATACAATTAGTGTATATAACAACTAATCATGTAAGGGAACAACCTTAGGTACTAGGAAACACTTGTAATGAAGTGTTACAATCATATTAGAGTGTATGAAAGGAGTTCACGGCCACACAAGGATGTGTTCACGGCCAAGAATACTTAAGAGTTTACGGTTCAAGCTTGGTCTTGAAGAAGGGTTTATGGCCATGGGTTGAAGGGTTCACGGCCACCATGATCTTATGAAGGGTTCACGACCCAATGAAGGGTTCACGGCCGTGAACCCTTGAAGAATCATGCTTAAAAGGTGTTTTTTTCATGGGGATTCAAGAGCTTCTAATGGATAATAAGTGTATGGAAAGGATACTTACTTAATGGAAGTCTTGAAGGTGTTCACGGCCTAAGAACAAGTGTGTGTTCTTGGTGTTCTTGGTGAAAAGATGATGATTTGAAGATGATTTTGAAGAGAAAGGATAGTGTTCTTGATGATACTTGAGAGAGTTTTGAGAGTTCTAGACTTGAAGATGTGAGAAATGAAGAAATAATGAAGGAACACCACACATATGAAGAGGGGTTCACGGCCAACGTGGGTTCACGGCCGTGAACCCTAGTTTGCGGCCGTGAACTCCTTGTGAAGGTGTTTTCGGCTCGATTGCAACTCAAAGAACCTGAGCTAACACTTCCTAACACACAAACCTTGAGTGTACTAGGCTTAGAACTCTCAAACATACCCTTAACAATGCTAAAAGATAACAGAAACCAGTCTGAATTTTGATTGAATTGATTGACTTTACGAGATAGAAATTTCGGGTTGTCACATCATCCCCCCCGTTAAAGGGAATTTCGTACCGAAATTAGAGTTTAAGCACATACTGATAACTAAGGGAAAAGATGAGGATATTTCAGTTTCATTTGATCCTCGCGCTCACAAGTGAATTCAGGTCCCCGCTTTGCATTCCAGCGAACCTTCACTATCGGGATACGGCTTTGCTTCGTTTGCTTGACCTCACGGTCCATGATCTCTATTGGTTCTTCCACGAAGTTGAGGCTCTCATTGATCTCGATTTCATCGAGTGGGATAACAAGATTCTAGTCAGATAGACACTTTTTCAGGTTGGAAACGTGGAAAGTAGGGTGTACGTTACTAAGTTTGTGAGGTAGTTTGAGTTTGTAAGCTACAGGGCCGATTCTAGCGAGAATCTCAAAAGGCCCTACGTATCTTGGATTTAGCTTCCCACGCTTTCCGAAGCGTATCAAGCCTTTCAGGGTGAGACCTTCAATATAACACAGTCACCAACCTGGAATTCCAAAGGTTTCCTTCTCTTGTCTGCGTAGCTTTTCTGTCGGTCTCTAGAGGCTTTCAATCGTTCACGAATCTGAACAATCTTCTCTGTCGTTTCCCGAATGATTTTCGGACCTTTGAGAGTGCTGTCAGGAACTCGTCCTTTAGCTAACTGCGTATCACCCACTTCAGCCCAACACAGAGGGGATCTGCACTTCCGGCCATAGAGGGCCTCAAATGGAGCTGCCTTTATGATTGTGTGATAAATGTTATTGTAGGAGAACTCGACAAGGGGTAAATGAGTATCCCATGCCTTTCCAAAGTCTATCACACAGGCTCACAACCTATCTTCCAGAGTTTGAATAGTCCTCTCACTTTGTCTGTCGGTTTGCGGATGGTAGGCTGTACGCATGTCCAGTCTAGTTCCTAGTGAACCTTGTAGCGACTACCAGAACCTTGAAGTGAATCTACTATCTCTATCGGAGATAATGGATATAGGAACACCATGTAGTAGTACGATCTCCCTAATGTAGGTTATCGTTAGTTTCTCCATCTTGTTAGTTTCTTTGATAGGCAGGAAGTGTGCGGACTTTGTTAACCTGTCCACAATCACCCAAATGGTATCGAGACAACTCGTTTTCTTGGGCAACTTGGTTATGAAGTCCATTGTGATCCGCTCCCACTTCCATTCCGGTATCTCCAGTTGTTGTAGCAAACCTGAGGGTTTCTGGTATTCGACCTTAAACTTGGCGCAAGTAAGGCACTTGCTCACGAAGGTAGCAATCTCTGCTTTCATGTTAGGCCACCAGTATAACTTTTTGAGATCCAGATACATCTTATCTGAACCTAGGTGGACGGAATATCGGGTATTGTGTGCTTCGGTCATGACCACGTTTCTGAAACCACAGAGCCTCGGTGTCCAGATCCGATCCATGAGGTACAAGGCTCCGCCACCCTTGACTTCCAAGTTTTTATCCATCCCTCTAAGGGATTCATCCGCCACATTTTCAGGCTTCAAGGCTTCTAGCTGAGCCTCCTTAATTTGTGTGGATAGATGTGAATGGATAGTCATAGTAGATGATTTGACTCTACGACCAGAGTATTCTTTCCGACTTAGGGCGTCAGCTACTACGTTGGCTTTACCGGGATGATAACGAATTTCAAATTCATAGTCATTGAGTAGCTCGACCCACCGTCATTGTCTCATGTTGAGCTCCTTCTGGTCGAATATATGTTGAGGGCTTTGTGGTCTGTAAAGAAAGTGCTTTTCATACCATACAGGTAGTGTCTCCAGATCTTTAGAGCAAATACCACTGCTCCTAACTCAAGATCATGTGTGGTGTAGTTGACTTCGTGTGTCTTCAGCTGTCTTGAGGCATAGGCAATGACCTTTCCTCATTGCATAAGAATAAAACCAAGCCCTTGGTTGGATGCATCGCAATAAACCACGATGTCTTCTATCCCTTCTGGGAGGGATAGTATCGGTGCGCTGCATAAGGCTCGTTTCAGTGTTTGGAACGCCTTCTATTATTTCTCTTCCCAGTCAAAGGTCACGCCTTTCTGGGTCAATGTAGTAAGCGGTTTCGCGATCCTAGAGAAGTTCTTAATAAACCTGCGATAGTAGACAGCGAGACCTAGAAATTGACGAATTTCTGTAAGTGTCTTCGGAGCTGACCAGTTCTCAATGGCCTTTATTTTGGAAGGAACCACGTGAATTCCATCTTCGCTAACCACATGACCCAAGAATTTGACTCTTCAAATCCAAAATTAGCATTTAGAGAACTTCGCATACAGCTTCTCTGCTCGTAGGGCTTCTAGAATCTGACGTAGGTGTTGACTATGCTCCTCCTTGCTACGAGAGTAGATAAGTATGTCGTTGATGAATACTATAACGAACTGATCTAAGTAAGGACGGCACACCCGGTTCATTAAGTCCATGAACACTGCGGGCGCATTGGTTAATCCGAAAGGCATCACTACAAACTCGTAGTGTCCATAAGGAGTTCGTAAGGTTGTTTTGGGAACATCTTCCTCTAACACTCGTAACTGGTGATACCCGGATCTCAGGTCAATCTTGGAAAAGTAGTTCGCCCCTTGCAATCGGTCGAACAAGTCGTCTATGCGTGGAAGAGGGTATCTGTTCTTAATGGTTAGTTTGTTAAGTTCTCTATAGTCGATGCACATACGGAACGATCCGTCTTTCTTCTTCACGAACAAGACCAGTGCTCCCCAAGGTGAGAAGCTTGGTCTAATAAAGCCCTTGCTGAGCAGTTCGTTCAGTTGACCAGATAGCTCCTCCATCTCGGCTGGTGCTAGACGATAGGGCGATTTGGCTACTGGGGTAGCTCCTAGAACTAAGTCGATTCTGAACTTGACTTGACGTTGTGGATGTAATCCTGGTAGTTCTTCTGGAAAGATGTCGGGAAAGTCGCGTAGATTAAGACGAACGACTTTCTCATAACACATGATGTAGGTACGATGCAGACTCAACCAATCCATGTCGATAATGACGTCGAAACTTTTAATTGAGACCGACATGAGGTCGATTGGAAATGAATGTCTATGTAGAGTTAGGGTACATCCCATGTATATACAGCTCGTGCTCTCAGTCTTTCCATTAGCCATTTCTACGGTGAACGATTCTTTTAGTGCTCGTGGTTTTTGTTTAAGTAATTGTGCAAATTTTTGGCTCACGAAACTCCTCTCCGCTCCATTATCAAATAGTATGCATGCAAAAGAGTTATCGAGGAGAAACGTACCAGTGACCATTGTAGGGTCTGCCACCGCTTCCTCGTGGCCTATTGCCAAAACTCTTCCCAATCCACCGGCATTTGCTGCCTTCGGCCAGTTCCTTTTGAAGTGACCCACATCATCACACCCGTAGCAGGACTGGCCTGCTCCAACACCAGGGACCTGGGTGATTGGCCTAGCCGGAGACTTGAAGAAACGGGTTGTGTGCCCTTTCCTATTGCAGTTTGTACACTGCATTTCCCGGCATGGTCCATTGTGGTGGAAGCTGCACTTGTTGCACTTTGGCAAGCTTCCCGTATACTGCTTCACCGGCGCAGTGGCAGTAGGTGCTATCGCGGCATGGATAGCCATGACCTGCTGCTTCTTGGCAGAGTTCTGTGCCGCGTTGTTCTTCTTCTTGTTGTCCCAAAACTTCCGCTTGTTGTCGGCAGCTTTGGATGGTTCTGGGATGGAAAGGGTTATCGTTGTCGGTGTGTGGACTCCATGATCGATGAGTCGCTGTGCCAATCGCTTGGCACTGTCGAAGGTAGTGGGGTTTGAAGCTAAGACATTCCCCTGAAATGGAGGCACCAACGCCCAGATATACCTCTCGACCTTCTTCCCCTGAGTGGGGACCATTCTCGGACATAAAGCCACAAGATCACTGAACCTGGCGGTGTAGGCTACTATGTCGGAGCCCTTCATGGTTAAGCTCCATAGTTCCTGTTCAAGTTTCTGAACCTCGCCCCTCGGGCAGTACTCCTCTATCATCAGCTCCTCCGCCGGCATTTGCGGCTTTCAGGCATTTCCTTTTGAAGTGACCCACATCACCACACCCGTAGCAGGCCTGGCCTGCTCCAGCACCAAGGACCTGGGTGATTGGCCTAACCGGAGCTTTGCAGAAACGTGTTGTGTGCCCTTTCCTATTGCAGTTTGTACAATGCATTTACCGGCATGGTCCATTGTGGTGGAAGCTGCACTTGTTGCACTTTGGCAAGCTTCCGTATACTGCTTCACCGGCGCAATGGCAGTAGGTGCTATCGCGGCATGGATAGCCACGACCTGCTGCTTCTTGGCAGAGTTCTGCGCCATGTTGTTCTTCTTCTTGTTGTCCCAAAACTTCCGCTTGTTGTCGGCAGCTTTGGATGGTTCTGGGATGGCAAGGGTTATCGTTGTCGGTGTACGGAGTCCATGATCGATGAGCCGCTGTGCCAATCGCTTGGCACTGTCGAAGGTAGTGGGGTTTGAAGCTAAGACATTCCCCTGAAATGGAGGCACCAATGCCCAGATATACCTCTCGACCTTCTTCCCCTGAGTGGGGACCATTCCCGAACATATAGCCACAAGATCACTAAACCTGGCGGTGTAGGCTACTATGTCGGAGCCCTTCATGGTTAAGCTCCATAGTTCCTGTTCAAGTTTCTGAACCTCGCCCCTCGGGCAGTACTCCTCTATCATCATCTCCTTCAGAGCTTCCCAGCCCATTTCATTAGCCACTATCAGAGTTAGTGACTTGACATGGCTATTCCACCATGTGAGGGCTCTGTTCGAGAAGGTACAGGCAGCAAATTTTACTTTGCTTCCTTCCGGACAGGAGCAGATCTCAAAGATCAACTCAGTCTTTTCAAACCATTGCGACAGAGCAATGATTCCTCCAGTCCCGTTAAAGGTCATGGGTTTGCATTTGGTGAAGCCCTTGTATGAATACTCCCTAGAGCGCCCGTGAGCATCACCTTGGGTGGAGTTAACACTCGATTCACTCCCGCTAGTACCGGTCGTGTTGAATTGAGCCAGGGCTGCCGTAACAGCCACAACCACTGCAGCTTGGATAGCTGCTGGATCGTATTGTGGTGGAGATAGTGGTGGTTGAGTTGGAGTAATGGGAGGATTACGTCTCGCTGATCGACGTGGAGGCATCTTTCAACTAAAAGTTTACAAAGATGAAGATATTGGTAAGCATTCAATAGCGAGAATAATGAGAGTGATCCATGGACTAAATCACCATAGTCCAACAAATAGATGAGAGTATGATTGTAATGGAGATCTAACAATAGAAGGATGAAATAATTTAGATAAAGATTTCCAATGAGATTAGATGTCTGTCAATATCATTGACATTAAAGATGTAATAAGTTCGGGAAAAATGACCTTGGAGTAGGTCTTACATCATACCAGGATTGAGAAAATTTTGACAGCACAAAGACCTAACAAACTGAAAGTTCAAGGTCTTAACATAAACAGGGAAATTACAGGGAAAGTGCTACTTAGAGTATAGATAAGAAGGCTATTCCTTAAACCAAAAGAAAGGATGGGTAGAGCATCTGCTACTGACGACGAGCACCCCTCGGATGAACCCTTAATTCGGCCAACTGACGCTCCACATCAAGCAGGTGTCTCTCATACACTGTTTGGCGTGCTCGGAGCTCTATGACTTCAGCTGAAGTTGCAGCTAGCTCTTGCTGCAGAGCCTTAATGTCTCTCATAGCTCTCCCATGAGCAAATTCAAGATTGAGAATACGATCCGTATTGGCGTTCGTGTCCGCATCAAGCTCCACAATTTGTTGAATGGCTGTCATTCCTAGCTCAACATTTCGAGCCACTCGGCGAATCAAGATGGGAAGAATTCTGTCTGCAGAGCCTCCCTCACTTAGGTTGTAGAAGCTTCGGTCTCCGTTGTAGGGTAAGGGTTGACCCTGCTTACGACTCCACCTACCCAAGTTCTCAGCCCACGAAGGCGTCGGGCCTTGAAAAGTCGGACGAGGGTTAGGATTTGGGATTGGAGCCACCAGGGGGTGGATCATTGACTTCTGGGTCGGAGTCAGAATCCTATGGAAGATTTTCTGCAAAATCATTGTCTAAGGGAATTTCATGATTCTCTTCTGCTCTGCATCGAGCCATCAACCATTCCCTTGGTCGGGAAAGTATGGGTTGCTAGGGAGATGAAATCCAGCCATGTTATCTAATCGAGAAAAGGGATGTAAGAAATATATAATAGACGTACTACCTAAGATAATTATAGGATGATCCTTACCAGTTACTACAATATTTGCGTAGTGCATACCAATCATATGTTACCAAGATAGAATAGACCTTCGAATAAGTAACCCTAACTCTAAGTCCACAACCAAACAAGGAACAGGAAGTAACGCAAAGATCACAGATTCTAAGTCTATGACACCTTAGTCACATATAACCTTAGCGTATCCACTCAACAACTATTGACATACTAGTAAAGACCTTTTAGTTTGCACATAAGTAATTATAGTATCACAAAATACTCCTATAGTATTTTAAGTTTATGTTATGTTCTAAAGTTTTCAGTGTAGTAGTGTTGGTAAGTTTTTAGACTTGCTGCAACACCACAACCATTCCTAGGCCCATGCTAATCACTTCTCGGAAAGATATAGTTGATCTGGCTATATCACTCCCAGAACTGATTATATGTCCCCAAGCCTACTTGTGCTGTCCAACAACCGCAATACTTTTGTTCTGTTCTAGTATGACACTGATCCTAGTATGAATGCTTGTATGTATACTTTTAGTAAAATATTTTATTATTCTAAAAGTATGAACTCTTGGTCAGAGTGTTTTAATCCCGTTGTGTTTATAGTTGTATATCTTTTATGCGTTGATATACTCAATTCACTATAAACAAAGCTCTGATACCAATCTGTCGCACCCCCAAACCGGAACGGAGGAAACGTTCGGGGGCAGAGGACGTCATGTACAGTATCATAACAATGCATAATAGTAAAACAAGCAACAACATCATCCATTGCATTAATATTATAATTTAATACAAGTGTGTTCTGTGTATAGTTTGAAAGACAACAAAATATGAAACAAAATAAAAGACGAGTCTTGAACATGCTCCGTCTTCTGTACCTGTCTACTGGTGACATGAGAATACAAGTTATTTTGAAAGAGTAGATCAGCATTTAAATTGGTGAGTTCATAAGTATTTTAGTGTGAAATGTATGTATTAGTTTGATGAAAATGGTTGTAAGTGTTTTGATGTAATTGTTTGTATACTTCCTAGAATATCCTATATTTTCTACTAAAATGGAAAGTACAAGACCCGCTGTTTTGTATGTTTGTTCTTTTGTAAAAATGAGTGTTTTCCCAAGTTTATAACTATCTTTACTAGAAAATAGTTTGCATTACCTTTTATGTTAGAATATCACTATATGAATGAAATGGGAAAATGAAAGTGTACAGTAGAATTCTATAAAGTAACTACAGATGTACTAACTACCTTAAAACCAATAAGTTTAATTAAGGCAAAATGTGATGAGGTTATAACCATGCTCGATTGACTAGTATAAGACACGATGATCAAAAGACGTCGAAATGGTATGACATTTGTCACCCGTAGACCTGCAGGTCCCACTGTAGCTAACAGCAAGGTGTAGGATGGTCAATCCCGTATAGATCTATACACAAACTCACTCTCTCCCTCCAGGAGACTCTGGTTACAAAACGTGACACAACAGTATATTGCCATGCCATGAAGTAGTGGGTCACATTAATGTTACATTGTTCTTGTTATAGTATAGTATGTTCCTTTCAGTTCTAGTTATAGTATGTTCCTTCTTGTTCTAGTTATAGTATGTTCCTTCTCGTTCTAGTTATAGTATGTTCCTTCTCGTTCTAGTTATAGTATGTTCCTTCTCGTACTAGTTATAGTATGTTCCTTCTCGTTCTAGTTATAGTATGTTTGAACTGACTCATGTATGAACTGACTCTTGTAAGTTTCACTGTTCTAGAAGTAGTAAGTAGTAATCCTCTAAACTATACCTATTATAGTTTACTAGTATGATTGTTTTACTGTTACCGATGTATAGAAAAGACTCAATTACTCACCAAGCAACTAAGTTAAGTATGTACCTTAAAAATGGGTTTAATATTCACATATGTATTTTATAAGTATAACTATGATTTAACTAACATTCGGACTAGTGATCCTACCCCAAGCCCACAACCAAACAAGGAACAGGATTCAACGTATCTAGCAATAGTCCTAAGTCTGTTAAAGCATACTTATAAGTAAATAGGTAGACGAATATGATTTGATATAAAAGAAATTTATAAAAGATTTATAAGAGTTTTCAACAAGTTTGAGTATAAGAAATCCTTTTGAATGTTGTTTTTACATGTAAATGATTAACACGATTTCATTGTGTTATACTTCTATTCCCCCCCCCCCCCCCTTAAAAGCATTTAAAACATTAAAAGATAGATTATAGGGGTATGAACTCATCTGTAGTGAGTGATTCGAATGAAAGATCGATATAGGATGCTAAGTATGCCAAGTGAAGTCTCGAGCACAAACGGATCCTATTAAGCATATAATGACACATATATGTATACAATTAGTGTATATAACAATTAATCATGTAAGGGAACAACCTTAGGTACTAGGAAACACATGTAATGAAGTGTTACAATCACAGATGATTATATGAAAGGAGGTCACAACAACACAAGGATGTGTTCACGGCCATGGAGTGTTCACGGCCAAGAATATTTAAGTGTTTACGGTCCAAGCTTGGTCTTTAAGAAGGGTTTACGACCATGGGTTGAAGGGTTCACGGCCACCATGATCTTACGAAGGGTTCACGACCCAATGAAGGGTTCACGGCCGAGAACTCTTGAAGAATCATGCTTAAAAGGTGTTTGTTTCATGGCGATTCAAGAGCTTCTAATGGATAACAAGTGTATGGAAAGGATACTTACTTAATGGAAGTCTTGAAGGTGTTCATGGCCCAAGAACAAGTGTGTGTTCTTGGTGTTCTTGGTGAAAATAGGATGATTTGAATATGATTTTGAAGAGAAAGGAGAGTGTTCTTGATGATACTTGAGAGAGTTTTCAGAGTACTAGACCTGAAGATGTGATAAATGAAGAAATAATGAAGGAACACCACACATATGAAAAGGGGTTCACGGCCAATATGGGTTCATGGCCATGAACCCTAATTTGCGGCCGTAAACTCCTTGTGAAGGTGTTTCTGGCTCGATTTTAACTCAAAGAACCCAAGCTAACACTTCCTAACACACAAACCTTCAGTGTACTAGGCTTAGAACTCTCAAACAGACCCTTAACAATGCTAAAAGATAACAGAAACAAGTATGACTTTTGATTGAAATGATTGACTTTGCAAGATAGAAATTTCCGGTTGCCACATTCAGATCGATTGTTTCTCCTCTTTTCTCAAGTTTCGAGTATTTCTTGTTAAAGATCATCTGAAGGAGCCTCGGAAACATGAGGAATTTGTCTTTTCCTTTGCCTTCAATATTGACCACCATGTCATTTAGGATGAATCTTGAAAAATTGAAGTCTAGACCAGCAGCCAAAGCAGCAATTGCCCCCGTGATGTGCAACGAGACCTCGTCAGCCCCGGCTCTTCGTCCCGAGATACAACTCACAAACACGTGGACCAAGAACCTCCAGTAGGGTGGTAATAATTTCTTGATTGTCGGAGGAAACACACCCTCATAGCCCATGCGTACAATTATCTCTTCAATTTGGTCCATAGAAATCTCGTTTGGAAAGCCCGGCTAGTCATCGATCTGGAGAACTTCACGAATGACTTGCTCAGTTACTGAGACTTTCCTTCCATTTACAGTAGCATCCACGGAGACTGTTTCACCATCTTCTTTGAGTACCACAGTAGTGTTCCAAAACTGATTCACCAGCTCTTGGTAGATGATAGGAGTAGCTGTGAGAGTATACGCCAAGCAACATTTCATTAGTCCATGGATCATGGACTTGAAATCGTTGTGAGTAGCTGGTGGATCCATCAGAAAAGCAGCAACATTGTGGTTGTCAGAGATCTTCAAAACAGCCATTCTACACCAAACAAGCCAGGTAAGAAAACCAATTGATTTAAACAATTAAGATTAGGTTTTTCTCATTAAACAATTTAATTTAGGCTTTTATTGGAATTGAATTAAAGGTAAAAATTGAGATTAAGTCCAAAAAGGTTGTTCACGGTCAAAGTGAATGTTCACGGTCAAAGAAGGTTCACGGCCGTGAACGCTTCAAGGGTCGTGAACCGTTCATCGGCCGTGAACGCTTCAACGGAGCCATGAAGGCCGAAAATTCCATTTTCTTCAATAATCCCACGATTCACGGTCGATTTCTGTTGGATTTAGCATGTATGTGATCGCAATGAGCATACCTACACAAATTAGTAAACGATTTTGACAGAAAAACACATAAAGATGACGAATTGAAAAATCGAAGGAGAGAGAATGCTTTTGAGGGTTCACGGCTGTGATCGATAAATGAGCATGAAGGGTGGTAACGGCCGTGAATCCCACCTTTTATACTTGGATCCATTATGTCGGCCCATTACCCTTGGATAGAAAACTCAAAAGACCTTAAATCCAAGCCCAATACTCTAATTAATTAAAAAAACAATACATTTTGAAGACTTAAAAAAGTAAAATAAAATCTAAAAAATTTAAACTAAAATAAATTTTAATTTTTGATTTTTAGAAAAATAAAAGTAAAAATAAAATGAATTAACACAAATTTCCTTTTTCACCATGACTATTAATTTTGTGAGTTTGGGATCAAATTTATTAGGCAGCCTTAATCCGTTTATCGGTACCTCCCCCTTCATGAATAAATCTAGTCAATCGCCAGTATTGTGGTCCACTTAAACACGAAAGATTGTGACAAATTTAGGACATACTACAAGTGACAAGACATTATGACCCTATGTTCCTAGATAAAATTCCTAAGGACCATTCAGCTGACGACGACCAAGGATATTGTTGTCCACCTAAATTGAGCAGCGAGATCTACAGACAACCTATTAATTGTTCAATTTTAAATGTACTAGAACATGTTTCCCGCTTCCTGATATACCCCAATAATCAGGGTCTTCCAAAATACTCCTTACTTTAGGTAAGCAGACAATTATTAAAGGGAGAAGTCAGATATAGAATGCATATGTTGTACACCCAGGTCGGATAAATTAATCACGCAAAGGAGACATCATATGGCTAACAGACAGAAAGAATTGCATAGAGAGAAGATGCAGAGAGATAGAATTGCATATGTTGCAGTCCAGGTCGGATCTTTCGATCACACAGAGGAGGCAACATATGACTGAAAGAAAGAAAGAAAGAAAATAACCTTCTACATACCTAATTTATCGGAATACCCCAGTCGCCCCATCAATACCGGGATTAAGTACAGAGTCCGCACATCGAGGAAAAGTTAAACCACGGTTCTAGATACATATTATTTAGTGTAATCCGCAGATTCCCATGTATATCTCCCGGCTCAATCTACCCAAGCGTCGTATTGTCAGGCTAAATGGATCTACCTAGGTCAAGATTGGTCAAGTCATTTGATTCCTTAAGTTCTTCTATGCCTAGTCAAGTCCATCTTAAATCTTTCGTGCCTACCAGCGCGTTGAACACAGAGCCTAGACTATTCAACTTTGGTACCCTACACAGCTTCAAATTGCCTGTTACCACATGTTGATATCACTTCCCATCACATCACCTGCAATCACACTCCATCAACAACATATTTTTGGTTTTTCTGATCTTCTAATTTTTTTATGTTTTTGATTTTCTCATGTTTTTGGATTTTTGAAAATTTTCAATTTTTTGTTTTTGTTTTATTTCTCCCCTAAATTTGTGCATAGGAGAGAAAAGAAAAATAAATGTGCAAAATTAAACTTCCTAAAAACATATATTAGTCTTCAAAACGAATCATTATCAGAAAACTAACCAGCACATTGAATCGAGCTTTGTTAAATGGTTTTGTGAACAGATCCGACACATTATTAGCAGTGGGAACCTGTTCCAACCGAATGAGCGAACACTCATAACAATCTCTGATAAAATGCACTTTGATGTCGATGTGCTTGGTTTTTGAGTGTTGGACTGGATTCTTAGTAATTTGGATTGCAGCTTCGTTATAGCAAAATATGGGGGTTACAAGATAGTTCAAACCGTAATCCATTAATTGATGTTAAATCCATATGACTTGAGAACAACAAGTAGAAGCAGCAACATATTCTGCCTCCGTCGTTAATGTAGACACTGTCTGTTGTCGTCGACATCACAGTCTCGAATTCCTTGCAAAGCTTTGGATACGTCGACCCGAATATGATGTCGTCGACATAGATTTGCACCAAAATGAGATCGGCATCAACATGCTTTATGAACAGGGTTTGATTAATAGTTCCACGTATATAGCCGTGCGCGAGCAAGTGCTCTGTAAGGGTTGCAAACCAAGCTCTGGGAGCTTGATGTAACCCGTAAAGAGCCTTGTCCAGCTTGTAGACGTGATTCGGAAACTTGGAGTTGACAAACCTCGGAGGTTGATCAACATAGATTTCTTCCTTCACTGCACCATACAAGAAGGCGGTCTGGACATCCATCTGGTAAACCGTGAAGTTCATGTAAGAAGCATACACAATGAAAATTCGAATGGCCTCCAAGCGAGCAACCGGAGCATAAACCTGAGTGTAGTCTAGACCCTCTGTCTTCCAGAATCCACGAACGACTAATCTTGCCTTGTTGCGCACAATAACCCCTGAATCATCTTGCTTGTTCCGAAAGACCCAACGTGTGTCAAGAGACTTCTTGCCCTTTGGCAACTCGACCAACTGCCAAGCCCCAAGTTTCTTGAACTGATTTAACTGCTCATGCATTGCATCAACCCAGCTGGGTTCATTCAATGCCATTTGGACGTTCTTCGGATCGATCTGAGAGATAAAGCAGGAGTAGAGACATGTGTTGACGTCTCCACTCTGAGTTCTCGTTCTGACACCGTCTCCTAGTGGCCCGATGATGTTCTTGATCGGATGATCGCGTTGAAGGCTAGAGGGGATCTCATGGCTGATATCATTGACAGAGACACCAAGGTTGTGGGTGTTTACAAATCCATCATTTGCTGAATGCTCCGCCTCAAACGATCTAGGATCATTAGAGGGGCTTGCCACGTACTCGTTCGCTATTGGATCAGGAAAGAGAAATTCCATGAAAGTTTGAGTTGCAGCGGAAGTATCTCTGGTCATGAACTCTCTTTCTGCAGGAGTGAACGGAGTGGCATCAACATCTGGATTGATTTGTTGACACGGAGAATCTGAGGGAGAACTTGGAACAGCTGCATCCACCGTAGGAGTCGTATGAGGCACCACCGGTGGTCTGTAGACAACATCTTTCTCTTCATCTTCATGAATAGCCTTCGAACCTGAGGAAGTACCTGACACAACATCTAATAACTCATAAAATGATTTAAATAGAGAAGCGTAATCGAATAACCAGTCAGGACCGACTCGGGCGTCAGTCTCATTCTCCTCCAGCCAGCGCACGTTATAGGATTCTACAATTTGCTTTGTTTTCTTGTTGTAGACCCTGTATGTTGTACGTGCAGCTTATCCCACGAAGTAGCAGTCATCGGCCTTCGAGCTGAACTTCGGGTTGGAACCTAAGTGAAGGAGGGTGCAAGGACATCCAAAGATACAGAAGTGAGCAACCGATGGCTTGTGACCGTATAGAATTTCATACGGGGTCTTCATCTGAGCTTTTTTGATCAAGACCCGGTTCTGAACATAGCAGGCCGTGTTTATCGCCTCAGCCGAAAAGAAGACCGGAAGTTTGGAGTCACAAAGCATCGTCCTTGCAGTGTCTTTTAACGTTCGGTTCCGCCGTTCAGCAATACCATTTTGTTGCGGTGTGTGAGCAGCACTATATTGACGCACGATCCCCTTTTCAGCACAAAAATGATTTAGAACGGCATTCTAGAATTCCTTCCCATTATCAGTTCTGAGCACCTTCACCTTCTCGTTGGTTTGGTTCTCAATCATAGTCACGAACTTCTTGATGAGGTCAACAATCCCAGACTTGTTAGACAAGAAGAAAACCCACATGAACCGCGAGTAGTCATCTATCACAACTAGAGAGTATGAATGTTTTTTGATGCTGAGGACGTTGACCGGACCAAATAAGTCCATGTGCAACAATTGGAGAACTTTACTCATCGAGTTAATTTGTTTGGGCAGGTGTGGCTTCCGGTGATGTTTCCCTTGTGCGCATGCCACACATTTTTCAAATGTAATGAAGTCTTTGACTGGGAGACCACGTACGATCTCATTCTTTGCAAGTCGATTCAGGTTCTCTATGTTAGCATGTCCAAGCGACGGTGCCATAGCCTAGCATTGTGCTTGGAGACTTTGGAGAAGAGGCAAGTGACTTGTTCCGAAAGATTATGATTCATGTCTATGATGTATGCGTTTCCGTCTCTTTTTGACGTCACTAAAATCTATTCTTCAAGGATGATGATCCCCGGCTTCAAGATCAGAAATTCTTTATCGGTAAAGTGAGTAGAGTAACCCTTGTCGCAGATTTGAGAAACGCTCAACAAGCTATGCTTTAACTCGGGAGCATAGTTGACGTTTTCAAAGCTCAGCACTCCATTGGAAACGATTCCACTCTGCTTGATCTTTCCTCCATCTCCTCCCATGAAGGAGACATAGCCCCCATTAAATGTTTGAATGTTGTTCAATTGAGATATGTCTCCGTTCATATGCCTGGAACAACCGTTGTCGACATACCAGGGTCTGACGAAATTCCTCCACAGCTGTTCCTGCATAATGCGCGGGATTAATGAGATTTCGGGACCCAGGTCATTACAACACTCAGTTTACCCTTGACATTCACAGATTTTTCTTTTTGACTTTTTGAATTTATTTTACTATCAGATGCACACTCAGAAGATGAGGATGATTGGACAATTGTAGATTTGGGCACCCACTTGTAATTAGGTTTTGAAATATTCACAGGTGATTTTGAATTATTTTTCATTTGTTTTGAGCTTTTAGATGTTCGGCTAGGATTAGTCGAAGATCCAGATGCTGCCTTTGACGAAATCGATGTTGGCTTGGCCGCATTCGATTTCGTCAAAGCACCTGTGGCCGTGTTATTGAAAACTTGTTTATCCTTTTTAAGTTCAGCCCTTTTTTCTGTCCTTATGAACATTCCAATCGTCATCTCGAAGACGAGATCTCGAGGACTTTATCGTTAGAGACCTTCCTCAAGACTCATCTTCTCTTCTTAGTGTAGAAAAATGTACAAATGCCCTATTCGGACAATTGTGAGCAATGTGGCCGGCAGTTCCACAGTTAAAACATATTTGCTTTTTATCATGAAAACTGGTACCGCCTTTTTCTGCTTTCGAGCTCTTATTGACTCTTCTAACTTTCCCACACGTGCAAGTGGATGAGTCAGGTTGTGTGACAGGTGTAGATGAAGTGGATGGGCTAGTGTCAGATTCAACAGTTTTAACAAAGGCAACATCACATTTATCAGAAACATTAGACTTAGACACCAAATCATCACAAATCAAAATATTAGTTTTAATGACAAACACAAAATCAACATTGTTCAAAATAGAAACACCAAATTTTGACACAAATTTATTTTCAGACTCAATCTTTCCATCCTCTTGATTTCCCTGACTTGCTGACAAATCTGCAAAGGAAGTAGAAACATTAGTATCTATTTCCCTAGTACTACTTTTTGTCACCTGTGCAACTGGTTTGCCATACACCATAAATGGTTCTCTATCAATCTCTTCCTGAGTTAAAGGAGTAACGGTATACGTGTGATTAAATAGAGGAGGGACACGCTCATATCCTATACCTACTTGTTTTTGGTCCTTCCACTTCATTTACTTTTTAATTATTTTTGCCACTTTTTCACTTGACACATCGAATTTTTTAAAGTAAAAATCAGCATTTTCAAAACGTATCTTCAATGTGTCAAGTTCTTCAGTGACAACAACAAGTTGTTTCTTTATGTAATTATAATTCTCACACTTGTTGCTATAGTCCTCCTGCAACTTCCTAAAATCCCTAGTCTTGGACTCTAGTTTCTCTTTTAATGGCCTCTGGTCTTTCTTAAGTTCATACTTCTCATATTTTAGGTCCTCGTTCTCTCTCTTTATCAACTTGATTTGATCACGCAAAAATTTGACAGTTTTAGTACAAGATTGAGAACAAGAGATTTCACTGACCTAGCTTTGCAGGCTCTGGGGTAGTCTGAACCATGAAGGAAAATTGCAGTTCCATCATTTCTTCCTTCGGGTCCACTTCAGGTTTCTCTTCAGGGACACCGTTGATCTGGGCCAGATGAGCATTTTCAGGTCCTGAGATGTTCAGAGCCTGAATCTGATCTTCCCAGTCAAACGAATGAGCCACCACTACAAGATTTGTTGGCTGATTGTTAGTGGTAGCTCCCCGGCTGCTTCCTACGGGCACCATGTTTTTTCACTGTTTTCCCTCCTATCAGGCTTTGCGCATTCTCTGGAAAAATGACTAGGTTCATGGCAGATGTAACATCTTCTAGTCCTACGGGCACCATGTTTTTTCACTGTTTTCCCTTGTTGAAACCGACCTTCTTTTCCGCGTTCATTCCCTAGTTGTTATTGTCTGTTTTCTTTATGAATTGTTTGGCCCTGAACACAGCCATGGCAATCTTCCATGTGATGTCCATCTCCTCGACATCTTCTAGGTGTACTTGATCAAGGTCAGCAAAAGAGAGCTGAGGAGGCAGTTCCCCAGCCATAAAGGCGTTATAGCAGTTAACAAGTCCTGTTGCCAAAGCCATGTTCTCGTCTGATTCTTTGGTAGCAGGAATGGAAATGGGTGCTTTGGAAGAGGATGTTGCTTGTTGATAAGACATTGGTGGTTGAACACTGTGCATCGGTGGTGGAATAACATGAGATGGTTGTGAGGGCGCAACAAAGGTTTGTGGTTGTTTTGTGGTGAATGACGAGAATACGTTGTTGGATGAAATCCCGAGGTTAGCAGTTGAGTATGAGTTTACGTGATTGATCTCCCTCTGCTTGTCATCCATGTCGCAAGCTTTGATAATCGCCATGGTTTCAGCGAGACTTAGACGGTTAAGATCTTTTGTCTTCTTTATCACTGAGACGTTCATGTCCCATGACTTTGGCAGTGAGTTCAGCAGCTTCTTGTTGATTTCAGACCTGGTGACCAAAACACCAGTAGAGCTCATCTCTGTAGTGAGAGTGATGAACCTTTGCAATTGAGCTTCGAGTGACTCTCCAAGAATGTGGTTGAAAAAATTAAACTTCTGCCTCAGCATGTCCTGACGAATCTGCTTCATATTCTCATTCCCTTCGTACACCTCGATCAGTGCTTCCCACAAAGCTTTTGCTGAAGTGTATTCTCTAAAACCCTGTGCAATCTCTGGGGATAAGGCCATTGTGAGTGTAGCCAGTGCTTTCTCTTGTTGTTCAACCTTTTCAAAGTCTTCTTCAGGGTAGTTGTCAATTTCCTTGTCAATGACTTCTCCATTCTCGAGTGTTGTAGTGATCCGGACAGGTCCTTTCAAGATGCTTCTCCACATTTTGAAGTCTTTCATTTTGATATACTTTTCCATGCGGTATTTCCATTCCGGGAAACCTTCAGCAAACAGTAAGCGAGGAATTCGAGTAGCGGTTCCCATTATAACGTCCAATTCTTGATGAACTGTTGAGTTTTGTGAATCCATTTTGTTTTTGGTTTTTCTGAATTGATGAAACAAACAAACTAACAAGGAAAGTACAATAGCAAACGGAAATAGTTCAAAGACCAAATGACTTCACGGCCGTATAGAGTTCATGGCCGTACACACAAGATAATTCACGGTCCAAGAGTTGAACACGGTTAATGAATGGATCATGGTCACGAGATGAACACGGTCAAATGGGATGAATGGTTCACGACCATACTCCTAGTTCACGGTCGTAAAAGCTTCAACAGGATGAACCGTAAACACCAAAAACAGCAATTTTTCGAGCAAATTTTGATCCCTTAAGCCTTGAATACTTGAACAAATGCAGATATCCAGCAACCAAACACGAATCAACCACGAAAATGAAGAGAAGAATCCGTCCGTAAACACCAAAAACGAGTTTGACACCGGATTGGCTCTGATACCAATTGTAAAGTCCCAAATCCAAGAACCAAACCAGTGATCAAACAAGGAACAATCCAACAATAACAAGAATGGAGTAGAAGAAGGAATTACTCAAGCAATGTACACGTTTATAACCGCAAACGTCAGGTACACCTTGAATAACACACACATACATCTCACTGGCCAACTGTAACTCTGACACACTCTGACACTATATATAGGAACATGACCAACCGCACATGGGTTCACGGCCGTGAACATGTTCACGGCCATGAACGCCAAACAACCGTGAACACAAGACCGCAAACACCAACCTATGACCAAAACCCTGACATGATCTATAAAAGATAATTGCCTAGCCCAAACCACACAATTGTGACCTAACAATATGTTTTTATTTTAAGGGCGTTGTCGTGAACTTCTGCCTAGGATGTTCATTTTTTTCCTTTTTAGGTTAGTTCATCTCGAATTCAGTTTAGTCTTGTCTTGCTTGAGGACAAATAAGGTTAAATCTTGGGGTGATTTGATAGTTTCATTTTATTTACTTCTTTTTATAGTTTATTTTAGCATATTTTATTTTATTTTTAGTTAATCTTCATGCATAGTTTTCCTTTTTGTTATTTAATATCTATATCGGGTACTTTCGAGTTTTTGAGCTTTATTGCAGATATTTGGAGAAATGGAGTGGAGCATGGAAGGAGATTCGGAAGACTAACGAAATTCGAGCGACTGATTGGGATTGTTGAAGGTTATCAAAGAGAGTTTGATTGAAGCTTGATGTCATTGGAGCTTACTTTAAAGATTTTATAGAAGAAACTTGAGCTTGGTGGATTGGAAGATTGAGTCAAATGGGTTTGATCAAGAATAGATGGAAGAAGTTTGGGCTTGATTAATTGGCCTAAATGATATAATATTTGGGCTATGGAGTCTTTGGACCTATATTCATTAAATTTGGGCTAAATGATGTGGTATTTGTGCTATTATAATCAATCAAATAATTCAAAGCTAGAGGACAAATTTTAACCAAAGAGGAAAGGGGGACAACAAACTTTCCTTGATCAGCTCATCTCACGAGGCCGCATGAGATTTTAGTCTGCGGGTCATGAGGCCGCATGGCTTTTGTAGGGGCAATTTCGGCTTTTTAACTTTTATGGCTATTTGAAGGTAGTTTGGTGGGAGATTTTGGGGGAACTTTTGATCAGATTTTGGGGCATTTCTCATGGAGTTTTTAGAGCTTTGAAGACCCTTTGAGAAAACTAAAAGATTACGATTTTTCATCTTGTTTTTTTGGAGTAATGTGTGGTATTTCTAAAGTCTATTTACTTTGCTTAAACTTAGCTATGTTAGGCTAAGTTAATCTTGGTTGATATTGGAAGAAATCTTTGAATGTTTGGTTTATTTTGAAGAACTTTAAGAACTTATGATGAATCTCTATGGAAGTATTTTCTATTATAACATCCTTATGTATTCATGTATCTTTAATCATGAGTTTAGATGTGTGAAAGTTTTGTTTATTGGTTAATTTCTTGATTAAGTAACAGATCTTCAAATTAACAAGCAACAATTGATTGAAGTGTTTGTGTTCATTTCATTTGAGTCAATAAAGTATTTCCTCCATAATGTTAATGAAAGCATATAGATTATCTTTTGGATTTGGTAACTCTTAAACCTTAATGCTAGTTGATTTTCTCAAATTATATGCTTCATTGATTTGTGACATTAACGAAGAAAATGTGTTATGAGCTTCTCTAGTCATTGTATTAACAAAGAAGAGTCTAGGTAACTACAAGCTTCTTGGATTACTATAGTCAAATTAGAAATTCAGTAAAAGTATTGCACCTTGAGTTCTAATGATTTATTAACCAAATGTTCAAGTGATGAAATTCCAATGTCAACCATTTTTTCTCATTGATTTGAATCAAACTCTTTACTTGTTTTCTTGCAATTTCCACATTCTAGTATAATTTTAATTTTCTCAAAACAACCAAAAACATTTAAACTCCCATTTTTTTACTTTTGTTTTTGTTTCATAAGATCTTGAACAAGAGGCTTTCATAGAGTTATAAAATTGAACAAATCTCCGTGTATACGATCCCTTTGCCATTATACATTATTTTTGTATACAATATTAGGGTATTTATTTTGTTGGCCTCCACAACCACCAGGGGGTAAGTGTTTCCCTATATTGTAATAGTTCAATGATAATTGTATTGTAATTTATTGTGCATGACAACGTATACGTAAATGTTTGTTATAGATGAAAGCACAAAAAGATATAACTGAGTATGCTGAGAAGGTCATCGACATGAGGATCAACAAATCCTTTGATTTTCAGGTATACCAGATATATTAAAGCACTTATGAGGTGACTGGCCAAATGAAAATTGGTATAGTAAATTTGGAAAGTCGTTACTGTACGTGTGAGAAATGACAATTGTAGGGTATACCTTGTACTCATGCTATGGCGGTATTCAAGGAAATGAGATATCAACACTGCAGTGCATGGGTGTCATCGTACTTCACAATGGAAACATATCAATCACCATATGTAGATGTTGTGTTTCATGTGCCAGTTCCAGCTGAATACGAAGAACCAGATGAAGTCATGGTTGTTTTGCCATCATTGATGGACAAACGACAAGTTAGACAACCTAAAAACTATAACTGTATCCCATCCCAATGTGAAGGTCCAAGTCAGAAAAAATGTAGCCTTTGCCAAAGGATCGGTCACACAAGTAGAAACTGTGATGCTCCGTTTCCCGCAGAGTTAACAAAAAGTAAATTTTCAAGTAGGACCCAGTCAATTGGAAAAAGTAATGTTCGGTCTAAGAGTAGACATTCTAGTCAAAAAAGGGAGCCAACAGTATGATACTGTTGATTTAAAAAACCTGTAGTCATACATTAGCATAATATGCAACATCTATCAACTCGACACTCTCAGTCCACCACCTAGCAGCACGCTCTTGTACATTAGGCTACAACAACTCGTTGAGGGGACGCTGCATAAAAAAACAATATATAAAGGTTAATCATAAGTTATTTATGTCATATCAACTTATAAATTATATGGTGTATTAAACTACATACGTTAGTAACATCGAGAATATGTTGACAATCAGGTGCATGCAAACGCTTCATCCTGGGGTATGCAACTGCCCGAGGGATAACACCCGGTATAGGGGAACCATCAATACTACTGTTGAAAAATATCTCCAAGATCCAAATCTACAAAATTAAGATGAGAAACAACTTACCAAGTTAAGAAACTTACAATACGTGTTGTTTAAAAACTTTTATTAAACATAATGTACATACCTTAAAAGCATAGATAAATTCATGTAGAGCATATGTGTGTCTACTGCCGATTCTTGCCGCATTTGGTTTCAAATGGTCCTCAATCTTATCAAACACAGTACACATCTGTTTGTAAGTGAAATCGCATATAAATCTGCCTCATGGGTACCTATGTCAAAAAATTACACTTAATAACTATATGTGTCATTTTGATATAATGTAGGTAAAAAACTGTATACCTATTAAACTCCTATAAATTAGAGACAAGTGTCATACGTTCATTAGTAACTGGTTGTCGAGGGTATTTCCTCAAAAATCGTTGCTCTAGCATATACACCAGGGAGACTCTCACCACGTCTTCATCGCTTAATTGATGGAGTAAGTTATTTAACAACGTTCGTAAGGTCATCCATACTTACCGAACGTGAAAGCGGCACAAATGGAAACACACATTCTCTGAATGCTGCAAAACCAGAATTGGGATGGAAATAATCCCCGAACCACAAGCCCATAACCAAGAAGAATGCTTTCCTGTCAAAGTAAACCCGATAGTCTCCAATCGGAAATCGAAGCTCTTCTAGGTCAACTCGATCAAAAGTAGTAGCTTCCTTGCACATAAGATAGTGGCATAGTAAAGGGTGACATTCGACACCCATCGACATGTTCACATAATCACCAAAACATGATTGCCTAAACATCGCCCCACAAACTGGTCGGTTTTGTAAGCACGCCATGATTTCTCGCCCAAATTCAGGTCTACATGTTGTAGTAACAACCGCTTCGTATGTTCTATCATGCTACAATCAAGATAATTATTAGTTAGAGATTTTTGTATATATGTTCCATAATGGAATTAGGGTTTTTAATTGTATTCCGGAATTAGGGTTTTTTTTATTGTATTCAAGAATTAGGATTTTTGTATGTATGTTCCGGAATCCGAAAATCGGGTAATGTATTCCGGACCAAAATTTCGGACCCATTTCATTGTACTCCAGACATGATTTTTAGATTTCGGGCATGGTTTTCGGATTCGGGACGCTTTCCGGACTAGCAAAAATTAGGGTTTTTGATAACGATGTATCATGTAGTATAAATGTATAAGTCCATGTAATCCTATAATTGCCTTAACACGATTAAAATTCACAGAAAAACCTATAAATACCTATATAATTTCATAAACTAAACATTTTTTAACGTATAATCTAAATAAATGCATTTAATTAGAAACAAATTTGAAAGTTACAAATAAAAACTTCATTTCTACACGGTTATTGGAAGACATTTTCAGTTGTAGAGGTGTCCGGAATTGGATATCGAAGTGTAGTCTGAAACAAGGGATGTTGAAGTGTAGTCCGAAATGGGTTAAATGGTATTTATAGGGGAACTAGATTACCCCCTCGGAATTATCTACCCGTTTAACAGAATTTGAAATCGGGTCCGGAACAACCCATTCCGGACCAAGTGGTAACTTTGCCAAAAAAAAAAAAAAAAAACGGGTTATTTTTTTAAAAAACAACAAAAAAGTGGTTAGTTTACTAAATTTCCCATAAAAATACATCTTAGGGACCGTCCAAGTTAAAAAAACAAATTAAAGACCAGACGCATTTATTATTCCGAACTATAAGGACCATTCACGTAATTTACTCTTTTTTTTTCTATAAAAAAATAATGGAATATATGATCACTTGCACAGGTTCCTCTTGACTGTAATTCGCGCAAGAGTTTGAGTTTTCTTTTTCTCCTCAAAATCCATCATGTTTCTATATGAAATGTTTGTTTTGTGGCTAATTAAATTGGTTAATCCTAATTAAATTAGTTTAATCTTAATTTTTAATTTGAAAAATATTGTTTAGTATAAATTATTTAATTAGAGGTTAAAACATATATAATTATAAAATAACAGTAATTTGAAGTTATCACGTAAGTGAACAATTATAGGTGCTCAAAGATATTGGTAATATTCATATTATAACTATTTACAGTTATGTTCAATTGAGAATCATAAATAAACAAGAAACTAAGGATCAATCGAAAGCGTTGGAATTCAAATGATCGACAACAACTAAAGAGAAGAGTGCATATTTCTCACTTGGACGTGCATATATCGGATCATAGCAAAAATCAAATTTCTTTTCTTCATTGTTTTTAATCTTTAGGCATTATTTTTATTCAAAAAAAAATTAAATACACCAAAATTCATAAGTTTTTTCCATCTATCAATAGACATTGATATATATATATATATATATATATATATATATATATATATATATATATATATATATATATATATATATATATATATATATATATATATATATATATAGAGAGAGAGAGAGAGCTAGGTTCAAATGTTTCTAGCAACTATTGTGTGTATGTATGAACCAATAAGAATTAAGGAAATAATAAATCATTAAATAAATCATTTAAGGGTATAATAGTAATCTATGCCTCTTTTTATATGGAAAATCCTAAGATATTGGACCAGTTCTCCTTAAAACCCGTCATTCTACATCTTAAAAACCCTACTCCACCATTACCGATTATGATTCTCCCCATTTTAATATTTTTTGCCTGAATTCCACCACCGTACTCCTATTTGTATCCGACGATCTCCACCCAACAGTAGCCACAAGCACCGACGACCTCATTCCTCCACCATCGGTTGTTGCCCACCCTATCAAACGACACCAAGATCCATGTGACCCTCTTCTTCCACACACCGGTAATTGGCATGTTTCCAGATTTTCCAATCACTCGACAACGATTAATTCTTCAACCTGACGTCTATCTCCTTCAATCAGCACTTATATTGATCTACTGTCTTTTTTGATTGAGTTGAATCATCCGAGTTTCTCGTTTCTAAAGTTTTACCAAGTAAGGCATGTTTTCCCTTAATTTTTTTTATTGTTTTGCATTATACATGTTACAGACTATAAATTAGGTGATGTATATTTGTTCAAATTAAATTACCTTCGTTTCTTTATAATTGAGCTTTGATTATTTGTTATCTATATATGTTGCACAACAGGTGTTTGTGAAAATGCCTGAAAAAGAATTTGATGTTCAAATTCTTGAAGAATCCCAAAGAGAATTTTAACTTGGTTAATGGTGTTACTTAACTGTACAATGTGGTATGCATTCTGTCAGAATTGAATCTCGATTTTTTGGCATGGAATCTCAAATTAACCATTAGTATTTGAAGGTATACACTCTTTTATTGTAAATTTAGTCACTATCATGTATTTATTAACTACATATGTTGTATGTTTCATCAAATGGAGTATAAAGATCTGAGCATCCGATTTTGCCCGCCAATTGTTTGCTAAAATGCTTGAATCAAATATTTCAGCCAATTTTTTTGTAATCTTTGAACTATCATATCTCTCTCATACTAGCTTGGAATGATTTGAAATTTTTTTCTAGCATGTTCTCCTTTGTGTTAGCTTCAAGTTAGGTTCTAAAGTCATTTTAATTGGATTAATATTGGCTGAGTTACAGTCCATCGAACATTGGATGTTACAGCTATATTTTTAGCACTTTTACTTTGTTCAGAAATTTTTTGTGATCTTTGAACTGTCATATTTCCCACATTCTTGCTTGTAATAATATGACCTTTTTCCAACGTAATGTCCCCTGTGTTAGCTACAATGTAGGCTCTAGAATCATTGTAATTAGATTAAGTCGATTATTTGGATCAAGTGACTGGGGGAATACTTGATCAAGTGACTCGAGTATTACATTATGTTAGAATAAATTAAAAGTATTTAATGTCTAACACATTCTATTAGAATTTATAGTTTTATTCTTTTAGAATATACTAAAAGTTTTAATATTTTAAAGTTGATTATGTTTTCTTTGTGGATATAGATTTTGAAGAGGCTGTCATTGATGTGGAAAAAGAAGAAAACATAGAGAACGAGAGTATTCTAGCAGAATGTATTCTACCAGAATGTATAAAGTGTTTCTTAACAATAATATTCTTTCATAATGGATTAGTGTTTTTGTTAGATTTTGATGTTTTTATTTTTTATTTTTTAAATCATTCTTAGTTTTAATCTTTAAGAATAAATGTAATTCTTAAACCATTATTAATCTTTTTTGTTTCAGAATGAATGTAATAATTGTTTAGTCTTATTCTTTATGAATTAATGTAATTAGTAATTCTTAAAAAATAAAATCCGTATTTTTTAGAAAATGTTATTCTTGATAATATGTTGTATAATTCTTTAAGCATGTTAATTATAAAAAATATATTGAATGAACCATATTCTGCAAGAATAAAATCGAAAATATATTTACTAGTTTATGTTTAACTCTCTGTCATTCTGACAGAATAAAATCGGTTAGTATGAGAAATTATAATAAAATTAAATTTGAATTAATTTAAAAAATCCAGATTTAAAAAAAGGAAATTAGTTATCCCTTAAAATCCGGAAATTTCGTTTTTTAATGTAGGTTAATTGACCAAAACACCCTTTTATTTAAATTTGAGTGATTATATGGTACATGTTACCCTACTGTAATATCGTAGACCCTTAGATCATCACCATTGATTTTATTCATCCATTGGTCCAGAATTGTGCTTACGGGCACACAAAATATAAGAAACAAAATAATCTAGCCCTATATATATATATATATATATATATATATATATATATATATATATATATATATATATATACCTTTTTTACCTTGATATGATTAAAACTATGTAACATCCCAAAAATATGACCCAAAAATTTCGTTTTAACTCAATAATAATACCATAATTATCTTTCAACATATAAAAATCATAAATCGTGTATCGCAAGAATATCATAACATTTGTCAAATATATCAGAGTATAAACATCCCAGGCTGAACAAATGGTGTGTGCACTGCAATCTTCCCGAGCTCCTCTTTTGAAAACTGAAGCACCTGAAACCAAAACTGAAAACTGTAAGCACGAAGCTTAGTGAGCTCCCCCAAACTACCACATACCATAGAATAACACTTATAACACATACTGGGCCTTGCCCACTACATCGGCCCTCTCCCGACATCGGCCCGAAGTTCGGCATAAATTGGGCCCCGCCCACTGCATCGGGCCCCGCCGACATCAGACCGAATTCCGGAATAACTTGGGCCCCGCCCACTGCATCGGGCCCCGCCCGGCATCAGACCGAAGTCCGGAATAAACTGAACATAACATAAACATGAACATATAACATAATCACATATATTGCATCGGGCTTTCTCGGCATCGGACCGGAGTCCGGAACATATACACACATCATAAACATGCATTAATCACGAAGACATCACGCATACATAACTACTTCTCGGGACCACCCCGACATCGAACCGAAGTCCGGAACTACTATCATCTAAACGGGTCGGCATTGTGGTCGTAGATCCGTTCCTACTGGAAGGAAACTCACCTCACACTGCTGAAATCCTGCTGACAAAACCCTAGCTGCTGGATGACAGATTCCTGAATCTCTCAACATCAAAATAACACCCAATTAATAATTGGGTTCCATCACATATACTCATAAGTCCATGCTTGGGGTAAAAGACTGCTTTACCCCTATCATAGCCTGATTCAAGCCCAAGGGTTAATCCCAAAGGCCCAAAAGTCTAATAATTAACCAAGGCACAACCATGACCCATCTATGGCCTAATTTTCCCAATTGGGCCTAAGTATCTACATGGTATTGCCTTAAGGCCCAACCATTTATTCTTGGTCCAATACTTGACATTTTGATGGTCCAATATCTCATGCTCATCATGGCCCAAACTATGGCCCATCTATGGCCTAATTTTCCAAATTGGGCCCAAACCCCTTACATGGGCGTTACCCTTAAGCCCATTAAATTATTCTAGTCCATATGATTGTCCTTGAATGGCCCATTACTGGCCCAATCACCAAAGCCCAATATAAATCCCAACTTAAGATCCAAGTGAAATTAGGGTTTCACATAAAATGACAATTAGGGTTAAGTGTTTCTCACTTAATCCATTAAGGACTTAATCCATTAAGTCCACTACTCTACTAGATAAGTCATATGGTGTAATCGGGCTTAATACATAGTCCAATTCCAATGGCCCAAATGTAGGTCCAAATAGGTCCAAGGCTCATAATCCAATATTAGGGTTTTCTAAACCCTAATTAGGGTTTCCCACCCAATCATAGCCCAATAGGCGCAAAACTAAATCTTTAAGCCCATTAGGGTTTTCACTAGTCGGGCACCACCCACTACCACCTCGGGTAGTGGTGGTCGATGGCGGGTCACGACGGCGGCCACCACCTCACGGTGGTGGTTTGGTTCTTTTCATTATTCTTTTTGGCTAATTACAATTACAATGCTTTAATCCAAACTAACACACACACTAACTAACATAAACACACACACACAACCACCTTAGTGGTTGCCGGCGGTAGCACGTGGTGGCAGTGGCTTTCTTGATCTATCCGGCTAACAAACCCAATCATACATCACTGAAATAATACACACCCACTACTATGCTCGGAATATCAACACAGCCACCACCTGGCGGCGTACATGGCGGCGGCAGAACCCTGGAAAGGCGGCATCGGCAGGTTACGTCGTCAGCCACCACCACACGGTGGTGGCGATGCTTTCTTTTAGTTCACTGCTCCGAAAAATGTCAACATACGATAGTTCTCACCGGAAATACATCTAAACACCACCACCCTTGCGGTGGCACGTGGTAGTCGGAGCGGCAGCAGCGTTGCACCTCAACTGCTTAGGGTGGCGGCGACCATAACGCCTGCTGGGTAGACGATGGCGAAGGGAGGCCGGAGAAACGGCGACGCACATAGACCCAGGCAGTCACGCCATTAACTGCTCTCGTACGGGGATAGAGGCTGCCACGCTCGGTGGCTCGACCCATCGGAAAAACACAACAATGGTGACGACGACTGGGATGCTCGCATCCGGCGGTGGGAGTTGCTTCCTCAAACCACGACAGTAGTAGCGGCAGTCGAGTTCGTCATCATCGGCAATGGAGGCGGCGGCTGGAACAGGGCTTCTATGGTGATGGCGGAGACCGGAGGTGAAGAAAGGGGTGGCGCCGATGGGAGATGAGGTTGCGGCTGCTATCCTCATAGGGTTAGGGTTGAGGGTAATATTATATACTCGGCACCCCTTGAATCTTTCTTCAATAATGCCACTCTTGGCCCCTCCCCTCCCCTCCCCTTTTCTTTCAAAGTGGGTCCTAATTTTACCTCTTCAGCCCTTAACATTGAAATCCTTTACAAATTAAATCCAATATTTATCCTTTTGCCCTTGATTCCATAATTCTCTTTCATAATAAGTCCTAATAATTACCAAACATACCCACGCTTCTAAGATTCTTCTCAATTAACTCCGTAATTTACTAAACAGCCCTCAACTGTCAAAATTCTTCACAATTCAGTCCGAGAATTACATTTATTAATTTATTTATTTGTTTATTGATTAAATGGGGTGTTACAACTCTCCCCCACTTAAATTAGATTTTGTCCTCGAAATCAATCCTTATCATTCCTTACATGCCAACCCACTCAAGTAACCTGACCACAATCCTGGGCATACCCTAGCCTTCTCATGGTAGCCATGACCAATCTTTGCAAAGCCTTAAATTCCACTAGTGAACGAATTCGTCGCAACAAGTCCACATCTACTCTGTCTAAAATCTACTGTCGTGAGATGGTCTGATTCCCTGACAGACCACTCATACTGAATCATTATCGATGAAACCAACCTGCTTATCTCTCAACTGACTGCTAAACTTCTAATAGCTCGAGGTTTCCCACCATAAAATAGGATCGCATGCCCAATTATCCCTGCAGATCATTTATACTTGGCCAAGGCTCAGCAAATCCCGGTGTGAGTGACTGGTCACTTCCTAGTCAACCAGCTATTCCGCCCGTGCTTGCAACCTACACAAATACTAACACTGCTCAATCGTTGAAACTGCCTGAAACAACATGCTGCTACATGACCGCTTTCCCAAAATCTATCGAGACTTTCCCGGTCTCAATTCATCCGTCAGTCATCTGAAATACCGGGTTCTAGCCCGGCTACGGCGTCAAAAGACTCCCACTTAGTCGCCTCACACGAATTCAAAACGAAATCCTCCTCTGGAACTAGTTGCCACTAGTTATCACGCCACTGAGGCTCTAATAAGTTTCTGATCTAACTGATCGAGTCCATACGTCGGATCCTGGCATCCTCCAAATCCAAGGCTAAAAATGACTGCTACCTGACTAATGGTAGCCTGATATCACAAGCAATTTTATTCGGTCCATTGCTTCCCTGATTCCATAACTGTAGTGGCGCTCCTACATTCTTATCACCTGCTCAACCAAATCTAAATCATCTGGGTAATTCTGAAATCCAATCCGTGGATTTCCATATCCTCACTGCTACACCCGAACTGGTGGGTACCACTATTCCTTCTGTGATCTAACAACACCCCCATGGTATCTACCAACCTAGTGAATGCTACAGCTACACCCGCAGACTCATAACACTCTAGCACTACCTGCCAACCTTGTGATTGCTACGGCTACGCCCGCAGACTGAGAACACTCTAACACTATATGGCTGCTAATGAATGCTACGGCTACACCCGCAGACTTACAACACTCAACCACTACCTGGCTGCTAGTGAATGCTACGGCTACACCCGCAGACTTACAACACTTTAACACTATCTGGCTGCTAGTGAATGCTACGGCTACACCCGCAGACCTACAACACTTTATCGCTACCTGGCTGCTAGTGAATGCTACGGCTACACCCGCAGACTTACAACACTCTACCACTATCTGGCTGCTAGTGAATGCTACGACTATACCCGCATACTTACAACACTCTATCGCTACATGGCTGCTAGTGAATGCTACGGCTACACACGCAGACTTACAACACTCTAACATTATCTAGCTGCTAGTGAATGCTACGGCTACACCCACAGACTTACAACACTCTATCGCTACCTGGCTGCTAGTGAATTCTACGGCTACCCCCGCAGACTCACGACACTCTATCACTATTTGGGTCGATCGTGCGTTTGACCCAACTCTCTACTGAACTCATGTCCTGACTGGAATCCCTAACCTGATTCCCTAAGGCTTGCTATCACATGACCCCACTGCATCAGTACTGCACCCATGCCCATGATCGAAGCGTCACAATAAACTACGAAATCATCTACATCCTCCGGCAGGGTGAGAATCGGTGCCTCGCACAACCGCTGTCTAAGAGTCTCGAAGGCTGCCTGCTGCTCAGGCCCCCAACGAAAGGCCACCGACTTCTTGGTCAGTCGGGTCAAAGGAACTGCAATATTGGAAAAGTCCCGAATAAATCTCTGGTAACAACCTACTAACCCAGGAAACTCCGAATCTCAGTTGGAGACCTCGAAATCTCCCACTGCATCACAGCCTCTATCTTGGCCGGATCGACTAGTATACCCTTCTGGTTGACAAGGTGCCCAAGAAAATGCACCCCGAGCAACCAGAACTCACATTTGGAGAACTTTGCAAAAAGTATCTCCCTCCTCAGAGTCTCTAGCACCTCCCTCCGGTGCTCCTCGTGCTGCTCCTCAGTCTTGGAATAAACCAAGATGACCCTGTACTACCCCAATCCCACAATTGTTGCACTGATTCTGGCCCTACAGGCCTTTCAAGAGCTGTTCTGAAAACTTCGGTCTCCTCCGGAGACCCTTTAATATAAACAACTGATCTTATTTGTAACACCCGTTTATTTATTAGTTAAATAAATTAATTATAGAACGAATGGTAGCCTAAAATAAATAATTATATATGCAGTGTGTTGGGTTCGACGAGTTAATTGTCACATTTTTAGAAGTCGGGGGTTAAAAGCGTGAGTTTAGGACTCCCTTTATAAATATTTATGAAGACAAGGGCTCCGTGGTAATTATCGAGATTTATTTTAAAAAGAAATGAGGTGGAAGGGATGAATATGTTATAATTAAGACATTGGGGGACTGTTTGGTGAATTGTGTACCTAAGTTGTAAGGGATTTTTATGGTGAGGGTTCAAAGGGTAATTAATGGATTTATATTGAAAGGAAATCGGATGGGAGGGACCTATCCTGCCATTATGAAAATATGTTTGTGTGTGTCAGGTATATATATATATATATATATATATATATATATATATATATGCGCTAAGAAACCCTAACCCTAAGGAATACCATTCAGCCGCCACCTTCATGTTAACTCGGATGCCACCCTCCTTCACTTCCGATAACCGCCACTACCAATGGAACCCTCTCCGGCCACCGATTCCACCACCGAATCCGACCACTGTGCCTCCTCCTACTGCTCGAGAATTCATTGGCAACCAAATCCGGGAAGAGGAACGTTAGCATGAGGGCTGTGGAACCTCCTCAGTCGCTGTCCCGCTACCTGATGCCGCCTGTGACGCTATGAATGGCCGGAGAACCCCACCGAAACCAAAGTGTAACCCGTGAACGGCCAAGAGGACTACCAGGGTCGTAACCATCGCCATGGCGTGCGCTACTGATGCTGCGTTTCGACGACGACGAGACCGCTGCCTGCTGCCTTGGTATTGAGCGCCTGCACAGTGTGGTTGTCGGGGGCGTAACCAAACCGTGAAGGTGTCGCCACCACCTCCTTCTTTCCTGTTGCGTCGTCACAGGTCCACTGCCGCCGTTAGCTGCTTCTGTGACGCCTTCGAGCTCCATCCGTTGCTGCCATCGATGATTGTATGTGCTACCGTCGCTGTCGGCCGCCATACGCCACCAAGAGGGTGGCTGGGTTATTTTTGCAACCGGGTGTGTGTATGTAGCTGTATTTCCACTGTTGGTGTGTGATGTGTGTGCCTGGGAGGTTTATTTCACCGGAAAGCAAGTGCACCACCATGGCAGCCAACCATGGTGGTTGCCGCCGGTTATTGCTTTTCTGCCACCACCGGCCACCATAGGGGGGGCAGTGTTTGTGCGTGTGTGTTATTTTTAGTGTGTATGTGTGTGTGTATTATCGAGTTGTACATTGTAATGGTGCCAAAATAATAATAGAAATCTCGAAACCACCACCATGAGGTGGTGGCTGCCGCCTCCTGCCGCTACCGGCCGCCGTGTCGGGTGGTGGTATGCCTCGTTGTATGGTGTCTCGTTTGTGGTGTTTGGACAAGGAACATAAACCCTAATGGGCCCAATGAAGCCCTAATTGACATTAAAGCCCAAACACGTGTCTAATGGGTTTAGTGGACCCTAATGGATCTAAGGACTTAGCTAATGGGCCTATTGGGCTAAGTTGGGTTGGAAACCCTAATTAGGGTTTGGAAAACCCTAATGCCATGAAACCCTAATTTGGGGTTTATCGGGATCGCATCGGGATTAATTAATGAACTCATAATATTAATTAATAATGATTGCAATCAACCTAAGTCAACATTGGACTTAATGGATTAAGTCCTTAATGGGTTAAGTGGGAAACTTAACCCTAATCACCATTTTATGAGAAACCCTAATTTCACTTGGGTTTATTATTGGGCCTTTCAGTTGGGCCTTGATGATTGGATTACTAATGGGCCATCCAAGAATAATCATATGGACTAGAATATGTTGATGGGATTAGGGTAAGGCCCATATGAGGGTTTGGGCCCAAGTTGGAAAATTGGGCCATAGATGGGCCATAGTTTGGGCCTTAATGATTATATGATGTTGGGCCTTAGAATAAGACCATGTATAGGCCTGGGCCCAATTTGGAAAATTGGGCCATATGTTGGGCTTTGATTTCTAATTGACTTTGGGCCTATGGCTTGGGCCTTGGGCTTGAATAAGCCAAGCTAGGGGTAATGTAGTTATTACCCAAAGAATGTACTTATGGTTATGTAGTGGAACCCAATTATTAATTGGTTGATGTTTGATGTTGACAGTTCGGGAATCTGTCAGCCAGCAGCTGGGGTTGAGTCTGCGGGACTTGAGCAGTGTGGGATTGTGTCTACGGGACTTCAGCAGTGTGAGGTGAGTTACCTTCCAGTAGGGGTGGGTCTAAGGCCACAATGCCGGCCCACCAACAGGGGTAGTTGGTAGATAATTGTCTTTGTGATAATTATCTTGGTATGTTTATGTGATATGCTCATGAGATATGCTTATGTGATATGCTTATGAGATATGCTTATGTGATATGCTATGTGTGTCAGTGGTAGTAGCAGGGAATAGTTCTTCCCTGACTCGGTCGTTAGGATCGAAGGGTAGGTCAGTACCCCAGATATGCCTGACTGTATGATTATATCCTGTTATTAAATGATAGTGGTAGGGGGTGAAATAGTCCCCGGTTACCGGTTGAAAGATACCGATGGCGGATACCGGTTGAAAGATACCGAAGGCGGATACCGGTTGAAAGATATCGATGGTATTATGTGGTATGTGGTATGTGGTATGATGGGGGAACTCACTAAGCTTCGTGCTTACGGTTTATAGTTTTGGTTTCAGGTACTCGTTTTCAAAGGAAAGGAGTCGGCTTGATCGCAGCACATCACACTACGTTTTCCGCACATGAGATCTTTGGGATTACATTCTGATATGGTTTTATGATAAAATGCTTGATTATTGACACTTTGGTTTTGACATGAGATATGAATATGAATGTTTTATTACTGATGGTTTTATATTATAACTTAATCAAAACAAAATTTTTGGCCTTGAATTTTGGGATGTTACAAGTTGGTATCAGAGCCTTGGTTTGAGGGATTCAGGCACACTCTCGAGTGTGTCTGGACTCAAACTGAGGGCTTGGTATGAAAATTGTCAAAAGAAAATCATTTTATGAAAAGAATTTGGACGGAGAAAAGAACTTTGAAAAGAACAAGGTGTGTGATGCGTGCAATCAGCCGAGCTCAAGTAAGTTTTCCCCAAAATACGCATACATGTTATGATATGATATGATATGATTATGAGAACTGCATGCTAGATTAGGGCTAAGGATCTAAGGAGGATGCCTTACATGCCTGCTGTATGTGCTTGTTGAGCTGCATGATAGTACTAATCAATTAGTGATAGGATAGCCTGTTTAGGTTATGCCTTATTGCGTGAGCCTTAGAATTGCATGCTAGTATAGATCCCTGACAAGAGGATAGATTGATTTGATTGGAATATGTTGGTTAGATTTTTTCATTGTCCGAATGCTGCTTGCTTTGTTCTTTGTGGAACTCTTAAGTGATGGGGGTCAGCTACTAAGTGGACGTGACGACATCCAGGAGGTAGATGACTGACATCGTGGAGAGTTCTTCAGTAGCTGATGGCAGGACGAGATCGAGAACCTAGGGAAGCCTAGGATATGATTCAGTGGGTTAGTAGTGAGGCTCAGTGAGACTTGGGTGTACCAGTTAAGGAAGTGACTTGGAGGATCCAGGAGGATTGCTGAGGAAAGTATGGATAGGTGTGAAAGGTAGTATTGGGCCCGTACTACTGAAAGCACAGGATCCATACTCGAATCAGTGAGAGTCTTGGAGAATCTAAGAAGCTTCAGGGAAGAGTTTGTGACCCAGTGTGGGGACAGAGGATGTTCCCGTTGTTGCAGCTTAGCCATTGGCAAGCGAGCTAGTGAGCGTGACAGGGTGTCAGACCCTGAAGGATATGATTTCCAAGAGGTTGCAAATGCGAGATCGATTTGGAGCACTTTGAGAAGAGAAGTTCGTGCTAGGTGCGTATAGTAGAGGATCCCGGGAAGAGACCCATGACTTCTGATCATCGGGTGAAAGGCCAGCAGGGCCCGAGTCAGTGCACCACGTACATGATAGTGCAAAAGGGAGTTTGTCGCTCCAAGGGTTTAGGCTGCTACAAGTGTGTGGCGGGGTTGATCATGTCAGCTGAGGGTGATCAGTATTCCTCCAGATGTTGCGGGTATGTCGTCTTCTACTGCTGCTAGATGGATGTTGGGAATACGTATCGCTTTGGAATTGTGAGTGAGTTTGGATAAGTCAGATCTCGGGACGGTTTTCTGCTAGTGTTTGGGTTATCAAGGATCATATATGCCACCTGCATGCCGAAAGGTCCTTGATGAACCCACAGAGGGACACATCTTGCGGAGTGGGTTCCGTGCGTACCGTTATCATTCCGGATCTTTGTCGGGATCTATTCAGGAGTATTATTTAAAGGATACTCGGTCAGGGTTGGAGTGATAGTTCTCCAGTGAAGTCAACGTTCAGGGGTTCTATCCTGGTTCAGGTATGGTCGGTAATTGTCTATGGATGAACTTTGGAGTTCAAGGCACTACTGTTGCTAGGACAGGACTGGTAACATGAAGAGGGTAGTGTCAGTTGCGGGTGCTAGGCGCATAAGTGGTTGGTCATCGGATGTTCAAGAGAATTGTATTTTCGCATGGGTTGTGTTCGGTTAGAGTTCAGTGGTACTGCAAGATTGGAAGTGGGAACGAGGATTCGTCAGCCAGAGTAAACATTGAGACCTTCAATTGACAGCATGGGAGATGGATTGAGGTGTCAGATTGGACCAGATTTCAAGAGTACTCTTCAAGATTTCAGAGGATGGGCGATCTTAAGGTTTAATCAGTGATTAAACGCTAATATTGGTAAGCACAGGTCGTCATCAGTGTGATATTAGAAAGCGAGACAGATTGGGAATCCTTCAATTCTCGCATGTCGTGAAGACTTAGTCGAATCTAAGTGGGGGAGAGACTTTTTATAAAGTTCTCCAACTGTGAGTTCTGGTTGCGCAAGGTGCAATCTCTTGGGCTCCTTGTCAACCAGAAGAGTATTCTGGTCGATCCGGCCAAGATAGAGGCCGCGATGCAGTGGGAGATTCCGAGATCTCCAACTGAGATTCGGAGCTTCCCGGGTCTAGCGGGATATTACCGGAGATTTATACGGGATTTCTCCGAGATTGAGGTTCCTTTGACCCGACTGACCAAGAAGTCGGTGGCCTTTCGTTGGGGGCCTGAGCAACAAGGAACCTTCGAGACTCTCAGACAGCGGTTGTGCGAGGCATCGATTCTCACCCGGCCAGAGGGTGTAGATGATTTCGTGGTTTACTGTGACGCTTTGATCACGGGCATGGGTACGGTACTGATACAATGGGGTCACGTTATAGAAGGTTCAGGAACCAGGTTAGAGTTCCGGTTAGGACTCAAGTTCAGTTGTGTGTTAGGTCGAGTGCGTGTTCGACCCTGTATGGAAAGTGTTGTAAGACTACGGGGGGTAGCCGTAGCATTCACTAGTAGTCAGATAGTTTGGAAAGTGTTGTAAGACTACGGGGGTAGCCGTAGCATTCACTAGCAGTCAGATAGTTTGGAAAGTGTTGTAAGACTACGGGGGTAGCCGTAGCATTCACTAGCAGTCAGATAGTTTGGAAAGTGTTGTAAGACTACGGGGGTAGCCGTAGCATTCACTAGCAGTCAGATAGTTTGGAAAGTGTTGTAAGACTACGGGGGTAGTCGTAGCATTCACTAGTGGTCAGTTAGTATGGAAAGTGTTGTAAGACTACGGGGGTAGCCGTAGGATTCACTAGTGGTCAGTTAGCGTGGGAAGTGTTGTAAGTCTGCGGGTGTAGCCATAGCGTTCACTAGCAGTCAGATAGTATTAGAGTGTTGTAAGTCTGCGGGTGTAGCCGTAGCATTCACTAGCAGGCAGATAGCGATAGAGTGTTGTAAGTCTGCGGGTGTAGCGGTAGCATTCACTAGGTTGGTAGATAGCATGAGTGCGTTGTTAGGACGCGAAAGGAACGATAGTACACACCAGTTCGGGTGCAGCAGTGAGGATATGGAAATCCATGGATTGGATTTTGGGATTACCCAATGGATTAGATCTGGTTGAGCCTACGATACGACAGTTGGAACGTCACTGCAGTTATGAGATCAGGGAAGCAATGTATTGCTTAGGTTCGTGTATGATATAAGGCTACCGTTGGTCATGGAGAAATCACTTTTAGCCTTGGGTTTAGTGACGTTAGGATTCGACGCATGGAACCGATCGGTTAGATCATAAGTTGTTAGAGTCACAGTGGCAGGATAACTAGTGGCAACTAGTTCTAGAGAAGGATATCGTTCGGAAGTCGTGTGAGACGACTAAGTGGGAGCCATTTGGTTTCGCAGTCGGGCCAGAACCCAGAATTTCAGATGATTGGTGAATGAATTGAGACCAGGGAGGTCTTAATAGGTTTTGGCAAGCGGCCAAGAGGCAAATACTGCTTCAGGCAGTTTAGTGTTCGGGCAGTTTCAGCACTTGGGCAATGTTAGTATTTGTGTTTTAGGTTGCAAATACAGACGTAATAGCTGGTTGATTGGGAAGTGACAAGTCACTCACAGCGAGATCAGCTGAGCCTTGACCAAGTATGAGTGATATGCAAGGATATTTGGGTTCGTGACCCTATTTTATAGTGGGAACCGCGAGTACTCAGAAGTTAAGTATTCAGTTGTGGGATAAACAGACTGGACTCGTCGATGATGATTCAGTATGAGTGGTCTGTCAGGGAATCAGACCATCTCGAGATAGTAGATTCAGACGAAGTGGATGTGATCCTATTATGAGGAATTCGTTCATATGAGGATATTAGGGCTTTGCGAAGATTGGTCACAGTTACCCTGGGAAGGCTAGGGTGTGCCCGAGACGGTGATCACGCTACTAGAAGTGGTTTGGCATATAAGAAATAGTAAGGAGTGATTTCGAGGACGAAATCTAATTTAAGTGGGGGAGAGTTGTAACACCCGTTTATTTATTAGTTAAATAAATTAATTAATGAACGAATGGTAGCCTAAAATAAATAATTATATATGCAGTGTGTTGTGTTCGAGGAGTTAATTGTCACATTTTTAGAAGTCGGGGGTTAAAAGCGTGAGTTTAGGACTCCCTTTATAAATATTTATGAAGAAAAGGGCTCCGTGGTAATTATCGAGATTTATTTTAAAAAGAAATGAGGTGGAAGGGCTGAATATGTTATAATTAAGACATTGGGGGACTGTTTGGTAAATTGTGTACCTAAGTTGTAAGGGATTTTTCTGGTGAGGGTTCAAAGGGTAATTAATGGATTTATTTTGAAAGGAAATCGGATGGGAGGGACCTATCCTGCCATTATGAAAATATGTTTGTGTGTGTCGGGTATATATATGCGCTCAGAAACCCTAACCCTAAGGAATACCATTCAGCCGCCACATTCATGTTAACCCGACTGCCACCCTCCTTCACTTCCGATAACCGCCACTACCAATGGAACCCTCTCCGGCCACCGATTCCACCACCGAATCCGACCACCGTACCTCCCCCTACTACTCGAGAATTCATTGGCAACCAAATCCGGGACGAGGAACGTTAGCATGAGGGCTGTGGAACCTCCTCAGTCGTCGTCCCGCTACCTGATGCCGCCTGTGACGCTGTGAATGGCCGGAGAACCCCACCGAAACCAAAGTGTAACCCGTGAATGGCCAAGAGGACTACCAGGGTCGTAACCACCGCCATGGCGTACGCTACTGATGCTGCGTTTCGACGACGACGAGACCGCCGCCTGCTGCCTTGGTATTGAGCGCCTGCGCAGTGTGGTTGTCGGGGGTGTAACCAAATCGTGAAGGTGTCGCCGCCACCTCCTTCTTTCCTGTTGCGTCGTCACAGGTCTACTGCCGCCGTTAGCTGCTTCTGTGACGCCTTCGAGCTCCATCCGTTGCTACCATCGATGATTGTATGTGCTACCGTCGCTGTCGGCCGCCATACGCCACCAAGAGGGTGGCTGGGTTATTTTTGCAACCGGGTGTGTGTATGTAGCTGTATTTCCACTGTTGGTGTGTGATGTGTGTGCTTGGGAGGTTTGTTTTGCCGGAAAGCAAGTGCACCACCATGGCAGCCAACCATGGTGGTTGCTGCCGGTTATAGCTTTTCTGCCACCACCGGCCACCATAGGCGTGGCTGTGTGTGTGCGCATGTGTTATTTTTAGTGTGTATGTGTGTGTGTATTATCGAGTTGTACATTGTAATGGTGCCAAAATAATAATAGAAATCTCGAAACCACCACCGTGAGGTGGTGGCTGCCGCCTCCGGCCGCCGTGTCGGGTGGTGTTATGCCTCGTTGTATGGTGTCTCGTTTGTGGTGTTTGGACAAGGGACATAAACCCTAATGGGCCCAATGAAGCCCTAATTGACATTAAAGCCCAAACACGTTTCTAATGGGTTTGGTGGACCCTAATGGATCTAAGGACTTAGCTAATGGGCCTATTGGGCTAAGTTGGGTTGGAAACCCTAATTAGGGTTTGGAAAACCCTAATGCCATGAAACCCTAATTTGGGGTTTATCAGGGTCGCATCGGGATTAATTAATGAACTTATAATATTAATTAATAATGATTGCAATCAACCTAAGTCAACATTAGACTTAATGGATTAAGTCCTTAATGGATTAATTCCTTAATGAGTTAAGTAGGAAACTTAACCCTAATCACCATTTTATGAGAAACCCTAATTTCACTTGGGTTTATTATTGGGCCTTTCAGTTGGGCCTTGATGATTGGATTACTAATGGGCCATCTAAGAATAATCATATGGACTAGAATATGTTGATGGGCTTAGGGTAAGGCCCATATGAGGGTTTGGGCCCAAGTTGGAAAATTGGGCCATAGATTGGTCATAGTTTGGGCCTTAATGATTATATGATGTTGGGCCTTAGAATAAGACCATGTATAGGCCTGGGCCCAATTTGGAAAATTGGGTCATATGTTGGGCTTTGATTTCTAATTGACTTTGGGCCTATGGCTTGGGCATTGGGCTTGAATAAGCCAAGCTAGGGGTAATGTAGCTATTACCCAAAGAATGTACTTATGGTTATGTAGTGGAACCCAATTATTAATTGGGTGATGTTTGATGTTGATAGTTTGGGAATCTGTCAGCCAGCAGCTGGGGTTGAGTCTGCGGGACTTCAACAGTGTGGGATTGTGTCTACGGGACTTCAGCAGTGTGAGGTGAGTTACCTTCCAGTAGGGGTGGGTCTAAGGCCACAATGTCGGCCCACCAACAGGGGTAGTTGGTAGATAATTGTCTTTGTGATAATTATCTTGGTATGTTTATGTGATATGCTCATGAGATATGCTTATGTGATATGCTTATGAGATATGCTTATGTGATATGCTATGTGTGTCAGTGGTAGTAGCAGGGAATAGTTCTTCCCTAACTCGGTCGTTAGGATCGAAGGGTAGGTCAGTACCCCAGATATGCCTGACTGTATGATTATATCCTGTTATTAAATGATAGTGGTAGGGGGTGAAATAGTCTCCGGATACCGGTTGAAAGATACCGATGGCGGATACCGGTTGAAAGATACCGATGGTATTATGTGGTATGTGGTATGATGGGGGAACTCACTAAGCTTCGTGCTTACGGTTTACAGTTTTGGTTTCAGGTACTCGTTTTCAAAGGAAAGGAGTCAGCTTGATCGCAGTGCATCACACTACATTTTCCGCACATGAGATCTTTGGGATTACACTCTGATATGGTTTTATGATAAAATGCTTGATTATTGACACTTTGGTTTTGACATGAGATATGAATATGAATGTTTTATTACTGATGGTTTTATATTATAACTTAATCAAAACAAAATTTTTGGCCTTGAATTTTGGGATGTTACATGATTCCCTTTTCCCCATGTGCTCCAAGTCAATATATCACTCTCGTGCTCTAGAAGTCATATCATTCAGGGTCTCGCACCCCGAGATACTCACGATCTCCCTGCTATCATTCTACAGTATGTCCTGATACTTTACCTTCTTCAATTCCTCATCTGCTGCATACTACGGTACCAACTAAGCTCTCTCCTGAGACTTGGCAGTGATCTCTGTCACAGTCTCAGTCGTCTGGTGGAGACCTAACAACTCTTGCGCCAACTTCTGCGCCTCAATCGCCTGCGCACACCCTGTCCAGAATCTGGTCTAAAAGTCATCCAATGACATAACATCAACCGCTTCACCACTCAACACACTACCAACCTTTTCCTATCAATCGCATTCTCTGTCCCTCAGGAGACAAGAAGTAAGTCGGATCTTGTCTCCCTTCGAGACAACATCTGGTACGAAAAGTGTTGGCGACATCTGCCAACCATCTGCTGCTAACAATGATGTCCCTATCCCTCATGACAATCTGAAGCTTCACAAACTCTGAATTCCCGAAACATCAACGTACGGTTCCTATCATGACTGCTGTCTCAGTGCAGAATGCACTCGGCCTCCCATCATAAATCTCTATAATGCCCTCCTTGATCATACTGAGGATCACAGGAGTCTGGTCAATGATACTGCACGTAATCTCAAATGGAATGAACTCCCTCATCTGATCATCGAGCTGCCCGACTACAGAGTCCGAGCTTGATCCCTCGTCGACACCAGAACTACCATCTGGTCTACCACGTAGCGTCACTATTCTCGGTACTATCCCATCACTAACTTCACAATACTCATCAAAACTCGAGGGATCTTACACACTACAAGTTCCCTGGTCTTATCTCAGCCTTCCTTGATTCGAGTACGGATCCTCTGCTTTCAGTAGTACGGGCCCATACTACCTTATACATCTATCCGTACTTTCCTCAAGAACTGCCTTGACTCCACCAAGTCCCTTCTACTGCTACTGCTCTCTGCTACTCTCATCCTAGGCCTGCCCTTGGGTAATCACCAACCCACTCTCCGCCATCAACTGCATAAGAAGTCTCTGCTTTCTTCCCCTAACTAGCTCGCAAATACTATTACATATTACTCATACTAGATAATTCTTCGAATGATAGATCCTACCCTACAACGATTGGACTCAAACAAGAGCTGCGAAAATAGAGCTAGACCTAACCTTCTGGAATTATTTAGTCCTTGCAATATGTAACTTAACATATTCGTTTAATAGTTAGTGAAAGACAACTAGAACTCCTAAAAGCACAAAGCAAGCAGCATTCGGGCATTGAGTACACATAATCAAACATATACTACTCTGGCTATCATACCGACTAATCTGTACTAGCATGCAGTTCTCAATAAGCTGGTACACATATAACAGGCACATAAGGCATCCTCCCTAGATCCTTAGTCCTAATCTAGCATGTTGTTCTCATAAAGCTGAATGACATATCATAACATAAACTCGTATGGGTAATTTGGGAGTACTTACTTGAGCTCATCTGATTGCATGCACCACACCCTTTTCTCTTTTCAAAGTTCCATTCTTTATACTTTTCTAAAATTGTTTTCTTTTCTCAAAATCCTTTTATAAACATGGTTTTTCTTTTGAAAACTTTATACCACTTCCTTAGTTTGAGTTCAGACATACCCAAAAGTGTGCCCGAATCCCTCAAACCAAGGCTCTGATACCAACTTGTAACATCCCAAAAATATGACCCAAAAACTTCGTTTTAACTCAATAATAAAACCATAATTATCTTTCAACATATAAAAATCATAAATCGTGTATCGCAAGAATATCATAACATTTGTCAAATATATCAGAGTATAAACATCCCAGACTGAACAAATGGTGTGTGCACTGCAATCTTCCCGAGCTCCTCTTTTGAAAACTGAAGCACCTAAAACCAAAACTAAACACTGTAAGCACGAAGCTTAGTGAGCTCCCCCAAACTACCACATACCATACAATAACACTTATAACACATACTGGGCCTTGCCCACTGCATCGGGCCCCACCCGGCATCGGACCGAAGTCCGGCATATATTGAGCCCCGCCCGGCATCAGACCGATGTCCGGAATAACATGGGCCACGCCCACTGCATCGGGCCCCACCCGGCATTGGACCGAAGTCCGGAATAACTTGGGCCCCGCCCACTGCATCGGGCCCCGCCCGGCATCGGACCGAAGTCCGAAATAAACTGAACATGACATAAACATGAACATATAAAATAATCACATATACTGCATCGGGCTTGCTCGACATCGGACCGGAGTCCGGAACATATACACAAATCATAAACATGCATTAATCACGAAGACATCAAGCATACATAACTACTTCTCGGGACCACCCCGGCATCGGACCGAAGTCTGGAACTACTATCATCTAAACGGGCCGGCATTGTGGTCGTAGACCCGTTCCTAATAGAAGGAAACTCACCTCACACTGCTGAAGTCCTGCTGACAAAACCCTAGCTGCTGGATGACAGATTCCCGAATCTCTCAACATCAAAATAACACCCAATTAATAATTGGGTTCCATCACATATACTCATAAGTCCATGCTTGGGGTAAAAGACTGCTTTACCCCTATCTTAGCTTGATTCAAGCCCAAGGCCCAACCCCAAAGGCCCAAAAGTCTAATAATTAACCAAGGCCCAACCATGGCCCATTTATGGCCCATTTTTCCCAATTGGGCCCAAGTCTCTACATGGTATTGCTTTAAGGCCCAACCATTGATTCTTGGTCCAATACTTGACATTCTGATGGTCCAATATCTTATGCTCATCATGGCCCAAACTATGGCCCATCTATGGCCTAGTTTTCCAAATTGGGCCCAAACCCCTTACATGGGCCTTACCCTTAAGCCCATTAAATTATTCTAGTCCATATGATTGTCCTTGAATGGCCCATTACTGGCCCAATCACCAAAGCCCAATATAAATCCCAACTTAAGTCCAAGTGAAATTAGGGTTTCACATAAAATGACAATTAGGGTTAAGTGTTTCTCACTTAATCCATTAAGGACTTAATCCATTAAGTCCACTACTCTACTAGATAAATCATATGGTGTAATGGGGCTTAATACATAGTCCAATTCCAATGGCCCAAATGTGGGTCCAAATAAGTCCAATGCCCATAATCCAATATTAGGGTTTTCTAAACCCTAATTAGGGTTTCCCACCCAATCATAGCCCAATAGGTGCAAAACTAAATCTTTAAGCCCATTAGGGTTTTCACTAGTCGGGCACCACCCACTACCACCTCGGGTAGTGGTGGTCGATGGCGGCTCACGGCGGCGGCCACCACCTCACGGTGGTGGTTTGGTTCTTTTCATTATTCTTTTTGGCTAATTACAATTACAATGCTTTAATCCAAACTAACACACACACTAACTAACATAAACACACACACACACAGCCACCCTAGTGGTTGCCGGCGGTGGCACGTGGCGGCAGCCACCACCTCACGGTGGTGGCGGTGGCTTTCTTGATCTATTCGGCCAACAAACCCAATCATACATCATTGAAATAATACACACCCACTACTATGCTCGGAATAACAACACAGCGACCACCTAGCGGCGTACATGGCGGCGGCAGAACCCTGGAAAGGTGGCAGCGGCAGGTTGCGTCATCAGCCACCACCACACGGTGGTGGCGATGCTTTCTTTTGGATCGCTGCTCCGCAAAACGTCAACATACGCTAGTTCTCACCGGAAATACATCTAAACACCACCACCCTTGCGGTGACACGTGGTAGTCGGAGCGGCAGCAGCGTTGCACCTCAACGGCTTAGGGTGGCGGCGACCATAACGCCTGCTGGGTAGACGATGGCGAAGGGAGGCCGGAGAAACGGCGACGCACATAGACCCAGGCAGTCACGCCATTAACTGCTCTCGTACGGGGATAGAGGCTGCCACGCTCGGTGGCTCGACCCATCGGAAAAACACAACAATGGTGACGACGACTGGGATGCTCGCACCCGGCGGTGGGAGTTGCTTCCTCAAACCACGACAGTAGTAGCGGCAGTCGAGTTCGTCATCATCGGCAATGGAGGCGGCGGCTGGAACAGGGCTTCTATGGTGATGGCGGAGACCGAAAGTGAAGAAAGGGGTGCACCGATGGGAGATGAGGTTGTGGCTGCTATCCTCCTAGGGTTAGGTTTGAGGGTAATATTATATACCTGGCACCCCTTGAATCTTTCTTCCATAATGCCACCTTTGGCCCTTCCCCTCCCCTTTTCTTTCAAAGTGCGTCCTAATTTTACCCTTTCAGCCCTTGACATTGAAATCCTTTACAAATTAAATCCAATATTTATCCTTTTGCCCTTGATTCCATAATTCTCTTTCATAATAAGTCCTAATAATTACCAAACATACCCCCGCTTCTAAGATTCTTCTCAATCAACTCCGTAATTTACTAAACAGCCCTCAACTGTCAAAATTCTTCACAATTCAGTTCGGGAATTACATTTATTAATTAATTTATTTGTTTATTGATTAAATAGGGTGTTAAAAACTAGGTATGAGACTCATGTATTACATGAGCTTATTTAAAAGAAAAAACTAAACATAAAATTCTAATCATTTGAGAAGTTTGAATTTATAAGAAAAATGAGAAAAATATTGAAGTATAAAAATTAAAGTGTTTTTTTCTCTAAATTTAAACAAATAATTTATATAAATAAATAAAGGAAATTAATGAAGTTTTAATTTAGTAACTTTGAAATTAAAATGAAAGTTTTTAAGGAAGTTAATATGCATTTATTATTGCATTTAAATACTATGTGGAATTAATAAAATAGAAAAACCATAAAATGACATGTGAAATAAAAATTAATTCAAAATAACTATAAAATGACATTTGTCAAATTGAATGAGAGTGTGACAAATGGTAAAAAAACTTTCATTTATTTGAGGAGATTCGTTGTGTAAATCTAAATTGTATATAATTCAGTTTATAACATTCAAAATGTAAAAATGACTTTTTATTTACTAATTTGATCATTCAAAAACAAAATTAGTGAGATTCATAAATGAATTATTTACATTCACATATGAATTCGAATGAATATTCACATTTACATATGAATCAAAGTATATTTAATTGCAATTGATATTAATTCAACGTTTTGGTTATTCATGAATGAGTTTTATTAAACTCACAATTGAATCTATCTCAAATACATCTGTACATTTACATAGATCCACACATAACAATATCAATTAACCAAATATACGACAACAGTATAATTATATGTAGTTTGGATTCACAATCACACTGTGAATTTGAAGGAGTTGTAAGGATAAGAATTTTTTATTTTATTTTTTACTTTTTATTTTTTTATATCAAAATGGATGTTTATCTATAGATAAAAATAATTTTTAGCTTTTATATATTCAGGTTTTTTTTCCTATAAAAAATCAGCCCTAAAAAGAAAAAAATAAAATAAAAAAAATGAGTTTTTTACAATAGTCTACAATATGCACGTCCAATTACAATGTATACAGGATTGTTTTTGGCTGTCCATAATTTGTATTCAAATAGTCACAATTGGTTTTTTTATTCGTTATTTTATTACGGTTAACTATTGAACTTTTATCTAAATATACATGTATAACTTAGATACATTGTATTTACAATTATTGTGCAGTAATAACATAATTTTCTGCATACAATCTTAGTAAAGAGAATGTTTTTTAAAAAAGTATATAGTCAAATCCTAGTTCCTACATGTCAAGCATAAATTTTGTTAACTGAAGTGATATGTTTCATAATTAAAAGTTATGGATACATATCACTCTAGCGCTACAATGTTTTGGACTTTGATGGATTACGTTTCTTAACTTAATTTCTTATATTTTAAGGGATTAAAGTCCATAACAACTTGTTTATCTAGCCATCCTAACCAATTGTAACTGGTTTCACGTGCAACGTAGGCATGGCAATTGGGTTGGGTTCGGGTTGGCGGGTCACGAGTTGGCGGGTTGGCGGGTCAGAAAACATAAACTCAACCCAACCCATATAATATATGGGTTGACGGGTTGGCGGGTCACGGGTTGGTGGGTTGGAAACCTCAACCCAACCCAACCCATATAACCCGTTTAAGTATATGGGTTCGCGGGTTCAGAAGTTAATGGGTCAAACCCAACTCATATAACTCGTTTAATAAATAAACAACACATTTTAAAAAATGAGGTTTTTTCAACATAATTTCATAAAATGATTAAAGTAATTAACATTTAAAAAAAAAGGTTTTCAACATAAATTCAATAACATCCAAATAAAAATGAAAACATTCACAGAAAGTGGATGTGTTCTTCGTTCGTGACTCGTGAAAATAACGACATGTATGTTTTCTTTTTCTGATTAACAAACCGCAAATGCATATTAGTCACATACAAATACGGAAGGAATACAATGATACAGAATATTACGAATACAGATGGAAATCAATTTTCATTAATAATTAAATATCTCATTATATATATATATATATATATATATATATATATATATACGGGTCGGCGGGTTGACCCGCGAACCCAAACAGATAACCCAACACAACCCATGAAATAAACGGGTTGGTGGATTGGCGGGTTGACGGGTTGGAGGGTCAAAAAATCTCAACCCAAACCCGTCTATTTTCGGGTTGGGTCAGTGTTGGGTCGAGAGTTGCCATCCCTAGTGCAACGTCAACTAAAATTACCAAAATGCTGAAAGTTTAGGGCCAAATATATAACATGTGTTATTATCTTTCCCAAATTTCCGTGTGAATAGAACGCAAGCGGCAAGCTTGAATAAACTCATCACCAAAAATGAATTTTTCAATCTTCAACTCATTTCGATAATCAACTCCAAAAACAAAACCAGAATTGTCACCCAGCTCCACCTTGACGTCGTCGTTCCTCTGTTTGTTGACCAGGTTCCAGTGTATTCCAATATCTTGAATACCCTTTTCGATATCCAATCCCTGAAATTCCGCAATATCTTCATGAATTTGTTGGTTCCTGAGATCCCCAAAGATGGGTTTGGTAACCTCACCAGACTTATATATGTTGACATGATGCATAACAGCTTCAATGGCTCCATTCCCAACCAACTTTTTGGATTAACAAAGTTACGTTACTTGGACATGAGCATGAATTCGCTTGAAGGTGGACTATGAACTGGTTTCTCTTTGGAACTTGACAACATTAACGTTAAGTCTGAATCGTTTCCAAGGTATGATTGCTCAATCGCTTTTCAAACTTGAATCTTTTCGTATTCTTGATCTAAGCAATAATAATCTCAAGTTGGAAACCTTTGAAATCTTGAAAATGAGAATTTTCTTACCGAAAGTATCTCGGAAGAAATTGGAATTCTGATGAAGTTAAGGGAATTTTGGGTAGGAAAGAATTAGTTTTCCGGTGGAAATCTGACCAAGTTAAAGAAATTAGAAATCTTGAATCCTTGAACCATTTCGAATCAATATTACCACTTCGACTAACATTTTTTTTCTTTTACTTATGATTCACACTTCAATGTGCTCTATTGATTTTATAGGCTTTACTTCGTTTCTATTTAACCAAAAGAACTCCAAGTTTGACTTTTCAATTCTATGTTTTGACCATTCTTGGGTAATTCACTAACCATTCATCTGAACTTCGATATCACCACACATGAAACTTCGATATTGAACTAGTGACTATCGAAACTATTTCAATCCATATTACTATCGAAACATCAATAAACACAAATTTTGACTTTTACATTGAATGTTCTTCAATTGTTCGATAACTAAATCAGTGACGCATCAGAACCAATTTGACTACTTCGATACTCAACACGCCAAGTGCTTTTGATAATTTTGATTTTCAAAGTAAGTTCCATAAACACCAAAATTCATCTCCGTCTTCAATTGTTATAAGTGACGTCGATTTTGCTAAGTAAGTTCACGTTGGTGATTATTTGGGAATTTTGGTTGATGTGACATGTGAAATCGGCTACAATCGGTTGGGATGGCAAAATAGACAGGTTGCTATGAACTTTAATCCCTTAAAAAACAAGAAATTAAGTTAAGGGATTGAATCGACCAAAATCCAAAATATTGTAAGGCTACAGTGACATTTACCCAAAAGTTATTTTAGCTTATATAGATAAATCAAATGAAAAATGGAAAAATTAAATTTATTAAATTAATACAAAAAGTAGTTCGAACAAGTTTGGTGTCATATAACAATTTAAAGCCTAAATGGATATTCTAGATTTTTTATGAAAATAAACAAACAATCAGAAAAACTATGTACGATACGCAAACCTACATTTCTTGGCTCAATTTTTTTTTTTTTTTTTTTTTTAAGTTTTGTCTATAAATGTTTGCTATTCGAATAGATTAATTTACAATATAAGAGGGACTTTTGATTTGTAATATAAATTCCCAAGTAATAACCAAGTGATGTATGGAGAAATCATTAATAATTGGAAAATGACTTGCGTTGGCTGTCAATGTAACCGGCCGACCTTGTTGGCGTCGAGTGATATTGTTTTGAAAAAGGAGGGGTTAACTTTGGCCATTTCTCAAGTCGTGGTGGCCCCCTAGGTGCTATCGTGATATCCAACAGCACATTAATTTACCATTCTGACAAAATTGTAAAAATGTTTATGTGGTTGACAAAATTTCATTTGTTCTAAAAAAGTTTGATGATGTATTTATTTAAATTTTAATTTTTTTATTGATTTTAGTCCCTATATATTTAAAAAGATAATTATGGCTTTCGTATTTGTTTTTTTTTTTATTTTTTGTATTTATTTTAATGGCTTTATTAAATTAAAAAGGGCCATCTCTCTATCTCTCTCTCTCTCTCTCTCTCTATATATATATATATATATATATATATATATATATATATATATATATATGTTATTTTGTTTTTATTAACTATTGTGTGCCAGAATGTACACAGATCTGGACTACCGGATGGAATAGAATCAAAGGTCGTTATCTGAAGGTTGATTATATTACAATAGGGTAACATGTACTATATAATCACATAAATTTCAGCATAAAGGCATTTTAGTCAATTGACCTAGATTAAAAAAAGAAATTTTCGGATTTTAAGGGATAATTAGATCTCTTATTTTTAAAAAACTGATTTTTTAAATTAATTCTAATATAGTTTTTAATAATAACCGATTTTATTCTGTCAGAATGACAACATCAACCATAAACTAGTAAAGTTATTTTCGATTTTATTCTTGCAGAATATGGTTATATTCAAGATAGTTTTTTTTATAATTAACATGCTTAAAGAATTGTACAACATATTATAAGAATAACATTTTCTAAACAATATGGATTTTATTCTTTAAGAATCACTAATTACATTAATTCGTAAAGAATAAGACTATAAACAATTATTGCATTCATTCTGAAAAAAAAATGACTAGTAATGGTTCAAGAATTACATTTATTCTTAAAGATTAAAACTAAGAATGGTTAAAAAAGAAAAAAAACATCAAAATATAACAAAAACATTAATCCATTCTAAAAGAATATATTCTGGTAGAATAAAATCTTGTTCTCCATATTTTCTTCCTTTTTCACATTAATGGCAGCCTCTTCAAAACCTAAATTCACAAAGAAAACATAATCAACTTTCAAATATTAAAAAATCCAATGCAATCCTCAAATCATTAGATAAGAAAATAAAAGTGTATGAAGAAGTGTGAACTTTTTCAACCATTTTGATAGAATGTAATCCTCGAATCATCAATTTTTAATCGAAAAAAGACTCCAAAAACATAAAACACACCAAATTAAAGAATTAAAATTTATCAAAAAAAATAATAAATGGCAAACAAAGATTCTATAAGAACACATATACTTTATTCTAACAGAATATTACTTAGAGTCTAATAGCTATCAAGAAACATGTTTATTCTGCAAGAGTGATACTGTGAAAATTCTCCAAGAATGGTTTTAAATATACTTAAAGTATTTGTATTATCAAGAGTATGAAATAACTAATAGAGAAATATAAAGTCCTCATTAGGCCAACACTAGATAAGATTAACAAAACTACATATTCTAATTTTCAAATGGGTATAAATACTTATCAATGGACATCATGTGCAAATGAGTGTGTAACGCCCCGATTCTCAGGTATCGATTTTATATAAGAATTTTCTTGATTTCAAGGTCTACTCGACGAGTTGGTTGCCCTACTCGTCGAGTAGCAACGGGTTTGTCCGCGTGTTTTAGTGACCTACTCGCCGAGTCCAAGAAGGGACTCGACGAGTAGGAGCTGGAGGATGAAACCCTAATTTCTGGGGTTTTGCACCCTAGTTAAAGGATCATTGGCCTCCCCCAGCCTCCCCTTTACTGCTTCTTGTCCCTCTTAGACCCTAAATCGAGTGTGTGTATTCTTTTGGTGTGTTCAAACTTTGAGGAGGAATTTTGGAGGAGAAAACACTTTGGGAAGCAATGAAATCAAGGTTAGGAACTCGTGGGGAGCTAAGAGATTCATCAGTTGTCACTCTCTGGAAGGTATTAAGCTGTTTCTTTGGATCATCTCTCTTTTAACCTCTTTTGCATGAGTTTTAAGAAAGGGTTCTTGTGCTCAAGCCAAGATCTGAAGTTGTAACTTCAGATCTGGACTCCCCTTGACCTCTAGATTCATAAAGTCATCAGCTTTGCCTAGTATGATGTCACACCCCCAAACCAAGGATGGCGGAAATGTCCAGGGGTGGAGGACTTCATGTAATAGTAATTCAAGCAAACACAACCAACATATATATAATTGAAAAAGTTACATCATTGTATGAATTACATGTTTACGAATCAATTACAATATGTTGACAAAATATGAAATAGTAGACGCCTTAGCGTCCCATCCTCAAAAGCACTTGATTACCTGTTTAATGATTTCGTGAGAATACAAGTTGTTTGCAAAAGTGTCAACACAAAGGTTGGTGAGTTCATAAGCTTTTGTTTGGTATTATTAAAAGCCTTTCGTTTGTAAAAGTAGTATTTGTGTTAGAAAATCTAATATTTTCCTTAATGTGTAAATGTAGTCTTAAAACCCAAAGACCGAAATGTACAAGTAATTTGTCATATTTATAGTAAAACAATGCAAGTTTAAATCGACATAAACTCGTTAAATTTTAATGAAGTTCCCGTAAATTCCAATGTTTATTAATACTTTATGTGAGTTTATTATAACCATACTATGACCAAGGTTGCCTAAAACGACGTTCTTCAGGCGTCGGAAATGTTATGACATTTGTCACCCCAGACCTATCGGTCTAACTGTTGCATGCAGTTTAGGTGTGGGTTTGTCAAACCCAATATAGATCTATACACAACTATCACGCTCTCCCTCAAGGAGACTCTGGTTACAATACATGACTTAATGGTAATTTGAAGTAAATGTCTCACAAAGTCATTAACGAAATTACGTGTTATGAAAACTTGGTACCGTATGGCCGTACCTTGCTTAATGAAAATATCCTTTGTATAAATGTACCCTTTTTAAATGTATGTGTTATGTAATGTATCATAAACTATACATATTATAGTTTATCAACCAAGGGTAGTACGTAGTAATGTATGCAAACTATATTCAAAATAGTTTATTAAATGTTTGAATGTATCGGTTGTACTTTGATTATAATCACTTGTTATTCTTTATATTTTATATGTCCAAATCCATTTGTAAACTGATGTGTGTCTAAATATTAAGATAAAATGTCATATATTGCAATAACATATAATCACATAAAGATATACACCTTGCTCAACATGTTACAAGGTGAAATGAAATTGACAGCAACTTTTCGTTGAATACAGTTTCTGTTACTGTTCTTAGAAAATTTATAGAAAAATCATCAAGGCTCTAAATCCAAATCCGCAAATTCTGAGAGTTTGGAATATGAGTCTAGTTTTTTCGTAAATTTTATCATGATTTTTAGTGATCTCTAACAGAGGTGAAAATATTCATAATCACAGACTGGTCCGGGTTTGCCTCTGAAATGACAGACAGTTTTGTAAAAATCACCATAAATTGTAGAAATATCATATGGAGATGTGCAAGTAGCCATTTTAAAGCTAAGAGTTTGAACTACTTGCACCTGGAACAGTTTTGAAAACTAAAATATTTAAGTTGACCAAAACAGTCTGTGATCGAAGTTCATCTTTTCTGATGTAATCTGATAGAAAAAGTTTAATTGTGTTCTTGATGATTTTACTTGTATTCCCCCCTTAAAACTTAAGAAAAACATGTAAATGTAGGGGTATGAACTCACCTTATGTGGTTTCAGTAGATGAAAGTGAGAGAGAGGAAGTGTTCAACCCAAGAACACTAAGAAGATGTCTTGATGATTCGAGAATCTAACACCGAATAAGATGGAACTTGTGTAAGATATCAATGATTTGAGTAGAATGGAGTTTAATAATTATGTGAATGATGAAGATACTTACTAACTGAAGAAAGAAATCCCTGGAGAAAGCCTTGAAGTTCTTGAAGTTGAGAGAAAAGATGAGAGAATTTTGGAGAGTGTTCTTGGTTGCTAAGTGTAGAATGAAAGAACTTTATGGAGAATGAGGAGAGAGGATCAATCCTCCAGCTCTTACAACGTGGGAACAGCTGGAGATTGGGTGTAAAGGTCCACTAAGGAGACAAGGGGTAGTGGGAAAGAGTGGCTAATCATAGAGTGAGGTGGTGGTGGTTTGCTTTTGCCATAAATTAAGGAAAAGCAAATATTCCCTCAATAATTAGTTCAACCACTAATTCTTTTAATATATTTTTATAAAAACCCTGGAGATTTATATATTTTGGGGCCTTAGTTTATAAAATAAAGTTTTGGGTGAAAATCCCACGTTAAAATAATGAAAAACGGAGTTAAAACGAAGTCGTAGTCGAAAAACCGGTAAAAAGGGGCCGTCTGCGAGACCTCTCGCATGGGCTGTCTGAGAGGCTTCTCATGCGAGGCTTCTGTCCTGAGAGGCTTCTAATGAGAGGCTTCGGTCCTGAGAGGCTTCTCATGAGAGGCTTCGGTCCTGAGAGGCTTCTAATGAGAGGCTTCGGTCCTGAGAGGCTTCTAATGAGAGGCTTCGGTCCTGAGAGGCTTCTCATGAGAGTTTTCGCTTCTAATAGGAGGGTTTTGGTTCCTTAAGGTTATTTTACCCGTTTTTACCCCGTTTCAAGTGGTTTTTGACCCGGTTAAGGGTCGAGATGACCCAAATGATTACAAAAAGTTAAAGTAACTTTTGAGAGAGATTCGGGAGAGATTTGGGAGAGATTTTAATAGAGAGAGATTGAGTGAAAGAGATTGAGAGAGGTTTCGTTTGTGATTTTTTTGAGTGTCCGGCTTCGCAACGCAAGGTCCATAAACCCCGTTAAACCGTGTTTTAGTGTCGTACACACTCCCGATGAGTGTGCAATAATGTTTTATCGTTTCGGTTCAATGTTTACTTAGGAAATTCAACACACGAACTTTCCAAATGATGTTTCTCTCATTAAGATATTGCATTGTACAATAATTACATAGTGTAAACCCTAATATACAAGGGTTAATTGAGTCGATTGGTTTTGACTTGTTGACTTTGTTTGACTTTGACTTGACTCAATTTTGACGGTTGTCACATCATCCCCCCGTTAGAAGGAATTTCGTCCTGAAATTTGCATTTGACTGGGACATCAAGAGTTTGGGAAAAGATGTGGGTATTTTTGTTTCATTTGATCTTCGCGTTCCCAGGTGAACTCAGGCCCTCGTTTAGCGTTCCAACGGACCTTCACGATGGGAATACGACTTTGTTTCGTTCGTTTGATTTCCCGATCCATGATTTTGACTGGTTCCTCCACGAAGTGGAGATTTTTGTTAACTTCGATTTCGTCGAGTGGTATTACGAGGGTCTCGTCGGATAGATTTTGTCAATCATATTTTCGGGGTAAAAAAAAATAAAGTTTTATTAGTTACCTATAGCGACGACTTGTCGTCACCACAGGTTTAATCTATTACGATGACTTGTTGTCGCTATAGGTTTTTAACATGAGCCAACGACATACCTATAGCGACACACAAGTCATAATTTGCATGTGTGAAGACTTGGAGTACTTTCTAACTGGTTCATGTGTGAAGACTTGGAGTACTTTCTAACTGGTTCATGTGTGAAGACTTGGAGTACTTTCTAATGAAAACTGTGCTACTGGGGAAATTGGAAACTGGAACGTAGCTTCAAAGTCAAGAATATGCAGTAGGCATGTGATGCATTAAATGCATGAGGCACACAAGTCATAATTTGCAGCAACATATCCGTATATGTGTGTGAATTGAAGAAGAAGGTTACGGCTCAAAGAATATATATATATATATATTCATTTTCTCTTCATTTGTTAGATACACAATAACCATAACATCATAGACTATATATATTCCATTTCATTTGTAATTTTCACTAGTTTATATTTCGTGAGTGTTACCGAAATCATTTATTAATTTTTCAGAAGTGCTTAACTTGTTTTGTTGCATTCCCAACAATTTGCTTATTAATTACTTCTCCCACTTTACTTATATAAATCATCACATTCTTACCGCGACTTTTAACTTCTCCCTCACAAATGGATCCACCTGCAGATCATCAAAACCCCATAGATGACCTCGATTGGTTTCAGTACTTTGATCATCAAGATCTTTTCAGGTATATATAAACGTCACTCATTACACCATCTTACGCACAGAAAAGTGATTTTTGTCGACATTGATCAAAACATGGTTTGGATTTGTAGTGATCAAAAAGAGTCTTTCATCATGTTGGATTTGATTATCTTGAGTTTTTTTTTTGGATTTTTGCAGTGGTGACATGCTCAACCATCATGATTACAAGTTGTCGGAAAAATTGCATGAAGGGCTCGATCAGAACGTTTCCACAGTACTTAACAAAGATCAAAACATCATTTCTAGAAATGAGTTTCACGATCTTGATCCCCTTGAAGATATAAGCTTATGGGATTGTTGGGAGGATGGTAATTTACCATTGGTTAGTTTCAGTGAAGACTGTAAATCCGGTGATGAGGCTACATGTAGTGCTAGTGCTGTCACCACTGATCACGGTGGCCGGAAGGTGGCAAAGAGATTGAGACCATTGGAGTTTGAAGAGATAGAGAAGTACTTTGAGATGCCGATAATCATGGCAGCAAAGGAACTAGGGATAAGTTTAACAGTGTTGAAGAAAAGATGCAGAGAGCTAAACATAAACAGATGGCCTCATAGAAAACTTAAGAGCCTTCAATCCCTTATTGAAAATGCCAAGGTAAATTATGATAATAACCTTCTATACATTACTCATGCACTTGGTAACCAAAGTAGTTTTGGTATTTTCTAAAATTTTAATCGTTAGCTTCTTTATAACTAAACATAGGTCCTAGGCATATGCCACATCAAATCAATTGATTTACTACGATCTCCTGATTTATATTTATATAAACTTAACTCATTGTAAATTTTGTGAACTCACATGAAAAATATATTGTATCTACCTTTAAAAAAAAATTAGGAGTTGGGATTAAAGGAGGAGATAGAGACGTTAGAAGGGCACAAGAAGATGATGGAGAAATTGCCAGGTATGGAATTGACAGAAAGAACAAAGAAGCTTAGGCAAGCTTGCTTCAAAGCTATTTATAAGAAGAGAGGACTTAACAATCCTTAGCCATTTTGTTATCATTAGTGGATTTTAATCTACATTGTATGTGTTTTTCTCTTGATAGTTTGATACCCTTTTTAGTTTCATTTTATGTATTTGTCTATTGATTTTTAATGCAGAAAATTTTGTATAATTTGGGTATTATAGTTTGTATTATGTATTTAGCCATATTCTAGATTGCCGACACGACTACGCCGACGACTCTATACCAGAGGTCTATATAAATAGACTTATGAATTTAGTAGGAATAACTTGATTATAATCTTGTGATTTGTTCCATGTCTGATCCACCCCTAAGATTCACTTGACATGCCCCCAGTTATGTGTAATTAAAATTTTATTAGACTGTTGATCCTAATGAGTCTACCCTAAGTCCACAACCAAACAAGGAACAGGTCCTAAGGCGGACTCACCATTTCTAGGTCAATCATTCCTTAATTACACATAACTTCGAGGTACACCTAAAGAATCTTAGAGTTACCAGTTGTAAATTGTTTGTAATACCAAGTAGTGAGATTCAATGAAATAAAATGCATGCCTATTTCATTGATAAACCTTTTAGTAAATATCCTTACCATTTATATACACATGTATAATTTCGCACTTTAGTGAACTATTCTTGGTGTTTCTGTTAACGTCTTGGAGACGGAGTTATGGTAGTGGGTAGAAGTAGGTTTTGTACGGGCGTTCAAATTTACACATCATGTTGCTCGTGCGAGAATAGGGGTAGAAGAGATAATTAATAGACGCCTAATCCTATAATTACTTATAGGGGTGATCCTTATTAGTTACGTCTATAATCACGTAGTGCATATCAGTTATACATAATTTGAGATAGAATAGACTTTCGAATAAATGACTCTACTCTAAGTCCACAACCAAACAAGGAACAGGAAGTAGAGCAATAGTCATAGATTCTGAGTCTATAATATCTTTAATTATGTATAACCTTGGCGTATGCACTCAGTTATCATAGGCCTACTAATAGAGGTCTTTAGTTTTCACATAAGTTGGTTATAGTATCACCAAATACTCCTATAGTATTTTTAGGTGTTTAGATTCGATTCTTAAAGTATTCCCTGTAGGGTGTAGTTAGGTTGTTAGATTTGTTGCCCATTATGACTATCCCCCAGTATATGCAAGTCACTCCTCGGACAGATATAGTTGATCAGGCTATATCCTTCCCAGACTTGATTTACATATACCAAGGCATACCCATAATGTACAACTCCTCTTCTTTTACTTTATGTTCTTCTAGTTATGACACTATGTGAGCATGTATGCATGTATTTATACTTTTAATAAGAAACCATTCATTTTCTAAAAGTATATTTATTTGAAAAATGCACAAATCAGAGACTATTAGTCCCAATTGTGTTTATAGTTTGTATATCTTATGTGGTTTGATATACTTAATTCACTATAAAATGTGCTCTGATACCAATCTGTCACACCCCCAAACCAAGGATGGCGGAAATGTCCGGGGGTAGAGGACTTCATGTATAGTATCAAAACAACAATTGTAATAGTAATTCAAGCAAACACAACCAAGATATATATAATTGAAAAAGTTACATCATTGTATGAATTACATGTTTACGAATCAATTACAATATGTTGACAAAATATGAAATAGTAGACGCCTTAGCGTCCCATCCTCAAAAGCACTTGATTACCTGTTTAATGATTTCGTGAGAATACAAGTTGTTTGCAAAAGTGTCAACACAAAGGTTAGTGAGTTCATAAGCTTTTGTTTGGTATTATTAAAAGCCTTTCGTTTGTAAAAGTAGTATTTGTGTTAGAAAATCCAATATTTTCCTTAATGTGTAAATGTAGTCTTAAAACCCAAAGACCGAAATGTACAAGTAATTTGTCATATTTATAGTAAAACAATGCAAGTTTAAATCGACATAAACTCGTTAAATTTTAATGAAGTTCCCGTAAATTCCAATGTTTATTAATACTTTATGTGAGTTTATTATAACCATACTATGACCAAGGTTGCCTAAAACGACGTTCTTCAGGCGTCAGAAATGTTATGACATTTGTCACCCCAGACCTATCGGTCTAACTGTTGCATGCAGTTTAGGTGTGGGTTTGTCAAACCCAATATAGATCTATACACAACTATCACGCTCTCCCTCAAGGAGACTCTGGTTACAATACATGACTTAATGGTAATTTGAAGTAAATGTCTCACAAAGTCATTAACGAAATTACGTGTTATGAAAACTTGGTACCGTATGGCCGTACCTTGCTTAATGAAAATATCCTTTGTATAAATGTACCCTTTTTAAATGTATGTGTTATGTAATGTATCATAAACTATACCTATTATAGTTTATCAACCAAGGGTAGTACGTAGTAATGTATGCAAACTATATTCAAAATAGTTTATTAAATGTTTGAATGTATCGGTTGTACTTTGATTATAATCACTTGTTATTCTTTATATTTTATATGTCCAAATCCATTTGTAAACTGATGTGTGTCTAAATATTAAGATAAAATGTCATATATTGCAATAACATATAATCACATAAAGATATACACCTTGCTCAACATGTTACAAGGTGAAATGAAATTGACAGCAACTTTTCGTTGAATACAGTTTCTGTTACTGTTCTTAGAAAATTTATAGAAAAAAATCATCAAGGCTCTAAATCCAAATCTGCAAATTCTGAGAGTTTGGAATATGAGTCTAATTTTTTCGTAAATTTTATCATGATTTTTAGTGATCTCTAACAGAGGTGAAAATATTCATAATCACAGACTGGTCCGGGTTTGCCTCTGAAATGACAGACAGTTTTGTAAAAATCACCATAAATTGTAGAAATATCATATGGAGATGTGCAAGTAGCCATTTTAAAGCTAAGAGTTTGAACTACTTGCACCTGGAACAGTTTTGAAAACTAAAATATTTAAGTTGACCAAAACAGTATGTGATCGAAGTTCATCTTTTCTGATGTAATCTGATAGAAAAAGTTTAATTGTGTTCTTGATGATTTTACTTGTATTCCCCCCTTAAAACTTAAGAAAAACATGTAAATGTAGGGGTATGAACTCACCTTATGTGGTTTCAGTAGATGAAAGTGAGAGAGAGGAAGTGTTCAACCCAAGAACACTAAGAAGATGTCTTGATGATTCGAGAATCTAACACCGAATAAGATGGAACTTGTGTAAGATATCAATGATTTGAGTAGAATGGAGTTTAATAATTATGTGAATGATGAAGATACTTACTAACTGAAGAAAGAAATCCCTGGAGAAAGCCTTGAAGTTCTTGAAGTTGAGAGAAAAGATGAGAGAATTTTGGAGAGTGTTCTTGGTTGCTAAGTGTAGAATGAAAGAAATTTATGGAGAATGAGGAGAGAGGATCAATCCTCCAGCTCTTAGAACGTGGGAAGAGCTGGAGATTGGGTGTAAAGGTCCACTAAGGAGACAAGGGGTAGTGGGAAAGAGTGGCTAATCATAGAGTGAGGTGGTGGTGGTTTGCTTTTGCCATAAATTAAGGAAAAGCAAATATTCCCTCAATAATTAGTTCAACCACTAATTCTTTTAATATATTTTTATAAAAACCCTGGAGATTTATATATTTTGGGGCCTTAGTTTATAAAATAAAGTTTTGGGTGAAAATCCCACGTTAAAATCATGAAAAACGGAGTTAAAACGAAGTCGTAGTCGAAAACCGGTAAAAAGGGGCCGTCTGCGAGACCTCTCGCATGGGCTGTCTGAGAGGCTTCTCATGCGAGGCTTCTGTCCTGAGAGGCTTCTAATGAGAGGCTTCGGTCCTGAGAGGCTTCTCATGAGAGGCTTCGGTCCTGAGAGGCTTCTAATGAGAGGCTTCGGTCCTGAGAGGCTTATAATGAGAGGCTTCGGTCCTGAGAGGCTTCTAATGAGAGGCTTCGGTCCTGAGAGGCTTCGGTCCTGAGAGGCTTCTCATGAGAGTTTTCGCTTCTAATAGGAGGGTTTTGGTTCCTTAAGGTTATTTTACCCGGTTTTACCCCGTTTCAAGTGGTTTTTGACCCGGTTAAGGGTCGAGATGACCCAAATGATTACAAAAAGTTAAAGTAACTTTTGAGAGAGATTCAGGAGAGATTTGGGAGAGATTTTAATAGAGAGAGATTGAGTGAAAGAGATTGAGAGAGGTTTCATTTGTGATTTTTTTGAGTGTCCGGCTTCGCAACGCAAGGTCCATAAACCCCGTTAAACCGTGTTTTAGTGTCGTACACACTCCCGATGAGTGTGCAATAATGTTTTATCGTTTCGGTTCAATGTTTACTTAGGAAATTCAACACACGAACTTTCCAAATGATGTTTCTCTCATTAAGATATTGCATTGTACAGTAATTACATAGTGTAAACCCTAATATACAAGGGTTAATTGAGTCGATTGGTTTTGACTTGTTGACTTTGTTTGACTTTGACTTGACTCAATTTTGACGGTTGTCACATATGAGCCTTCCCTCAAGGGTGTAACTTCATTGCAAGCTTAGTTTTGTTATTTTAGGGTCTTAAAAGCCTTGCATGCACGTAAAGTTTGCCACTTTACGTGATAAGCATGCCTAAGGAAGTTGGATCTGCAATTTGGAGCCTTGGCATGGCTTAAAAAGTGTCTGTATGGTTGAAGGACTGAAGGGACTCAGCGAGTCGCATGGTCGATTCGGAGGGTCATATGAAGATGGGCATGGACCCGACAAGTTGGATGAACAACTCGGCGAGCCAGATGAAGATTGTCGTAGACTCGACGAGTTGGATGAACAACTCGGCGAGTTAGTTAGGGTTTCCCAATTAAAGGATGTGTGTGGACTTGTCGAGGGCAAGAAGGAAACCCGACGAGTAGCAGTGGAGCTTCGACCACGAGCCTTAGGAACTCGACGAGTCACTCTGGTGACTCGTCGAGCAGACAAGTATTGCAAGAAACTCGGCGAGTAGCTGAGGGTACTCGACGAGTTGAGGTCAACATGGACTGTTGACCTTGACAGTTGACTTCGACTTTGACCAAGGGTTGACCAGTTGACTTCTGGGGTATTCAGGAATTTATAAACCTTATGATGTGTTGGGTATAGGTGGTGGGGTTCGTGGCGGTGATTCAAGAGTTGAGCTTCTTATTTCCAGTCGGCAGTCGCAAGGTGAGTTATCATCACTATATCAACAGGGTCTAAGGCACCAAGGCCGGCCCTTTATATATTGTATCGGGATTATGGCATGATATGTTTATTGATTACATCCTGGTAGTTAGGATAATGGTATGCTTATGCGTAGCGACCTGGTTAGGTCAACGTCCTGGTTATAGGATAATGCTATGTTAGTGACCGGTTAGGTCTGTATCCCGATTATTGGGATGTTGCTTTGATTAGTGATATGTTAGATCGGTTGACTGTTATATGATATGAGCTAGCGTATGGTATTTATGTGCACATGTTCGTTGATTGGGGGTTGGGTTGAGGCGGTCTTGCTTTGTGCTGTAGGACAACATACCCGGGGAGCGGTCCGGATAGGCTGTAGGCCCTGCGAGGCAGTCCAGTCATGCCGAAGGCTCGTGAGCGGTCCAGATAGGCTGAAGGCCATATGAGGCGGTCCAGTCAGGCTGAAGGCTCATTATGCATGCTGATCGGAAAATGTTATTTGTTGTGGTTATTTTGGTATGGAGTTGGTATTTTGGGGGAGCTCACTAAGCTTTCGGGCTTACAGTTTCAGTTTATTGTTTCAGGTACATCAGGGGATCGCGGCAAGGCGAAGGCATGATCGTACAGCTCCTTATGATTTGTTTAGGTTTCTGGGAAAAATCTGATGTTAGATATTTTGAAAACAACTTTGTAATGATGATTGGTTTTTAAATGTTTTGAAAAAGTTTTAAATTGGCATGAAATTTTAGGGTGTTACAGAGTGGATGAAATATTTGATTCAAGCATTTTAACAAACAGTTAGCGGGCAAAAATCAGATGCATTCTAAATCTGAAGCTAGATGATAGGTTATATGTAAAACCAAAATTTGCTCTACTAGAATATCTCCAGGAGGACCAATTTTGGATCCGAATCAAACTATATTTAATTTGATCTCATTAGAGAAGGGTGGTTGTGTGTCTCATGAACGAGAACCAAAAATCCTAAAGACTAATATAGACCAATAAAGCTCAAACACTGAAGTGAAGTGGTACAGACGTGGGGATTCACAGGAGCAATACCAAAGCAGGGTCTCGATGAATGTAATTGTGCAGGCTTCAGAGGTTGTAGTCGTTGATGGTGAAACATCCCAAAAATACAGTCTGAAAATTTCGTTTTAAATCAGTAATAAAACCATAGTCATCATACGTCATAAAAAAATCACAACAATGTATCTCAGAATAATATAACAACGGTCATGTATATCAGAGTATAAACATCCCAGGCTGAACAAATGGTGTGTGCACTGCTATCTTCCCGAGCTCGTCTTTTGAAAACTGAGTACCTGAAACCAAAGATGAAAACTATAAGCACGAAGCTTAGTGAGTCTCCCCACTGCATCGGACCGAAGTCCGGAACTGACTAGGGCCTCGCCCTCTGCATCGGACCGAAGTCCGGAACTGACTAGGGCCTCGCCCTCTGAATCGGACCGAAGTCCGGAACTAAGTAGGGCCTTGCCCTCTGCATCGGACGGAAGTCCGGAACTGACTAGGGCCTCGCCCACTGCATCGGACCGAAGTCCGGAACTAACTAGGGCCTCGCCCACTGCATCGGACCGAAGTCCGGAACTAACTAGGGCCTCGCCCACTGCATCAGACCGAAGTCCAGAACTAACCAGGGCCTCGCCCACTGCATCGGACCGAAGTCCGGAACTAACTAGGGCCTCGCCCACTGCAGCGAATCGAAGTCCGGAACTGACTGAACATAGCATAACATAGCATATAATATGAACACATATACTACATACTGCATCGGACCATAGTCCGGAACACATAACACATACCATGCCTGTATCACAAAGACACCAAGCATACTAAACTACTGCATCGGACCGTAGTCCGGAACTACTGCTAACTAAACGGGCCGACATTGTGGCCGTAGACTCGTTCCTACTGGAAGGAAAACTCACCTCACACTGCTAAAGTCCTGTACACACAATCCCACACTGCTGAAGTCCCGCAGACTCAACCCCAGCTGCTGGATAACAAATTCCCGAACTGTCAACACCAAAATAACACCCAATTAATAATTGGGTTCTAACACATAACTATAAATGCATACTTTGGATAATTACTATATTACCCCTAGCTTGGCTTACCCAAGCCCAAGGCCCAATCCATAGGCCCAAAGTCAAATAGGGATCAAAGCCCAACATATGGCCCAACTTTCCAAATTGGGCCCAAACCTCTACATGGATTTCCCTTAAGGCCCAATTGTTCAGTCCAGTCCAACATGTCTCATTCTAAGGGCCCAATATCATACAACCATCTAGGCCCAAACTATGGCCCAATTTTCCAAATTGGGCCCAATCCTTCATATAGGCCTTACCCTAAAGCCCAACTAATTACTCTAGTCCATTTAATTATTCTTGGATGGCCCATTAATAAACCAATTACCAAAACCCAATCGAAAAGCCCAACTCAAGGCCCAAGTGAAACTAGGGTTTCACATAAAATGACGATTAGGGTTAAGTGTTTCTTACTTTACCCATTAAGGACTTAATCCATTAAGTCCTTTACTCTACTAGATCAATGACATGGAGAAATTGGGCTTAATACACAATCCAATCTCAATAGCCCAAAAGTGGGTCCAATAAGTCTAAGGCCCAATTACTCACAATTACGGTTTTCTAAACCCTAATTAGGGTTTCCACTCAAACATGGTCCAATAGGCCCAAAATTAATCTTTAAGCCCATTAGGGTTTTGGCTAGGTCCATTAGGGTTTTGCTTGTGGGGCACCACCCACTACCACCTCGGGTAGTGGTGGTCAATGGCGGCTCACGGCGGCGGCCACCACCTTACGGTGGTGGTTATTATTATTTTTATTATTCAATGCTAATTACAGTTACAAGGCTTTTATCCAAAATAACACACACACACACACTCACTAACACACACTAACTAATACACACACTAACTAACACACACACACAGCCACACCATGGTGGCCGGCGGCGGCGCTTGGCGGCAGCCACCACCTTACGGTGGTGGCAGTGGTGGCTTTTACGATTTCCGGCCAATCACTAAGCAACCAACTTCAAAACCGAACTGATCCAGGGATTTAATCACACAACCACCACCTCACGGTGGCCTGTGGTGGCGGAAAACGGTTTCAGGGCAGCAACCACCATGGTCGGCGGCCATGGTGGGTTTTTCTTGATCTCCGGGTAGCCTATCACGCCCACCTAACAACATAATCAGCAACAGCTTCGCACTCTAGATTGAACAGCCCCCACCTGGTGGCTTGCAGCGGATGGAGGTCGGCAGTAGAAGGGAACAGCCGCTGGGGCGGCGGTGGCGCGAGATAGCGGGAAACAACGACTTCCACTGGCAGAAGGTGGCGATGGCGGTTGGAGTAGCACCGGCGACGAGCGTCGCACGCCAGAAGATGACGACGACGGCATACGAGGAAGATGAAAGGGCGGCGGCGACGTAACTGCTCGGGGAACGACGGCGGCGATCCACAAAGTCAACCTCCGACAGCCTAGCTTTCTTTCCGGCGTAGACGGGTTGGCTCCGACGTCATGAGTGGTGGTGGCGGCGTCCGAGAGCAAGGAAGGGGGCTGGCGGCTGGAGAAGTCTCCTCCCGTTTAGGGTTAGGGTTAGGCAATGGTGCCTTATATACTCCCGTCCATTTCCAAATTGTTTGCCATAATGGCACTTCCAGCCCCTCCATCTCCTTCTTTCTTCAAACTAAGTACATAACTTACCTTTTCAACCCTATCCATGGAATTCCTTTACAAAATAAGTCCCTTATTTTACTAAGTAGCCCTTGCCTTCATTAATACTTACAAATTAATTTCCGTATTTTACACTTTTAACCCCCAATCTCTTAAAGTGTGACAGTTAGCTCTATGAGACCATCATTTGATAAATAATTATTTATTTTAGGGCTTCTATTCGTTCATTAATTTATTAATTTATCTAATAAATAAATAGGGTGTTTACAGATGTCGTCAATGGAGTATGTGTTGGTGCTTCATGGAGATGCGACGGTGGTGCTCGAATTTATGGGGTCGATTTCTGGTGGAAAAGAGGAACAGAGGTATCGATGATTGGAGGAAGCCGTCGTACTCTTTAGGGTTAGGGATGTTGGTTTTGTAGGGTTTAACTAATTAAGGAGAGATTAACTGAATTATTTTTTACTATACTAAGTTTACCATTGTACCTTTTTTTAATTTATTTAATGATTTATTATTTCCTGAATTCTCATTACTACCCTGTCTCTGGTGAGAGAGAGAGAATTATTTGATAATTATGCTACCAAAAACGGCTTCCAACATGTTGTGGCCAATTTAAATGGTTATAAATATTGTTTTTTTAACATCCCAAAAATTCAGGCCAAAAATTTCATTTTTAAATACGTTATTATAAAACCATCAGTATAATAAAACATCCATAATATCATGTCATGTCAAAACCAAAGTAGAAATAATCAAAACATGTTATCATAAAACAATATCAGAGTGTAATCCCAAAGATCTCATGTGCGGAAAACCTAGTGTGATGCGCTGCGATCGAGCCGACTCCTTTCCTTTGAAAACGAGGTTCCTGAAACCAAAACTGAAAACTGTAAGCATGAAGCTTAGTGAGTTCCCCCATCATACCACATACCATACAATCACATAGCATACATACTGTCGGGCAATTCTGGGGTGCCCGACCCACCCATGTCAAGCCATTCTGGGGTGCTGACTACCCGTGTCAAGCCATTATGGGGTGGTGACTACCCGTGTCAGGCCATTCTGGGGAGCCTGCCTACCCTCCGGTCTATCTCACCTGGTCACGGGGACTATTTCACTCCTACTACTATCACATAATAACATATCATAGCATAATAATATTGCCAGGCATATCTGGGGTGCCCGACCTACCCTTCGGTCCTAACAACTGAACTTGGGGACTATTCCCCTCCTACTACCACTATCACATATAACATATCATGCTAACGCATAAACATACCAGGTAGTAGACAATTATCACAAAGATAATCATCTCAACTATAGTCACTATTAGTGGGCCGTCCTTAGTGCCTTAGACCCACTTCTACTGGAAGGTAACTCACCTCACACTGCTGAAGTCCCGTAGACTCAACCCCACACTGCTGAAGTCCCGCAGACCCAACCTCAGCTGCTGGATGACAGATTCCCGAACTGTCAATATCAAAACATCACCCAATTAATAATTGGGTTACAACACATAACCATAAATACATACTTGGGGTAAATACTACTTTACCCCTAACTCAGCTTTATTCAAGCCCAAGGCCCAATCCAAAGGCCCAAAAGTCAACTATGAGTCAAAGCTCAACATATGGCCCAATTTTGCAAATTGGGCCCAAACCTTTATAAGGTCTTACCATAAGGCCCAACCATTTATTCCAGTCCAACCTTTGACAGTCTAATGGTCCAATATTATATAATCATTAAGGCCCAACTAAAATTGGGCCCAACTCCTCATATGGGCCTTACCTCAAATCCTATTAATTATTCTTGTCTATTTGCTTGATCTTGGATGGCCTATTAATAACCCAATCATCAAGGCCCAATAAAAGGCCCAACAATAAACCCAAGTGAAATTAGGGTTTCACATAAAATGACAATTAGGGTTAAGTGTTTCTCACTTAACCCATTAAGGACTTAATCCATTAAGGACTTAATCTATTAAGTCCATCATTCTACTAGATAAATCATATGGTTTGATTGGGCTTAATCCACAATTTTATTCCCATGGCCCAAATATGGGTCCCGATAAGTCCAAGCCCATAAATCCAATATTAGGGTTTTCTAAACCCTAATTAGGGTTTCCAACCCCATATTAGCCCAGTAGGCCCAATTGATATGTCTTTTGATCAATTAAGGTTCATTAGGCCCATTAAGGTTTCACTAGGCCCATTAGTCATCTGTTCGGGCTTTTAGGTCCATTAATCTTCATTGGGCCCATTAGGGTTTATTAGGCTCATTAAGCCTCATTGGGCCCATTAGGGTTTGTTAGTCCCTTTGCCCAAACATCCAAACAAGTCACGATCCAACAAGGCACACCGCCACCCGATACGGCGGCCGGTGGTGGTTTTGGGTTTCTTTCATTATTCTTTCGCTAATACATGTTACAACCCGAATCTCAAAAAAACACACACACACACTAACATAAGCGCACACACACAGCCACTCCAGTGATGGCCGGTGGTGGCACACGGCGGCAGAAAAGCTATAACTGGCGGCAACCACCATGGTTGGCTGCCATGGTGGTGCACTTGCTCTCCGGCGACATAAACATCCCAAACACACTTATAACAATGGAAACACAACCACACACACCTAAACACGCACTTGAAGCACAATCACACACCCACACAACTCACAGCCACCAGATGGCACATGGCGGCAACGACACAAGTAGATGAACTAGCAGCAGGTGGTGGGATTTGCGATGACAGCCACCATGGCCAGCTGCCATGGTGGTTCTTCACGACTCGTACTCGACAGAGGCCCACACCTACGAACACAACAGCCCCTCGGGGTGGCAAACGACGACCGGAGCGACATACTTGAGCCATACGGAAGCAGCGGCCGGACTGAGAAATAGCACCAGGAGAACGATGAGGGGGATGAACAGAGGCCGTCGTGGACCGAAGCAGCGTTGACCACCGGCTAGTGGCGCTTTCGTCTTCAACTGATGGAGCGTAACGGTGGCAGCAAACACACCCGGAACCCGTCGTCGACTTGATCCCTCCAGAAGCTAGGTGCTGTGACGCGTCGGCAGATCGGAAACGGTGGTTGACGACCTCAACAGAGGTGGTGGTGCGGCGCCGGAGGACGAAGAAGCGAGAGCGGGGACTGGAGGAGGAGGCATAAGCAGATGACGGCTGGAAGGGTTTGCTAGGGTTAGGGTTATAGAACCTTATATACCCGATCCCATTATAAAAGTTTGCCATAATGACCAAAATGGTCCCTCCATCTCCAATTAATTTCGAAATATATCAATATTTTACCTTTTTAACCTCATCCATGTAAATCCTTTACAATTTAAGTCCCATATTTTACTAAGTGGCCCTTCCCTCTACAATAGTTTTCAAATAGGGTCCATAATTAACACTTTAGCCCCTGATTTCATATATCCTTATAAACAGAGTCCAGAACTTACGCTTTTAACCCCCGACTTCTAAAATCGTGACAATTAGCTCTTGGAGACCATCCTTTACATATAATCATTTATTTTAGGACTACTATTCGTTCATTAATTTATTTATTTATTAAATAAATAAACGGGGTGTTACAACTCTCCCCCACTTAAATTAGATTTCGTCCTCGAAATCATCCCTTACCTTTCCTTACACGCTAACCACTCTAATAATATGGCCACAACTCCGAGCATAGCCCCAACCTTCCCAAGGCATTTTAAATTATCCCTCCCAGGGTTCTAAAACCCGGAAACGAACGAACTCCTTCCAACAAGATCACATCTACTCCGTCTGGAATCTGTTGTCTCGGGATGGTTTGAATCCTTGACAGACCACTCATACTGAATCATTATCGCTAAATCCAGTCCACTTATCTCTCATCTGACTACTCAACTCCTGATAACTCGAGGTTCCCACTATAATTCAGGACCACAAGCCAAATTATCTCCGCAGGTCGCTTATGCTCGGCTAAGGCTCAATTAATCCCGCTGTGAGTGACTTGCCACTTCTCAATCAACTAGCTATTTCGTCCGTATTTGCAACCTGAAATGCAAATACTAACGCTACCCAAACGCTAAAACTGTCCAAACCCTGAACTGCCTGAAGCAGTATGTTGCCACACGACTGCTTTTCAGAATCTATCGAGACCTGCCTGGTCTCGATTCATTCACCAATCATCTGAAATACCGGGTTCCGGCCCGGCTGCTGAGCCAAAGGACTCCCACTTAGTCGCCTCACATGACTTCTGAACGAAATCCTTCTCTAGAACTAGTTGCAACTAGTTATCATGCCACTGTGACTCTAAAAACTTTTTGATCTAACCGATCGGTTCCATGCGTCGAATCCTGATGTCACCAAACCCAAGGCTAAAAGTGATGGCTCCATGACTAACAGTAGCCTTATATCATACGTGAACCTCAACAATCCATTGCTTCACTGATCTCATAACTATAGTGACGTTCCAACTGTCGTATCGCTGGCTCAACCAGATCTAATCCATTTGGGTAATCCCGAAATCCAATCCGTGGATTTCTACATCCTCACTGCTTCACCCGAACTGGTGGGTACTACTGTTCCTTCCGCGTCCTAACAGCGCACTCATGCTATCTACCAACCTAGTGAATGCTACGGCTACACCCGCAGACTTACAACACTCTATCACTATCTGGCTGCTAGTGAATGCTACGACTACACCCGCAGACTTACAACACTCTAACACTATCTGGCTGCTAATGAATGCTACGGCTACACCCGCAGACTTACAACACTCTAATACTATCTAACTGCTAGTGAACGCTACGGCTACACTCGCAGACTTACAACACTTCCCATGCTAACTGACCACTAGTGAATGCTACGGCTACCCCCGTAGTCTTACAAAACTCCAAACTAACTGACCACTAGTGAATGCTACGGCTACCCCCGTAGTCTTACAACACTCCATACTAACTGACCACTAATGAATGCTACGCCTACCCCCGTAGTCTTACAACACTTTCCAAATTGGGTCGAACACGCACTCGACCTAACACACCACTGAACTTGAGTCCTAACCGGAACTCTAACCTGGTTCCCGAAACCTGCTATCACGTGACCCCACTGTATCAGTACCGTACCCATTCCCGTGATCAAAGCGTCACAGTAAACCACGAAATCATCTACACCCTCTGGCAGGGTGAGAATCGGTGCCTCGCACGACCGCTGGCTGAGAGTCTCGAAGGCTGCCTACTGCTCAGGCCCCCAGCAAAAGGCCACCGATTTCTTGGTCAGTCGGGTAACAGGAACCGCAATCTCGGAGAATTCCCATGTAAATCTCCGGTAATAACCTGCTAGACCGAGGAAACTCCGAATCTCAGATGGAGACCTCGGAATCTCCCACTGCATCGCGGCCTCTATCTTGGCCGGATCAACTAGAATACCCTTCTAGTTGACAAGGTGCCCAAGAGATTGCACCCCGCGTAACCAGAGCTCACATTTGGATAACTTTATAAAAAGTCTCCCCCCCACTTAGATTCAACTAAGTCTTCACGGCATGCGAGAATTGAGGGATTCTCAATCCTTCTCGCTTTCTAGTATCCCACTGACGACAACCTGTGCTTACTAATGCTAGCGATTAATCACCGGTTAAACCTTAAGATCGCCCATACTTGGAAATCTTGATGAGTACTCTTGAAATCTGGTCCAGTCTGACACCTCAATCCACCTCCCATGCTGACAACTAGAGGCTCTAGTCTTCACTCTGGCTGACGAATCCTTATTCCCACTTTCATTTTTGCAATATCACTGAACTCTAACTGAACACAACCCATGTGGGAAATGCAATTCTCTTGAACATCCAAGGACCAACTACTTCTGCATCTAACACCCGCAACTGACATCACCATCTTCGTGCTACTAATCCTATCTTAGCAATAGTAGTGCCCTGAACTCCAAAGTTCATCCATAGATATATTCGACCATATACGAACAAAAGATAGAATCATTGAACTCTGACTTCACTGGAGAACCATCCCACTAATTCCTGACCAAGGATCTCCCAAATAATACTCCTGCACAAATCTCGACAAAGATCCAGAATGGTAACGGTACATGCGGAACCCACTCTGCAATATGCGTCCCTCTGTGGGTTCATCAAGGACTTTTCGGCATGCAGGATGGCATATATGTTCCTTGATAACCCAACCACTAGCCGAAAACTGACCCGAGATCTGACCTATCCAAACTCAATCACAATTCCAAAGCGATACATATTCCCATCATCCATCTATTAGCAGTAAAAGATGACATACCCGCAACATCTGGAGGAATACTGATCACCTTCTCAAGAGATACTTAGACCATCCTGAGAACACGATACAAAACTCTCTCCGGACCCGAGGACAAGAACTAACAATAGGTTCCTCCTTTCTGAAGGATTCTAAGAATCCACAGACCTTGGGTTTTAGATGAACCCCTAACTGTCCCGCGATGAATCTGGCTTGAAAGGCCCATAGACAACCCTTTAAGCTCTCAAATCCCTTCCATGGCTGAACGAAAGACCACCAAGGTCCATTCCCAAAACTCCACAAGTAATCTCCGATGAGATGTACTTCTGCGATTGCGCATCAACTGGTTCAGGCTCTGCTCCTGAGCCGGAACCAGAATCTGAGTTTCAAGCTTGGGTGCTTAACACCATACCGAATTGACATTCCAATGATCTGAATATACCCAAGAATCATTATCACCTTTGCTGACATGACCAACCCTGCCACACCTGTAGCAGCCTAAACCCTTGGAGCGACAAACTCCCTTGTACACTTTCCCGTACGTGCTGTACTGACTCCGGCCCTGCTGGCCTTTCACCTGATGATCAGAAATCATGGGTCTCTTCCCGGGACCCTTTACTATACGCACCTAGAATGAACCCCTCTTCTCAAAGTGCTCCGAATCGATCTCACATCTGCAACCTTGTGGAACTCATACCCTTCAGGGTCTGACACCCTGCCACACTCACTAACTCACTTGCCAATGGCTAAGCTGCAACAACGGGAACATCCTCTGTCCCCAAACCGAGTCACAACCTCCTCCCTGAAGCTTCTCAGATTCTCCAAGACTCTCACCGATTCGAGTATGGATCCTATGCTTTCAGTAGTACGGGCCCAATACTACTTTCCACACCTATCCATACTTTCCTCAGCAATCCTCCTGAATCCTCCAAGTCACTTCCTCAAACTGGTACACCCAAGTCTCACTGAGCCTCACTACTAACCCACTGAAACATATCCTAAGCTTTCCTAGGTTCCGTACTCACCCAGTCCTCAGCTGCTGAAAGATTCCCAGTAATGTCAACTAGCTACCTCATGAATATAGCTATCTCACATTACTAAGAGTCCCACAAAGCACAAAGCAAGCAACATTCAGACAATGGAAAATCTAACAATGGAAAATCCTCTACTCAGGGATCTGTACATGCAATTCAAAGGCTCATACAATCAGGCATAACCTAAACAGGCTATCCTATTACTGACTGATCAGTACTAGCATGCAAGTCTACAAGCACATACAATAGGCATATAAGGCATCCTTCCTAGATCCTCAACCCTAATCTAGCATGCAGTTCTCATTATCATATCAGATCATAACATAACATGTATGGGTATCTTGGGGAAAACTTACTTAAGCTCGGCTGATTACACGCATCACACACTTTGTTCTTTTCAAAGTTCTGTTCCTTTCTCAAATTCTTTTCATAAAATGATTTTTACTTTTGAAAATTTTCATACCAAGTCCTTAGTTTGAGTGCAGACACACCCAAGAGTGTGCCCGAATCCCTCAAACCAAGGCTCTGATACCAACTTGTAACATCCCAAAAATTCAGGCCAAAATTTTCATTGTTAAATACGTTATTATAAAACCATCAGTATAATAAAACATCCAGAATATCATGTCATGTCAAACCAAAGTAGAAATAATCAAAACATGTTATCATAAAACAATATCAGAGTGTAATCCCAAAGATCTCATGTGCGGAAAACCATAGTGTGATGCGCTGCGATCGAGCCGACTCCTTTCTTTTGAAAACGAGGTTCCTGAAACCAAAACTGAAAACTGTAAGCACGAAGCTTAGTGAGTTCCCCATCATACCACATACCATACAATCACATAGCATACATAGTGTCGGGCAATTATAGGGTGCCCGACCTACCCATGTCAAGCCATTCTGGGGTGCTCATTACCCGTGTCAAGCCATTCTGGGGTGGTGACTACCCGTGTCAGGCCATTCTGGGGGTGCCTAGCTACCCTCCGGTCTATCTCACCCGGTCACGGGGACTATTTCACCCCCTACTACTATCACATAATAACATATCATAGCATAATAACATTGCCATGCATATCTGGGGTGCCCGACCTACCCTTCGGTCCTAACAACCGAACTTGGGGACTATTCCCCTCCTACTACCACTATCACATATAACATATCATGCTAACACATAAACATACCAGGTAGTAGCAAACCAGACAATTATCACAAAGACAATCATCTCAACTATAGTCACTACTAGTGGGCCGACCTTGGTGCCTTAGACCCACTTCTACTGGAAGGTAACTCACCTCACACTGCTGAAGTCCCGTAGAATCAAACCCACACTGCTAAAGTCCCGCAGATCCAACCTCACCTGCTGGATGACAGATTCCCGAACTGTCAATATCAAAACATCACCCAATTAATAATTGGGTTCCAACACATAACCATAAATACATACTTGGGGTAAATACTACTTTACCCCTAACTCAGCTTTATTCAAGCCCAAGGCCCAATCCAAAGGCCCAAAAGTCAACTATGAGTCAAAGCCCAACATATGGTCCAATTTTCCAAATTGGGCCCAAACCTTTATAAGGTCTTACCATAAGGCCCAACCATTTATTCCAGTCCAACCTTTGACATTAAATCCATATATGTCCACGATGGGACATAAACCCTCAACATCAAGGAGGGAAGGCAACACCGGATACCGCTGGACTAGAAACCCTTTGGTTGTTACACTTTTAATCATTAAGGTTTTTTTAGACATCTTTTATTTTCAATTTGCTTATATTATTCAAAATATTATTATAACCGGTTATTGGGTTACTAATCTTATTTTAGTACTCATTAATATATATATATATATATATATATATATATATATATATATATATATATATATATATATATATACTAGTAGCGTACCCGCGCGATGCAGCGGTCGACTAATGTAAGGGACATTGAATAATTTCTGGATGGACGTCGAATGCGCGCCGAAGAATAATTTTGGACGACGATTAGTCTTTAATAATTAATTTTAATTCGGTGGACAACTTATACTTTTTCTCACCAAAAATTAATTTCTTTATATTTTAATTATTATTTTTTTATTTTCAATGTAAATTTTTTAATTGAGTATATTTTAACCACAAATTGTTGTAAGACGTGCTTTATAAATATATAAGAGAATGCAAGTTATATGAAAAAAGTATAATTCGTTTATTTTCCATTTCTTTAAGAAATGGAATACATTTTCAAATATCTTTTAGAGCGTGATAAAGCATGTATATATTAACTAACAACATACAATATAAAACCAAATATCTCATGGTAATTGTTGGATGTTGTTTATCACAATGACTAAAATGAATCCCCCCACCCAAATTAAACAATTTTTCTCAATTCAAATGATACTCAGAAGTCAGAAACCAACAGACTTGCACATACTACCATTCAGTTTTATTTACTTGATTTAAGACCCTATGCAACCTTTTCAACACTTATTCCTTAAACAACAACCTAATAATAATGTTAAAGTTAAGCTAAACTATAGTTAACCTGCTCTAGAGTATGTGTCATGCAAACTTTCTCATCATAACTACCTGAAAAAAGAATTGATAATAAAAATAAAGAAAGATAAATTATTTAAATAATACTCTTGCTTTTTGGCAGTTTACTCTTAAAAACTAAAGGACACTTTGTAAGCGAGTTTATACATCTGGTCTAGAACGATTAAATGTTTACCTATTTTCACTCTGAAAAATAAAACCCATGTGACTAATAAACTTTTGGTTCAGAAGACAAAGGATTCAACAGAAGCTTAATACAAATAATTATAAAAACAAAACATACACGTAGATTAACAAAATTACAGGCTCTAAAAAATCTTAATGCTCAATTTGATGTCCGCCACAGTAATTTCACAACCAGTAAATTATGCACATTTTCAAACTCTTTGTAGCCCTTGATACTACCTAAATCTAAGTAGAAATAAAACTTAAATATGAGTAGCATTACAATTTTTATCACGCCAACTCTTCACCTTCAACCGAATCTTCTTAGATCCAAAAAAACTTCATCTTACAAATAGTTTCATCTACAAATGTGATGTCTATCTGCAAAATCATAATAAACTAAGAATAACTTTACAAACTAAAAAATGAATATAATGCATGACAAGAACTAAGGTCAAAGGTTTTATCAATTAATACAATTCACCCTCATGATTGGCAGTCATTACATAATAACATTAGTCACAAATAGACAAATGCTTCAAGAGAAAAAATCATTAGATTCCCCAAATGTTTGATTGATTTTAATTCGATATCAAACAATAACCAAAACAAAATAATAAAACACATGGACATAAGCAGTGTCTCATTCAATAAGTTAAAAGCCACGTCTCTTTTACATGTGACAGTTAGTAAAATAGATAAAGCACATATTCAACAACATTTGACACAACAATGTTTTCTGCAAAACACCAAGTGATATCATGCTTCCATACATGCACATATTTAACAATATGTAGGCTTCCATACCTGCACTTCCATGTACACAACTCAGTGGTCAGGTTTATAACAAAAATAAAAGAGTCCCTACATATTATTCTATACAAATATTCAATATTATTCATGTTTCATCCCATGTTAAAGGATTCATATCTGCAGCCATTTATCACCAATACGGTGTTATGATTGAGAGTCAGTTTAGGATTTCAACAAAGATGGAGGAGGAAGAAAGACAACAATGTAGTAGATTAAGAGAAATAGAGGTTCGATGATGTAGATTTCCTAGAGGCAATATCTGGTTTCAAAAGAAAGAGACACGGTTTCAGAAAGAAATATGGAAGTGAACTGAAAGCGGATCGGGGTTTTAAAGGGCCGGAGGGAAACGAAAAGTCAGGAACGACGATCAAAGCAATCAAAGCAGCTATAGGAAAGGTCTGGAGAGGGACGCTAATTTTGTGTTTCTTTTGTGTGTGAGTCGAATTCAACTAAGAAAATCAAGAGTATACCTGTGTGATTTCATTCATCTTGCCATATATGCGCAGACCAACTACTGATTCTCTGCCACCAGATTGTGATTTTGATGGTTGATGGCGGAGCGGGTGATGTCTTGCGATGGTTTCCGATGAAGGAGTTTGAAGATTGTGGTAGCTAGGGTTTATGGTCGAGGAGAATGGTCTGATGGTGGTGGTATTTGGGGTACTGAAGAAGACTGAGATGCTATATATCGATTCCCTGAGATGCTATATACCGATTCAGTTGGTTTTGACCAATTCAATTTGGTTTTTGCCAATTCAATTGGACTGAACTTAAGGGAATGCTGGTTCAGTTTTGAATTATTCACGAGATTTAAATTTCATGTGATGCATAAACGTCGCAATAAGATTTGGTTTAGCTAGAGATAATACCACATGGACAAATTGGATTATTTCTATTTTTGCAATTTTTAAAATTTTTGAATGAAACCATACTTAAATAATGAGATAAAATTAGCTTGGTTATTTGTACTATAAGTTTAAAGGTTTGGACGTCTTAAATCTATTTATGGAAATAGTAAGATTTGTATAATAATGTAGTAAGATATATATATATATATATATATATATATATATATATATATATATATATATATATATCTTACTACATTATTATACAAATCTTACTATTTCCATAAATAGATTTAAGACGTCCAAATGAACCTATATATTTAACAAGGTCTCAAATGAACCTCTATATATATATATATATATATATATATATATATATATATATATATATATATATATATATATATATAGAGGTTCATTTGAGACATTGTTAATTTTTTGAGATATGAGGACGGAATTCTAGCCATCCATCTTGGAGATCAAAAAATAAAAAAAAAATTATAAATTGCAAAATAAAAGGATAAATCCAAAAATTCTTTTTTTAAATATTATTTTCGTTATTTAATTTATCCAAAAAAAATAAAAAAAATAAAAACAAATAAAAAATAAAAAAAGTCACCGGGTTTTTCGAAAGTAAAATATTCTAATAGAATATTACACATTAAATAATCAAATCAAAATTTTAAAATGTTAAAATATTTTAATATTCTATTAAATTTTTTTTGAATATTTATAGTTTAATATTTTAGTGGAAGATTCTAACATTCTAAAAATTCGATTTGAATATATTTATATCATAATATTCTATTACAATATTTCACGTATATTTTGAAAAAAACGGTAATTTTTTTATTTTTTAATTTTTAAATGTTTTTATTTGGATAAAATAAATGACGAAAATAATATTTTAATTTTTTTTCGAAAATTTTCATTTATTTTGCATTTTAAAAATATTTCTCTTATTCCCAAAATGAATGGTTAGGTTTACGTCACAAGTTCTCACAAAATATAATAATCTCGCATGAACGTGTATATATATATATATATATATATATATATATATATATATATATATATATATATATATAGTCAGGACCTTTTGAGAACTCTTATATATGTGGGAACTGGTGAACCATTTTAGCTGAACCATTTTAGCTGTAGATTTTTTAGAAAAAAAATGAAAAATTATGCACCCTTAAAACGTGCATATATAAAACACTTGTTTCAACATATATATATATATATATATATATATATATATATATATATATATATATATATATATATATATATATATATATATAACGGATATATGTACAATGCAAATATGAATATATGCAAATTTCATATATACATTTTTTTTTGAATTTTTTTAATAAATGTTCTATATACACACTTTTAGAGGTGCATAATTTTTTTAATCTACAGTAAAAAAGGTTCTCGAGTTCTCACGAATATACGGCTTCTCAAAAGGTCCTAATCTTATATATGTGTGTGTCTATATATATATATATATATATATATATATATATATATATATATATATATATATATATATATATATATATATATAACATCTATTTCGCAAAGTGGATCAGTGGATGGTATAAATGAGTAAAATGCATGGTTTTTGAGGAAAACTATGTGTCACGACGTGGCGCATAGAGTATCACGACGTCGTATGTAAGATAGAGAGTGTGTGTTTTGGGTAGGCGACACGACGTGGTAAGAGAATAGACACAACGTGGCTAGGGCTGCAGCCCAAGCCCATGAATTTTTAGGGGTTTCTTCATATTTAAGCACCTTAACTTCAAGTTAGGGCATCCTTTTCAGCCTCTAACCTCTCCATTTCGAAAACCCTATCCCCTTCAAGTGTTATTGGTGTTCTTGGCCATTTGAAAACTTATTTATAATATTTTGGTGTGGAGCTTGAAGACTAAGTTTCTTTTAAAGTGTTTTGGTGAAGAGCTCAAGTGTAAGTCTAGCAAAAGGACTTCATTTTTGGACCATTGTGAGTAAAAAGCTTCCATCTTAACCTTTAGTTTGCTAGATTTTGTAGTTTGATCATTTATGTCCCTTTTGGTCTATGTGAGCTTGTGCTTTGGAATTTAGTGAACTCCAACACCTCTTGAGCTTATTTTATCATCTCATAAGGTTGGATTGGGCAAGTTTTCATCTTGATCTTGTTCTTGAAGCCGTGCTGTGACATCCCCAAATTTACGGCCATTTTAAAACTTTTATTTATGCTTATTTAAAACCAGAGTTTATTTATTGATACATAATTCAGTCCCGTAAAAGTATTTCTGAAGAAATATTTTTCATTGATTATTAAACATTGGGATGTCATAACTGATATAGAAACATAAGCATAAACACGCCTTACATCAATATTCTAGCAGTCTACGAACTCCTTTAATTCTCTCAGCAGATAATTATCTATCAGTACTTTCGTATCGTTACCTGTGATACATAGAAACTGAGTGGGTCAGGTTGGGAAACCTGGTGAGATACATAGGGTTTCCAAACCACAAAATTATAATCTTTAATTTTATATTCTTCGGCATTCAAATAACCCAATTAACCCACTCCTGTTATTCTCACTTACTAATCGTAATATGATGATTTCGAGGGATCTTTCTTAAAGGATTTTTATTAGCAGACAACTAAAATTCCTAGATAATTATGAATGCCAATATAATAATACTTTGGGTAAACACGACAACACGACAGTACATTAGTACTTTGGATAGTTACGGCAGGCACGGAAATACAATAGTACTTTGGTTAAGCACGGTAGTACAAAAGTACTTAGGATAATCACGACAGTACAAAAGTACCTTGGATAAGCACGACAGTACAAAAGTACCTTGGATAAGCACGACACTACCCAATCATATTATTAAGTATAATAAATATATGATTACAAGTAACAATCATATTTTAAAACTACATTAAGCACAACAAAGACAACACACATAGCAATTAAGAATTTAGAATACTTGTATTTATGTCTAAGCAGAAAGTAACTATGCACTCACCTAACTTAGGTGAGTGACTGGTGATTTTAGCAGAACTTTGCCTAACACCTTTAACTTTTCCTTTGACGTGACCTATGTAACGTCCCAAAAATTCATAGTAAAACTTTCATTTTTAAAACAATAAACCATACAAATGAGTTGTTCAAAAACCGATCAAAGTGAGTATATTATTTAAATATCAGAGTGAAGATCATAAATTGCCAATGCAGAAAACTCTGGTGGATGATGTGCAGTCACACCATGCCCTTCCTTTTCGTACCAGAAGTACCTGAAACCATAAACATAAAACCGTAAGCACAAAGCTTAGTGAGTTCTCTAGAATACCGCATACCATACATACAGTAGCGATTTCTATGTGCCAACCATAGTCTTGCCATTATGCCATGAGTCGTATCATGGTATTTCCTTGCCAAGCTGGGGGCCATAACCCTGGCTCTTACAGACAACTACTAAGAGCCATCTCCTGGTCTTCCATGCAAGTATCACAAAGATAACTAGCATACTATATATAACTGCCAGGGTTCGGTCCTTAGTCTTGCATATAATTTTTTGGGAGCCACCTCCAGGTCTTTCATACAAATGCCAAGGGACACCCCTGGTCTTCCTATATAAAATAAACCAGTGAGCCGACATTGGTGCCTTTGACCCCAGAGTACAGTGATGAGACTCACCTGAATCATAATGCTAACTAAAACCTCGTGCAACGCCGCATCGACCACAACCAACAACTCTCAACGCCAAAAGATGGGTGCTAAACACTTCTTAACAATCCACACAAGACAGACCATAAGTCTACATTCTAAAAATAGAGATTCACCAAAAGTCACCCATGCCAAAAGTCAACGGTCAAGTCAACAGCCAGTGTTGACATTAGCTGATATGTGCATATCTACACATATATTTTACATCATATCTTAATACTTTTAGCTATAATTATGCTTATTATAGAACAAAAGGTACTCATTATGCTTAATATCTGTTATGTAGCATAAAGACATTCTCAGGAGCAATATGGAAGCTAGAAGCAGGAAAATACGAGCTTAGACAAGAAGAAGACACAAGAAGGATGTTGCTAGACAGCTTGACCCCTCGTCAGTATTTTGACCATATCGCATGACTCGTAACTCCGATTAAGGTGATTCAAAATGATCTGAAAACTAGACACAATTTCGGACGACTTTCATGTTTTGAGAAAAGTCGGATTTTCAACCATCACGACGTGGTGACCCCACCACGACGTGGTGAATGGAATCTTCGCGATTCTTGACGCTAGCTTGGGGAATACAGGATAAACACGAGGACCACGACGTGGTGCCTTTACCAAGTCGTGGTGTCGAGATTTTTGGTAACTATATATATCTCAGACATTAGGTCGATTCCAGAGGAGAGACGGTTGAAGGTTGCGACCATTAACAAAAAAATACCCTTCCAAGACCCCTTTGAGGGCAGAATTCAAGTAGAGATCAAAGCATAAAGAGATTGGAGCAAGGATTCGCATCTACACATTCGGTTTTCCTAGTTTAATCATGATTAGTCTAGTTTCCCTTATGTTTATGTGTTTTCCAGCTATGATTATGGGCTAAAAACCCTTGCTTTTGTTTAGTTAGTTGAAACCTAAAACTATGAGTTAGTTTCTTACTTTATGGATTATATGAATTTGGTTTATGCATGTGTTTGATTATCATTACCTAGCATGTTAAAGTTTGTAACTTTTTTGCTTAATTTCAAGTGTAGTGTAGCTTAGTGACCATTAAATTACATGAACTTGATTACCTAGTGATTTAGTGACCATTAAATTGCTAGAGCTGGGATCGACCAAATCTTAGATAAGTAATAAAAGCAACAAATTTAGTTGTGCTAGAGAACATAATTGTGACCATAATTGTGTTTGTTTAGATAAATCTTACATAGCCCATCTATAATGAATAACTAGTTTTGTGTCTTGCTTGTGTATAACCATACAAAGTAGTTCATGAATTGGTGAAAATATTAGTGAATTTGGACTTGAATTGCTAATTACAATAACTTGGTAACCAACTTCATTAATCCATAAATAAGAACTAACCATAGGAAAAAGGTGGATTCAAAACTAAACGAAAGTGTTTTAGTATATTGATTACAATCATTTTTATTCAAGTGCTTAAGTTTTTCTGAACTTATAAAATCAGATAAAACCCCCACTTTTAGTTGTTTTTCTTAGTTTAGCTTTTAGTAATTAGTTTATTAATTTAATATCGTTCCCTGTGATCGACACCCGACTTACCCAAGCTATACTATAATCTTACTAGGTACACTGCCTATAGGTGCATAGTTTGTATAAGTCTGTTAGGTTATAAATTTAATAGTTGATAGGTATATTTTGTGCACATCATTAGCCAACCGCCACGGCATGGCCTTCCTTGACCACGTTGTGGCCTTCACCCAGGAAAACATATAGGAAATTACCAGTTGCCACGTCGTGAAGACCTATGACGACGCCGGGGGCACTGGGTTTCTAGCATCTTAATGGATCAAGGTGATTTCTTTGATTTTAAAAGCTCCAAAGTTCAGATCTGGTCCATACTATGGTCTAGATGGATAAAATTTTCAAACTTTATCCATTAAGACACCCAAAGAGATCAAGATCCTAAACCCTAGGTCCAAATAAAGCCAAAATCTATAATGTGTAACATCCCAAAAATCATGACTAAAAATTTCATTTTTGATATAATAACTCATAAAAACAATTTAGAGAAAACATCATCAAGTTATTTCATTTCATCAAAGCCATAGATCATATGTCTCAAACGCATGTCATAATATAGTAACAATGTCAGAGTACAAATCCTAAGACTCTCATGCGCGGAAAATCATGTGTGTGATGCGCTGCAGTCATGCCGACTCCTTCCCCTTCGAAGAACAGGTACCTGAAACGAAAACTTTAAACCGTAAGCACAAAGGTTAGTGATTTCCCCCATCATACCACATACCATACAATAACATACTGTCAGGCATATCTGGGTGCCAGACCTACCCCTTCGGTCTCTTTCAACGGGTAACCGCCTAGCATATCTGGGTGTTGGCCTACCCCTTCGGTCTCTTTCAACAGAATACTGCCTAGCATATCTAGGTGCTGGCCTACCCCTTCAGTCTCTTTCAACTGGATATGGGGACTATTTCACCCCCTACTACTACCACATAATACCCTAACATACATACATATATCATATACTGCCTAGCATATCTGGGTGCTGGCCTCCCCTTCGGTATCTTTCAACCGGTAATTGGGTACTATTTCACCCCTACCACTACGACACCATAACATAACATGCTAGCACATAAAGCATAACAGATAGTGGCATACCAGACAATTATCATGAAGACACTCATCTAACTAACAACTCCTACTAGTGAGCCGACATTGTGGCCTTATAACCACTTCTACTGGAAGGTAACTCAGATCGAGTGCCGTGTAGTAGTTGTACTATCCTCGGATCTGGGGTCAAATCCTCATAAATTCCTACACATAACAATCTGCTTTAATTACTCTTTCATTCTCATAACCCCTTTAAGGGTCCACTCTGGTCAATGCTCAAAGTCAAAGTCAACATCCTGGTCAAAGTCAACTTTCTGGTTGACTTAACTCGCCGAGTTGGTCCATCAACTCGTCGAGTTCCATAATCCATAAAACCCTGAAATCCCGCTCTTACTCGTCGAGTCCTTTCATGAACTCGTCGAGTTCTTCCTTATCACGTAATCGAGACCTTTTACTCATAACTCGCCGAGTTCCTCCTTGAACTCGTCGAGTTCCTCTTCATACAGAGTCGGGACATTTTGTTCATAGCTCGCCGAGTTCCTCCATGGACTCGTCGAGTTCTTAAATCTTCGAGCCCAAAACATGTCCAACTCGTTGAGTCATCTCCTAGACTTAGCGAGTTTACTTAGTAACATAAAAGGTTGGGGGACCATGACCCAACTCGCCGAGTTGTATGAGCAACTCGTCGAGTCGCCCATGTTCTAAATCCATACAATCGATTTTAGTCGGGCTTAATGCATCCAAAACGTAGATCCGGTCTCCTAGGGTCGATATATCACGTAAAGTTTCAAACTTTACGTTCATGCATGGGTTATTTAGCTCAAAAAGCCTTAAAAAGTGCTTCATATGATGCATGGGACTCCCATAGCCATAAAATTGGCACCTTTATGCCATGGAATGCCTCAAACACTCTGGATTTGAAGTTATTATCCCAAAACATGCTTGCATCCATGAATGGTTCCATAATATGCTCCAAATGGCCCTAAACTACCCCATGAAGAGGTCTAGTAAACAAATAGACAAGGTATGGACTTTATACCTCAAATGAACTGGAAATAAAGTTCTTCTTCTAGATCCAAAGCTCTTTCCTTAACCAAGCACTTCTAGCTTCCACTCAAGGAACCGGGTGTTACATAATGTCTTAACCATTAAGTCCTCAATCTGAAAAAGTCCTTAAACCAACCACTCCAAAGGGGATTATAACACAAGATCTACCATAAAGGTGGAAGATTTATACACATTTATGTCCAATACATGTCTAAGATCTATTTTATGTAAAAAATAAAGACCAAAACTTAAGCAAATGGCAAGAACTTCTATGCAAGACTAGATCCACAACATATGATGCTCTTGGGACTCAGGAGAGTCATAAAGTCACCAACTTTATAAGTTCCTTCCTTCCAAACTTGCTCAAACATGAGGAACATGGGATAATATTCAAGATCTAACCACCAAAATCCATAAAGCAAGGAACTTAGACGCTTACAAAGGTCCCGAGATGCCCAAAAAATGAACTTTACTTCATCCAAGAAGAACCACATTTCTTTCCAATATATCTTCTTTCTTCACAAGCAACCAAAGTCACCAAATGGACTCACCACACAGAAGGAGGAATTAGGGTTAGGGTTTCTGAAACTTGAGGGTGATAGAGGCTGATAAGGAACCCTAAAAATGAATTAGAGGAGTTTAAATACGAAGGGATCAAGAACAGGGTCAGAAGGATCAAAAACTACTAATTCATACATAAAAGAGTCACGCGCTTGGGCCTGAACAACTTCCACGCTGTGACCTTCCTCGGCCATGCCATGGCGGTCCAAAAATCACACGATCAAAGAATTATTGCCACATCATGGCCATCCTTGGCCACGTCATGGCACAAAGTTTCCTCCAAAACTCCATCTTCGGTCCTTGTTACAAGTTAGCTTAACCAAACTGGAACACAGGTGTTACAACCTAAGTACAAACATTACTAAATTCTAGTTTGTATTCATGGAGACTAATGATAGTCAAGATTCCTCACTAATCCCAATGTCTACATCAAGATCTATCAAATAAGGATCACCCAGGTAGGACAGTTGGGTGCATGATCATTTCAGCATATAGATTTTTTGAAATCCAATAACCAAGACAACGTGACCATTCTAGACATCTCTCCCGTAAGTAGATTAATCAGCAATATGACTTGGAATTACTGTTAAGGCTTATTTATAGGTTCATAATAATGACTATGACCTATAAATATAAATTACATTGAAATAAGGATGAGTGTAATTTAACTTACAGAGATTTCCTAGACATAAGTGATTTTTGGGGTGCACATCGCGCATTTTAAGGCGACGTGTCCCCAGCCACTTTGTGCCACATGTCGGCCTCTTTGTGGTCCGTGTTTTTACCTTCTAGAAGCGTATGTCGCGCACCCAACACACACCATGCGCGACACAAAACACAAATATTGTAAATTCCGTAACTTCTTCATACGAACTCCGTTTTTGACATTCTTTATATTCACAGAAAGCTCTTGACGAGATCTACAACTTTCCTTTAGACCCCAATAGCTAATTCTTACTTTATGTTTCGTCCACATTTTTATATAATCAAATGATTTTCCTAAAATCATTACTGTCTCGTACGGAATCCATTTTTGTCATTCTTTTTCTCAAAATTCCTATCTTAAAGAGTACTATGAATTTTATTTTGTTGACTTCAGCTATAGGTCAACCATTTTCTTCATAGTGTTTTATGTCATATATTCCTTGTGCACAACTGACTTTTATATCTTAAAAATCATATCTAATTCATACGGAGTCAGATTTCTACGAAAGTTATATTTTCGGGACCGGGACGACGTATACTTTCTATATATATATATATATATATATATATATATATATATATATATATATATATATATATATATATATGTTTTGACAACTTATTTTTATGATTTTCAGACGATTTGGTTTATTTTTCTGATTTTCTTAATACGAAACTTAGATTATATAGTTTGTAGTGCGTATAATTATAAATTATCCTATTCAAGGATTTTAATTTTAATAACTATTACTTATTATGTGCAACTCGAATCTGTGGGTGTTAAAATTATCTACCCCTTAGGATGATTACGTCCCAAAATCATCAACAAAACAGGGCTTGTATAATGACTCTGCACGTTACCTTTCCATCTAGGTGATAACCGTAACTCTTATGTATTTTCTATTTATTTTCTAACTCCGAAACTTCTTGACTGTTGCCGGTGCTAAATTTCTGCATTTGCTCTTCCTTCTAAATTTCATCTTCATTGGAGACTAGTGCTAGACTTATCCTAAATTTAAGGTCCTTACTTCGACTACAGTAACAGACCGATGGTTCATGTTCTAATGACCTTTCATCGTATGCTGCAACGGTTAGACTCAGGTCTCTTTGAGTCGGAATCTAGCACGAAATATGCATTCCTTCATGTTCTATTATGATATAATCTCATTATACCAGATATCAATCTCTAGCTATCGGCTGTTAAACTCTAATGACGATTTGCAATATGTCTGTCGATTGCCTCGATCCTTTCCTTCTTCGATCTTTGACTAAAGTAAGACACCACATCGAATATGGATCTCAGAACCAAGTCTGTTACTTTACGAATATATCTTAGTCGGACTCAATTTGACATGACCACTAAGGTCGAAATATTTATTGTCGTAGTCATTACCGAAACAAAGGTAATGATGAAAATGAAACAAATTGCTCAACTACTAGTGTGTTAGTAACTTGTAGACTTCCCCTGATCCAAGTGTGAGTCATGTGATTCTGGTAGTATAGGCCTCTACTACCTTTCACACCTACTTATACTTATCCCAAGTATTGTCTTACAGTCCCCAAGTCACCTTACAAGAAGATCACACAATAACTTAAACACATTGAGTCATCTAACATAATTAGGGATTATATTACTTCTTGAAAACATTTACAAGATTTATTTATGCTACATTCATATTACATTAGGCCTCACACCCTAATACTACTCATCTCATTCTTCATATCCCGTACTTGAATAAGTCGTTCTCTATTCTCGACCTATTGATGTCTCATCAAGGATCATATGATATGCTCTTACTTTCGGCTTTGGCAGAATATTTTGCCTTGCAGCTTCTTTCTTCTTCGGGTAGTCCTTCATGACATGCCCTTCCTCCTTACATTCGAAGCATACCCTTCCTTCTTACCGACACTCATCATAATAGTGACATGTCTTCCATACCTGTAGCATGTCACTTCTCTTTTGTATTGCCAACATGCTTCTTTTTTCATTTATTGCACCATTCTGCTTTGTTGATACCCCCATAACTCTTCTCGTTGGGGTCAGAATTTGAAAATTTTCTTTTCTTTTTGGACCTTGAAGATCCCTCAAGCTTCCTCTTCTCTCTAGCCTCAGCTTTTTCTAGACCATTTTCCCTTATGTGGGTCTCTACATTACTATCCCCCCATATGGCTACTTTCAGAGTAGTTTCTAGCTTCACCATTGGACCAAAGTCCGCCGGTAGTCCACTAGCAAACTTGTTGACCTTGGAAAGTTTAGTAGGAACTAATTACGGAACTAGCTTCATCTTCTCTTTAAAAGCTATAGCATACTCGTTGACACTCATCTTACCCATCTTCAAATTCTAGAATTCACTATTGATCTCCAGAAGATCTTGTTCAGAGTAGTATTGGTCCTTTAGCTCCTCCAGAAAGTTTTCCCATGACATCTCCTATGCTTCTCCCTTCAGCATGGAGTCAGCTAATAACTTCTACCAGCTTAATACTCCAGTCTTCAGCTTTCCGACCGCTAAGTTGGTCTTTTGTTGGTCGTTACAGTCGCAGCTCTTAAACACCATTTCAATCTCGAAGATCCAGTCCAAAACTTCTATTGGTGTTGGGATTCTATATAGACTTGGTGGCTTGGCACTCATGAAGTCTTTGTACTTGCATCCATTCCTTTTAATTTCCTCATCAAGGTTATTCCTTTTAGCCCTCTGAGGTTCGACTTGGCTAATAGCCCGACTTTAATTTCCTTCCTCAAAATGTTCTTCTTCCAGCTCACGTTGCATGACGGGTGGGTGTGGGTTTATATCTATTACCCTAAAGTAAACACATTGTCTCTTCCATTTGGTGATCTGACAATGTCTGTATCATTGCTATCGTGACAGGTTCGGGTGTAGGTGCGATGACTGGTGCACGACCCATCACTCGCTTAGGCTGTTGGTTTTCATTAATGTTTCCTAATCCACTACGTGTCCTCACCATGACATTTTGTATACGAAAGTAGTTGTTTGAGACGAGAAATTTAGAATAAAGAAGGTTTTAGACAAATAGTTCTCGTTATCACTCCGGAAATTTATATTTCAGCTCTAATACCGTAATTAAACACTTAGAAACCTAACACACAAAATATCCTAATTCTAGATCGGAAATAGACCTTAAATCCTATTCAATAATAGCGTTCTAGATAAGAAATCCTAGGGCATACTATAACACAACTCATTTAGCACATAATAGCAAGTTAGGCATTTTATCCTAAAGTAAGCTAGTGCTTGTGTCAATTTAGGTGTACTACCTAAAATACAATAGACACATATCTCACGATCATTGCTTATCATTCTGAGTTTAAGTCTCGAAATCCTACAAGTTCGTAGTTTGCCTAAACTAATGCTCTAATACCGTAATTAAACATTTAGAAACCTAACACATAAAATATCCTAATTCTAGATCCGAAATAGACCTTAAATACTATTCAATAATAGCGTTCTAGATAAGAAATCCTAGGGCGTACTATAACACAATTCATTTAGCATATAACAGCAAGTTAGGCATCTTATCCTAAAGTAAGCTAGTGCTTATGTCAATTAAGGTGTACTACCTAAAATATAATAGACGCATATCTCACGATCATTTCTTAGCATTCAAAGTTTAAGTCTCGAAATCTCACAAATTGCTAGTTCGCTTAAACTAATGCTCTGATACCAACCGTGAGATCCCCAAATTTACGGCCATTTTAAAACTTTTATTTATGCTTATTTAAAAACAAAGTTTATTTAATGATGCGGAATTCGGTCCCATAAAAGTATTTCCGAAGAAAGTTTTTTCATAATTGATACAAAAACATAAGCATAAACAAGCCTTACATCAATCTTCTAGCAGTCTACGAACTCCGTTAATTCGCTCAGCAGATAATCATCTATCAGTACCTTCGTATCATTACCTGTGATACAAAGAAACTGAGTGGGTCATGTTGGAAAAACTGGTGAGATACATTGGGTTTCCAACCTATAATATTATAATCTTTAATTTTATTTTCTTCAGCATTCAAATAACCCAATTACCCCACTCCCGTTATTCTCACTTATAAATCCTAATATGATGATCTCGAGGGAACTTTCTTAAAGGATTATTATTAGCAGTCAACTAAAATTCCTTGATTATTAGGCACGAAAATATGATAATACTTTGGGTAAACATGACAACACGACAGTACAATAGTACTTTGGATAGTCACGACAGGCACGACAGTACCATAGTACTTTCGTTAAGCACAGTAGTACAAAAGTACTTAGGATAGACACGACAATACAAAGGTACTTGGGATAGACACGACAGACTATCATAACCACTATCTCATACAGCCCTATCACACACTCTCATTCGTTATTTCGCACATCAATTCGTTGCCCAATCATATTATTAAATATAATAAATATATGATTAAATCATGTAACAATCATATTGTACAACTACATTAAACACAACAAAGACAACACACATAGCAAGTAAGCATTTAGAATAGTTGTATTTATGTGTAAGCAGAGAGTAAGTATGCACTCACTTGAATTATATGAATGACTGGTGATTTTGACAGAACTTCGCCTATCACCTTTAGTTTTTCCTTTGACGTGACCTAAGTATGGAAATTACTGAATTTTAGGTTCATATTCCTGGTGACTAATGATAGTCAAGATTCCTCACTAATCCCAATGTCTACATCAATATCTATCAAGTAAGGATCATGTAACATCCGGCCTCAGGTACGTATTTAAATTCAGGTAAAATTTTAGATTTTTACTCATGGACTCGGCGAGTTGGGAGCCCAACTCGTCGAGTAGGATCAACTCCGGGTTGGGGGATTAAGTGACCTACTCGACGAGTCGGAGTACCGACTCGGCGAGTAGGAGCTGTTGAGTGAGACCCTAATATTTAGGGTTTGCACCCTATTTAAGCAACATTATGGGCCTCTATTCCAGCCTCCATCACCTCCACAACACATTCTCGAAACCCTACTTAGTTTTGGTGAAGTATTGAGCTAGTTCTTGCCATTTTGTGATCTTAAGCTTGAAGAAGGAAGCAAAAGCTTGGAGTTGCAGAAGGAAGGTTGGAGATCCAGAGCTAAGGATTCATTGTTGTCTTCATAAAGGTATAAAGCTTATACCTTGGCTATTATTCAATTAGATATCTCCTCTAGCTTGAATGTTGTGAGTTTTGGGGCCATTTCCAAGGCCATTCCGAGATTTGAACTCTTTGGGATGTAGAGACTTCAGATCTGGTCTGGTCTTATATCTTCATTCATACACGTAAAGTTAGCAACTTTACGTGTTAAGTTAGTCTTAGGAGCCCAGATCTATGAGTTAGAAGCATTGGAATCATTTAGAATCGAATGTATAATTTTAGCATGCAAGGAACTCGCCGAGTCGTTCTTATGACTCAGCGAGTCGGGTCGAGTTTCCAAACCTTTTCTGGTTGTGAGTGAAACCATGGAGTGGGGGGGGTGACTCAGTGAGTTGGACAAGATTAGGACTCGGGAGCTAAAGGACACGACGAGTCCAAGGAGGGACTCGGCGAGTAGAGTCGAGATGTCCCGATTATTATTATAGAAAGAACTCGATGAGTCAGAAGAAGGACTCGACGAGTTGACTCAGGGGACCACGATTTGGGATGACTGGGGTTGACCTTGACTTGACTTTGGCCAGGACGTTGACTTTGACCAGGGGTAAAATGGTCATTTTACCCTAAGAAGGATTATCAGTTTTTGATTAAGTGTTGTTATGGAATTTATAGCCGGAGAGTCGCCGGAGCAGCAGATAGGGATCTCTCTCCTATTTTTTCAGCAGTCAGTCATACGAGGTGAGTTTCCTTCCAGTAGGAACGGGTCTACGACCACAATGCCCCCGTTTAGATGATAGTAGTTCCGGACTTCGGTCCGATACCAGGGTGGTCCCGAGAAGTAGTTATGTATGCTTGATGTCTTCGTGATTCATGCATGTTTATGTTATGTGTATATGTTCCGGACTCCGATCCGATGCCGGGCAAGCCCGATGCAGTATATGTGATTATGTTATATGTTCATGTTTATGTTATGTTCAGTTTATTCGAACTTCGGAACGATGTTGGGCGGGGCCCGATGCAGTGGGTGGGGCCCAAGTTATTCCGGACTACGGTCCGATGCCGGGCGGGGCCCGATGTAGTGGGCGGGGCCCAAGTTATTCCGGACTTCGGTCCAATTCCTGGCGGGGCCCGATGCAGTGGGCAAGGCCCAATATGTGTTATATGTGTTACTGTATGGTATGTGGTAGTTTGGCGGAGCTCACTAAGCTTTGTGCTTACAGTTTTCAGTTTTGGTTTCAGGTACTTCCACTAGCAAAGGGAAGGGCTCGAGATGATCGCATGACACACACCACAGTCTTCAGTCTGGGAGTTTTACTCTGATATTTTGATATGACATTTGACATGAGATTTGATATGTGATAGATATTATGGGATTTTGAAACACATAGTTTATGATTTTATACTTTGGTAATGAAATGATGGTTTAATAATGTTTTTAAAAAACGAAATTTTTGGGTTGTATTTTTGGGATGTTTCAGATCAACCAGGCAGGACAGTTGGGTGGTAGGATCATTTCGGCATATATTCTTTCTGAAATACAACAACCAAGCCAACATAACCATTCTAGACACCTCTCCCGTAAGTAGATTTATCAGCATTATGACTTAGAATTATTGATAAAGCTTATTTATAGGTTCATAATAATGACTATGACTTATAAATACAAATTACATTGAAATAAGGATGAGTGTAATTTAACTTATAGATATTTCCTAGACAAAAGCCTGGAAATTGCACTGGCAGAGCTTCTACTTGCTAGCTACTACTACTTTACGGATCGTAGGGCTTTGCCGTAGACTAAAACTAAGGGAAAATAGGCTAAAATAAAAAGCAACTCTCCTCGGAATTCTAAAATCAAACTCCCTGCTATAACGAGAACCTCAAAAAACACCACTGGTTTCCTTATGCATGCAAGTTGTACACAAAATGGGATCACATAGACTGTCGAACAATGATTCTATCCTAAATCAACAGCCAAACAAGGAACATGAAATGAGGCTAAACCGATCATTCTAGGGCTATATGAACCTAATCGTATACAAATTTTAAAGTATACACTTTGCAACTAACGGAGTCAATATCAATTCCAAGTAAAACATAGCATCCAATGCTCCAATGTGATAAGGCATCACAGAAATCAGGCAATTCTATCATATGATTCCTGAAAGGTATCCTTACCCCTACTCTATCATGCAATTCAGATATCTGATATAATAACTGCAACATATGTGTATGGGTATTTTGGGAACCACTTACTTGATCTCGGCTGATTGAAAGCATCGCACCCCCTTTCTACTTGGTGAAAATCTTTTAAAATTTCATTTCCTTTTGAAAAGATTATCAATTCCCTAGTTTGAATTCTAACACACTCAAAAGTGTGCCTGAATCCCTCAAACCAAGGCTCTGACACCAACTTGCAACAACCCTAAAACAATGATAAATTTTTCTAAGGTCACACCTTATGATTTGATGAGTCAAACACATGACATGCTGATCTGTCAGCGTCAGCATCTACAAGTCAACAGCGTCAGCGTCTCAAGTTCAACAACGTCAGCTTATAGTATAGTTATTCGATTGTAACCTTTTATATATTAGGGATTTATTATAGATAAATATAGAATAGATATCAGATCCGTAATCTTTGTGATAAGGATCTGATCATTAGTATAGATTAGACTCAATCCATTCGATTAAGAGATATACATGTATAGATTAGTATATATACAACATTATGGAAAACCCTAGTGTTGTGGGTTAACGATCGTGGCTTTGTTTCAATCATCTTTTTGACAAACCCGTCTTCTTGGTCAAGACAAAATCTCTTTTCTTGGTGAAAGGAACAATTTGGAGAACCTTTGTTATTTACTTTATGTTAATTATATTTCTTAGATTAGTTTTACATTTCTTATTCATACTTGAAGTGTATCCTATCAAACACAAACCTTCAATTGATATTAGAGCAGGTTTGTGATACACTCAAGTAATCATGTCAACCTCCTTCGTTCCTAAGTCGCCTGTTAGTAACAAAATTCCTCCGTTTGACAAATACAACTTCTCTGATTGGAAATCAAAGGCCATGAAAGTTCTAGAGTTCATGGATTTTGATATGCTCGACGTCGTTAACAAAGGTCCTATAGCTGTTACGCATCAATCATCGAGTAATTTTATATCTGGCAGTAAGATGGAAGGGAAATATGTTACCTGTTATAACAAGGAAGAGAAAAGAATGTTGAATCTCGATGTAAAAGCCATAATTGCTATTGGAAACTCACTTCCTTTTTCTAGTGTATCGTTTGGTCCAAAATTGCTCAAGAGATGATGATCACTCTATCATCTGCTTTTGAAAAAGAAAACTACTCAGACGATGAAGTTAAGTGTCTCATGGCTCAGACTGTTGAATCTCACGCCGACACTTCACATGACAACGTTGGGATTCTTAAGGCTGATTCTCCTCATACTGCTGATAACCTCAAGTCAGAATAGGACGATGCATCAGCGTATTAGGTAAAAATCATGTTAATATTTGTTCTATTGATAATATCAAAAAGTATGACACAATAGATCTCTTATGTTTTAATTTATTAATCTCAAATAAAGCTAATTCTTCTCTCTCTCTTGAGCTAAATATTCTCAAAGAAAAACTTCTTTCTCTAGAAAAATCTCTTTGTATTTTAAAAAAGGAAAACACTTGTATCTCGCTTACCAATAATTTTCTTCACACTGAAAAAGAAAAAGATGCTGATTATGCTAATCACACTCAACTTATTTTGAATTTATGGGCATCTTCTCACTTAATTGTCATAAGAATCATTAATGCTCAGATTCCAGATCAGTGTAAGAAAATTCTTGGAGGTGATATAGAAGGTGTTGTATGTTTAACCAAAGTCGAAACTAAACAAACCTTTTATTAAGATGGCTACTTAAAAGAAGACTTTAAAAGTAGATTTGTGTGTTATTACTTTATAAATCAAACCATAATCAATAGTCACTGCTCTACTAATTCTAATGGCATTACTAAATGTGTTACTAAATTGTTTACTCTTGATGCTTCTCTCCAACCTTCACATCGTGAGTATGTTCTTCCCTCCACTAAGACTTTGCGAAAGTTTCCTATATGTAATGGTGAATTTCATTCTGTAAACAAAATTCTTAGCATGTTTCCTCAGTGCTCAGTTAGTAATTATGAACCCGAAGATCATTCAAAGTCTTCTACCCCTGATAACTTTTACAAAGATCATGAGTCTCATGACAAGGTTGTATATGGGCATACCATTGATAACACTCATTGTTCCAGAGCTAAATCAGGATCTCTTAAATCGTCAGATTCACTAGTTGCAAAGAAATCAAAATCTAAGGTTAAAGGAAAGAATCCTGGAATTAAAGTTTGTTATCCATGTGGTGATGTCTCTCACAAAGTCAGTGAGTGTTCTTTTGAAAAGAACGCCGTTTGCACTGATAATATCATGACTCGAAATGATAAGTGGATCAAAAAGGATAACTTGCTGAACTATCTCCGTAATGATTGTTATAACATCTTTTCTTACTGATCATTTTCAAATGGGTCAGTGTATATTTAGTGTATATTTTTTTAGACTTACTGTACATCTCAGTTTCAGGGTAAAGAGAATATTCGGTATTTAGACAGTGGCTGCTCAGGAAATATGACATGATTCAAATCTTTCCTGAAAGATTTCATAAAGAAGGATGGCCCGTCAGTTACATATGGAAATAATGGCAACGGAACTACAAAGGGTTATGGAACCATCAAGTGCAATTATGTTATTTTTAAGAATGTATCTTATGTGAAACGTCTTCAGTATAATCTCATCTCTATCAGTAAACTATGTGACGCTGGCTATGAAGTTCTATTTAAAAAAAAGAAGGAAAAGTTATTGATTAAAAGAGCATCACTATTCTTATTGCAAATAAAAAAAAACGACATCAATGTTCTGGATATGTTTTCTGCTGACAAATCTCTATGTTATTGGTTCTTCTCTCGTGCTCAGTCTCATCTAAATTGGCTATGGTACAAAAGGCTATCACATCTGAATTTCAAGAACATCTCAAGGATTGCAGGGAATCAGCTTGTGAGAGGAATCCCTAAGATGCAATGTGTCAAGGATAAAGTGTGCTCAGCGTGTGAAAAAAGGAAGAAAACCAAGTCTTCGTTCAAACAAAAGTCTTGTTCTTCAATCATCAAACCTTTTCATCTCCTTCATATGGACCTTTTTGGAGCAGTTCTAATTAAGTCAAGAGCTGGAAAGAAATACACTCTTGTCATTGTGGATGAATTTTCAAGGTTTACATGGGTAGTGTTTTTAAGAAAGAAAAGTCATGCCGCTGATGAAATCATTACTCTCATTAAGCAATGGGAAATCCACTATGATCACAAAATAAAGAAATGCATAGTGATCATGGAACTCAATTCAGAAACTCTTCTCTAGAAGACTTTTGCTCTGTCTCAGGAATCTCTCAGAACTTTTCAGCATTTAGAACTCCTCAACAAAATTGTATTGCAGAAAGAAGAAACAAAACTCTCATTGAAGCTGGAAGAACTATGGTGGTTGAAGTTGGTCTTTCATTGTCATTTTGGGCTGAAGCCATCAATACAACATGTTATACCCAATACCGGTCTATTATTGTCAAACGTCATGGGATAACTGCTTATGAGTTATTAAAAGGAAGAAAACCAAACATTTCTTATTTTCATGTGTTTGTTACATCTTTAATCAAATAGATCAGCGTTCGAAGTTTGAGGCTAAAGCTGACGTGGAGTGTTTCTAGGATACTGCAGTGAATCCAAGGCTTTCAGAGTATTTAACCTTTCAATACAAATTGTTGAAGAAACAATTCATGTCACCTTTTATAGGATTCATTCATTCATGATCGAGTTGATCACCCCTCGTCAGTTCTGAATGAACTTACTTACAGTCCTTCAGAATGTTGATCAATTAAACAGTTCTCACCCCATCTCTGAAGATCAGCCTGTTGTCTATGAAGAATCTAATTCATCAAATCAGGAAGTCCCTTCCCATAAGAATATAAATGAAATTTCTAATCCTAAAATCCTCCGGGATCGTCCTGAATCTCAAATCATTAGAGATGTAAATTATGGAATTCTCACCCATAGTATAGTCAACAGCAACTTCTGGATGTTTGTAAACTTCTTCTCAATGATAAAACCAAAGCATATTGTTGATGCCTTGAAAGAAGCTGACTGGATTAAGGCCATGCAGGATGAGCTAAATGAATTCGAACGTCACATGTGTGGAATCTTGTTCCCAAACCTCAAGGAAAGACTATCATTGGCACTTGCTGGTTTTTCAGGAATAAAATGGATGAAGATGGAATCTACATAAAAAACAAATATAGGCTTGTAGCTCAAGGGTTCTGTCTGCTTGAAGGGTTAGACTATGATGAAACATTTGCTCCAGTTGCAAGACTTGACGCAATTCGTCTGTTTCTGGCTTTTGCCTCTTTTAAAAACTTCAAAGTCTACCAAATGGATGTCAAGACTACCTTTCTACATGGAGATATTAAAGAAGAATATTTTCTTAAACAACCTCCAGGGTTTCAAAATGAAGAATTTCCAAATCATGTGTGTCGTCTTGATAAAGACGTCTATGGATTAAAGCAGGAACCTAGGGCATGGAATGATACGTTGGCAAACTATCTTCTCTCAAGTGGATACAAACGAGGAAAGATCGATAACACTCTGTTTATAAAGCAATCAGGATCTCATATCATTCTCGCTCAAGTGGATGTGGATGATATCATTTTCGGATCCACTGATGAAAAGTTAAGTATAGAATTCACAGAGGTCTTGGCCAAGAAATTTGATATGAGCATGATGGGTGAACTAACTTTATTTTTAGGCTTGTAGGTAAAACAACTAACTGATGGTATTTTTGTTTTTTCAATCTAAATACATTGCAGATATGCTGAAAAAGTACAATTTCTCTGATTGCAAACCGACAAAAACTTTGATGTTTTCATCAGCGTCTATTGGTACCGATCCAAGTGGCACTGATGTGAATGCAACTCTGTTTCGAGGAATTATAGGCTATGTACTCTATTCTACAGCCAGTCGGCCTGACATTATGTTCGCCACCATATTGTATGCTCGCTATCAAGCCAGTCCTAAGGAATCTCATATTCACGCTGTCAAAAGGATTTTCCGGTACTTAAAACATACACCCAATCTTTGGTTATGGTATCCTTGTGACTCTGAGTTCAAGCTGGTGGGATACACTGACTCCAATCATGGTGGATGTGGCATTGATCATAAAAGCAATTCAGGAGGAGCTCAAATTCTTGGAAATAGATTGGTAAGTTGGTCCAGCAAGAAGCAGACATCAGTGACTTATTCTACCGCTGAGGCTGAATATGTTACAGCTGGAAGTGTTGTGCTCATATTCTATGGATTCAGAATCAACTCTTGGATTATGGTCTGAACTTCTCGAAGACACCCATCTTTTGTGATAATACTAGTTCCATTCAGATGATTCAAAATCCATTGCAGCATTCCAAGACCAAGGACATCGACATACGCCATCATTTCATCAGGGACATAATTCAAAAGGGAAAAGTGGAATTGTTCTATATTCCATCCACAGTTCAATTGGTTAACATCTTCACCAAGGCATTGGATGAAAAGAGTTTGAACAAATTAATTGCAAATCTTGGAATTATTTCTATGGTTTAATCATTAATTAACTTCTTTTTGATCTTATGAAAAACTCAAAAAAACAAACAAACAAACAAAAAAAACAAGTGCTTTTATTATGAATGCAAAATCTTACATTTAGTATTTACATGTATTTTCTTTCAAACCTATCTAAGATTTATCTACATTTTATTTGTAAGGACTGAAGCTGTCTTGAAGGATCTCAATGCTCTTGATATTGAGAAAAAGAGCATCCATCAAAGTAGGAAGTCTTAGTTTCATCTACTGAATCATAATTTGATAAAACCTCAAATGCCTTCGTGTTGATTTTGAAGACACAATGGTTTTATGGATTCGAGTAAGTTAACTCATAGGTTACAAAGACTGCTTCTTGTTCTTCGCTTGTCCCTAATGAACATAAACCTTGGAAGGCATTTGAAACACTTCAATGATAAGTAGCTGCATCTCTAGATATTCATTGATGAGTTTATCTTTTCCTGTGCTTTCTTTTATAGCTAAAAATTCAAGTTGTATATATCTCGGAAAATGGAAGTGCATTAATGACCATTCAATTCCAAAGATTTGATGGATCAAGTCTTTATCACCTTTCGAAAAAAGCTGCACATTTTTCTCTGTTTAAACTATTTTCTTGTTTGACTAATTCTTTTGTTTGTATTCTTATAGTGCTTATTCTTTAGTACGATTTTGTAAAGAAATTTGACGGTGGCAATTTTGACAACTTTTGACACATCATCGTCCCTAGAAGCATGCTGCTGTATGTGATAAAAATTTGTATAAGTTTCTCATCAGCGAGACCATTTGCTGAGAACATTGAGTCACCCTCTCACGCTGATTGTTTAGCACTGTCTAAACTCTCAAAGTGAGATCGCCCGGTCCAAATTAAAAAATTGATAAAAAGGCTAGGGTGTTTATTTTTAATTTAATCATTTATACTTGACCCTGTCCCTAGAAGCATGCTTGCCGTATGCATGAAGTCTCATGTTCTGATGAAACATTGAGCATAACCCAATGGCTTACCCTGATTGCATAGTCATCAGTGTAAGATATACTTGTCAAGTCCCTAAATGAAAACGGGTTATTCATGTCCCTCACCTCCTAGCTTGAGGTATGGCATGGTACCATTATGAATTAGTGGTGAATCCTTGATTCTAGATTGCAACTTACTCTATTATACGGAAGTTTAAACCACTTCTTGTTGATGAGTTAAACTATTTACGATTGACGCTAATTTCACCTCAGCGTGACTGAAACAATCCATTATCTCCTTTATCTTCTTAATAGAGCTTGATGATTCACTTTGTAAAACCACACACTGATAAAAGTTCAAAAGTCTATGATGATGGTTAGTTTATGTACTGTAGGCTATCAAATGTATCAATCCATTCTTTCCCTTACATTCTTCTTCAAAGTTTTATGATTCAGCGTAATGTACCATACACTGATGAGAGCTTGGAAAATCTGTGCCGATGGGTATATCATTGTCTGTGATATATTACACACACCTATCCATTCTTTCCATTTTTCTTCTAATAAAGAGATTTATGATTGAGCCTATGGCACCACACATTGATGAGATCTCAAAATACTATGTCAGTGAATAGTAGTTTAACCCCACACTATCAGGAGACATCACAATCTTACTAGACTACAAGTTGATATTCTATTTTGCTCGATGTTAGCTGCTGATGTCAAAAGGGGGAGAGAATATTGGTAAAACTAGAAATCTAGCTCTAGAAAAGCACATTCTAAGGGGGAGTCGAGTCAAGATGATGTCAATGTTTTGAGCTCAAGCTCAAGCTTTCATAAATGTTTGATGAGTCATTCACCTTCTTAGGGCGAGCATTTGTTAGAACTGCAAGAATCAAAATTTCATTATTATTTTCAGGGGGAGCACAAACCAAAAGACTTCCACATTTTACTTATATATCAGAAGACGTTTAGTTTTGAAATCATCAGATTGGGGATATTGTAAGGTCACACCTATGATCTGATGAGTCAAACACATGAGATGCTGATCTATCAAAGACATCGGCTACATGTCAACAACGTCAATGTCCCAAGTTCAACATCGTCAGATTATAGTATAGTTATCGGATTATAATCTTTTGTATATTAGGCAGTTATTATAGATAAATATAGAATAGATATCAGATCCGTAATCTTTGTGATAAGGATATGATCATTAGTATAGATTAGACGCAATCCATTCAATCAAGGGATCTACATATATAGACTAATATATATACAACATTAGGACAAACCATAATGTTGTGGGTTAGTGATTGTGGCTTTGTGTCAATCATCTTTGTGAAAAACCCGTCTTCTTGGTGAAGACAAAACCTATTTTCTTGGTGAAAGGAACAATCTGGAGAACCACTGTGTTATTTACTTTCTGTTGATTATATTGCTTTTATTAGTTTTACGTTTCTTATTCATACTTGAAGTGTAATAATCGTGGTTTTAACCAATAATCAATGGTCCAAATTATCTTCTACCTTACTAAGGGCAAAATACCATTTTGCCCTTCCCATACATGACCCAACTATACAAGGCCCAAAACCCCTAATGACCCAAGGCCGAAAAATGGATCAAATGGGTTTCTGGGAGTACGCCATGTGTACTCCCCATTACGGATTGCATACCGTAAGTCCTCAGAACAGTTATGGGGAAAAAGGCCACTACGTCATGCGTACTCAAGGGTTACGCTTGGCGTAACAACCTGAAGTCCAAAATCTTAAGTAATGCTCTTAATGCCTAAAGACCTAGCATCCAAACTTCATATCTAACCCTAGAGAATGTCTAAAATCATAAGGTTGCAACCTTTATGCCTTTGCATGGCTACAAGGAGTCCAAAATCCAAACCTAACTCTTATTCATGACCCAAAAGCTTAATAGATCTAGCATGGATGAATGGGAAAGACCAAGATCCCATTTTTATGAATCACAAAGCTCTAAAATGAAGAGAAACACTCCTCAGTAGTCTGGAGTTGCTGAAACTCCCAAGATCCAAGACTATGGGACTGAAATGAAAAAACTTTAATAATTAGCAAGATTTAAAGAAACATGCATCAAGTCCAGAACTTTATACATTCTGGTGGTTGCTAGAAAGGTGCAGATCCCAGATCTACAAATGTTTGGCTCTTCCAGGTGCACTCCAAAGATCTCCTTGCTTCAATAATGGACACAGAACACTCAAAAAGCTCAAAATCTTACCAAGGAAAGTTAGGGATTGGAAGGGGTCGCTTAGAAGATGGAGGTTAAAGGTAAGGGAGGGCTTAAGGTCATAATGTCCTTTAAATAGGGTCCAAACCCTCTAAAATAGGGTTTGAGATCTACATGAGTACGCCCTGCATACTCATACATATGCTCGACGTACTCAAAAGAACTTGTGATGTCTTTAATAAACTATGCACATTGTACCCATAAGGTACACCCCGTGTAAGGACTGAATTTGCAAAACTTTTATTCTAAAAGCCAAAATTGAAAATTACCTTGAACACGGGTGTTACATATGGGCCATGATATGAAGGAATTAAGCACTTAATGAAGATTTTGGCATTCTTCTAGAAGCTACGACGTGGCCAAGGGTTTGCCACGACGTGGCAGTGCTCGGAATAGCGACTGTTTTATCCTGGCATTGCCATGTTGTGGCCTAGGAAGGCCCATGACATGGCAATGTCCTACATTTTTTTTAATGTTTGACCTTGCATTCCCACGACGTGGCCAAGGACAGCCCACGACATGGCATTGACTTTGTGGACCTTTGACTGTTGAATTTTGATTAGTTTGACCTAGGGTCAAACTTGGAGGATTTGCGTGACATCTCCAATTTCACGACATTTTAAAAACTTTTTTTCCATGCTTATTTGATACTGAGCTTATTCATTAATGCGGAATTTAGTCCTGTAAATAAATGTTTCCATTGATTTATTAAGGCCGGGAATGCCATAACTAATACAAGAAACATAAGCATAAACAGAGACTTATAATGTCTCAATATACTAACGATTTAAATCTCCTTGAACCTCTAAGAAACTAAATATCTATCAGTATATTTGTATCGATACTTGTGATACAAAGAACCTGAGTGGGTCAGGTTGGGAAATCTGGTGAGTACACAGGGTTTTCAACTCACAATAATATAGTCTAATTATCAAATAATTAACACAATTTCCCATACCCATTATATTCTTTATTCTTATGGATCTATCCTAAGGATCTTTTATGCTGGAAATACTAGTTCATGGATTCCTCTGTAATACTTGTCGGTAGGTTGTTCTCTATCTTCATTCCTAAGGGTTTGTCTTAAGGAATAGATACGAAGTCCATCACTATCAGATTTTATCTAATAGGCACTAAGTCCATAGTTGCTAGTGTTTATCTGGTAGGCACTAAGTCCATAGCTGAAAATCTTTATCTAAAAGGCACTAAGTCCATAACTGCCAATCTTTTATCTTATAAGCACTAAGTCCATAGCAGCCAGTGTTTATCTAATAGGCAATAAATCTATTTCTAGTGTTTATCTAATAGGCACGAAATCCATAGCTGCCAGTGTCTATCTAATAGGCACTAAGTCCATAGCTTCTAGACTTTATCTAATAGGCACTAATTCCATAGCTGCTAATGTTTATCTAATAGGCACTAAGTCCATAGTTTCCCATGTATAGTTCATTAGCACCTACATGTCGTAGATCTATCCGTGTACAATTTGTCAATGCCTATAGGCTGTAGACCTGCCTGCAGAATGACTTATTATCACCTAAAGGTTATAAACCTCCCCGTGTATGATAGATTGACACCTACAGGTGGTAAAGCTGCCCGTGTATGGCTTATAAAGATCTGCAAGTCGTGTGCCTGCCCATGTTTGACCTAACTTGACTTAGAATAGTCTGTGGTCATTATCAATACCCTACTAGGTAACTACATTACTAATCCGATAGTTCTATATCAGTTTCGACCTCTCTTCGTTATTTTCATTTCTCTTTACCCTTCACTAACCCATATATTATAAGTATAAAATACATATATATCGATAAATAAATTTGATTCATATAATTTCATCTAATACAGAATGTTCCAGTCATACATAATAGGCACACATAACACTTAATTACCTAAATAATTTTTATCTATGTGTAAGATGAATGCAACAATACACTCACCTGACTTAGGTGGGTGACTAGAGAATTCGGCAGTGCTCCGCCAAGCTCTTTGACATTTCCTCTTACATGACCTAGAGAAGAATGTCACTAATTTTAGTCTAACACTCCTAACGAATAATGATAGTCTAGATTCCTCACTAATCCCAATGTCTACATCAAGATCTGTCAAGTAAGGAACAACTAGGTAGGATCATATTGAAGGTGGGTCCATTTGGTATACAGAGTATACTGTTTGGAAATCCCACTTTAAACACCTCACTAAATCCATCATAGACATCATCTCCTTAAGTGGATCAATCAGTATAATTACTTGGAATTACAGATAAATATTAATTATAGGGTCATGATAACGACTATGACTATAATTAAAAGTTACACTTGAATAAATAAGTGTAGCTTAACTTATAAAATACACTAATGAAAACTAGGAATTAAGCAGGCATAACTCTAACTCGAGAGCTCCTAATTACCGGCTATCAGACACCGCAGGGCTTTGCTGACTAAAAATTAAGGTAAAATGTGCTCCAATTTGAGAGAAACAAGAGAGAGAAACATTTGAAGGGTGTGGGAATGAACTGAATTTGGACTGCATGCCACACACCTGGTACCCTCGCGTCGTGCATTTGGTTTGAAGTGATAACGCGTCATTTTTTTTGTGGTATCACGTAACAGATTCTAGATGGAGTGACAGTACGCACGACACACTTTGTAGTTGTGCGCGGGTGCGCGCGAAGAATTTATGTTCCCTAGAAAGTTCATATATTCTTAATTTATGTTCCCTAGAAAGTTTATATATTCTTCATACGAGCTCTGTTTTTGATGGGGTTTATATCCAGGTGTAGCTATCTACGAGATCTACAATTTTCATTTAGATTCCATCGACTAGTTTTCACTTTATTTTTAAGCTATACTTTTAACAGGCTTAGACTATTAAAGTCTGTTAAAAGTTCATAACTCTCTTATATGATATCCATTGTCGACTGTCTTTATATCAACATATGGATATTGATTAGATCTTCAAATCTTGTTTAGATTGCTTTTCCTAGCAATCTACTGATTCTAATTTCGGTTTTTGAGTCGTATACTGCTACGATGAAATATTAGAAAAGTCATAACTTCTTCTCACGAAGTCAGATTTAGGCGTTCTTTATATGTACGGAATCCTTGTGACATATACTATAACTCTGGTTACGTTTACTTATCTTAATTAATCTCCTATAAAAAAGTCAATTTTAACGCTTATAATATCCTAAGCGTCTAGCCCTAATTTGCAGGTGTTAAAATTATCTCCCCGTTAGGATGATTACGTCCCGAAATCATCAACAAAATAGGGTTTGTATAATGATTCCGCACGTTACCTTTCCATCCTAGGTAATAATCGTAATTCTTATGTTTTTATATAGAGTTTCCAACTCTTGGAATTTTTTACCATTGGTGGTGCTCAATCTTGCACTTGCTCTAAATTTGATCTTCATCGGAATCTCCTGCTCGATCTAATTTGATTATCATAACAGACCGATGGGTCATGTTCTAATGAACTCTCACCATACAATGCAATGGCTAGACTCAAGTCTCTTTGAGTTAGACTTCAGGATGGAAGAAGCCTTCCTTAATGTTGTAATGTGATAAAATCACATTCTATCATGTAGCACTTCTAGCTACAAATTTCTTGATCTCAACGATGACTGCGATACCTCTCTCGATCATTTCGATTATATTTTCCTTCAATCTCTGGAATTAAGCAGGATGCTACACCGATGATGGTTCTCTGAACTAATTAACTTACTTTGCAGACTTTTTCTCAAGTCGGAATCGATTCGATATGACCACTAAGGTTGGAATACATTCATCCTCTTAGTTAATACCGAGACGATGGTAATGACAGAAATGAACAAAACGAAAGCAATTACTAGTGCTTTAGTAACTTTGTGACTCATCTTGATTTAAGTATGAATCCTATGTTTCCGGTAGTATGGGCCCGTACTACCTTCCACACCTACTCATACCTATCCTAAAATTTGTCTCGCAGTCCCCAAGTTCTTATTCCTAAAAATCACACTACAATTTAACACACACGTATTTGTATGATGTGTGCATATTTAACTATATAATTCATGTATATTTCTAATACTTTTAGCTATAATCATGTTAATTTTGGGACAAAAGATGCTTATTATGTTTAGAATATGTTCTGTAGCAGCGAAAACTTGCTCGAGACAAAAAGGAAGCATACGAGGAGCTAGAAGCTGCAAACGGGAGCTAAAACAAAAGAAGAAGAAAAAAGACTGAACACCACGTCGTGGTGATCTTCAATACGACATGATTATTGGAATATTCGCGACCATTAGGATAATTTTGCGATTATGGGATAAACTCGAAGACCACGTCGTGGTGGCGGTAAACCACGACGTGGTATACCAATTTTTACAATTATAAAATCCCGAAAATTAGGTTGAAATTGGGGGAATGCAATCGGTTTTTGTAAGGTTATTTGCGACTAAGAACCCTTAGAAACCCAGAAGAAGATCGAAATTCAAGTGCAGCTCAATGATTGAAGAAGATTTAGAAGAATTCAACATTGATATAGTTGGTTTGCTTTTCATACTTTTTTATAGCTTAATTTACATGGATCTATTATGTTTTTCTACTACAATGAGAAGCTAAATACCTTTTACTTTGTTCAGTGAAGATGAACTTGATCCATATGTGTTGATTTTAATATTTGGATGATTATTATTGATTTTACTTGTGTTTGATAAATCCAAACCCTAGCATGTTTCAGTTCTAGTTTATGTTGCTTATAAATCCGATTTTGTGTGTTAATTGATCATATTAATTGCATGAATTTGTATCTTAATTGTTTATGATAATTAAAGAATTAGAGCTAGGATTAATCACATCTTAAATTAAGTAATTAAAGCTAGTAACTTTAACTGTGATAGAGAGCATAATTAGTCTTAATTTGTGCTTGCTCGCTTAACTTGATCATAGGAAAGTAACTATTATCATTCATAGTCCAATTGTGCTTAATATCTATTTAGTGTTTAACTATTGCATGATCATTGTTTGTTAATTCATAAATTGGTAGGCCTAGATATTTGATCATAATAGCTAGAAAATTGGTAATCAATATAATCTATCCAATAGAAATCAAGCGTAGGGGAATGTGAAATAGGATCTAGGCAGAAGTATTCTTTTAATTCTTGAAGTTAGTTTGTTTCTTTTCTTGCTTAATTGCTAGTTGATATTAAGTTCTTCTGATCTTGAAAATTTAGTAAAAATCCAAAACCATAGTTAGTTTCTTAGATTAATTAAGAGTAGTTAATTTATCTAATTGAATTTCGTTCCCTGTGATCGGTACCCAACTCACCCAAGCTATACTATATTCAGACTTGGTACACTGCCTATAAGTGCATAGTTAGTAAAAGTTTGTTAGTTTTTAAATTTAAGACTATGAGGTACTTTTGTGCACATCAAAGTTTTTGGCGCCGTTGCCAGGGAACGACTTATTTGATTTATAGTTAACTGCGTTTAGTTATTTGATCCGCTTTGTGGGGTAAAAACCACAAAATGTTACTTTGGTTGCATTTTGTTTATTTTAATTTTCTTTGAGAACCAACCACGTCTTGGTCATATCCACCATGTCGTGGTCTCGCTTCAATTAATTTTTAGTTTAGTGATTTTTATTCCTTTTACGTGTTTTTGTTTTGTTTCAGTGATTTATAACCCGAGGATCTAAAACTCCAATTGTTCCTCCACTAGAAGATCCAAAATCAGCTTTCCACAAGAAGAAAGGAAAGAAGGGAGAGTCGAACAATACTTTCAAATCAGAAAAATTCGAGCTTTTCGAGAGGACACCTAATAAAAAGAGGATTGGATATGAGCCAGAGATATTTACCGAAGAAAGTTAAGATGAGGAAGAGGTAAAGAGCGATGTTGAAAAGATGACAGACATAACGAGAATGATGATGGGAGACTACAAGAAGAGGTTACGTGAAGAACATGGACCAGGTCTAGTTTCGGCCGAGATACCAGCCAAAAGAAGTTTTGAGCTCAAATGGCATATTCTATCCATGCTCAAGGAGTTACCTTTCACCGAGAAAGAGTATGAGGACACTTTCAAGCATATTGATGAAGTAAAGGAAATTGCCAACTACTTTAATGTTCCTAATGTGCCAAGAGAATCCGTGCTACTAAGGATGCTTCCGGTGACATTTACCAGTGAAGCCAAGGTTTGCTTGAAATCACTAGCACCCAGATCCATTACTACATGGGTAACACTTCGTGATGCTTTTATTGAGCAATTTAGTCCACCTTCAAAGATCTCAAAGATCAAGAAAAAGATTGCTAATTTCAACAAGAGGTTGGAGAGTCTCTATATGAAGCATGGGAGAGATATAAGGGCTTGCTTAGAATTTGTCCTCAACATGATCTTAATGTCCAACAAGAAGTTTCCATCTTCTATGATGGAGTGAATGTAACGACTAGACAACTTATTGACTCCCAAGGACCAATGACCAAGAAGTAGCTGGCCACCATCAAAGAACTGATTGAAGAATTTGTGAAGCACTCACATGAGTACCACAACCCAAGAGAGGATGTTACTAGAGGAAAATGAGATGGAGGAAAAGAGAACATAGCTTTGTTTTTGGCGAAGTTAGAAAATATGGATTGGCGAATGAAAAAATTGGATCAATCCATTCATGCTATAAGAGTTGGGTGTGATAATTGTAATCCCAAGAAGGAGTGGTTGCCATATGAAGAGTATAAGAAGCAAAAAGATGAAAAATATAGACAAACCGGTCAGGGTTTGTACCAAAAAGAGCAACCACCACCCGAAAAGAAGATGGATTTTTGAGTCTGTACTTCATAGATTTATGGAAGAATCTGAAAAGAGGCACGATGCTACTGATGCTGATATAAGAAATCATCAAGCTTCCATTAAAAATATCAAGACTCAACTTGGGCAACTTACAACAATTGTTAATGAGAGGTTACCACCTAGAAATCAAGACCCAAAATCACAACCTCATGTAATGGCTATCTACACCGAAGAAGAGGTTCATTCTAAGCCATTTATGACCCATGAAGTAACTACCAAACATCCCAAGTCGTGTTTGGAAGAAGAGAAGCTCGAAGCAAAAAAAGAACAAAAAGTGAATCGAACTCTGATGATTCACCACATCGTGGTCTCAAGAGGATACATATTTTTCTCCTCTTAACTCGTATCAGCCTCCTTTTCCATTCCCATCTTGAGAAATCAAGCATTCTCTGGAGCCCGAACCAAAGAAATTCATAGAACAATTGCTGTCACTCTCGATAAATGCCCCATTCCTCAAACCAATGGCTACACTGGAAGAGCCACAAGTGGCATGCTCATAGGTCCTGATAGGGTCATGAATATTGAGATCTGTAATATCTGCAACAATGATCATGAGTATGCCTTTCTCGTCCTTTTAACCTTTATTCTTCACTTTCTTGTATATTTGGTTACATAGTGTGTTGTTATTTCTTAATTCATCATATATGTTGTAGAAACCACAGGTATGTTATGTTACTAAAGACATATTGTGCAGTTAAATACACCCATTCTTGGATAAAAATGGATTTATGAGCTTACCAAAAGGTTTTAATGTTTAAAGTGAAAGGAGGAAGGGTTTATGTATTCAGACCCTACTTTCTGCTACTTCACCTTTACCCCTGTCCATCCTTAATACTTCTACTTTTAACTGATTTATCCTTAGAGAGAAGGGTAAAATAGTCATTTTCTCCATTCAATAAACATATTTGTGTCATCCATGTTGTAGGCGTTGCACAATCATTGGAACATTTTGCACTGATGAGCAGATTTTTTCCCAGATGAAACTTGAAGGTTTTGTTACTCTAGTTGACTTTAAGCATGCTATGCAGCATTTGAAAGAGGTTAAACCTAGATTTATGGTAAATGAGGTAGTGGAACAAGTGGAATATGCATATTATATTATTCTAAACAAGGCAAGGCTTTCTTTATGACTTTTCTCTAATAATATATATCATATATATTATATATTCACCTTTAACCAATCACTTTACAATTCTACTTAACAATATGGCAGATAGATTTGGTAAGCAAACCTGACTTAGAGGATTTAACAAAGAAAATGTAGGTAGAGTTTTTCTTTACTTTACTTTTCTTTTTATGTATGCAAAACTAATTAAAAACTTGATGAATATTAATTGGATGTTGGATTTTTATTTCCAACATATAAATGGAATGACACAGATAAAGAAAGCTAAATTTGCCAATGTAGATGGTTGTTGTTGTTTGTGGGGCAACAAAGAAAGAGCTAACTGTAGTTGGAAAACCATCAACCTTTTTGATCGATTTCTTAAAAAAGAGGTAAGTAGTCAGTTAAATTCTTAAATCCATTTCTTAATCTATTACACCATTATACTTCTAACTTTTTCTTATAAGCACATTATACTTTGAAAATTCTATCCAAATATAGTATTATACTTCTATATTTTTTTTAATAAGGACAATGCAATAATAATGCAATAATAGGATCAAATGAAAGTAAGATGCAATAAAAGAAATTAAACATTACATTGGTCAACCCGACCAATGCATAATTATAACACTAGTTACTTAATTATTCATATTTATCTTAATGTTTGACACCTACAATTTTTTGTTGCTCCAGGTACCAAATCCACCATCCAATCAAAATAAAAAAATTAAACTTCTAGTTTCTAAGAAGAAAAAGAAAACTTATACAACGTTAAAGGGCATGAAGTAGACAATGAGCAAGATGAACAAAACAAAAATGTTGGAAGATATAGTTCTTAGTTTATGTGTAAATCTTGTATATATATCTTTTGATTACAAGTTAATGTCTTTAGTATTTGAATTGAAAACTTATGTATTGATTTTTTTATTAATGTTAATAAAATTTTCGTTTTAGGTTTTATCATGTTTACTTTTGTTTTTATTCTATAAAAAATTGGAAATAAAATGGATAATATGTCCATTGCTAAATGTAACTTTATATAAACATTAGTTATACCATATCAAACAAAATTCATGTGGCTTTATATAAATATTAGTCACACCATAATTATAATATTTTATCTGGCCTTATATAAATATTAGTCACACTATTGTATCTATAAATAAATTACGGTTACTTTTTAATTGATTTTCTATGTCGAAATGATATAAAATAGTCATAGTTACCACTTTTTATATATCAGAATGATAGCATCGGTCATGATAAGTAATATAAATATGGCCGTAAGCTAATATTAAATTCATAGTTTCAATAAAATGTGTGTCCTTATAATACTTATGATAATGTTTCACTTAATTGTGTGTCTCTATAAAATATGAAATACTCACAATAAAAGATTTTTTTTATGACTAATTATTAGCAAATCGTCACTTATGAAATTAATTACATGTGGTCATTTAGTGATCATGGTCATGTTCATCGTAATTGCATGTCTGCAAAAGATACCCAATAGTTTTAATAAACTTTGGATTGTGTGACAATTTATTAGCGAAACGCCACATTGAAACAACATGTATGTCGCCAATCGGTGATATACAGTCCCTACAATTACTAAAAAAGTGTGTCTACAGACGGTTTCACGCCACAATATTGGATAAAATGATCGATTATAGCAACAAAATTCCCTACCCAATAGCCATATTTTTATGATACGACCATATTTTTTCATATCATATTGACACCAAATTTTAAAGTGACCATAAGACCTATACAATGGCATCACTTTCAGTGAAAAAAAAAGATGTCACTATACGCATATGGTCACACTTTTATGATGTGTCTGTTGATCATTTTTGTACTAGTGGAAAATGTAACGCCCGTGTTTCTGGGCTAGACATTAATGTTGTTGTAATAGTCTAGGTTAACCTTTGTAAACTCATTTTGAAATAATAAGAATGTGTTATTTGAGTATTATGTGTTTTATACTTAATTATGTTGCTTAATTGAATCAATGATAAAAATAAGCGATAAAATAAAATATTAGATAAGCCCGATATCTATGAAGGAAGATGTAGTGATCGTGACAAGGTTTTCGAATATATAAAGAATGCCGAAATCCGAGTTATAACGAAGAAGTTATGACCTGTCGAAGTTTCGCGACGGAACCGGCACGACGCTGCGTGACGTAAATAGTGAATTTGCGATAGAGCGATATTTAGCCTTAGTGATCTAAACACAAGTCGTAGAATACGTTAAACCAAGAGCATGCATAAGAAGAACGTCTAAATCTGACTTCGTATGAGGAAGTTATGATTTTTCGAAGTTTCAACTTAGCAGTATGCACCCCAAACTCGAATATGAGATCGAGTGATTTTTAGCCGAAACAATCTAAATGAGAATCGAATATCTTGTCGATGGTAGTCCAACGGTGAAAAGACAGACGACAACGGACGTCGGATGAAGAAGTTATGATTTTATAACGGAGTTTTCCTGTCCCGGCCTACTAAAAATAATATAATAAAAATAAAATCAAAATTAGCCAACGGAGTCTAAACGAAAGTTGTAGAGCATAAGCTCACCTTCGCATGGATATAAAGAACATCGAAAACGGAGATCATATGCGAAAGTTATGAATTTCTGAAGTTCAAGGCGCGCGTCCCAAAGGGGGGAACGCCCCGCGTTCAATTGGGGAACGCCCCGCGTTCGGAGCCCAGAGCCTGTCTCGTCGCCTGTCAAGTCCGAAGTTCGTAAGCAATGACACACGGCGGAACGCGCTGTGTTCGTTCAGGGAACGCGCTGCGTTCGTTCAGGGAACACGCTGCGTTCGGAGGGTCAGCCTCCCCCTATAAATAGAATGCAAGGTCTCCGAGATTTGTTGCCCATTTCTTATCTTTCTCTCCCATATTTTCCTCGTTTTGCGTGCAAGAGATACCCTGAAGCCCCGATATTATTCCCAAGACCCGAGGCAAGTTCCGAAGCCCGAAGATCCCGAGAAGTAAAGTTTCTGAGCCGAGACTCTGCTCGCGTAAAGCCCGGTTTTGGAGAAAACATCCCGGTTTCATCGAAGATTATTGTTTTTTAAGAGACGAGGTGATGTCCGATCATCGTGTTATCAAGTGAGTGTATATTCCTTTTCTTCTAACACATAGATATGAACTATTATTTATAAAATACGTGCTATGTGTTTACATATTATTTGTTTATTTGAACTAGTTGTTGAATGGATGTTTTGTACAGGTTTTAAGCTGAATATAAATGTATATATTTTATCTACTAATATGTTGGGTAGAACATGGGTAGACAGTTGGTGTGTGAAGAAATAAAATGATGAGAGGCCTCGATGTCGTTGTTAATCTTGTCATCTAGCGGAGTATGGATGACGACCACGGACTCATTCTAGACAGTCCAGTGGAACACTAGCAGGCTCATAACCTGTAGGTGTTGTGAACGATGTGTTCACCGGTGTACTCTATCCCCCTCATGGTTTCCTTTAGGACATCTATTGCTAAGGAAGCCCCTTTGCAGTAATGTTCGTCCCGATGAAAATCCTAGATTAGGTCCCTTGTAATAGTTGTTGTTTTAGGGACATAAAGTGAGGATAACGGGAATGGGTAATCGGGTTATTGTTGGTTGGTGAAATTAAATATAATAATTTATTGTGGGTTGAAAACTCTATATGCTCACCAGCCTCCCAAGCCTGACCCACCCAGTTTCTTTGTATTACAGGTAGTGGCGCAAGGGCATAAGTTGGATGACATTGTCAAGATATTTTTGGATTATAGACCTGTAGTTATGTATAACTGTTGTAAGGTCTATTTTGTATTGTTTATGCTTTTGGTCTGTATCGGAACATGACATCCCGAGATTTTGTTATATAATGAAAATACATTTCTCTATGAAATGCTTTGATAAATTTTTATCATATATCGTTTTGGGAACAAATTCCGCAACTCTTTTAATCAAAGGATTACTCTGATTTTATTTAAAAGCATAAATGAAACCGGTCTTTTCTGGCCGTGATTTTAGGGATGTCACAGTTGGTATCAGAGCATTAGTTTAAGCGAACTAGGAATTCGTAGGATTTCTAGACTTAAACTTAGAATGCTAAGTGAACGTTGAGAAATGAGTGTCTGTTATATTTAAGATACGAGCACTAGTTTATTTTAGGAAAGATGCCTAAAATGCTTTTATGTGCTAAATGCTATATGTTTGCTATATATGATATTGTTTGTTCGGATCTATGATCTGTTACCGACCGGATCTAGAAACCTTATGTGTTTAGAATTCTAAGTGTGCGTTGACGATATTAGAACTATCATATAAACGTTTCAGAGTGATTTGGATAATTATCTATCGTGAAGGAGGATCTAAATTCACCTTGTTCGATGTATAGATCAAGATGGAAAGAACAAGAAGTGGCGCTAGAAACGTGAACGAAAACAGGAATCAACTACCTGTAATCGAGCAAATACCTGTTGTAGCAGCAGCACCTGAGCCGGTGACAATGGCTGGTGTGCAATTAATGATTCAGACGATGTTGGATCGTCAGATGGAAGAAACTAGACGTCTGCTTCGACAAAATCGTGAACAACTTTCAATCCAAGTTGAAGAGCCCGAAGTGAATGGAGGGCCATCGGAAGGTGGAAACTTCAGTGGTACCATTGGTCAAGCCAACCCACCAATTGTTAGACAAGATAATCGCGTTGGAGGAAATGATGGAAGAGGATGTAAATACAAGGATTTTATGGCATCTAAGCCACCGTGTCTATCCGGAAGCCCGACGCCGGTGCAAATTATGGATTGGATCTCCGAAATGGAGACAATGTTTGAAAGTTGCGAATGCAGCAACATGCAGAAGACCGCTCTTGTGATCCCTGTGTTAAAATCTGGCGTGTTGAGTTGGTGGAAGCTGTTAGCTGACTCTATGCCCAAGGGAGAAGCGAGCAAAATGTCTTGGGAAGTATTTGTGGAACAACTGAAACTGCAATACTGCTCCGAGCAGGACCTTCTGGAAATCAATAATGAGTTTCAGAATCTGAAAAAGGGAAAAATGAGCGTATTGAATACGCTGCAAGTTTCACAGAAAAGATGAAGCTTATCCCATACCTAGTTCCAACAGAACTCTCAAAGGTCAATAAGTTTGCCCTCGGACTACCAGCGGACTATGGTCCAATGGTTAAGCAAGCAACCACATTGAAAGCCGCCATCTGGGCTGCTAAGAATGTTGAGACTCAGATCAGGGAGAAGGGTCTGGAGAGATCAGAGGTTGGTGAGAAGAGGAAGTCTGATGGGCCTTCAGGGTCCAACAAGAAAAAGAAATTCTCGAAGTCTAGTTCGAGAGGAGGAGGAGGCGAAGCGAAGTGGTGCGACAAATGCAAGAAGAAGCATCATGGGAAATGCGACGGGGAAGTCACATGCTTCAAATGTGGAAAGCCAGGGCACTATGCCAACGAATGCACCCTCACCAAGAAAGTTTGTTATGGGTGTGGGGAGGAGGGGCACATCTCGAGGGATTGTCCGAAAAAGAAGGCAGCAGCAAAATCCAACATTCCACCAAAGCCGAAGGCGAGAGCCTTCCAAATGTCACTGGAAGCTGCCAAGGAAGAAGCCGATGTCGCTTCAAGTACCTTTATCATAAACAAATTGCCTGCCCAAATTTTATTTGATTCTGGAGCCAACTACTCCTTTATTTCGCATGAATTTGGTAGAAAATTAGCTTTTCCTGTCGATAGATTAGATAATGCTTTATTAGTCGAAGTTGCTAGTGGCAAGTTTGTACCTGTTAGCCATCGTATGAAAAATATCTTAATCGACCTGAATGGGAATAAGTTCCACAAGGAATTGTTGCCTATCGAACTAAATGGTTTCGATATCGTGCTGGGAATAGATTGGCTTAGCGCCAATGATGCCGAAATATTGTGCCGAAAGAAGATAGTAAAAGTAAACCCACCAGGGAATGTGTCATTTATGGTGTACGGGGACAAACGCAGGGTAAGTTCTGGAATCATTTCTCTAATGAAAGCCAGAAAGTATTTGGCCAAAGGATGTACATCATATTTGGCATTCGTGATTGACGCAAAGAGGGAGAAAAAGGGGATGAAGAGCATTCCTGTCGTGTGTGAGTATCTGGAAGTTTTTCCCGAAGATCTTCCTGGATTACCGCCTGATCGACAAGTAGAATTTCGTATTGACTTGTTACCAGGAACCACACCAATAGCAAAAGCACTGTACCGACTAGCGCCAACAGAGATGAAAGAGCTTATGACACAACTTCAGGAGTTATTGGAAAAAGGTTTCATTAGACCTAGTTCATCACCCTGGGGAGCCCGAATGTTATTTGTAAAGAAAAAGGACGGGTGTATGAGAATGTGCATTGACTACAGAGAGCTGAATAAGGCAACGATAAAGAATAGATATCCATTGCCGAGGATTGATGACCTGTTCGATCAACTACAAGGTTCAAGTTATTTTTCAAAGATCGACCTAAGGTCAGGATATCATCAGCTGAAGGTGAGAGAGCAGGATATCGAGAAGACTGCATTCACAACACGATATGGACACTACGAGTTTTTGGTTATGTCGTTTGGACTAACCAATGCTCCAGCAGCATTCATGGATTTAATGAACAGAGTTTGTAATCCGTTCCTTGATAAATTTTGTGATAGTGTTCATAGATGACATTCTGGTTTATTCGAAAAGCCAAGAGGAGCATGGCAGACACTTGCGCGAAGTGTTAGAAGTCTTGAAGAAGGAGAAGCTGTATGCTAAGTTCTCCAAATGTGATTTTTGGATCAGAGAAGTCCAATTCTTGGGTCACGTGGTCAACCAAGAAGGAATAATGGTCGATCCAGCAAAGATCGAAGCTGTGATGAAGTGGGAACAAACCAAAAGTCCCACGGAGGTCCGAAGCTTTTTGGGATTAGCCGGATACTACCGAAGGTTTATCCAAGGCTTTTCTTCGATCGCTACTCCATTAACAGCTTTGACTCACAAAGGAGCTACTTATGCTTGGAGTAATAAGCACACAGAACCATTCGAGTTGCTAAAGAAGAAGCTATGTGAGGCACCGATTCTTTCTCTACCCGATGGAGTTAAAGACTTCGCTGTCTATAGCGATGCGTCTGGTGTTGGGTTGGGTTGTGTTTTGACCCAAAGAGAAAAGGTGATAGCATATGCATCTCGACAGCTGAAAGAGCATGAGAAGAACTACCCCACTCATGATTTGGAGTTGGCAGCGGTAGTATTTGCTCCGAAAATATGGTGGCATTACCTCTATGGCTCGAAGTGCAAACTTTTCACTGATCATAAGAGTCTCCAATATCTCTTTAGTCAGAAGGAATTGAATATGAGGCAGCGACGCTGGCTAGAATTACTTAAGGACCACGACTGTGAGATACTTTACCACCCTGGTAAAGCAAATGTTGTCGCTGATGCTCTCAGTCGGAAAGTCAATCTTGAAAGAAAAAGGCCAAGAGCGTTGAGAATAGAAGTTGTCTCGACAATTGTGGAGAGTATAAAGAAGGCTCAAGAAGAAGCTTCAGAGAAGAATGACCGAAAGGAGGAACGTTTGGGCAAAACGTTAGTGTTTGGTACAAACGGTCATGGACTGAAGGTATTCCAAGATCGTATTTGGGTACCTAAGTCAGGAGGAATAAGAGATCTTCTGATGGAAGAAGCTCACAAAACCATGTACTCGATTCATCCCGGTAGCACTAAAACGTATAGCGACCTAAAACCCTATTACCGGTGCCCGACGATGAAGCTTTACATTACAAAGTATGTGGCGGAGTGTGTGACCTATGTGAGAGTCAAGGCACAACATCAGAAACCATACGGGAGTTTAGAACCCTTACCTGTGCCTATGGGTTAGTGGGAAGACATCACTATGGATTTCGTCACTAAACTGCCCAGAATAAAGAATGGTCACGACATGATTTGGGTGGTCGTTGATCACTTCACTAAGAGTGCGCACTTCATAGCAGCCAATGAAAAATGGTCTATGGATAAGCTTGCGAATTCTTACGTGAAGGAAATTGTGAGGCTTCACGGTGTTCCGTTAACGTTTGTATCAGATCGTGACAGCCGTTTCACCTCAAGATTTTGGAGAAGTCTACAAGAGGAGTTGGGTACCAAGTTGTGTTTGAGTACAGCTTACCATCCACAGACTGATGGTCAGAGCGAAAGAACGATACAAACACTTGAAGATATGCTGAGAGCATGTACCCTGGAATTCCAAGGTAACTGGGATGAACATTTACCTTTGGTAGAATTTTCCTACAATAATAGTTTCCACTCGAGCATTAAGATGGCACCTTATCAAGCTTTGTACAGACAAAAGTGTTGTATGCCGTTTTGTTGGCTTGAGGCTGGGGAAAAGCAGTTTATGGGACCGGAGATAGTCCATCAAACTGCTGAAAAGTTGAAAATAATTAAGGAGAGAATGTTAGCAGCTCAGGATCGTCAAAAGAGCTATGCTGACAAGAAAAGAAGACCGATGGCTTTTGAAGTTGGAGATTCGGTTTTGATTAAAGTCTCGCAGTGGAAGGGACTTATAAGGTTTGGAAAAAGGGGAAAGTTAAGTCCAAGGTTTATTGGACCGTTTAAAGTTCTTCAGAGGATTGGGAACCAAGCTTACAAGCTCTAACTACCAGAATAACTGAGTGGAATTCATAACACTTTTCATGTGTGTTATTTGAGGAAGTTCACGGGAGAAGTTCTCGACATCATTCCACTTTCGGAGTTGAGAATTGATGAGAACAAAAGGTTAATTGAAGAACCGGAGGCAATCGTTGACCAAAAAACTAAGAAGTTACGACGTAAGATGGTCAAATTAGTGCTTGTCCGTTGGAAACATGCGAATGGGCCAAATCTCACCTGGGAAACGGAGAGTGACATGATGAGTCGCTATCCGCATTTGTTTGTTGATGTGTGATTCCGGGGACGGAATCATCCTAAGGTGGGGAGAGTTGTAACGCCCGTGTTTCTGGGCTAGGCAATAATGTTGTTGTAATAGTCTAGGTTAACCTTTGTAAACTCATTTTGAAATAATAAGAATGTGTTATTTGAGTATTATGTGTTTTATACTTAATTATGTGACTTAATTGAATCAAGGATAAAAATAAGCGATAAAATAAAATATTTGATAAGCCCGATATCTATGAAGGAAGATGTAGTGATCGTGACAAGGTTTCCGAATATATAAAGAATGCCGAAATCCAAGTTATAACGAAGAAGTTATGACCCGTCGAAGTTTCGCGACGGAACCGGCACGACGCTGCGTGACGTAAATAGTGAATTTACGATAGAGCGATATTTAGCCTTAGTGATCTAAACGGAAGTCGTAGAATACGTTAAACCGAGAGCATGCATAAGAAGAACGTCTAAATCTGACTTCGTATGAGGAAGTTATGATTTTTCGAAGTTTCAACTTAACAGTATGCAGCCCGAAACTCGAATATGAGATCGAGTGATTTTTAGCCTTAACAATCTAAACGAGAATCGAAGATCTTGTCGATGGTAGTCCAACGGTGAAAAGACAGACGAAAACGGACGTCGGATGAAGAAGTTATGATTTTATAACGGAGTTTTCCTGTCCCGGCCTACTAAAAATAATATAATAAAAATAAAGTCAAAATTAGCCGACGGAGTCTAAACGAAAGTTGTAGAGCATAATCTCACCTTCGCGTGGATATAAATAACGTCGAAAACGGAGATCGGATGCGAAAGTTATGAATTTCTGAAGTTCAAGGCGCGCATCCCAAAGGGGGAACGCCCCGCGTTCAATTGGGGAACGCCCCGCGTTCGGAGCCCAGAGCCTGTCTCGTCGCCTGTCAAGTCCGAAGTTCGTAAGCAATGACGCACGGCAGAACGCGTTGCGTTCGTTCAGGGAACGCGCTGCGTTCGGAGGGTCAGCCTCCCCATATAAATAGAATGCAAGGTCTCCGGGATTTGTTGCTTATTTCTTATCTTTCTCTCCCATATTTTCCTCGTTTTGCGTGCAAGAGATACCCCGAAGCCCCGGTATTATTCCCGAGACCCGAGGCAAGTTCCGAAGCCCGAAGATCCCGAGAAGTAAAGTTTCCGAGCCGAGACTCTGCCCGCGTAAAGCCCGGTTTTGGAGAAAACATCCCGGTTTCATCGAAGATTATTGTTTTTTAAGAGACGAGGTGTTGTCCGATCATCGTCTTATCAAGTGAGTGTATATTCGTTTTCTTCTAACACATAGATATGAAGTATTCTTTATAAAATACATGTTATGTGTTTACATATTATATGTTTATTTGAACTAGTTGTTGAATGGATGTTTTGTACAGGTTTTAAGCTGAATATAAATGTATATATTTTATCTACTAATATGTTGGGTAGAACATGGGTAGACAGTTGGTGTGCGAAGAAATAAAATGATGAGAGGCCTTGATGTCGTTGTTAATCTAGTCATCTAGCGGAGTATGGATGACGACCATGGACTCATTCTAGACAGTCCAGTAGAACACTAGCAGGCTCATAACCTGTAGGTGTTGTGAACGATGTGTTCACCGGTGTACTCTATCCCCCTCATGGTTGCCTTTAGGACATCTATTGCTAAGGAAGCCCCTTTGCAGTAATATCCATCCCGATGAAAATCCTAGATTAGGTCCCTTGTAATAGTTGTTGTTTTAGGGACATAAAGTGAGGATAACGGGAATGGGTAATCGGGTTATTGTTGGTTGGTGAAATTAAATATAATTATTTATTGTGGGTTAAAAACCCTATATGTTCACCAGGCTCCCAAGCCTGACCCACCCAGTTTCTTTGTATTACAGGTAGTGGCGCAAGGGCATAAGTTGGATGACATTGTCAAGATATTTTTGGATTATAGACCTGTAGTTATGTATAACTGTTGTAAGGTCTATTTTGTATTGTTTATGCTTTTGGTCTGTATCGGAGCATGACATCCCGAGATTTTGTTATATAATGAAAATACATTTCTTTATGAAATGCTTTGATAAATTTTTATCATATTTCGTTTTGGGAACAAATTCCGCAACTCTTTTAATCAAATGATTACTCTGATTTTATTTAAAAGCATAAATGAAACCGGTCTTTTCTGGCCGTGATTTTGGGGATGTCACAGAAGAAGAAGAAGAAGAAGAAGAAGAAAAAGAGGAAAATGAATAGGAAGAAAAAGAGGAAGAAGAAAAAAAGGAGGAATAAGAAGAAGAAGAAGAAGAAGAAGAAGAAGAAGAAGAAGAAGAAGAATAAGAAGAAGAAGAAGAATATTTTCAAATGTCTGAGCGGGTAGCAAGGGAAAGCTGGAGGATTTTTACAGATGCGTTGTCACTATTTATGGTCCAAGGTATTTGTGTAAGCCTACTTTTACTTACGTTCAATCATTATATGCTCATCATGCAGATGTTCATGGCTTTCTTGGGATGCTTGGAAGTTTATATTTTTTTAATTGGGCATGGAGTAGTTGTCCTAATGCATGGCAATGGTAATTTACACTGGATGATAAGGGTCACCCTACAGTCATACTTGAAGCTGCTGCGTCACAAGCTCTTTGGATTAGGAATTCATATTTTTGTCATCCTGGCTCAATCAACAGTATACATGGTTTATACATGTCACGTATATTTAATAGCTTTTGTGGTGGGTCCGCACCTCACTGTTAATTTCAAGTAAATTAAACGACATATGACTATGGGTATTATCTTGTCGATGGTATATACTCTGAATTTGTGCTGTTTGTGAATACACTAACATGTCTAGGTGATCTAAAATGCATAAAGTATAAAACATTTCATGAAAAGGCTAGATAGGATGTCAAACGAGCATTTGGAGTCCTCATAAAGCGTAGGCGCATACTACAACATTCGGCATGTCATCGAATGGTGGAAAAGCTCGCTTGTACTATGTATCCGTGTATCATTTTACATAATATGACTTTCGAATACGAGGGAAAAATGATTTGTCAGTATCAAGAAAGTGAAAATGCATCCTCAAGTGTGACAATACCGACTAGTTCCTGAATGCAAGAAGATTGGTGATACGTGACAATTAAAAAGATCACGAGCTGCACAGCGATTTGACGTAACATATATATCGAATTAATCAAATTGATTTGAATAAGACACTCGATAATGATATAGACGAATATTCGGACTAAAATATTTTTTGTTATTTGGATTAGCATTCCTATGTTATTATGTTAGTTATTTTAAATTTCGTTTTATGTTTGTTAAATCAAAGCGTAATGTTTTTAAATTCAAATGAAATATTATCTTATCTTAATTAATATTTATGTTTTTTTTTATTTAATAGTAATTTTTATATTTTTTGAATTTAAAAAAAAAGTTGGTAGTGAAAAGTATCACCACACCCCACTCATTGACAAATTGTGGCAAAAATGGTAAAAGCTTACATGACACCTATGTGACACACTTTTTTCATAGACAAAAATCATATTTTCATTATTATAACAACCTTTAGAATTATTTGTCTGTTTCAACAAAAATCATATTAATTACATGATCATATTTTCATATCTTCTATACTATACTATAAAATAGACATTTTTCATGCAAAACCTAAATTGTAATCCCAAATTAACTAAAAATATTTCTAAAATTATTTTCATAATCATTAAGTGCTTCTAAATAAAGTGCTTAAAAATAACTTACAACAACAAACTTAAAAGTAATGTTATATAAAAAAAATTATACTGTTACATTTATAAACAAAAACAATGTTTTATGTTTTAAATAATTACAATGATAGAAATTCAAATGTTAAACAATGATATTTTCTCAAATAATTAATCACAACAACTATAAATAATATTAAACCATATACTTATATTTAATTTGCTTTGTGAGTAACTTCTGGATATATATAATTGAGACGATTGAGATTATATAGTTTTGATTGATGTCTGTCTTATCAAATAATTCAAAATAATCAATATTTTATATCAACTTAGTATAAGAATTATTATATCAAACTTAACAACAAACCCACTCTTATATTTAAAAAACATATATTTATAAATATTTCAACTATATAGTTGTATTCTGTGGAATGCATGTGTATTTGCCTAGTAATAACATAATAACATAATATATTTTTTTTTAGATTAAAATTAAACTTTATATTTTATTGAAAAGGATATTGATTTTTTTTTCATTTTTCCAAAAAATCATCAACTTTTTTTCCCGTAAAAAAGCTTCACAGGACAAGTTTTTTTGGAAAAAAATCAACTAAAATTAAGGGTGTGATAAAAAACCAAAAACGAATAACCAAACCGAACCAAATGATGTTTGGTTTATTTGGTTCGGGCTATTTGATCATCCAGTTAATTCGGTTTGGTTAACCGAATAATGATAAATTATTTGGTTTGATTTTTATGATTTTGGTTAAACCAAAAAAAACCAAATAGACTATTTATTTAATATATATTTTGTAGTTTATATCTCTAAGTTAACATTTCATATTTAAATTGGTAGATAGTTACTAAAACATATTTCCATAACTCATTATTTAAATATTAACTATTATAAATGCATAATTTTTTATATTTTGTATTAAAAAGCAACCACTAATTTGCCAAATGTCAGTTAACCTTTGGATATTAATTTCCTATTCATATAAGACTAAAACTATACTAACATGTATCTACAACTTGTGTGGCTACATTAATACTTGAAGCCAATATATCATGAAAGAATGAATATAATATGTTATGTATTAATGTTTTTTTTCTCATTTGGTAGAACTTTAGTAAGATTTTTTTTATTATAGTTTAATATTTTTTGTTACATGCGAAATTTTATTTGGTTTAACCGGTAAACCGAACCAAATAAACTGTATCCGAATTAATCAAAACCGATTAAACCGAACCTTATTTGATTTGGTTATGGTTAGTTTTAAAATGTAAAAAACCGATAACACCGAACCGTATAAACCGAAAACCAAAAGAACCAACCGAATAACACCCCTAACTAAAATGGCCAAATTGTAAAAAATGAAAAAAATACAAGGTCTTTTTCTTAAAAAAAATGTTGATGTAAAGACCTAGAAAAAAAAAACAAGGTTTTCTATAACCTTAATATGTAATAATATGCTAACAAATTGTTCTCTACATTAGCAAAACAGAGCAAGCATTTTCAAATTTAAATAAGTTAATCGTTAAGAAGATGTCATGATTTTAGTTTTTATAAATAAAGAAAATTCGTTATATAAAGAGACTACCAGTAGGGGTGTGATAAAACACCAAAACTGAATAACCAAACTGAACACAATGATATTTGGTTTATTTGGTTCGGATTATTTGGTTGTCGGTTAATTCAGTTTGGTTAACCGAATAATATATATATATATATATATATATATATATATATATATATATATAAAAGTTCAAATAAAAACACTATATAAAATGAGAACGTGAGAAACTATTTTTATATTAGTATTCTATGAATTTAATGTGTAGTATTGAAGTAAATTTTAATGTGACTATTAACATATGATTATTAATATATTTATTTTTATGGTATTATGTTATGAATTTGGTAAATATGTAATATTGAAGTTATTTTTAACCTGAATATTAATGTATAATTATACATATATTCATTGTTAAATAATGATATAAAACTTGATTAGTCATTGTGCTGTTAACATATGATTATTAATATATTTATTTTTATGGTATTATGTTATGAATTTGGTAAATATGTAATATTGAAGTTATTTTTAACCTGAATATTAATGTATAATTATACATATATTCATTGTTAAATAATGATATAAAACTTGATTAGTCATTGTGCTGTTATTTTTAATTTTAGTTTAATATTTATTTTTGCATGGGAAATTTTATTTGTTTTAGTCGGTAAACTGAAACGAATAAAACGTAACTAAATAAACCAAAACCGATTAAACCAAACTTTATTTAGTTTGGTTATAGTTAGATTTAAAATATAAAAACAAAAAACCAATAAAACCGAACCAATCTAACCGAAAATTGGAAAACCGAATCAACATACGTTTTCTTCTATGTAAAACCACTAGGGACCGTGACGATGAACTTGATAAACTAAGGGACAAAGAGAGTCTAGACGAAAGAAGGACCCACTTAAAATGATGAAAGTTATATATTAGTTTATACGATAAATGCATTTCACATGTTTATCATTCAATTAAGTCCGTATACTGGGCGATGTGTTAGTTTTACATGACAGAAACATGCGTCTTGCTATTATTCACAACCTAAGATACCTATCAAATGTAAAAAACTAGAAATATATATTGCCTGTTATGATTATGTTTAATTTACTAATAATTAGTAAAATGTTGGATATTGATTAAAAAATTATCCTTACAAACATTTAATAGTAAAACAAAATGAATCTTGTAAACTCAAAATTATTATCAGTTTATTCATAAAAGTATAATAGATTTTTTAGAATATTTCTAAAAATATGAACGAATAAAATTCACATATCTTATTGGTGTTTTGTCTACCAAAATTATGGCTAAAACATCAATAAGGCTTCTCACCAATAAAGTTACCAGGAGGAAAATAATTGCAAGTCATGAAAACGCCCCTACCCCCAAAGCAAGTCACTCTAGCGCACCCAATCCTCTTCGTAGTTTTCCACACTATTTGTGTGTAGTGACCACATTCCCTTCCTCCACCACAAGAATTTGAGCCATAGCTATACCATCGTTGTTCCGCTACCCATGCGAGTGATGCTTGAGCAGGAGTCCATCCATCACCACTACCCCAGAATATATTCTCCCCGTAAGGTCCATTGGAATGTTTCAACAGACAGTCGTTCCGTCTTTGCCTAGCATAAAGGTCTGCATAGCGTGCAAGCTTTGAGTCCCACACCAATGGCGGCATACGGAGAGCCGCCCGAGCCTTGTTTTGAAAAGTTAAGAATTGTTTGATGACATTGAGTTGAGATTGAGTTGTGGTTGGTGATTTGATAGCATTGATGGAGGTGGAGATGAGGAGATTAAGGAAGAAAAACAAGAAAATTGTAGGAGATAATTTTGGAATGAACATTATGTGATTCTGTTTAAGGTTTTGTGTGAATTGGTACAGAATGGTAGACTTATATTGTATGTTATTAAAATTAAATAAAAATATATATAAATGGTGGTTGGATTTGGAGAATTTAAGGCGCAAATGAAGGTGGCACCCATGTTCGATAATGATTACCACTTTGTTTTTGTTCTTTATTTTATAGAGAATATGAGTTGAATCGTAGCCGCGTTTAATCATTATTATTGGAGTATATTATGGTAAACCAAATAAATGTTTTGTATGGAATATATTATATGGTAAACCAAATAAATGTTTTGTATGAAAACATATTATTTTTGGATTTCATGTATTGTTTCTTAAACATCGACCACATTAAAATGATGTAACTAATACAAAATTTTCTTTGTTATGATTGTCACATCATAGGGATACACAAACACTATGATACTCATATGGAGGTATACAAAAGTTCTTGGGTAGCATAATATTTTCACAGCATAAAATATAATATGATCTTTTTTCGGATTCAAGCTAAATGGATTTGGTTTTTCGGATTCGGGTTATATGGACTCGGTTTTTTGCAATTTAACGATAGCTACAAACTTTAAATTCTACTTTTAACAATAACTAATTTCAAGATTCAACAAAAAACTTGATTTCAATAACAAAAACAAGCAATAACTAAGTGCTAACCCTAATCAAACAAATTTAATGGCTAATTTCTAGTTTTTTTCAAGTTTTCAAGTAAATAAACAATAATTGAAATAACACTAAAAATTTGTTTCAATCTTGTAGGTGGAGAGGGAGGTTGTGGAGCTGTGGTACTAACTATTAACCATAAGTTTCTAATTAAATAAACTACCACCGTTATCTACAATATTTTGTCTTTTGAAAATTTTTTTGATGGAATATAATGAAATTCGTAACAAAGCGAAGCCTTCTTTTTCATTGTCTTACTTTACACGCAGAGCAGGAGCGGATCTTTCAGCCCCATCTGCATAGGAGTTATTTGGGTAGAAGAACCCATCACAAATAGTTCTCTTAGTATCGGAGTCTTCTTTTGACATCTTGTAGATGTTTCATTAACAACTTGATTTCAAGTTTCAACAACAAATAACAACCAACTATTAACAATAACAAATAAATATTAACCGTAAGTTGCTAATTAAACAACGAGATATTGAGAAATCTAACAACTTTTTGGTGTATTTTTCAAAAAATAACCCATTTAATTTAATTTTTGCAAAATAACCCTTTTCTCCGGAATGAGTCGTTTCGGAAACAAATTTAAACTCGTTTCTTGTGGGTCGGCCTATCAGGTATCCTTCAGAATGGCCATTTCGGGGTATCCGTACCTATTCCAGACCTTCTTTTCGAATTTCATTTTCCGGATTATATTCAGAAAAAACCACTTACTCGATTTCATTATGGATCTCGACTTTCTTATAAGCTTCGAATTTCCGATTCGGATCTCCGACACGCCACTCCAACTTCCCGATTCCGATCTCCGACAAAATCCGTTCTCACGCATTCCGAACTCTGAGTTAAGATACAGAAGACAATCATGATGTCCTTATTGTTTTACAGGTAAGTTTTAAGATATTTTTTATATTCACATCCTCCGGAATGAACTCGCCATGTTCCAGAGTTTCAATAAAATATGTCATTACATTAAGACCAACCCAAATCTAGTTTAGTTGTTTATATAATGTGATTATTTATCGAAAAGTTGTGTCCCGAAACAAAAAATTGCGTTTTGGAATCCAAAGAACACCTCCAAAATGAACTGACCATGTTCTGGAGCACCAACAGAGTGATTGTGCATTAGGACCAACTCAAAAATAGTTTAGTTGTTTAGAGAATGTTATTATACGTCGAAAACTGTTGTGCTGGAACAATAAATTGCATTCTGAAATGCTCCGAAATGCGTTGAACTGGTCTGAAACACGATGAATTGGCCCGAAACACAAAGAACGTGTTCGGAATGGTGGCCAGTGTTCGTTCCGGAGTTGGTTTAAAACAATTTTCTATTTGCAGCACGACAAGGTTTTTGATGCATCCATTACACTATCTTGTAAACCCAAAATTGGTGCGAATATTCTTGTGACAATCAAAGACAGATCGACATTCGAGACTATGTTCTGGAATTCATGTTTTGGGAGGTGGTTAGACATTCCTAATGTAGATGAGGATCCTGCACTTATACATTATGTGTTTTTCCATGAAGTTATCACAGGCCCCCGAAGCGAAGTAAAGGAAATGATTTTTGAGATTGGGGCTTACGAGGTGTCTTTCGAGAAGAAAGAATTTTGTCTTTTCACAGACTTCCACTTTGGTGATTATGTTCCTGCCTCCGGTTCCGGCGCCGCCTTCTGTTCTCGTGTGTTTCCTACAATCGCGATGAATGTCTTAGTGAAATTAGACGATGTGATGAATGTGTTTAAACATTCGCTTAATGACTTATCAGACGAGGATGGGGTTTGTGTATATCTCCTCTATCTGTTAGAGAAGGGTTTCAATTGCTGGTTGAAAAAATAGCCTGTGAAAAAGGAGTAATTCTCTTTGCTATCCAACCTTGATGAATTCGATAATTATCATTTTGTTATTTTATAATTACAGATTATAATTATCATTAATAATATTTTATAGAAATTTAATTGAGAATTTTTTATGTCTCAAATATCCACGGGGAGGATAATTTGAGATCAATTGTACTCATAGTCATATGTTGTATTCAATAAGGTTGAGAAGCATATACATCCAGTCAAACCACAAGCTAAACAACTTCAGAAAATGACCCACACCATAAATGGTTTTTTTACATGCTTTTAAGGTAAGGTACATGTTTAACAATTTATTATTTTTTGTTTGATAATATTCTAATACATGATTCTTTCAGATATGGATTCTTATAGAGTTTTTCTAGACCGGTTTGTTTGATACCCGCCAACCGAATGTAATCCCTCAGGTTGTTGCATGGTCGAAACTGCGGCCTTTACATGTGCCTAAGTGCAACCAGTTTATAAACATCACCGATGTATGATTACTTATATATTTTAAAATTTTCTTCCTCTATATGTTTAATTTATGTTTATTTACAATTTTATAATTTTCTTAGCATGATAATAGACTTGTACATAAGTTGGAGCCGACAGAAGCTGAGAGCTGTGCAGAATGGTGGATAGTTAGTTTGGCGTGGATTGATCGCCTTAATTTTCCCTACACATAAGTTCACAAGGCACCTTCCTTAACACCATCGCCCAGACACTCCCCTACCCATGAGCCTCGACAAAAGAAAGCACATATAGATGTTTAATCTCACCCGCCACCACCACCACCATCAGCCACTGAACCATCAACGAATAAGGACCAAATTATTACTGACTTGCAAAACAAGGTCAATGAATGCCGCGAGTAGTTGATGTCACAAGATAAGCGTTTAGCAGATAATAATGCTACTTTATCCATGCTTATAAAGCTTATCACTAAAACTCCTAAAGACGATGTTGGTACCTCGAAGGGGGTGGAGGTACATTGTTAATTATTTCACTCCCATACAGTTTTTATTTAACTTTATGGTATACCCATTATTACATCATTTATAATTAAATACTATTAAACCATACATCCACTTATCGTGCAAGATGATGGTACCACAAACTACAATGACTTATGGGAGCATGATTATGGGTTAGGGACACCCGAACAGCCGTTGAATCATGACCCTAGCCATCCGTCTACATGTATTCAATCGTCGGATGTAAAAGAGATTCCATGGGATGAATACAAAACCCCAGCCACACCTCTTAGGCATACTATATGGTATAAGTTCCCATGGATACATATGAAGAGGAAAGGTTTTGCACGAAAATAGTCAGCACCGTTGAACAATCTTTTAGTAGCTACCATACACAGTCTATATAAAGAACGTGATGGTTCACTGTTGTTTACTCACCGTTTTTTGATTGGTATTGCGCTGACTGAATTTTGGACGCACTTATATGCGGATAGTCTCGCAACCTGGTTGGGATGTGATGTAATTTGTATAATTATATGCTCATTACATACTACGCTTCTAATAACAATAGTTACTTTACTGTAAAAATTTTGATTGGCAGCACATCATGATGAGGATCTCATTGTTGTTAGAGCATAGACGGGATGATGCTCGGTAGACGGTTGTGTCCTCAACTTTCAACACTAATGCATTTGAATGGAGTGACATGGCTGACGAATCCGTTAATCCAACTTGGACAGTATGTGATACAGTATAGTTATGTTTGGATTACACTACCTAAGTAATAGTAATTTATAATATAATGTTATTTTATGATTAATTATTTCTAACCTTTTGTGTAGCTTTACATCCCGATCAATATACCAAGTGTTCACTAGTTTTCGGTGCTTTGGATTTAAAGACATTCAAAATGACTATATACGATAGTCATTAGAAGAGCGACTACTGTTCAGAAGAAGATGAATGCTTTATAGGTATGTGAGCCCACAACCACAAACTGCTAGTGGGTATCAACTACTGGGGTATAGAACTAACTAATACAATCCCAATTGAGAGTTTCAACATGACCCTTTAAAAGGCTCCAAACGTACCACGATAGATTGACAGTAGAGGGGATTGTGGGGTGTTTTCTATTGGTTTTGTAGATGTTGATCACCGGAAAATCGTATGTTATAGACGGTAAAAGCGGTCCATGAGCTATGTCATATCGTAAACGATTTGCGGAAATTTTTTGGGTACAAGGACCAAGTCCATTTGAATATTGTAATATTACTTAAAACAAATCCCTTAAGTTTATGTATTTATTAGTTTTTTTTTTATTTTAAGATTACATTTGCATTTTAGATTTTATAAAAACAAAAGTTATACAAAAACAAAAAGAAAAAAAATAACACAAAACACATTTTACACATAAAAAAATCTATTCTGGAACGAGTGTCCAGAATCCTACAACGGTGTTCCAGAGACCTCTCCGGAATGATATATTCGGAAAAGGTGGTTAATTTATAAAACAAAAAGGTAATTTTTTTCAAAGAGTTCATTTATATGGGTTAGATTACTCAATTTCCCTTAAATACACCTAATTGTTAATTTCAAGTATATCAATAAAATAGAAAAATTATGGAAATCAGAAACAACCTAAACTAATAATAGGATTGAGAGTTGATACTTACGTGTTTCATTATAGTAGGAGTGGGGGGTTCGTCGGAGATGATGTCGTCAGAAAGGGGTCACGTGAGATTTTTTTTTGTAATGTCCGTTTCTTTCCTTGTAATGTCCCAAAAATAAGACCCAAAAATCTTTCATTTTTAAATTAATAAAATAGTAATCATATAATTTTCATAAAAACAAGATAATCGAAATTTATCAATACATCATCATTATGAGAGTAAATTACAAAATGCGGAATCGAGTGTTGTGTGCTCTTCAATCATCCTGGGCTCTTCCCTTTGAAACCAGAAGTACCTGAAACATACACTGAAAATTGGAAGCACAAAGCTTAGTGAGTTCCAAAAAATACCACATACCATACATAATAACACATAGTGGTCCCCATCCAAAGAGTGTAACAGGCCCCACCCACACTCGCATAACGGGCCTCGCCCAAGGAGTATAACGGGCCCCGCCCAAACTTGTATAACGGGCCCTGTCCACAAACAAATCATATAAGTAAAACTGATCATAGCATAGAGAATAACCATCGGGCCCCGCCCCGTAAGCATACAAGCACATACACATACAAGAGTCACACAGACATATAGTATTCTAGCATAACAAATCATGGTCCGACATTGGTGCCTACGACTCGCTAAACACGGTGAGGAAACTCACCTCGAACTGTTGAATCACACTGATAAATCTCTGGCTGCTGGTCCGACAAATCCCCAAGCTGTCGATCATAATAACATCCAATTAATAATTGGATCCCAACTTATATTAAGAGTCTAAACTAGGTAAAAGACCCTTTTACCCTTTACCCAACTTGGCCCAAATCCTAGACCCAAACCATCAATCTAAAAGGCCTAAATTCCAAATAAATACCGAAGGGCCAAATATGGGCCAATTTTCCAAATTAGGCCCAAACCCTTTCATGGGCCTTAATACAAGGTCCAAGCATATTCCTAGCCCAAACACTTAAATTATGATGGCTCAACAAGGCCCAAGGTAACCAAAATCCAACATAGCCCATTACCGAAAAGCCCCCAACACCGAAGCCCAAACTGGCTGAGTATGTGGGGCGTAATCAGTACGTATGCATAGCGTACTCGTTTTAGGGCTTGTACGCTAAGCGTACCTGCTTGTATGCCCAACGTACTCCTCAATGTGGCTAACTTGCATTTTCCAACTCTTAATTGATTAAGACTCACTCCAAAACATAGATCTGACATCCTTGAGGTGGTTTACCACATAAAGTTGCCAACTTTACGTGCATGCATGGCTTAATGAAGCTCTTAAAGCTCAAAAGGACTTAATAGATGACTTAATGCATGAAGGAGACCATAAATATCATAAAGTTTTCACCTTTAAGCTTAAGGAGCTCTTCAAACATCCAGATCTACAAGATTTAGCTTATAAAACAGACTTAACCCATCAAGACCAACCAAAAAAGGACAAAGAAGCATAAAACCATAACATGAAGATATCTAAACAAAGTGTACCCAAGGTATGAACTTTATACCTCAAAAGTCACCTAAAGATGGAGCTAAATCTAGATCTCTAAGCTTCCCCCTAATGAATAAGTCTTCCAACTTCTTCTTCTATCACTTCAAGGAGCACAAACCACCAAAAATCAAGACCAAGGCTCAAGAACACTTAAAGATGCTATTAGGGTTCGAGATTAGTGTTTTAGGGTAATGGAGGCTAATAAAGAGGCCAACCCTAGAGACTTAAGGAGCTTATATAGGGTGCAACATCCCAAAACGAGGGTTTCATTAAACCCCTCGTACGCCCAACGTACCCCTCGTATGCCCAACGTACGAGACTTGTATCTGCGATCAACTCCCCCTTAGTACACTAAGCGTACCATATGGTACGCCCCGCGTACAGGCTTCACAGCTAGTACGCTAAGCATACCCTAGGATACGCCCCACGTACTAACCCTGAGGACCAATTTGCAACCAATACACCCCTACAGGGTCTTAAGCCGAAATGCACTATGAATGAAGCGTTACAACTCTCCCCCACTTAAATTAGATTTTGTCCTCGAAATCGTTCCTTACCATCCTAGGCATGCCAGACAGCCTGAGCATCACAACCACAACCCCGAGCATACAACGACCTTCCCAAGGCAACCGAACCCATCTTTACCAGAACTCTCGAAACTCAATGATGAATGAATCCTTTCTCAGCCTAAAACAATCCCATGCAGAATAACCACTTCTACTCACCCTGAAATCTGAAGTCTCGAATTGGTTTGACTCCCCGACAGATCGCCCATACTGAACCATTGCTAATTCCATTCCACTGGTCTTCCAAACTGACTATTCAACTTCTGATTACCCGAGGTTCCCACTTGGAAACAGAATCACAGAACCTACAATGCTGCCGACAACTTCTCACTTGACCAAAGGGATTAGATATTCCTTCGAGAAAAGGCTCATCTTGATGTTAACGATTCCATGAATATAATGAACAACACGAGACAAACTGGGAGATAAACCTTCTAGTACTAAATAAGACATTGCTTCCTTTAACTGTCGAACCAACACACCACTACAAGGATCCCAAAATCCCATACTTGCCTGACCTCCACCCAGGCGGGACCAATCCAAAGCACAATCACAAGAGTATGATCTATCATCAAAACTAAAAACATCCTTTAACCCTGAACCCTTCCACTAATGCCCTTGGCATACCGATTCCTTAATTCATATCCTACTGAAATGAATACCTCACACATATACACTAACAATTCCCAACGCGAGTCTCAACCAAAAGCCGACTCGGTACATAATTCATAACCCGAGATCCAAGGATCTACACTTGCATTTCACCCGAAATCTTCTGATTTACGGCAACCCCTCACTAAACTGGGATATAAAGATTCCCAAACCATCGTTGAGACTACCAGTCTCATAGTTGGTCCAACCACCAAGTTTCTAAGAGTCCAAATGACAAGGCTACCCTAGCCTAAGCATCCCTCTGCGCCACTCACTGGCCACATAATTAATCTTGCAAACCAAGATCCAAAACCTTGACACAACGGTCTCTACCAGGTCCCACCTGCATTTCCATAATCACATGGGCCTCGCCCACGGGTCCCACCCAATGTATACCACGAAGCGGGCAATTCCCACGAGCCCCACCCATCTACAGCTACGCAGGCACGACCCCGCCTCAGACCCCAATGGTCCTCCTCCCGAAATAGAGAAATGCTCTTCGATAATCCCGTCCATCTTACCCCAGGCAAGAACTGATACTCCTTTATACTCATGCCCACCTCAACGATAGTCTACCTCAAACTGGTGAATGCTACAATCCCATCGCAGTCTTACAACACTTCTAACCAGCCATGGTTACCATCCATGGTCTTATCACACCTGCACCATCTCAATCCCATTCATCTTGAGTTGAAACCCGCATCCGACTGCATTCCAATCTGGTGTTCGGGTCATGCTTCGAACCCCAAAGCCTTCATCATACAAGAACAGGCAGCGAGGGTCTAACACAACCCTCAACCTGGATCCATCCACAATCCGACTATACATCACAAAGAAGACGTCGATCAGCTCTTGGAAGTTTCCTAAACTCCCAACTTACACATCTTCGATCCAGATAGCCACTCGGGACGTCTCTCCTCCTGAACGGGATATGAAACTTGCCCTAGTTCCACACCCGATCCAACTCCTAGAAATTTTGATCGATTCTCCCCCACTAGGATTCGTCGAAGCTCTCCCATCCCTCAAAATTCGATACATACCCAACCCATCTATCTTCATATAACATGAACCGACTATGACCTGCGCTTACCAATACAATTTTTCATTACGAGCCAAACTCGATGGTCTCCCAAGTCCTGAAATCCAGAAGAATACTCCCAAAATCATAGCAAGTCCGATAATCCCAATCACCTCCCATGATACCGCACCAAATCCTTAAGTCCTTTATGTTGGTGACTAAGACCATAATCCTTTCTATGAACTAGCAAACCTTCACCCCAACTTCCCATCCTCAAAAGAACCTCTGAATGCTAACCATCTATAATCCTTGCGATAATAAAATTCCCCTGATACTTACAATGAGCCAACATCTAATGCGACTGCTGATGGGTTTTTAAGCATTCTAACACTTCCTAAGTGTACATGCAACCCTAATAACCTTGAATCTATGTTTTCTCTATATACATGCAAATTTCTTTTTCAAGGTTATTTCCTAACTAGCATGGCATGGGGATTACATAAAACATAAAAACTAGTAGAAATACATACCTTGTTGTTGCTTGGATTCCTTCAAGACTTTGTGAGCCTAGCACCCCAAATGTTGTGCCTCAAATGCTTCACACAACACCACAAGACTTGGAATAACTTGAGAGAATACTTCTAGCACTCAAAATTGGTTATGCCCTCTCTAGTAACACTATGTCCACTAGCTCCACTTTTTGCTAGCTATAGGGTTCCTTTTATAGTGTTGTCACAATTAGGGTTTACACATGAATGCCCTTAATTGTCATGACTCTTGATTTCCCATGACCCATGGATTTGTAACTCCCATGGACCATCCATGGAGCTCCATTTGGTTACATCCATAACCCATAAACTATGGATCATTAATCCACCATAAAAGAATTGATGATTGTCATAATCAACCCTATATATTTAATTAGTCTCACTTTGATCACCAAATTAATCCTAGATTAATACTTGATCAATACTAACTAAATAATACTATTATTAATATATTAGAACTTATAATATATTAATAATCATAAGTGCCTTATTCTCTCATTTAGTCTATCCAAGTATTGCAATGCCATGCAACCCAAATGGACCATGCCGGGTCGGGTCAAGTACATACCAAATAAAGTTATGGACTTAGACACTATATCCAACAGTCTCCCACTTGGATAAGTCTAATAACTATATTTGCGAATATGACTTCAAAATCCGACTAGCAATCGTAGCTCTTTCAAAGTCTCTCGGAACTGAGATGATGATGATACGCCATTTAAGATAAGTGATCATATAATCCTCTGTTCTCATGATATCAGCCGGACAAACACATGGAACATGGTCTTACTTATTGTCCAGCATTTGTTTCTCGATCTCTGATTTGTTTCGACATAGAACTAAATTGAACACATCAATTAGGTTCTGACCGGGCCCGGTACATAGGTCAAAACCAAATCATCGAGGGGCCCAGATATCGCTTCTATTTCTAGAAGGAACAGATAAACTTCGACTGATATGCTTGTACTAACTACTTGTTGAATTACTCACAAAGGCACGTTTTATGACATCGAGTTACCAATGCGTTTTCGTGCAATCAATGAATAACCAACTCATAGTCAACAACTCATATCTCTAGGTTTGAAGATTTATATGATATTACCGTCTCACGATCACTCGAGATAAATTCCATGAAGTGATGCAAGTGAGCGTGGGTTGGATCCAATACTCAGCCCTTATGAGTACTCATGAATGTTGTAGCAACCATTGCATTGTCCAAAGCACTTTTAGACAAATCATACAAGCCAAATTCATGACAGTCTTAAATCAGTACTTACTTCCAAAGTTTGACTGACTGTGGATGGTTTGAATAATAACATAATTATTCTGGAAGTAAAAACATGCAAAATTGAAACATAGTAAACAATCAACATAAGATAGTAACACCTTACTCATAAATAAATAACAACTTTTATTTATCATCAAATGTCAATTACATTTTACAAGTTTCAGGAATCTAATTATTGAAACTAATATCATCCTTCAGCCCAATGCGCCTCGCATGCTGTAAATGCTTAACCCTGCTCAGTCCCTTCGTGAGGGGATCTGCCGGGTTCTCATCTGATGATACCCTCTTAGCCACGAGGAGTCCTTCTTCTATTCGATGTCTTAAGAAATGGTATTTTCTGTCAATGTGCCTAGATCTCCCGTGATCTCTTGGTTCCTTAGCCAAAGCAACCGCACTTTCGCTGTCAAAGAAAATTTCCATTGGCTCTTTTATAGCTGGTACAACTCCAAGGTCTCCGATGAAGTTCTTTAGCCATATCGCCTCCTTAGCTGCTTCACTTGCTGCTATGTACTCTGATTCACAAGTAGAATCAGCTACTGTCTCCTGCTTGGAACTTTTCCAAGTAATTGCCCCTCCATTTAGGATAAAGACCCAGCCTGACTGAGAGCGGAAATTATCCCTATCAGTCTGAAAGCTAGCATCGCTATATCCTTCCACTCTCAAGTCATCACTGCCCCCGAGGGTAAGGACCCAATCCTTAGTCCTCCGCAGATACTTGAGAATGTTCTTTACCGCTGTCCAGTGTGCCTTGCCAGGGTTCCCTTGATATCTACTGACCATGCTCAAAGCAAAGGCCACATCAGGGCGAGTACAAGTCATAGCATACATGATCGAGCACACAGCGGAAGCATATGGTATATGACTCATTTCAGCTATCTCAGCCTCTGTACTCGGACTCTGAGTCTTACTCAGCTTGGCATTACTCTGGATTGGTAATTCTCCTTTCTTGGAATCTTGCATACTGAACCTCTTCAGTACCTTATCCACATAAGTACTTTGACTAAGTCCAATTAGTCTCTTACTCCTATCTCTCAATATCCTTATCCCTAGGATATAGGCAGCTTCCCCAAGGTCCTTCATAGCGAAACACTTCCCAAGCCAGGACTTAACCTCCTGCAAGGTTGGGACGTCGTTTCCTATGAGAAGTATGTCATCCACATACAACACCAAGAAGCTAACTATGCTCCCACTAGCCCTGACATACACACAAGACTCATCCTCACTCCTAGAAAAGCCAAACTCTTTGACTTTCTCATCAAAGCAAAGATTCCATCTGCGAGATGCTTGTTTCAATCCATAAATGGATTTATCAAGCTTACACACTCTATTAGGGTATCTTGTATCGACAAAACCCTCTGGTTGAGCCATGTAAACATCCTCAGCCAACTTTCCATTAAGGAAAGCGGTTTTGACATCCATTTGCCATATTTCATAATCATGAAATGCAGCTATGGCTAACAATACTCTAATAGACTTAATTTTAGCTACTGGTGAGAAGGTCTCATCATAGTCAACTCCCGGAGTTTGAGTAAAGCCCTTCGCAACCAGTCGCGCTTTATAAGTGTGTACCTTCCCATCCATGTCGGTCTTCTTCTTGAAGATCCATTTGCACCCAACTGTCTTACGACCTGGTACATTGTTAACCAAGTTCCAAACTTGATTGTCATACATGGACTGAATCTCGCTGTCCATAGCCTCCTTCCATTTAGCAGACTCAGGGCCTGCCATGGCTTCCCTGTAATTATTAGGTTCATCCAAATCTATTAGTGTACTATCACTAATAAATGTATCACCTTCAGTGGTGATGTGATAACCATAATAAAAATCAGGTGTGTTCCTCACCCTAGTGGAACGTCTTGGAGGTACAGACTCATCTATCGGATCAACAGGAGTTTCCTCCTCAGGTTGGTCGATAGCATTAGAGGTTCCTTCACCACTTGACTCTTGAAGCTCTTCAAGGTCAATTTGCCTCCCACTGTCCCCTTGGCTTATGAATTCTCTCTCACGAAAGACTCCTCTTCTTGCTACAAAAACCACATTATCACTAGGTCTGTAGAAGAGGTAACCAAAGGATCTCTGTGGGTAGCCGATGAAAAAACACCTCTCACTTCGAGGTTCAAGCTTATCATGAGTCTCACGCCTCACGAAAGCTTCACAACCCCAAATCTTGATGTGGTCCAAATTGGGAACTTTCCCAGTCCACATCTCGTGAGGTGTTTTGGCAACCTTTTTAGTAGGGACTAGATTAAGGATATGGGCGGCAGTCTCTAAGGCATACCCCCAGAAAGAGATTGGTAATGAAGCTCGACTCATCATGGAACGAACCATATCCAACAAGGTTCGATTGCGCCTCTCAGCTACACCATTCAACTGTGGTGTTCTGGGAGGTGTCAATTGTGAGACAATCCCACATTCCTTAAGATAGTCAAGGAACTCAATGCTAAGATACTCTCCTCCTCGATCGGATCGGAGCATCTTGATGTTCCTGCCCAATTGATTCTCAACTTCCTGCTTAAACTCTTTGAACTTTTCAAAGGTTTCTGACTTATGCTTGATTAAGTAAATATATCCATATCTACTGTAATCATCAGTAAAAGTCACATAATAGCGATTAGCATCCCTTGTAGCAACTCTGAAGGGCCCACACACATCCGTGTGTACAAGGTCCAACAAACCTTCACCCCTATCACAAGTACCTGTGAAGGGTGACTTTGTCATTTTTCCAAGTAAACAAGACTCGCAACTATCATCTGACTTGAGGTCAAATGATTCCAAGACTCCAACCTTTTGGAGTTGGCCTATGCGCTTCTTGTTAACATGTCCAAGACGACAATGCCACAAGGATGCTTTATCCAAGCTATCTGAAGAATCAATATACAACACATTATTTCCTAGATTGTCTACAACATTCACGGCTTCATATACACCATCACAAGGTAATGCTTTAAAGTAAAATACATCATTGTAATAAACATTAATAGCACCATTTTTATTATCAAATGAAAATGTAAAACCTTGTTTGTACAAGCCATGAAAGGAAATAATATTTCTCGCAATTTCGGGCGAGTAACAACACTTATTCAAATCTAACATTAACCCATTATTAAGCAATAAAGAATAAACTCCTATCTTGGTAACAGGTGATGCTTTCCTGTTGCCCATGACTAAGTTTATCTTCCTGTGCTCCACTTGCTCACTTCTTCTTAGTGCCTGCAAATCAGTACAAATGTGAATACCACACCCTGTATCAAGCACCCAAGAATTAGCATTAGATGAGTTGTTAGACAATATTGTGTAAATACCTGCATGGGTGGGTTTAACCTTCCCATCCTTTAGATCTTGCAGATATTTGGGGCAGCTTCGCTTGAAGTGTCCCTTATCCTGGCAATAGAAGCATTGTGCTTCCTTTGGGTTGGAAGAAGGAGTAATGGGACCTTTCTTTGTCCCACTTGAAGAGGAACCATCAAGAGTCTTACCCTTGGTACCCTTCGAAGGGTTTTTCCTTTTCTTACCCTTTCCCTGCCCAATAGCCAGAACAGGGGCTGTTGAAGGAGTAGAACTAGCAACCGCTTTACCCTTAAGGCCATTTTCAGCTGTCCTTAAGAGTCCTTGAAGTTTGCTAAGTGTGACTTCCTCCTTGTTCATATGATAAGTCATACGAAACTGATCATAACTTGGAGGTAAGGAATGGAGAATGATGTCAATCGCCATTTCCTCAGGAAAGTCAACATTTAGCTTCAGCAACCGGTCAACGAACCTTTGCATCTTCTGCAAGTGACCGGTGATGGGTTCACCATCCTTCATCCTTGCGGTTATCATGGAGGAGATGATTTCATACCTCTCCTGACGCGCGCTCTGATGGTACCTTTCCATCAGATCCAGGTGCATCTCATAGGGGTAGAAATCTTCATAGGATTTTTGAAGTTCAGGAGTCATGGTGGCCATCATGATGCATGCTACTTTAGTAGCATCCTTTTCATGTGCAACAAACTCCGCAAACTCTTCAGGAGTAGCAGTGGCTTCATTCACAACCTTAAGCTCCCTATCGAGGACATATTCTTTGTCCTCGTAGCGGGTAATCATTCTGATGTTTCTGATCCACTCATTGAAATTGGATCCATCAAAGATGACCTTACCACACAAGTTCATAAGGGAAAAGGAGCCTGTTGGGTTTGAGCCAGAAGCATTGTTGGAAGACATCTGAAAGGAAAGAAAGACAAGTTTCATTAGATTAGGAATCCTTAATAATTCACCCAAATGAAATATTAAGGCTAGGATCCAACAAACTATTTATAGTTGGAAGAGGGATGCCGTAATCCATACTATAAAATATTTGAAGGTAGGTAAATGACGATTTACCAATTTCCACCATAAGAACGAAATATTTTATTATTAGGTTTTATTGGTTTTGAAACTCCTAGATCTTTTGAGATACATTGAACTTTTCAATGGCATGTTTGAATCTCGATTGTGCCCTCTCAAGTTTGTGACTGGGATGCCGAGGATCACAAACAAGGTGTGAATAACCATACAAATTGACTTGGTACCCTCAACAATATTACCTAATCGATGTGCCGGTTAACCACACACGCTCCACCGATCTATAATAAGGTCAAGTTACCCTTTGCCAGTCTTACTAGTCCATGTTAGTGTGCCGGTTAACCACACACGCTCCACTAATGACTTGGTAAGGTACAAAGTGTAATTTTATGGGCTAGCACCAATTTCACATTTTCCTAAAGTAACTAAGATTGGGAATTTGTAATGTATAGTTACTTTATAATTCATTATACTTTTAACGAGTATTTAAAGTCGTATCCTACCCGTTCGGCTAACGACCCTCCACCGATCAAGGAAGCGGTGGGTGAGAGTGGACACCCATTAAGTCACCATTTTATAGGCAACAACCTTATACCCCCCTTATAGACCGGCTTCGTGAATGAGGCCTACTAACGGTAAGAATGACATATTCTTATACATATCTATATAATAAAATTATAATAATAGTATAAGTGTTGATTTTTAAACTTTTTAAAAATCTAAGGTTTAATTTGGAATTAAAGTATTAAAGTGTAAGACTTTTCAAATTCCAAAACTTGAGGGCAAGATTTGAAACTATTCCAAGTCTCTTCAATTTGTAACTTATGAGTTTTAATGGTTCATAAAAATGAAGACTCTTCATTTTATGAAACCTCTTTAGTTCTTTAATCATAATTAAAAGAAGTGACTTTTGGTTATCCATAACTTGAGGACAAGTTATGGACACCATCATAGCCATTAAGATCATGAATTAAACACACATGGTGGTTACACATAATTCCTATGATCTTCTAAAAACTCATAAGAACACAAATTCATATTAAGCAACTTCAAGAAATCATATAACTATATACAATACTTGAAAATTGATAAAAGCCATGTAAAATGGGTTAACATAATCATTATCATTTTGAAAAACAGATTTTACAAGTCCAAAACAGATTGGGATAATGATCTTAATCCATTTCCAGCAACAAAACTCGAAAAAACTGCCCAGCACGCTCCTACTCGCCGAGTGCATTATTCTACTCGCCGAGTAGGATGAATTTGTTCATGGACTCGGCGAGTCCTCCCCATGGACTCGGCGAGTCTAGTCGTCAGAATGCAGAATTTTCGATTTTTAAGCAGTTTTGCATCAGGTATACAGAAAACAGTCCTAGGCTCTGATACCACTGATGGGTTTTTAAGCATTCTAACACTTCCTAAGTGTACATGCAACCCTAATAACCTTGAATCTATGTTTTCTCTATATACATGCAAATTTCTTTTTCAAGGTTATTTCCTAACTAGCATGGCATGGGGATTACATAAAACATAAAAACTAGTAGAAATACATATCTTGTTGTTGCTTGGATTCCTTCAAGACTTTGTGAGCCTAGCACCCCAAATGTTGTGCCTCAAATGCTTCACACAACACCACAAGACTTGGAATAACTTGACAGAATACTTCTAGCACTCAAAATTGGTTATGCCCTCTCTAGTAACACTATGTCCACTAGCTCCACTTTTTGCTAGCTATAGGGTTCCTTTTATAGTGTTGTCACAATTAGGGTTTACACATGAATGCCCTTAATTGTCATGACTCTTGATTTCCCATGACCCATGGATTTGTAACTCCCATGGACCATCCATGGAGCTCCATTTGGTTACATCCATAACCCATAAACTATGGATCATTAATCCACCATAAAAGAATTGATGATTGTCATAATCAACCCTATATATTTAATTAGTCTCACTTTGATCACCAAATTAATCCTAGATTAATACTTGATCAATACTAATTAAATAATACTATTATTAATATATTAGAACTTATAATATATTAATAATCATAAGTGCCTTATTCTCTCATTTAGTCTATCCAAGTATTGCAATGCCATGCAACCCAAATGGACCATGCCGGGTCGGGTCAAGTACATACCAAATAAAGTTATGGACTTAGACACTATATCCAACAACTGCCACCACCATCTTCTTGCTACCGCTCCTTCCCTAGCAACAGTAGTGACTGAACCCAAAGGTTCTTCTATTGACAACTGCCGATCATACCAAAAAAAATTCTAACACGACTGAACTCTGACTTCATTGGAGAGCTAACCAGCTAATCCAACCATAAACCTTCCAAATGATACCCCTGGATTGATCTCACCAACGAATCGGAACAACAACAGAAAAAACTAAAACCCGCTCAGCAAGATACGACTCACTAAAGTCTCTTAGCATTCAAAATGGCATATAACAATTCGTGATGATGTAACCCAGACAATGGTAGAGAACCAAACCAGAGATAATGCTTACCCAAACCAATACAAAATTCCCAAGCAATATAAATCCTGATAATCATTAAGAAGAAGCAAAAGATAACATATCCGTAATAGCACCTGATTGAACCCTGGTCTCCCCTGACTAACACTGCAAGAGTCGGCAGCTCATAGCTGGGGCTCCTTCCCCACGCTCACGACCATCAGAGATCCTTAAAGTAACCGGAGCAGGTGCACTCACTGCTCCACCCCTAAACATCGGACATTTGGCCTTCTTGTGGCCCACATGATTGCAGCGAAAACATAACGAGCTTGACCCCTGAGGACAATCCCGACTAACATGGCCAACCCTTCCATACTTGTAGCAGCCCATGCCCCTAGAACGACAAACCCCATCATGCTGCTTCCCCCATGTGCTACACTGACCCCGGTCCTGCTGGCCCCTCAATCGCTAATCTGAAGTCTTGAGTCTCTTCGCAGGACCCTCAACCGTCTGCACATGCTCTGGCTCCCTCTTCCCCTGGTGCTCCAAATCAATCTCCTACTCCTGGGTTACCCCGACCATCCCATAATCCGTCTGAACAGCCAAGGTCCAACCCCTGAACCCGACGACCAATCTATCCGTGACACGCCCAATGATGTAGAGTAACTCCTCGCGTAAGGCTAGCGAAACCTCCACGGTAATCCAATCATGGGATCGACCCCCTGAAAACATGGTGCATACCCCACCTCCAATCCCAAATGACAAGAACTAGCAATAGGATCCTCCTTCTTGAAGGATTCTAGGGCTCCACAAGCTTTAGGCTCCAAATAAGCCCCTCCCCCAACTGCCCCTCTACAACATCGACCCAAAAGGCCCCGAGATGACCATCCAAGAGATCCAAAATCCCTTCCTTGACTGAACCAAAGATCACATGAGTCCATTCCAAAATACTGCAGGTAATCCCCGATGAGATCAAATCTCGCATGCGCTCATCCATAGGCTCAACACCAGTACCTTAGCCTGAATCCATATCTGAACATCCTTCCTGAGAGCTCATCACCATACTGAAAAACAACATGAAAGTGATCGGAACATATTCAAGAATCCTCATCCCATATGCTTCCTAGATTCTTCGAAACTTTCCCCGATTCGAGTATGGATCCTATGCTTTCAGTAGTACGGACCCAGTACTACCTTCCACACCTATCCATACTTTCCTCAAGAATTATCCCAAATCCTGTAAGTCACCTTCTCAAATTAATACCCAAATACTCGCTACGCAGCGCGACCAAACCCACTAAAGCACTACCTACGCTTTCCTAGGTTTCTGAACTCACTTTGCCATCAGCTGCTGGAGAACTCCCCATAATGACAGTTACCTACCTTATGAATACAATCACATGCAACAAAGCTTAGATAATCCTTCGAGTACTAGACTCATCCCTACAATGGTTAGACTCAGACGAGAGTTTCGTAATTGGGTCAAATCTGTCACTCTGAGATTATGCAACATTTCTCACATGTGACTTGACATATTCACTTATTGGCTAACTCACATATAGCCCAAATTCCAAATAAATACCCAAGGCCCAAATATGGCCTAATTTTCCAAATTGGGCACAAACCCTTTGATGGGCCTTAATCCAAGGTCAAAAAATATTCCTAGCCCAAACACTTGAATTTTGATGGCCCAACAAGGCCCAAGGCAAACAAAATCTAACATAGCCCATTTTCGAGAAGCCCAGAACACTGAATCCCAAACTGGTTGAGTACGCGGGGCGTACTCTGTACGTACGCATAACGTACTCGCTTTAGGGCTTGTACGCTAAGCGTATTAGCTTGTACACTTAGCGTACTCCTCCATTTGGACAACTTTCATTTTCTAGCTCTTAATCGATTAAGACTCACTCCAAAACCTAGATCTGACATCCTTAAGGTGGTTTTCCATGTAAAGTTGCCAGCTTTAAGTGCATGCATGGCTTAATGAAGCTCTTATAGCTCAAAAGGACTTAATAAATGACTTAATGCATACATGAGACCATAAACATCATAAAGTTTGCACCTTTAAGCTTAAGGAGCTCTTCAAACATCTAGATCTACAAGATTTAGCTTCTAAAACGAACTTAACCCATGAAGACCAACCAAAAAGGTACAAAGAAGCATAAAGCCATAACATGAAGAGATCTAAAAAAAGAGTAGACAAGGTATGAACTTTATACCTCAAAAGTCACTAAAAGATGGAGCTAAATCTGGATCTCTAAGCTTCCCCCTAATGAATGAGTCTTCCAACTTCTTCTTCTCTCACTTTAAGAAGCATAAACCACCAAAAATCAAGTCCAAGGCTCAAGAACACTCAAAGATGCTATTAGGGTTCAAGATTAGGGTTTTAGGGCAATGGAGGCTGATAAAGTTGCCAACCCTAGAGACTTAAGGAGCTTATATAGGGTGCAACATCCCAAAACTAGGGTTTCATTAAACCCCTCGCACGCCCAACATACCAGTGTACAAGGCTTGCATCCGTTGTCAACTCCCCCTTAGTACGCTAAGCGTACCATGTGGTATGCCCCTCGTACTAGATTCACAGCTAGTACGCTAAGCGTACCCTATGATACGCTCCACGTACTAACCCCGAGGACCAATTTGCAACCAATAGACCCCTACACGGTCTTAAACCGAAATTCACAATGAACCAAACGTTACATTCCTCCATCTGATTTTAGCAAACAAACAATATGGATTGGGCATTTGGGCATTTTTTTTCAATTTATTTAAATGTTGTTGGATTGTTTTTTGATCTTGTCAACCAAGTCTAGTCAATTAATATTTTTCTACTTTATGATATAAGTTTTCAGTTATAAAGAATCACATGACATGTGCGCATAGTTTACACAATGTATGGTTTTGGAACATAAAAACGTGGTTTTAAAGGCCATACGCTAGTTTCTTACATCTTATATCACATCTACACACTTTAGAGAGATCTGGGTGCGATTTTGAGAGTCAAGAAAATGAAAATAATCAAGAATCAAACTCCATAAATGTAATATCATCTTATTAACAAGATTATGTTTCCATGGTGGAATTTGAAAGAGTAGGAACCTTTGTTCTTGTATGCTCCCAAGAGAAGAAAACATGACGATGTTGTTGTAGTAAGTCTAGTAATCATGTTTTCAAGTGTTTTATGGAAAAAAATCATGGTAACTCTTTTGAAATTGAGAAAGATGGTGATGATATTGAATTGTTATGATTAATAAGTTAATATTTTATAAATGTAAATTAAAACCATGAAATAGTTAATGGTTGTAATAGTTAGTTTCTTTTTAGGGATATATCATAATGAGAAGTAATGATAAAGAAATCCGAAAACTCAAATCTTTAGTAGTCAATAAGCATCGATGGGATCAAGGATTTGTAACAACATAGAAAAATCTCAATAGGGAATGATCAACCGAGCTATTGAAAGTAATCCCAAAAATATGACTCTATAGTGTAAAACCATCAAAAATACCCACTTCGGAAGCAAGCGTTCTGAATAACTTCTATGCTTCTCAAACAATTATGAACTCCCCTTAAACATCACATTGGTCTTCAAAATTAATCATACGAATAACATTCACTAATGTCATAATCACCCGAAAACATCATGTGGCAAATAAAAAACCTGATTCTCAACCAAACTCGATCAAGAAGAACCAAATTCGATTAAATCAAAGAACATAGTCTTCACAAGAAATAAAATCAAATTTGTGCTAATCAAGAAACCAAAAATCCTAACTTCAATAAATCTTTCTCAAGCTTCAACACAAATCACGATTTTGAGAAATGAGGATATTTTTTCAAGTGACTGTACAAAATTTATAACATTCAGTTCAGGTGAGCAATTGTCAAGTTTAAAATTTCTAAGGATTTAACCATACTCACGACGTGAGGAATGTATGTCATGTCGTGGGGAGTTTAATGAGTACACACATCACTTTTAGGCTCACAACGTGTGCACATATTGACTCACGATGTGAGAACTGCCAGAGAGGACACCCTAATTTTGGGGGTTTTATATACGCATTTAAAGGAAGTAATGGCTAGGGTTAGCCCACCCTAAGCTGCCATAACCTCTATGCATTCCCCTTTGAAACCCTAGCGTCCATATTTGACCTTGAAGCTTATTTGTGGTGATTTTAGCCAAGGAAAAGAAGAGGAATGTCACACCCCAAAACCGGAACGGCGGAAACGTTCAGGGGTGGAGGACGTCATGTTTAGTATCACAAGATATGTATATAATAAGCAAGTAATGAACAACCATTTCATTTAGAAAGAAAGTGTTTACAATGTGTGTGTTCACAAAACATAGAATTCATAAGCAAATAACAAAACAAGACTTGAAGCTATAATGCTCCATCTTCTGAATTCCCAGCACGAGTACCTGTCTAATAGGCTCCTGAGAATACAAGTTATTTGAAAGAGTTGATCAGCAATTAAGCTGGTGAGTTCATAAGATTTTAGTGATGTGAGTAAGTTGGAAAATGTTGTTGAAAATGTAGTAAGTTGTAAGTTCTGTTTAGAAAAGTTCGCCTGTTCCTCTAGAAAATCCTATATTTCCTACTTTAATGAAAGATAAGTAAAAATGACTCTACAACCCTTTCTATGAGTACTAAATGGATACAAGTTATATAAAACTCAGAGTAAACAAACAATCGACTGTGCGCATCTGCCCTAAGCCCACAACCAAACAAGGAACAGGAAGTAAGGCGGATTGCACACATTCCATTCGTTGTTAGATCATTGTTGTATATAACCTTGGTGTATTCACTTGTTACTCGTGGAGTTAATTGTAATGGTTCCTTTATATTTAATGAAAAGATTCTTTAAGAAAACCCTTATTTCTTATAATAAAATGATGACCACAGTGATTACTTTTGTAATAACTTAGTTTATACTGGATATATATGATCTAATATCGGATAGAAAGTTAATTGGGTGAATCTGCCCTAAGCCCACAACCAAACAAGGAACAGGAGGTAAGGCAAAAAGCACACATCCAACTACCTATTGGGTATTAATTATATATAACCAAGGTGTATAAACTAGGGTATTATAGAGTTAATCACCTAAGGTCCTTTAAGTTTCACTGGTTTAATAAAATGGATTAAACCCTTTACTGGTTAAGTTTCTAGTTTTGTATCAAAAAGTTCTGATTTGGAAAGTATGTTTTGTACTAGAAAACTGTGCATTGACTCTGTGTCTTATGACTTGACCCATACCTGGTACCCTTATGATGTCTTAATGTATAGTAAGCATATATATATCTAGAATCGAATAGAAAATAGATTGGGTGAATTCGTTCCAAGCCCACAACCAAACAAGGAACAGGAAATGAAGCGGAGAGCACACATCCTATTACTTGTCGGATCCTATTGGTATATATATATATATATATATATATATATATATATCCTTTGATGTATACATTAAGAAATCATAAGGTTAGCATTATGGTCCTTTCTATTAAACGTAGCCTTCTACCAAGGCATCTACTGTTATGTGCTAGACTCGACTGTTCTATTTGTCGTTTGTAAAAATGTAAGTTTTCCCTAGTTTATAACAATCTAAACTCGAAAATAGTTTGCATTTGACTTTCAAGTGGTACTGTCACTTTATGAAAGTAATGGGAAATGTAAGTACACAGTTGTCGTTTATAATGACATGCGGATGTACTAATGACCTAAAACATGTTTGTTTTATTATGGTCATAATGTGAAGGCTAGTACCCCTACTAAACGCTCTCCATGTCTAGAGATTAAGGGAACCAAACGCGACCTCTGCAAATTCTTGCAAGCCATGTAATTCACATTTATATGATCATGTATACCCAATATAACTATCACCTTTTGTTTAAAACAATGAGTTAGTGATTCATTGGTATAATTTGATCATGTATGTTCTCATGCTATATCAACCTAGTTTGTTTGTTCTGTATGGTATTGTTTGTTTCTCATCATAGTATTCACTCTGTATATTATTGTTTGTTTCTCATCATAGTATCTACTCTTGTATCTAGCATGAACTGAACCCCTAAACTATACCCCTTATAGTTTACTAGTAATTTACTTGTACTGTTGTTGAAAAGACTCATTTTCTATGAAGTTATGTTGATACCTTTAAATACGAAGTTTTGTTAAACTATAAAGTAACATAACTTTTAAAAGAGTTTTTGAAATGTTTTGACAACTTATAAATGACATAAGTAACATTTTGAAAGATGTTTATTACAAACAATTACACAATTATCATTGTGTTCAACTTGTATTCCCCCCTTAAAACATTTAAAATAGTTAAAAGATTCATTACGGGGTATAAACTCACCTGATGTGGGTGATTCAAACGGGTATGCGTGCAAGGATGAGAAGTTCCACGAATGAAGTCCCGAGACACAACAAGTCCTAAATGACATATATTGGCATGAATATAGTGTTTATAAGCGACTATATGAAAGGATACACCTTCCAGGACTAGGAAACACTTTGACCAAGTGTTGGAATCACATGTGATTCATCAAAGGAGAGTGAAATGACACTAACATGAGTTTACTACCATGGGTTTACGGCCCAAGGGAGTTTACGGCCGTAAACTCACGGTCAAACATGCATAAGTGTGGGTTTGAATGCTAGGGAAACTTTAGGGACTTTTACTCTACACAAGCATGAGAAAGACCACTTCTATTGAGGCTTTTGATGAGTTTACGGCCCAAAGGAGTTTACAGCCGTAAACTCATGATCATTTATGTATTTAAGAGAAGTTTAAGGTCCTACAATCATCAAGGAAGGGTTCTGGGTCACTAGCTTTGCATCTAAGAGGGTTTATGGTCCATACATGCTATAACATTGAGTTTACGGCCAAGGGAGATCTTGGGCCGTAAACTCAAGATGTTCTTGGGAAAATGAATGTTTCAAGGGTGTGATTCAAGGCTTCCTAGTAGATATGAAGTATAATGAAGGAATACTTATGATATGAAGGCTTGAAATGGTTGATTTTAGCCAAGAACTCTAGTGTGTGTTCTTGGTGTTTGTTGGTGAAACTTGAAGATCTAAGAAAAGAATGATCTCCATGGATGAAATCATGGAAGCATACTAGATTAAGAGATGTAACAACAAATCAAGGAAGAATACTTACTTCTTTTGAAGATTTGGGAAGAAAATCGTGATGATAGTTGAGAGAGAAATGGGGTGTTCTTGAGGTGGAAGTGAGATAATAAAGGAAGTTGAAGAATATAAGCCTATAAGGGGGAGTTTACGCCCCAACTTGAGTTTATGGCCGTAAACTCAAGTTTTGTGGCCGTGAACTCTTTTTGAAGAGGTTAAGGCTTGATTCTTTGTACAGTGTCTCTAGCAGGTACATTTTAACACTCATTCCTTAAGTGTACTAGGCTTTAAACTCCTTAGAATCACCTTTAACCAGGCTAGAACTCATTACTAGTGAGTTTGACACTCATTTGAGTTGATTGACTGGGCTTTAAAAGTAAAAAATTTTCGGGTTGTCACATCATCCCCCGTTAGATGGAATTTCGTCCCGAAAGTAGCTTTCTTAGCCGTACTACTGGCGTTGCGCTCCTCTAATTGGCAGAATACCTACTCGTAGACCTGGCAACTTTGCCCTGGTGTTCATGATAGGATTTATACTTGGTCCATCTATCATTACCTCGTGTATACAAGTCGTATATAATTAGGATTAGTAAGACGGTCGGATGTACGACTCTGCCCTAGGTCCACAACCAAACAAGGAACAGGAGATAGGGCGGAAACACACATACTAAATCTGCGTAATCATAATCATATACCACCCTCGCGTAAACACTGAATAGTGATAGGTGAGCTGTATTCGTCCATAGCCTCTGTGCTCGAACTTGGTCTGTTGGACGAGTGGTAATTCGTGACGGTCTGCGGACATCTGACGATAAGGCTTCGGAGGACAAAGTACTCTTCGCACGAGTACTTCGGGGTTTAGAATATGAAAGATAAAACTGAGGTTTAGGTCGGACTGTCGATACGAGTGACAAAAGTTTCGAGAACTTGCCGATCGAGGCGATAGAAATATATGAACTTAGTATGGTGAGGACCACGCCAATTCATGACGAATGAGGTGTATTATGTAGAGAGGCTTGAGGAGGTTCGTGTGAAAGCCAAAAACTTGTCATTGGTTGCAAAAGGTGAACATGAGGATGAAGATGGAACGTATCAAATCTGGTCATTCGGATCAGACGATGAAGAAATGAGGAATCCAACACATGGAGCAATGTATGCGAAAATGAAGGAGGACTCAGATGACGAGGAATTCGAAGTGAAAGGGCGATGCTTCGTATCCAAGACAGCAGACAAATCTCCAATGACAACAAAGGTACGTAAAATTCTCGAATCTTTTAATATTCCTACACATGCTTATGATTCTGAACTAATATCTTTTGATGAGATGGTTACTTATTTTGATTCAATTGTTGTGTCTGCTAGCAATGAGGCCAACAAGTTGTCAATGGAGTTGTTAGAGACCAAAAAGCGATTAGACATGAAAATAAGTAAAAATGATTGTTTGGAATTACAAATAACAAATATTATGTGTGATAGGGATACTTTATCAAGTGAAGTCAAACTTTTGCTAGCACAAAGAAACATTTATTGTAATTCTGCTAAAAGACTTTATGGAAAATTAACTGATTTACATCATTCATGTGAAATAAGTAAAGAGCAACATAGAAAATTACTACCTTTTCTAGCATACGAAAGAGCTAAGGCAGATAATATTTCGTATGATTGTGAGCAAATAATAGCTGATTTTGACAAAGTTCCTGATGATAGATATAAATATGGAATTGTCAAAATTGATGAATGTCTTGATGCGAATGAATTAGTTAACATAGTGAATGATACTTTGACTAAATCTGAACAAATTCAAATTTTGAAAAAGACTGAGAATTCAACATCTGATTCTCAATCTAATTTTGCTGATATTGAAGATAATTCTGACAATATTAGTGAAATTAGTGAACTTGAGGATGTTGATTGTTCCCAGTTGTCTGTTGTTAATGTTGCATCAACATTTAAAGGGAAGGAAAAAGTTAAGGATTTGATGGTTGAGAAAGAAACTGATATACCTTCAACTTCGAAAGTTTGTGATATGAACTTCGTGGATCTCAAAGACAGTCAAACTGATGATAGCGATGATGAAGATGAAGACAAAATTTCGAAGGGAAAGAAATCTTCAAAGGAAGAAGAAACTCCACGAATAGTGGTTGATCAAGTGTATGGTGAACATTCGAAACCATCAAAATCTTATGTTTCGGTTCCTTTAAATGAAGATATGAACTTAATTGATAGTCTCAAAACCAAAGTTTGTGATTGGGTTAAAAGTTCTTCATTACATTCGAAATTGAAATCTAATTTCCAAGGACCCAAAAAGCCTTGGGTACCTTAATTTTTCCACTGATTGTAGGTACTATGTGACGAGCAATATGATAATAAATGGTACATTGATAGTGGTTGCTCTCGTCACATGACTGGGAAGAAGGAGAATTTACGTGATTTTCGAAGCCTAAAAAATGCTGGAGTTGTGAAGTTTGGGAACAATAAAAAATGTCAAGTCAAAGGATATGGGAAGATCACGAACGGACAATTCACAGTGAATCGTGTTGCGTATGTTGAAGGTCTTCAACATAACTTGATAAGTGTTTCCCAACTTGTTGTGGGCACTGGCAATCAAGTTCTTTTTAATGAAGAAGGAAGTGTTATTTCGAATGTCAACACTAAAGAAGTGTTTCTGAAATCCAAAAGGAAAGGTGACATGTTCACTTTGGACATCAATCCGATAGTAGGGAAACCTGCTATATGTCTTCTTTCGAAAGCAACATCAGACTTAAGTTGGCTTTGGCATCGAAGACTTTCTCATCTCAATTTTCGAAACATCAATAAACTTGTGGTACAGGATCTGGTAAGAGGTTTACCTGTACTTACATTTGACAATGATTCTTTATGTGCAGCTTGTGAAGTTGGAAAGGAACACAAACAAGGTCATCCAATTACGATAGCTTCGAAAATTGTTGCACCTTTGGAGCTCTTACATATTGATTTGTGTTGTCCTTCGACAGTTTCAACTCTCAACAAGAAAAGGTACATTTTAGTTATTGTTGATGACTTTTCCAGATTTACGTGGGTTTATTTTCTCAGGCTTAAATCCGAAGTTGCACAAATCATGATTGACTTTATCAAAAAGATGGAAACAACATTGAAAAAGATTGTTCGAAAAATTAAGAGTGATCATGGAACTGAATTTTAGAACAATGTCCTTGATTCATTTTTGGTGGACAAAGGGATTTCGCATAACTTTTCATCTCCATACACACCACAACAAAATGGTGTTGTTGAACGAAGAAATAGGTCTCTATACGAAGCAGCAAGGACTATGCTGGCATATGCGAATCTTCCACAATACCTTTAGGCTGAAGCCGTATCCACCGCATGTTTTACTCAAAACAGATCTTTCATTCATCGTCGTTGTAACATTACTCCATATGAAATTCTCAACAATCGAAAACCTAACGTCAAATTTTTCCATGTTTTCGGATGCAGGTGCTTCATTATGAATCTTAAGGATAATCTTACGAAATTTCAAGCTAAAGCAGATGAAGGGATTTTCTTGGGATATTCGCATAATTCAGTCGCATATCGTGTGTTGAACAAAAGAACACGAAAAGTTGAAGAAACTTTTAATCTTACATTTGATGATATGAAGGCTTGAAATGGTTGATTTTAGCCAAGAACTCTAGTGTATGTTCTTGGTGTTTGTTGGTGAAACTTGAAGATCTAAGAAAAGAATGATCTCCATGGATGAAATCATGGAAGCATACTAGATTAAGAGATGTAACAACAAATCAAGGAAGAATACTTACTTCTTTTGAAGATTTGGGAAGAAAATCGTGATGATAGTTGAGAGAGAAATGGGGTGTTCTTGAGGTGGAAGTGAGATAATGAAGGAAGTTGAAGAATATAAGCCTATAAGGGGGAGTTTACGCCCCAACTTGAGTTTATGGCCGTAAACTCAAGTTTTGTGGCCGTGAACTCTTTTTGAAGAGGTTAAGGCTTGATTCTTTGTACAGTGTCTCTAGCAGGTACATTTTAACACTCATTCCTTAAGTGTACTAGGCTTTAAACTCCTTAGAATGACCTTTAACCAGGCTAGAACTCATTACTAGTGAGTTTGACACTCATTTGAGTTGATTGACTGGGCTTTAAAAGTAAAAAAATTTCGGGTTGTCACATCATCCCCCGTTAGATGGAATTTCGTCCCGAAAGTAGCTTTCTTAGCCGTACTACTGGCGTTGCGCTCCTCTAATTGGCAGAATACCTACTCGTAGACCTGGCAACTTTGCGCTGGTGTTCATGATAGGATTTATACTTGGTCCATCTATCATTACCTCGTGTATACAAGTCGTATATAATTAGGATTAGTAAGACGGTCGGATGTACGACTTTGCCCTAGGTCCACAACCAAACAAGGAACAGGAGATAGGGCGGAAACACACATACTAAATCTGCGTAATCATAATCATATACCACCCTCGCGTATACACTGAATAGTGATAGGTGAGCTGTATTCGTCCATAGCCTCTGTGCTCGAACTTGGTCTGTTGGACGAGTGGTAATTCGTGACGGTCTGCGGACATCTGACGATAAGGCTTCGGAGGACAAAGTACTCTTCGCACGAGTACTTCGGGGTTTAGAATATGAAAGATAAAACTGAGGTTTAGGTCGGACTGTCGATACGAGTGACAAAAGTTTCGAGAACTTGCCGATCGAGGCGATAGAAACATATAAACTTAGTATGGTGAGGACCACGCCAATTCATGACGAATGATGGTAACGAACTCTTTACTGAACAAAGTTTTGGCCAATTTGAAAGAAACTTCTGTTATACGATGATGTATCCCTAGTATGTTTCGACAATGTACTTCTAGTGTGTTCGACAATGTACTCTTTGTAAATGTTCCAGTGTTTCCTGTTTTCTCTTTCTGATGTTATCACTCCTACGTATCGTACCGCTATGTGCGCATACATACAAATGAAAGTGCTTTGATAACTGGTGATAATACTTTATATCATGATCCTCCTTGGTACCACTACGATCGCTTGCCATATACAAGTTATGAATATTTAAGATGAATAAGACAGTCGACTGAGTAACTCTGCCTCAAATCCACAACCAAACAAGGAACATGAATTAAGGCGGAATTACTCACTCTAAGTCTTGTAAGGGTTAAGATGTTGTAATTAGTCGAAATATATTTTGCCTCTTCGAATGTTTTGTAATGTATTTTACTAAGGCGCTTTTATTCGAAACTTTAGTGTCTATGCCTTAGTATATTTTTGTACGCTTTCTGTTCCCTATAAATAGGGATATTTACTAGAGTTAGATAAGAGTTTTTACAGACCTGTCTTTGTACTCTGTAAACATTCGAAAGCGTAATAGAGCTGAAACAAGATCCTATTTACATCTGGTGTTCAATCTCGCATTCTTAATTGATTTCAAACTCTGATTCGTTTTATACTTGATTCTACGATTCATCAATTGGTATCAGAGCAGGAATCACATCTGTGATCTGATTTTCATCCATTCAAAAAGTTTTTGAATCAAATTTTTGGTTCAAAAGTTTCCGCACTTTTTGATCGTGAAAAATTTGTCTAGATTTTAGTTTGTGATTTGATTCTGCATTTGAATTGTTGAATCGAGTGTTCTTCTTGCAATTCCGATTTGATTCAACTAGTTTGTTTTCAAATTTCCAAATCTTCTTAAAAATTTTCAAAATCAGCTTCCGTACAACAATGGTGAGTTTCAATCTCAATTCGATGACCTCGTTTTCTCATCTGTTAGGATCATCAACCAAAATTCCAATGCTAATCCCTGAATATTATGATCAGTGGGCTGATCGTATGCAGGATTATCTGAATGGTCTTGATGAAAAATTATGGTCATGTATCACTGGAAATGTCAATGTTCTAGTGAATGTTCAAGCAATTGGATCATCTTCTACAAGTTTTGGTGTTGATAATCAAACTGATCGTCTGAAGAAACTGGAGAAGAGGTGTATGAGAGAATTACGAGGAGCTTTACCTCCAGTTGTGTACAATTATGTAAGGAGTTGTACAACTGCAAAGGAGATCTGGAACAATCTGAAAGATAAGTTTCAAGGAAGTGAGAAGACGAAAATCAATTCAGTCGTGTACAATTATGTAAGGAGTTGTACACTTATGTAAGTTTCAAGGAAGTGAGAAGACGAGAATCAATTCAGTGCGAGGAGCTTTACCTCCAGTTGTGTACAATTATGTAAGGAGTTGTACAACTGCAAAGGAGATCTGGAACAATCTGAAAGATAAGTTTCAAGGAAGTGAGAAGACGAAAATCAATTCAGTCAAACAGTGTTTGGTTGAGCTGAAAGATTTCAGACAATAAGAAGGTGAAACAATTGAAGTCTACTATGATCGACTGAACGAGTTAATCTATCGTTGTAATCGCTATGGAATTACCAGGACTTCAATGGAATTCAATCTCATCTTTGTGATGGGTCTTCGAAAAGAATGGAGAAGCGTAAGTATGATGGTGAAGAATCAGCAAAGTTTTGATACATTAACTCTCAATGATTTGTACAATCAGTTGAAGACACATGAAACTGAGGTAAATGAAATTGCTGAGGAGACGAAGCTAAATTTGGGAGGTCCATTGGCACTTGTGTCAAAAATATCTGAGAAAGAAGCCGAAAATGGTGATTCTGAGGAAGAAGAAGGATTCATCATGAATTCGGATGATTAGGCAATAGCTTTTTACTCGAATAATCGTGTTAAGAAGTTTTTCAAAAAGCTGTTCAATCCGAAGACTAAGCTTGCTGAGGTAAAAGGAAGTGCTGTGGGTAAAACTGTTGTTGATGAGAAAAAGAAAATTGAGAAGAAAGATTCGAAAATGTCTGAAGGAAAGATCGAGAAAAAGCTGAAAGGTGATGCTGGTATAGATTGTCATTATTGCAACGGAGCTAATCATCTTGTGAATGATTGTATGCTTCGGAAGAAGGATGAGAGGAAGAATAAAGTTAAAGATGAGGCGTATTATGCAGATAGGCTTGAGGAGGTTCGTGCGAAAGCCAAAAACTTGTCATTGGTTGCAAAAGGTGAACATGAGGATGAAGATGGAACGTATCAAATCTGGTCATTCGGATCAGACGATGAAGAAATGAGGAATCCAACACATGGAGCAATGTATGCGAAAATGAAGGAGGACTCAGATGACGAGGAATTCGAAGTGAAAGGACGATGCTTCGTATCCAAGACAGCAGACAAATCTCCAATGACAACAATGGTACGTAAAATTCTCGAATCTTTTAATATTCCTACACATGCTTATGATTCTGAACTAATATCTTTTGATGAGATGGTTACTTATTTTGATTCAATTGTTGTGTCTGCTAGCAATGAGGCCAACAAGTTGTCAATGGAGTTGTTAGAGACCAAAAAGCGATTAGACATGAAAATAAGTAAAATTGATTGTTTGGAATTACAAATAACAAATATTATGTGTGATAGGGATACTTTATCAAGTGAAGTCAAACTTTTGCTAGCACAAAGAAACATTTATTGTAATTCTGCTAAAAGACTTTATGGAAAATTAACTGATTTACATCATTCATGTGAAATAAGTAAAGAGCAACATAGAAAATTACTACCTTTTCTAGCATACGAAAGAGCTAAGGCAGATAATATTTCGTATGATTGTGAGCAAATAATAGCTGATTTTGACAAAGTTCCTGATGATAGATATAAATATGGAATTGTCAAAATTGATGAATGTCTTGATGCGAATGAATTAGTTAACATAGTGAATGATACTTTGACTAAATCTGAACAAATTCAAATTTTGAAAAAGACTGAGAATTCAACATCTGATTCTCAATCTAATTTTGCTGATATTGAAGATAATTCTGACAATATTAGTGAAATTAGTGAACTTGAGGATGTTGATTGTTCCCAGTTGTCTGTTGTTAATGTTGCATCAACATTTAAAGGGAAGGAAAAAGTTAAGGATTTGATGGTTGAGAAAGAAACTGATATACCTTCAACTTCGAAAGTTTGTGATATGAACTTCGTGGATCTCAAAGACAGTCAAACTGATGATAGCGATGATGAAGATGAAGACAAAATTTCGAAGGGAAAGAAATCTTCAAAGGAAGAAGAAACTCCACGAATAGTGGTTGATCAAGTGTATGGTGAACATTCGAAACCATCAAAATCTTATGTTTCGGTTCCTTTAAATGAAGATGTGAACTTAATTGATAGTCTCAAAACCAAAGTTTGTGATTGGGTTAAAAGTTCTTCATTACATTCGAAATTGAAATCTAATTTCCAAGGACCCAAAAAGCCTTGGGTACCTTAATTTTTCCACTGATTGTAGGTACTATGTGACGAGCAATATGATAATAAATGGTACATTGATAGTGGTTGCTCTCGTCACATGACTGGGAAGAAGGAGAATTTACGTGATTTTCGAAGCCTAAAAAATGCTGGAGTTGTGAAGTTTGGGAACAATAAAAAATGTCAAGTCAAAGGATATGGGAAGATCACGAACGGACAATTCACAGTGAATCGTGTTGCGTATGTTGAAGGTCTTCAACATAACTTGATAAGTGTTTCCCAACTTGTTGTGGGCACTGGCAATCAAGTTCTTTTTAATGAAGAAGGAAGTGTTATTTCGAATGTCAACACTAAAGAAGTGTTTCTGAAATCCAAAAGGAAAGGTGACATGTTCACTTTGGACATCAATCCGATAGTAGGGAAACCTGCTATATGTCTTCTTTCGAAAGCAACATCAGACTTAAGTTGGCTTTGGCATCGAAGACTTTCTCATCTCAATTTTCGAAACATCAATAAACTTGTGGTACAGGATCTGGTAAGAGGTTTACCTGTACTTACATTTGACAATGATTCTTTATGTGCAGCTTGTGAAGTTGGAAAGCAACACAAACAAGGTCATCCAATTACGATAGCTTCGAAAATTGTTGCACCTTTGGAGCTCTTACATATTGATTTGTGTGGTCCTTCGACAGTTTCAACTCTCAACAAGAAAAGGTACATTTTAGTTATTGTTGATGACTTTTCCAGATTTACGTGGGTTTATTTTCTCAGGCTTAAATCCGAAGTTGCACAAATCATGATTGACTTTATCAAAAAGATGGAAACAACATTGAAAAAGATTGTTCGAAAAATTAAGAGTGATCATGGAACTGAATTTTAGAACAATGTCCTTGATTCATTTTTGGTGGACAAAGGGATTTCGCATAACTTTTCATCTCCATACACACCACAACAAAATGGTGTTGTTGAACGAAGAAATAGGTCTCTATACGAAGCAGCAAGGACTATGCTGGCATATGCGAATCTTCCACAATACCTTTAGGCTGAAGCCGTATCCACCGCATGTTTTACTCAAAACAGATCTTTCATTCATCGTCGTTGTAACATTACTCCATATGAAATTCTCAACAATCGAAAACCTAACGTCAAATTTTTCCATGTTTTCGGATGCAGGTGCTTCATTATGAATCTTAAGGATAATCTTACGAAATTTCAAGCTAAAGCAGATGAAGGGATTTTCTTGGGATATTCGCATAATTCAGTCGCATATCGTGTGTTGAACAAAAGAACACGAAAAGTTGAAGAAACTTTTAATCTTACATTTGATGATATGAAGGCTTGAAATGGTTGATTTTAGCCAAGAACTCTAGTGTATGTTCTTGGTGTTTGTTGGTGAAACTTGAAGATCTAAGAAAAGAATGATCTCCATGGATGAAATCATGGAAGCATACTAGATTAAGAGATGTAACAACACATCAAGGAAGAATACTTACTTCTTTTGAAGATTTGGGAAGAAAATCGTGATGATAGTTGAGAGAGAAATGGGGTGTTCTTGAGGTGGAAGTGAGATAATGAAGGAAGTTGAAGAATATAAGCCTATAAGGGGGAGTTTACGCCCCAACTTGAGTTTATGGCCGTAAACTCAAGTTTTGTGGCCGTGAACTCTTTTTGAAGAGGTTAAGGCTTGATTCTTTGTACAGTGTCTCTAGCAGGTACATTTTAACACTCATTCCTTAAGTGTACTAGGCTTTAAACTCCTTAGAATGACCTTTAACCAGGCTAGAACTCATTACTAGTGAGTTTGACACTCATTTGAGTTGATTGACTGGGCTTTAAAAGTAAAAAAATTTCGGGTTGTCACATCATCCCCCGTTAGATGGAATTTCGTCCCGAAAGTAGCTTTCTTAGCCGTACTACTGGCGTTGCGCTCCTCTAATTGGCAGAATACCTACTCGTAGACCTGGCAACTTTGCGCTGGTGTTCATGATAGGATTTATACTTGGTCCATCTATCATTACCTCGTGTATACAAGTCGTATATAATTAGGATTAGTAAGACGGTCGGATGTACGACTTTGCCCTAGGTCCACAACCAAACAAGGAACAGGAGATAGGGCGGAAACACACATACTAAATCTGCGTAATCATAATCATATACCACCCTCGCGTATACACTGAATAGTGATAGGTGAGCTGTATTCGTCCATAGCCTCTGTGCTCGAACTTGGTCTGTTGGACGAGTGGTAATTCGTGACGGTCTGCGGACATCTGACGATAAGGCGTCGGAGGACAAAGTACTCTTCGCACGAGTACTTCGGGGTTTAGAATATGAAAGATAAAACTGAGGTTTAGGTCGGACTGTCGATACGAGTGACAAAAGTTTCGAGAACTTGCCGATCGAGGCGATAGAAACATATAAACTTAGTATGGTGAGGACCACGCCAATTCATGACGAATGATGGTAACGAACTCTTTACTGAACAAAGTTTTGGCCAATTTGAAAGAAACTTCTGTTATACGATGATGTATCCCTAGTATGTTTCGACAATGTACTTCTAGTGTGTTCGACAATGTACTCTTTGTAAATTTTCCAGTGTTTCCTGTTTTCTCTTTCTGATGTTATCACTCCTACGTATCGTACCGCTATGTGCGCATACATACAAATGAAAGTGCTTTGATAACTGGTGATAATACTTTATATCATGATCCTCCTTGGTACCACTACGATCGCTTGCCATATACAAGTTATGAATATTTAAGATGAATAAGACAGTCGACTGAGTAACTCTGCCTCAAATCCACAACCAAACAAGGAACATGAATTAAGGCGGAATTACTCACTCTAAGTCTTGTAAGGGTTAAGATGTTGTAATTAGTCGAAATATATTTTGCCTCTTCGAATGTTTTGTAATGTATTTTACTAAGGCGCTTTTATTCGAAACTTTAGTGTCTATGCCTTAGTATATTTTTGTACGCTTTCTGTTCCCTATAAATAGGGATATTTACTAGAGTTAGATAAGAGTTTTTACAGACCTGTCTTTGTACTCTGTAAACATTCGAAAGCGTAATAGAGCTGAAACAAGATCCTATTTACATCTGGTGTTCAATCTCGCATTCTTAATTGATTTCAAACTCTGATTCGTTTTATACTTGATTCTACGATTCATCAATTGGTATCAGAGCAGGAATCACATCTGTGATCTGATTTTCATCCATTCAAAAAGTTTTTGAATCAAATTTTTGGTTCAAAAGTTTCCGCACTTTTTGATCGTGAAAAATTTGTATAGATTTTAGTTTGTGATTTGATTCTGCATTTGAATTGTTGAATCGAGTGTTCTTCTTGCAATTCCGATTTGATTCAACTAGTTTGTTTTCAAATTTCCAAATCTTCTTAAAAATTTTCAAAATCAGCTTCCGTACAACAATGGTGAGTTTCAATCTCAATTCGATGACCTCGTTTTCTCATCTGTTAGGATCATCAACCAAAATTCCAATGCTAATCCCTGAATATTATGATCAGTGGGCTGATCGTATGCAGGATTATCTGAATGGTCTTGATGAAAAATTATGGTCATGTATCACTGGAAATGTCAATGTTCTAGTGAATGTTCAAGCAATTGGATCATCTTCTACAAGTTTTGGTGTTGATAATCAAACTGATCGTCTGAAGAAACTGGAGAAGAGGTGTATGAGAGAATTACGAGGAGCTTTACCTCCAGTTGTGTACAATTATGTAAGGAGTTGTACAACTGCAAAGGAGATCTGGAACAATCTGAAAGATAAGTTTCAAGGAAGTGAGAAGACGAAAATCAATTCAGTCGTGTACAATTATGTAAGGAGTTGTACACTTATGTAAGTTTCAAGGAAGTGAGAAGACGAAAATCAATTCAGTGCGAGGAGCTTTACCTCCAGTTGTGTACAATTATGTAAGGAGTTGTACAACTGCAAAGGAGATCTGGAACAATCTGAAAGATAAGTTTCAAGGAAGTGAGAAGACGAAAATCAATTCAGTCAAACAGTGTTTGGTTGAGCTGAAAGATTTCAGACAATAAGAAGGTGAAACAATTGAAGTCTACTATGATCGATTGAACGAGTTAATCTATCGTTGTAATCGCTATGGAATTACCAGGACTTCAATGGAATTCAATCTCATCTTTGTGATGGGTCTTCGAAAAGAATGGAGAAGCGTAAGTATGATGGTGAAGAATCAGCAAAGTTTTGATACATTAACTCTCAATGATTTGTACAATCAGTTGAAGACACATGAAACTGAGGTAAATGAAATTGCTGAGGAGACGAAGCTAAATTTGGGAGGTCCATTGGCACTTGTGTCAAAAATATCTGAGAAAGAAGCCGAAAATGGTGATTCTGAGGAAGAAGAAGGATTCATCATGAATTCGGATGATTAGGCAATAGCTTTTTACTCGAATAATCGTGTTAAGAAGTTTTTCAAAAAGCTGTTCAATCCGAAGACTAAGCTTGCTGAGGTAAAAGGAAGTGCTGTGGGTAAAACTGTTGTTGATGAGAAAAAGAAAATTGAGAAGAAAGATTCGAAAATGTCTGAAGGAAAGATCGAGAAAAAGCTGAAAGGTGATGCTGGTATAGATTGTCATTATTGCAACGGAGCTAATCATCTTGTGAATGATTGTATGCTTCGGAAGAAGGATGAGAGGAAGAATAAAGTTAAAGATGAGGCGTATTATGCAGATAGGCTTGAGGAGGTTCGTGCGAAAGCCAAAAACTTGTCATTGGTTGCAAAAGGTGAACATGAGGATGAAGATGGAACGTATCAAATCTGGTCATTCGGATCAGACGATGAAGAAATGAGGAATCCAACACATGGAGCAATGTATGCGAAAATGAAGGAGGACTCAGATGACGAGGAATTAGAAGTGAAAGGACGATGCTTCGTATCCAAGACAGCAGACAAATCTCCAATGACAACAATGGTACGTAAAATTCTCGAATCTTTTAATATTCCTACACATGCTTATGATTCTGAACTAATATCTTTTGATGAGATGGTTACTTATTTTGATTCAATTGTTGTGTCTGCTAGCAATGAGGCCAACAAGTTGTCAATGGAGTTGTTAGAGACCAAAAAGCGATTAGACATGAAAATAAGTAAAATTGATTGTTTGGAATTACAAATAACAAATATTATGTGTGATAGGGATACTTTATCAAGTGAAGTCAAACTTTTGCTAGCACAAAGAAACATTTATTGTAATTCTGCTAAAAGACTTTATGGAAAATTAACTGATTTACATCATTCATGTGAAATAAGTAAAGAGCAACATAGAAAATTACTACCTTTTCTAGCATACGAAAGAGCTAAGGCAGATAATATTTCGTATGATTGTGAGCAAATAATAGCTGATTTTGACAAAGTTCCTGATGATAGATATAAATATGGAATTGTCAAAATTGATGAATGTCTTGATGCGAATGAATTAGTTAACATAGTGAATGATACTTTGACTAAATCTGAACAAATTCAAATTTTGAAAAAGACTGAGAATTCAACATCTGATTCTCAATCTAATTTTGCTGATATTGAAGATAATTCTGACAATATTAGTGAAATTAGTGAACTTGAGGATGTTGATTGTTCCCAGTTGTCTGTTGTTAATGTTGCATCAACATTTAAAGGGAAGGAAAAAGTTAAGGATTTGATGGTTGAGAAAGAAACTGATATACCTTCAACTTCGAAAGTTTGTGATATGAACTTCGTGGATCTCAAAGACAGTCAAACTGATGATAGCGATGATGAAGATGAAGACAAAATTTCGAAGGGAAAGAAATCTTCAAAGGAAGAAGAAACTCCACGAATAGTGGTTGATCAAGTGTATGGTGAACATTCGAAACCATCAAAATCTTATGTTTCGGTTCCTTTAAATGAAGATGTGAACTTAATTGATAGTCTCAAAACCAAAGTTTGTGATTGGGTTAAAAGTTCTTCATTACATTCGAAATTGAAATCTAATTTCCAAGGACCCAAAAAGCCTTGGGTACCTTAATTTTTCCACTGATTGTAGGTACTATGTGACGAGCAATATGATAATAAATGGTACATTGATAGTGGTTGCTCTCGTCACATGACTGGGAAGAAGGAGAATTTACGTGATTTTCGAAGCCTAAAAAATGCTGGAGTTGTGAAGTTTGGGAACAATAAAAAATGTCAAGTCAAAGGATATGGGAAGATCACGAACGGACAATTCACAGTGAATCGTGTTGCGTATGTTGAAGGTCTTCAACATAACTTGATAAGTGTTTCCCAACTTGTTGTGGGCACTGGCAATCAAGTTCTTTTTAATGAAGAAGGAAGTGTTATTTCGAATGTCAACACTAAAGAAGTGTTTCTGAAATCCAAAAGGAAAGGTGACATGTTCACTTTGGACATCAATCCGATAGTAGGGAAACATGCTATATGTCTTCTTTCGAAAGCAACATCAGACTTAAGTTGGCTTTGGCATCGAAGACTTTCTCATCTCAATTTTCGAAACATCAATAAACTTGTGGTACAGGATCTGGTAAGAGGTTTACCTGTACTTACATTTGACAATGATTCTTTATGTGCAGCTTGTGAAGTTGGAAAGCAACACAAACAAGGTCATCCAATTACGATAGATTCGAAAATTTTTGCACCTTTGGAGCTCTTACATATTGATTTGTGTGGTCCTTCGACAGTTTCAACTCTCAACAAGAAAAGGTACATTTTAGTTATTGTTGATGACTTTTCCAGATTTACGTGGGTTTATTTTCTCAGGTTTAAATCCGAAGTTGCACAAATCATGATTGACTTTATCAAAAAGATGGAAACAACATTGAAAAAGATTGTTCGAAAATTTAAGAGTGATCATGGAGCTGAATTTTAGAACAATGTCCTTGATTCATTTTTGGTGGACAAAGGGATTTCGCATAGCTTTTCATCTCCATACACACCACAACAAAAAATGGTGTTGTTGAACGAAGAAATAAGTCTCTATGCGAAGCAGCAAGGACTATGCTGGCATATGCGAATCTTCCACAATACCTTTGGGCTGAAGCCATATCCACCGCATGTTTTACTCAAAATAGATCTTTCATTCATCGTCGTTTTAACATTACTCCATATGAAATTCTCAACAATCGAAAACCTAACGTCAAATTTTTCCATGTTTTCGGATGCAGGTGCTTCATTATGAATCTTAAGGATAATCTTACGAAATTTCAAGCTAAAGCAGATGAAGGGATTTTCTTGGGATATTCGCATAATTCAGTCGCATATCGTGTGTTGAACAAAAGAACACGAAAAGTTGAAGAAACGTTTAATCTTACATTTGATGATTACTACATTAAACAAACTACATCGCAGTTTGAAAATCATCCTATTCTGAAAAACATACAAGATGAATCTGAATCCTCACAAACCTTAGATATTGATTATGATTTAATTTTTGGAATTTCAGATCATGCTGTCGATGCTGAAATAAATGCAAATGATAATCATCTCTCTGAACTAACGAAGCTTACTGATGATTCAACATCAACTTCTCCAGAGAAAGGCGAAAGTATGCAAAACAATCCAGTGGAGGGGGAGCACTTGGATTCGAATACTCTAGTTGAGGGAGAGCATTCTTTCGAGGGGGAGAATGAAAGATTGAATGCTAATGTTGAGGGGGAGCATTTAGAAAACATTGAGAATAATAATGATTTTGATGATGTTTGTTTGATTGCAGGTTCAGAGAATGATGATATATACGAAGATGAACCTTTGGAATTTGATCCAGCATATCCGCCAATGGAAAAATGGACAAGAGATCATCCAAAGGATCAAGTAATTGGGAATCCACAAGAGGGTGTTTTAACAAGAGCTCAAATTCGTGCAAAGAATGAGGTATTGAATACTCATCAAGAATTTTGCATGTTCAATGTTTTCATCTCTAAAATTGAACCAAAAACAGTTAAGGTTGCAATGGAACACTCAGATTGGGTTGTTGCGATGCAATCTGAATTGTCTGAATTTGAACGAAACAAGGTTTGGAGATTAATTCCTAAACCTGAAAATGTTTCGATTGTCGGGTTAAAATGGATTTTTAAAAACAAAACCGACAAAGATGGAAATATTGTTCGAAACAAAGCCAGACTTGTTGTTAAAGGATATTCACAACAAGAAGGAATCGACTATGAAGAAACTTTTGCCCCTGTCGTAAGACTCGAGGCGGTTCGTATATTTCTGGCTTATGCAGCTCACAAAGACTTTGATGTTTATCAAATGGACGTGAAGTGTGCATTTTTAAATGGAGAGCTTGAAGAAACAGTTTACGTGGAACAACCCCCAGGTTTTATTAACGAGGAATATCCAAATCATGTTTATATTTTAGATAAGGCAGTTTATGGTTTGAAACAAGCACCACGAGCATGGTATGCAACTCTTACTTCATTTTTGAAACAATCTAAATTTAAACACGGATCTGTTTACCCCACATTATTTCGAAAGAAAGTTGGGAATCATCTAATGCTTGTTCAAATTTATGTTGATGATATTATTTTTGGCTCAACTAACCCTGCTTTATCTAGAGAATTCGAAGATTTGATGAAAAGTAAGTTCGAAATGAGCATGATGGGAAAAATTAATAATTTTCTTGGACTGGATATTCGTCAAAGCAGAGAAGGAATTTTTATTAATCAAGAAAAATATATGAAGAATCTGCTAGAAAAGTTTGGATTGACGAATAGCACAAAGTTACGAGTTCCAATGGCAACTGGCATAAAGTTGACACATTCGTTAGATAAACCTGCAGTTGACATAACTCTTTGTAGGAGCATGATTGGTTCATTACTTTATCTTACAGCAAGTAGACTTGATATCATGTTTTCTGTGTGTAATTGTGCAAGGTATCAGTCAAATCCACGAGAACCACATCTCACTGCTGTGAAGAATATATTTCATTATCTTAAAGGAACAATTTCGTTAGGATTGTGGTATCCTTCGAAAACTGGGTTCTTTGTACAAGCATATTCGGATGCAGACTTGGGTGGGTGTAATCTTGATAGAAAGAGCACAAGTGGTGGATGTCAATTTCTCGATGGCAAATTGGTGAGCTGGCAGTCGAAAAAGCAAACATGTGTATCAATTTCAACAGCTGAAGCAGAATATGTGGCTGCTGCTGCTTGCACTTCACAAATTATATGGATTCAAAGTCAATTGCGTGATTATGCAATCAATATGAAAAAGATACCATTATATTGTGATTGTCAAAGTGCAATAAGAATTTTTCATAATCCTGTGCAGCATTCGAAGACTAAAGATATAGCACTTCGTTATCATTTCATCAAGGATCACGTGGAGGATGGAAATATTGAAGTACATTTCGTGAAAACAACTGATCAGTTAGCTGATATTTTCACGAAACCTTTAGATGAAAAATCCCTTGTGAAAATTATAGAAGGACTTGGAATGATCGATGGAAATTCTGTTCCATGTGAAAAAGGCGAATGATGAATGACCAGGAATGATTCAGAGGCGCTGAATGAAAGACAAAGCAATAACCGTCAGCATTCAGAGGTTACTGTTCATAGTCAACGCTTCGACCCCTTCGAATTCGTAAATTTGTCACTTATTTGAAGGGTTGATTCAGAGGTTACTGTTCATAGTCAACGCTTCGACCCCTTCGAATTCGTACATTTGTCACTTATAAGGGGATGATAAAATTTTGTATTTTTGCAACAAGTACAGTTTATTTTCATTTTCGAAAAATTAAAAATCCAAAAAGATTTTCTTTTGTTTTGTCATTCAATTTTCGAAAAATCAAAAATCCAAAAAGATTTTCTTTTGTTTTGACATTCAATTTTCGAAAAATTAAAAATCCAAAAATATTTTCTTTTGTTTTGTCATTCAATTTTCGAAAAATCAAAAATCCAAAAAGATTTTCTTTTGTTTTGTCATTCAATTTTCGAAAAATTAAAAATCCAAAAAGATTTTCTTTTGTTGTGTCATTCAATTTTCGAAAAATTAAAAATCCAAAAAGATTTTTGTTTGTTCTGTCTCTACTTTCGAAAAATCAAAACAACAAAAATATTTTGATTCTTATTTCTTTTTAGTATTTTGTTGCAGATAATCATGAAGATATACAGTGGATTATGCTTGCAGTTCTAGGGTCAGGTACATTTTTCGTATGAATCAATACATTTTTCATCACTTGAACTAGCTAAGTTGTCCCTAGAAGCATGCTGCTGCATGTTGTCCAAAGCCTCCAATGACTCAATGTGTGTGTACGAAAGCCTTAATGAAATTATTCATACGAAAATTTCTTCCCAATCAGGCTTATATTCACATTAGTCTCTGAGCTACTTGACTCTTCTCAAAATGAGTTAAGAGTTTACTGTTTTGTCCAAATATAACAGAGGTACTTTTCGTGTCTTACATCAATCTTTTTCACCTATAAAATTCTTACACGATCACACACGAAGACGTATGTCCGAGAGGTCTCTGATCAAACCCATCGAGACTTAGACATATCAAAAATCTGTGTTTATGATCTGACATCTTGAGACTGTGATGAAAGTGAAACACAATTTTCACTACACTTTTAAGGAATTGACGGGGAACAATGTTCCAGATTTTCACGAAACATTTGCTTCAGTACCAAAATTCGAAACTCCAAATCATATTCATTTCGAATGAGTGGTCTTGATCAAACATTCGAAACCCATGATGTTTGTTACCCAACAAGATCCAGCACAAATTTTTTCATGAATATGATTTCCGTGTGAGTTTCATTCGAAATTCAATGTCACTTAAAATTTTTCAAAGAAAACTTGTCACTGACTACAATGGTTAAACAAGTAATTTCTGTTACAATTTCTCACCTTATGTTTAGGATGACATGTAACGAAATTTTTTTAACTACCCACGAAACATTATAAAAGAAGCCATTCGATACTTATCAACAAGTACTCGATTGTAATTCACCGGAACCTACATAAGCTGTTGATCATTTCTCTTAATGATTAATGAAGCAATCTTTGCCCGGGATTTTATCTGCTTTTGTGTCAAATTAATATTTTGACATCACAGTATCCTAAATTTTTCTTATATTTCTTTCTCGTCTAAATTCTTTGGAACACTGCACTCACGAAATCCTTGAGGTTCTGAGTAATACCAACTCAGGCTGATGATTTCAAACATCTGGTATATGACTTCGCTTTTCATCCCAAAAGCGAAAGAGCCTTGATTCCATACGAAGGGTTCTGACGGTTACAATCTTCTTGGGGATAACAATACAAGCTGTTTATAATTGACGTATGGTATTCTGTCCGGTTTTCAAGGAGATGTGACAGCTACTTTTTAACGTATGGCTACTTTTACGCAGTAATGGTCCGATTTTCAAGGTGCCACGTCAGATGTCATTAAATATTCATCCCACTTCAAATTCAAACTTCAGGGTTACATATAAAAGGGGATTCAAGGGTTCATTATCAGTTTACACGATCAAAAAGAAAAATTCCCAAATTCTCTGATCATCAAAGTTTTCAAACCCTAACAATGGCGACTTCTGTTCATGTTGATACTGATCCTTCTCAAACCACTGAAGATGTCTCTTCATTACCAATAATGAAGATTCAAGAAACAAACTATTACTTGGAGGGTGATGTTTCTCAATACCCGGAAGACTTGAAGATGCTAATCGTTGCCTTGAAGAACTTTGTTTTGTCTAAGGCGATGTTCAGTTCATTCTCTGTTCCAATGTCATGACTTTCTCAAGCAGGATCAACTGCTACTTACAACAAAGCTTCTGATACAATTACTTTCCATCTGGTGAATGACAAAAAGGTCAGGCTATCCAAGAAACTCTTTTGCCAAATTCTTGAAATTCCGAATTCACCTCCATATGTTACTTTCACATTCCCTCAAATCGTTAATATGTTTAATGAGATGGGATATCAGCCTCCACTATCAAAGATCAGTGATTTTAAGAAATCTGGTCTTCCACGACTATGAAATATCTTATTTGGTATTTTTCTAAGATGTTTAACTGGGAGAACAGTTGGTCTTGATAATGGAAGAATGGAGGTTTATGCAATGGTTGCTGGTATATATTATGATCTTCAAGTGGACTATTCTACACAATTGTGGAAGGAATTCCAAAAGAGTGTAGAACACACGAATGCTATTCATGGTATTTCGTGTGCAAGATACTGGAGCTTGATTTTGCAATACTTTTACAACAAGGAAGGGATTTTGGTACCCAATGATGAGGAAAAAGTTGTTTTTCAATCGTATCACTATCCGAAGGAAGTCACAAATAGTGCTGAGGATTTTCCATCTGTTGCTCGTATTCCTGATGTTATGCTCAAAAGAGTTGATCCTTCGAATTCAGTCTTAGTGGCATATTTGCAAACTATTGATTCTACTGTTCCAACTGGGAAATTGTTGCCAAGGGAAGAAAAGAAATCTAAACGATCGAAGAAGCCTGAACCGGATTCTTCTCAAAAGCAAACCAAGGATTCGCAATCTTTGAAATCTCCAAAGGAGAAGCCAGTTACAGTTGAAGAGTCTGTGGTTCAAGAAGTATCAATTGCAGAGACTCAAATAATTAAACCTGTTGTTCCTGAGTCTCAAGAGCAAGTGGTTATTCCTTCGAAGACTGGTATGTTTCGAAGAATCAAAAAGATGTCTTCGCATCTACGTAAGTCTCCAACATCTCATGTAGTACGAAAGCCTCAGGTTACTTATCAGGGTGTTTTGATTCGTGAAATGCCAGCACCTGTTTCTCCATCATCAAAGAAGCGAAGGGCTACAGATATGGCTAAACACATATCTAAGAAGAAGAAGATGAAGACACGAAAGATTATGCTTTCTACTGAGTCTACAGAAGATGATGATGAAAGAATTCCTGAAACACCAGACGCCACTCTTCATGTACAAAGTTCAACTCCTGAGCAGACAATCGTCATACCACCCGAAGATTCGGTTGCCAAATCAGTTTCTAAGGAGGTACGAACTTCAGAAATCCCTGCAAACGTATCTGATACGGATGCAAATGTCAATATGGGTGACGGAGATGCGATGAATGAAGCTCAAGGTCAATCTACTTCTGCTCCCTTCGAAAGTATTGTTTCTTTACCACCATCCATTATTACCATTACATCAACCACTGATTCCCCTACATTCGAAAATATTATCAATCAACCATTTACTTCTATTTTTTCTTCTCAATCCACTGACATACCCAAACCTAATTCGACTGTTCAAGAAACCATTCTTATGGAGACAGAAACTGATAATGAGGGTTTTGGGGGCATGTTTGAAGAATTAGAGTTTCATGACGAAGAAGAGGATTTTCCAAATCATATGTTGGTGACAATGAAGCAATTTAAGATTTTGAATCAGAAGTTGAATTCTATAATTCAATCTCAAGCTGATCTAGGGGGTGGTTCGTCTATTTCCAGTTTAGAGGTTGATTCATTGTTGAAAATGTTCGAAGCCAGAGTTGTAAGTAAAGTATCTGGGATGATTACAGACTTTGAATCTCAAATTTTGGAGAAAGTTGATCATAGTGATCAAAACAATGAACTACGAATTAATTCTCAAAATTCGAAGTTTGCCAGAGATTTGAAAGAATTAAAGAATGCAACAAAGGAAAGGCATGTTCTCTTTATTCAAGATGTAAAGAAAGTCAGGGAGGATGTCAATTTGCAGATTCATGAACTTCGTGAAGATATGCAAAAAGAGATTGCAAATGTTCAACAAGATTATGCATCTCTGAATCAGAAAGTTGATATCATTTGTGATGCAGTCACAAGATTTGTCAAATTATATGAAAGTTTGAGTCCTCAACTTACTCAACTTTCATCATCTGAAAGTGCCAACTTTTTGGAAGTGATTGCTTTGCTTAAGGAATTAAAGGAAGTCTCTGTCCATCCGGTTTCTTCTTCCCTGATTACTCCTGAATTTTTATCTCAAAAGTTCATACAATTCGAAGCCATTCTTAACAAGCAACTTGCTCCTCTCTCTCGCATCTCAAGCCTTCTTCCAACAACAAATGCCCCGCCTGTTTTCACAGGGGTGCAAGGGGGAGAAAGAAAAACTGGTGACTCGAAGGCTAGTGGTGATGATGCGAAGGTGGTATGAAAGATGTTTTCTTCAAAGATCACAACAACAAAGCCAGTTATAGCATCTGCTGGGCCGATTACTTCAACTGTCATAACAACAATGCCAATTACAAGACCAATTTCGAAAGGAATTGTGATTGGTAAACCCACTGATAATGTTGGTAGTAGTTCGAAAACTATGGAGGTGAAAGATGATTCAGTTGTGAAAGATAAAGGGAAATCAATAGTGGTGGAAAAATCGAAAGAAGAAAGGAAAGCCGAAGCAGAAGCTGAAATCGAAAAGCTAAGATTGATTGAAAGCATAATGACTCAGCGTGCAAGTGATCCGAAGGGAATGGACAAGGGTGATCCGGCCAAACATTACAATTATGAAACAATTGAGGCCAAGGTGGCTTTTAATCATATGTATTCGTTTGAGAAGAAACCAAAACAAAGCTATATGGTTACGAATACAGATTCAAGTCAGCTGGATTTTCCTATAAATGAAATGATGTTCATCATGCCTCAATTTAAAGCAGAAGGTAATTTCAAAGATAAGGATGATGGCACACACATGAAAATTTGATTTCATGTTGTTCTTGTAAAAGCCCCTGAGGAAGTGTGGTCATTGATAAAGATCAAGAAAGTGATCGGTATGAAAAAGGATGTGGTATTCGAAAACACAGTCCAAAATATCAAGTATGTGGTTGCCAGGGCAAATGGAAATATTTGCAAATTTACAATTGCAGATTTTCCATTAATGAACTTGTATGATCTTATACAAGTTGCATTGATTTTAAAAGACAAATCATTTTCATATCTTCAAAACACGGAACCTGATGAATTTAAGTTTGGGGTTGCTCACATCAAGATTTTCATCGAAAATTATTATGAGTGCTTGGCTCTAACAGATGTGGAGTTACCTATGGCTAAAGGTATGGAAATTAAAGCTCCAATGGCTCCTACGAAGACTCAGGCAGAATTGAAGAAGTATGCTGATGGTGAAATCTGCTTGAAGCCTTTTGGATTGGTCTTCGCAGGAAAAGACAAAGCTGGAAAAGCCAAACGTTTCTTGTTCCAGGCATGCGAAGTGGAAAGGTATTCAACGTCTCAATATACGAATTTAATTGTTTGTATGAATCATTGTAAGAAGAACAATGAAGGAGATAAGAAAGAACTTAAGAAGGTTATTTCCTGGTACACGGAAATTCGAAGAGTGATGCTGTATTCCATCCAGATTCTTACGAATTAAGATGTTCGACTATGATTAGAAAGGGGGAGATTGTATGGGTTAAGATGTTGTAATTAGTCGAAATATATTTTGCCTCTTTGAATGTTTTGTAATGTATTTTACTAAGGCGCTTTTATTCGAAACTTTAGTGTCTATGCCTTAGTATATTTTTTGTACGCTTTCTGTTCCCTATAAATAGGGATATTTACTAGAGTTAGATAAGAGTTTTTACAGACCTGTCTTTGTACTTTGTAAATATTCGAAAGTGTAATAGAGCTGAAACAAGATCATATTTACATCTGGTGTTCAATATCGCATTCTTAATTGATTTCATACTCTGATTCGTTTTATACTTGATTCTACGATTCATCAAGTCTGCAATATCTTAGTTATGCACAACCCTGATGTATATGCTAAGTCATCATAGCTTCTCTAAACGGATCTTTTAGTTCTCTTGAATATTGTGACCTATTTCAATATGTGGGTTATTATAATTACTTTTTAAGTGTTTTCCCCAAGTTTTAATCTTATATGAATATAAATTAATTTTCAAAGTAAGTACTATTTCGAAAACGTACCGCTGCTCGTCGACGACTCCGGGGTAGATTCTCCTGCAGTGATCATCAGAATTCGTCCATCTGCTCCTGAGTTCTTTGTTATCGGGCAGTCCCTCTGATAGTGTCCAGTCTCACCACAACCATAACAGGCTTGGTCTTCTTCAGCTCCGGGGACTTGGGAGATCGGTTGAGCTGGTGCCCTACAGAAACGAACTGTGTGTCCCTTTCTGTGGCAGTTCAGACACTGCATTTCCTGGCATACTCCGGTGTGGTGATAGTTGCACTTTCCACACTTCGGGAGGGTTCCAGCATATCGACTGGCAGGTGCTTGAGCAGTAGGCGTTGTAGCGGCGTACATAGTACTCACTTGTTGTTCTTGCAGGGTGTCCTGTGTTGTTCGTTTCTTCTTCCTCTTGTTCCCCGACTTCTGATTATAGTCCTCTTCCCTCGATGGCTCGGGAATAGGGACTTTTACACCATGGCGGACTCCGTGGTTGATGAGTCGCTGAGCCAGGCGTTTAGCACTATCGAATGTGGCTGGGTTAGAAGACAACACATTTCCTTGGGTCGGAGCAGTCAGACCCCAAATGTATCTTTCTATCTTCTTGCTCTCTGGGGTAACCATCCCGGGACATAGAGCTGCTAGGTCACTGAACCGATCAGTGTAGGTCAGTATGTCTGAGCCGACCATAGTGAGCTCCCACAGCTCTTGTTCCAGCTTTTGAATTTCTCCTAACGGGCAGTATTCCTCCCGCATTAACTCTTTTAGGTTTTCCCAACCTATTGAGTTAGCCAGTGATAGGGTCAGTGACTTAACATGGCTGCTCCACCATGTTAGGGCCTTGCCAGAGAAGGTGCAGGCAGCAAACTTCACTTTGCTCTCTTCTGGGCACAAACAGATTTTGAAGATTGACTCTGTTTTCTCGAACCATCACATCAGAGCGATGACTCCGCCAGTCCCATTAAAGGACAATGGCTGGCATTTGGTGAAGTCCTTGTAGGAGAACTCTCTCGAGCGCACGAGGACCTCACCTTGAGCAGAATCAGTAGGTGTTTCACCTCCGCTGGTACTGGTGGAGTGATATTGAGCCATGGCTGTTGCCACATCCGCAACCACTGCAGCGTTTATAGCTGCCATATCGATTTGTGATGGAGGTGGTATTGGAGTTATCAGAGTAGTGCGTCTGTTTGATCTGCGAGGAGGCATCTTTTCTAAAAGAATACAAAGATGAGATGGAATAAGTCTAAAGCAATGGACACAAGCCGAAAGCTGAAAAGACAAGGTTATCCTAGTTTTGGGTGTATCGGGTCCTGACTTCCACAGGGTTATTAGAAACAATTCATAAAAGAGTCTATACCGAATAAACTTTATGAATTTTGGAATGGTTATCCTCGAATGAATATCTGTTGCCTGAATAACTGTTACCAGCTGCATGTAAGAAAATAATCTTAACATATAATGTGAGCAGTGTTTCCACTCGCTCATTAAGTTAACAATATTATTATTTATTAGTGTGACGTGTAAGACGTTTTGGGTTACTTCCGTGGATCCTTCTTTGAAAGCTTCTCATGAACTTCATCTCGTTTCCTCCTGACTCTTCTGTTGTCTACTATGAGGAAGTGGTTACGTCTATCTGGGTTTGTCGTGCGAGAATGGAAGTGATTAAAGAATCTATGAGATTTAGGGTAACTTTATGGGGTGATCCTTACAGAGTCCTTCTATAATTGTACAAGGTATACAAGTTGTATATAACTTAAGACTAAATAGACCTTCGAATAAGTGATCCTACTTCAAAACCACAACCAAACAAGGAACAGGTAGTGAAGCGTAGATCACAAATTCTAAGTCTATAAAATCCCAGTTATATATAACCTTGGGAGTATACATTGCAAGATTATAGACCTATCTGTAAGGGTCTTTTAAGTTATCACATAAGTTATTTATATGGTGCCTAAAATACTCCTATAGTATTTTAACATAATGTACTTGGTATGTTTTAAACTTGTTATCGCGTTATCGAATCATAGAATACTCCTATAGTATTCTAACTCTAATATACTTGTTATAGTATTCTCTTGACTGGTGTTCAGGTAAGTTTTAAGACTGTTGCAACACCACATCATTCCCAAACACATGTCGGTCACATCTCGAATGAATATAGTTGATCAGGCTATATTGATCCTAGCTATGATTACATAACTGTTCAGGTTGACGACAGTGTTCAACCTTTTAATACTTTATTTCTGTTCTCCTCGTGATACTTGTTCTAATATGTACATGTATAAGCAAGTAGGTATATTTTTATAACTTATCGTTATACTCTTAAAATATATCATTATCCAGAGCACTTAAGCCCCATTGTATTTATAGTTGTATATCTTTTATCGGTTGATATACTTAGTTCACTATAAACAATGCTCTGATACCAATCTGTCACACCCCAAAACCGGAACGGCGGAAACGTTCAGGGGTGGAGGACGTCATGTTTAGTATCACAAGATATGTATATAGTATGCAAGTAATGAACAACCATTTCATTTAGAAAGAAAGTGTTACAATGTGTGTGTTCACAAAACATAGAATTCATAAGCAAATAACAAAACAAGACTTGAAGCTATAATGCTCCATCTTCTGAATTCCCAGCACGAGTACCTGTCTAATAGGCTCCTGAGAATACAAGTTATTTGAAAGAGTTGATCAGCAATTAAGCTGGTGAGTTCATAAGATTTTAGTGATGTGAATAAGTTGTAAAATGTTGTTGAAAATGTAGTAAGATGTAAGTTCTGTTTAGAAAAGTTCGCCTGTTCCTCTAGAAAATCCTATATTTCCTACTTTAATGAAAGATAAGTAAAAATGACTCTACAACCCTTTCTATGAGTACTAAATGGATAAAAGTTATATAAAACTCAGAGTAAACAAACAATCGACTGTGCGCATCTGCCCTAAGCCCACAACCAAACAAGGAACAGGAAGTAAGGCGGATTGCACACATTCCATTGGTTGTTAGATCATTGTTGTATATAACCCTGGTGTATTCACTTGTTACTCATGGAGTTAATTGTAATGGTTCCTTTATATTTAATGAAAAGATTCTTTAAGAAAACCCTTATTTCTTATAATAAAATGATGACCACGGTGATTACTTTTATAATAACTTAGTTTATACTGGATATATATGATATAATATCGGATAGAAAGTTAATTGGGTGAATCTGCCCTAAGCCCACAACCAAACAAGGAACAGGAAGTAAGGCGGAAAACACACATCCAACTACCTATTGGGTATTAATTATATATAACCAAGGTGTATAAACTAGGGTATTATAGAGTTAATCACCTAAGGTCCTTTAAGTTTCACTGGTTTAATAAAATGGATTAAACCCTTTACTGGTTAAGTTTCTAGTTTTGTATACCAAAAGTTCTGATTTGGAAAGTATGTTTTGTACTATAAAACTGTGTATTGACTCTGTGTCTTATGACTTGACCCATACCTGGTACCCTTATGATGTCTTAATGTATACTAAGCATATATATATATATATATATATATATATATATATATATATAGAATCGAATAGAAAATAGATTGGGTGAATTCGTTCCAAGCCCACAACCAAACAAGGAACAGGAAATGAAGCGGAGAGCACACATCCTATTACCTGTCGGATCCTATTGGTATATATATATATCCTTTGATGTATACATTAAGAAATCATAAGGTTAGCATTATGGTCCTTTCTATTAAACGTAGCCTTCTACCAAGGCATCTACTGTTATGTGCTAGTCTCGACTGTTCTGTTTGTCTTTTGTAAAAATGTAAGTTTTCCCTAGTTTATAACTATCTTAACTCGAAAATAGTTTGCATTAGACTTTCAAGTGGTACTGTCACTTTATGAAAGTAATGGGAAATGTAAGTACACAGTTCTCGTTTATAATGACATGTGGGTGTACTAATGACCTAAAACATGTTTGTTTTATTATGGTCATAATGTGAAGTCTAGTACCCCTACTAAACGCTCTCCCTGTCTAGAGATTAAGGGAACCAAACGCGACCTCTACAAATTCTTGCAAGCTGTGTAATTCACATTTATATGATCATGTATACCCAATATAACTATCAGCTTTTGTTTAAAACAATGAGATAGTGATTCATTGGTATAATTAGATCCTGTATGTTCTCATGCTATAGCAACCTAGTTTGTTTGTTCTGTATGGTATTGTTTGTTTCTCATCATAGTATTCACTCTGTATGTTATTGTTTGTTTCTCATCATAGTATCTACTCTTGTATCTAGCATGAATTGAACCCCTAAACTATACCCCTTATAGTTTACTAGTAATTTACTTGTACTGTTGTTGAAAAGACTCATTTTCTACGAAGTTATGTTGATACCTTTAAATACGGAGTTTTGTTAAACTATAAAGTAACATAACTTTTAAAAGAGTTTTTGAAATGTTTTGACAACTTATAAATGACATAAGTAACATTTTGAAAGATGTTTATTACAAACAATTACACAATTATCATTGTGTTCAACTTGTATTCCCCCCTTAAAACATTTATAACAGTTAAAAGATTCATTACGGGGTATGAACTCACCTGATGTGGGTGATTCAAACGGGTATGCGTGCAAGGATGAGAAGTTCCACGAATGAAGTCCCAAGACACAACAAGTCCTAAATGACATATATTGGCATGAATATAGTGTTTATAAGCAACTATATGAAAGGATACACCTTCTGCGACTAGGAAACACTTTGACCAAGTGTTGGAATCACATGTCATTCATCAAAGGAGAGTGAAATGACACTAACATGAGTTTACTACCATGGGTTTACAGCCCAAGGGAGTTTACGGCCGTAAACTCATGGTCAAACATGCATAAATGTGGGTTTGAATGCTAGGGAAATTTTAGGGACTTTTACTCTACACAAGCATGAGAAAGACCACCTCTATTGACGCTTTTGATGATTTTACGGCCCAAAGGAGTTTACCGCCATAAACTCATGATCATTTATGTATTTGAGAGAAGTTTAAGGTCCTACAATCATCAAGGAAGGGTTCTAGGTCACTAGTTTTGCATCTAGGAGGGTTTATGGTCCATACATGCTATAACATTGAGTTTACGGCCAAGGGAGATCTTGGGCCGTAAACTCAAGATGTTCTTGGGAAAATGAATGTTTCAAGGGTGTGATTCAAGGCTTTCTAGTAGATATGAAGTATAATGAAGGAATACTTACGACATGAATGCTTGAAATGGTTGATTTTGGCCAAGAACATTAGTGTGTGTTCTTGGTGTTCTTGGTGAAACTTGAAGATCTAAGAAAAGAATGATCTCCATGGATGAAATCATGGAAGGATACTAGATTAAGAGATGTAACAACTAATCAAGGAAGAATACTTACTTCTTTTGAAGATTTGGGAAGAAAATCGTGATGATAGTTGAGAGAGAAATGGGGTGTTCTTGAGGTGGAAGTGAGATAAGGAAGGAAGTTGAAGAATATGAGCCTATAAGGGGGAGTTTACGACCCACCTTGAGTTTATGGCCGTAAACTCAAGTGTTGTGGCCGTGAACTCTTTTTGAAGAGGTTAAGGCTTGATTCTTTGTACAGTGTCTCTAGCAGGTACATTCTAACAATCATTCCTTAAGTGTACTAGGCTTAAAACTCCTTAGAATGACCTTTAACCAGGCTAGAACTCATTACTAGTGAGTTTGACACTCATTTGAGTTAATTGACTGGGCTTTAAAAGTAAAAAATTTTCGGGTTGTCACAAGGAAGAGCATCTAGTCCTTTGTTTTTGCATTCAAGTCTCACCACCAAGCATTTACACATGTTCAACATGATGTAGTGGTTGGAATCGAAAAAGTTGCCAACTTTATGATCTCCAGTGTCCCTTGAGTAGTATAGATGCTAGATCTGGAAGATGGTAGAGTTTTATGGACCCTATTTATGATCTCCAGGGTTTGGCCTGAGGGAATTTTGGGTAGTTTTAGCAGTTTTTTAGATTGGACCCTATTGATGAATATGTGATGGGTAGAGCTAAGATTCAAAGTAGATACCTATTCAACTATTTATTCTGACTGACAGGTTTAGTTTTCCTCACTGTACTTGTAGGTCGAAGGCACCAAGGCTGGGCCATTGGATTTGATATCCTAATGTATATACTAATTTATGATATACGGAGCATGTGGTAGATCTATATGATTATATGATGGCTGTTGATATGCGTTAGACTGGTAGATCTATAGGACTACCTATGATTACTAGTTGTATGATATTATTTTTGTTGAATATGTTTGTTATCTGTTATATATCGACATGTTATGTTGGGGTTGAGAATACTGCTTTGTGCTGTCAGTCAACAGACTGGAGCAATCCAACCGGGAGGTTGTGGGCCAGGGTAATCCAATCGAAAGGTTGTGGACCCAAGACGTTATATGCAGGGCAATTCAACCAAGAGGTTGTGGGCTAGGGTAAGCCAACCAGGAGGTTTTGGACCCAACATGCAGGAATGTATATATATATATATATATATATATATATATATATATATATATATATATATATATATATATATATTGTGGTGGTACTTTGGGGGAACTAACTAAGCTTTGACTTACAGTTTCAGTTTATTGTTACAGGTACTTCAGATGATTACGGGAAAGCGAAGGCGTGATCGTGCACATCTTCCTGTTTTTATGATATTGGATCTTGGTTTTGGAAACAAATTATGGTTAAAAAGGGTTGTTTTTGAAAGTTCAAATTTATTGTGATTTTTGGGATGTTAAAATTTGGTATCAGAGCCTTGGTTTGAGAGAATTGGATGGAAATTTGTGTGAATCTAGACTCAAACTAGGAAACTGTAAAAGTTTTTAAAATAGTTTTCAAAATAGTTTTCAAAAGTAACCAAGGAAGGATTTGATGTGTATGATCAGTCGGAGCAAGAAAGTATACCCCAAGCTACCCACTGTTATTTTCTTATGATAATTATGGTAGAACTGCATGCTAGTGATATGCTAAGGATCTCGAGAAATTGCATGATAGAATTGCCTGATGTATGATGCCTGATAGCATAAGGTTACTTCTTGTATGAAGTTGACGTCATTACTGTAGTTGCTTAGTGTATGCATCATAGTTGTATATAACTAAGATTTTATAGCCTAAGAATGTTTGGTTTAGCCTTATTTACTGTTCCTTGTTTTCTTGTGGGCTTAGGGTAGAATCAAGTATTTGACTGTCTATAGGATTGAGTGTTATGTATGATTAGCATATGCGAGTGTTGCAGGGTTGGTGGAAGTTTCATGGATGAGTATAGGTGTGAGCAGCCGGCCAGATGAGGAATGTTTAGCCACTCCCGAGAGAGTGAGGATAGGATGTATGCATATCCTGGTTGTTGTATTTGTGTTGAGCGGTTGTGATGATCCTTGAGACAAATACGGGTAGGTGTGGTAGGTAGTATGGGCTCGTACTACTAAAAGCACATGACCCGTATGCTTAGCAAGGAAGTTACAAACCCCAAGCCTTTAGTCTCGTCTCGTGATTGTAACAATGTGTACTATGGAATTTATGATATATATTCTGGTTTATTTTCAGTATGATATTTACGAGAGGATCTGGTTCCGGGTCTGGAGCGAGTGGTTAGGATAGGCCAGGATTGACTGATGATCATATTCGTGAGATCATCGCCACTGAGGAGGCTGCTACTGTCTGGAGGTCTATGTCAGAGATTTTTGGGTCTATCAAACCGCCATGATTGAGATCTTTCATGATTGATACGCTGCTCTTTCTGTTGTTACCATTGCTGCAGCTACCGCGACCGTTTTTGCCACAGGTGTTCGAGGGGAGAGAGCTTTCTAGTATCGGGACTTCGACAATACGAAGCCCCCAGAGTTTGGTGGGGTCAGGGACCCAATTGTAGCGATGAGGTAGCTATCTGATGTGGAGGGTTTTTTCTTCACATGTTCTTGCCCTGTGGACCAGAAGGTTAAGTGTGCCCTGAACCTTCTCCGGTCAGGGGCAAAGGATTGGTGACTGGCTCTTACACTCCTGAGCAGAGAACTATTGTTACTTGGGAGCATTTTTCGGAGATGTTTCGCTTGAGGTATGTTCCCTTGGTCGAGAGGGAGTGGCCGACTCATGAGTATCTGGATCTAAGACAGGGGACTAAGACGGTGACGATGATCACCAACTTGTTTACTAAGAGGGCTCCTTTTGATGAGTTTTATAGATTACAATAACAATGTGCTTGCGGAATTTCACTTAACATTAAAGGGTACATGCAACCTAAAGGATCTATGTCTTTAACACTTTGAATGTAACATGCTATGAACAAAAAAATAACTTCAACCTTAATGAATCCCTAGTATAATCAAATAGAATAATTAGGGTTACATACCTTTGATTTGTTGTAGTAAACAAATCACTTCAATCTCCCATTAAAAAACCTTGGAAAGCAAACACTAGAAATCTCGTGCCTCTAGTGGCTTACACCCAAAACCATAGAAACCCTAGAATTAAGAGGAGAGAGAGAGAAGAGATGCATAATTTTCGTTCCTAAGCCTTATGGGAAGAGCATGAACAAAATTGAGGCTATAAGGGGTCCTATTTATAGTTTAGGTAACTTAGGGACAAAGCAAGATTTGAATAATTAAATAATAGATTTAATCCATATTCAAATCATTTCCTTATCTGCATCCAGAAGGCTTTTGGAAACGCTAAGGAGGCTCCCAAAATCGTCCAACCTTGGATGGTTCTAGTATTATTTCTAGCTATTGAACAATTACAATTCACCTCTTGCACCTTTAATTAATTCCAATTAGTCCCAAATTAATTCCAAATTAATTCTGATCAATAATTAATTAATTCCAACCGATTTCTTATTAATTTATTAATCATATAAAATAACAAATCAATTATATAACAATTGATCTCATGTTAATTTATTAATTTCATAATAAATAAACATATTAATTATCTATTTTTAATTGATATATTAATCACATAATATATTAACAAATTATTTATCTCTCTTTCTCCTAATATCATTTCTAGCTATTTCTGGCTATGAGGGCAACCCAAAAGGAACTTTGCTAATAATTTCATATTATACTAATTTAGTTATTGGTTTAGACACCTAATCCAACACTTTTCCGCCCTAAGTTTGTTGCTTCTGAGTAGGCTCGGATCACTCGATACTTGAGCATAATCATGACGGATATTTGACAGTTTGTTTCCACTCAACATTATGGTTCCCTCGATAAGATTCAGGAGGCCGCGAGGAGGTGGGAGATTGAGATAGAGCTCCAACTGAGGGAGTTGAGGCAGGATCCTATTCAGTCTCAGCCTGCGGCGAATCGGTTCAAGCTCGCTGATTCGAGATCTGGAGGACAGAAGGGCCATACCTGTGGGAAGTGCGGAAAATTTCATGATGGTGTTTGTTAGTCTACTTCATCTGCATGCCGTAATTATGTCAGGGATGGATACTTTGCAAAGGATTGTCATCAGCAGGCTCCCCCTGGGTAGTAGGATTTGCTACCATTGTGAGCTGGTAGGCCATGTGAAGGCCCAGTGTCCCTTACTTTTGACCAGACCTGTGCAGGCACCAGCTACTGCTACCCCTAGGATTACGGATGGACGCATGGGTAGGGCAGAGCCCCAGAGTGCTCGAGTTTGTGCATTCCAACTCACTGCAGAGGAGGCCAGGGCAGCGTCGGACATCATTACTGGTATGTTTCTATTTATTATTTTATCAATTATTTTATGATATGCTTATATTTATGATTCTATTAGGTGCCTTCTTAGTGAACTCTTTGCTTGCTATTGTGTTTTTTGATTCGGGTGCGAGTCGGTCTTTTGTATCTCAGACATTCAGTAAGGGATTGGCATGAATCTTAAGGAGTTGGAGTGTCCGTTGCGAGTATCTATCGCCAACGAACATGAGATTTCTGCATCGAGTGTTGATCAGGGTTGTGTCTTGGAGATTTTTGGGGTGCCTTATCCGATTGATCTGATACCTATACCCATGGGGGATGTATGCGTGATAGTAGGGATCGATTGGCTGGGCAGGTTTGGGGATATGATTGACTATGAGGGTCAGCAGGTGGTAGTTCGAACCCCAAGTGTGGGAGAACTGGTTATTTTTTGGGGAAGGTACCATGATTAGATCAGCCTTTTGTTCTGCTGCCAGGGCTCGGAAGTATATTTAGCATGGTTGTATAGGATATCTTGCGTATGTGGTGGATACTTGAGCTGGGAAGCAGGTTGCGATTTCAAATGTTGCTGTTGTTAAGGAATTTGCTGATGTGTTCCCCGAGGAGTTACCCGGTATGCCTCTTGAGAGGCAAGTTGAGTGCAGGATCGGTTAGATCCTTGGTGCAGCTCTGATTGCTAAGGCGTCATACCGTTTGGCATCACCTGAGATGTTGGAGTTGTCCTCTCAGCTTCAGGAGCTATTGGGCAAACAGTTTATTAGACCGTGCAGTTCGCCGTGGGGAGCACCGATTTTGTTCGTCAAGAAGAAGGATGGCTCACACCGGATGTGCATTGATCACCGAGAGTTGAAAAAGTTGACGGTGAAGAACCGTTAACCCCTTACGCGAATTAATGGCCTCTTTGATCAGTTGCAAGGTGCATCTTGGTTCTCCAATATTAATTTAAGGCCGGGGTATCATCAGATGAGGGTTAGAGAGGAGGAAGTGGAGAAGTGTCACAACTAGGAATTTTGATGCTTTGTAACAACAACAATGATAATATTGTGAACCAAAAATGTGAAAGCATGTAAGATGCTTATTCAATAACAACAAAAATTCCATCAAACACTTTATACAAGCACTGCAAATATTCAACAAAGAATTGGAAACCCTAGAAATCCCAGTTTAAGTCCATTTTGGATGAGGATTTTCTTATGGGGCCTAATGGACCAATAAGCTTCCAATTTGACTATTTTGGGCTTAGAACTCCTATATGGACTCTAATTGGACCCACTTTCATTTATTTTAACAATTTGGGCCATAATGGGCCTAGAATGAAATAAAATACCCTAATGGGCCATAACAAATCTAATGAACTTAAAAAGGCCTTAAGACTCATACTTTGATGTAAATTGGGCCCATATCTTGGACTTAAGCACTCAAGGCCCAAACTCTCTCCTCTCTTCTCTATCTCTCGGCCCAAGTTTAAAAAAAAAACAAGAAGAATTAGAGGATTAAGGAGGATTAACCACCTCCTTAATACCTATGGGATATCCAAGCAACTTCACATGTTTCCATGCACATCCTTTCATCCCTCTCTCTCTTTTCTTCTACTACACTCGGCCGAGAGTATCACACACACACATAATTATTTCACTTAAACACTCTCAAGAACACACTACAACTCCTTCACTTCTCCTTCAAAAATTTCGAGATTAGGAGCTTTTAAGTAGGATTTTCCCCAAGAGTCATCATCTAAGGTAACTTGATGCTTAAATCCATGATCTAACTACTTCATTTCATCAAAAATCTTCTCTTAATCTATTCAAACTCGTGATCTTACCTCTTAGAACACATCTAAGCCAAAGATCCTCCAAGAAGCTTTCTAGGCCGAGAATAGCATCAAACTTCTTCCATTCTTCTTCAAAACCGAACCCACAAACTCAAGGTGAGTTCATACCCCTCTCTTTTCAGTTTTCACAAGTTTTATGGGGGAGAATACAAGTAAAATGTGTAGATCTATGAGTATGTGTATGCTATGTATGATTTCATGTATGTATGTGTGATTTTATGTGCTTATGTGTTGAATATGTAAACAAAAAGGAAAGAAATCTCGAGATCTATGGCATAAGAAGGAAAACAAACATGATCTAAGGTATACTACACTAAACAAGTCAAGAAAAGTACCCTCTAAGATTAAAATCAACATATAGCAACATAAAACCAATTTTTGGGCTTAAATTGTCAAATAAACAAAAGTTGGGTTAAAATTGCCATTCACGGTTTTTCTTAAGGGTCAAATGAGTCAAAACAGTTAAAATAAACGTTTTTATGAATATTATGCTCTTTAAAGGACTTGAAATGTAAATTGTAGCTTAATGGGCCAAATTTTGGGCTTTTCGGCCCGTTAAGCCCAAAATTGCGAAAAAAACAAATTTTCAAGAGGCTGAATGATAAATTTCACAAAACAGGAGGTAAAAAGTGTAAACAAAACTATTTCAAGGGTTAAAATGCTTTTCTTTTCCAAAAAGGATAAAAAATGTAAAGTTTTTGGAATTTGGGCCAAAATTGTAAAAGTTGCAAAAAGTTTGGACTTTAACCAAAAAACACTTTTCTGGAAGGGCTGAAACTGCCAAAGAATAAGCTTTGAGCTAAAAATACCACTTGAACAAGTCTATGGGTCAAAAGTGTCAAGAAAATAGTTTAAGGGCTTAAAATGTCTTTTGTTTGTATAAAGGACTAAAATTGTTATGTTTATTAAAGAAGGGCTGAAAAGGTCAAAACCAACATTTTGAACCAATTATTTTATTGTTAAGATAATTGAATCAAAAATACCAAAAACTACAACTCATGAAAATAGAAAGATGAATATACGTATAAATCCAAAAATCGTTATAAACAAATCGATCGGTCTCGTGTCGATACAAAAATTACAATCGTCCAATCAAACCTTCCAACAATTATACAATACCTAAAACAAGTAAACATTCGAAACATGGGGCTTGAAAGTTACAATCATGCTTGTTGGGCCTTTGTGATCCATTAACATGATTTTTGGGCCCAAGGGATAATAATAATAAATGTTATTGGGCCTTCTATGACCCAATTTCATATTTAAGGGACCCTCAATGGCTTTAAGTGCTATTGGGCCTTAGTGTCCCATTAGCATTGCTAGCAAGGTCCAAGTAAATCAAATGTGAAATGGGCCAACGTGTCCTTCGTATACCGAACAGCCTAAAATAACTCACGAAAGTAGCAGGACTTTGTATTCCTCTTCTCCTCGTTTGTTAGGCTTATGTGTAATCAAAGTAAACAAATTCAGGTCGTTAATCAATAGTAATCAATGTTGTTTGGATTAAGTGAGTAATAACGGGCGACACCTCTAAGGGTCGTTCATAGTCTGTAGTTATAATCAAAGTATCCTGGAAGGAGAGCGAGAGTTTGTGTATAGATCTATACGGGGGTGACCCCCCCACACCTCAGCTGTTCGCTACAGTTAGACTCGGCCAGTCTAGGGTGACAAAATCTTAAGATCAATCTCGGCGTACGTTAGGTTGCCAAGACAGACGAAATAGTCATTATTATGCATGGTTATAATGACTCACATAATTAATTAATCCAATACCATCCGAGATATCAAGGAAGAGTAATCAAAATTAGTCGTTGTGACGGTATAGCAATTTGAAAAACAATTATATTTTATGTTTTCGGAAAACATCGGGTTTTCGAGGAAATCAATACCACTCGCTTGTATTTTCTATAACTATAATACCAAACTCCCTTTTATACATGTTTTGAAATCATTCATGCATCAACTTATGGATCTTCACACTTTGGTAAACAATTGTCTTTTCAGAAAATATCGGATTTTTTGGGTTTTATAAACTACACAAATCATTTTTATCACAACCCTGCTTATGAACTCACCAACATTTCATATGTTGACGTTTTTCAAAATAACTTGTATTCTTAGGTAACAGGTAAGTTGCAGGGTAATATCAAGTACGTTAGGAAGCTATGTTTTGAAAACTCTTAAACAACTTATGTTATGGATGTGTAATATTTATTACAATGTACTGGATGTGAACAATATCAGTTGTAATGTATTGATGCATGGTGATGTTTATGTTATGATTCATTTATATCCATTGTGACGATATTCAATTTAAGTCACGCGAGCCCTCGGACGTTTCCGCCGTCTGGTTCGGGGGTGTGATAGGTTGGTATCAGAGCTCTGTTTATAGTGAACTGGCATATCTAACCACACATTGATATGCAACTATAAACTAAAGAGGGACTAAAACAACTCTGAACAAAACAAATAAAACACAACGACAAAACATCTTTACTTGTACGATATAGGAAAAAGAACATAATACCAAGTCAAATAAGATAATACTGACATCTTGGTTAAGTCGGGACTGTTCTTAGTTGTATTAAGGGGTGGATGTAGCCTGATCAACTACATTTTCTCCGAAGTACAACTATTACATACCCCGGTAAAAACCTCGATGGACGGTAAACCTAAAAACATACCCCTTGTTACCAAGAAAAGAACATCAACTCAATCTACATAATAATTAAAACATCTTAGGAGTAATAATAGTTTATTCATATACCTCCTCTCAGTCACCATGGAAGGAGAACACCAGGGCATTCAGTTTCATCAGGCCTTAGTGGCCCACGGAATGATCGAGGACGAACCCGAGGGAGACCCAGGGGGAGCACACGGCATTGGGCCCGACGAGTACACGGACACAGAATACGAGTTTGATGGGATCGACGACGACATGGATGAAGAACAAGACTCAGGCAAGGACTCTGCCACATCACCTACCAGTGAGATGCAGCAGGACCACCCCGCCCCCCCGGGAAACCCCTCGAGGGAGAATCGCTCTCCGTAAGCTGAGATTGCTGCTCTGCGGCAACAGCTATTCGCCATGGAAGCACGAGCGGTGCAAGCGGGACAGGAGAGAGATGAAGTCATTGGAGAAATGACTGAGATGGCCCAGTTGTTGGCACAACACTTCGGTATATGACCTCACTACCGTCGTCGAGCGCTCCTTAGAGTGTTAGGACTAGCCATATCTATCGTTAGTATTATGCTTATATGATCTATGCTATGTACCATCGACTCTATGTTTAAGTGATTACACTACTCATAGAGTCGTTACGCTGCCGAACCTGCACCACTTATGTATGCTCCTTCGAGCAAATTTTCATGTAACAAAAATGCGGATAATATTAATGGAAAATTTTATGTGTTCTATTTTGATGTTGTTATCTATTATGTGTTATGTATCCATGATTGTATGTTAACATGCGGAACCACTTAAGTATACACCATACACCTAGTTTATAGGACCATAATCTCACAAAAAATAATAGGCGCTCAACATCTTTCCGTTCAATGACAGAAAGATGCCCCAATGACCAACTCGTGGAAACCTTGGACCAACCACACCCGAACTCAACTCAGCTGCATTCCAAGCAGTTGTATCTGCTGCGGTTACTGCGGCCATGGCGCAAATCCACCAAGGGAACAATGGTGGAGTCAATGGACAAGGAGCTGGAAGTTCGAACAACGGAATAAATCAAGGACCTACCAAGACATGATCCTAGTAGGATTTCACCAACGCCAAGCCACGAACATTTAATGGCACAGGTGGAATGATAACCCTAAAGAGATGGATGGAAAAGGTGGAATCAGTATTTGAGATATGTGAATGCCCCGAGGAGGTGAAAGTGATGTTCGCCGCATGCACATTTGTTGACCAGGCTCTCACCTGGTGGAATGGACATGTAGAGGCCATGACTCTCCTCCTAGCCAACGCTATGCCGTGGGCGAAGTTGAAAGAAATGCTGATGGCCGAGTACTGCCCACGAGGCGAAATCCAGAAAATGGAGCAAGAGTTATGGAATCTCACCGTCAGAAACTCCGACATAGATGCATACATATAAAGGTTTAGTGAGCTGTCACTATTGTGCCCTGACATGATCACTTCAGAGGGAAAGAAAATCGAACGATTCATCTGGGGATTAACCTCCCCAATTCAAGGAAATGTAATAGCTGCAAATCCTGAAACCTTCGACAGTGCCAAGAGGTTGGCTAAGAAACTGTACGACCACAACAACAAGAAGGGCGAGAAGCCAGTGGAAACTGAAGGCAAGAAGGAGAGTGACAACAAGAAGGGAAAGAACAACAAGAGAAAAGGGCGACAAGGCTCGGAGTCGTCAAAGAAACAACAAACAGTGACAGTCAATGCTACAACCACCCAAGTACCCTCCACACCACATGCTCCAGCTTCAGCTAATCCAAGTGCCCCTAGGCAGTATCATAATGGCGAATGCAGAGAGATACATTGTACCAGTTGCAATCGGAAGGGTCACACGACAAAGTATTGCATGACCTATCCTCCCCAAAATCAACAACAAGGAAACAACAACAACCGCAACAACAACGGCAACACCAACAATAGCGACAATAATGCAGGATCAAGCCCCACCTGCTATGGATGTGGAAAGACTGGGCATATCCGTTGAAATTGCCCCAACATCAACAACCCTGGGAATGGAGGAGCAGGAAGAGTGCTGACCATGGGACAAGGAGAAGTGGTTCAGGATCCCGCTGTTGTTACCGGTACGTTTCTCCTAAACTACACTTATGCATGCATCCTATTTGATACCGGGGCAGAACAAACTTTTGTGAGTAATAAGTTCAAACACTTGTTAAAACAACAACCCCAGAAGCTTAATGAAACCTTTACGGTGGAAATGGCCAATAGGAAAACAGAATCCACTGGGGAAATCTACATCGGATGTACCCTGACCTTGAACCATCACGTCTTTCAAATAAACTTCATGCCTGTTTCCATTAGGAGTTTTGATGTGATTATCGGCATGGACTGGTTAAGCCCCCACCATGCTGAAATTATGTGTCACGAGAAGGCCGTTCGCCTTCACCTCCCAAATCACGAAACCCTAATTATATACGGAGACAAACCCAACACAAACCTTCGTCTTATCTCGTGCATTAAGGCACAGAAGTATCTACGAAAGAAGGACTTGACGTTTCTAGCTCATATAGTGGATAAGTCCAAAGAGGAGATCAATATTCGAAACATCCCTGTGGCTTGTGATTTCCCGGATGTATTTCCTGAAGACCTTCCGGGGATACCCCCAGAAAGACAAGTCGAATTCCGAATTGATCTAGTGCCAGGAGCTACTCCCATCGCCAAATCACCCTACAGATTGGCTCCTACGGAAATGCAAGAGTTTTCCAGTCAACTTAGCGAGCTTTTGGACAAAGGATTCATCCGACCCAGTATCTCACCTTGGGGAGCTCCGGTCCTCTTTGTTAAGAAGAAAGACGGTACATTTAGGATGTGTATTTACTATAGGGAACTTAATAATCTCAATATCAAAAACCGCTATCGACTTCCAAGAATCGACGATCTATTTGACCAACTCCAAGGAGCAAGTTACTTCTCTAAGATAGACCTGCGATTCGGATACCACCAGCTCAAAGTCCGGGAGGAGGATATCCCCAAAACCGCCTTCCGAACTCGTTATGGACATTATGAATTTGTCGTAATGCCCTTCGGTCTAACGAATGCCCCTGCCGCATTAATGGACCTAATGAATCAAATCTGCCGACCATTCCTTGACAACTTTGTCATCGTTTTCATCGACGATATCCTCGTCTATTATCGAAGACGCGATACTCCATCCATCCGGGTATAGATAAAATGTACTTGGATGTCAAGCAACATTATTGGTGGCCTAACATGAAGGCAGAGATTGCCACTTACGTTAGCAAGTGCCTCACATGTGCTAAAGTAAAAGTGGAATATCAAAAGCCCTCGGGATTACTACAGCAACCAGTAATTCCCAAGTGGAAATGGGAAAGGATTACTATGGACTTTGTGACCAAACTACCCAAGACGACTGATGGTTTTGATACCATATGGGTAATAGTTAATAGGTTGACAAAATCCGCTCATTTCCTGCCAATAAAAGAATCATACAAGATGGAACGTCTGACAAGGATCTATATCAAGGAAATCGTGAGACTCCACGGAGTGCCCATATCTACCATCTCAGATAGAGATAGTAGGTTTACTTCACGCTTTTGGCAATCGCTTCAGAAGGCTATGGGAACACAACTTGACATGAGCACTGCCTACCACCCACAAACAGACGGGCAAAGCGAGCGAACCATTCAAACGCTAGAAGACATGCTTCGCGCATGTGTGATAGACTTTGGAAAGTCGTGGGATGCCCACTTTCCTTTGATCGAATTCTCGTACAATAACAGTTATCACTCAAGTATCAAAGTCGCTCCTTTCGAGGCATTGTATGGGCGTAAATATAGATCACCGTTGTGTTGGGCTGTGGTAGGAGACACTCAGTTAGCAAAAGGACAAACATCAGACAATGCACTAACGGGACCAGAAATCATACGCGAGACGACTGAGAAGATAATTCAGATCAGGACCCGACTTCAATCATCACGAGACAGACAAAAGAGCTACGCCGATGAGCGACGAAAGCCCTTGGAATTTAGAGTCGGGGATAGGGTGTTATTAAAGGTCTCTCCCTGGAAAGGGGTGATTCGTTTTGGGAAGCGGGTAAAACTAAACCCTCGATACATTGGACCCTTCGAGATTCTTCCCCGAATCGGTCCAGTGGCTTATAGACTGCAGCTACCCGCTGAGCTCAGCAGTGTACACCCCGTATTCCATGTTTCCAATTTAAAGAAGTGCTTATCCAACGAGACTCTCGTCATTCTATTAGAAGAAATCGAAATCAGCGAGAATCTCCTGTTCATCGAGGAACCAGTTGAAATCATGGACAGGGAGGTGAAGCGTCCTAAGCAAAGTCGCATTCCGATTGTGAAAGTTCGATGGAACGCGAGACGCGGACCAGAATTCACATGGGAACGTCAAGACCAAATGAAGCAGAAGTACCCTCACCTATTCTCGCATTCTCAAATATAGCTTTGAAAAGAATTTCGGGACGAAATTCCCTCTAACGGGGGGATGATGTCACAACTAGGAATTTTTATGCTTTGTAACAACAACAATGATAACATTGTGAACCAAAAATGTGAAAGCATGTAAGATGCTTATTCAATAACAACAAAACTTCCGTCAAACACTTTATACAAGCACTGCAAATAGTCAACAAAGAATTGGAAACCCTAGAAATCCCGGTTTAAGTCCATTTTGGATGAGGATTTTCTTATTGGGCCTAATGGACCAATAAGCTTCCAATTTGACTATTTTGAGCTTAGAACTCCTATATGGACTCTAATTGGACCCACTTTCATTTATTTTAACAATTTGGGCCATAATGGGCCTAGAATGAAATAAAATACCCTAATGGGCCATAACAAATCTAATGAGCTTAAAAAGGCCTTAAGACTCATACTTTGATGTAAATTGGGCCAGTATCTTGGACTTAAGCACTCAAGGCCCAAACTCTCTCCTCTCTTCTCTATCTCTCGGCCCAAGTTTAAAAAAAAAACAAGAAGAATTAGAGGATTAAGGAGGATTAGCCACCTCCTTAATACCTATGGGATATCCAAGCAACTTCACATGTTTCCATGCACATCCTTTCATCCCCCTCTCTCTTTTCTTCTACTACTCTCGGCCAAGAGTATCACACACACACACACAATTATTTCACTTAAACACTCTCAAGAACACACTACAACTCCTTCACTTCTCCTTCAAAAATTTCGAGATTAGGAGCTTTCAAGTAGGATTTTCCTTAAGAGTCATCATCTAAGGTAAGTTGATACTTAAATCCATGATCTAACTACTTCATTTCATCAAAAATCTTCTCTTAATCTATCCAAACTCGTGATCTTACCTCTTAGAACACATCTAAGCCAAAGATCCTCCAAGAAGCTTGCTATGCCGAGAATAGCATCAAACTTCTTCCATTCTTCTTCAAAATCAAACCCACAAACTCAAGGTGAGGTCATACCCCTCACTTTTCGGTTTTCACAAGTTTTATGGGGGAGAATACAAGTAAAATGTGTAGATCTATGAGTATGTGTATGCTATGTATGATTTCATGTATGTATGTGTGATTTTATGTGCTTATGTGTTGAATATGTAAACAAAAAGGAAAGAAATCTCGAGATCTATGGCATAAGAAGGAAAACAAACATGATCTAAGGTATACTACACTAAACAAGTCAAGAAAAGTACCCTCTAAGATTAAAATCAACATATAGGAACATAAAACCAATTTTTGGGCTTAAATTGTCAAATAAACAAAAGTTGGGTTAAAATTGCCATTCAAGGTTTTTCTTAAGGCTCAAAGGAGTCAAAACAGTTATAATAAACTTTTTTATGAATATTATGCTCTTTAAAGGACTTGAAATGTAAATTGTAGCTTAATGGGCCAAATTTTGGGCTTTTCGGCCCATTAAGCCCAAAATTGCAAAAAAAAACAAATTTTCAAGAGGCTGAATGATAAATTTCACAAAATAGGAGGTAAAAAGTGTAAACAAAACTATTTCAAGGGTTAAAATGCTTTTCTTTTCTAAAAAGGATCAAAAATGTAAAGTTTTTGGAATTTGGGCCAAAATCGTAAAAGTTGCAAAAAGTTTGGACTTTAACCAAAAAACACTTTTCTGGAAGGGCTGAAACTGCCAAAGAATAAGCTTTGAGCTAAAAATACCACTTGAACAAGTCTATGGGTCAAAAGTGTCAAGAAAATAGTTTAAGGGCTTAAAATGTCTTTTGTTTGTATAAAGGACTAAAATTGTTATGTTTATTAAAGAAGGGCTGAAAAGGTCAAAACCAACATTTTGAACCAATTATTTTATTGTTAAGATAATTGAATCAAAAATACCAAAAACTACAACTCATGAAAATAGAAAGATGAATATACGTATAAATCCAAAAATCGTTATAAACAAATCGATCGGTCTCGTGTCGATACAAAAATTACAATCGTCCAATCAAACCTTCCAACAATTATACAATACCTAAAATAAGTAAACATTCGAAACATGGAGCTTGAAAGTTACAATCATGCTTGTTGGGCCTTTGTGATCCATTAACATGATTTTTGGGCCCAAGGGATAATAATAATAAATGTTATTGGGCCTTCTATGACCCATTTTCATATTTAAGGGGCCCAATGGCTTTAAGTGCTATTGGGCCTTAGTGGCCCATTAGCATTGCTAGTAATGTCCAAGTAAATCAAATGCGAAATGGGCCAACGTGTCCTTCGTATACCGAACAGCCTAAAATAACTCACGAAAGTAGCAGGACTTTGTATTCCTCTTCTCCTCGTTTGTTAGGCTTATGTGTAATCAAAGTAAACAAATTCAGGTCGTTAATCAATAGTAATCAATGTTGTTTGGATTAAGTGAGTAATAACGGGCGACATCTCTAAGGGTCGTTCGTAGTCAGTAGTTATAATCAAAGTCTCCTGGAAGGAGAGCGAGAGTTTGTGTATAAATCTATACGGGGGTGACCCCCCCCCCCCACACACACACACCTCAGTTGTTCGCTACAGTTAGACTCGGCCAGTCTAGGGTGACAAAATCTTAAGATCAATCCCGGCGTACGTTAGGTTGCCAAGACAGACGAAATAGTCATTATTATGCATGGTTATAACGACTCACATAATTAATTAATCCAATACCATCCGAGAAATCAAGGAAGAGTAATCAAAATCAGTCGTTGTGACAGTATAGCAATTTGAAAAACAATTATATTTTATGTTATCGGAAAACATCGGGTTTTTCGAGGAAATCAATACCACTCGCTTGTATTTTTCTATAACTATAATACCAAACTCCCTTTTATACATGTTTTGAAATCATTCATGCATCAACTTATGGATCTTCACACTTTGGTAAACAATTGTCTGTTCAGAAAATATCGGATTTTCTGGGTTTTATAAACTACACAAATCATTTTTATCACAACCCTTCTTATGAACTCACCAACATTTCATATGTTGACGTTTTTCAAAATAACTTGTATTCTCAGGTAACAGGTAAGCTGCAGGGTAATATCAAGTATGTTAGGAAGCTATGTTTTGAAAACTCTTAAACAACTTATGTTATGGATGTGTAATATTTAAAACAATTTACTGGATGTGAACAATATCAGATGTAATGTCTTGATACATGGTGATGTTTATGTTATGATTCCTTTATATCCATTGTGATGATATTCAATTTAAGTCACGCGAGCCCTCGGACGTTTTCGTCGTCTGGTTCGGGGGTGTGACAAGAAGACTGTGTTCCGGACTCGTTATGGTCATTACGAGTTCGTGGTGATGCCATTTGGGCTCACCAATGCGCCTATGACATTCATGGATTTTATGAATCGGGTATGCTGGCCAATGCTCGATCGATCATTCATTGTTTACATTGATGATATCTTGGTATATTCCACGACCAGGGAGCAGGATGAGGAGCACCTTCGAGAGTTTCTAGGAGTTTTGAGACACGAGCGACTGTATGCCAAGTTCTCGAAGTGTGAGTTTTGGTTACGAGAGGTCCAATTCTTGGGCATCTCGTTAACCAGAGCGGGATGTTGGCCGATCCGGCCAAGATTGAGGTTGTGATGCAGTGGGAGGTTCTGAAGTCTCCCTCAAAGATTAGGAGTTTCTTGGGATTAGTAGGGTATTATCGGAGATTTATTCAGGACTTCCCCAAGATTGCGGTACCCCTCACTCGTCTGACGAGGAAGGACGTGGATTTCCACTGGGGGATTGAGAAGCATGCTACGTTCGAAACACCAAGGCAGAAGTTGTGGGAGGCCCCAATGTTGACCCTCCCTGAAGGCGTTGAGGGTTTTGTTGTGTATTGTGATGCATCCACCACCGGTTTAGGAGCGGTGCTGATGCAGCGTGGGAGACTTATTGCTTATGCTTCTCGGAATCTGAAGCAGCATGAGGTTCGATATTCGACTCATGACTTGGAGTTACGAGCAGTGGTGTTTGCTCTCAAGATTTGGCGACATTATCTGTATAGGGTCCATCGTACTATTTACACAGATCATAAGAGTTTGAGATATCTCATGGATTAGCCGAATCTGAACATGAGGCAACACAGGTGGCTTGACGTGGTCAAGGATTATGACTGTGAGCTTATGTATCACCCTGGGAAAGCGAATATGGTTGTTGATGCTTTAAGACTCAAGACGGCTAGTTTTTCTATTGAGAGTCTATGTATGAGTATATCGATTGATTCTCTGTTTCTTGATCTGATTTGGGAGGCTCAGGCAGAGGGAGTCAAGAAGGAGAATTACAAATAGGAGAGACTCGGGGTTGAGATTGTATGGTTTGTTACGGACAGTCGTGGTTTATTGACCCGGTATAAACGGGTTTGGTTGCCAAATTTTAGGGGAATCGGGCAGACGATGCTGGAGGAGGCACACAAGTCGAGGTTTTCGATATACCCTGGAGCCACCAAGATGTATCGGGATTTGAGACTTAGTTATTGGTGGCTGTACATGAAGAGAGAGATAGCCTGGTATGTCAGTCTCTGTTGTATCTGATCGAGATGTTTGGTTCACATCTCGTTTTTGGCAGAAGTTCCATGAGGAACTGGGTACAAGATTCCATTTTAGCACTACTTATCATCCGCAGACTGACGTTCAGAGTGAGGGCCATTCAGACACTCGAGGACATGTTGAGAGCTTGTGTCATTGGTTTCGGTGGGAGTTAGGACTCCTACCTTCCCCTAGCTGATTTTTCTTACAACAACAGCTATCACTACAATATCGGTGCACCGCCTTTTGAACTCCTTTATGGGAGGAAGTGTCGTACCCCTGTTTGTTAGGATAGGTTGGTCACAAACTTATAGGAAGGTCTGAGGCAGTCTTTCAGATGACAGATCTTAGTCAACAGATTAGACATAGACTTCAGACAAATCAGAGGCGGCAGAAGAGTTCTGTCAACAAGCGTCGATCTGAGCTAGATTTCTGGGTTAGAGACACGGTTTTACGGAAGGTATCACCTTGGAAAGATGTGATCCACTTCAGGAAGAGGGGGCAAGTTGGGGCCCCAGTATATTGGGCCATTTTGAGTGATTGTCAGGGTTGGAAAGGTACCTTACAGGATGGATTTTCCCGAGGAGCTCAGTCAGATCCATAACACCTTCCATGTTTCGCAACTTTGGAAATGTATGGTTGATGGTTCTGTGGCAACAGCGGAAAGGTTCCGAATGGACGTGGGAAACCGAGTCGGAGATACTGGAGCATTAGTCTGAGTTGTTCACAACAGCAGATTTCAAGGATGAAGTCTAGTTCAAGTGGGGGAGAATTGTAACATTCAGTTAGGTGAGCAATTGTCAAGTTTAAAATTTCTAAGGATTTAACCCTACTCACGACGTGAGGAATGTATTTCAGGGTCGTGAGGCATTTAATGAGTATGAGCATCACTTTTTGGCTCAAAACATGAACACATATTGGCTCACGACGTGAGAACTGCCTGAGAGGAAACCCTAATTTTGTGGGTTTTATTTCCGTATTTAAAGTAAGTGAGGGCTAGGGTTAGCCCACCTCAGTCTCCATCACGTCTTTGCACTCCCCTTTGAAACACTAGCTTTAATATTTAACCTTGAATCTTATTTGTGGTGATTTTAGCCAAGGAAAAGAAGAGGAAGAACATCTAGTCCATTGTTTCTACATTCAAGTCTCACCACCAAGCATTTGCACATCTTCTGGACCTTTTGTGAGTTTGAAGTCCATTGCTTTATGAGTCCACAAGCTTAGATCTTAGTTTATATGCTTAATCCTTCATGATCAAGATGATGTAGTGGTTGGAATCCATAAAATTGCCAACTTTATGGATCTCTAGTGTCCCTTGAGTAACATAGATGCTAGATCTGGAAGATGGTTGAGTTTTATGGCTCTTCCATGATATTTGGTGTCATTTTCCCTTTTTGTATCGTAGCTAGTGTTTAGGACATGCACTGGATATGCATGTCCAAAAAGCCACAATTTTATGATGTTTTAGGGTAAATAAGACTCTATGGGGGATTTGGTTGATGGTACAAAATGAGATTAAGAGGTTCATTCAGAACTTCTGATTAGAGCGGTTTCTCACGATGTGAACACAAGGCGTGTCACGACATGGGCATGGGGTTCCTTGACTATTTTGGACTTATTAGGTCACGACATGACCACTTGTGGTCACGACGTAACTAGAAGCTATGGATTTTCAAGTGTGAGTTGACTTTGACTTTGACCAGGGTTTGACCAAGTTTGACATGAGGACATTTTGGGTATTTTTGAGTAGTATTTTAGATTGGACCCTATTGATGAATAGGCGACGGGTAGAGCTGAGATTCAGAGAAGATACCTATTTAACTATTTATTCAGACTAAGAGGTGAGTTTTCATTATTGTACTTGTGGGTCGAAGGCACCAAGGCTGACCCATTGGATTTGATATCCTGATATATACTGATTTATGATATGTTGAGTATGTGGTAGATCTATATGATTATATGATGGCTGCTGATATGCGTTAGACTGGTAGATGTGTAGGACTGCATGTGGTTACTGGCTATAAGATTATATGTCTGTTGAATACGTTTGTTATTTATTATATGTCGACATGTTATGTTGGGGTTGAGACTACTGCTTTGTGTTGTCAGTCAACAGACCGGGGAAATATAACCAGGAGGTCGTCGGCCATGGCAATCCAACCGGGAGGTTGTGGACCAGGGTAATCCAATCGGGAGGTTGTGGACCCAATACGTTATATGCAGGTTAATACAACCGGGAGGTTGTGGGCGAGGGTAAGCCAACCGGGAGGTTATGCACCCATAATCCATGATTGTATATGATATTTTTTTTGTGTGGTGGTACTTCGGGGGAACTCACTAAGCTTTGGCTAACAGTTTCAGTTTATTGTTTCAGGTACTTCAGATGATCGTGTGAAAGCAAAGGCATGATAATGCACATCTTCCTGTTTTTATGATATTGGATCATGGGGAAAACTCTAATTATGATTATACTTTTGTAATAATGGGTTTGTGAGCACTTTGTGGTTAAAATTGATTTTTTTTAAGTTCAAATTTATTGTGATTTTTGGGATGTTACAAAATTTTCCCCTTTTTATGATCTAATCATGATTATAAAATCTTCAAATAGTCATAAGAATGTGCTCGAATCGGATATGTCAATGAAAAACTCCCCTTTGACATGAGAATAAATGTGAAACACCAAATCCCTAAACAAAGATAAAAAAAATCTTCAAATGGTCATAAGAATGTTTTTCAATCAGAATCAAGAAACATACTATTCAACTAAAATATAATTGTGGGAATATAAAATCTAATCATCCTGAACATCAACCCCAAAACTGAAAAACTTTTGCAAATATAGGGACCAAAAGTGTAACTTCAAAGTTTCTTCCCCATTATCGGTTACAAAGCAAGTTGATATGTTTCGGTTCGTCAATGGAGTGTATGAAGCAAACCTCATATTTTTCACGAAACAATTTTCATTGAGTCTTAATTGCTTGAATGAAAAAATCAAACGTAAAGCAAATTTTTGATACAACCTGAAGTAAATTTTATTACAGAGTAACATAACATTTCAGCCTGAAGAGGTGAAGTTGAAGTGCTGATTTTTGAACCCCGAAGTTCATATAGATAGTATTTCCCGAAGAACAGATTTTGCCAAGCCCAAAGAGATCAAATTGCTAGCCTAGAAAATATATTATGTCTGTTTTTGGTTTTAGGCTCTTTGCTTGGCCCTTTTAGTGTGTGTATGTGTCTATATATATATATATATATATATATATATATATATATATATATATATATATATATATATATATATATATATATATATATATGGACCCTGGACTCTAGTGCATCTCATCACATGTCACCTTACTTGCCATCCTTTGTTTCTTTGTCTTATACATTATCTGTTACTAACGTGTATGCTAGTTTTATGCCTATGCCTATAATGGGTGGTGGTTCTGTTGACACTCCTCATATATCTGTTAATGATGTCTATTATATTCTCATACTTGCTTTAAATCTTGCTTCAGTTAGTCCGTTGTGTAAATATGGTTGTTGGGTTTTCTTTTCTGATTCTCTTTATTGTGTTCTTGATTCCACTCTCAGGGGGTGATTGGCACTATCCGTAAGTTAAGAGAACTATATGTATTGGATCAACTCAATGTGTCTGATGTCACTAGTAATAGTGTTGATTTGTCTTCTTTTCATTTGAGTAACTCGTCCTCTGACTTTTGTCTTTGGCATTCACGTTTAGGAGATGTGTCAGCTTCACGTTTACAATTTTATCCTCTACTAGTTTTTTAGGTTGTTTGAACAATTTTTATATTTTCAAGTGTTGTGGTTGCAAACTAGTAGAAGTTTCTGCTCTAATGTTTAATAAAATTGTCATTCGCTATATTGCCTCATTTGATCTTGTGCATTTTGATGTGTTGGGTCCATCACCGGTTTCCTCTAAAGTATGATCCACATATTATATTTTATTTATAGAAGATTACACTCGTTATACATGGCTTTATCTTATGAAGCACATGTATGACTTTTTCACCATATATAACGAATTTAAAGCCCTAGTCAAGACTCAAAACTCTGCTGTTATAAAATATTTCCCATGTGATTTGGGAGGGGAATACACATTTAATGATTTTACTCAGTTACTTGCATCTGAAAGCACTATACATCAGTCATCATGTATAAAAAAAACATCATCACATTATTGAAACTACACAGGCTTTGTTACTATCCTCTCAAGTCCCTAGTATTTTTTTTGGAGAAAAGATGTTCTTACTGTTGGGTTTTATGTACTCTAACATCCTTATGGTTCACATACAACCCTAATGCTTTGGATCTAAGTTTTCTCTAGTTATATATGCAACAAAAAAAATTATCCAAAGCATGATACCTATAACTAGCATACAACTTGATATTTGAAACATGAAACAAGTTAGACAATTACCTCTTTGTTGTAGCTTGTAGAGTTTTGGCCTTTCAAGAGCTTAGCACCTCAAGTGTGATGACTCAAATGGTTCACAAAACACCAGATCAAGAGGAGGACAAATAAGAGAGAGGGTAGACACACCAAAATCAGATATACTCTTCATGGAATACTTCAGTCCCGATTTTAGGGTTTACGGAATACATATATAGTATAGAATTCCAAGAGTCATATGTAAACCCTAATTCTTACACTTAGGCTTATGATCCAACAACTCATATGGACCAACTCTTCATGGAATCTCACAGAAACTTAGTCCATCATGGATCAATAGCCCAAACCATATGTATCACTGATTTACATAATCAGTCCCCGTTAATTTAATTAGTCTCTTTTGATCACTAAATTAATTCCAAATTAATTCTTGATCAATACTTATTAAATAATCTAATTTCTCAACTAATATATTATACTTATATGGTATTAATAAATCACAAGCAACCTCTTTCTCAAATATCCTTCCTATCAAATTGCTTCGGTGAATGCAACGCAAAATGGACCATGCTACTCTCGGGTCAAGTACATACAAATTATAGTTACGGGATTAGACACCTAGTCCAACAGTCTTCCACTTCGATAAGTTTAATAACTATAACTGCAAGTACGACTTGAAAACCGACTAGCAATCGTAGCTCTCAAAACCCGCTGTCGAACTCTAATGCATCTATTAGATAAGGGATCATATATTCCTCCATTCTAGATATCGTATGGACATGAGACTTGGATTATAATCATTATCTCTGTCCATGTGTTGTTTCCCGATTTCCGATTTATGAAGACCGACTAATTGAACAAATCAAATCAGTCCAGGCTTGGCCAAGCGCTTAGAGTATCATCACTAAATCATCGAGGGGCCCACAGTTATCGCTTTTATCCCTCTTAGGGTAAAAGGAACGGATAAACTTCGTCTCATATGCTTGATCTATTTAGTCATCAAATCACACACAACAATATGCTTTATAACACCAAGTTACTGGTGTGTTTACATATCATCAATGTGCAACCGACTTGTAGACTACAATTGTATGTCTCCGTTTCAAGAATATAAGATATTAACGTCTCACAATCACTCGTGATAAAATCCATGAAGTGATTCAGATGAGCGTGGGTTTAATCCAATACTCAAATCTTATTACAGGTGTACTCATGAACATTGTAACAAACTTTGCTATGTCTAAACACTTTATACAATCTACAGACAGATTCATGACAGTCTTACCTCAATACCTACTTCCAAAGTATGATCGAATGTGGATAGTTTGAATAATCTTATTATTCGGGAAGTCAAAACATGCAAAGTGAAACACAAGAATAATCGAATTCAATTTAGTCTCAAAACTTTTGAATATAAATAAAACACCTTTTATTTAATCACCATATTGATTACACATTATTCATTGTATACTGTTTCGATTAATCAACTTAATACTTGAATTAAAATAATATTTATCCCATGCTCCAAGCATGCACACTATGTTTATTTATGGTCCTTACTTTGTGAAATAGATCAATTGAAAATATTTCAATGATGCTCATTTCACAATTCCAAATCCTTATTACTTAGTGTAAGAATACCTAATTCTTGCCACTATAATAATGTGTTAGATTCTAAACTATCATGCAATGTATCTTTTGTAATGTCGAGGTACCAAAGTCATAGATACTTTGCCAACGATATTACAAAACTTTCCACTGGAGATTGATAACAAAACAATTCCAAGGAAGCGAAGTCTCAAATTCCAAGTACATTCCTTTGAACATCCTTCTTCCATAAAAGTTTCTAACCTACACATAGATTCTTAATATCCAACTCCTATTATGAAAACATTTCCATATTTTCCATATAAAAATGCATTATTAATAGAATTTTGTCGATTCATAATAATGTCAATATGTTCCATCCATTACTATACTTCCAACTGTCCTTAAGTAACCAATCCTTAGCGAACCTTAGATTGTCCTTGACAGTTGTTTAACCACATTAGTCATATCTGGTTCTAGTCCTTTTTCCCTCTTAATGCCCTAGGCATTTGAACAATTAGAACACATGAATATTATAGCATATGTAATCGATCCTATACCCGAAGCATATAGGATACGATTCATAATGTCTTACATAAAGACATGATACTTTACCAGTCTTTTGCTATAATATTTCCATATATAGAATTTCCAATGTTGAAATATTTCAACATGGTATTCATATATATCCATGACTAAGTTTGATTAATACTTCAATCTAAACTTCTAGATTCGAAATAAAGTATAAGTATCCTCTCCCTTACTATAGCGAAACAACTTTTCAACCTTTGCAACTTTGCAAATTATAACTTTGTTTCTTATAAATAGTATTTCTAACTCGCAACACTTACCATAATAATTATGCTCCCACTAGCATAACAACTATTTTGTTACTAGCATAAAATTTATGCTCCCACTAGCTTTGACATGCATTCAAAATCAGCTGGACTTCTAGAAATCAATACTTTATTGACTTTCTTACCAAAATTTAGATTTCTGATATGAGATGCTTCGATAAGCCTTTATCTAAGCTCATACACCTTTTATTAGAAAGCCCATATGTGTGTCTAAACTATTTCAGAACTTATAGCAATAAGTTCTGAATGTTCAAACTATTTGCCATTTTTCACAATTTGAACTATGAAGAGGGATGCCCTAATCATAATCGAATTTGAGAATGCAATTAACACAACTGCTATCTTCTTAAAATCTACTTAGTGAAAGTGTTTCCTCACAATCATTTTCATGAATTGGAGAGAAAACTTGTGTCACTTAGATTTTATGGTGTATGTGTTCCTATCCATGTGAATTTGTCATCCCTAACCATTATCATAAGACAAGGTCTATGAAAAATTCAAACTCATATAGACTGAACTTGTTCAATCTTAATTTCATGCCACTTGGCAACACAAGGGCTTACCATGTCTTCCAAGTTGTTGAGCAGATCACCCTTACTGATCAATGAACTTTCACTGATCAAGGTGCTTTGCCTTATGCAAACAATTTGAGAACTCATAGAACTCACATGCATAGTCAACTTTAACTGGAATAGGCACAGAAACAAGAATATGTCAACACGATAGGTTACAAACCTTAAGTCGTGAGCTAGTGATACACAATAGGTTTATTCTTGATTAGTTCCTGAAACTTTTCAAGATCTTTAAGACTCCCACTGACCTATTGACATATAAGATTCTCTTATCAAGAAACATTCCTTGATAAACAAATATTCAAGAGTTAGTGCGGATTCTTATCAAAAAGGACACTTCATATAATTGGTCTTTATCTAAAACATCACAACTACCAATTTCAAATGTGAAAGAGCAAGAAACATTTCTACTCCACATTCTATGAGGTGCTATAAACCTGCTTAAGATATGTCACTCAAGGAACAATCTTGGAGTATGACTCTAAGACTTGATTTTGGAATGAAGTATGACTCAGCTTAATTGACTTAACCATTTCAACAATTCACAATTCCGCTTCTTAGCCATACTTGTGCACTAAGGTGTCCTTAGAGGATCAATTGTGATATGGTTTTCATAATCATTAAGATGATCATAAAACACGATACCAAAGCACTCTCCTTTCCTTTCAGATTGGAGAAACTTTTATCTTTATGCCTAATTGATTCTTCCTATTCGTTCTGCTATTCATTGCAGCTTTTCCAATGAATCAGAATTACACTTAGTCTTGTAAGTATAACCATATTTACTAAACTTTTAGTAAATCATGACGAATAGTCTTATCGATATTTGTGGTGGACCTGACTAGTGCACAACAAAGTGTACTAGATCCCCCAGTCCTTCTCTTGACTCACATCTATATGTGAACAAGGTATTAGTCTTAATTTCCCAAAGATGAAGGTTCTCATTCATCATACAATACAAGATGCATGATTCCAAGTTTCTGTCCAATTGAAACTTGGGCGATGAGAGTCTTTCCTTATTTGGTAAATTTCTGACACTACCACAAACGAAATAATGAAATCCATTTTCCAACATTGCTAGAATATACATAAACATCAATTTTCACAAATGTCATTGCAAGAAAAATATAAAATAAGATAAAATCAAAATTTTCTTTATTTATAAAATGCGGAAAATCTTGTCCTTACAATGAAATTACAAATGAAAACTATGTTACCACATATTTCTAAGCAATCTATCATAAATCCTAAGTAGCAGCTCAAAAATCCGATCATCGAACCATGCGATCGAAATCCATCTCTTCGCGATCAGACTCAGCCTTCTCTTTCTTTAAGCTTCCTTTCTCTTCTTCGATGCTACAAAACTTCAAAATGTGATCTCATCACATCATGTATTAAGAATCTTCAAATAGGAACTTAATAGAGTAAGATAGTGGACTTACCTAAAGCAGAGTCAAATACTTTGACTTTACCATCCTTGTGATCCTTCAGGTAAATAAGGCAGCTTCGCAACCAATGCCCCTTCTCTTGGCAGTAGTAACAAACAAACTCTTTTGGAATGGCACACGGGACAATCTCAGACTTAACCTTTCTCTTTACCATTTGGTTTAATGGTTCGACCATGGCCGATCCCTTTCCATTGGGAAGAGAAGACTTTCTGGACTTCCAGTGTTTCCATTGTCAATGACCATGGAAGTTTGGGAAGTAGATCTTCCAATCAAATTTGCATTACCAGTGTGCCAAATCATTTATGATTCAGCAGGAATTACCAAATACGTAAGATCGATAAGGGCCACGTTGTGGTCTGTCATATAGTAATCTTTAACGAACTCACTATATGACTTAGGAAGTGATTGAAGAACCAAGTCAACAACCAACTTCCTCGAGACAACGACACCTAACATTCCCAGCTTGTCAATGTGTGACTTCATCTCCAAGATGTGTGTACACACAGACTTTCCATCTTTGTGTTTGCTAGCCGATAGGGTTTGAGTGACCTTGAACTTTTCAAGTCGATGAACATGTGGGTCAGGGAGAATAATTGGAGGAGGTGGAGGAAGAGAAGTTTCACTACTGCACGAAGAAGGGATTAATCTTTCACCTTGATCGTCTTATCGAATATCATCTTTATAAGGAAAGCCTTTTCCAAAAAGGATAAGGTAGACCATAGTTGTCAGAACTAGACATCTACAAGGGAGAAATTCAAGTTAATTGATTTAAGTCCTTAAAATAAAACCCACATGAAATATTAAGGCTAGGACCCAACATAATATTCTGCAATTCGGAAGAGGGATGTCGTAATCAAATTGCAAAATATTTGAAGGTAGGTAAATGACGATTTACCATTTTCCACCATGAAAAACGAAATGAATATTAGGTTTTTAATGAATTGAAATTCCTAGATACTTTTGAGATTCATTAAACTTTTCAATTTCATGTTTAATCTTGATTATTCCCTTCAAGTTTGTGACTGGGATACCGAGGTTCACAAACAAGGTGTGAATAACCATGCAAATTAGTTTGGTACTCTCGATGTCATTAATAACTTAATCAATGTGTCAGTTAACCACAAATGCTCCATTGATCAGTGATAATTTACGAGAAACCCATTTCCATCCTTCATTAGTCCACATTAGTGTGCCGGTTAACCACACACGCTCCACTAACAGACCAATAAGGTGCAAAGTGCAATTTCATGGGTTAGCATCAAATTCACATTTTTCCTAAAGCAACTAAGATTGGGAATTTATAAAGTGTTTAGTTACTTTGTATTTCATTATACTTTTAATGAGGATTTAAGTGTCCTATCAAAACCGTTCGGCTAACGACCCTCCACTAGTCAAGAGTGCGGTGGGTAAGAGGGGATACCCATTCAATCGCCATTTTATAGGAAATTTCGTTAAACACCCCTTATAGAATAGCTTCGTGAATGGGGCCTACTAACGGTAAGATTGACTTTTAACTTATACGTATATAATATATTCGACTTTTAATTTTATATACTATAAGGGTGTATTTTACACATTTAAAATACTAGGTGGTTTAATCTATTAATTAAACTAGACTTTTAATTTAATTAAACTCAAACCATATAATTATGGATTTATTAATACTCTTTTAATTAATCTTTTAATTAATTATCAACAAAGTCATAATTAAACTTTTAAGTCTAAATTTAAGTTATGTAGCCGAAACGTTTAGAGTTTAATATTTCACAATTAAAAATTTTAATCAAATTTTAAATTCCAAAACTTGAAGGCAAGTTTTGAAACTCTTCAAAACCTTTTAGATTCCTAAACTTGATGGCAAGTTTTGTAACCTTTCAAGACTCTTGAATTCCATAACTTAAGGAGTTAATTTGTTTCATGAATGAGACTTTTCAAGTTCCATAACTTGAGGACAAGTTATGAAACTCTTCAAGAAACATTTAGATCAAACTTTAAACTAATAAAATAATCATATCATTTTATCTTTTACTAAATTGATCTAATTCAACTCTTGTAGCAAAATGATTCAAATTTTACAAATAATTAGTTTTTCACAAAATCAAGTAATTATCTAAAAATTTGGCGGTCATCATGTTATTGGATGGGGATAATCATTACCATATCAACAAAATCAAATTTTATGAACCAAAACAGTTTGTGGTAATGATCCTAATCCAAAACAGGCCAAAAACTCGAAAAATTCTGCCAATAGACTGCCCAACTCGTCGAGTCAGGGCATGGACTCGACGAGTTCAACCCCAGATGATCCAACTCGGCGAGTCCACTCATTGGAATCATCAAGTCCAGCAGTCAAACAGCAAAAAATTAAAATTTTTCAGCTTTGAAAATTAACCAATGCATCTATATAACAGAAAACAACCCATTGCTCTGATACCACTGCTGGGTTTTATGTACTCTAACATCCCTATGGTGCACATACAACCCTAATGATTTGGATCTAAGTTTTCTCTAGTTATATAAGCAACAAAAATATTATCCAGAGCATGAACCTATAACTAGCATACAACTTGATATTTGAAACCTAAAACAAGTTAGACAATTACCTCTTTGTTGTAGCTTGTAGAGTTTTGGCCTTTCAAGAGCTTAGAACCTCAAGTGTGATGCCTCAAATGGTTCACAAAACACCAATAGAAAGAGGATGACAAATGAGAGAGAGGGTAGACACACCAAAATTGGCTATACTCTTCATGGAATATTTTAGTCTCGATTTTAGGGTTTAGGGAATACATATATAGTGTAGAATTCCAAGAGTCATATGTAAACCCTAATTATTACACTTAGGCTTATGATCCAATAACTCATATGGACTAACTTTTCATGGACTCTCACATAAACTTAGTCCATCATGGATCAATAGCCCAAACCATATGTATCACTGATTTACATAATCAGTCCCCGTTAACTTAATTAGTCTCTTTTGATCACTAAATTAATTCCAAATTAATAATTGATAAATACTAATTAAATAATATGATTTATCAACTAATATATTATACTTATAATATATTAATAAATCACAAGCAACCACTTTCTCAAATATCCTTCCTATCAAATTGCTTCGGTGAATGCAACCCAAAATGGACCATGCTACTCTCGGTTCAAGTACATACCAATTATAGTTATGGACTTAGACACCTAATCCAACACTTACCTCTATCTATGTTATCAATCATATTCCCAATACACACAACTCTGGGTTGTCTCCCTATTAAAAAACTGTATGGCAAACTTCCTGATTATTCTTCATTGTGGATCTTTGGGTGTACTTGTTTTGTTTTACGACCTTATGCAGAGCAGAACAAGTTTTCTCCAAAATTGGCGATATGTGTATTCGTGGGGTATGATATTTCTCAAAAAGGATATTGGTTCTATGACTTGGTGAGTTAAAAATTATATGTTTCTCAACACGTCACTTTTTTGAAAATATTCCATTAAATAATATTCCTCTTTATTCCAACAACATAACTCATTCTAAACTTCAAACTATAGATCATTTTAATTGTGATAGTGATCATATTTATTCTAATGCTTCTACTACTACAGATAACCCCCCAACTTTTGATCCCACAACTGTTGTTTCTCAAGACTCCCCCCTGCTCAAGAACCCCCATTATCAATACATACTCATACTTGAAATTTCACTAAGCTTCTTGAATTTGTATATTCCTTTTACTTGCCAACTTTTGCCTCCTTTATTAGGAATACACATCGTCTATCTGAACCATTATCCCACAAATAGGTTGTTTCTGATCCTTTTTGGCAAAATGTTATGGTTGAGGAACTTACAATTCTTTATCAGACTCATACATGAGAATTGGTTCCAATCCCACCTGGAAAACACAAAATTGGTTGTTGTTGGGTATACAAGATCAAACCCAAGTTGATGGGTCTATTGACCATTATAAAACCAAATTTTTTGCAAAAGGATACTGTCAATAATATAGTACGTATTATGAAGAGAATTTTGCTCCAGTTACAACACTGGCATCTGGTCTCACTTTGATTGTTGTTTCTTCTATTCGACAATAGAATATTTATCAGATGGATGTCAAAAATGCATTCTTGAATGGTGATCTTCTTAAGGATGTATATATGTCTCTCCTAGGTATTTCTCACCAGCAAGGTTAAGTTTGTTAGCTTCGAAAAGAATTGTATGATCTCAAACAAGCCCCTTGTGCTTGATTAAAGCAAATTTCTACGATAATTTCTTTTGCTTTGTTTTCTCCTAGTAATCATGATTCGACTCTATTTGCTAGATGAATAGCTGCAGGTCGGACCCTTCTTTCCTTATATGTTGATGACATGATTATTATTGGTGATGATCATGATGGTATAGAATCTTTGAAGCGTGATTTGGCTGACTGATTTGCAATGAAAGATTTGGGGCTTACTGTGTTATTTTTGGGGATTGAAGTTGCACAATCTCCAAAGTTTTATCTTTATCTCTGACGAAGTTTATATCAAATTTATTTGAACGTACAAAAGTCTCAGATAACCAGACAATTAATACGCCTCTAGAAATCAATGCCAAATATTCTCCAACTAAAGGTGGCCCCTTATCAGACCCAAGCCTTTATTGTATCATTGTTGGGAGTTTAGTTTATATTACTGTCACTAGGTCGGATATTGCTCATGCAGTTCATGTGGCTAGTCAATTTGTTACTTTTCCTTCTCCTGTTCATTGCTAGCTGTTCTTCATATTTTGAGATGTATTAGTGGTACCCAATTTCATAGTCTGTTGTTTTCTTCCATTTCCTCTCTAGAATTGCATCCTTATAGTGATGCTAATTGGGATAGTGTTGTTTATGATCACAATTCCACTACTGGTATTCTCTTTTCCTGGAGATTCGTTGATTTCATGGTAGAGTAAGAAATAAGATGTTGTCTCTCGATCGTCTACATAATATGAGTATCGAGCTATGTCTGTCGCCACTTGTGAGGTTCTTTGCATACCCCTTTGCACTGTGACAGCGAGAGTACGATAATGATTGCCAAGAACTCGGTGTTTCATGAGCGGACAAAACATATTGAGATTGATTGTCATTTCACTCGTCACCATTTTCAGTAGAGGTATTTCTCTTCCACATGTTCCATCCACAATGTAGATTGCTCATATATTTACAAAATTCGTGACTGCTTACCGGTTTCATTTTCTGTCTGAAAAGCTCTTAGTGATTAATTTTGTCGCATTATGAGTTTGAGGGGAGAATGTTAGCCTAGTAAATCTATTAGGCTCATTTTTGGTTTAGACACTTTGCTTGACCCATTTACCTAAGTTTAACATAATTAATTTTCCTATATATGTTGTCATTACTTTCATTGTAATTGTACCATTTTATTATTCACTAAAGAAACCCTAGCAATATTTTGTTCATTACTTTAAGAAATTACATAGCCCGAAGTGAAATGGATGCAAATTCTTTTAGCATCGAAGCAATCTTTGAATTTGGAATTTTATCTTTGACTTAGATTCTTCAAAATGGGTATACTGAATTCATAAATTACAAACTTCTTTGTATGAGTTAGGGACATATGATCCCTGAAACAACGACTTTGATTATGCAAGAAGATCGTTAATTCACCAATATAAAATGAATTACGAAGCATCTGAATTAGGGATGGCAATTTGACCCGACCCGGTGGGGAACCTGGTTCACCTGCCCCGATCGGAGATGGGTATTCTCCGCAAAAGCGGGTATTGGGTATGGGGTCGGGGATCCCCGTTAGGTTAAAACCATGGAAGGAGTTGAGGCCGGATATACCAATCCCCAACCCTCCATGCCCCTACTTTAATGACATTATATATATGTATATATATATATATATATATATATATATATATATATATATATATATATATATATATATATATATATATATAGGTAAAAGGTTAAATGAGACCCCCTAAAGGTTAAGAACCCTAAGAACCTCCAATTTTTAACTTAACATCAAAATGAAAACTTAAACTACAAAATAAGATCTGGGGCATTTTTCTTTTATCCAAACACTCTCACTCACCTTCAAAAGCTCACACACAAACCCTCCATCTATCATCATTAACTACCACCATTGCCGCCACCTAGCAGCGCCACCATCGTAGACCGTCATTGCCATCGTTGACCGACGTTGTTTCTGGCCAACGTCACCATCATAGTCAGGAACCATCTTTTTCTCTTCGTTTTTTTGGTGAAACGCCACCATATCTGCATCAGATCTGGTGTGTTTGATGCATTTCAAGTCTAGATCTAAGACTTTGTGGTTCATGTTCCGGTGTCCAATGATGGTTCCACCACCACATCAGATCTACTCCACCAGCTGATCTTCCTTTGACCCGCTATGCTAGATCTACTAGCTCCGACGAATGACGAGATCTATGATTTTCGCCACCACTGATGTGCAGATCTATGAGCTCCCCTGACACATCTTCATCTCGTCTCCATCTTTTTTTTATCTCTCGATCTCCATGGAAGACCACTACATCTATTCAGATCTAGTCCACCACCTCCTCTGCCAACCGTCGACGTATGTCGTCAACCTCTAAAATCCTTTGTTTTCATCAGATCTGAAGTGGTTTAGTCAAGATCTACGATCTCCAGCGTTAGATCTATGATCTTCGATGACAGATCTATGATTTTCGCTTATGGATCTACGATTTAGGCCTCCAGATCTACAAGCTACGACGAGATTGACAGACTAGATCTAAGATCAATGTCAACTACCACCACAGCTACTGCCTTGCCGCTCCGGTGAAGCACCGCCAACTCTACTCCATCTTTTTCTCTCTGATATTTAGTGAAACAACACCATATTTGCATAAGGTCTTTCGATTTTTTATTTGATTGTTTTTTCTTATGTTAAACTGTGAATCTGATGTTTTTATTCCTCTTCTGTTGTTTACTATTTTTAATATTTTGTTTTAACAACTATTAAGTTGTGAATTCATTGTTATTAAGTTGTAAATCCACAGTTATTATGTTATGAATCCAAGTTTGTTTTCTTATTTGTTATAATATTTGCATAAAATATTAAATTTTGATTCGACTGTTAGTAAGTTATGAATGCATGATTTTTTTATAAGTATTAAGTTGTGAGTGCATGATATTTTATAAGTTTTAGCTGTGATTAATGAATGTTTTTATAAGTTTTAAGCAGTAAATGGATGACTTTTTGTAAGTTTAATATTAATTTAGAATATTTTTTATTATATTGTTTTCTCAAATAATGTAAATTTAGGTTTTTTAAGGTGTGAATTATGATGAGTGTCTGAACTGATATCTAATACAACCTCTAAGGTTCTAAACATCACCAGATGTAAGTTTTAACATTTGAATGTATTTTATTAAACTGTGAATTTATGCATTAAACTGTGAATTAAATGTTTTAAGTTGTGAATTGGTCGTATTAAATTGTGATTTTTTATGAATTTTGTGTTAAAATATGAATGTTTGTATTAATTTTCCTTTTAGCATGTTTTTATGCCATAAATATGTAAGAATGTATTAGTTTTTTATAAATTTGTTGCATAAAACTCAAAATTAGTGAATTAATAGGTTTATTAAACTGTGAATATAATATTTAAGCTGACAATGCATTATTATGCATTTTATTAATCTATGAATTTGTGTATTAAACTATGAATTAAATGTATTAAGCTATGAATTGGTTGTATTAAGCTGTGATTTTTTTTTTATGAATTATGTGTTAAATTATGAATGTTTGTGTTAATTTTTTTGTTAGTATTTTTTTCTAGCATAAATATATAAAAATATATTAGTTTGTATAATTGTTGCACAAAACTCTAAGTTAGTGAATTAATAGGTTTATTAAATTGTGAATATAATATTTAAGCTAACAATGCATTATTATATATACAAATCTAAATTGGAAGAAATGATTGTTGCGACGTTGACATGGATGGTTGACTTCGGTGTGTGGTAGTTGGTGGTGGTAGAGTTTGAATTTTAAGTTGTAAATTTTATCTACTAAACTGTAATGGAATGTATTAACTTTTGTATTTTATATAAGTTTTGTGTTAAAATATGAACTGATGCATGAATGAAAATATTATACTGTAAAAATTACAATTTTGCCCTTTTCGTATTAAAAAGACAAAAAAAAATCAGGATTTTAATATGTTTAATAAGAGTATCATGTACATATTTATTAGTTAATGGGGGTTATTAGGGTTCTTTATCTTTTGTGGTTCTCATTTGAACCACTCCATATATATATATATATATATATATATATATATATATATATATATATATATATATATATATATATATATATATATATATATATATATATATATATATATATATATGGTAGGATTATATGGAAAACTAATGATTAGGGCAACATATGTTTGAACTAATGAAAACATGACAACACATCACTTTAGAGTAACAACATAAATAACTTCCATAATACATTACTTGTGAATAAAGAAATGGACACATGTCACTTGATTATTGATTCCAACATATGTTGCCCTAGTTATTTGTTTTCCATAGAACCCATTTCTATATATATATATATATATATATATATATATATATATATATATATATATATATATATATATATATATATATATATATATATATATATATATATATATAGAGAGAGAGAGAGAGGTAAGTTCAATTGAGAAAATTAAAAAGGTTGAGAATAGGGGAATTATTCTCAGCCAAACATTTATTTTTGCCGCAAAACGCTCCGGCGTATAGGACTGATGGACGATGAGTAATATTCATATGTAAATATAAATATAAGTGTACTTAGGGGTGTTCACGGGGCGGTTCGGTTTCGGATAATAATAAAATTATGAACCATGACTACGGGGCGGATACCTTACATGCACTATACGTAACCGAACCGAATTGTATAAAAAACCGAACCGAACCAAACCGTATAAAGGCGGGTAACCACGGTTCGGTTCACGGTTACCCGCTAAAAAAATCAAATTTTGTTGGAGTTCTAACACCATACATTACCAAAAAAAATGATAAATCTGATACATAGACATAAATAAGATACCATACATTAATACATTTGACACAAAACATATCATGCATAATAATATAAACAAATATAAAAAAATTGAGAAATAAAACAAGAGAGGTGCAAAGCTGTTAATTGGTATAGGGTATGTATTAAGAGCCTAATTTGGTATGTATTAAGAGCCTAATTTGGTCAAATAGTCAGATTATTCTTCAATGTTCCATTAATAACCACGACTAATAAATCATGACATAAGGCATACCTATCAATTATATATGCACGACTAAAATAAAAACATTTAATTTAATGAACTAATGCTTCAATAATGAATAAAGAATATATATATATATATATATATATATATATATATATATATATATATATATATATATATATATATATAGAGAGAGAGAGAGAGAGAGAGAGCTAGGTTCATGTATTTAAAGTAATTATTGTATTATTGTATGCATAAATGTGGGCCAATCAAAATTTAAAATAAAAATAAATAATTATATAAATAAATAAGGGTAAATAAGTAATTTGATAATTAGTTTCCACAAATAATATCATATAATTATGGTAACCATTGACTTTTTAAAACCACCTCCAATGTAAACCGTAACCCTAATCAAACCATCTCCAGCCGTCACCTCCATCCTTATGCCTCCCACCACCGGCCGCCACCCTACCCTCTTGCTCCTCCGACCACCGTATCCACTGCCATGTCGAGGGTTGTTGTTGCTATATTTTCGTGAATGCTGAAGACAGAGACCGACGAGGGGTTGCGCCATTTCAGTCGTGTGTAAAGAGGAATGCACCACAATCGCTTGTCGTTGTAGTTGCTGCCGCTCGGAGATACGTCCATCGCCAGACGCCGCGACCTTCTTGCTTGAGAAGGGAGCTGTGGAGGAGCCGCTGCCATTGGTCGAAGTCCGCTGCCATCATTCTTCTTATTCTCTTCTTCCGCTAGCTGCCACCTGTGTCAATGACCTTCTTCTTATATGTAAAGTACAAAGTCAAGGTAGTTTGTCACTATTTTCATATCAAATTTACTTCTTCTTATATGATAAAAATCAATTTGTTTATGTAGATGATTCAATGGATGATATTGGTGAGATTCCAATTCTATTGGAATGAAATCACGAATTCTAATTCTGTTGGAATGGAATCACGAATTCCAATTCTGTTGGAATCACAGAAGTTGATGCTTGAAGAACGGACCATAAAATTGAAAGTGATTCTAAGCAACATTATTCTTTTAGAATGTATTAGATTTTGATGTTTTCTTTCCCGTTTTTAAAGTTTTTTTAGTTTTATTATTTAACAATAAATGTAATTCTTTACAATTGTTACATTTATTCTATAAGAAATAATGTATTTTTTTTTATTATTCAATTGATTGTTCAAGAATTTGTTATTCTACAAGAAGTTTTTAAAGTCATGATCAACAAATAGGTTCAAGAATATTTTTATTATTTATGGTTCAAGAATATTTTATTTTTGAATATACTCATAAACATATTCTGTCAGAATGTCCGAATTAAAAGAATTATAATTCGTAAAATCGGATTTTTAAAATTAATAGAATTTATGATCCCTTAAAAAATGCAATTTTCCTTTATTAAATCTATATTAATTGACTAAATTACCCTTGTAATTAATTAAGATGATATTTTTAAATTATATTTAATTCAATAATATATATTAATCATATTCTTAAAATAAGTAAATTTGTTTGGCCCACATTTATGCATACAATAACACAATAATGACTTTGAATAGAATAACCTAAGCCTATATATATATATATATATATATATATATATATATATATATATATATATATATATATATATATATATATATATATATATATGGGGATAGGGCATATACATTACAGCCCCACTTAAGCTTAGGTACTAAACCTCTAAAATATGTCGGTTTAACTTAGTAATTATACTCGATTTGGTTTTCAATTGGTAAATATATCGTCCCTAATAACATTTCTTTCCTTCATTATCGTTTATTATTTCACCCTAGTGAACAATATTTTTTCCAAAGTCACGAAGGTAGAAGATAATCAATGTTCTTACTTCCTTATCAAAACTATTGTATACATCATGAATCTACATCTTAAAGTGTTAATCGTGAATTCCTAATCGTAATCTTTATATATTAAAACAACGTATTTTCATGAGGTTTAGTACCTAAGCTTAGGTGAGGCTGTAATGTATATGTATATATATATATATATATATATATATATATATATATATATATATATATATATATATATAATGTAATACGGTTCGGGTATCCACGAATATCTAAATATCCAAACCGAAACCGACCCGTATACATCCGGTTTTTTCGGTTTTGGTTTTTCTGCACACCCCTAAGTGTATTCATATATGAATAAGTGTATTCATATATGAATACACCACCTCCCCTTCCACTACCAACCGCCACCACCACCGCCACCTCCATGACCACCGCCACCTCCACAACCAACCATCAACAACAACCGTCGCCCCACTACCACCCACCGCTGACATATTCATGTATGAATATTCACATCCGCTATACTTATTCATATATGAATATATGTATTCATATATGAATACATTTATTCATACGTATTTATAAATGAATATGATCTGTTCCGTCGGCCCAGTACGCTGGAGCGCTTAAACGACAAATTCGAAATGAGTGACATAGATTCTTTCCCTCGTTTTCAATTTTTTTTCTCAATTGAACCGCGCCATATATATATATATATATATATATATATATATATATATATATATATATATATATATATATATATATATTTTGATAATCGATCAAATGAACTTAATATAAGCCCATTACACATTCAAGAAGCCAATATATTGTACACCGTCCAATACTCCAATATGACAATTATCATTTACCAAATTTCTAATCCCAATATTGTCCAATGGTCTGGCGCTGTGAATAGGTCTTCCAAGCTTCATTCCTTGTTCCAATAATACGTACATCAATCTATTTTTTTTCTTGCCGGTATGTATTTTTTTGTGTGTTTAATTGTGGTCTTCTTGTTTAACTAATGACTTAATGGGTTCTCTATTCTTTTGTTTTTTGTTTTCTGTTAATTGTGTGCATTGTTTCCCTAAATCAAACGTGAACTATAATCACTAATTCGATTACGTTACAATTGTATCAAAAACATAAGTTGCTTAAACTCTTGCTAAGTTAATTCTTGAATATGTTGAAAATTTAAAATAATGATATAAAGATTGTTAATGCATGTCAGTAATCAAAATCAAATTTTCATACATTTTTTTAAATCTAAGTGATAACCAACTATTTTTTTTGGCAAAGTGATACAAATTGTATGTTTAGATAGCTACTTCAGATATTGATAAATGTCACACCCCCAAACCAAGGATGGCGGAAACGTCCGGAGGTGGAGGACTTCATGTAAAGTATCACAACAACGAGTATAATAGTGCTCAAAGTAAATACAACCATCATAAATATAATTGAAAAGGTTACACCATAGTGTATGTTTACATGTTTCAAAATCAATTACATTATGATGACAAAATAAACTGTTTGACGATTTAACGTCACATCCTCAAAGTGCTGATGTTTTCCTGTTTCACTGATTTCCTGAGAATACAAGTAGTTTTGAAAAGTGTCAACAATTAAGTTGGTGAGTTCATAAGAGTTTTGTCTGAGAAAGAAACCGTTTTCCTTGAAAAAGCGACAGAGTATGTTTTCAGAAAATCCAATATTTTCTTAATTAAGTGTGAAATGAAAGCTCCTATGTTATGCGATAATGAACCCTAGAAAGACCTGTAGGTTCCTTCTATAATTACCCAGCGTATATAAGTTATATAAATTTAAGTTAAATAAACCGTTGAATATAATGCGTCTGCCCTAGATCTACAACCAAACAAGGAACAGGAGATAAGGCGGGCCCACCAATTCTAAGTCGATTGTGACTGGATTCTTATATAACTCTAGCATATACACTTCGCAATTATAGCTGAAGCCTAACAATTCTAGACGTAATGTAATTTTAATAGGAATATGTTTCCAAAGAAAATCTGATATTTTCCTTAAAGAGTGAATCGTAAGTTTCTATATTAATAAATAGTGCATCCTAGAATTTCCTATAGTTTCCTTCTATAATCTCTAAGTGTATATAAGTTATATAAAATTTAAGTTAAATAGACCGTCGAATGTAATGGGTCTGCCCTAGGCCCATAACCAAACAAGGAACAGGAAATAAAGCGGACCCACCAATTCTAAGTCGATCACGACTAAATTCTATATAACTCTAGCATATACACTTAGTAATTATGGCTGAAAACTAACAATTCTAGATAGAATGTAGTCTTAAAAACCAAAGACCGAGACTATGCTTATCATAATTCATCAAGTAGTGGTAGTGGACATAAACTATACATATCATAATTCACCAAATAGTGATAGTGATAGTGAACATGAATTATGCATATTATAGTTTATCAAATAGTGGTAGTGGTAGTGAACATAAACTATACATATCATAATTCACCAAATAGTGGTAGTGATAGTGAAAATGAATTATGCATATTATAGTTTATCAAATAGTGGTAGTGGTAGTGACCATAAACTATACATATCATAATTCACCAAATAGTGGTAGTGATAGTGAACATGAATTATGCATATTATAGTTTATCAAGTAGTGGTAGTGGTAGTGAACATAAACTATACATATCATAATTCACCAAATAGTGGTAGTGATAGTGAACATGATTTATGCATATTATAGTTTATCAAATAGTGGTAGTGGTAGTGAACATAAACTATACCTATTATAGTTCTAGCACGTTTGTTTGTGATGTATAATGACCCTTTTCTATGTAAGTCGAATGTATAACAAAAATATAACTATGTGTTATCATGCCTTATTTTTGTACTAATGGTAATAATGGAGGATTCTTACTATTCAGTGAGTGTTTTCTGTTATATAATTATACCACAACAAGAAACACATGTAAAATATGAAATCTTCAAAGATTAACACTTTACTCCACAAGTTACAAAGTGTGATGAAAGTTATAAGCTGCTATCTAGATTTTTACCTTTCTACACTGTTTTAGAAAAATCATAGAAAAATCATACGAAGTCGAAAACTAAATCCGTAAATTCTGAGAGTTCATAAAATGTGTCTAGTTTATTCATAATTTTTATTATGATTTTTAGACGTCTTTAACTTGTGTGAAAATGTTCATATTCACAGATTGGTCCGAATTCGTTTCTGAAATGATAGATAGTTTTGTAAAAATCACCATAAACCGTAGAAAACGCATATGGAGATGTGTAAGTAGTTAATTTAAAGGTATGAACCTGAACTATTTGCACCAAATACAGTTTTGAAAACTAAAATGTTTAAGTTGACCAAAACAGTCCGTGAATGGAGTTGAACTTTTCTGATGAAGGCTGTTAAATGAGTTTAGTTGTGTTCTTGGTGTTTTAACTTGTATTCCCCCCCCCCCCCCTTAAAACTTAAGAAAAACATGAAAAGATAGGGGTATGAACTCACCTTGAGTGATTTCAGTAGATGGATTATGGAGAAAGGTAGTGTTCAACTCAAGAACACTAAGAAGATGCCTTGAAGTTTCGAAGATCTAACATGAATGTGATGATGTTTGTGTAAAATATCTATGATTTGACTAGAAGGAAGTGAAGAATTATATGGAGGATGAATATACTTACCAAAAGTGGAAGAAAAGCTCGGAAGAAGGCCCTTGAATCTCGAATTTCAGTGAGAGAATTGAGAGAGAAAATGTGTTTGATCTTTGGTGGAAGGATGAGAAAATGAGAGAGAGTGTTAGGAGAGAGGATAAATTTCAGCCTTATACAAGGAATGGGGTTGGGAAATGATGGGAAAAGGACGACGAATGACCAGGTATGGTGGGGGGGTGTGGGCTGGTCATGGAGTGGGTTTGGGTGGTTGCTTGTGTCATAAACTAAAGTAAAGTCAACACTCCACCTCAAGTACTTCACCCACTCTCCTTGGATAAGATTTACACTCAAAAACGTGATTAATTATGAGATAAGGGGTTCTATATGTTAAAATATGATTTTGGGTGAAAACCCCACGTTAAAATAATTAAAATCGGGCTTAGAACGCAACACTAGTCGAAAAACCGGGAAGAAAAAGGCTTCCTGCGAAGCTCCTCGGATAGGGCCGAAGTTCGGTCCCCCAGCAGCAAGGACCGAAGGCGAAGTTCGGGTTCGGGTCAACAGCTTTGGGTTCGGTTCTCAGCAGGCTTCGGGTTCGGTTCTTCATGGTGTCGGTCCGAGAGGCTTCGCTTCCTAAAGGGAGGCTTCGGTCTATTAAGGTTGTTTTACTCATTTTTACCCCGTTTTAAGCGGTTTTTGACCCGGTTAAGGGTCAGGATGACCCGAAAGATTATAAAAAGTTAAAGGAACTTTTGAGAGACATTTGGGAGAGATTTCACATTCTTGGAGAGATTTGGGAGAGATTTGAGAGAGATCTCGTTTGCAACCTTATTAAGTGTTTGGCTTTGTAACGCAAGGTTTGTACATCTCGTTAAGTCTCGTTATGAATGTTATACACTCTCGAGGGGTATGGAATAATGTTTTATCGAGTAGTTTCATCACTTGCCCTAATTAGGGTTTAAAATTTCCGAACACGTGAAAACTCTAAGTGATACTTTGTCTTAGGATTGCGAGTTGTACAATAAGAAACGTAATGGAAACCCTAATGTACAAGGGTTAGATGAGTTGACCGGTTTGACTTGTTGACTTTAGTTGACTTTGACTTGGCCAAAAATTGACGGTTGTCACATCATCCCCCCGTTAGAAAGAATTTCGTCCCGAAATTAGTGTTTCGACTGGGACTTCAAGAATTTAGAGGAAAGATGGGGGAACTTTTCGTAGTATAAGGAATTCATATGGTGGGGAACAACCCGCTTGATGTTAAATGACGACCTTGGAATTTCTTATTGTAACTTGAGCTGAGTCGATTTAAAGGAGTTATTGTTTTGGAATGATAGTGTATTCTACGTGTGCCTCTCCGCTTTATACTTGGTATTACCACTATGAATATTTTATACGTTAGTGAGTACTGGTATTACGAATGCTTTAACAATTTGTGATGAAATTTGCATTATAAGTCTTACCAGATCTGTTATAATCGCTTGGTGTAAACTAGTCGTATATCATAAAGATTGCAAGGGCGTTCGGATGAGGGACCCCGCCTTTAGCCCACAACCAAACAAGGAACAGGGAATGAGGCGGAATCACACATTCTAAGTCCATAGAATCTTAATGGTATATGACCATAATGTTTACACTAGCCATCATAGATTCGCTAGTAAAAACCCTGTGTTTTTATATAGAAGATAAGACTTATTCGGGTTTTGCCGTGTTCTCGAGATGCTTTCAGCCTTTCTCGAACTTGCACTAAGCCATAAGCGATAATTTCTCCTCGGAGTGCTGCATAGGGTCTGCTTTAGTGTTTCTCGTTTGATTAGATCGGTAGGGAACATATGGGTTCGGTTTACACGACTAGACTTATTCGGATGATAGGGCGTTCACTCGCACTCCTGGGTAACCTTGTCCTTAAAGTTCATGGTAGGACTCGCACCTGGTCCATCCATCATTAACTTGCGCATATAGGTCATATGTACTTAAGGTTGGCAAGACAGTTGGATGGGTGACTCTGCCCCAAGTCCATAACCAGACAAGGAACAGAAAATAGGGCGGAAGCACACATCCAATGTGTGTAGAATCTCAATTATACATTATCCTCGCGTATACACGTAGTAGTGGTAGACTAACCGTATTCGTCCCAAGCTTCTGTGCTTGAACCTTATATGCTGCATGCGTGACATTCCCAAAGGGTTTTCTGGAAATACTTGTGGTAAGGTTTCGGAAGGTATAATACTCCTCTGGTAAGTGTGTTGGGGTTTCACAGCGAGAGGTGACCCGGGGGTCCGTGCTGGATGTGTTTATGGGAGACGAAGGTTTTGATATTCGGTGCGTTAGGTGAAGGGTCCTTTTGGTAGCCGTTAAATCGGGAAGGTGAGGACTAAACCAATCGAAATTGAATGATGACAACAGTATCTTTTAACTACGAGGCTTAAAAAAATGGGATGATAGTGAGTCTTGAATAAGGTTTTATACGTCGGGAGTTATTTATCTTAGTTCTGAGTGTATCGTGTTCCGGTTGTTTATGGTGTTCTGAAAACGGTTCATAACGAGAGTCTACATATGATAAACTTATGAATTTTAGTAGTATTGCTCCCAAAGAAATAATACGCATGTCCCTTTTATTTGTATGATTTTAGCATATTTAGCTTTTAGGGGAAGGTTTTAAGCCTGATGCAGGTCCACACCACATCATTGCGAGGAAAGTTTGGACCGCTAATAAATCTCTCGACTAGTGTAATCACTAACTTGAGGGGTCAACACTACACATGGGGGGAGCAACACCAACGCGTACTCATAGACCTAATCTACAAGGTCTTGTGAGTAAAATGAACTCTGCTTATGATAATACGTCCCCAAATGCCGAGTTGTTGTAGCTGATGACGACTCCATCCCTCGATCAATGTTGCCCAACGGGGCACAGGTTTGATGGAGTCGAGACGGTTCATGAGAGCCCAGGCTATGTGAGGAGAGTTGTCGACCTCTGGCTCCACCTCCGACTCTTTTCCTCATCACTCACTAACTCTCCGGGTTCGGAAAGTAGGGGTCTCCCGGTATGTAAGATCTTGTCGTGATGTCCGTGCGAGAATAGGGGTGGAAGAGATAATTAATAGACGTCTAATCCTATAATTACTTATAGGGGTGATCCTTATCAGTCACGTCTATAATCACGTAGTGCATACTAGTTGTACATAATCTGAGATAGAATAGACATTCGAATAAATGACTCTACTCTAAGTCCACAACCAAACAAGGAACAGGAAGTAGAGCAATAGTCATAGATTCTAAGTCTATAATATCTTTAATTATGTATAACTTTAGCGTATGCACTCAGTCATTATAAACCTACTAATAGGGGTCTTTAGTTTTCACATAGGTTGGTTATAGTATCACCAAATACTCCTATAGTATTTTACTGTTTGACTTATGTTTTTCAATGTTTGTTTGTAGATAGAGTTGGTAAGTTCTTAGACTTGTTGCAAGAACACAACCATTCCCGGGCATATGCTAATCACTTCTGGGTTAGACATAGTTGATCAGGCTATGTCATTCCCAGACCTGACCATATATCCCCAAGCCTACTTGTGCCATTCAACAATCACAACTTTTGTTTTGTCCTAGAATGATGCTGACCTTAATATGTATGCATGCATGTATACTTTTAACTATTTATTTCTAAAAGTATAGTTATTTGAAAATGTTAAATCAGAGACCTTAGTCCCAATGCATTTATAGTTTGTATATCTTATGTGGTTCGATATACTTAGTTCACTATAAACAATGCTCTGATACCAATCTGTCACACCCCCAAACCAAGGATGGCGGAAACGTCCGGGGGTGGAGGACTTCATGTAAAGTATGACAACAATGAGTATAATAGTGCTCAAAGTAAATACAACCATCATAAATATAATTGAAAAGGTTACACCATAGTGTATGTTTACATGTTTCAAAATCAATTACATTATGATGACAAAATAAACTGTTTGACGATTTAATGTCCCATCCTCAAAGTGCTGATGTTTTCCTGTTTCACTTATTTCCTGAGAATACAAGCAGTTTTGAAAAGTGTCAACAATTAAGTTGGTGAGTTCATAAGAGTTTTGTTTGAGAAAGAAACCGTTTTCCTTGAAAAAGCGACAGAGTATGTTTCCAGAAAATCCAATATTTTCTTAATTAAGTGTGAAATGAAAGCTCCTATGTTATGCCATAATGAACCCTAGAAAGACCTGTAGGTTCCTTCTATAATTACCTAGCGTATATAAGTTATATAAATTTAAGTTAAATAAACCGTTGAATATAATGGGTCTGCCCTAGGTCCACAACCAAACAAGGAACAGGAGATAAGGCGGGCCCACCAATTCTAAGTCGATTGTGATTGGATTCTTATATAACTCTAGCATATACACTTCGCAATTATAGCTGAAGCCTAACAATTCTAGACGTAATGTAGTTTTAATAGGAATATGTTTCCAAAGAAAATCTGATATTTTCCTTAAAGAGTGAATCGTAAGTTTCTATATTAATAAATAGTGCATCCTAGAATTTCCTATAGTTTCCTTCTATAATCTCTAAGTGTATATACGTTATATAAAATTTAAGTTAAATAGACCGTCGAATGTAATGGGTCTGCCCTAGGCCCATAACCAAACAAGGAACAGGAAATAAAGCGGACCCACCAATTCTAAGTCGATCACGACTAAATTCTATCTAACTCTAGCATATACACTTAGTAATTATGGCTGAAAACTAACAATTCTAGATAGAATGCAGTCTTAAAAACCAAAGACCGAGACTATTCTTATCATAATTCATCAAGTAGTGGTAGTGGACATAAAATATACATATCATAATTCACCAAATAGTGGTAGTGATAGTGAACATGAATTATGCATATTATAGTTTATCAAATAGTGGTAGTGGTAGTGAACATAAACTATACATATCATAATTCACCAAATAGTGGTAGTGATAGTGAACATGAATTATGCATATTATAGTTTATCAAATAGTGGTAGTGGTAGTGAACATAAACTATACATATCATAATTCACCAAATAGTGGTAGTGATAGTGAACATGAATTATGCATATTATAGTTTATCAAATAGTGGTAGTGGTAGTGAACATAAACTATACCTATTATAGTTCTAGCACGTTTGTTTGTGATGTATAATGACCCTTTTCTATGTAAGTCGAAAGTATAGCAAAAATAAAACTATCTGTTATCATGCCTTATTTTTGTACTAATGGTAATAATGGAGGATTCTTACAATTCAGTGAGTATTTTATGTTATATAATTATACCACAACAAGAAACACATGTAAAATATGAAATCTTCAAAGATTAACACTTTGCTCCACTAGTTACAAAGTGTGATGAAAGTTATAAGCTGTTATCAAGATTTTTACCTTTCTACACTGTTTTAGAAAAATCATACGAAGTCAAAAACTGAATCCGTAAATTCTGAGAGTTTATAAAATGTGTCTAGTTTATTCATAATTTTTATTATGATTTTTAGAAGTCTTTAACTTGTGTGAAAATGTTCATATTCATAGATTGGTCCGAATTCATTTCTGAAATGATAGACAGTTTTGTAAAAATCACCATAAATCGTAGAAACCTCGTATGGAGATGTGCAACTAGTCATTTTAAAGGTATGAACCTGAACTATTTGCACCGAATACAGTTTTGAAAACTAAAATGTTTAAGTTGACCAAACCAGTCCGTGAATGGAGTTGAACTTTTCTGATGAAGGCTGTTAAATGAGTTTAGTTGTGTTCTTGGTGTTTTAACTTGTATTCCCCCCCCCCCTTAAAACTTAAGAAAAACATGAAAAGATAGGGGTATGAACTCACCTTGAGTGATTTCAGTAGATGGATGATGGAGAAAGGTAGTGTTCAACTCAAGAACACTAAGAAGATGCCTTGAAGGTTCGAAGATCTAACATGAATGTGATGATGTTTGTGTAAAATATCTATGATTTGAGTAGAAGGAAGTGAAATAATTATATGGAGGATGAATATACTTACCAAAAGTGGAAGAAAAGCTTGGAAGAAGGCCCTTGAATCTCAAATTTTAGTGAGAGAATTGAGAGAGAAAATGTGTTTGATATTTGATGGAAGGATGAGAGAATGAAAGATAGTGTTAGGAGAGAGGATAAATTTCAGCCTTATACAAGGAATGGGGTTGGGAAATGATGGGAAAAGGACGATGAATGACCAGGTATGGTGGGGGGGTGTGGGCTGGTCATGGAGTGGGTGTGGGTGGTTGCTTGTGTCATAAACTAAAGTAAAGTCAACACTCCACCTCAAGTACTTCACCCACTCTCCTTGGATATGATTTACACTAAAAAATGTGATTAATTATGAAATAAGGGGTTCTATATGTTTAAATATGATTTTGGGTGAAAACCCCACGTTAAAATAATTAAAATCGGGCTTAGAACGCAAAACTAGTCGAAAAACCGGGAAGAAAAAGGCTTCCTGCGAAGCTCCTCGGATAGGGCCGAAGTTCGTTCCCCCAGCAGCAAGGACCGAAGGCGAAGCAGGGAGGAAGCGAAGGCGAAGTTGGGGTTCGGGTCAGCAGCTTCGGGTTCGGTTCTTAGCAGGCTTCGGGTTCGGTTCTTCATGGTTTCGGTCCGAGAGGTTTCGCTTCCTAAAGGGAGGCTTCGGTCTATTAAGGCTGTTTTACTCATTTTTACCCCGTTTTAAGCGGTTTTTGACCCGGTTAAGGGTCGGGATGACCCGAAAGATTATAAAAAGTTAAAGGAACTTTTGAGAGAGACTTGGGAGAGATTTCACATTCTTGGAGAGATTTGGGAGAGATTTGAAAGAGATCTCGTTTGCGACCTTATTAAGTGTTTGGCTTTGTAACGCAAGGTTTGTACATCTCGTTAAGTCTCGTTATGAATGTTATACACTCTCGAGGGGTATGAAATAATGTTTTATCGAGTAGTTTCATCACTTGCCCTAATTAGGGTTTAGAATTTCCGAACACGTGAAAACTCTAAGTGATACTTTGTCTTAGGATTGTGAGTTGTACAATAAGAAACGTAATGGAAACCCTAATGTACAAGGGTTAGATGAGTTAACCGGTTTGACTTGTTGACTTTAGTTGACTTTCACTTGCCCAAAAATTGACGGTTGTCACAATAAACCACCAACCATGAGTGACGAACACGAAGATGATAATGAACAAGAACCTGTAGAAAATAATACGACGACTGAGCATCCCAAAAAGAGGTTGAAAACCGCTGCTTGGAACCATTTTGATCCGTTTTATGCTGATGGTGTTTGTAGATGGGCGAAGTGCATACATTGCAAGAAACAACTATGGATCAACACATTTGAAAGATCATTACATGATATGCATAAGAAAAAATACAAGGGACATTCGACAACATATATTAGTTCAATGGCAAATATATATATATATATATATATATATATATATATATATATATATATATATATATATATATATATATATATATATAATATTTTGATAATCGATCAAATGAACTTAATATAAGCCCATTACACATTCAAGAAGCCAATATATTGTACACCGTCCAATACTCCAATATGACAATTATCATTTACCAAATTTCTAATCCCAATATTGTCCAACGGTCTGGCGGTGTGAATAGGTCTTCCAAGCTTCATTCCTTGTTCCAATAATACGTACATCAATCTATTTTTTTTGCTTGCCGGTATGTATTTTTTTGTGTGTTTAATTGTGGTCTTCTTGTTTAACTAATGACTTAATGGGTTCTCTATTCTTTTGTTTTTTGTTTTCTTGTAATTGTGTTCATTGTTTCCCTAAATCAAACGTGAACTATAATCACTAATTCGATTACGTTACACTTGAATATGTTGAAAATTTAAAATAATGATATAAAGATTGTTAATGCATGTCTGTAATCAAAATCAAATTTTCATACATTTTTTTAAATCTAACTGATAACCAACTATTTTTTTTTGGCAAAGTGATACAAATTGTATGTTTAGATAGCTACTTCAGATATTAATAAACCACCAACCATGAGTGACGAACACGAAGATGATAATCAACAAGAACCTGTAGAAAATAATACGACGACTGAGCATCCCCAAAAGAGGTTGAAATCCGCTGCTTGGAACCATTTTGATCCGTTTTATACTGATGGTGTTTGTAGATGGGCGAAGTGCATACATTGCAAGAAACAACTATGGAACAACACATTTGAAAGATCATTACATGATATGCCTAAGAAAAAATACAAGGGACATTCGACAACATATATTAGTTCAATGGCAAAAAACCACCAATGGTATAGCTTATATGAGTAAATATTCCTTTGATGCGGAAGTATCTAGAGATGAACTAGCTAAGATAATTACAATTCATGATTATCCACTCTCCGTTATTAAACATTATGGTTTTCAAAAGTATACATAAAGTCTTCAACCTTTATTTAAGGTGCCTTGTCGTAATACAGTCAAGAGAGATATAATGAAGGTATACGAGGATAAAAAATGTCATATCTTTAAATGTTTTGAAGAGAACGATAGTATGATTGCTCTCACATCTTATACGTGGACAACTAGTAACCAAAAGAAAGGTTACATGGAAATCACAACACATTATATAGATTGCAACTGGAAGTTATAAAATCAAATTATATGGTGGAAGTGCAATGGTTCTAAGTTTCCAATATCAATTTCTACAGTTTCTTTAGAATCAACTTTTAGCATGAGCGGAAATAAGGCAACAAAGGAACGTAACTGACTCAAACCGGAAACAGTCGAGACATTAATGTGTAGCCAAAGTTGGTTACGGAAGGAACTTCAAGATAAATTTTTAATAAATATATCAATTTTTATGTCATACATGTGTATAAATATTATTTTTTCAAAAAATAAGTTTTATATGTTTCAGGTAAAAGACAAGAGATAAGGAGAACTAAAAACTTTTGATTAGACGATTGGATATGATGATGATGTTGAGTAATTTTCAAACAAACAAATAGAACCAAAGACTTGAAATTTATTTTATGTAATAATGTTCTTGTTTTTATGGTTGTTAAACTTTATTATTGAGGTAAATACTATTTAATTATGACATCTAAACCCCGCCCCATCATTGTCCCATTGTCATCCCTATATCAATGAGAAGCCATGATATCAATTTTGACCAAGAACAAAATATTGACTCCATCAACTTTGATTATCATATATTGTTTTCTTCTTCTTCAGAACTAACAAACAACATAATTCCACTACCAACTCAACTTTTCAAATCAAAATCACAAATTCAACCAATTCTTTCATGATCTTCATTCGTTTAGAAATTATTCACATCTTTATTGATTCTCAAACTTCCAGAAATCGATTCATCCTCCATAACCATCATTAATCACAAAATATATCCAAATCGATTCTTTAGCAATGAATTTTATGAATCAAACTAATCAGCAATTTTAAGATATCATCAAGACCAACACCGAACAACATCAATTTGTTTAAAATAATGATTCATCAGATCAAATTCAAACAACAATCAACTTCAGAACTCAATATCGAGATCAATTGACATATTTCAAACCGACTCATTGATTTAACAATTTGAGGTGAATCCAGAGAAAGTATCAAGTCGTTAAATGATCAATCTGTTTTGAGTTACAATTGAAATCAAAAGTGTAAATTAAAATGAATTAAATTCTCAATGAATGAATATGTAGAGAGAGTGATAATCGACTATAAAATATGATCTAGAAACGTTGCGTCGAATCGATGAAGCTAAGAAATGTGAACTGAGGATAAAATTGACGATGTATTAGAAGATTGGGCTCAAATTGTTGGATCAGATGAACAATAACAACAATAATTGAAAACTATGGACTGGATAAAAACAAAATGACAAAACAAAAATGATTTTCAGATCCGGTGAATTACTGAATTCGATAAACAACAGTGAAATGACAAAACAAAATGATTTCAAGAGAAAATTTGGATATTCTCACAAAAAAAAGGGCCGAATTTTTTAGAATTTTATGAAATCCTCTCTAATAAGTTTTTTTGTTTTTTTGTTTTGTTTTGTTTTTTTTTTTGCCACTTGTCACAATTTCATTCAATTTGTCAAATGTTAGTATGAGGTTATTTTAAATTAAATTTTTTTCCAAATATTATTTTATAAGTTTTTCTATTTTATCAAATTACACATAATATTTTAATGTAATAATTGCAATAAATATAGTAATAAATAGATATTAATTTCACTAATAAACTTATATTTTAATTTCAAAATTCCCAAAATTAAAGTTCATTAATTTTTCTTTATTTAAATTATTTATTTGAATTTAAAAAATAAAAAAACATGTCTATTATAATAAATCATTATTTTTCTTATTTTCTTATAAATTCAAAGTTCTTAAATATTTTGACTTTTTATATTTAATATTTTTTTTTCTAAATTAACCCATGTAATACATGATTCTCACAACTAGTATATTTATATACCGTCCAAAATTTGAACTAAAAAAACCTAAAATCAGCCAAAAAGTTTAAAGACATTCCAATTGAAATAACCTAAAACGATGGATCATCCCCTACATACCCGGCCCAACAAGTAAAATTCAGCTAAAATTCACCCAAATTTCACGCAAATTCCCTCAAAAATACTTGCTAAATTGTCAATGCCTTCAGGTCCTTCACTTTGCACAAATTCTAAAAAGGGAGGCTTTATTTTATATATGTACTAGACTAGATATCTATTATTAAAATAGTTGTTTGTGTATAGAATTTAAAGTTATGATATGTTTTAACAAGAAGATATTGATTTTCTAAGTTATCCGTGTACAATATTTTTTGTTATCCTTACTAAATTATATTTTAGAAGAGTTTACAACCACCTTTTGGCATACATTGTTATAGAAAACTATTATGTACGACCACTTTCGACAATTTTTAATTATCTAATCCATTCGAAGTTAAATAACTAAGTTTAGATTGACCGTAACATAGGTAAGTATTAAAGAGAACTAAGATTAATTATTTATTCCTCTATATTACTTTTTCAGACAGAAATTAACTATGGGCGTGTTCGGCAAAACTAGTTGGTAGCGGGTAGCGGATATCATTTGATTTTGGAGAATTTTGTTGAAAGTTACTCCATGTAGTTTTGATTTTGGAGCGTTTTGTTTAGGTTAAAAGCTAAACGCTCTTGTCGCCGAACGAGACTTTTTCTTTTTTACTAGCGTTTTCTTAAAAGCTAGAAGCTAGAAGCTTACAAACGCTGCGTGCCGAACACACCCTATTATTCCTCTATAGTATTATATTACTTTTTGAGAGAAATTGTGCCTATTTTTTTCATTTTGATTGACTATGTTAGGAAAATAATTTATGGAACTACACGTGCCCGAATTTTTATAAAATAACATATATATATATATATATATATATATATATATATATATATATATATATATATATACTAGTGAAGTTAAAAGGACCGTGATAATCATGACCCTAAAGTATGTGATAATCATGGGCCTAGAGTATACTTAAAGTATATTAAGAACAACCAAAGTACTATCCTCTACTTGGGCATGTTTTTCATAGTAAAATGGCTTGATAGGAACGCAATTGATATAATCACTCAAACAATGAGCATATTATACAATAATTGGCATGTACTTTTACAAATTATGTCACATGTATCCTTACCTATTTCCTGTCGTGGCATAGAATAGTTGTGATAAGCACTCCTATGGTTTCAAGACGTAAAATTTGGATTTGCAATATATTTTTCACTCAAGTCAGCAAGAGAATTTTCAATATGAGGATGAATCTTGTAAAATTTGTTTTATAAAGTATTTTGCTTTCTAGCCAACTAAACCTTATGTTAGGAACTTTACAATCCCCTAAGCCCAACAACAAAGTATTTAATACTCCTAAAACGCCAGTCACATAACACCAAACCAAAACATAAAGTTAGTTGTATGAGCTTAATTTTATACAGACCAACAAAATGAAGTTCGATGTTTACCATGCTTGCTTTTAACAAGCGAATGAGTAATGTATCCAACATCTTCATTATTACGTACCTGTTTGTTGAATCATGAAAAGTGACCCTCTTGAACTTCAGCTACCGCAGCCCACTAGGATCCGCAGTCAAGGTTTCATCAGCAACCTTATCCGAAGTCATCATCAACCGTAGTCACTCTTAGTTACTAGATTACTTTACGTTGTCTAATTTTTATGTAATTCTCTCTATTGTCCAGTATGCCTTGCATGACTACTCTTAGAGACGTAATCTAGTGTAACTCTTGAGACTCTATAAATAGAGCTCTTTCTCACTTATTCAATACAACTCTTGGTGCTATCATTTCTATCTATCTATCTGATTACGCATCTTTCCTCACTCTCAAAACTCATTAGAACATAACTGAATACAATCTCTCTTCGGAGCAAGTCACTTGTGACTTAATCACTAAGTTTGATCTCCCTCACTAACCTGGTCTGAATGCATTCCTCGTTATGAATCAACTTATGTGTATACTTGATATAACAATTGTTGTCATTTACATTTCTTTACTTTTCCGCAACTGACTTTCTAACCTTCTAACTCTAACTTATTAATATATCGTTGAGCTTTTAGATCCTTCGAGATAAACTATTCCGCAATATACTTGTTCTAACGTTTGTTCAAGTGTGTCTCAAAGTTTTTCTCTCAACAATTGGTATCAGAGCCATAGTGGTTGCTTTTTGAAAAACATAACTCTGATTTTCAAAGGGCCTTCTATACCACTAAAGCTCATTTCTTAAAAAAAAAACTTTCGAAAACAAAGAAATAGGGCACAATCGTTATCTCTGAATGTCTCCAACAATGTTGGTGGTTCTAATCGAGCCCCAATATTGGTGGCAAATGAATATCATCACTGGTCTCAGAGAATGGAAAGATACTTAAGGAGACTTGGTAGAGATATATGGCGATCCGTAGAAGAAAGACCACATGTACCAGTTCTTACACCAGTCCAAACTGACGGCGCTACTGCCAGACGAGGAGGTAGGTCAACCAGTCATGAACCGTCCCACCAAGGATGATCTCGATAAAATGGAAAATGATGCTGTTGCTTTTTATGAAATCTCTTGTGGAGTTGCTCCTGACAACTTCGATATTATCATAAATTGCAAATCAGCAAAAGAGATCTGGGAAGTTCTCAAGAATTTGTACGAAGGCTCAGAACAAGCACACGATAAGAAGCTTACAACCGCACTCAATGAGTTCAACAATTTCAAAGCTCTTACTGGAGAAAGTTTGGAAGATTCTTTCAAAAGGTTTAACTTGATAGTCACAAAGCTATCCAATGCAGGCACCATCCGCAGTAACCATGAAACAAATCTTCAGTTTCTTAATGGTTTGGGAAGACATTGGACTACGGCTAAGATGATAGTCCAAGGCGATAGAAAAATTCATTCTTTGTCTCTCTACAAGCTCTACGGAGAACTGCAAGCACAAGAATCCACCGTACTCAAAGTCTGTGCTGACTTCGGAGGACCACTTGCTCTCATAGCACAAGCTCCACATAATCAATCCTACTCTCCCTCGTATGACACTCCTCCGCAGTCATACGAAGCTGACTCAGAGTATGATGATGAAGAAGAATTTCAGAAGGCTATTACTATGGTTAGCCAACAGTTCAATCGACTACCACCTCCTTCCTTTCGCAAGAATCAGCAGTTCAACAAACCTCCATTCAACCGTAACTTAAATCCATAGAATAACCATTCTCGTTACCCTAAAAGTTCTCATCCACCACCGCAATCTCAAAATACTCAACCAAAGGAGGCACCGCAGTCTACTCAAACCACTGACTCTGGTACTCCCTCAGAAGACAAAACTGATGTTGTGATTTGTCACAAGTGCAACAAAGAGAATCATTTTGCAAGAGATTGTAAGGCCAATGTAGTAAAAGACAGAGCATTCTACCTTAGAATGGCTCAAGAATTGGAAGATAAGGAAAAGGCAAGGGCGTACGTTGCCCATGTCAAAAGAGACCACCAAGTTTGGTCATCTGGAGATGAAGAAGAAACCATCAGCAGTATCAAAGGAAAGGGCAAAATCTGCATGCTGGCAACTGCGGATGACGATGGATCTTCAAAGCTGGAAAAGAATTACTGCTACATGGCTAAGGATGGAACTCTAAGCATCGTCGAACAGGTAAAAATCATGATCCAAACTCTAAACTATAACATGCATGACTGTCAACCCTTCATAGATAATCTTAATGACACGTGTGCTGCGTCCTTACAGATTATAACAAAGCCTTAGATGAGAAGAACATTGTGTCCCAAGAGATGTTCCATGTGAGAGGACGACTGGATAACAAAAGACTCAAAATGGCTATGTTAGAAAAGGACTTAGAGTTAGAAAAAGATGCAAGAATGTTGAGTGAAACACAATTAGAGATAGCTTTGAACCAGAGAGATTTAGCTCAGAGTGAAATTGTATGCTTAAATCTTTTAATAGAAAAATTGTTCAATGAAAGTGAAGCTATTGAAAACTTGGTAAATAATGGAACCATGGACAATACATACAATTGGGGTTGGTCAAATGGATATCCTACCGCAATGGATTCCTCACCCCGTTTTAACAAAGATCGTCTGTATGTCCCTCCTGACTGAGAATTTCATTTCCTAGTCAATGACAAGACTTTTCCCGAATACATCAGAACACACTTCGGTAGACTTCATAACCTAAGCAATAATTGTGTCATTGAGGAAATTGTGCCTGAGGTTTCGGGTCACACAAGTGATCAAATTCCTGTCTGTGGCACAATCTACCCAAATTCTCAAACCTCATCCGTAGTTGATGAAGAAATTGTTATTGAGGGTCCTGAAGTCTCGCAAGACTTCCCATCTCTGCCCTCAGACCGCAGTGTCTCTCACTGTAGTCATGAACCACAGAAGTCCCACAAAAAAGTCCCACTGAAGTCCCAACTCACACTTACTCTGCGGTAGTCAAATCATCCCTACCGCAGTCCTCATTAAAAGGATATGTGACTCTTCAGCCAATTCATCATGAATTACCCATAGAGAACTTTGAAGTGGGTCAATGCTCTCAAACCCCTGAATCTTCAAGTTCGGATGACTCAAGCCCTCGTTTTCAAAAAATTTCAAAGACTTCCAGGAAACCGCATTTGAACACTAATGACCGCGGTTCTCCAAAAACTTTAGCAAAAAAGGCTTTCAAAGAAGAAATTCGATCCCGAGGTACAAACATACAAAACTTTTCGAAGAACAAAGGGCATATCAGATTTCCAAAATCGAAGAGTCCAAAAAAATTTGTTTTCTCACACTAATTTTCAAAAAACTCTCCCATCAAGAAAACATGCAAAAAGGAATGTACAGTTTCATCAGTCATTCCAAACTCTTCTGACACAATCCAAATGAAAGAAAGGTCTTTTCGAAGCAATGACTTTCAAATCTATTCCTCAAATGATCCAAAATGGAAGGGTATTTTACCCACTCCAACACTTTTAAAATCACATCAGAACTTTAACAAGTGGAAGGGTATTTTACCAAAACCAATAAAAAGGTCCCAAAGATCTACACGTGCTAAACCTTTTCCAAAACAAACTTTTCAGAAGTCCAACAGCACCAATGTCAGATATTACCAACCTCGGACCGGTCATAAGCCCAACTCATCCTTTAGACCGTTGACCAAACAAGGTGTCAGAACAAAAGACAAAATCTCAACCTGTCAATGTCAATGTAGCTGTCAAAATGGTTCATCCCATGTCAAATCTAGGTGGATTCAGAAACCTCGTAATTTTTCAAAAAGATACAACACTCCAAAATCTCACAAACACCCAGGACTAGGATTAAACATTGACACGAAACCCATCCCTGCAACCTCGGTTCATGCATCAATCGGAAAATCACCTTTTGTCCCAGGCTCCAAACTAGTTTGGATGCCTAAACTAACCGTGTAATTTTCAGGCCTTATGCAAGGAGGAACAAGAAGATGAATGGTTAATTGACAGTGCCTGCTCCTTGCACATGACCGGAAGGTTAGAACACCTTCGGGATTTCAGGCCAATTTGCAACGGTGGAAATGTTACATTCGGCAACAATGCGAATGGGATAATCCGAGGTTATGGTGTTCTTACTACGGAAAACTTCTCTATTCAAAAGGTTGCTTATGTAGAAAGCCTTAAACACAATCTCATCAGTGTTGGCCAACTATGTAAGGCAGGCCATCGAGTTGAATTTGATGATCAATTTTGCTATGTAATGCCAAGTGATAGGAACACATGCCTGATCAAGTCCCGATCCGAAGGTACTATGTATCCTCTGGATGTCTCTCTGATCATAGGCAAACCACAGTTATGCTTCCTATCCAAAGCAGTATCCGAAGTCAGCTGGCTATGGCACCGCAATCTAGCTCATCTCAACTTCAGATACATCAACAATTTGGTCACTGGAGAACTAGTCAGAGGACTCCCTATTCTCAAGTTCAGCAATGATACTCTCTGTCCTGCATGTGAATGTGGAAAGTAATCTAAAGCAAGTCACCCCATGGTGATTGACTCGTCAATTTCTGAACCACTGGAGCTCCTGCACATTGATCTCTGCAGTCCATCTACCGTAGCCAGTCTCCATCACAAGAAATACATACTGGTTATAGTAGATGATTACACACGCTTCACATGGGTCTTCTTTCTTCGACTCAAGTCAGAAACACCGCAGATTCTCATCAATTTCATCAAAGAGATAGAACTCCAGATCAAGCTGCCAGTTCGACGCATCCGAAGTGATAATGGAACCGAGTTTACTAATCATCTCCTAAATGGTTTCTTGGTTTCTAAGGGTATCACTCACAACTTCTCTGCTCCCTACACACTGCAACAAAATGGGGTAGTAGAACGAATAAACCGCACTCTAGTAGAAGCAGCCGGATCCATGCTCAACTTCGCACACCTTCCTCTCTACTTCTGGGCCGAAGCAGTGGCCACCGCATGCTTTGTACAAAATCAAAGTATTGTATGCAAGCGACTCAGGAAAACACCGTATGAGGGCCTTAACAATCGCAAGCCAAATATCCGTTTCTTTCATATGTTTGGGTGTAGATGTTTTGTGATCAACAACAGAGATCATCTTAACAAGTTTGCACCGAAGTCCGATGAAGGCATCTTCCTTGGCTATTCCACAAACAAAGTTGCTTACAGGGTTCTCATTAGACGTACAAGGCTAATCATTGAAAGCTTCGATGTGAAATTTGATGACTATCACATCCGCAACACCGCTCCATCGAGTGAAACCACAACAATCCTAGAAAGTGATATTCCTGTGTCTTCGGGTCCATTAAACCTAGTTGAAGTCAACTATGACGATCTCTTTGACCCTGTAGAAACAGCCAAATTATCCGAAGTTCTTGTGTCTCAGGAAGCTCAACAGCAGCATGCTGATGTATCTGGTCCATCTCTATCCGAAGTAGCATCTCTCAATACTTCCACCTCGCCGGTTGAGGGGGAAAGCTCTACTTCGGATCAGGCAACAACCATCGAGGTTCCAGTACTTGATCAAGCTCAAGTTCCCACCCGCAGAGAATCATTACCATCCAACGTTTCTTCCGACTCGGATGATGAAAACATAGAGAACATTGACACAAGAACAGACTCAAGAATTATCACTCTCCCATCCACAATCCAGGGGGAACCTTCTAAGGATCAAGGAGAATTCCCTTCTGCAATCCAGGGGGAACCTGCACCATCTGCCCAAGAAAAATTTAATCCCACCTTCCCTGTTCAAGATAATTCAGCAGCATGTTCTCAAGTCCAGGGGGAACTGTCACAACTAGCAAATTAGGGTTAGATTTTAATCCGTGTACAAGATGATTCCTTCATGTAAACTTACAAGGACCCAGCTAGAAAAATTCAAACTACGACGCCCTTTAAGTTCATACTTTCATATATTGCGATTCAAACCTAAAATTAGATCCAATAAGCCAAACCCAATAATTTTTGGGCCATAACCCATAAATTCTCAACCCAATACCCTTATTGGACCAAGACTCTCTTAATGGGCTCAAATGGACCGATAACCCCTCCTTTGGGCTTTAATGGGCCAAAAAACCTATTTTAGCATTAATGGGCCACATTTTTGTTATTGGATCTCCTATTTGGGCCGAGAACCCCTCTTGGGCCGGTTGGGTTATTCAAAAAAAATAAAAAACAAGGGAAATGAGGGTGGATAATGAGCTTGCCACCTCATTTTAAACTACCATGTATCTAGGGATGAACCATCAAACAACCAAGCACTTCACATCTATATCTAAAGATGACTAACCTACTCTCCTCCATCTCCTTCTCTATTCTCGGCCACACCCTCACACACACACTTCACATTTCCAAAACTTCAAACACTTTTTCCTTCCTCTCAAAACTTCAAATTTCCTCTCATTTCTTCATCTAAAATCATGAATTTGTATGAGCTTTCAAGAGGATTTTCTTCAAGTCTTCATCCCTGGATCCACCACCATTTTGAGATCTCACCAAAAACTCAAGCTAGGTTCAAAGTTCCATCTTCTTCTTCATCCACATCTCAAAAACCCCAAAGTTGAGCTTCATACTCCCTTGTTTTCGGTTTTATAATGTTTTTGGGGGAGGATACAAGTGCTTTTGTCTTAGATCTATATATATATATATATATATATATATATATATATATATATATATATATATATGCATGTTTATCTGTTTAACTTTTAGATCTTTACTTGAAAATGAAGTTTATCATTTGGATCTTCATATAAACCTTGAGAAAAGTATGTGTCCTCACATATAATACTTGTAAACTTGTAGATCTGGGATTTATCCACTTAAAATAGCAAAAACATGTGTTGTGAACAAACTTAGATAACTTAAACTCAAAAATCAGCCCTTGACAGAAAAGTTTTAGTCCAATATCGAACTGTTTTGACCTCCTTAATGGTAATATTTTTCAAAACTGTTTTACATGCAAAAAGTTCAGGTTATTAACTTTAAAATGACTACTCTCACGTTTTCATACGATTTTTATACTATTTTTGGCGAATTTTACAAAACTGCCTATCAGATTTGAAATAATTTCGGACCAACCTGTGAAGGTGAGCAATTTCACACTTGTTAGAGGCCAATAAAAATTATGAGAAAAATTGTGAACAAAGTAGACAAAATTTTCAAACTTCTAGAATTTACGGATCCAAATTTCGACTTACCATGATCTTTCTACAAATTTTCCAACAACTAGGTCAGAAAAGCCAAAAACCAGAAAAATGTGTATTTCACAAAAATCAAGCCAAAAATGATATTTTTGACAAAAATGGGTTTAAAATGTTATTATTACCACAAACTAGTAAAAAACACAAGTTTTGAACAAAATAGGGGCTAAAGTGTTATTTTTACTATAATTGGGCCTTAATTGAAAACTTTGTGGCTTATTGGGCCAAGAACGTTATTTTTACAAAAAGTGGGCTTTTTATATCAACTTTGTAAATAGTCGAGCTAAAATAAACAAAACAATAACAAACATGTTAAAAACGATATTCTTATCCTTATTGGGCCTGCAAATAATATACATGTTTAGTGGGCCTTAGTGTCGTTTTTACATGTATATTGGGCTCAGGGTAGACATTCATATTCCTTTTGTGCCTGGAAATAATACATACGTATAGTTGGCCTTAGTGGTCCACTTACATGTTTATTGGGCCTAGGAACGAGTTTTATATGTGTTCTTCTTTCTTTTCCGTGTAAATTTTCGATTAAAGATCTAGTGAGACCTGTCGGTTGGCACCTTTGAGTGTACAATCGTAGCCTGTAGTTATAACCAGAGTTTCCTGGAGGGAAAACGGGAGTTTGTGTATAGATCTATACGGGGATGACACCCCACACCTGAGCTGTTCACTACAGTTAGAATAGGCCAGTCTAGGGTGACAAAAACCTTATCCTATTCCGTCGGCGTCCCAAAGACACAAAGACAGGCGAAATTGTCATTATTTAGTATGGTTATAACGACTCACTTAGAGGAATTAACGTTATAAGATTTACGGGAAACCATTCTATTTTCTTTTTGGGATAAAACAGGAAACCATTCTATTTTCTTTTTGGGATAAAACGGGAAACCGGGTTATAAGCATCGGTACTCAACCACCGGGGTTGAGATTTCAGCATTATCTATTGCAGACAACATCGGGTTGTCTGGAAATCATTCTCTTTCTATTTTTGTAACCATTAACACACATGCATTAATATAAGATCGGACACAAATATTTCAAACCATTTCTTTTTAGAAAGTATCAGATATTTTTGAAAGCGCTTTGAAAACGATTCTAAACAAGTACAAAAACCATTTTTATTCAAAACTGCTTATGAACTCACCAACTTTTTAGTTGACGCTTTTCAAAACGACTTGTATTCTCAGGAATTCCAGTAGCAGGTAATAAGTTCGACTATAAGATCAAGTGGAGCGACTTCAAGAAATTTTACTTTCTTACTTTTGTGTAACTGATGAACAAGATTCAATATGTAAACTATGTAAGTGTGTATTTCCAACGTATGATGTTTGGTTGCTATGTTTAATTCATATTCAATTGTTATGATACTGTACACGAGTCGTCCACCCCCGGACGTTTCCGCCGTCCAGGTTCGGGGGTGTGACAGGTTGGTATCAGAGCATTGTTTATAGTGAACTAGTATATCTAACCATACAAGATATACAACTATAAATACAATGGGACTAAAAACACTCTGACTAAAAGTATACCTTAAGAATATAAGTATCTTCTAAAAGTATACATACTTGCTAGAACCGTATACCTAGGCAATTATGTAATCATATCTGGAATAAATGGAGCCCGATCAACTGTATTTATTCGAGATACGACCAACATGTGTTTGGGAGTGATGGTGGTGTTGCAACAAGTCTAAAACTTACAAACCCTACATGCAAAGGAGCATTAGAACCAAACCCAAGGTTTAAAATACTAGAGGAGTATTTTATGATACTAAACAATAACAGCAAGTTTAAAAACGTATCGATTTCGTACATCAGGAAGTCCTAGGATCAAACATGTAATACTATAGTAGCATTTTAGAATACCATATGACCTCCACACTTAAATCTTCTACATGTATCTCATACCTCCACTTTCGCGAAGGCAACATGACTGAGCTTCACCCCGAAGACCCCTACTACCCTACGGTGATAGCCAACGAATGGACCAAGGGAGAACCATAGGAAGTGCAAAGGGAGAACCCAGAATGGGGTCCTGAAGAATACCAAGAGAGGAACCCCAAGGGAAAGGATTCTGATAAAGAGTCAGACATGGATGAAGGCGCCAGAGAGATCCTTAGCGAGCCTTACCCCCTCGGAATGCAATACCGAACCAACACGCAGAACAGGAAGACCTTACCAATCATCTCCGCCCCTTAGAAGAGGAGGTGACCACCCTAAGGCAATAGCTCATGGAAGCTGAGGCTAGGGCAGCCTTAGCAGAGCTGAGAGCGGAATAGGCCACTCGTGAGATGAGCGAAATGGTTGGACACCTTTAAGCTATTTAGGCATATGAGAGTCATCACACTAAGTCCTAGGTCTACCATGTAATTCGTCACAACTAGTAGTAGTAAATCGAGAGAGGTACGCCCTACGAGAACTCATGTAACCTGAGCCAGCTTAAGGATCTGATATCTATAATCTATTAGGGTAACTTAACATTTGTACAATACCTATTTCTACATACTACTATTAATACATCATATGGATGTAGGTCGAAACAACGTGAATCGTAAAACAAAACATGCGATTCATATGCGTACATGCATAATTTCATATCTATAATCATAGATGACATACGACTAGATATAACCGTAGTTACTCACGAACCAGTTTCTCATCATGCAACAGAATCATGTCTTCCCATGGAAACAACCAGTTCTGCAGATGGACCCTGCAACCTTCCAAGCCGCTGTAACAGCTGCCGTGACAGCCGTCATGGCGCAACTCAACGCCAACAATCCAAATGGAAATGGAAATGGTGTCGATTACTCTAACCGTAGTATCAACCAAGGAAACCAACAAGGGACAAATTACCCAGACACCCCAAACTCCAAACCTAAGGTCATGAAGCGAAAGCAGGGGAACAAGAAAGGAAGCAGATCGACTCAAGGGCCTCCCAAAAGACAACGAGTTGTAGCAGCCCCTAACCCCACTAGCCCCCCCTACCCCAGCACCGAGAAAACCGTATCATGGAAACCTCCCGCTCTACAGCAAGTGCCGCTACCATCATCATGGAGTCTGCCGGGAATTGCATTGCAATAGGTGGAACAGGAAGGGGCACATCTCCCGCATCTGTAGGGCCTCGGCCCCATGCGTCACTCCAACCCTCAACCCAGAAGTAAGTCCAGTATGCCACACATGCGGTGATACGGGACACTTCAAGAGGAATTGTCCAACAAAGAAGAATGACGAAGGACCAGGAGCAGTTTAACAACAGGACATGATGAAGCAACAAGGAACCCTACTGGGATTACCGGTACGTTTAAAACAACAAAAATTAAGCATCACATTTTCACAAAATTTTTGCCAATTAAAAATTATAATCATAAAGTACTCCCTCATCCGAACTAATCATACCCTTTGTAGGAAAACGAAAGAGCCTTACGAAAGTTATGATAACTTAGTGTAAACGTAAGGCCGTGTGTAATCAAGATTCTACAAACTTAGAGTACGTGGACCCGCCTTGATTCTTGTTCCTTGTCTGACTGTGAATTTAGGGCATAACCACTCAGTCTACAACCTTTTCAATCTTGAATTACGTACGACTAAGCTACATCGAACCATCATAGAGAGGTCTAATAGGAATCAGACTATGAAATCACACCGTTTATACCAAGGCACTTGTATTGCTAGGGCACCCAAAAAAAATTTAGACCGAGACAACCAAAGTAGTAATACCAAGAACGAAATGGGTGACATTACAAATGTGTACATAGAACACACTATCATTTCAAACAATTGTCCCTTTCAGATCAATCCATCATCTATTACAATAAGAAGCCCAACGGTGTCAATTGGTATAGGCTGACTTGATCCTCACCATACGAAATTCATGTACCAACGAGACTCTTCACCTTAACCAATCGATTAACGAGACCCCTACAACATCTAACGACGATACTCGAATTATCTCGAGCATCTAGACCCTTAGGTACCCGTGCAAGTAATACCACACTCATTTCTAGCCCTTAATAGGGATAAGGAAACGAGGAGCAAAGGACACCAAGGGTAACCTAGAGATTTATAAACCCCCTTAAGATGTTTCCGAAGCCCTTTCGTAAACATCACCTACATGCCAAGTTGAGTTCGGAGATCGACTCAACTCATGGAGCCATTCTCGTCGCCAGACCACCAAGACCACTTAGCACCAACATAAACACCGAAGGTATCAGGTCGGTGGAACGACCCAGTAAGTAGGAGGTTATCAAACCAAGACTTGAGCCTTAGAGAACGCCTATCCAACTCATAAATAGGAAAGGCTAAGTGTCCATAGGACCACTGACTACTAAGAATCAAACGAAACCATCCTCAAGGATCGATATCCCTTATCCCGAATCGAAGATTTACTCTACCTACTCCTAGAAACAAGCAAAGATCAACCTCCCACTAGTTCAAAATCTCTTAGTAAGAAACTCCCATGGCAACTTAAGAAGTATGAGGCCAACCATACAGCACAAAACTTTAACTCTGGTAACAAATGTGTTCGCCCTAAGGTTTAGAGACACTACTTTTGGGGCGTCAAATACGTGATCCTCATTAACCATGACCATCCATTCACTTCACCATATAGGATGCAAAGGAAGAATACCTGTGTGTTGGGCTGAGATGACCAACACCCAACTAACCAAAGGAGAAAGGTCAAAGGCCAGTAGCAAAGGTCCGCTAGAACACTAAGCAAAGACTTAAATTCTCCTAAGAACAAAGAGACTAGACATAACAGAGACATTCAAACATTTTACTTAGTATTTGGGATACTGCTTTAGAACGAATTTCGGGACGAAATTCCCTCTAACGGGGGGATGATGTCACAACTAGCAAATTAGGGTTAGATCTTAATCCGTGTACAAGATGATTCCTTCGTGTAAACTTACAAGGACCCAGCTACAAAAATTCAAACTACGACGCCCCTTAAGTTCATACTTTCATATATTGCGATTCAAACCCAAAACTACATCCAATAAGCCAAGCCCAATAATTTTTGGGCCATAACCCATAAATTCTCAACCCAATACCCTTATTTGACCAAGATTCTCTTAATGGGCTCAAATGGACCGATAACCCCACCTTTGGGCTTTAATGGGCCGAAAAACCTATTTTAGCATTAATGGGCCACATTTTTGTTATTAGATCTCCTATTTGGGCCGAGAACCCCTCTTGGGCCGGTTGGGTTATTCAAAAAAAAAAAGAAGGGAAATGAGGTTGGATAAAGAGCTTGCCACCTCATTTTAAACTACCATGTATCTAGGCATGAAGCATCAAACAACCAAGCACTTCACATCTATATCTAAAGATGACTAACCTACTCTCCTCCATCTCCTTCTCTATTCTCGGACACACCCTCACACACACACTTCACATTTCCAAAACTTCAAACACTTTTTCCTTCCTCTCAAAACTTCAAATTTCCTCTCATTTCTTCATCTAAAAATCGTGAATTTGTATGAGCTTTCAAGAGGATTTTCTTCAAGTCTTCATCCCTTGATCCACCACCATTTTGGGATCTCACCAAAAACTCAAGCTAGGTTCAAAGTTCCATCTTCTTCTTCATCCACATCTCAAAAACCCCAAAGTTGAGCTTCATACTCCCTTGTTTTCGGTTTTATAATGTTTTTGGGGGAGGATACAAGTGCTTTTGTGTTAGATCTATGTATATATGCATGTTTATGTGTTTAACTTTTAGATCTTTACTTGAAAATGAAGTTTATCATTTGGATCTTCATATAAACCTTGAGAAAAGTATGTGTCCTCACATATAATACTTGTAAACTTGTAGATCTGGGATTTATCCACTTAGAATAGCAAAAACATGTGTTGTGAACAAACTTAGATAACTTAAACTCAAAAATCAGCCCTTGACAGAAAAGTTTTAGTCCAATATCGAACTATTTTGACCTCCTTAATGGTAATATTTTTCAAAACTGTTTTACATGCAAAAAGTTTAGGTTATTAACTTTAAAATGACTACTCTCACGTTTTCATACGATTTTTCTACTATTTTTGGCGAATTTTACAAAACTGCCTATCAGATTTGAAATAGTTTCGGACCAACCTGTGAAGGTGAGCAATTTCACACTTGTTAGAGGCCAATAAAAATTATGAGAAAAATTGTGAACAAAGTAGACAAAATTTTCAAACTTCCAGAATTTATGGATCCAAATTTCGACTTACCATGATCTTTCTACAAATTTTCCAACAACTAGGTCAGAAATGCCAAAAACCAAAAAAATGTGTATTTCACAAAAATCAAGCCAAAAATGATATTTTTAACAAAAATGGGTTTATAATGTTATTATTACCACAAACTAGTCAAAAACACATGTTTTGAACAAAATAGGGGCTAAAGTGTTATTTTTATTATAATTGGGCCTTAATTGAAAACTTTGTGCCTTATTGGGCCAAGAACGTCATTTTTTCCAAAAAGTGGGCTTTTTATATCAATTTTGTAAATAGTCGAGCTAAAATAAACAAAATAATAACAAACGGGTTTAAAACGATATTCTTATCCTTATTGTGCCTGGAAATAATATACATGTTTAGTGGGCCTTAGTGTCCTTTTTACATGTATATTGGGCTCAGGGTAGACATTCATATTCCTTTTGTGCCTAGAAATAATAGATACGTATAGTGGGCCTTAGTGGTCCACTTACATGTTTATTGGGCCTAGGAATGAGTTTTATATGTGTTCTTCTTTCTTTTCCGTGTAAATTTTCGATTAAGGATCTAGTGAGACCTGTCGGTTGGCACCTTTGAGTGTACAATCGTAGACTGTAGTTATAACCAGAGTTTCCTGGAGGGAAAGCGGGAGTTTGTGTATAGATCTATACGGGGGTGACACCCCACACCTGAGCTATTCGCTACAGTTAGACTAGGCCAGTCTAGGATGACAAAAACCTTATCCTATTCCGTCGGCGTCCCAAAGACGCAAAGACAGTCGAAATTGTCATTATTTAGTATGGTTATAACGACTCACTTAGAGGAATTAACGTTATAAGATTTACAGGAAACCATTCTATTTTCTTTTTGGGATGAAACAGGAAACCATTCTATTTTCTTTTTGGGATAAAACAGGAAACCTTCTTTTTGATAAAACGACAATCTATAAGCATCGGTAGTCAAACACCGGGGTTGAGATTTCAGCATTATCTATTGCAGACAACATCTGGTTGTCTGGAAATCATTCTCTTTTTATTTTTGTAACCATTAACAAACATGCATTAATATAAGATCGGACACAAATATTTCAAACCATTTATTTTTAGAAAGTATCGGATATTTTTGAAAGCACTTTGAAAACGATTCTAAATAAGTACAAAAACCATTTTTATTCAAAACTGCTTATGAACTCACCAACTTTTTAGTTGACGCTTTTCAAAACGACTTGTATTCTCAGGAATTCCAGTAGCAGGTAATAAGTTCGACTATAAGATCAAGTGGTGCGACTTCAAGAAATTTTACTTTCTTACTTTTGTGTAACTGATGAACAAGATTCAATATGTAAACTATGTAAGTGTGTATTTCCAATGTATGATGTTTGGTTGCTATGTTTCATTCATATTCAATTGTTATGATACTGTACACGAGTCGTCCACCCCCGGACGTTTCCGCCGTCCAGGTTCGGGGGTGTGACAGGAACTCCCATCTCTAATCGCAGAGTCGTCCAATATCGAAGGCATTCCCTCTACTGCAGTTGCTGATCATCTACAACCCCGTCTACATGTATGGACGAAGGACCACCCACCAGGACAAATCATTGGCAACCCATCCGCAGGTATCCAGACTCGATCTTCCAAGGACTTATCTGATCACTGTCACTACGCAACATTTATGTCCTCGGTCGAGCCCCGAACGATCAAAGAAGCATTACTAGAACCCGACTGGATATCCGCAATGCAAGAAGAGCTAGAAGAATTCAAAAGAAACAAAGTATGACAGCTCGTCCCGAAGCCGCAAGGTCTTACAATTGTTGGTAATAGATGGGTATTCAAAAACAAACTGGATGAATCTGGTGCGGTAGTCAAAAACAAGGCAAGGCTAGTTGCAAAGGGCTATAGTCAACTTGAAGGTATTGACTATGATGAAACGTATGCTCCAGTGGCACGAATGGAAGCCATCCGAATCTTCTTAGCATACGCAACCCACAAGAACATCAAGGTACACCAAATGGATGTAAAGAGTGCCTTTCTCAATGGGAAATTAAAAGAAGAGGTTTATCTTCAGCAACCTCTAGGCTTTGAAAGTATTGAATTCCCAGACCACTACTACAAACTTAAAAAAGCAGTCTACGGTCTGAAGCAAGCCCCAAGAGCGTGGTACGAGACTCTCTCTGAATTTCTTGTCTCGTCCGGATACAAAAGATGAGTGATTGATCCCACTTTATTTAGAAAAGCAAATGGTAATCACCTTATGCTTGTACAAATATATGTGGATGATATCATCTTCGGATCAACTGATGAAAACATGGTGAATGAATTCGCTAAGCTCATGACCAACAAGTTCCAAATGAGCATGAATAGAGAGATCAACTTCTTTCTAGGACTTCAAGTGAAACAAGTTCCGCAAAGGATATTCATTCATCAGGAGAAATACACCACTGAACTGTTAAAGAAATATTCTATGGACAACTGCTCTTCGGCTAAGGTCCCCATGGCCTTTGGATATAAGATATCTGCTGATACCTCTGGCGAATCAGTGGATCACAAGACTTATAGAGCTATCATTGGTTCATTAATGTACCTCACCACAAGCCGACCAGACATTGTCTTTGCAACAGGTGTATGCGCAAGGTATCAGGCTGACCCAAAAGTGTCACACATGACCGCAACCAAACAAATACTACGATACGTGAAAGGAAGCAAGTCTCTTAGATTATGGTACCCCGCAGGCAATGACTTCAGCCTTCAAGCATTCACAGACGCGGATCATGCCGGATGCAGACTAGATCGAAAAAGCACCTCAGGTGGATGTTAATTTCTGGGTGGAAGACTCGTCAGCTGGTCATCTAGAAAACAAAGTTGTGTATCATTGTTTACCGCAGAAGCTGAATATGTGGCCGCAACCAGCTGTTGTTCACAAGTACTATGGATGAAAACAGAACTTATGGACTACGGATACAGAATGCTGCAGATACTAATTTACTGTGACTCTGAAAGTGCTATAGCTATTTCACACAATCCAATTCAGCACTCTAAGACAAAGCATATTGAACTACGATATCACTTCATCAAAGACCACATCCTGAAAGGTATCATTGAACTCATCTTTGTCCATACTCATGAAGAGATTGCAAATGTGTTCACAAAGGCACTTGACTCTACAAAGCTCAACAGTTTCTTACAAATGTTAGGAATGATGAATCCGGACCCACAATTCATCTTGAATTGATAGGTACCGCATACCATCCTTGGTCTCTGTTGCGGTCCTAACTGAAGTTACTTATGATAGATGGTTCTGGTATATCCTGTGTAGCGCAGTCTATGTACCGCAACCATATATCATATTTATCTCTCAATGGTCCTTATTGTTTGTTGTTACTAATCTTTGTTCAAGTGTTCTCCTCAGTTCTTCTACTGCACTCATACATCCGATCCATCCGCAATGACATCCTATCCATCCGCAATGAAGTTTCTGTCCGCAACCACATTGATAGTTTCTCAACTGTTTCATTAATTCTTGATTCATGGTGTGCTATTTAATGACCCTTCATTAAATAAGAAAATCATTAACAAAAAAACATTCTTTGAGTAACTGTCTCATTCTCCTTTTTTGAAAAACCTTGTGTCAGACCTATTTTAGGTATGATGACAAAAAGAGCGTTTTCCCATAAACTAATCCTTTTAACATGTCCCTTCATATTTCCTCAGCACGTCTAATCCGTTACAACTTCTCTTTCGTACAACGGATTAACTCCACCCTCACCACACGATCACAGACATGATGTTTTACGTCTGAGACTTCATTAATTGCAACCCTTTTTAGTTAATCTCAAAATTTTTTTTTTTTAACCTTTTCATAACCTGTGGCTGAGATTTCATCTTCCAAATCGCAGAAAAGCCCCCAAACATTTTTTTTTACCTTTATTTACTTTCACCCAGGTTAAACACAATTACCGTTCAAATCCATTCCTATAAAATCCTTTCTTCTTCCCCAAGATCAGTTTACGCTCTCTGAACCTTGAACTTTCTCTCCATCTTTCTTGCCCTCTATTTTCTGCAACCTTTCTCAAACACTCGACAATGGTGAATCAGGCATCTCTAAGAAAATCTCCAAGGCTTCTGCCTCTGCAAACCCAACTGGGTCCGATTCTGAAACAAGAAATCCAATGCCGACGATTGCTTCAAGCAATTTTAGGGTTGTGTTCGAAGATCATTCATCCTACAATGCTCCAATCAAGCTAATGATCAAGTTCTTGACCAATCACCCTCTATTTGGACCCTTCGATGCATTCACAGACGTTGTTCCCCTTTCAACCTTGTTCAAGTGTGCATTCTCTGCTTACACACCCCTCGAGAATCCTCAAGAGGTGCATCTGCACTTAGTAAACGATTCTTTGGTCGTTCTGAGCAAAGAAAAGTTTCTCAATGCCATTAATCTGCTGATTCATCCTTCAACCAAGATTTTTACTCCAAGTATGGCTGACATCCTCTCAGCTCTCTACCAAATGGGTTACCAGAAAAAGATCAAATGAATTGGCGAATTCAAGAAGAATCAACTGCCTGCGGTGTGGCAATTCGTTTGTCACTTCGTCCTCCGCAGTCTGTCAGGCCGAACCGGAGGCACTGACAATATGGGTCTCAAGCTTTTGAAACTGGTATGGAGCATTTTCACTGGCCACGATGTCAACTACGGTCAGATCTTGTGGGATGATTTCCTGCAGTACATTCCCAAGGAGAGCCCAAGAGAAAACCCTACCGAACTCACATTTGCAGGATTCTGGTCACTTTGCATCTCAGATCTCCATGCGGATGCAGGAATTAGCATGGCCAACGACACCGATCTCTTCATCACCAAAGACCTCAAAAGGTACAATACCTCTAAGGATCAATCTAACTTCGGACCTATAAGAAGACTACCTGTTCACATTTTGACATCACTTGGACTTGAAACCCCTGATGTCACAGACCATATGGAGGCCACGGAAGGTATTAGCCCATACTTTTCTAGCCCACCTCTACAAGCCACATCCGCACTCACCATTCATGGTAGTACCGCAGTCCCTTCTTCCACTTCTCTCTCCAATCTTTCTCAAAGAATAAAGAAATTAGTCTCAGCCCATCAAGGCCCCCACAACGTCTCCAAGAAACAAAGAACACCAAAGAAAGATGCTCCCAAACCAACTGAACCCTCAAAGACACGCAAAATCACCCAAATTGTACCCTCAAATGATAGTGATTCTGATGAGGATACCTCAACCTCTCAAAAGGCTCCGGTAGTCCTTGGGGTGGCCGCATATCCATTCAACACCACAATCGAATACCACTCAGACTCAGAAAGTGAGTCTGTTTCACCGCATCGTGGAGACTCACCCCCAGTTCACTCCCAAGAGGATGAATCTGGTTCTTGTCCTAAGGTCTCCAGGGCTTCCCGACTACATTTCTTTTCTCCTGAGGAGTTGAACTCCATCCTTTTGAATGTCACCCAAACACTGCAAACACCTTCACAGCCGCAGGGCAATTCTTCCGCCCTTGCCAGAACTGAGCCGAGGCCAGACTTGACCACGGGTCAAGGAGACCAAGGAAGCTTAGGAAATCCTACTCTGATTACATCTGTTCCAGGTGGTTTAGGCACGGTGAGCACTAATGTGCAAGGATTCGTGAACCCGGAGGACACTTCGGTGCGATTCCAAGCATTTGACGGAGATGAATCGAATGATTCATGGTTACGTTACACTCCTATGTCTGAGGCCGATATCAAGAAATATACCGCTTTCCGTAGGGCATTCCAAGCAAGGAAGGATCAAGAAATCAAGCAAATGCAACAAAAGCAACAGGAAATCCAATCTGTAGCCAAGTATTGGGCGGATGCGATCAACAATGCCAACACCGTAACCACCATCCTGAACGTACAAGATTGGATGACTGAAATGGCTGAGACGATCCGCAAGGCTCAGTCCGCTCATGATGGTGAAGGTACATCCAAGGTCCCTCCAGTTCAAAATCCAACTCCAACTGTCAGAGATTCACAAGAAGACAAAACCGCAATCGAAGTTAGCTCTGCTCCTACCTTCGGATTCGACGATTTCGATCTTAATGAGGTAAATCAACCTAATCCTTCTGATGATGACTTAATGATGTTTGATGAAGAAGAATAATCTAGTGGCTCTCACCATTCAACCTCCAATCCCAAAGAGAAGAAGAAGAAGAAGAATGCCGTGACTAGAAAAGAATTTATGAGTCTGCAAGCCAAAGTCGACCAGATTCTAACTGCGGTCAAGCCCACTCAACCGCAATCTGAAGACTTGCCAGGACCGCAATCACTGATTGAGCAAACTGAATGATTGGAAACTCGTGAACGACTGGCTGCTGAGCGTATTTCCCTGAAAGTTGAAATGGGAATTCGATCTCTCGACACAAGTAGACAAGCTGATCATAAGCAGTTCATGGCTGCTGCGGAGCGCCTCATCTCTGAGGTATTCGCAATCAAGGCTGACTTACAAACTGCCATTGCGGATCAATCTACTCACTCCCAAAAGCTGATAGCAGAGACCCACACTGCTTATGAGTCCACTATCTCAGTCCTTCAATCTACCATCAACAGACTCCAACGCTCTCTCTCTTCAAATTTTCATGGCACGGAGATTCTTCAACTGACAAAGGAGATTCATTGACTACTCTTCAACACTGCCATCCCAGACAATCAGTGGCTGATGTTCTTAAAGCCCAATTCCAGGAGGTATGTGCCAAAGTTGATGGTCTCAAACAATGGCTTGAGGAAGCCCCAGTGTTGCATTCCTCAAGAGGGGGAAGTGAGGAAGAAGACCATCATTCCAACAGTCTTTCTCAGCATCAAAGTCCCCCCCCATCATAACTAAAATAATTCCCTCACCGCAACCATCTCTTCATCAAACACCACCGCATCAAACCCCACCACATCAGTCTCCACCGCAACACAAAATCACTCAAGAAAGTTCCTGTGAGCGACCGGAGACTCCTCCCCACTTCAAAAATCTTGCATCCAATATGTCATCTGAACACTCCAACGACTCTCCCACAACAAAACAGAAGAAAGCAGATTGGAAAGCAGCCAAGTTTGCTCAACTCATCTGGAGAGAAAATGGACTTGACATCACCCTGGATGAATCTTTAATCAACTCTGGGATCAATCCCCACCGAAGAGTGCTAGATGATGACTACAAACCTTACCTTACTTATGCTGAACCCCCTTCTGATGGCTACTGGGATGCTCCAATCTCCCCAAATGCTAAATACTTCACTGTATTTGAGCAGTTCGACCGTAGCCTCCCCGATCACAAAAGACTGCCTATGGAATTTGAAAGACTTAACCGTTTCTATGCCAAACATGCTTCTTCCATAGAGAATATTTGGTCTAATGATAGACCATCCGCAGTCAAGAACTTTAAGCCCCGAAAATTCATGAAAGCTGACTTCATTCAGTACACGCTTACTAGAAGGAATCAGGACTATGTCCGCACCCAAACTGACTTCCCATGTATGAATCCAGAAGAAGTCTTCCTGATAGCAAAGGTTTTCAAAAACAAAAGCGAGAAGTATCCGAAGATGAAGATAGCACTTGAAAGGGCAAGCACGTTTCTGAGGGAAACTGTCTGTGACTTTGCAAAAATCGACGCAGACATCTACCCCACAATTGCTAAAAAGTTCGATCTACCACAACTAGATCCTGCACCGATGCCTACCGAAGGTTATCAAGAGAGATCCTTAGGTGCAACAAACTTCCCTGAACTCGGAGTCATTTTCAAAAGGAAGGCCAATAAAATCAAATACTTCATTCCTATGACTGCCATGAATTGCCTCACAAGGAAGCAACTTGAAATTTGTCGAACCGCAGTTGAAAGATCAAAGCACACAACTGCCGAAGTCAAGTTCGAGATTTTGAGAAGGATCACATGGTTGGAAAATATCAGGAAATTTTGGTGGATATTGATCAAGTTTCTAAAACTTGACAACTGAAGAAAAGTTAAAGAGGTTACTTAGGGGGTAATTGTTGAATCATGAAAAGTGACCCTCTTGAACTTCAGCTACCGCAGCCGACTAGGATCCATAGTCAAGGTTTCATCAGCAACCTTACCCGAAGTCATCATCAACCGTAGTCACTCTTAGTTACTAGATTACTTTACTTTGTCTAATTTTTATGTAATTCTCTCTATTGTCCAGTATGCCTTGCATGGCTACTCTTAGAGACGTAATCTAGTGTAACTCTTGAGACTCTATAAATAGAGCACTTTCTCACTTATTCAATACAACTCTTGGTGCTATCATTTCTATCTATCTATCTGATTATGCATCTTTCCTCACTCTCAAAACTCACTAGAACATAACTGAATACAATCTCTCTTCGGAGCAAGTCACTTGTGACTTAATCACTAAGTTTGATCTCACTCACTAACCTGGTCTGAATGCATTCCTCGTTATGAATCAACTTATGTGTATACTTGATATAACAATTGTTGTCATTTACATTTCTTTACTTTTCCGCAACTGACTTTCTAACCTTCTAACTTTAACTTATTAATATTATTGTTGAGCTTTTAGATCCTTCGAGATAAACTATTCCGCAATATACTTGTTCTAACGTTTGTTCAAGTGTGTCTCAAAGTTTTTCTCTCAACACTGTTTTTGAACTGCTTCATAAGCCTCAATTATAGACCGGTAGGCAGTTATAGAAAGGTCGTTTTGATCCAATACAGAGGTGATGGTCAATGGTCAACCGGACCTTAAGTTGACCTGCATCAAGGAAGGCAAGTTAACAATAACTCCTAAACCAATAATCGGTTTTAAAGTATCGAATATGACCCTCAAATTCAGTCCTCCAATATGGCTAAATTATAGAAATAAACCGTAACTGGAATTAGTTGGAGAGTTGATAAAGATCGCCATCACATAAGATTTGTAAGTCAATAAAAAAGTGAAACCATTTTTTCTCCATTATTCATATTTCAAACCCCCTTCTCCAGAATTTCCCCCAACATAGTTGCTAATTTGGTAACTTTTACTCTTAGTTTTCTTGAAATCGAGATCAATTTTCATTGACCATCATTAACCTTTCCTGTAATTTTACATTTCTTTATTGCTATTGTTAACATATTTTTAATTGCAACCGCTGATTGTGCCTTCCCTCTAAATCAAATTTATACAATCATGATAGATTTACCCACTTCACATCCCAATATGATATTTCTTTGATAAATTGTAGAAACAATGAACTTAAGATCGATAGATTCAGTAACAGTAATGTGAATCAAACAATAAGAACAATGATCGAATATGTGCCGAATGTTTAATATTAGCAAAGCTTTAGAAGAGTCCAGTGAGAACTTTTATTTAAAAGAAATGTAGGGCAATACAATCGATTAACCCTAAAACGATACATGCATGCACTATAAATAATCTAACCCTAGCATGATAATGACGGATGGACAGGCACAGTCAATTAATAAAGACTAATTACATACATAATAAATTTGACACAACACATTAAATAACCCAACAATCTCCCCTTTGTGTCAAATAAAGAAAGGAGATTCTTCATTGTTCCAACTTCTGGACTTTAAACACCCTGGTCATCAAATTCAAAAGTTTGTTCTGAATGACAATGTACCACTGAATTATGTCTCCGAAGCATTTCAGATCTCCTTCATTATTTAATTTGCATGCTATGGTTAAGTCCATGATATGGGTCAATGCGGTAGTGGAGTACAAATGTTTGTCTAATAAAAAAGAACAAACTCTTCTTAACTTTATCACCTTCCCTTCTCTGATAGACCACACTCCAATCCTTATCCTTTATCTTACCCAGTCTTCTCTTCTGAAACTCCGTTGTTTCTTCTTTCGGATCCACAACAGGCCTTTTCTTCAATACTGAAGCGATTTCCACATCCAGTTTCGTAACTTCGTGAATGTAGCAAATCAGCATTCTTTTCAGGTGAGAAACAATTGGCTCAAATATCACTTCATCTTTTGACAAAATCAGAAATAATGAAATCTAATCATTCCGATTCATACAGGGCAGATCGGCAAGTGTGAAGTCCTATTCGGTGCGAGTTGCTCCACAAAAACCTTTAAACTTGACGTTTGTGAAGTGTTCAGTGGGAAAAGGAGCATATACTTTCACAGCAACAAGCTTCTTCAAGTTCCAAATCTTGTACTGAGGTTGACCATATTTGAGATAAAAATTGAAAAGAATGTTGTTAACGTCGTAATCCGAAAGAGGAGACTTCTCAATATGAGCAAATCCTCTGATAGGAAAGCTCTCGGAGTGAGGGGGAAGTTAAGCTGAGAATCAGCGGTATTATCCAACTCAAAGATACCGATGGATCTAACAAATGAGCACTTGGATAGTTGATAGTTGATTACTTGCTTGAGTCTTTCTGAGAGGTGCTGGCGAACTGAAACCGTAAGCATTGAGTCACGAGTTTCAATAGGATTGTGCAAGTACTAATTTATATCAGAGACACAAATTCAGAAGACTGCCTTCTCGGATTCCATGTGATCCAGACGCTTGGTTGTATAACTGAGCTTGATAGAGAGAACCTTAACTTTTTCAGTTTTCTGAGCCAGTATATCCATGAGAGTATTTTCAGTAGCAAGATCTTTCTGAAGCTGCTCTATCTTGGAAACAACAAAAGCAACCATTTCGTAGGAATCAATTTGAAGTTCACCACGAACGCGAGAAAAGGCTTCTCTTTCATTTTTTAGAGTTGTGCCAAGACTCGTAATGACCTTGTTCGCTACTTCGGTGTTCTTATCAGTAGACATTCGGAAATCTGCCATGAACTGTGTGACTTCAGATTGTAGTTTTTTGACTTTTTCGGTCGTATCAACAGTTTTCTTCTCAGATGCCTTGATTGCATTGGTTGAGTCTTCAAGGACTTTTGCATTTTCTTTGGTGATTTTTTCAACCGTTGCTCGATGAGATTTGATCATAAACTCATAATTAGAAGAGGCAAGAGAGGACTCCAAAAGCGAATCTAATTTAGAAATGAGTTGTTTGAACTGCCCTTGCGTTATAGGGGCTTCATCATCATCACTTGTTGGGCGGATAGTAAATGGACTAAAGACAAAAATCTAAATATCGTCTTGATCATCTCCATACATAATATCCAGATCATCTTCCCTCAAAGGTGAAATTGGAGAGGCGTTAGGACCAACTGTAACACCAAAAGTAGCATTTCCCCCGTATCAGATACGTTAACAGTTGACATCGGAGGACTAGAAGTAGAAGTTGTTGTGGCTGTGGAATCGGTATAGAATGGAGTTGAAAGAGCAACAAAGATTTGTGGTTGATTAACACCAATAGATATGTTTCGTAGTGGGGCAATGGTTATGGGAACAATTATGGTGATAGGAGATGAAGTAGTGGTTGGAGAAGAATCAGAAAATAGCATAGATGTAGTGAGTGGAGACGATACCTTTGGTATACATTCAGTAGGAATTGGTTCCGAGAACAGTGGTTTTGTAGTCGCAGCAGTATCTTCAACTTCCTTCTGAACTTGTTCAGTCCTCCGAATATCCGAAACAGTATGGGAATCCAGATCCTCCTCAACGACTGGAGAAGGAGACTTAGGTTTGCGAGCGACCTTTTTCACTTTCTTCTTCGTAAGTTTTACCACTTTCGAAGGACCAGCCTTGCTCTTTCACTTCGTTCCCCTCTTTGTTTTGTTGGCCTCTTTAATTCTTGTTCGCAATTCATCGGTCATTGGACGAGGACCTGATGAAGGCAACTTCCGATAAGCATTGACGATAGCATTGTCCTGAACTTGCTTGGATCAGTCAACATAAACGTTGACGTCTGCAGGATTGGAATCACAGCAACAATGACATCATCAGCAAAAGCAACATTGAAATGAACCAAAGCTCTTTTGACGATGATAGACCAGAACCGAGCACACGATATTTCAACATTGCGAGTGGCAAAGGATATGCTTTATACAAGTTGTACCTAGAGAATAGAGCTGTTATCCAAGTTGATTCAGTGATACAAACCATAAAGGATGGTGGTGAAAAGTTTACTTGCACTGTCGGATCCGACAATGCGTTCCGAGAAGCTTTTGAACAGCAATATGAAGAGACCATTCCATACGGGAGGAAGGTTAGATTTCTTGAACTTGGATAGAAGAGGAAGCTCACCATTATAGCCCATTTGATAAAACATATGAATGAGATTAAGTAATGAAATCGAATCTGGATCAACTAAGCCCTCAGTCGTAACAAACCCTAGTATTCTGAAAAATCGGGCCTTGGCAATGGAAGTTCTTCGAGAATCAACCTCAACATTGATTGTGTCATCAGCCATAATATAAGATGCAGTAGAGAATTGAAACATCCCAAAAATACTAGCCAAAAATTTCGTTTTCAAAATCATTTAACAAACATAAATATCATTGTCATAGTATAAAATCATAAAACATGTATCGCAATCTCATAAAATCTGTTATCATATCACAATATCATGTAAAATATCAGAGTAAACTCCTAGGCTAAGAAAACTGTGGTGTGTGTCATGCCATTATCCCGAGCCCTTTCCCTTGCTAGCTGAAGTACATGAAACCAAAACTGAACTGTAAGCACGAAGCTTAGTGAGCTCCCCCAAACTACCACATACCATACAATAACACATATAACAAGTATTAGGCCTTGCCCACTGCATCGGGCCCCGCCAGGCATTGGACCGAAGTCCGACATAAATTGGGCCCCGCCCGGCATCGGACCGAAGTCCGGGATAAACTGAACATAACATAAATATGAACATATAACATAATCACATATAATGCATCGGGCTTGCCCGATATCGGACCGGAGTCCGGAACATATACACATAACATAAACATGCATGAATCACGAAGACATCAAGCATGCATAACTACTTCTCGGGACCCCACCCGACATCAGACCGAAGCTCGGAACTACTATCATCTAAACGGGTCAGCATTGTGGCCGTAGACACGTTCCTACTGGAAGGAAACTCACCTCGTGTGACTGACTGGTGCAACTTTGGGTGAGGAATATCCGGTAACTCCCTCGGCGTCCCTCCGACTATCAAAACACAGTAATACATGGTTAATATATGAAACTCCTTCCTAGGGTAAAATGACTATTTTACCCCTAATCAAAGTCAACTCTCTGGTCAAAGTCAAGTCAAGGTCAACCCTAGTCAACTCAACTCGTCGAGTCATCTTCCTACTCGACGAGTCTCTTAAATGTTCTAACTCGTGGTCCACTGAGTCAAATCGTCGAGTACGTCTTCTGACTCGTCGAGTTCTTTCTGTAATAATAGCAGGAGATCTCGACTCTACTCGCCGAGTCCCTCCTTCGACTCGTCGAGTCCTTTAGCTCCCGAGTCCTAATCTTTTCCAACTCACCGAGTCACCCCCTACTCCATGGTTTCACTCACAACCAGAAAAGGTTTGGGAAACTCGACCCAGCTCGCCGAGACATAAGAACAACTCGGCGAGTTCCTTGCATGCTAAAACTATACAGTCGATTCTAATTGGTTCCAATTCTTCTAACTCATAGATCTGGGCTCCTAAGGCTAACGTAAGACGTAAAGTTTCTAACTTTACGTGTATGTATGAAGATATAAGACCAAAACACTCATTTCAATCTAGAAATGGAGATCTAAGTGATTACATAGACTATGGTTGCATAAAGGTGGCAACTTTGAGCCTCTAGAGCTCAATAGAACCCAGATCTGAAGTCTCTACATCCCCAAGAGTTCAAATCTCAGAATAGCCTTGGAAATGGCCCCAAAACTCACAACATTCAAGCTAGAGGAGAGATCTAATTGAATAATAGCCAAGGTATAAGCTTCATACCTTTATAAATACAACAATGAATCCTTAGCTCTGGATCTCCAACCTTCCTTCTGCAACTCCAAGCTTTTGCTTCCTTCTTTAAGCTTAAGATCACACAAAAATGGAAAGAAAAACTTAAGAACACTCAATAGCTACTTAGGGTTTCGAGATCAGGGAGTGGAGGTAATGGAGGCTGGGATGGGGGCCTGAAATGATGCTTAAATAGGGTGCAAACCCTGAGAATTAGGGTTTCCTCCTGACGGACCTTCTCGCCGAGTCCATCCTCCGACTCGTCGAGTAGACCACTTAAACCCCGCAATTAAGCTGGCATTTCCTCGACGAGTTAGGGCTACCAATTCGTCGAGTAGCTCTTATAAAATGAGCAATTAATGGACTAAATACGTACCAGGAACGGGGCGTTACAATTATCCCCCACTTGTCTTAGACTTCGTCCTCGAAGTCTGCTGAATCTGAAAACAACTCCGGGTAATACTCCCTCATTTCCTCCTCAGGCTCCCACGTCCACGCCGAGCCCTTGCGGTGCTGCCACTGCACCTTCACTAACTCTACTCTCTTGTTCCTCTACTCCTTTGTCTTGCGATCTAAAATCGTCACTGGTCTCTTGATGTAGTTCAGGCTATCGTCAACCTGTATGTCGTCAAGAGGTATCACTGCTGAATCATCCACTAAGCACTTCCGCAACTGAGAAACATGGAACGTGCTGTGGATCTGGCTAAGCTCTGTTGGAAGATCTAACCGATAAGCAACCCGACCCACCCGGGCCAAAACCCTAAACCGACCAATGAATCGGGGGCCCAACTTGCCTCGTTTCCGAAATCAGATAACACCCTTTCAGGGTGACACTTTCAGGAGTACCATATCGCCCACCTGAAACTCCAAGTCCGAACGCCGCTTGTCGGCGTAACTCTTCTGCTGACTCTGAGTAGTCTGGAGCCTGCTCTGGACTTGCTGAATCCGCTCCGTGGTCATGAGTACTACCTCCGTATTCCCCATGACTCTTTGACCGACCTCACCCCAACAGATTGGGGTCCTACACTTCCTCCCGTAGAGCATCTCGAAGGGAGGTCGGTCTATACTGGAGTGATAGCTGTTGTTATACGAAAATTCCGCCAACGGAAGATTCTTATCCCAACTGGCACTGAAGTCTAGCACACATGCCCGAAGCATGTCCTCGAGAGTCTGAATCGTTCTCTCGCTCTATCCGTCTGTCTGAGGGTATAAAGCGGTGCTGAAATGGAGATGAGTACCAATCTCGTCGTGAAACCGCTTCCAAAACCTGGAAGTAAACCGGACATCTCGGTCTGACACCACCGAGTCAGGCACTCCATGACGTGCCACTACCTCTTGCACATAAATCTCGGCCGAGATGCTCTCCTGGATCGGTATAAAATGGGCGCTCTTGGTCAACCGATCCACGATGATCCATATCGAATCAACCCCACGCGCGGTCCTGGGAAGCTTAGTAATGAAGTCCATCGTGATATCCTCCCATTTCCACACGGGAATGTCTAACGGCTGCATCTTGCCATGAGGCCTCTGGTGCTCTGCCTTGACTTTCCTGCAGGTCAGACATCTCTCCACATACCAGGGTACATCCCGCTTCATGCAGGACCACCAGTAATCGGGTCGAAGATCTCTGTACATCTTCGTCGCCCCTGGGTGGATTTGTGGGCCTCATACATACAGGGTCAACAATCCTCGATTGTCGTAATCAAACGAAGATACTCAGCCCACTATCGTCATCGCACTTCCGGCGCTCCTCCTTCAGCCCCTCAACCTGCGCCTCCCTAATCTGCTCCAGCATTGAAGTGATCACTGTCATCCTCAGACAGATATCTCGGATCGGAGCCGCCACCGCCTTGCGGCTCAGGGCGTCGGCCACTACTTTGGCCTTGACCGGGTGATAAAGGATCTCACAGTCGTAATCCTTTACCACGTCTAACCACCGACGCTGCCTCATGTTCAGATTCGGCTGATCCATGAGGTACCTCAAGCTCTTGTGGTCCATGTAAATAGTACACCAGACTCCATAGAGGTAATGCCGCCAAATCTTGAGGGCGAACACCACCGCCCGCAGCTCCAAATCATGCGTCGGGTAGTTAGCCTCGTGAGGCTTCAACTGTCTCGAGGCATAAGCTATCACATGCCCCCGCTGCATCAACACTGATCCCGTACCTGTGATCGAAACATCACAGTAGACTAAAAAGTCATCTACTCCCTTTGGCAGGGTGAGAATTGGCGCCTCGCACAGTCGCTGCCTGAGGGTCTCAAGGCTGTCTGCTGCTCAGGACCCCAACGAAACACCACCAACTTCTTGGTCAGTCGGGTCAGTGGAACTGCTATCTTGGAGAAATCCTGGATGAATCTCCTAAAGTACCCTGCCAATCCCAGGAAGCTCTGAATCTCGGATGGAGACCTCGGGACCTCCCACTGCATCACAGCCTCAATCTTGGCCGGATCTACTAATACACCCTTCTGGTTGACAAGGTGCCGCAAAACTGCACCTCGCGCAACCAGAACTCGCACTTGGAGAACTTTGTTAAAAGTCTCTCCCTCCTCAAGGTCTCAAGCACCTCCCTCAGGTGTTCCTCGTGCTGCTCCTCAGTCTTGGAATAAACCAAGATATCATCAATAAATACTATCATAGACCGATCCAGCATCGGTCTGCACACGCGGTTCATGAGATCCATGAACGCGGCTGGAGCATTGGTGAGCCCAAACGGCATCAGCACAAACTCATAATGACCATAGTAGGTCCTAAAAGCGGTCTTATGCACATCATCATCTCTGACCCGCATCTGGTGGTATTCGGACCAAAGATCGATCTTGGAAAACCAAGATGCTCCCTGAAGTTGGTCGAACAAATCATCTATCCTCGGGAGTGGGTAACAGTTCTTCATCGTTACCTTATTCGGCTCTCGGTAATCAATGCACATAAGGTGCGACCCATCCTTCTTCTTCACAAACAGGATCGGGGCTCCCCATGGTGAATTGCTCGGCCTGATAAAACCCTTGTCTAGCAGCTCCTGCTACTGCGTAGACAATTCCTACATCTCGGGAGGATCCAACCGATATGGTGCCTTGGCTATCGGAGCCGCACCAGGGACCAGGTCAATCTGGAACTTAACCTGTCTCTCTGGAGGTATCCCAGGAAAATCCTCCGGGAATACGTCCGGGTACTCTCGCACTACTGGTATCCATGACGTAAGCAACATATCCAGCATAACCCTGCTGAAAGTAACGTCTCGCTCTCGCTGCTGAACACATAATTGATCCGCGCTGTGGTCTCTCACCCTGAATCACTAACTCTCCCCCACTGGGAGTGCGAACTGTAACCAACTGCTGCTCACAATCTATAACCGCCCTATTAGGGCTCAACCAATCCATCCCCACGATAACCTTATTCCCTCGCAGGGGAATAGGAACCAAGTCCACTGAAAACCGCTCATCAAATAACCGAAGTGTACATCCTCTATGAACTCTTGTGAGCCTGACGGTCCCATCATATGCTATTTCAACGTCAACTGGGCAATCCAGCTCCCCCGGTGCCCTGCTAAATCGCTTGCTAAGTGCAAGTGACACAAACGATCGGCTAGCCCCCGAATCAAACAATAGCTAAAATGTCATTCACTAGGAACGACCCTATAAACAACACATACATATGAGTAATAATCAAAAGTAATAAAGAGGAGATGGAGAAAAATACATACCAGCAACAACATCAGGAGTCGCTCGTGCCTCCTCTGCTGTCAACTGGAAGGCTCTGCTCTTCGCCACTGGCGCCTCAGCACGACCCTGTCGGCCGTCTGTAATCCTCAGTGTGGTAGGAGCGGGTACCACCACCTGTCTTGCTGATGCTAAACTCGGACACTGGGACTTCTTGTGTCCATTATGATTTCAATGGAAGCAAATCATATCAGATGCTGCTGTGGTGGTAGTGGTAGTAGCTGTACAATCTCTACTCATATGCCCAGTCCGACCACACTTGAACCAGCTGGAACTACCCGCCTTGCACACCCCATCGTGCAACCTGCCACACCGACTGTGGCTCTGCTGTCCCTTAGACCTGTGATCAGACAACTTACGCTTCTTGCCCGAACCCGCTGCGCCAGACGCCACCTCTGGCTTCCTCTTCCTCTCCATCTCTAGATCAATCTCCATCTCACGAGCCCTCGCAATCATGTCCTCCAGCGTCTTGCAGCTGGAGCGGCTCACAAGCTGGCGGATATCACTCCGCAACATCTCATGATATCGGCCCTTCTTCATCTCCTCGTCCGCCACATACTGCGGAACAAGAAGGGCCCTCTCCCTAAACTTGGCGGTAATCTCCGCCACAGTCTCTATCGTCTGCTGGAAGTCCTGAAACTCCCTAGCAAGCTGCTGCACCTCAATGATAGGTGCAAACTCGGCCCTGAACTTGGTTGTGAAATCACTCCAGGTCATCGCATCCAACCAGTGTCATCTCCAATGGATCTCCCGATCTCCTCCCACCAATATCGTGCCCTGTCCTTCAGAAGACAAGATGCTACTCTGACCTTGTCCCCCTCGGGACATCTGCTGGAACGGAACGCGTTGGTGACATCTGCCAAACATCTGGTACTCGCAATGGGGTCCCGAGCCCCATGGTAGTCGGGAGCTCCACAAGCTCTGAACTCCCTGAAATTCAATGTGCGCGATCCCATCATGGCCGCTATCTCAATACGGAACGCGCTCAGCTTCTCATCCAGAAGCTTTAAGATACCCTCCTTGACCGATCCAAAAATCACAGGAGTCTGGTCTAGTATGCTGCCTGTGACCTCCGAGAAGATGAACTCCATGGTCTGCTCATCTAACTGCCCGACTCGAGAGCCTGAGCCCGATGCCTCTCGTGCACCTAAACTACCGACTGCTGGTCTAGGGCGTAAAACCACCATTCTGAAAACACATCATAACAACCGTCAGTATACTAATATAACTGGAGGGATCACACATACTACAAGTTCCCTGGTCTTGTTCTCAGCCTTTCTTAACTTGAGTACGGATCCTCTGCTTTCAGTAGTATGGGCCCATACTACCTTCCACATCTACCCGTACTTTCCTCAAGAACTGCCTTGACTCCACCAAGTCCCTTCTACTACTACTACTGCTGATCTCATGCTAACTCATACTAGGCTTTCCCTAGGATAATCACCAACCCACTCTCCGCTATCAGCTGCATAAGAAGTCCCTGCTACCTTCCCCTAACTAGCTCGTCAATACTATTACATATCACTAAGACTAGATAATTCTTCGAATGAGAGATCCTACCCTACAACGGTTGGACTCAAACAAGAGCTGCACAATAGAGCCAGACCTTACCTTCTAAAATTATTTAACCCTCGCAATATGTAACGTAACATATTCATTTTACTAGTTAGTAAAAGATAACTACGATTCCTAAAAGCACAAAGCAAGCAGCATTCGAGCATCGAGTACACATAGTCAAGCATATACTACTCTGGCTATCATACGAACAATTCTGTACTAGCATGCAGTTCTCATAGAGCTAAAACACATATAACAGGCACGACTTGTATGCTGTACTAGCATGCTTGACTATAAGGCATCCTTCCTAGATCCTTAGTCCTAATCTAGCATGCTGTTCTAATAAAGCTGATAATCGTAACATAGCATGACTTGTATGGGTAATTTGGGAGTACTTACTTGAGCTCGGCTGATTGGATGCACCACACCCTTTTTCCTCTTTTCAAAGTTCTTTTTTATTTTCAAAATCCCTCTTATAAAAATGATTTTTCTTTTGAAAATTTCTATACCAATTCCTTAGTTTGAGTTCAAACACACCCGAAAGTGTGCCCGAATCCCTCAAACCAAGGCTCTGATACTAACTTGAAACATCCCAAAAATACTAGCCAAAAATTTCGTTTTCAAAATCATTTAACAAACAAAAATATCATTTCCATAGTATAAAATCATAAAACATGTATCTCAATCTCATAAAATTTGTTATCATATCACAATCTCATATAAAATATCAGAGTAAACTCCCAGGCTAAGAAAACTGTTGTGTGTGCCATGCCATCATCCCGAGCCCTTTCCCTTGCTAGTCGAAGTACCTGAAAACAAAACTGAACTGTAAGCATGAAGCTTAGTGAGCTCCCACAAACTACCACATACCATACAATAACACATATAAAAAATATTGGGCCTTGCCCACTACATCGGGCCCCGCCCGTCATCGGACTGAAGTCCGGCATAAATTGGGCCCCGCCCACTGCATCGGGCCCCGCCTGGCATCGGACCGAAGTCCGGAATGACTTGGGCCCTGCCCGACATTGGAACGAAGTCCGGGATAAACTGAACATAAGATAAACATGAACATATAACATAATCACATATACTGCATCGGGCTTGCCCGGGATCGGACCGGAGTCCGGAACATATACACATAACATAAACATGCATGAATCACGAAGACATCAAGCATACATAACTACTTCTCGGGACCCCGCCCGACATCGGACCGAAGCCCGAAACTACTATCATCTAAACGGGTCGGTATTGTGGCCGTAGACCCGTTCCTACTGGAAGGAAACTCACCTCGCGTGACTGACTGTTGCAACTCTGGGTGAGGAATCTCCGGTAACTGCCTCGGTGTCCCTCCCGCTATCAAAACACATTAATACATGGTCAATATCAGAAACTCCTTCTTAGGGTAAAATGACTATTTTACCCCTAATCAAAGTCAACTCCCTGGTCAAAGTCAAGTCAAGGTCAACCCCAGTCAACTCAACTCGTAGATTCATCTTCCTACTCGACGAGTCTCTGAAATGTTCTAACTCGTGGTCCACTGAGTCAACTCGTCGAGTCCTTCTTCTGACTCGTCGAGTTCTTTCTGTAATAATAATCGAGACATCTCGACTCTGCGTACCGAGTCCCTCCTTGGACTCGTCGAGTCCTTTAGCTCCCGAGTCCTAATCTTTTCCAACTCACTGAGTCACCCCCCACTCCATGGTTTCACTCACAACCAGGAAAGGTTTGGGAAACTCGACCCGACTCGCCGAGTCATAGGAACAACTCGGCGAGTTCCTTGCATGCTAAAACTATACAGTCGATTCTAAATGATTCCAATGCTTCTAAGTCATAGATCTGGGCCCCTTAGGCTAACTTAACACGTAAAGTTGCTAACTTTACGTGTATGTATGAAGATATAAGACCAAAACACTCATTTCAAGCTATAAATGGAGATCTAAGTCATTACATAGACTATGGTTGCATAAAGGTGGCAACTTTGAGCCTCTAGAGCTCAATAGAACCCAGATCTGAAGCCTCTACATCCCCAAGAGTTCAAATCTCGGAATAGCCTTGGAAATGGCCCCAAAACTCACAACATTCAAGCTAGAGGAGTGATCTAATTGAATAATAGCCAAGGTATAAGCTTTATACCTTAATGAAGACAACAATGAATCCTTAGCTCTGGATCTCCAACCTTCCTTCTGCAACTCCAAGCTTTTGCTTCCTTCTTCAAGCTTAAGATCACACAAAAATGGCAAGAAAAACTTAAGAACACTCAATAGCTACTTAGGGTTTCGAGATCAGGGAGTGGAGGTAATGGAGGCTGGGATGGGGGCCGGAAATGATGCTTAAATAGGGTGCAAACCCTGAGAATTAGGGTTTCCTCCTGACGGACCTACTCGCCGAGTCCATGCTCCGACTCGTCGAGTAGACCACATAAACCCCGCGATCAAGCTGGCATCTACTCGACGAGTTAGGGCTACCAATTCGTCGAGTAGCTCTTATAAAATGAGAAATTAATGGACTAAATACGTACCAACAACGGGGCGTTACAAGAATGCCCTTGAAATTGAAAGAGGCTATGGACAACGAGATTCAGTCCATGTATGACAATCAAGTTTGGAACTTGGTCGACAATGTACCGGGTCATAAGACAGTCGGGTGAAAATGATTCTTCAAGAAGAAGACCGACATGGAAGGGAATGTACACACTTATAAGGCGCGACTGGTTGCGAAGGGTTTTACTCAAACTCTGGGAGTTGATTATGATGAAACCTTCTTACCATTAGCAAAGATTAAGTCTATTAGGGTTATGCTAGCCATTGCTGCATTTCATGATTATGAGATATGGAAAATGGATGTCAAAACCGCTTTCCTTAATGGAAAGTTGGCTGAGGATGTTTACATGAGTCAGCCAGAGGGTTTTGTCGATGCAAAGTACCCTAATAGAGTGTATAAGCTTGCGAAATACATCTATGGATTGAAACAAGCATCTCGCAGATGGAATCTTTGTTTCAATGAGAAAGTCAAAGAGTTTGGCTTTTGAAGGAGCGAGCATGAGTCCTATGTATATGATAAGGCTAGTGGGAGTATAGTTAGCTTTTTGGTATTGTATGTGGATGACATACTACTGATAGGAAATGACATCCCAACCTTGCAGGAGGTTAAGTCCTGGCTTGGGAAGTGTTTCGATATGAAGGACCTTGGAGAAGCAGCCTATATCCTATGGATAAGGATATTGAGAGATAGGAGTAAGAGACTAATTGGACTTAGTCAGAGTACCTACTTGGATAAGGTGCTGAAAAGATTCAGCATGCAGGATTCCAAGAAAGGTGACTTACCGATCAAGAGTAACGCCAAACTGAGTAAGACTCAGAGCCCGAGTACAGAAGCTGAGATAGCTGAGATGAGTCGAGTATCGTATGCTTCCGTTGTAGGCTCGATCATGTATGCTATGACTTGTACTCGCCCTAATGTGGCTTTTGCTTTGAGCATGGTCAGCAGATATCCAGAGAATCCTGGTAAGGCTCACTGGATTGCGGTGAAGAACATTCTCAAGTACTTGCGGAGGACTAGGGACTGGGTCCTTAACCTTGGTGGGAGTGATTGTCACACCCCCAAACTGGAACGGCGGAAACGTTCGGGGGTGGATGATGTCATGTATAGTATGACAACCATTGCATTAAAGTAATCAAAGCAAACACAACCATTACATTAATTAAGAAAAATATTTACATCGGTTTGATTCATGGTGAGTTCATAAGTATGTTTTTGAGAGGAAAATCGATTAATGAATCAATAAATGTGTTTGTATGCTTCCAAGAAAATCCATTATTTTCTAACATGTGTATTTTGTTACTGAATCCCATTCCGTAATATATCAATGTCTGGTTACCATTGAATGTGTTGTGCATTGTTTGATTGTATAAGAAACCTCTTTTTACATGACAAACCCTGGTTATCACCAGTATGTATAGTAAGTTCGATAAGCTCTGAAAACTTTAATATGTATTGTAGTTCTATTACTTTATAATAAACCTAATTAAAGTTATTACCGTTCGTACATTAATCGTATATTCTTAGTACCAAATTTATGAGTTGTTATAACCATACTTGACCATTGAATTGCTTGAACGACATTCTTCAGGCGTCGAAATCGAAATGACTTTGTCACCCAGGCCTGCTGGCCTAACTGTAGCTAACAGTTATGGTGCGGGATTGTAAATCCCGTATAGATCTATACACAAACTCACGTTCTCCCTCCAAGGAGACTCTGATTATAATCTCAGGGCTTTTGTTAGTACATAAGTAAGTACGCGAAGAATGCTCACTCATAAAATGCTATACTAACGATTACATGTAGAATAAAATGAATCCATTGAATTTAGCTTACTGTCTATGTATCTCATAAACTACACATTATATAGTTTATATGTCTGATTGCATTGAATCTATGTTTTGTACATTGATATGTTAATTGTTCCATAAATTATACCTATTATAGTTTATATGTTCATTCATGCATTCAATTCATGTTTTACATTGAAAGTTCTATGATTATGATGAAAACCCCCCTTATGCTCAACATAGTACAAAAGGGATAAAATATCTATATATTTTACGAAAGTATAGAAACTTGTATGATTGTATCAATTGCATCCGTTTTAAGTTTATTGAAATCCTTTTGTATAAGTTTCAGAAAAGCATTTATGTTTGGCTTGTATTCCCCCTGAAAATGTTAAAAACAGTAAATACATAGGGGTATGAACTCACAGTTAGTTGTGTGCAAACGTCGAATCAACGAACTGGAATGAAGACCCTCAAGTTGTAGCGTGTGCACTTAACGGAATCCTAATAATAATTAAATACATATATGTATCTAAATTAGCGATTTCGTTAGATAAAGTGTTAGGAAAACACTTGCTTTCGGTTAAGGAATATTATCGGGACTTGATCGAATCGAGGAAAGTGGGTTTTTAGTCTAATTCACTGCTTAGGAAGTGAGTACGGCCGTGAATGGGGTTTACGGCCGTGAACAAGTGTACGACTGTGAACATGGTGTACGGCTGTGAACCGGCTCTTGAATGGTGTACGGCCTTTGAAGGGTGTCCGGCCGTGAACAGGTGTGCGTTCAATGAAGATTTGCAGATTTGAAGGGTGTATGGCCGTACACTCAAGAACAAGGTTGCTGGATTCGATGAAAAAAGTGTTCTAGATGTTCTGAAATGACTCCCAACGGTGATTTTTGATGATTCTCGGAAGAATGAGGGTGTTTTTGGGTTGTATGGTCGAGATTTTAGAGAGAGAAGGAGATAGTGTCCGGTCAGAAAAGTGTAAATGAGGGGCAGGGTCTTGATTTTTAGTAACGGAAATTGGTTAATGAAAACGGAAAAAGTTTCGGGTTATTACATCATCCCCTCGTTAAAGGGAATTTCGTCCCGAAATTCAAACATTGAATATAAATCATGGACTCGGAAATAGATGAGGGTACTTTTGCTTCATTGAATCTTCGCGCTCCCAAGTGAATTCAGGTCCCAGATTGGCATTCCAGCGAACCTTCACTATCGGGATACGGCTTTGTTTTGTTCGCTTTACTTCCCGATCCATGATTTCTACGGGTTCCTATACGAAGTGTAAGCTCTCGTCTAGTTCGATCTCATTGAGGGGTATCACAAGTGTCTCGTCGGATAGACACTTCTTTAGGTTCGACACATGGAAGAGGGGATGTACGTTGCTAAGTTCTCATGGTAGGCGAAGTTTGTATGCTATATGACCGATCCTAGCGAGGATCTCGAATGGTCATATGTATCTCGGATTTAGCTTTCCACACTTTCCGAAGTGTATCCTGCCTTTTCAGGATTATCTTTCCACACTTTCCGAAGTGTCACCAACCTGGAACTCCAAGTGTTTTCGTCTCTTATCGGCGTAGCTCTTTTGTCTATCTCTTGAAGCTTTTAGTCGTTCCCGGATTTGTACGATCTTTTCAGTAGTCTCTAGGATAATTTTTGGGCCTGTGAGAGTGCTATCGGGGACTTGACGCTTGACTAGCTGCGTGTCACCCACCTCAGCCCAAAACAGAGGGGATTTTCACTTACGGCCATAGAGGGCTTCGAATGGCGCAACCTTGATGATGGTATGGTAGCTGTTGTTGTAGAAAAATTCGACCAAGGGTAAATGAGTGTCCCAGGACATGCCAAAGTCGATGACGCATGCTCTCAACATATCTTCCAATGTTTGAATGGTTCTCTCACTCTGCCCATCTGTCTGTGGATGGTAAGTTGTGCTCATATCCAGCTTAGTTCCAAGAGCCTTCTGTAGTGACTGCCAAAATCTTGAGGTAACCCTGCTATCTCGATCGGAGATAATGGCTACAGGCACACCATGAAGGCGAAATGTTTCTCGAATGTAGATTTGTGTTAGTCTCTCCATTTTGAAGTTTTCTTTGATTGGCAGGAAGTGGGCGGATTTAGTTAGTTGAACGACAATTACCCAGATGGCGTCGTGTCCATTCGGAGACTTGGGCATCTTAGTGATGAAAACCATAGTAATCCTTTCCCACTTCCACTCAGGTATTTCTGGTTGCTGGAGTAGACCCGAGGGCTTTCGACATTCCACATTCACCTTGGCGCAAGTCAGGCACTTGCCCACGAAGGTAGCGATCTCTGCTTTCATGTTCGGCCACCAATAGAGTTGTTTAAGATCCATATACATCTTATCTAAACCTAGGTGAACGGAGTATCTAGTCTTGTGAGCGTCGTTCATGATAACCTCCCTGTAACCACCGTACCTCGGGCTCCAGATCCGGTTCATCAAATAGTAAACTCCATCTCCTTTGACCTCTAAGTTCTTTTCCATTCCTCTCAAGGCTTCATCCGACATGTTCTCTGTTTTTAAGGCTTCCAACTGAGCCTCTCTGATTTGAGCGGATAAATGGGAATGTATGGTCATTGTCAGTTCCTTCACTCTACGACCTGAATACTCTTTTCGGCTGAGGGCATCGGCTACTACATTGGCCTTGCCGGGATGATAGCGTATTTTGCACTCGTAATCACTGAGTAGCTCTACCCATCGCCGCTGTCTCATGTTCAACTCTTTCCGATCAAAGATATGTTGTAGGCTCTTATGGTCGGTGAAGACAGTGCACTTGGTTCCGTAGAGATAATGTCTCCAAATATTTAACGTAAAGACCACTGCTCCCAACTCTAAATCGTGAGTTATATAATTGACTTCGTGTGTTTTCAGCTGTGTGAAGGCATAGGCAATAACCTTTCCTCGCTGTATGAGCACACAGCCTAGGCCCTGATTGGATGCATCACAGTAGACAACGAAATCCCTTGTCCCTTCGGGTAGGGACAAGATAGGTGCGCTGCATAGAGCTTGCTTCAATGTTTGAAATGCAGTGTCTTGCTTTTCTCCCCAACTAACGGTTACACCTTTCTGTGTCAGGGTGGTTAAAGGCTTATGAAGGGTCCAATCTGTGGTATGGTCTAGGCTTTCCACTGTATAAGGTCTATTGAGTCATTTTGTGTATTTTCAGGGTGTTTGATGTGTTTACGGCCAGGGATTGTGTTTACGGCCGTAAACAGGTTTACAGCCGTAAACTCTGTTTACAACCAGTGTCTTCTATATATAGGGCTTGTCTAGGTCATTTGTAAGGGTTGTTCGTTTAGTGTTCACGGCCAAGAGTATTCGAGTTGTACCAGACGTTTTGATATATAAACATGTGCAAGCTTGATTTTATTCTTCTTCTACTCAATTCTTGTTATATTGATTGATTGATTGCTTGATCATTGGTTAAGATCTGTTTTCAGGACCTTACAATTGGTATCAGAGCAAAACCGGTGTCAAAAACATCTTTCAATCAAGTTTTCGGCCAAAGGATATTAACTTCATCACCATTCGAGATTGCTTTTAGTGATTTCGTGACAAGAGGGGATCGAATCTGCTCAAATCACTGTTTTTCGTCAACATTCTGTGAGTTTACAGCCACGTGTTTACGGCCATAAACTCAAGATCTTCAATAACCGTGAACTGACTTTCAACCGTGAACTCAAGAATCTCCGTTGACCGTAAACTCCAATTGACCGTAAACTCAGTTTGACCGTGAACTCCGTTTGACCGCAAACCCCTTGACCGTAAACTCCGTTTACGGCCGTAAAGACCATTGACCGCAAACCAACATTTGACTTTTCTTGTTTGTAATCTTTTTGATTTAAAATTTAATTAAAATTAAAATGGATTCTCAAAGTCAAGCACATCATCACGAACTGGACTCTCTTATGGGAACAACCACGCGTATTCCAAGATTGATGTCTGCAGATGGGTTTCCTGAATGGAAATACCAAATTGAAAAGTACATCAAGATGAAAGAATTCAAAGTTTGGCGAAGCATTATCAAAGGTCCAGTCATAATTACCACCACAATTGCAGGAAAACAAGTTGACAAAGCAGTTGAAAATTATACTGATGAGGATTTTGAGAAAGTTGAAGAACAGGAACGGGCTTTAGCCACTCTGACTATGGCTTTATCTCCTGATATAGCTCAGGGTTTTAGAGAATATACTTCAGCAAAAGCTTTGTGGGAAGCCTGGATCGAGGTCTATGAGGTAAATGAAGACATGAAAGAAAGTCATCAGCATATGCTACGATAGAAATTCAACATGTTCAACTATATTCCTGGAGAAACCGTGGAGGCTCAGCTACAACGATTTACCACTCTCACTACTGAGATGAATATAGTTGGGATCTTCTTGACCAAGTCTGAGATAAATAAAAAGCTACTGAATGGACTTCCAAAATCATGGGATATGAATGTAGCTGTTATCAAGAAGACAAAAGATCTAAATCGTCTCACTCTTGCTGAAACAATGGCGATTATCAAAGTCTGTGATCTTGATGATACGCAGCGAGAGATTAATCATGTGAATTCCTATTCGACTGCAAATCTCGTGATTTCTTCAAACAATGTTCTTTCATCACTCATCTCCTCTCCAGGCCAAGCGTTTGCTGTTCAACAACCTCAGATTCAGACTTTTGCTACTCCATCAGCAACATCTCTTCCTGTTGCGTCATCCGTGTCTCCATCTGTTGTTCCACAAGTTATTCCCTCCTCCAATATACCAGTTGTGGCTTCTTCCACGAACTCCAAAGAAAATGATGAAAATCTTGCTCTTGCCACTGGACTTGTCAACTGTTATAATGCCCTTTTAGCCGGAGAGCTTCCACCTCAACTATCATTTGCTGACCTGGATCAAATTCATCCAGAAGACGTGAAGAGATGGATATTAAATGGGAAATAGATATGGCAGTGTTCAGGGCGAAGCAGTTCACAAAGAAGACATGAAAGAATAACTGGGGAATGAATGCTGACAAGAAAGTGGGATTTAACAAAGGAAAGTTGCGATGCTTCAACTGTCACGAGCCAGGTCATTTTGCTCGTGAGTGACCGAAACCAGATCGAAGGATGAACAATGACAGAACGATGGTTGCTGTGAGAAATAATCGTGGAGGTGCCACGGTCAACAATAAGACTACAATGGTTGCTCAGTCTTTTGACTGGGAGGACCAGATTCAAGCCCTGAATATTTCAGGACCTGAAAATGCTCAGTTGGCCCAAGTAAATGATGATGTTCCTGTGAAGAATGATGAGGCTGATCCAGTAGAAAAGATGATGGAGCTGCAGTTTGCATTAATGGTATCTACTACTTCAGAATCCAAGCAGAAAGAGGTAAGTCTACCTTCCTGTTCTCAAGCATGCATTGATTATGTTAAAATTCTTCGTGAGGAAATAGCATCATTACGTAGAGAAAATGAGGACCTGAGATATGAAGGTTATCAACTCAGGAAAGGACGGAAACCCCTAAAGGATGAATTAGAAACAAAAATAAAAGACTTTAGGAGACTTCAGGAAGATTACAGTAATAAATGTGAGAATTATGACTATGTTAGAAGACAACTTGCTGAATTGACTACTGAGCTTGACACATTAAAAGGCAAATTTAAAACTGCAAATTTTGATTTTAGAAAATTTGATGTGTCAAGCGAAGTAGTTGCCAACATGATAAACCATTGCATGCAATTTAAACATAATCAGTCAAAGGGTTTAGGGTATGATAAAGTGCCTCCTCCTTTCAATCACACATATCAGTATCACCGTTTGACTAAAGAGGAGATTGCCAACGAACCATTCATGGTTTATGGCAAACCAACTGGTTTTGTTTCAGGAGGAATTATGAATATTGAAAGTACTAATGTTTCTACTTCTCCTGCAGATCAATCCTTAGATCAGTCAAAGCACGAAGCTGAAGGATATGTTTCTAATAATAAAACTATGTCTGGACTTGATAATAAAACTGTGTCTAAACCTGTTGTTTCTGTTTTGAATGAAAACTTTAATGTTTCTAATGTTAAAATTGATGATACTGCATTGGATCCTGTTGAGTTGAATTTTTTTGACATATTTGATGATTTGTTTGATAATCCTGATACTTCTGATGATTCTGTTACAAGCACACCCATTCCACAAGCCACACAGCCTGATGCACCCTCACTTATTGCACAATCTGATTCTTTCACTTGCTCTTGTGGGAAAAGTAAGGATGTCATTAAAGAAAATAAATCTGAAAAACGCAGTACCAGTTTCAATAACAACAAACATATTTGTTTCAATTGTGGAATTGGTGGTCATATAGCTCGGAATTGTCCAAATAGGGCTTTTGTGCATTATCTGTCACCAAGAGGAGAGAATGAGTCTAGAGGAAGGTCTTTAACTAGAAAGTTCTCAAGAGCTCATTCTCGAGATGATGATTGGAAAAATGATCAAAATAAGAAAAAGGCATTTTTTCAAAATAATAAACAGGTTTGTAATAACAAAGTCACAAACAGTTTGTCAAAATCGAACAAGGCTCCGCCAAGATCGATTTCGCCAAAGAGCGATTCTGGATCTTTAACCACATCTGGTAGAAAATCCAAGCGCTCAATGCAAACTGAAAACAAAACTATTTCAAAACCACCTGTGATTGTTAAGAAACCTACATATCAGTGGATGCCCAAATTAACTTTCAACCAATCATCGTCATCCTCTGAAAGTGCTTTACATGATGATTCCAAGTTGAAAGTTTTAAAGGATAAATCTGTGAATGTGAAGGGTCAACCCAGGGAAGTGATGACCTGGGTCCTCAAATCTAAATAATTTCGCTCATCTTACAGGGATAGTTATGGAGGAATGTCGTCAGACCTTGGTATTGCGACAGTTGCTGCTCACGACACATGACTGGAGATATCTCCCAATTGAGCAACATTCAATCTTTTAACGAGGGTTATGTTTCCTTTGCGGGCGGAGAAGGTGGTAAAATCACTCAGAGAGGAACCGTAACAAATGAAGTGCTAAGTTTCGAGAATGTCAACTTTTCTCCCGAGTTAAAACATAGCTTGTTGAGTGTTTCTCAAATTTGTGACAAAGGATATTCAACACATTTTACTAATAAAGAGTGCATGATCCTCAAGCCAGGCATTGTCATCCCAGAAGAGTAGATCCTTTTCAAATCAAAGCGGGATGGCAATGCATATATCATAGATATGAACAGTAACATTCCTGAACAAGTCACCTGCCTCTTTTTGAAGGTCTTAGAACAAAATGCAATGTTGTGGCACCGACGACTCGGTCATGCTAACGCTAAGAATCTGAATCGTCTTGCAAAGAATGAGATGGTACGTGGTTTACCTGTCAGAGACTTTATAACATTTGAGAAGTGTGTGTCATGTGCTCAGGGAGAGCATCGTAGAAAACCACACCTGCCAAAACAGGTCAATTCAATCAGCCAGCTGCTCCAATTATTGCACATGGACTTATTCGGTCCGGTCAATGTCCTAAGCATCAACAGAAACTCGTATTGTCTGGTTGTGATCGATGATTTCTCTCGTTTTACGTAGGGTTTCTTCTTATCCAACAAAGCTGGGATTCCTGATCTGATAAAGAAGTTCATTGTGATGATTGAGAACCAAACTAATAATCGGGTGAAGGCGCTTCGCACTGATAATGGAACAGAATTCAAGAATGCAGTTCTTGATCACTTTTGCACAGAAAAGGGATCGTGCGTCAATACAGCTCTGTTCGCACTCCTCAACAAAATGGTCTTGCTGAGCGGAGAAATCTAACATTGAAAGACGCTGCAAGGACGATGCTTTGTGACTCCAAGTTACCTGTTTTCTTTTGGGCTGAGGCGATTAACACTGCTTGCTACGTTCAGAATCGTGTTTTGATCAACAAAGCCCAGATGAAGACTCCATACGAAATTCTTTATGGTCATAAGCCTTCAGTCAGTCACTTCCGTGTATTTGGCTGCCCTTGCACCCTTCTTCACCTGGAGTCCAACCCAAAATTTAATGCTAAAGCCGATGATTGTTAGTTCATGGGGTATGCTGCTCGCACTGCATATAGGGTTTACAACATGAAGACGAATCAGATTGTAGAATCCTTCGACATGCGCTGGTTAGAGGAAAAAGAAACGGATGCTAGAGTGGGACCTGATTGGCTGTTTGATTACACATCTTTGTTCAAATCGCTCAATATGTATTCAGATGGTTCATCTGGTTCTTCCTCTGGTTCGAAGATTGCTCCTGAAGATGAAGACGAAGAAGTTGTTTACAGACCTCCACCGGTATCCTGTTCACTTCCTCAGGGGGAGTCATATGTTCCACTTACTAGTCCAGAATCTCACGCTCAACATTATGCTCCAGATGCTAATGCTACACCTCTTACTCCTGTTGAAAGAGATTTTATGTCTAGAGATGCTTCCGCTGTTACTTTAACTTTCATGGAACTACTCTTTCCTAAACAAATTGCTAATGAGTTTGTAGCAGATCCATCAAATGAGACAGGTTCATCTGATGTGGAACATTCAGCAAATGATGAAGTTATCAATATTCACAATCTTCCAGTTTCCCTCAATGACATCAGTCAGGAGATACCCTCACGTATTCAACGCGATCATCCGATCGAGAATGTCATTGGCCAGCTGGGTGATGGTGTTAAAACTAGAAGTAAGAGTGGAGATGTAAACACATGTCTATATTCTTGCTTTATCTGTCAAATAGAGCCAAAGAACGTTGAAATGGCTTTGAATGAGCGCAGCTGGGTAGATGCTATGCATGAAGAGCTGAATCAATTTGAAAAACTCGGGGTTTGGACACTGGTTGAATTACCTAAGGGCAAAAAGTCTCTTGACACTAGCTGGGTATACCGCAATAAGCAGGACGATTCCGGAGTCATAGCACGCAATAAGGTAAAATTGGTGGTTCGCGGGTTTAGACAGATCGAGGGTCTTGACTACACTGAGGTTTATGCTCCAGTAGCTCGCTTGGAGGCTATCCGTATCTTCATTGCATATGCTTCTTACATGAACTTCACAGTTTATCAGATGGATGTTAAGACAACTTTCTTGTATGTTAAGGTGAAGGAAGAAATATATGTTGATCAACCCCTTGGGTTTGTTAACTCAAAGTTTCCTAATCATGTCTACAAGTTAGACAAGGCGTTGTATGGGTTACATCAAGCTCCTCGAGCGTGGTATGCGACTCTCACAAAGCACTTGCTCGAGCATGGATACTCTCGTGGCACTATCGATCAAACTTTATTTATCATGCATGTGGGTAATGATCAGATTCTAGTCCAGATCTATGTTGACGACATTATCTTCGGGTCTACCAGTCTGCAACTATGTAAAGAGTTCGAAGGCGTGATGAAAAAGAGGTTGGAGATGAGTTCGTTAGGGGAAATGACCATGTTTTTGGGGCTTCAGGTTCAACAGAAGTCAACCGGAATCTTACTCCATCAATCAAAGTATGTGGAGGATATACTTGAGAAGTTCGGGTTTCAAGATGCAAAACCTGCATCGACACCGATGGCCGAAAGACCCCTACTTAATCCAGATACTGATGGCGAATCCGTAGATCAGACACACTACAGATCAATGATCGGATCGTTGATGTATCTAACTGCAAGCCGCCCAGACATCATGTTTGCAGTTTGTCAATGCGCACGTTATCAGGCTAATCCTAAACTTTCACATCTTATTGTTGTCAAAAGAATCTTTCGGTATATCAAAGGCAGCCCAAAATTGGGTCTTTGGTACCCGAAAAATTCTGAATTTGATTTATATGCGTTTGCTGAGAGTAATTTTGGAGGCTGTGAGCTTGACAAGAAATCTACATCAGGAGGGTGTCAATTCCTTGGAGACAGGCTGGTGTCGTGGCAATGCAAGAAACAACACACCGTCTCAACCTCAACAGCAGAAGCAGAATATGTTGCTGCCTCTGCTTGTTGTTCTCAAGTTATATGGATCCAACATCAGCTGTTGGATTACGGTTTGAACTATCCAGAAACCCCTATCTTTTCTGATAATGAGGCTGCTATTCAGATTACTAAAATCATGTCCAACATTCCAAAACCAAGCAAATTGATATCAAAATTCATTTTATCAGAGACTGCTATGAGCGTTCGCTCATTCGGCTGGAACAGGTCCCCACTGCTAACAATGTGGCAGATCTGTTCACAAAGCCATTTAACAAAGCTCGATTGGATGTGCTTGTGAGCTTTTTGAAAATGATTCGTTTTGAGGATTAATTTTTGTTTTAGGGGGAGAAATAAACAAAACCAAACAAAAAAAATTAAAAAAAATCAAAAATCAAAAAATAGTGTTATTTCTGCTTTATTTTTTTTTAAAATACTTAAAAAAATCCAAAAACATTAGAAAATCAGAAAATAAAAAAATATATGCTGTTATTTTAGTTTTGTTTACTAGGAGGTGATATAATCATGTGATAACAGATAATCTGAATCTGTGTAAGGTGACTAAGTCGAATTGTCTGTGCTCTATGTTTGATGCGTTGGTAGACATGAAGGATCATTTAATGGACTTGACTAGGATCAGATGAACTTGAGAAGTTTAGAGACCTGACAAACTTTAACCTAGATAGTTCCATTGAGTCTGACAATACGACGCTTGGATAGGTTGAGCAGAGAGATATACATAGGAATCTGCGGATACACTAAATTAATACGCATCTAGAATTGTGGCTTAATTTTTCCTTGATGTACGGACTTATGTCCTTAATTCTGGCTTTGATAGGGCGACTGGGGGTTCTGATAAAGTAGGTCTGTAGGAAATTATTTTCTTGTTTTCTATCTGTCAGTCATATGTTACCTCCTCTGCGTGATCGGAAGATCCGACCTAGAATGCAACATATGCAACTCTATCTCTACTCATCTTCTTATATATCTATATTTGTTTGCCATATGTTGTCCCCTCTGCGTGATCGGAAGATCCGACCTGGGACACAACATATGCAACATTCTACCTCTCAATCCCTCTATCCTAGTTAGCCATATTTTGTCCCCTCTGTGTGATTGAAATATATCCGACCTGGGACACAACATATGCACCCATTTCTAAATCTGACTTCCTCCTTAATAATTGTTTACTCACCTAAAGTAAGGAGTTCTTTGGAAGTTCTTGATAACGAGGGTATATCGGGAAGTGGGGAACACGTGTAAGTGCAACTAAAATCGAACCATTTAGAGGTTGTCTGTAGATCTCACTGCTTGATTTAGGTGGACAACAATATCCTTGGTCGTCGTCAGCTGAATGGTCTTTAAGAAAAGTATCTAAGTTTACAGAATTTATTGTCTTGTCACTATTAATTTGTCCTAAATTTTATCACAAATCCTTTATGTTTAAGTGGACCACAATACCCGCGATCGACCAAACATAGACATGAAGGTAAAGGTATCAACAAATGGATTAAGGCTGTCTAATAACTTTGATCCCAGTAGCACAAAATTATGTTCAGTGTTAGTTGAGATAAATCAAGTATGTTTTATTTTTTTTATTTTTTTTATTTTTATTTTTATTTTTATTATTTTTATTTTTATCGTCTAAATTTTAATTTTCATCTTAAAATTTTAAACTTTAGAAATTTTTTTTTATTATTATTTTTTTATTTTATTTTTTATTTTTTAGTTTATTTTATTTTTAAATTTTAATTTTTATCCTCAAAATGTTTTATTTTTGAAAATTTTGGGATTTGGACTTCATCTTACACTGTGTGGATAACAGCTAAATTTGAACAAGGTATAAAAGGGGAGCTTACAGCCGATATCTCAACTCCACCCCTCATTTTCAAGTATACGGCCTTAAACTCCTCTGAATTCTCTCTCCCTCTAAAAAACAATTTCGATTTTTTTTGTGAAATTGACCCGTGATTCTTGTAGGTATGCTAAAATCGACCGGTGATATGTGATTTTTACATCAAATCGATTGTTTTTGAGGGATTAATCGAAGGAAAACTTCTGTCGGCGTTTACGGCCCAGCCGTGTACGGCCAGACCGTTTACGGCCCAACCGTGTACGGCCAGACCGTTTACGGCCCGAAAACCCTTTTTTGGTCAATAAACTGTTTTTTTTTAAGGGCCAAAAATTAAATTGTTTGATTGAGAAAACCATAAACTTTATATCGTTTAAATACTTTGTTTTCTCACTTGGCATGTTTTGTGCAGTTTAAATGGCAAGCCTCAAGTTCGCTAACAGTCATAATCTTGCAATTCTACTGGTGGAACCTCCTGTTGCTCATGGACAGTTCAGATCGATGATTCATGGGCTAAAGGAGTGTTGTTTGTCCATTGCTCACACCGTGAGCCCTGTTGTGTATCAAGGAGTCATTAAAGAATTTTGGATGTCTGCTAAGATGAAACGAGGAGATGACAGATCTGTATCCATTGAGGCTGAGGTGAAAGGGTGCAAATTATCATCACAGAGCAAACCATCAGAGACGCATTACAAATTGATGATCAATCAACCTACCCTGCTGAGATTGTTGTTGATGAAGTCCAAGAGGTTCTTAACAAAATGGGCTACGAAGGCGTTTTTCCTCCCACCATAAAGAAGCTTCTGCCGCCTTACTGGAGATTCCTGTCTCACACCTTTGTGACCTGTATATCTGGAAGTCGAACTGGTGCGGATGAAATTTCTCTAAGAAACAGAGGAGCTATCGCCGTGCCTGCTGAAGGGATAAAGTTCAACTTTTCAAGGTTTATTCTGGACGAATTCGTTGTAAACATCAACGCGAAGACTATAGATACTTTCTTGATGTATCCTAGGTTTATTCAGGTGTTCGTCGATTTGCAATTCCCAGAGATGGCCAAAGAAGGAGAGATCCTAGATATGAAATCTCTTGGTCCAAAACTGTTGGACTGATTAAACAGAATCGCAAGGGTAAAGTTGTCTTTCAAGGAAAGTTTCCTTTGATGAAGTTTGGAAAGTTTGTTGAGCTAAATGATGCATCTGAATCTCATGGGTCTTCTGACAAAATATCTTCTAAGCATGTTTCTTTAGAGCAAGTATTTTCAGATGATGATGTCATAACTGTATCAGATCATGACAAGGAAGCTACTCCTAGTGCATTTGTGGCAGAAGATCATGATATGACATCGGTGCCTATTCAAAGTGACTACAGTGAAGGAACTAAGGAAACTGCATCTGCAAACACTGAAGATGCTCATGATTCATTCGAGGATCTCGATCTGACTGGCTATGACAAGGATGACATTTCCTTGAATTTTGGAAGCAATGAATATCTTTTGTCCAATGAAAACCTCGACGTGTTCTTTGACAGTATCCATGATGTTGCTCATCCAGCAACGGAGATACGGGAAACTGAAGATGTTCTCGAAATCATGCCTCCTACATCCAATCAGATGGCTAGCGATTCAATTCATAAGGAGACAGTTTCAGGGATTCCTCCCCTTGATAATGTTTTTCTTAGCACAGAGCTACCTGAGAGTAATCCTACAACAACTATGATCCCCTCGCCTCCTGTTAAAAGAAGAAGGCTTGATCCAAGACCTGGTTTGCTAACATCTGAACTATCTCAAGGTCTCCCAATTCATCCAACACCTATTCTTACTGCTGACTCATCTGGACCATATCATGTAGGACCAAGCTGATGGGTTTTGCGCATTCTAACACTCCTAAGTGTACATGCAACCCTAAATACCTTGGATCTATGTTTTCTCTATTATACATGCAATTATGAACTTTCCAAGGTATTACCCTATCTAGCATACAATACTTGATACTTGGGTAATCAAATGGATAGAATACATACCTTTGTTTGATGTAGCTTGTCTCCATGAAGCTTGAGTGCCTAGTGCCCCAAGTGTGACGCCTCAAATGGTTCACACAACACCAAATGCACATGGAATGACCTGAGAGAAATGGAACACTCCTTGAAATCGTCTAGCCCTCATATTCACACATTAGTGCACGATTTCTTGAGCCATGAGATTCTTTTATATGGTGGCTATTAGGGTTACACCATGTAACTCATAACTTTACCCATTCCTTATGCTCCATGGATTTTAACCTCCATGGAGTATCCATGGGTCACCCCATGGACTTAGTCCAACATAAGGAATCTTGGATCACAAGCCCACATATATAAGAATGAATGATTTACACAATCAACCCATATATTTAATTAGTCTCCTTTTCATCACTTAATTAATTCTTGATCAATACTAATTAAATAACCTTATTAATATATTAGAACTTATAACATATTAACCAACCTTAAGTGTTATTTCTCTCATTATAGTCTATCCAAATGCATGATGCCATGTAACCCAAATGGACCATGCCGGGTCGGGTCAAGTCTTACCAATTATAGTTATGGACTTAGACATTAATCCAACAGTCTCCCACTTGGATAAGTCTAAAACTATTATTGCGTATGACTTCAGGAACCGATCAACAATCGTAGCTCTCAAAAGCTTCTGTCGAACTCTGACCTTTGTCAATGACTTGTCCATTAGATAAGGGATCATATATTCCTCCATTCTAGATATCATATGGACTGAGACATGGATTATCAATCATTCTCTCTGTCCATTTGTTGTTTCCCGATTTCCGATTCATGATGACTGACTGATTGAACAAATCAAATCAGTCCTGGCTTGGCCAAGCACTCACATATATCATCTTTAAATCATCGAGGGGCCCACAGATATCGCTTTTATCCCGAAGGTAAAAGGAATGGATAAACTTCGACTCATATGGCTTGTTCTACTACTTGTTGAATCATACACAAAGGCACGTTTTATAACATCGAGTTACCGAATGCGTTTTCGTGCAATCAATGTACAACCAACTCATAGTAACAACTCATATCTCTAGGTTTGAAGAATATAAGATATTATCATCTCATGATCACTCGTGATAAAATCCATGAAGTGATTCAAATGAGCATGGGTTGAATCCAATACTCAGAACTTATGAGCACTCATGAGTGTTGTAGCACCACTTTGTCCACCAACGTGGACCTCTACAAACCAACCCATGACAGTCTTGATTCATATCTACTTCCAACATACGACCGACTGTGGATGGTTTGAATAACTTAATCATTCAGGAATAGCGACTTAGTTATTCTGGAAGTCAAAACATGCAAAGTGAAACACAAGAATAAATGAATCAAATATGGTATCAAACCCTATGAATATAAATAAACACTTTTATTTATCACCATACTGATTACTCATTATTCATTGTTTCGGTTTTATCAACTTTATACTTGAATTAAAAACACTAGTTGTCCCAGGCTCCAAGCATGTACACTATGTTTTTCTTAAACAATAGCTTTTCCATACACCAAGTATGCACTCTATGTTTGTCTATGATCCTTACTTTGTGAAATAAACCAATTGAACATAATTTCAATGATTCTAATTTCACACTCCCAAATCCTTATCGAAAAATGTGAGAATTTCAAATTCCTATCATTTAGCGAAATCTGTTTAGATTTTAAACTTATATGCACTGACCCTCCTGTAATGAATATGTACAAAGTCACAAAGACTTGTCAACAGTCACTATAAGGTATTCCAATGGAGATCAACTCCATGGAAACTAAGTCTCATATTCAAAGTACATTGCTTTGGACATGCTTCTTGCATTAAGTTTTCTAATCTTACACAGATAACTTCCACCTATGGAGACAACTCCATATTCTCATTTTGACTATCACTTCTGAATAAGAGATGCCTCTTTTCAGAATATGTCAATATGGTCCTTCCAAAATTAGCATTATACTTCCAACTGTCCCTGAGCAACCAATCTTTGGTAAACCTCAGATTATCCTCGACAATTGCTTTATCATTTTAGTCATATCCAATTCTAGACCTTTTCCCTTCTTAATGCCTCTGGGCATTTGGAAAAATTTAGAAATGACAAATATTATAGCACATGCAATCGATCCTGTACCCAAAGCAAATGGTACACGATTCATGATGTCTCACATAAAGACATGATTCTAGACCAGTCTTTTGCTACAATATTTTTATTTGCCATGTTTTCAATATCTGACTATGAAGAGGGATGTCGTAATCATAATCGAATTTTGAGCACGCAATATATAGAATTTCCTTAAGTTGAACGAATCCAACATGAAATTCATATATATATTCTTGACTAAAGATGATTAAGGTCTCAATCTAAGCCTTTCGAACTGAAATGAAGTATATCCTCTCCCTTAATTATAGCAAAACAACTTTTTCAATCCCTGCAGCCTCACGAATTGAAACTTTTGTTTTCTATAATTAACATTGCTAACTTGCAACACTAACAATAATTATCATGCTCCCACTAACATGATGATTATTAGCATAACACTTATGCTCCCACTAGCTTTGACATGTACTCAGAAATCAGCTGTACTTCTAGAAATCAATACTTTATTGACTTTCTTACCAAAGTTCAGATTTCTGATACGAGATGCTTTGATAAAACTTTATCAAAATCATACACCTTTCCTTAGATAGCATGCATGTGTTTCTAAACAATTTCAGAACCATGAAAAGGGATGCCGTAATCATAGTCTCAATTGTTTACACCTTTTGCCATCTGCTTCAAATCTACTTGGTGGAAGTGTTTCCTCACCATCATTTTTCATGAATCGGAGAGAAACCTTATGACCCTTAGATTTTACGGTGTATGTGTTCTTATCCATGTGAATCGTCAAAACCATAGTCACAAGACAAGGATAATGACAAATCCAAACTCATATGGACTGAACTTATGCAATCTTAACTTCTTGCCACCTGGCAGTACAGGGCCTGCCATTGCTTCCAAGTTGTTATGCAACCAATTGAGAACTTTCAGAACTCCTATGCAAAGCCAACTTTAACTGGAATGGGCACAGAATATGTCAACACGATAGGTTATAAACCTCAAGTCGTGTGCTAGTGATGAAATACAGGTTTTTATTCTTGATTACTTCTTGAAACCCTTTCAGGATCTTTTAGACTCCCACTGTCTCCTTGACCTATAAGACTTTCTTGCCAAATATTCAAGAGATAGTGTGGATTCTAATCAAGACAGACACTTAACACAATTGGCCTTAGTTGATCTTTGTTTTATCCAAAACATCACAAATTACCAATTTCAAATGTACAAGAGTAGAAAACTTTTACTCTTACATTTGACAAGTGTTTTTAAACATCTTTTAAGACATGTCACTCAAGTTACAATCTTAGAGTATAACTCTAAGAATTGTTTTTTGGAACGATGTATGAATCATCTTCTTGATTTAACCACTTCAACAATTCATAACTCCTCTTCTTAACTATCAGAATGCACTTAGAGGATGAATTGTGATAAGGTCTCAAAATCATTAAGATGATCTTAAAACATGATACTAAAGTACTCTCCCGTCTTTTCAGATTTGAGAAACTTTTATCTTTCTGCCTAATTTGATTCTTCTCATTCGTTCTGTCATACATTGAAACTTTTTCAATGTCTCAGAATTATACTTAAGCTTGTAAGTATAATCATATTTACTAAGCCTTAGTAAATCATGACGAATAGTCTTATCGATCTTTTATGGTGGACTTGATCAGTGTACAAGAATGTGTACTCGATCCCTTAGTCCTTCACTTGACTCACATATACATGTGAACAAGGAACTAGTCTTAATTTTCCAAAGTTGAAAATTCTCATTCATCATACTATACAACTTGCATGATTCCAACTTTCTATCCAACTGAAACTTGGGTGATGAGAATCTTTCCTTATTTGGTAAATTTGGACACTACCACAAATGAAAGAATCAAATTCATATTTTCACTCTTGCTCTTAATGGAATCTTATAAGCAACAAAGATTTTCACAAATTCCATTGTAAGGATATTTTAAAATAAATAAAATCAAAAATTTTCCTTTTATTTTAAAAACTTTGCGGAAAAAACTATCCGTACAGTGCAAAAGCACATGAAAAATTTGTTGTTATCTATTCCTAAGCAATATATCATAATTCCTAAGAAGTAGCTGAAGAATCCGATCTTCAAACTATGCGATAGAAATCCATCTACGCGATCAGATTCAGCATATTCTTTCTTTAAGTTTCTTCACTTTTCTTTGATTCTTCAAACATCAACATGTGACCCAGTCACATCATGTAATAAGAATCTCCAAGTAGGAACTTAATAGAGTTAGACAATGGACTTTACCTGAAGTAGAGTCAAACTTATTGACTTTAACATCCATAGGTAAATTTGGCAGCTTCGCAACCAATGCCCCTTCCTTTGGCAATGGACCCTTGATAATAGGACTATCTAAGACTTAGCCTCTCTCTTTACCATTTGGTCAACCGAGTTGACTATGGCCGATCCCTTTCCATTGGGAAGAGAGAGCTTTACTGGATATCCAATGGCATCATTGTCAATGTCCATAAAGTTTTTAGGAAGTTGATCTTAGCAAATAGATAAGATCATTAAGGGTCTTGTCATAGTCTGTTTCATAGGAGTCCCAAAGGAACTCACTATGTGACTTAGAAAGTAGTTGAGCCACCAACTTTCTCAAGACTTTGATACCCAACTCTCCCGGCTTGTCAATATGTGACTACATCTCCAAGATGTGATCACACATAGACCTTTGCTTGGCAATAGGGCTTGAGTGACCTTAAACTTTTCAAGAACTTGTGGGTTAGGGAGAATAATTGGTGGAGGTGGAGGAAGTGAAGTTCCAAGAGATTTGGGATGATCATAGATGTCTGAACTAGACATCTTTTGGGAGATATTCAAGATAGTTGATCTAAAGTCCTTAATATAACACCCAATATGAAATATTAAAGCTAGGATCCAACAACCTATTTATAACTGGAAGAGGGATGCCGTAATCCGAGTTATAAAATAGTTAAAGGTAGGTAAATGACGATTTACCAATTTCCACCATGAAAAACGAAATAATGTAATTAGGTTTTTAATTGGATTTGAAACTCCTAGATCTTTTGAGATTCATTGAACTTTTCAATGGCATGTTTCAATCTCGAGTGTGCCCTTCAGGTTTTGTGACTGGGATGCCGAGGATCACAAAACAAGGGGTGAAGTAACCATCGAAATATACTTGGTACCCTTAATATTTACCCCTCAATCGATGTGCCGGTTAACCACACGAGCTCCACCGATACTATGATAAATATTAAGTTACCCTTTGCCTACTTTGTTAAATCCAGGTTAGTGTGCCGGTTAACCACACATGCTCCACTAACGGTTTAAACAAAGTGCAAAGTGTAATTTCATGGATTAGCACCTTATTCACATTTTCCTAAGTAACTAAGATTGGGAATTTATAAAAAGTTTAGTTACTTAGTATTTATCATTAATACTTTTAATGAAGGGAGAATTATAGTCCTTGTCCTACCCATTCGGCTAACGACCCTCCACCAGTCAAGGAAGCGGTGGGTGAGAGTGGACACCCATTAAACTGCCATTTTATAGGCAGTAACCTTATACCCCCCTTATAGACCGGCTTCGTGAATGAGGCCTACTAACGGTAAGACTGACTTGCTCTTATACATATATTTATTATTAACTTATAATACTATAAAGTATAAGGGTTGAATTTTAACTTTTAAAATTCTAAGGGCTAACTTGGAATTAAAGTATTCATGGGGAAAACTTTACAAATTCCAAAACTTGAGGGCAAGTTTTGAAAATATTCAAAACTAATTAATTTCATAACTTATGTGTTTAAAGTAGTTTTAATTAAAAAAAAACTCTTCAAGTTCCATAACTTGAGGACAAGTTATGGAAGACTTTAAACTAATAAAAGAATGTTACTTTTCTTTATTTTTGTAACTTATGGAACTAATTAAGGTTACACATTTTATCATTTAATGAAGTGACTCTTGAACCTCCATAACTTGAGGACAAGTTATGGAGTCATAAAATCATTTAATGAGGACAAGACTCTTCATTTTTGTAACCATTGCCAACTTTTTATGAGTTTTATGAAACTTAAATGTGACTTTTCATATAACTTGAGGACAAGTTACAAAAACACATTTTAGAATCAACTCTTAGATTAAAATGGATTGAAAACACATAATCAATTAACTTTTCTATTAATCTAATAAACTCATATGAACAAAGATAATTCACATCAACTTTTTTTCAAGTAATTAGCATAACTTTTAAACTAATACAATTCGATTTTTCAGCTAATTTTGCAAGTATAACAAGAAAACAAGCCTTGGTTCTGATACCACTGATGGGTTTTGTGCATTCTAACACTCCTAAGTGTACATGCAACCCTAAATACCTTGGATCTATGTTTTCTCTATTATATATGCAATTATGAACTTTCCAAGGTATTACCCTATCTAGCATACAATACTTGATACTTGGGTAATCAAATGGATAGAATACATACCTTTGTTTGATGTAGCTTGTCTCCATGAAGCTTGAGTGCCTAGTGCCCCAAGTGTGACACCTCAAATGGTTCACACAACACCAAATGCACATGGAATGACTTGAGAGAAATGGAACACTCCTTAAAATCATCTAGCCCTCATATTCACACATTAGTGCACGATTTCTTGAGCCATGGGATTCTTTTATATGGTGGCTATTAGGGTTACACCATGTAACTCATAACTTTACCCATTCCTTATGCTCCATGGATTTTAACCTCCATGGAGTATCCATGGGTCACCCCATGGACTTAGTCCAACATAAGGAATCTTGGATCACAAGCACACATATATAAGTATGAATGATTTACACAATCAACCCATATATTTAATTAGTCTCCTTTTGATCACTTAATTAAGTCCAAATTAATTCTTGATCAATACTAATTAAATAACCTTATTAATATATTAGAACTTATAATATATTAACCAACCTTAAGTGTTATTTCTCTCATTATAGTTTATCCAAATGCATGATGCCATGCAACCCAAATGGACCATGTCGGGTCGGTTCAAGTCTTACCAATTATAGTTATGGACTTAGACATTAATCCAACACAAGAACCACCTTTGATGTTGGTGGTTCTTCAGCACCCGTAGTTTTTTCTCCTCCTAGGCCTGATCATGATGCTGCCTTTGTGAGGCTTGCTATGCATTTGGCTAAAGAACAAAGCTCAGTGCCTTCTCCCCGAGCTAAAGGAATTTCTATTGGGGAAGGCCACTCTGGAGAAGATAATCCCACTATTGTTGAGCTTCAAAAGGAAATAAATGTGCTTAATCAAAAGAACATTGAGCTTGACATTCAGGTAGCTGATCTTGTGAGTGAAAATGCCATGGTCAAGATTCAAGTTACTGATCTTGAAGAGGACAAGACTCTAAAGACTAAACTAATCACTGATCATCAGACTCACTTTGGTCTCCTCACAGCTAGCTACTTTGATGAGTCAAGGATGTATCTGCCTTCTCAAGCTCCCCCGATTGTGCCACCACCTTTTCAAACATCTCGAGTTGTGGATCGTTTTGAAAAAGAACCAGCTCAAGCTCCAAATGTCATAGCTCTGAAACGCGCCAAATTGGCCAAAGCAGCTGAGAAAGGTCAACTTTTGTTTATAAGGAGTTCAGATCAAAACGCTCCTTGAGATCAGCCCAAAATCACTGTTACATACCTTGAAGAGAAACGTTTTAGAGACGTATATGGTGATAGGTCAGGAATTGTCTCATGGGGCTTTCATGATACGCTAGATATGTGGATCGTGAGACGCAAGAGTGATAACACGGAGTTTTAAAAAAAATTTCATGATTTCCATTCCTGGACCAGGGTTGATCTCGCAGAATTATCGAATGCTCCTTTTGCAAATCCATCAAATGATCCCAAGGAAATACATTTCAACCTTTTTTTGAAGGATCAAGTGAAAAAGGGTTTTACTGCAATGAAGACTGCAGAGTCAATCATCAAACAATACCCCAATGTACTTGATCCCAAAACCAATCTTCCTCTTCAAACTGTGATGTGGCCTGCCACTAGCCAAGTAAAATAGATTCCTGTGCTTCAGAATTATCCAGATGGATCATTGAAGTTCATGCTCTACTGGGTTTTTGATGAAACTACAGCCTCTGCTGTCATAAAACTTCAAGATGGATGCATTCGATTGTATAACAAAAGAGATCTGTTTCAATTTGGAAGATGGGATATTCATCAGTTGAACCTTCATCAGATCAAAGTTGCAGAAGACATTTTTGAGCCAGCTGCTAAAGAGTATACGTCTATGGTTGCCGATATCATTAACAAAAGGATATGGAACGGGGCGATGGACAAATCAGATGTTTTTCTTGTCGACAAGGACTAGGTCAAGCTAGTCCCAAACCAAGGGGGAGATTGAAGGGTCCAGTATGTGGTTTGGTCTAGGCTTTCCATTGTATAAGGTCTATTGAGTCATTTTGTGTATTTTCAGGGTGTTTGATGTGTTTACGGTCAGGGCTTGTGTTTACGGTCGTAAATAGGTTTACGGTCGTAAACTCTGTTTACAGCCAGTGTCTTCTATATGTAGGGCTTGTCTAGGTCATTTGTAAGGGTTGTTCGTCTAGTGTTCACGGCCAAGAGTATTCGAGTTGTACCATACATTTTGATATATAAACGTGTGCAAGCTTGATTTTATTCTTCTTCTACTCAATTCTTGTTATATTGATTGATTGATTGCTTGATCATTGGTTAAGATCCGTTTTCAGGACCTTACAGCTTAGCAATTTTGGAAAAATTCTGGATAAATCTGCGATAGTAGCCAGCAAGACCCAAGAATTGATGGATTTCTGTGGGCGTCTTCGGTGCTGACCAATTCTCAATCGCTTTGATCTTGGAAGGGTTCACGTGTATGCCTTCCTCGCTAACCACGTGACCAAGGAAGGTTACTTTTCTGATCCAGAATTCTCACTTTGAAAACTTTGCATAGAGTTTCTCCGCCCTTAGAGTTTCTAACACTAGCCTCAAGTGCTGACTATGATCTTCCTCGCTGCGAGAGTAGACAAGTATATCATTGATGAACACAATTACAAACTTGTCTAGGAAAGGGCGGCACACCCGATTCATCTGATCCATGAATATCGTCGGTGCGTTGGTTAGGCCAAAGGGCATTACTACAAACTCGTAGTGTCCATAACGAGTTTGGAATGTTGTCTTGGGAACATCACTCTCGTGAACTCGCAACTGATGGTACCCTGATCTTAGGTCTATTTTCGAGAAATAACTGGCTCCCTGAAGTTAATCGAAGAGATCGTCGATTCTGGGTAAGAGATAACGGTTCTTGATGCTAAGCTTGTTCAGTTCTCGATAATCAATGCACATCCGAAAGGATCCATCCTTCTTTTTCACGAATAAGATCGGGGCTCCCCAGGGTGAGGAACTTGGTCTGATGAATCCCTTGCTGAGAAGCTCATTGAGCTGGCTGGATAACTATTGCATTTCTGTCGGCGCTAGACGATATGGGGATTTAGCTACGGGAGTAGCTCCAGAGATTAAGTCGATACGGAACTCGACTTGGCGCTCTGGAAGGATTCCTGGAAGATCTTTGGGGAAGACATCAGGAAAGTTGCAGAGTTTGGGGATGCTCTTGAGGTCCTTAACTTCTTGTTTTTTGTTAACGACATGAGCTAGGAATGCATGGCACTCCTTTCGCAGATATTTCTGGGCTTAAATGCATGAAATGATACGAAGGTTTGAGCTGAGTTTATCGCCGTAAACTACTAGAGTTTCTCCAGAGGGAAGATTGAGACGGATGGCTTTTTTGTAACAAAGGATATTGGCACGATTGGGGCTCAACCAATCTATACCAATGATGACATAAAAGCTTTTTATGGAAACTGGCATAAGATCGATTGGGAAGGAATGATCGGTTAAGGTAAGGGTACAGCCTATGAATATGTCGTTAGTGCTCTCTTTCTTTTCGTTAGCCATCTCAACGGTAAATGTTTCGGTTAAAGCTTGGGATTTACATTTAACTGGATGTTTAAATGCATGACTAACAAAACTTCTCTCCGCACCAGAATCAAAAAGAATGCATGCATAAGAGTTGTCGAGGAGGAACATACCCGTAACAACTTTGGGATCAGCAACTGCCTCCTCCTGGCCCATCGTCAACACCTTCCCTGTGTTACAACCTGTTGTTTCCTTGGGTCAATTTCTTTTGAAGTGCCCAACCTCCCCACAGCCATAACAGGCTTGTCCCACGCCTGCTTCAGTATCCTGGTTGGTCGGTTGAGCTGTTGTCTTGCAGAATCGCGTTGTATGCCCCTTTCTGCCACATTTGTTGCTATGCATTTCTCTACAAACTCCCAAATGATGGAAGTTGCATTTGTTGCACAAAGGTAGGTTTACATCATAGAGGCTGGGAATTGTTGGAGTAGTGGGAACAGCAGCAGGAGTAGTAGCAGCATGAAGTGCCACTGTTTGTTGTTTCTTGGAGGGCTCCTACGAAAACTGGCCCTTACACTTGTTCCAGAATCTCTTCTTCCCACCACTCTCCTTTGGTGGTTCGGGAGCAGCTGTTACTTCATCCAGATCAACCCCGTGATCTATCAAGGTCTGCGCCAGGCACTTGGCGCTGTCAAAAGTGGTAGGCTTATCGGCCAAAACATTTCCCTGGGTTGGGGGCGTCAATCCCCAAATGTATATTTCTATTTTCTTACTTTCCGGGGTGACCATCCCTGGACAGAGATGAGCCAGATCTCAGAATCTAGCTGTGTAAGTGGCAATGTCGGAACCCTTCATCTTCAGGTTCTAGAGCTCGTGCTCTAACTTCTGCATCTCGCCCCTCGGGCAGTACTCAGCGAGCATGAGTTCCTTTAAACTCTCCCAACCTATTGCATTCGCTACCGGCAGGGTTAGGGATTTGACCCGGCTATTCCACCAAGTCAACGCTCTGTCAGTGAAGGTGCATGTGGAAAACTTCACCTTGTTTGCCTCTGAACAGGCGCAAATCTCAAAAATAGATTCGATCTTCTCGAACCATCGAGTTAGGGCAATGACTCCTCCATTGTCGTCGAAGGATTTGGGTTTCGCGTTCATGAATTCCTTATATGAACACTCCTTTTGATGTCCCTGATCGCCAAGATTCTGGGGATGAGTACCACCTCCGGATCCGCTGGCCCCACCGAGGTTTATTTGCGCCATTACTGCAGTCACGGCGGCTGTAACTGCTGCCTGGAACATGGCAGGATCGAACTGAGGAGGTGGTGGCGGCGGAGGGTCGTTGTTCTTCTTGTTGGGTTTCTTTCTGGGAGGCATCTTTTTCTAGAAATAATCAAGAAGAAGAGGATGGTAAGTCCCATATATCTTAAATCAAGAGATATGAAAGAAGATATATCTCATCCTGATAGATAAAGCGTTTTATACCGCACGCCTTGAACTCTCGGAACGAGGGAGTTCGGGCCCCGACCTGGCCTGCAGCAAACTCGACCCTGAATGCTCTGAGCCTCTCCTCCATGATCACCATCATACCCTCCTTGACCGTACCAAAGATAACTGGGGTAGCGTCAAGGATGCCCCTCGTAACCTCGGTTGTGATGAGCTCACACAGCCTCTCGTCAATGGGCTCGGTAGTGTCACCTGACCCAGCCCCGGATCCAGATCCTGATCCTGATCCCCCTGCTCCAAATCATGTCACCACCATACTGCTCTGCAATACCATAAAACATAATGATCCGGATGTCCATAGAGGGGATCCTCCCACACCGGTCCTCCTCAGAGCTTCCAGGTCTAACATTGGTTTGGCTACAGGTCTTGTGCTTTCAATAGTACGGGCCCGATACTACCTTCCACACCTACCCATATCTTCCCCAAGGCTCTACCTGATAACTCTAATTCATCCCAAAGCAAATCATATCCACAGCCCACCATATAGCTCAAATCCTAGGCTAACCTAAGATTTCCTCCATCCATATCAAACCATAACTCAATCATAGTAGGTTGCCTTATGCATGCAAATTATACGCAGAAAAGGATCAGATAGACTTTCGATTAATAGATTCAACCCCAGGACCACAACCAGACGATGAACATGAAATAAGGCCAAATCAATTATTCTAAGGCTATAAGCTCCTAATCGTATACATTTTTAAAAGCATACACATAGCAAGATCCATACGATTATCGTAACTTGAATATCAGTATAACATGGCTAACATATTGGGGAACTACTTACTTGGCTCGGCATATCACGCGCATTGTACTCTCCTCTTTTCCATTCTTAAAAAAAATTACTTTTATTTTTGAAAACAATTTTATCATTTCCTTAGTTTGAGTCTTGACACACCCGAGAGTCTGCCCGAATCCCTCAAACCAAGGCTCTGATACCAACTTGTAACAACCCGATTTTCAAAATAAAAATTTCATTTTTAAATAGTCAAAAACACTTTCCATGAAACATAAAATCTCAATACAATTCTTTTCATATTCTTAACAATAACAATATTATTTCAAATCATCAGAGTGTCCCATAAAAATGTCATACAGAGAGTGCATGCCGCACCATCAATCATTGCCCTTCCCCTTGGGCTAAGATGTACCTGAAATAAACTGTAAGATAATGCTTAGTGAGTTCCCCAGAGCATACCCCACAAACAATCCACATAAACACATATCATATTAGCTATAAAAGCTACATATACCACATAAGCCATGCATACAAACATATAGGAAGCCATGGAAACCCTCCAGGGTCTTACACCTAGTGCCACAGGAACCCCCACGTGGTCTTAACTACCTGCCATGGGAACCCCCACATGGTCTTCACTACCAAGAAAATATCATACAAAATAAACATGCAAATATACTAGGATACCATGGACACCCTCCAAGGTCTTACACCAAATTCCATGGGAACACCCACATGGTCTCAGTCTACTTCCACGGGAACCCCGCGGGGTCTTCCATGCAAATGTCATACTAACATAACGCATAATCAATCGAAAATCCACATATCATAAATGGGCCGGCCTTGGTGCCTTAGACCCATTGGTATGGTGAGAAGACTAACCTCTCGAATGTTGATCTGATAAGCTAAGATCAGATCATTCCCACGTACTGCTCCAACTCAACTTCCTATAATCATCATGTGATTAACTTGTCATAATCCCGAAATACCATAATTATCCTCCAAGTCAACCTTGGTCAAAGTCAAGGTCAACAGTCAATGTTGACCTCAACTCGTCGAGTGCATCCAACAACTAGTCGAGTTTCTTCCGAATCCATTCCACTGAATCTCGAGTCAACTCGCTGAGTCACCTAAGTAACTCGTCGAGTTCATCAAATATCTAGAAGACCAAAAGTTTATGCAGACCAAAACTCTAATTATTCACTAAACTCACTCAGAGTCTCGAAAACGAGTAAACCCTACCCGACTCGTCGAGTCGACTAAGGTACTCGACGAGTTCTTTCAGTCCTTTTTCTGTTCAGTCCTTTCTAGAGGGATCCAAGGTCCCAAACTTCGGATCCAACTTCTCCTAGTGTAGTTACCACGTATAGTTGCAAGCTTTACGTGCATGCAAGGCCTCACAAGGCTAGAACACGAAAACTAAGGTTCCTACAAGGTTTTTGTGCATGAAAAGGTCCTAAGTTGGATAAAGTGAGCAACTTTACGTCATTAAAGACCAATAGAGGTCCAGATCTGGGATCATATCCTTGTGACAAGTCCAAATCCGAGTATGACATCCTTTTGGCACCAAAAGTGACCATTTACCTCTAAGAAAAGAGATCTAAGCAACTAAAGGTCAAGTTAGAGACTTTATACCTCAATATGGTCGCCAATACAGAGTAGATGTCAGATCTACTAGTTTTGTCCTTGCTCCTTCTTCTTCAAGCTCCAACTTCCTTCACAACCACACCAAAATCACTCTCAAAAGCTCTCTCTCTCTCTTTCACTCACTCAAGAAGGTGCAAGGCTCAAACTAGGGTTTCTCTGGGCTGAAAGAACGGTGGAAGTGGCTGCAAATGAGCCATAAGTTCTTTAAATAGGGTACAAACCCCTAAAAATTGGGGTTTCTCTTTATAGTGCATATTCGTCGAGTCAGGCCTTCCGACTCGTCGAGTAGATCTGAAGTCCCGCGTCCTCATAATAACCTCTACTCGACGAGTTGGAGCCCCCCAACTCGCCGAGTCCAAGCACAAAACCCTAAAAACTTACTTTATTTAAATGATACCTGAAACAGATGTTACAATAGATCCAACAATCTCCCACTTGCACAAGATTCAGTACAGATTGACATAGGCAGTAGTTGGCGTCTAGCATTGGGCTACTAGCCCTAACAACATACGAAGCGTGTCATCTGAACAACAGCCGATTCCAAGATTTCAAAGCTACAGTAGTTACTAAAAGTGTGGTATTGGTTATTCATTTTTCTTAGACACTATGTTGAACATGAGATATGTATCGTGATCAAGCTCAAGTGGTGTTCAACTTTTAGTAAGGCCTTAGATGTCTAACTTTTGCCGAATAAGAGGAACAAGTCTCATCTTGACTACATATGACCATCATTTCGTACCCAACGCCGACCCTTATAACTGCCTTTTACGGAACAACGTTAAATTTATTGGATTAGGTGTGTAAGCCAATAACTAAATTTCTTTATATTTAAACTATTAGCAAAGTCCTTTTGGGTTGCCCACAAACTTGGTAATTAGATATGATGACTTTTAGAAAGAGAGGCTGATTATTGACTTATTATATAATTAATAAATACCAATAAATGATTTATTAATATATTATGAGAATGATATATTAATCAGAAATAATATTATCTAATTAAGAGTTAATCAGAAATTAATTAGATTTAAATTTTGGATTAATTAAAAGTGCAATGACCTAAGCTGTAATTGTTCAATAGTTGAACAAAAGGTATTGCAGAACCTTCCAAAAGAGGTGGACGGTTTAGAGGGTAGTTCTAGGGTTTCTAGAATATCCCTTGAAGGTAATTACCTAATTTGAAATAATAGTATTATATTAAAATTAAGGTTTCTAGGGTTTCCTAATGCAATAATAAATAGAGTCTTAAACCTTATAATTTTCGGCCACTCCTTTTGCTAAGAACATAGCCGAATATTTGCCTCCCTTAACCTATCTCTTCAAGTTTTCTTAGTTGCTAGGGATTGGGTGTGAACCATCAGAGGCACGAGATTTCTGGTGCTTGCTTCCAAGAGCAATTGAAGAAGGAATTCATTGATTATCTACAAGAATAATAAAAAGGTATGTATTCCCTAACTTGTTTATGATTTTCGAAAATAGTTAGGGTTTATAGGGTTCTTGGTGTTCAATAGAATTTTACTTCAGTAATGTTATGACGTAGGTCTAATAGGTTGCATGTACCTTTAAGAGTATAAGGATTATTCTGCTTTATTACATGTAAAGCCCATCAGTGGTATCAGAGCGTTTGGTTGTCTAGTAATTGATAGTGCATTGCTTAAACATGAACATAACCTGACTTAGAGAATTGGCAGAATCGACATTCTATCACGGCACCACGTCGTGATCCATTTTTGGTATGTCGTGGGGATCTTCAGATCCACGTTTTCCCTGTTCTGCCATGACGTGGCAATCCAATGCCACATCGTGGTGAAACCTCTGATTAACGAATTGTTTTGCTTAATTCAAATTTATTAGGATAATTACTTTAGATAATAATTTCAATTGTATAAAACTGAATATTTATCTTGGTAATCAGATATCCTATATTTTGAATTTGTGAATTATCCTTATGATTTCATTACACTTAATTATTTGATTAATTAAAAGATTGGTATTAAAATCATATATGGTTTAGAGATTGGTTAATTAATTGCTTAATTTGGATAATTAATATTTAAACCTTATGTTTTAAAAATGTTTTAAAATACACCTTATACTTACATTATTAAAATTTTAATATATTATATGTATAAGAGAAGTCAGTCAAATCACTAGTACAACTCATTCACGAAGCCATACTATATGGGGTGTTTAAGGAAGCGGCCTATAAAATGGCCGCCATTGGGTATCCACTCTTACCCACCGCTCTCTTCTATGGTGGAGGGTCGTTAGCCGAATGGATGAGATAGGAAATAATCTTATTGATAAGTATATTGATATAAAGTAGGTAAACTATTTTGAAAATCCCACTCTTAGTTAATTTAGGAAATATTTAAAAAGTATGCTAACCCATAAAATTGCACATTATGCTTTATATATAGTTAGTGGAGCGTGTGTGGTTAACCGACACACTAATAGTGACTATAAAGAGTAATAATGGACATATCAAAAATTATCATTGTTAATGGAGAATGTGTGGTGAACCAACACAGTAATTGGAGATGCTAAATGACATCGAGAGTGCCAAACATATTTCTATGGTTATTCACATCTTGTTTGTGATCCTTCGCATCCCAGTCAAAAATAAAAGAGCATAATCTGAGATAAAACATGTCATTGATAAGATTAACTGAATCTCAAAAGATCTAGGAATTTCATTGTTCAAATTAGTGAATTGCTTTTACCTACCTTTCATAAATTAGCAATAAGATTACAACGTCCCTCTTGTTAGTTGTGAATTATTATATTGCATCCTAGCCTTAAATATTAATTATGGGTTAAAATACTAAGGATATTGTCATCTAACTAAAACTTATTTTTCTCTATAAATGTCTACTTCTGGTGATGCTCTTGCTTCTCAAACACCCCCCCCCCGAACAACTTTTCACTTCTCTCGATCGTGCCCAAAGTGACATTGGATTGCACCAACTAAAATCATTGGACGTGTAACATCAAGATGGCTCTTTAATACGATGGTAAAGAGTATGTCCTTGAGAAACAACTCATTGTGATCGATGAGGCCACTGCTACTTCTGAAGAAATAGCCTCCAACAACAAACACTATGACGACACAACTAAGGTTGCTTGCATCATGTTTTCCACCATGATTCCTGAGTTGCAAAAGTTCTATGAAGACTAATTGCCATATGAGATGAACTTGGATCTTGTGGTAAAGTTTCATAAGAGAGCTCGTATATAAAAGTATGAGGTGGTCAAAGCTCTAATGGCTTGCAAATTGAAGGAAGGAAAGTCTGTCTGCAAAGAATGCAAAGATACATGGAGCGTCTTGAAAGGCTTAATGTGAATTTCGATGAGGAGTTGGCCATTCACATGGTTCTTAAATATTTTCCACCTTGTTATTATTGGCTCATTTTGGCTTATCATTTAAACTACACAAAAACCATATTGGCCCAAATCCACAACCTGTTTCGAACGGCTGAGTCAGGAATGAAGAAGAATCAAACTCCTACCTCGACTAATTGTCTTATCCTTGCCATTGGGAAAAACAAAGGAAAGAAAAGGAAAGTTGTTCCTAAGTAGAACTGGAAGGGCAAGGCCCATGTTGGGTCGTCTAGAAATGGCCCAAAAGCGAAGCCCGATTATCACATTCCTTCTTTTAATGATCCCAAAGATGCCATTTTCTTCCATTGCAATGATAAGGGCCATTGGAAACAAAGCTCCCCCAAGTACTTGCAGGATATAAAGGATGTCAATTTGAAGCCATCGTCGGTAGGTATTTACACTATTCAAACTAATAAATCACAACCTACCCGTTTTTGGGTCTTTGATACATGACGTGGTTTTCACATTTGTTTTGATTTGCAGGGACTAAGAGAATTTGAAGAGGTGGAGCATGGAAGGATGAATCTGATCATGGGAAATATGCGATCTTCTCCTATTACCTAGATTGGAACATAGATTCTTAACCTTAGTAGTGATGTTAGATTTAGTTAATCGTTGCTATTCATTAGAAATGGTGGTAATCATCATTTCTTTTCATGCACTTTTTAGATAAGGTTTTCGATATTCGTTTAATGAAATGAATGGATAGATTTTGGCTTATAGAAACAACATTTTATGTTTGAAGCTTTACCTTGTAAACGTATGTATGAAGTTGTGATTGTGTTGATAGCTTAGGTAACAGTGTATTTCTTATTGATTCGTCTAATGATTTAGACAAGGCATGCTTGTTGCATTATCGTCTTGGGCACATTAACAAGAAACACATCGCCCAATGATGCACATAAAGTCCACCTATTTTGTTTTAAATTTTTAACCTAACAAACTTTTACAAACTATGCACCTATAGGCAGTGTACCTAGCCAACTTATATTATAGTTCAGGTTATTCGGGGTGTCGATCATAGAGAATGGAATTCAATTAATTAAATTAATTACTTCTAATTAAACTATTAAATAAACTATGATTTTTTTTGGGGGGGAGGGGGGGGGGTTACTGATTTTTCAAAATCAAAATAACTTTATATCATCTAGAAAACAAGCAAGCAGCAAAAACAAAGTAAATTCATGAATTAAAAGAATGCTTCTGCCTAGATCCGATTTCACTTTCTCTCCTATGGTTGATTTCTTATGGATAGATTATACTGATTAACAATTATCTAGCTATTATGATCAAATATCTAGTCCTATCAATTTATGAATGACAAAGGAGTGATCATGCAGAAGTATCTTGCTCATCTTCACCAAACAGAAGTAAAAGGTGATTATCCTCTCATTATAGCAGAAAAACACATTAGATCTAAGTAAAATAACCAAGACATAAGTTTAATAAGAAAACCAACTAGATCAATGATTAATGTCTTCTAGATCTTCTTTAATGCTTGAGCTCAATTGAATTTTGACTTTCTCTAGGTTTCTAAGGGTTTATTAGTTGTAATTAACCTCGAAGAACTGAACGCATGCCTCCAATTTCGACCTAATGTCTGGGATTTTATAATTGAAGAAATCTGCCACCACATCGAGGTTGACTGCCACCACGATGTGGTCTTTGAGTTAATCCTCTATATGCCATGTCATGAAATGGGTCTGGATTCATGCAATCACTACGTTGCGATTAGGGCACCACGAAGTGGTCTTAAGACAACTTTTCTTCTTCTTTTTATTTAGCTCCCATTTCCTGCCTCTAGCTCCTCGTATGCTTCCTTTTTGTCCCGAGCAAGTCTTTCCCGTTACAAAATATAATTTAATTATATTAAGTATCATTTGTTCCATATTAAGCATAATTGTAGCTAAAAGTATTAGAAATATGCATTAAATATGTAGTTAATTATTCACATATCAAAACACCCCACAGTTGGCGCTAGCCCCCAAGAAAAACTGATTTTATTATCATCATATCAAGACTTTAGCTAGCAACATCGTACAAGACAATCCATTTAGAGCCTCTGCATTACTCCAATACCGCAATGCATGTATTTGTGTCTATTTTTTCTATAAACGTCCCCAATCCTAAATACTCACAATCTTCATAAACACTTGCCCTTTTCTTTTGAACAACACTCATTTTATGCTTGGGGTATTTTTGGTTAAAACCCCAAGCATACATATCGAAAAATAACCTAGAAAATAAAAATACAATAAATAACTTGGCAAAATTTTCCTTGTTCTTGAGTCTTTTATAATTTGGAGCTTTTCTTCATGAGATTTCTTGATCTTCATAGCTTGCTTTGTAGACTATTATTCTTAAACTTTTGCAACATTTTTTTTCTATTTTTTCTATTTTTTTTTCTTTTCTCACTTTTTCTCGTCACTTTTTTCTCTTAAAACTAAAAAAATCCTAAAAAAACATATACTTAAGCAAGGAAACTTAAATTCAACCCTTATTGGTTAGAGGTAGTAGTCTAAGGTGCAATGACTATATAAGCTCTCCTGGATACATTTCTGGTACACGATGCTAAACATATTGCGGCCATCAAACTAAGAAAAGTCGTGTTTTTGTTCCATGATTTCACTAGGATAGGAACGTACAAATACACTATAACATCTATTGGATCAAATAAACATTGAAACTCGCATCGAATCGTCCCACATAATGCTAGCAACCTCGATCTCAACATAAAATTTTGTTTGACTAGATTCAATTTTAGATTATTGTTTCAAATGTTTCTCATAAGTTTTTAAAATTCCTAGCCATTTATCAAATTTTTAATCAGTATGCTAGCATACCTATATTCGACCCCTTACCCCCACACTGAAATGATGCAATGTCCCCATTGCATACTTAAACAATTAAGAACATAGGAATTAAGAAGGAAGAAATGGAACAGACTCCCCTTGGGAAGTAGTGGTGAGACTGAATTCTAAAATTTTTGTGGTAAGACTTCGACTTCTTGTAATATGGCTGGAAATAGTACTTCTAAGCTCTTCACATGTGAATGTAAATGTGCCGGATTGGAATAAAATCAAAGAACCATTCCTGAAAAATGTGTTGAACCGTTGCTACGTCGTTGGAAAGCACCGCCACGATGTGGTGTAAATCTGGAAGTCGTAATGGTTAGCCATGGCGTGGTCTAAGGACGCCACATTATGGTGCAATCGAAAACAGTCGCGATAAAAACTTTTGACATGACGTGTTGATGATGTCTACGTTATGGTTCCTTCTCAAATCGTCTTTAAATATTGAAGTAAGGAATCAACACTTCGTAACGTGTAGGACCATTCCAAACTTCTTTTTTAGAAAAATATTCTTCCAAATACATATTCTCTTCATCATTATGTGGGTACCCCACACTTATTTAAGAACATGGTATTCAATTATATCTTCAAAAAGTTCACGGCTTCTTCATCCATTAAGTCCCTCAATGCTTCACGTACTTTCTATTCTAAAACTACAAAACAAATTTAGAAGACTATAGAAACACATGATCAATTGGTTAAAAATAAAAACTAAAACCACAATAAAACTAAAAACGAAAATCAAAAAGGAAAAAAAATGTAAACTCTACAAATCGGGATGCTCCCGAGAAGCGCTTCTTTTTTTAGGATTCGTGACCTGGAATCCTTCCTACATTACGTTGTTGAAGTTAGGAGTGGGATCTCCCTTTGCTCTTTTATCTCCTTCTATTTTTGTTTGTAATTTTAAAACCTTCTCTTATAAGCCTTCTTCGAATTCTCCTTCTTCTCCTTGTTAGCATTGTCTTCACATTTGCGCTTTACCCCCTTTCCTTGCTGCTTTGCCTTATTCACCTTCTTATCATCTTCCTTAGGACCTTCCTTGTCTACCTCCATCCAGACTATATTAGGCTCCTTCAATTCTTCATCCATCTCTTCTTCTATTATTTCCACTTCTTCATATTGTATTCTTCGATTTCATCCATTTCTTCTTACTCTTGAACCTTAGGTGTAGTTAACGCAATCAGTTCAAAAGTAATGGGAGTCGAGGCTCTTGGCTTCAAATGTTTGACTTTTTCAACATTGGGCTCCTCCCAAAGCTTAGGCTCTTGGCTTCAAATGTTTGACTTTTTCAACATTGACATTTCATTTATTGGCTCTTCATGATTCACATTAGGACTCATCTCGAAAGTAATAGCATCATCTTCCACACGAAGTGTGAGCTTTGAGTCATGGATGTCAACTAGTGCTCTTGCGGTAATCAAAAATGGTATTCCTAAAATAATTGGAAGTTCTTTATCCTCCATGTCGAGAACCACAAATTCGACAGAAATAATTTTTTTCCCACTTTCACTTGTAATTCTTCAATGATTTCTTGTGGGTATGTAGTTGAGTGATCCGCCAACCAAATGGTCATCCTTGTGTCTTGGATCTTTGGTAATCTGAGATTTTTATAGAAAGAGTATGGCATGAGGTTAATGCTTGCCCCTGAATCGGCTAAAGCATTTATATAAATCAAATTACCAAATTCAAAAGGCAATGTGAGTTCACATGGATATCCCATCTTGATTGGTAATCCCATGATAATTGCAGCTGAACACAACTCGTTAAGAACTATCGTTGAAGCCTTTTCCAACTCCTTTTTATTACTCATCACATCTTTTGCAAATTTTGGAAGTTTAGCCATTTATTTGAGGAATAGAGTGTTAATTAAGAGTGAGAGCACTTGTACCATAAATTTTCTTTATCCGGGCTCCAAAGAATGTTTGATTGCTCAATATGGGAATGACAAAGGTGGCAAAAACGAATTGAGAAGAGAAAATTTTTCTTCAGCTCGTGACTACGTCCTGGTCATATCACCACATCGTGGTGAAGCATCAGAGAGCAATTCACTTTTTGATCTTTTGGCTAGGGCTTTTCTTCTTTCGGACACGACTTGGACTGAATTATAGGTACTTCATGGGTCATTATTGGCTCAAAATGAACCTCTTCTTCGGTGTAGATCACCATGACATGAGGTTGTGACTTTTGGTCTTGATTTTTGGGTAGTAACCTTTCATTGACAACTGTGGTCAATTGCCCAAGTTGAGTCTTTATGTTTTTGGCGGAAGCTTGATGATTTATCACATTGGCATCAGTACTATCATGCCTCTTTTCAGATACTTCCATAAATCTATGAAGTACCGACTCAAAATGCATGTTCCTTTCTGGTGGTGGCTGCTCTTTTTGATAGAAACATCTTTTTTTTTCTATACTTCACATTCTTTTGTTTCTTGTACTCTTCGTATGGAAACCACTCCTTCTTGGCTTTCCACCAATCTTCATCATGTTTATCACCACTTGAGTAGAACACTTGCGCCTTTGTGTTCCCATTTTCATCCAAATCACAATCCTTTGTCAAGTGTGGACAACTACATTTGTCACAACCAACTCTTATGGCATGAATGGATTGATCTAATTTTGTCATTCGCCTATCCATAAAATCTAATTTAGTTATGATTTCCGCCAATTTCTTGTTCCCTCTATCTCCTTTTTCTATTGTAACATCATCTCGTGGGTTATGGTACTCGCATGAGTGCTTTTCAAATTCTTCAATTAATTCTTTTATAGATGTCGGCTCCTTCTTTTTCATATGCCCTTGTGAGTCAAGAAGTTGTCTAGTAGTTACATTTAATCCATCATAGAATATGGAAACTTCTTGTTGAACATTCAAATCATGTTGAGGGCAACTTCTAAGGAATCCCTTATATCTCTCCCAAGCTTCATATATGGACTCTCCCACCTCTTGTTGAAAGTTAGAAATATTCTATTTGAGCTTTGAAATCTTCGAAGATGGACTAAATTGCTCTATGAAAGCATCACGAAGAGTAGCCCATGTAGTAATGGATCTGGGTGCAAGTGACTTTAACCACACCTTTGCTTCTCCAGTAAATGTGACCGGAAACATCATTAGTAAAACGAATTGTCTTGGCACATTAGGGACATTGAAGTAATTTGGAATGTTTTTCACTTCATCAATATGCTTGAAAGCATATTTATAATCTTTCCTGGCAAAAGGTATGTCCTTGACCGTTGATAGAATGTGTCCCTTGAGCTCAAAACTTCTCTCGGCTGGAACTAGACCTGGTCCATGTTCTTCACGTATCCTATTCTTGTATTATCGCATCGTCATTCTCGTAGTGTCCACCATCTCTTCAACCTCGCTTTTAATCTCCAAATCATCTAAACTTCCTTCGGTAGAGGATTCTGGCTCGTATCTAATTCCTTTTTTATCCGACATCCTGTCAAAGCTTTCAAATCCTTTGTCCCATTGAAAAGTGCTTGTTGACTCGTTGACTTTTTTGTCCTTCTTTTTTTTGAAATGTGGATTCTGGGTTTTGAAGTGGAGGAACAATAGGAGTTTTAGATCTTCGGGTCATAAATCACTGAAACAAAACAAAAATAAAACAAAAATGATTAAAAGGAATAAAAATCAATAAAATAAAAGTTAACTGAAGCAAGACCATGATGTGGTCAAAGTAACCATGACGTGGTTGCGTCTCCGAAAGAAAAACAAAATTAACTAATTGCATGAAAGTAACTTCTTGCGGTTTTTACCCCCAAAAGGATCGATTAACTAAAAGCAATTAAAGTAATAACCAAATAAGTCGTTTCCCGGCAATGGCTCCAAAAACTTTGATGAACATAAAGTATACCTATTTAGTTTTAAATTTATAACCTAACAAACTTTTACTAACTATGCACCTATAGGAAGTGTACCTAGTTAGTTTATAGTATAGTATAAGTAAGTTGGGTGTTGATCACAGGGAATAGAATAAAATTAATTAAATTAATTACTTCTAATTAAACTATTAAACAAACTATGATTGGGGGGGGGGGTACTGATTTATTGTTTATACACGTGTTTTGAGAGTCAAGAAAATGGCTCAACAAGTGTCTATGTGGCGCAGATGTTATAGGCTGGCCCCTTCAGTTTTTACGAAAGGACCTATTCGACTCAACAAAAAACACTTTGCTCCCTTAAAACGCTCGAAAATAACCTTATAGATTGAATGGGCAATGTCGAAATACATAGTAGGGCTAGTGTGGCATTTTCCATATATATATATATATATATATATATATATATATATATATATATATATATATATATATATATATATATATATATATATATATATATATGTGTGTGTGGAGAGAGAGAGAGAGAGAGAGAGAGAAAGAAAGAGTGTCACACACATACACACACACACACATATATATATATATATATATATATATATATATATATATATATATATATATATATATATATGTTACAAATTACATCAAATTATTGAGTTAGACAATGTATGTAGATGAATAATTTTCACCCATTGAATAATTTCCTTTACCTATTGAATTACTATTTTGATGATGTATGAATAGGAAGTTATTTAGTATAAATACCCATCAAATGTAAAGAGAAAATCACACCATCTTGAACACAATCTTCTAAGTGTTCAAGAATCCTCTCAAATCTCTTTCTTTTATTTTATAATATTTTAGTTTAGTTTTATTAGTTTTTACTTTAATTAAGTCGAATTTACAACATGTTATGAGCACGAAAGCTCTAATCAAGTGGAAATCACATATATCCTACTCAAGGTATGTATTACCTATTAAAAAATGTAATTATTGTAAAAAAAACATTATACTAAAAATAATAATGAATTATGAAAATTTATGTGTAATTAACAATTAATGATATTTATTTATTTTGCAAACCATTATTTATGTATTCTAACTTTTATTTACATATTTATATTATGCAACTAATTTTTATTTATGTATACTAACATTTAAATTATGCAACTAATTTTTATGTATACTAATGTTTGTTTATACATACAAAAGTGTGTTATATTTTAGATATTCTTCATAATTTTATTTAAACATTTACTATTATTTATTTATATTTCTCATTAGTAAAATTATACCAAGTAAAATTATGTACTAATTATATGTCTTATTAAATGATTTATGAAATACATATACACAATGGATATATATATATATATATATATATATATATATATATATATATATATATATATATATATATATATATATATATATATATTAAACGGAAAAAACAACGACTATATTTTCTATTATAAATAACTTCACTATTATATTTCTTTCTACCACAAAAAGGAGCAAATTCTCTCACTTTTCAAGGTTAGCAAGATCAAAATGGTTCATCCAGTTATGATTCTATCAACTATAACGACTATAGCATTTGGCTTCCTAATTTTCAATCTCATACCAGATGTATTTTATCCTAATTTATTTCATCCTTTCTTAGTCTTGTATGGGATGATTCTTCTCTCACTTCTGTTTTGTGCAGTACATATTGAAATAAAAGGATTTTAATTTTCATTTTGTTAGTTTGTTTAAAGTTTATATTTAGAATATGTCCAACATTGCAAAGCTTGAGTTTGAAGTGCTTGAGGTTAGTGTGAAAAACTATGTTTCTGGGATGATAGATGTAAAATGCATCTTGTATCCATGGGAATCTCCAATGCTATATAAGAATTTAGTAATTGCTTGGAACAAGACAAGGTGAAAGCACAAGTTTTCCTTCGTAAGTATATTGATTAAATGTTGAGATTTGAATATCTTGATGTTACTGATCCAAGTATTCTCTGGAATGTCTTGAAAGAAAGATTTGATCACCAAAACGAAGTTATACTTCCAAATGCTAGAGATGAACACAGAACATTGAGGTTTCAAGACTTCAAGAAAGTAATGAATACAATTCCACTTTGTTCAGAATATGTTCACGACTCAAGTATTATGGACAAGAAGTTACTGATGAAGATGTGTTGGATAAAATTACTTCAAGTTTCATGAAACAAACATTACCTTAATGCAATAATATCGGTTGCAAAATTTCACAAAATATTCTGAACTGAATGCAAGCCTGCTTGTTGTAGAGCAAAACAATGAGCTCTTGATGAAAAATCAAGAATCTCGTCCAATGGGATCAATAGCACTTACTGAAGTAAATGCTACAAATACTGATGGTTATCAAAACAATACACATGGACAAGGGCATGGCCATGGTCAAGAACGAGGTCGTGGCTATTTTAATCGAAACCAAAGCCATAATCAGAACCATAATTTTGGTCGTGGAAAAGGTGATACTCGAGGTTGAGGCCAGAAAGGAATAATTACCAATATTCACAAAGAAACAATATCCACACACAAGACAAAGTCAAAGTGGCAAGGCATGATGCTAGGACATCATAGAAATCTGATGGTTCATGTTATAAATGTGGTAGCATAGGCCATTGGTCAAGGAACGGTCGCAGACCTACACATTTTTGTCAACTTTATCAAGAATCTATTAAAGGAAAGGAAAAAAGTAAACCTCATAGATAATGTTGAATGCACTCCACTAACTAGCTGATTTCTACAATGACATGGATGACATGGAATAAAAATATCTATTATTGTTCTAGTAAACCTATTTTTTCTTCCTTTGTTTTTCATGTAATGTCTTTCCTACAATAAATGACCTTTCTTTATAATAATTATTATGATTATGTTTATTGGCTTATTATTTATTTAATATGTGAAGTTTAAAATGAGCACAACTGGAGCAGAACACAAAGAAAATGTTGAAGATCTTTGTAAGCAGATAGTGGTAGTATGCATACTATTCTGAAATCAAAGAAATATTTTTCAAAATTAGTGCCAACAATAACAGTCATACATACAATATCAGGTCCTGCAGAATTGATAGAGGGAACCAGGAAAGCCCATTTTATAATACTAGATGTTACAAGCTTTGGTATAGAAAATGCTTTTTTTCTCCAAAGTCGAATAAAAACTTACTAAGTTTCAATGTCATATATTTCAGAGGACATGAAACCAAAACTATGACCATTGAAAATAAGAAATGTAAGTATATTATAGACAAAAACCATGTACTTGAAAAACTACCAACACTTGATTATGGTTTGCATTATAAATATATACATATGAATAAATCAAATATGGTAGTCAAAGAAAAACATTGTGATCCCGGGGCATTCGGTTTATGGCATAATAGGTTGGGCCACCCATGACTAACAATGATGCGAAGGATAATTGAGAATAAGCGTGGTCACCCATCAAAGGACCAAAAGTTCCCTCAATCCAGTAGCATAAGACCATGTACATCTTGTTCCCTTGTAAAGTTAATTATAAAACATTCTACAATGAAAGTCGAAAGGGAGTCACCTAGATTTCTAGAAAGAATTCAAGGTGATATATGTGGACCAATTCATTCACAATCTAGACCACTAAGTTATTTTATGGTCCTAATAGAGGCATCCAACAAATGTTCTCATGTTTTCCTATTATCAACTCATAATATGGAATTTGCAAAGTTTCTTGCTCAAGTTATTAAATTAAGGGCACATTTCCCTTATTATACTATCAAAAAAGTGAGACTTGATAATGTTATTGAATTTACTTCACAAGCATTTAATGACTATTGTATGTCTGTATGAATTATTGTTGAGCATCCAATTGCTCATGTACACACACAAAATGGTGTAGTTCAATCACTTATTAAACATCTCCAACTAATAGCTAGACCATTGATAATGAGGACCAAACTTCCTGTTTTTATTTGGGATCATGCAATCTTACATGATGGATCATTGATACACATGAGACCAAGTTCATATCCTGTATATTCTCCCATACAACTTGCTTTTGGTCAAGAGAAAAATATATCCATTTGAGAATTTTTGGGTGTGCAGTATATGTCCCCATTGCACCACCACAATGAACAAAAAAGGGTCCTCACAGAAGGTTGGGAATATATGTTGGTTATGAGTCAGACTCTATTATAAGATGTCTTGAACCTTTGACAAGTGATGTTTTTACAGCATGCCTAGCTGACTGCCAATTTGACGAGGCAAATTTCATATCATTAAGGGAATACAAGAAGCTTATAGAAAATGATGTTTCAAGGCATGAGCTTCCCTTATCAGATCTTGACCCTCGCACAAAGCAATTTAAAATGGAATTTCAAAAGATAATGCATTTCCAAGAAATGGAAAATCAATTGCTTGATGCATTTGGTTCTAAGGATAAGAACCCACGAAAAAGAAAAGCAGTAGAAAATGCACTAGATCATGAGGAAAGTGTTCCTAGGAAACACGAATTATCAAAATTCCCACAGGAAAGGAAATTGTTGCACTAAATTATGGTCAAACAAATAGAGTATGTGACCAAAATGAAATGGATAATATATAAATGCAATATTTTCTTATTCACTTGCATATGATATTATGAATGATGATCTTGAACCACAATTTGTCATTCAATTTCAAAGAAGAAATGATTGGGCTAAATGGAAGGAGGCTATGCAAGTTGAATTAAATTCTATTAACAAGAGAAAGGTTTTGGGGGCCATTATCCTCACACCTAGAGTCCTGAAACCATTAGTGTAACATCCCAAAAATCATAGTAAAATTTTCATTTTTAGAACAATAAGTCATACAATTAAGTTGTTCCAAAACCAACCAAAATGATTTAACCACTTAAACATCAGGGTAGAAATAACAAATAGCTAATGCAGAAAACTCTGGGGGATGCGATGCAGTCATACCTGACCCTTTCTTTTAAAATCGGATGTACCTAAAACTATCAACATAAATCCGTAAACATAAAGCTTAGTGAGTTCCCCAAATACCATATACTAGACATACAATGGTCCCGCTCTGCATTGGGCCCCACCCAGCATCGGCCCTCGCCCGGTACACACACACACACACACACACACACATATATATATATATATATATATATATATATATATATATATATATATATATATATATATATATATAATACCTGCAAGATTCAAGCAGACAGCTAGCATCCTATAAACATAATCAATGGGCCAAAATTGGTGCCTTCGACGCATAAATACTGTGAGGAGACTCTCCTCGAACTCAAGATAACGGAATCACACACATATCCAAAATAATTGTAGTGGTGTTGATTATGATGGCATGTGCGGAATTAGAAAAGATCTACTGAATCATCATTTAAACTCAAGAACACAATGAGTAAATAAATCTTTTAAGCTCTCATTAGTTTCATAGAAGAAGTGCAAAATGGGTTTTGTAAATTCTCTCTCTAAACTAATCTCTCAAAATGTTCATTAGATAAAATGAGTTTCATTAGATAAAATGAGTGTCACTCACTTCCTTATAAAGGAAAGACAACTCATTATGCACAATCAAAGGAGTAATCCCTCATGACATCCAAGAGTGACTTTGCACCCTTACATTCTCCCCATCAAAGTTAGGATTGGATGTCCGGCTTCAATCTCCAACGAGCACGTGCGGTCAAGACCAAACTCCCCTTCGAAGTAAACACCGGTCTTCAAATCCGCAAATGAAAGATCCGCTTCGAATACCCATCATTCTCCCCCTTTTTATAATCAAAAAGTGATTATAAAACCCATTAAGGGTGAGAAGCGCTCGAGGAATGAACTTTACAAAACTCCCCCTTGATGTGTGCCAAAAATGAACCACCAAAAATCTTGCAAGGAAAAACAATCACGAAAAAGCCACAAAAAATTTCCAATTTATGAAAAATTTTGACTTTTTGGGTGAAAGTTGCAAGATTTTTCAAAACCGGGTAGAAATTGTCACTTTCTGAAACTTGCAGGGACCCATTGCGCCAAAACCAACCTAATATGCAAAATTCTCCCCCATTTGCGAAACTGGGTAGAAAATGTTAATTCGCACAAACTGCAGGGGCCTGAAATACATATTCTTCAAATGTTCGAAACTTCAGGGACTATTTTCGACAATTCTACTCTTTGTTCCCCAAACATACGAAGAATTCATATCAACATACGAAACTTCATACAAACGTACGAAATTTCATCCCTTCATATAAAATCTTTGTTACCCCTTCGTACCAATTCTCACATCACCCTTTGACTGATTCCCAAATACAACTGAACGAAATTATATACCATCTTTAACGAATTCGAAGGCTAACGAAGCCTCACTTATGAACAGTAAACTCTTAATCATCCCATCCTCTGAATCGATTTCACATTTACTCTCTGAATCTTCAACCAGTGCTCCTCTGTCACACTTCATCAACATAACCCATTAACTTCAATCCATTCAATTTCCCACTTTCGAATTCACATCCAAAAATTTCAGTGATAACAAATCTTCAAAATCAGATTAAACTTCTAAATCTTCACATACGAACAATCAAATGTAATCATCAAAATCAACTGTACACCTTAAAATCAACTTCGTTCAAATCCAAGGCTTCATTCAAAATCAAATCTACTCCAAAATCGATCTCAAAATCGATCTCAACCCAAGTATCGACCAACGGATCCAAGTCTTCTCTTTCAACAAATCAACCATTCGATTTCCAAATACAACATCACGATGAACACAGTCAACTCGATTTCGTTATCTGTCATAGTCATCGAGTTCAACCCAATTCATAAAATCGATACCATTCAACTAATTTGACTACAAAATTCCACAGTCAAGGTTGTTTGACCTCCAAACTAATCGACGACATCAACAATCATCGATATCACAGTGACTATACCCAATCGATCCTCAATAGCGAATATAACAATCGTGATGAAATCAAAATCGACTTCGTTTAATCCTTCTATCTGTGTCCGTCCAATCAGACACAAAACATCCAATATATACACAATTGAAATCGACTTCAGCATCATTTAACAATTTTTGAATCCAAACCCAAAATCATCAATCAATTCTTTAGTTTCAGATTGAAGAGTATCAAGATTAAGAACTAACTTTAATCTACTTTAAATAACGATTCCAAATCGAAAATCAATCCATCGACTTCAAAGAACATAAAACATATATTGATTCAAACATCAAAAATCGAATTCAACTGCTAACCCCTAATCATTTTCAGATTCAGCAATCAAACTTGATTTCAAATCCGTCGAACACACACTACATTCCAAGGAAGTTTCGATTTTAACAACAACTAATCGACTATGAATCCAAAATCGAAAGATCTTGATTTTGATTCCAACATTGTTTATGAACTCAATCAACTAACACCGTCGAAGTCGAGTTCAGTATCTTCTACTTTGAATTTATCTTTGATTTTGACTTTAAGAATGAATCAACAAAGTCGTTGTGATAGTGCGCTAATTGAATTAAAGATGAACAGTAACCACACTTGATTTGGGCTTATGAATCGGATCACAGACTTTTGGGAACACTTGGATGAACAGTAATTTCGAAAAGAAAAAAAAATTGAAAATATAATTTTGATTTTTGAAATTTTGATCTAAACAAAAATAATTGGATCAACTATGGGGTTGAAACGGATTAGATCCAATGAGGCAAATCGATCAAAAATTGAAAAACGCAAAGTACGAATTGAAATCATGGACGTTTTGGAATTCATTTGATAATTTGAGATACCTTTTTGACGAATTGAGACCTGTTTGCAACGAACAAATCAAATTTTGAAGATCTTGGTTCTTTTGTTGGAATGAGAAAATCTCCAATTTGAACATTGTACCACCCACTATGCATGATGTACAACTCGTTCTTCGTGTTCTTCGTGTTCTTCATCAAACCAATAACATCTTCATAAGAACCACCAACACTTTTGGGTTTTGACTTCAAATTCAATGCAGCATTTGGAGATTGTTGCTTTGGAACCCAAATTTGCTTCACGGATTTCGTCTTCACAACATTTAACGATTTTTGTGAGTAAACCCGCTTGTTATTCCGTTTAATCTTCTTCTTCTTTTTCTTTCTCATCTTTTTGCATCTTGAAGACTTGATTTCATGAACAAACCCACTTTCCACAACTTCTTGAGTTTGAATCAAATCTTTTGGAGTTTGATATTTGTGAATTTCTTGGATCACCGGCTTCCGATAAGGAATCATTCCTTCAAACGAATCACAAGAACACAAAATATCATCGGTTTGAACTCCCATCGAGCAAAAAACTTTTTCATCATGAGAATCAACTTGAACTCCTTTTTCTTGAACATCAAGAACACTACATTGAACTCAATTGTCAACAACTTCAACAAACTTAAGAGCACGAAGATCATTTGGGTCTTCAATAAGAGAAACATATTTCTTTTTGAACAAATATTTTTCTTCTCCAATCTTATCACTACTACGTGTTGATATGGACCATGTAATATCAGCCAACCATTTGATCTCACAAAGTGGTTGAAATATCAAGCTTCCATGATCATCCTTCAATCCTCCATAAGAAACCATAGTTCCCCAATATATCAACTTGTTTAACACCAACCCATAATATTGATCTTTATTGACTTTGTATTTGATATCTTCAACAATCACAATCCAAGAATTGTAAGGCAAATTCACGATGATCACAAAAACTTGAAGATTTCTAGAGAGAGAATGTGATTTCAAATGGGTTTTCTAGAGAGAGAATGCAAAAATCAATTGAATTCTAGTGAAGAAAATCGAATTTTGAATAGAATCAAAAATGAATTCGATTTCTAGAATCCAAAAACTCTCTAATACACGAAGATCAATGATCAAAAAATGAAACACCAAATCAAGATAGCCATCAAGGATCACTTCTTGATCCAATCAAGAACACCCGCTCTGATACCAATTGTAGTGGTGTTGATTATGATGGCATGTGCGGAATTAGAAAAGTTCTAGTGAATCATCATGTAAACTCAAGAACACAAGGAGTAAATAAATATTTTAAGCTCTCATTAGTTTCATAGAAAGAGTACAAAATGGGTTTTGCAAATTCTCTCTCTAAACTCATCTCTCAAAATGTTCATTAGATAAAATGAGTGTCACTCACTTCCTTATAAAGGAAAGACAACTGATTATGAACAATCAAAGGAGTAAGCCCTCATAACATCCAAGAGTGACTTTGCACCCTTACAATAATTCATAATCATTAATTAAGGTAATAACCCATTACCAAAGGTCCACTTCTTAGTCTATCATACTAACGGTAAAATATCATTTTACTCTTCCCATACTTGACCCAACTATTCATGGCCCAAACCCCAAATGACCGAAGGCCCAAAAATGACACACCCAACGTATTACTCAGCTGCCCAAAATCAACTTTAAGCACTTAATGCTTAAAGAGCAAAACATACAATTCATAGATCTAACTCTAAGGGACGTATTAAGTCATAAAGTTCCTAACTTTATGAATTTTCAAGGCTTAATGGAGTCCAAACCAAATCCTAAGATTCATAACTTTAAAAAAAGACACCTAACTCATGCAAGAAAGAGATATACCCATCAAGATTTGATTTTTATAACTTAATGACCCCAAAAAATGACTAGAAATAAGACTCAAAGGTTCTGGAGTAACTTCTACTCACAAGATCCTAACCATGGAACCAAAACAAGCTCATAACATAACTTAAATCTATATCAACATTAAAGAACAATCATGTTTGAAGCTTTATACCTACAAAAGAAAGATCAAGGTGAAAAAGGTCTGGATCTACAAGCTCCAAGCCAACCAACACTTCTCCTATGAGTTCATTCTTGTCCAAGATTCACCATGAACACTCCAAAACACTCAAAGGCTCAAGAATATCACAAATGGGGCTAGGGTTTTGAGGGAACTGCTTTAGAGGATGGAGGCCGAAGATAAGAATGGTTTCCAATATGTTAAGGTCTTTTTATTGGGTCTAAGACCCAAATATTCGAGTTTGTCCCTACCTCGCGTACGCCCAATGTACTCCAGGTATGCCTAACGTACTCGGAAGAACATCGTGACCAACTTAAGCTAAGTACGCCCATCGTACATGCCATGTACGCCCATCATACTAGGGAAAACACACTCCCATTCTAACTTCCGAATGCCATAACTTATTCATCCCAATTCCGATTTCGGTGTTCTTTATTTGTTTAGAAAGGTAATAAAAAAACCTTACAATCCTATCTAATATCTTTCGATTTAAAACATTCTTAATTTGAATCCTTAATTCCATAAAAGGTCTGAAGGATCATTTTTACCGTTATACCATTTGACTCCTAAAATACAAACTAAAAGCTTGGATCACCCAAATTATATATTCCACACCCAAATAGGTCTAAAATCTAAACCCTTGAAGTCCTGGGCCCTAACTTGATCCATTTAATGTCCATAATTCTGAAAATAGGAAGCTTCTCGAAACCGGATGTTACAACTCTCCTCCACTTAAACTAAATTTCTTTCTCGAAATCACTCCTTGCTACTTTCCAGGAACCCAAATGATCCAACCAATTCTTCCTAAACCTTGCTTTAGGATAAACATCGACACATACATATGTCAGCTCTCTAATGCTTAAATTGAAACCCACAGTTAGTGGGACTCACATACCCTATCGATGGACGAATCATTGACCCACTAACTTAATAATGGAAAATAACCATCACTTCTCTGCCAGAAATATGGAAATTCAATACCTTGCCTGACCTCCACACATGCAGAACCATTCCGAAACACAGTTAGTATGACCTCACCCTTCAACCGTAATTGAACGAAATCTTTTAGATCCTAAATTATCTTTCTTATACCATTGGAAGACAGAATTCCTAACTAGTCATTACTACTGAAAAAGACCTTCATTTGAAAACAAGTATGACTACCATCGCGAGCTCCATCCCTATGCCAACCGAGTACATAACTCACATCCTAATCCAAAGATTCATATATTTATTCTATCCGAGATCTTCCAATCCCCCGGTGACCTTCTACTAAGTTGGAATGTAGAGTCCCCAATTGTCTGTTCAGACTGACAAGCTCACGTCTGGTCACACCATGTGACTCCGCACAAGAGTCTGGCTGTTAAAGGCTACCCTGGCCTAACTGTCACATGGATTCCATCCGTTGATCACAGAGTCATCCTACTCTGAACGTGATCCAACACCTTAATCAAGCAACTTTCTAGAGGGTCTCACCCATACTATCATCACGAAACGGGCCTCACCCACGGGTCTCACCCTATGTACACCATTGAACGGGCCTTGCTCACGGGTCTCACCCACTCGAGTGCTATACATGCCCGGTATCGCCTTAGATCCAACGATCCTCATTCCCGCTAAGGAGCGGTCAACCCACAATACTGCCTAACTCGACCCACGCATGTGTTGTGATCCTCGTACAACCCAACAACCACTCCTGCAATAACCAATCTCATTCTGATTAATGCTACGACTCCATCATAGACTTACAGCACTTCACTGATAATATATCAACCTTATGTATGCTACGGCTACCCTGTAGTCTTACAACACTCCCATAACAGCCATGGGCCCTAAAGTTGTAAACGAGTCGAACGAAAACGAATGAAGTCTTATTCATACTCGTTCATTTATGTTATCCGAACAAATAAATGAACACAAATGGATAAGTGAACAATTTTTCTTGTTCATGTTCGTTAGTTTATGTTTGTGAACATGTTAAATGAACATAAACGAACACAGATAAACAAACATAATTGAACATATATGAACATAAATGAAGATATAATATAGTAATGTAATCAAACGTAATTAAGCATATATGAACATAAAGAAACTTATATGAACGAACATAAATGAATGTAAACGAATAACATTAACGAACGTTCACGAACAGAATCGAATGAACGTGACCATTGTTCATGTTCATTCATTTAACTAAACGAACGAAAATTTGTTTTCATGTTCATTCACTTAGTAAATAAACGAACATAAATGAACTTCCTGCCGAATGGTTCATGAATAGTTCATTGAATGTTCAGTTTGCTTACAGCCCTAATGGGCCCAGCCCATGATCTTTCTCTCCCTCTACAAAACCAAACCATAATCAATCATGAGTCGAACCTACATCTGACTAAACCTTAATCAGGTGTTCGTGTCATGCTTCAAACCCCAAAGCCTTTATCAGACAAGAATAGGCAGAGAGGCCCTAACACAACCCTCAACCTAAACCTAATCACATATCCACCAAGCACCACTAGTGATGTGCCACCCATTTGGCTAAATGTCCTGAGTCCCCAATACTTACGCAACTCAATATAAACCGTAACTAGAACTGGCTCTCTATTTGATTAGGGTATGAAACTCCTCCTTATTCAGCACCTAGGATTACTCCCATTAATCCAAACGGTTCTCTCCCACTTGGATTCAACTACACTCTGCCAACCCTGTAATCGATGAATTTCCAAACCATATCGTAACCTCACTACTCCACTACTATTCTCTTGATCTTCCAAGAACTAGGATTCCACAACCATGCAAGCTAGGGTACCCATACCCCATACCATATTAACCACCTTGCTACCCAAGTAGGAACACATTGCTGCTTCCATAACACCTTCCCATGATATTGTAACATCCCAAAATTTAAGAGTACAAATTTCAATTTTATAATAGTTAAAACCATCATCCAAAACGTTTTCATAAAAACATAATGAAATTAGAGTATGTGAAAATCATTCAAATACATCAGAGTCAAATAAAATGCGGAACAATATGGTGGGTGTAATGCGATCATCCTGAGATCTTTCCCTTCGATCCTGAAGTACCTCAAACATAAACTGAAAATTGTAAGTACAAAGCTTAATGAGTTCCCCAAAATACAACACACCATGCATATCTGCCAGCTCAAGGCTGTGCCGGGTCTATTTCACCACCGGGTCTATTTCACCCCAAGTCTATTTCAACTCATGTGTCGGCCCCAATCGTACCGGGTCTATTTCACCCCAGGGTCTATTTCACCCCCCCGAGTGTATTTCAACTTATATGTCACCACAAGGCTGTATAGGGTCTATATCACCCCACATACATATAGCAAATTGGCAAACATGCACATAACACATACAACAGGACTCACAAAGACTACAAGAACATAACATATATTGTAGTGTTCTACAGTTTAGTGAGCAAACACACCTCAGTCACATGACAGTCAAACAAATGATCAGGCTGCCGAACCGGAAAACCCTACAAAATCACAAGTAAAGAAACCCTAATTATAAATTAGGTCAATAATCCATCTCGAGAGTCTAAACCCTAAATCCCTGCCTTAAGGGAAAAAGTTACTTTATCCTTGCCTTATTGGGCCTAGCCCATCAAGGCCTAAACGCTACTATCCACGAAACCCAAACTATAATTTATGACACAAATGGGCCCAAGCCTCAACGGCCCATCACATAAAAGCTTACGGCCCAACAAGGGCCCAAAGTCCCTAAATCCTACAAATGGCTTGAAACAAGCCCAAGACCCACTCTGATGAATACGCTCAACGTACTAATCAGTACGCCCAACATACTCACAACCCACACATCATCAGGACTTCATACGCGTACGTGCAGTGTACCCCAAGGTACTCCGGACGTACGCTGCAACTGGCTAAAACCTCAATCCAAGGTGTTAATCAGTTAAGACCCAACGTCTAATTTTAGATCTAGGCTTATTAAAGCGCATTAATCCATAAAGTTTCCAACTTTATTTGTTTGCATGTTAATGGCGCAAATCTTCGGTTAAATCACATTATCTTCATGAAACCACCTTCAATCCTTGCATGATTGAACTTAGTCCATCAACACTCCATTTTAATGCTCAAGGGACTTTAGAAATACTAGGATCTAACATTATAACCTTCTGGAGTAGCCCATACTCTCAAGAACACCTTAAAGGACCATTTTATGAATAAATAAGCCTTAAACTACAAAGTAACACATGGATTCATCAAGGTAGAATCTTTTTACATTCAATAAGCTAGAAATGATGAGAAACCACTGGATCTACAAGATCTTTCTGATCCAATGCTTCTTCACAACTTTTCTTCTTCTTCTTCTTCTCAAAGCACCATACACAAGCTTAAACTTTAGGGAAAATGGATTAGGGTTTCGAGATATGGCTTAAGAGGAAACGGAGGGTAATACGGTGGTGATCATGAAGAAATTAATGAGCTTAAATAGGGTGCAAACCCTAAAATTTAGGGTTTGCCTCTGGCTTAAGTACGCCCTACGTACGTATGGGTATGCCCAGCGTAAGTAGGGGTCACCCCGATGAGCGCATGAAAAGGAGTATGTCGTGCGTACCTAGTGTACGCCCAGTGTACTCATGGTCTAGTCTTTGATTTTAATTGGAATAATGGCTAAACTTTATATGTGGCGACTTGGGTGTTACAGATAGGATCTCAAAATTTTAAACTGCCTCATCTAATGACATCGAATTATAAACCCTTTACCAAAACGAACAGATCATGAACAATCCACTTTCCGAACAACCGATGCACTCAGAAACTCGTCACATATACAGTTCGAATCACCTTAGCAATTTTCAATGGATAGGCAATCCCACACAAAAAATGCATCACTGACCCTAGAAGTGATAGGTCATCAGTATTCTTAGCCTACTAATGGCAGCGATCGACTCAATAAGCTAATCAACCATCAACGGGTAACCAACTCGAGTGGTATAAGTACCTTGAACCCTTACATCGTTTTCCCAGAAGGGAAACCCATCTACCATGAGAAAATTTCATGAAAGCTTCTAATACGAGGACCACACTTACTTTACTGAAAATATGAATCTAGCAGTAACTTACCCTACAATTGCGTTTTCACAATCCCCTCACGCTTCTCAACCATGAAAGATCTCAACCATCACAAATTCCATTAATCAACTGACCTTACACTTTGATTACCTGTGACCCACTATGCTGAATCTAACACATCAATTAGGTTGTTGATCCTCCGAAAGGACACTCAGTTCATTTCCACCCAAGACTAGCACTAACAATGGCCGACAACCTAAAACGAACTCATCCAGGTAGACTCCAATCATGACTCTTGGAATGAAAAATGGCATATGACGAACTTCTGATAATAATAACCAGGCAATCATAAAGAAACTACGATCCTTAGGTGGGGACTTAATTAAACCGAACACAACATCTCATCATCCAATCACGTAAGGCGTTGAAATATTGGCTCTGCCTCCTAAAAGACCACGAATGATGGGATCTGAGCCGCCCCACTTGACAATCATGGGTAACTTGACCTAATATGAACAGGATGATGAAAACGATGACATAATTCTACCTCCAGGGTGCAATCTTGGCGAACATGACCCTTTCATCCGCACCTGTCCCATTTGAACTTGCAGGGTACAGGCTCGTGGGTTCCTCCTCCTTTAGCAAAAATGTTGTCGCCGTTCAGGCCTCCAGTACTAGGCATGGCAACACCAAACTGCTTAGATGTTGCTAGCAGATGCAGATCATGAGCCGTCTTCCTCTTTCCTATTTTCATCTCCAAACCAAGCTCCCGCTCCCGAGTCGCCTCGACCATACCATCAGTTGTCCTTGAACGGTCAAGATCTGATCCCAAAACTTGGCGACCAACCTGTAAGTGATATGACCAATAATGATAGGTAACTCCTCATGTAAATTCCGTGATACCTCAATGACAATCCAATCACAGATTTGATCCCCCTAAAGGCATGATGCATATTCACCCACGATCCCTCGGGGCAAGAACTAGCAATAGGATCATCCTCTCCAAAAAAAATTAGGGTTCCACAAGCCTTAAGCTACCGATGAGAGAGTTCTAGAGCCTCTAACTGTCTTGCTCCAATCTTGACACGAAAAGCCCAGGATGATCATAAAAGAGTTCAATGATCCCTTCCTTGATGGTACCAAACATCACAGCAGTCGTATCCAAAATACCACGAGTGATTTCCGACATAACAAACTCACGTATCCTCTCATAAGTTGTCTCGGTGCCAACACCTGAGCCTGAACCAGATCCTCCCCTATGAGTGGTCATCACCATTCTGAAAAGTAACCATACATAAATCACAACATACCCACAAAATTCCTCATACTACAGGCTTCATAGAATCCTCGTGACTTCCCTTGATTCGAGTATGGATCTTATGCTTTCTGTAGTATGGGCCCAATACAAACTTCTAATGCTATCCATACTTTCCTCCAGAATTATCCCGAATCCTGTAAGTTACCTTCTCGAACTGGTACTCCAAGTACTTGCTAAACAACACATCCAAACCCAATAAAACACTTCCTAGGCACTCCTAGGTTCCCGACTTCACCCTGCCATCAGTTGCTGAACAACTCTTACTTATGTCAGTTAACTACTTCATGAGTACTGTAACATCCATAAAAATCATGCCAAATTTAAACTTTTTCTTAAAACATTTCAAAGTGAATGATTATTACAAAACTTGTTTTCAAAATAGTGTAATGTCATAGTATCCCAGAATCATATCATGAAAACATACGGAGGTGTACGATCATGCCTTCACCTACCCGCGATCATCAGAAATACCTGAAACAAAATCAACAACTGTAAGCCCAAAGCTTAGTGAGTTCCCCCAAAATACCAACGCCATACATATATAACCATATCATTTAAACAAATACAGCATGCATAATGAGCCATCAGCCTGACTGGACCGCCCGTACCAGGCCTACAGCCTATCAGGACCGCTCTCCGAGCCATCAGCACCTCTGGACCGCCTCTCAGGGCCTTTAGCCTATCGGGACCGCTCATCGGGCCTTCGGCCTGACTAGTATGCCCTAACCGGATCTGCAGTCTATCATGTCCGCCCTGGGTATCTTGGCCTACAACACAAAGCAAGACCTGCCTCAACCCAATCCCCGAAACCAATAAACGTGTACACATACATATCATACACTAAAATATATAACAGTCATATAGATCTAACAGATCGCTAATCATGGCAACCATCCTATAACCAGGATACCAACTAACCGATCACTAACATAGCAACCATCCTATAACTAGGATACCGATCTAACCGATCATGCAATAAACCCGGATACAAATCCGAAAAGGGCCGACATTGGTTCCTTAGACCCTGTTGATATAGTGAGGACAACTCACCTGGCACTGTTGAAGTCTCGCGGATAAAACACCATCTGTTGGTTGATAGATTCCCGAACTGTCAACATCAAACAATACCCAATTAATAATTGGGTTCCAAGCCCAAGGTCCAACTCAAACTCCAAAGGCCCAATAGTAAAGTAATGGTCCAAAGCCGAACATGTGGCCCGATATTCCAAATTGGGCCCAACCTTTACATGGTCTTACCCTAAGGCCCAACCATTTAGTCCAGCCCAAACATTTGGCATTTCAATTGGTCCAACCTCTCATAATCCTCAAGGCCTAGTTACGGCCTATCTATGGCCTAATTTTCCAAATTGGGCCCAAACCCTCACATGGGCCTTACCCTAAAGCCCATCCAAATATTTTAGTCCATTTATTTTTTCTTGGATAGCCCATCAGTAGCCCAATCACCAAAGCCTAATAGAAAGGACCAACTCAAGGCCCAAGTGAAATTAGGGTTTTCACATGGAATGACGATTAGGGTTAAGTGTTCCTACTTAACCCATTAAGGACTTAATCCATTAAGTCCAATATTGCCTTAGGTTATTTGCAAATGATTATTAATTAGCATTTTCCGTCTAATAAATAGTTCCAGTGCGAGTCCCGATCAAATCCCCAAAATTAGGGTTTCATGACATTAGGGTTTCCAAACCAAATACTAGCTCATTAGTTACATGGTTAGGCTTTTAGGTCAATTAGGGCTTCATTGGGCCCATTAGGGTTAAACAAGTCGGGCACCACATACTACCACCTCGGGTAGTGGCGGTCAATGGCGGCTCATGGCGGCGGCCACCACCTTACGGTTGTGGTTATGGTTCTAGTCCATTTATGTCCAAGCATCCCAAAAGCAGTCCAAACACAAACAAAAGCACACCGCCACCCAACACGGCGGCTGGTGGCGGCAGCCACCACCTTACGGTGGTGGTTATGAGTTTTCTTGATTATACTAGTCACTAATTACAATTTTACAATGCTTTAACCCAAAGTAAACACACACACAACAAGGTAAACACACACACACACACAACCACCCTTGTGGTGGTCGGCGGTGGTACATGGTGGCAGCCACCACCTCACGGTGGTGGCGGTGGCTTTTCCGTGAACTCCGGGCAAAAAAAACACCATACACGACATGCACAGCAGAAGAAGTGACATACACATGCATCTTTGCTCGAAAAGCGAACCCAACACCTACCTGTGGTGGGCGACGACGACAGTGGGCGAAACAGCCGACAACAAGAGTTTAGCGTCCGGCGACCGATCTGTCTTCAATGGGTATGAGTAGCGACGCGGTTGACCTGACTGGAACGATGTCCTAATGCATGTTTTCACCCTCAGCCACAGCGGAATGGCGACATCAAATTTATCCCGGGTTCCCGACTGTGGTGGTGGCGCGTCGATGCAGACGTAGTGGGTAGTGGAGCAACAACGAACTGATGGAGAAGAAAGGATTAAGTGAACGATAGTAGCAGCAGCACCAGATGGTAGAAGAAGATGATGACGAAGGAGGGTGGCAGCGAACATCACGAAACCTTGTCGGCGGTGTTCAACGGAATGAATGCAACCGTGGTTCTCAGCTTCGACGTCGGCGATGCAGCAGTGGTATCCGGGGATCATGGTGGTACTACGGCGGCTAGAGGAGTGGAGGGATAAGGGTGGTGGCTGGTGTGTTGTGGCTAGGGTTAGAGTTTGATTACCGATGGTGCTAGGGTTATATACCCGGTATTACGAAACTTAACCTCATAATGACAGTAATGGTCCCTCCCCTATAAGAATCTTTCCAAAAGAAATCCATAATTTACCATTTAAACCCCACCTTCTGAAATCCCTTACAAATCAAGTCCGGAATTTATCAAGCAGCCCCTCCCTCTATGAATTGTTTTCAATTGAAGTCCTTATGTTACCAAATGGCCCCTCCTCTACCAAAACCTTTTCAACTTAGGTCCCGAATTTACTCTTTAGCCCCTACTTCCATAAATCCTTTCATATCAAGTCCCATACTTACCAAACACCCCCTGTCTTCTAAAAATCTTTAGAAAATAAATTCCAAAACTTACACTTTTAACCCCCAACTTCTAAAACTGTGACAGTTAACTCCTCGAGACCAACACCTTGATATATAATTATTGATTTTAGGGCTACTATTCATTCATTAATTGGTTTATTTATTTATTTAATAAACCGGGTGTTACAAATACAATTACATTCAACAAAGCTTAGATAATCCTTTGACTAAAAGACTCAACTCGGATGAGAGCTGCACAATAGGGCCAATTCCATTACTCTGAGATTATTTAACCTTTGCAGCACGTAACTTTACATATTCAATTAATAGTTATTTCACACAAACAAAAGTCCACAAAGCACAAAGCAAGCAGCATTCGGGCAGTAACACTCCAAGCCACAAAACAATAAAAGGAGATCTAAAGCTTACTTGTTACCAATACAGATTCCAAATCAAACATAACATTCAATACCTCTTAGGCTACAAGGCATAACATATTAGGCCAATCTATCTGACATTAGAAGTCCATTCTATCATGCGTTTCCAAAAGCTCAACCAACATGTATAAAAAGGCATCTCTCCTAGCATTTTATCATGCAATCTTGAGTATCCTTAGCCCTAATCTAGCATGCAATTCTCATAACATATATATATATATATATATATATATATATATATATATATATATATATATGGGTTTAGACCCCATTTTCCTTTAAAAGACAACTTTTTAGAAAACATATATTCTTTTAGAAAGATTACCAATTCCTCAGTTTGAGTTCAGACACACCCGAGAGTGCGCCTGGATCCCTCAAACTAAGGCTCTGATACCAACTTGTAACATCCCAAAAATCAGAGTAAAAATTTTCATTTGTAGAACAATAAGCCATACACCCGAGTTGTTCTAAAAACAGGCAAAGTGATTAAATCAATTAAACATCAGAGTATAAATCATAAATAGCCAATACAGAAAACTCTGGGGGGATGTAATGCAGTTACGCCAATCCATTTCCTTCGAAACCTGAAGTACCTAAAACCATAAACATAAAACAGTAAGCATAAATCTTAGTAAGTTCCCTAAATACCACACATCGTACATACAATGGGCCCCACCCTACATCGGGCCCCTCCCAGCATCGGGCCCCACCCGATATTGATCTATCAGTAACATGTGATGGGCCCCACCAAATAACATTCATTGGGTCCCTCCTGGCATCGGTCCCCTCTCGGTATACATACAAACATATACAATACATGCGAGAGTGATAAAGACAACTAGCATTCTGGTGGAATGTCCAGTCCACCAAGCAAAGTACACCCTTTGTTTGGAAATAAAACGTAATATAATGGTAAAAAGGGGTATCGATCCTCAGGGAAATGGTTTTATTCAATTACTAATGCAATCTAATAGAACTAGTGTAAATAAACTAACTAACTACAATTAAACTAAAGGGGGGGTGTTGTGATTGCTTGAAAACTAAAATATTTGAATAAATAAAAAGCTTGCAATTAAGCAAGATGGTGAGATGCTCAAATACTAGAGATAATTGGTTAACCAAGGTAATTCAACACAATGAACATTTGTGTGTTTATCATTAGGATTCAACATGCATGAAGCTTATCATTCATCCCAAATTGGTTATAGCAATCATGAAGCATGATATGCCAAGATTCCTCATAAGTAGTATGGAGGTTGGGGAAGCCCACAACACACCTTCTTAATCAAAACCAAAGATCCAATTGAAGCAATTGAACCTAAGAAGTTGATTAGACGTAAGAATGAAGGAATCCCCAATTCCTAGAGGATGTCAATGCTTACACATCCATAAAGGAGCTATGATTCATAAGCTAGAGATGATTTCTACCATCATAAAGCTCTTGTTCTAAGTAAATTCAATGATTCAATGCTAAACCAAAGAAATAAACCAACAATTGCTCATTCAAGCACCAAGCTCATGATGAAAGTGTTAAACAAGCATAACAAATATGAACTAGAACCATAAACATAAGATAAATGATAAATAAACATGAATCCTTCAAAAATGCACAAACATTCAAAGGTTTTAGCCAAAGTTAACCAAAATATAGAGTTTAGCCACTCATGACAATAGAATAACAATCACAAAAGTCTAATTGCATAAAGAAACTACCAATAACTTGAAAAGGTGAAAAGAAATGAGTCTCAAGCTCCAAAATCACCTTCTTCTGGTCTCCAATGGTGTAAAATCGAACTGATAGCTGATAGATCCGATCCCCCAAGGTAATGGCAAGCCAACTAACCAATTTGCCCAAAACTAGGCAGTTGCGCGGGTACCCGCGCGACGGAGATTCTACCTGCGCAAGTGTTGTTAGAATGTTATTGGCTCATTTTTTCCTCCACTAACCATCCCACTACCAAAGATTCCCTTAGTCCCCTCCATATCTCACATGATTCAAATTAACCAATCATCTTTTAGCTTCAAATATGGATGCTCCAAGCCCAAAATAACAATCCATGGTCCATCTTCACAAGCCCACTTCATCCAAGTCTTTAGCCTTTTTAAGCCCAAATCTCCTTTATTGGATCCGCAAAGCCCAATAATGCCTCGGAAGCCCACAAAGCCCATGTCCAAGCTAATCCATAACCGCAAAAAGCTCCAAAAGCCTACAAAATACCTCATGCAATATAAAAAGTCCCCGGTATGATCCATAATAAAGAAAATAAATAAAATATAATGCAATAATGATTAAAAAAAATCTAAAATACTAAAATAAACTAATAAAAATAAGGAAATAAAATAAGCTATTACATTCTATAAACATAATAAATGGGACGGCATTGGTGCCTTCGACTCATGAATACTGTGCGGAGACTCGCCTTGAACTCAAGATACTTGAATCAGAAACACGCGACTGCTACAAGGGCTCCTCACACTGAACATATCCAAAATCATTAGTAATCAATAATTAAGATAATAACCCATTACCAAAGGTCCACTTCTTATTCTATCATAGTAAGGGTAAAAGACCATTTTACCCTTCGTATACTTGACCGAATAATTCATCGACCAAAACCCAAATGACCCAAGGCCTAAAAATGACCCATATTGACTTCTGGTGAGTACGCCCCGCTTACCACCCCAGTACGCCCAACGTACTACTTGATCCAAGAGAAGGTAACAGTTGAAACCCACTACATGCAACGTACCAGGAGGGTACACCCATCATACTTCTCAGCTAGCTAAAATCAACTTTAAGCTCTTAATTCTTCAAGACTAAATCATCCAATTTATAGATCTAACTCTAAGGGATGTCTGAAGTCATCAAGTTCCTGGCTTTATGACTTTGCATGGCTTAATGGAGTCCAAACCAAAGCCCTAGATTCATTACATTACCAGAATACCACTAACTCATGCATGGAAGAGATATACCGATCAAGATCAATTTTTATAACTTAATTACCTCAAAAACGACTAGAAATGAGGCTCAAAGGTTCTGGAGTAACTTCTACTCACAAGATCCAAGCCATGGAATCAAAACAAGCTCATAATAAAACCTAAAACTAGATCTACATTAACGAACCATCAGGTTTGAAGCTTTATACCTCCAGAAGAAAGATCAAGGTGAACAAGGTCTGGATCTACAATCTCCAAGCCAACCAACACTTCTCCTATGAGCTCCTTCTTTTCGAAGATGCACTAAGAACACTCCAAAACACTCAAAGGCCCAAGAATTTCACAAATGGGGCTAGGGTTTCGAGGGAAATGCTTTAGAGGATGGAGGATGAAGATAAGAAGGGTTTCCAATATGTTAAGATCTTTAAATAGGGTCCAATACCCAAAAATTAGGGTTTGACCTTGCCTCACGTACGCCCAACGTACTATAGGTATGCCTAACGTACTAGGGAGAACATAACGACCAACTTAAGCCAAGTATTCCCAACGTACATGCCATGTATGACCAACATACTAGGGAAAACACACTCCCAATTTAAGTTCCGAATTCTGTAACTTATTCGTCCCAGTTCTGATTTCAGCGTTCTTTATATGCTCTGTAAAGTATTGAAAAACCCTACGATCGCATTCAATCTCCATCGAATTAAAACCTTCTGAATTTGAATCCTTAATTCATGAATAGGTCTGAAGCATCGCTTTTACCATTGTTCCTTTGGACTCCCAAAACACAAACCGAAATCTTGGATCACCCAACTATATATTCCACACCCAAATGGGTCTAAAACCCAAACCCTTGAATTCCAGGGCCGTAACTTGATCCATTTAATGTTCATAATTCCCGAAATAGGAAGCTTCATAAAACTGAATGTTACAATTAGGGTATAGATGGATCTTCATATGAAAGAAAACAAGTATGAAGAAATTGTAAGATACAAGGCCATGCTTGTGGCTCAAGGTTTCTCTCAATGGCCTGGAATTGATTATGTGGAAACTTATTCAGCAATAATAGATGTAACCACTTTTAGATACTTAATCAACTTGACAGTCTCTGAAAATTTAGAGATGCGTCTTGTGGTTGTCGTTACAGCTTACTTGTATGGATCACTTGATAGTGATATTTATATGAAAATCCATGAAGGATTTAAAATGGCTGAAGAATTAAGTGCAAAACCTAAAGAAATGTATTCTAAAAAGTTTAAAAGATCTTTGTATGAGTTAAAGTAATCTGATTTGGACGCATGTAGTACAATCATTTCAACGATTATTTGACAAGTAAAGGTTATAAAAATAACACTATTTGTCCATGCGTATTTATTAAGAAAATAACATTTGGGTATGTGATTATAGCGGTCTATGTTGATGATCTTTACATTGGAACGAATAAAGAAATCCATGAAGTGATTGAACTTTTAAAGAAAGAATTTAAAATGAAAAATCTTGGAAAAACCAAATATTGTCTTGGTTTGCAGATTGAGCATATGCCTAACGGAATAGTTGTGCATCAATTAAATTATACAGAAAGGCTCTTGAAACAATTCAATATGGCCAATTCCAATCCTTTAAGCACCCCAATGGTTGTTAGATCATTAAATATTGACAAAGATTCATTTCGTTCCCGCGAAGAAAATGAAGAAGTTCTTGGTCCAGAAGTACCATATCTAAATGCAATTAGGCTCTTATATATCTTACTAATTATATTAAACCCGACATTTGTTTCGTTGTATACTTGCTAGTAAGGATCACTTCATCCCCAACAAGAAGACATTGGAATTGGATCAAGCATATTTCGCGATACCTTCGAGGAACTACCGAATTAGGGTTATTTTATCCTAATTACTCAAAACAAGGTTTGATTGGTTATACAAATGCATACTATTTATCTGATTCTCATAAGGCTAGATCTCCAACTGGATACGTATTCATGAACGGAGGCACCACAATTTCCTAGTGCTCTCAAAAGCAAACACTTGTCGTCATATCCTCAATCATGTTAAAGTTATTGCACTAAATGAAGCTAATAGAGAATGCACATGGTTAAGATCTATGACACAACTCATTTTGTCTTCATGTGTACTAGATAAAGATAAAGGTCAAACTATAATTTATGAAGATAACTCAACATGTGTCACTCAAATGAAAGAAGAATATATCAAGAGTGACATGACAAAACATATACCTCTAAAGTTTTTTAAGTACATTCAAGAGCTTATAAAAGATCAAAAGGTCGAAAAATAATATGTTCAATCTAGCAACAATGTAGCAGACCTCTTCATGAAAGCACTTCCTACTGCAATATTCAAAAAACATGTACATGGCATCAGAATGTGACATGTACATAACACGTAATGTAACAAATGTCTAAATAAGGGGAAGTCAACTATATACTGCACTATTTTTCCCTTCATTAAAAATTTTCCTACTGGGTTTTCTTTAACAAGGTTTTTAATGAGGCAGTATTTCAAAGTTGAAATCAGATTAGAAAATTGTCATCCAAGGGGGGTGTTACAAATTACATCAAATTATTGAGTTAGACAATGGATGTGGATAGACAATTTTCACCCCTTGAATAATTTCTTTTACGTGTTGAATTACTATTTTGATGATGTTATATAGTATAAATACCCATCAAATATAAAAAGAAAATCACACCATCTTGAATACAATCTTTAAAGTGTTCAAGAATCCTTTCAAATTCCTTCTTTTATTTTATAATGTTGTAGTTTTGTTTTGTTAGTTTTAGTTTTTAATTACATCATAATATAATATATATATATATATATATATATATATATATATATATATATATATATATATATATATATATGCTAAGGAATCTCGTGCAAGTAATAAGTAATATTCTCTCATGCACCATGGAAGTCTTCTTTTATCATTTTCCACTATAGAACTTTGCATCAAACAAAAATAAAGACACGGAAAAGACTAAGACGATAAAAAAGACTTAATAAATGCGATAAAGAAAACAAGTAGCAAATGAAAACAATATAAAAGTTAACTTTCATGGTTAAATATTTGAATATATACTTTTTCTTGTTTGTCCATTTTGGATTTGTTTTGATGCATGAATTTAGAGTTATTATGAATAAAGTTTTGTTTTTATTAAGTTTTATAGTATATTTTTATTTTTTTCGTTGCATTTAGTAATTATGATAAAAGTCAGTATAAAATATAAATATATGATTAAAAGTAGCCTAAGTCATGATAAAAAGATTTCTTTTTTCTATAAGTATGTAATGGTCACCATTTAAAATCTTATGCGTGATTAATAGTAAAGACTAGTTATGATAAAAACAAATGTAATGTGATTATTATGATCACAATTTAATCTCTTATGTTTAACTAAGAGTAACAATAATTGAATAAATGAATAAATATGTGACTATAAGTATTTTATGGTCATAGTTTGATTACACACGTATATCTAATTTAAAAAATAATAATAATAATAATAATAATACCAATAATGAAAATAATAATAATAATAATAATATATACAATAACGTCTAACAATAATAATTTTATGATCACGGTTTAATTTTTTAAATTGTCTAAAATAAATAATACTAATGATAAAATATACAAATTATAACTATGAATATTTTGTAATCACAATTTACTTTTGTATGTGTGTCTATAAGGTAAACAACAGTCATGATAAAATAAATAACCAATGACTATAAATATTTTATTTTTCGTAATTTAATTTCTATATCTAAATCGTACAATCTTCATTATAAAAGAAAAATAATCTTTTTTTTTAAATAGGAAATTAATCTACTTCTAATTACTACCTAGTTCTCCTAGTGAAACTTCAATCCATAACTTCTCATTTGAGGAAGTCACTCTTACCGTTTGACCAAAAACTTCTTAAAACCCATAAGTATAAGTATTTTATTGTCGCAATTTAATTTCTAATATAGGTTTAAAACATACGATCTTCATTATAAAAGAAAAACATTTTTTTAGAAACGATAAACTATTTTTTGGGATATTTTTTATTTGGTTAAAAGAAGTTGTTTTTAATCTTAAAGAAACTATTTTTTGGGTTAAAATAGTTATTTATAACATGATTTAAATGTTAAAAAAAAAAATGTTATCACGTCTTTAAAACGTTAAACTAACAACTTAAATATATAATATATTAACGGGACGCCCATGGCAGGTTTGGGATGGTATTGCCCACCCCCGTCACCGCCCCCGAATTTGATATAAGGGATAACCTTAACCCAGTGTTCAATTTTTTCTAACAAATAATCTCAATATGGGATCGAGGCCGCACGGGTTTGGGGTCCCACAAAACTTTTTGATATCTCTATAACAATCGTAATGACATAAGAAAAAACTTATGACTATGACTATTTTATGGTTATCTTTTTAATTTGTATGTTTGTTTAAAAGTAAACAACATAATACAAGAAAAAACTTAGTGACAAATAATATGTTATTGTCACGATTATTTTTGTATGTGTCTAAAAAAAAATTATGTTGTAAGAAACACCTTGTTATTATTACTATAACTATTTTATGATCACACTTTAATTTGTGGTGTAAACGTGATAATAGTAACGATAAAACATAAATCCTATGACTAGTCATTAGTATTTAATGGTTATAATTTAATTTTTAACTCATAACTAAAAGTAACAAAAATTATAAAGCAAACATGTAACAAAATACTAACAAGACTATTGAAATTCGTGTGTCCATTGAATAATCAATATTTATTTTAAAAAAACTATGTGTCTAGAAAGTGTTTATGACTATTGTTCACAAAATATTTGATTACAACATCAAAAATTCCTAACCAATAGCCATAGTTTTATGCTGTAGCTATTATTTTTTTATGGTACAAACACTACCTTTTATTTGATTTGTTCGGTGGATATCGAGACGAGTCCATATTTATTTAATGTGTGTCCTACTGTGCAAGCTCTTTTGCTCAAAGTTTGTAGTACTAGTGGGATGTTTATATACCTATTAATTTCAACATTTTCGTAATTTAGCGGATCAACATTTCACATTTCACAATTACGGTTGAAACATAAGAGATAGTTTAATGTGGTTATTCTCACGAATTTTTGGATCATTAGGAGGTTCTGAAATAATATTTGTTTAAAGATGCGTGTAAGATATATATTGAGCTCCATATTAATTTTCCAAATGATCACTTGTGGACAATGAAGACACTTCAATATATATATATATATATATATATATATATATATATATATATATATATATATATATATATATATATTAATTTACTAGTTTTGTTTGATTTATAGTTACATTATTTACGCTTAATTCATAACATATATATATATATATATATATATATATATATATATATATATATATATGTTATGAAGTAAGCGTAAATAATGTAACTATAAATCAAACAAAACTAGTAAATTTTGATAAGAACTTTAATTGAGAAGAAAGAAAATTTAGAGAGAATATGAAAGTTATATCTCTTATAACTTTTTTTGGTGTATCACATTCTTTACAATGGAGGGGTATTTATACTACAAATTTTACTAACATATAATTGTAACTAGTTAGAAATGTTGACAAATGTACCATGCACCAATTATTATGTCATCCACCAATTATTTACAACACCACCAACTATTTACAACACTCCCCCTTGGATGACATCATTTTAGCGTTCAACTTTGACGTACTGCCTCATTAAAAACCTTGCTAAAGAAAACCCAGTGGGAAAAAACTTTAGCGAAGGGAAAAAGAGTGCAGTGTATAGTTGACCCCCCCCCCCCCCCTATTTAGACACCCGTCACATTATATTATATGCACATGTCGCATTCCTATGCCATGGACATGTTTCCTAAAGATTGCAGTAGGAAGTGCCTTCGTAAAAAGGTCTGCTGCATTGGTACTGGATTGAACATATTTGATTTTAACTTGATGGTTCTTTATAAGCTCTTGAGTGTACTCAAAAAACTTTGGAGGTATATGTTTTGTCTTGTCGCTCTTGATATATCCCTCTTTCATTTGAGTGACACATGCTGAGTTATCTTCATAAATTAAAGTTGGACATATATCATTTTCAAGTCCACATGAAGTTAAAACTAGTTGTGTGATTGATCTTAACCATATACATTCTCTACTAGCTTCATTTAGTGCAATTACTTCAGCATGATTTGAGGATGTGGCAACAAGTGTTTGCTTTTGAGAACGCCAGGAAATTGCAGTACCTCCATTCATGAATACATATCCAGTTTGAGATCTAGCTTTATGAGGATCAGACAAATAACCTGCATCTGCATAACCAATCAAGCCTTGTTTTGAATTGTTAGGGTAAAATAACCCTAAATCACTAGTTCCTCGAAGGTATCGAAAAATATGTTTGATTCCATTCCAATGTCTTTTTGTTGGGGCTGAACTAAATCTTGCTAGCAAGTTTATAGCGAAAGAAATGTCAGGTCTAGTACAATTGGTAAGATACATAAGAGCTCCAATTGCATTTAGATATGGTACTTCTGAACCAAGGACTTCTTCATTTTCTTCGCATGGACGAAATGGATCCTTGTCAATATTTAATGATCTAACAACCATTGGAGTGCTTAAAGGATTTGCATTTTCCATATTGAAACGTTTCAAGACTCTTTCTGTGTAATTTGATTGATGCATAAGTATTCTGTTAGACATATGCTCGATCTGTAAACCAAGACAATATTTGGTTTTTCCAATATCTTTCATTTCAAATTCTTTCTTTAAAAGTTCAATCACTTCAAGGATTTCTTTATTCGTTCCAATGATGTTCAGATCATCAAAATAGACTGCTATGATCACATATCCAGATGTTGTTTTCTTAATAAATACACATGGACAAATAGTGTTATTTTTATAACCTTTACTTGTCAAATAATCGCTTAAACGATTGTACCACATTTGCCCAGATTGCTTTAAACCATACAAAGATCTTTGTAATTTTATAGAATACATTTCTTTGGGTTTTGCACTTAACGCTTCAGGCATTTTAAATCCTTCAGGGATTTTCATGTAAATATCACTATCAAGTGATCCATACAAGTAAGTTGTAACAACATCCATAAGACGCATCTCTAAATTTTTAGATACTGCCAAGCTGATTAAATATCTGAAAGTGGTTGCATCCATTACCGGTGAATAAGTTTCTTCATAATCAATCCAGGTCTTTGAGAGAAACCTTGAGCAACAAGCCTGGCCTTGTATCTTACAATTTCGTCTTTCTCATTTCTTTTTCGTACGAAGATCCATCTATATCCTAATGGTTTCACAACTTCAGGTGTGAGGATAATGTTCCCAAAAACCTTTCTCTTGTTAAGAGAATTTAATTCAACTTGCATAGCTTCCTTCCATTTAGCCCAATCATTTCTTCTTTGACATTCAATGACAGATTGTGGTTCGGGATCATCATTCATAATATCACATGCAACTGAATAAGAAAATATTGCACCTATATTGTCAGTTTCATTTTGGTCGCATATTCTATTTGTCTGACCATAATTTAATGCATCATCCTCCTTTCCTGGGGGAATTTGAATAATTCGTGTTTCTCCAGGAACAATTTCATCGTGATCTAGTGCATTTTCTGCTCCTCTTCTTTTTTCGTGGGTTCTTATCCTTAGAACCAATGGCCTTCCATGCTTCAGGCGTGTTTTAGACTCTTGAGTGACTTTATCATCAGATTGTCCATGTGGAATGTCAATTCGAGCTGGAACATTGACAGCTGGTATATATGATTTAGTCACCCTTTTTGTGTCAGTAAATGCATCAGGTAATTGATTTGCTATTTCTTGGAAATGCATTATCTTTTGAACTTCCATGTCACATTGCTTTGTGCGAGGGTCAAGATATGATAAAGTAGGCTCATGCCATGACACATCCTTTTCCAGAATCTTCTTTTCTCCACCTAGTGATGGGAAATTTGCCTCATCAAATTGACAATCTACTAGGCGTGTTGTGAAAACATCACCTGTTAATGGTTCAAGATATCTTATAATAGAGACTGACTCATAACCAACATCACCTGTTAATCAGTGTTTCAGCTAAACCATTTTGTGTGTGTAAATGAGCAACTGGATGCTCAACAACAATTCCTACAGACATACAATAGTCATTAAATGCTTGTGAAGTAAATTCACCAGCATTATCAAGTCTCACTCTTTTGATAGTATAATCAGGGAAATGTGCCCTTAATTTAATAATTTGGGCAAGAAACTTTGCAAATGCCATATTACGAGTTGATAATAGGCAAACATGAGACCATTTGCTGGATGCATCTATTAAGACCATAAAGTATCTAAATGGTCCAGATGGTGGGTGAATCGGTCCACATATATCACCTTGAATTCTTTCTAGAAATCTAGGTGACTCCCTTTCAACTTTCATTGGAGAGTGTTTTATAATTAACTTTCCAAGGGAATAAGACGTACATGGTTTTATGCTATTGGATTGAGGGAGCTTTTGGTCCTTCAATGGATGCCCATGTGTATTCTCAATTATCCTTCGCATCATTGTTAATCCTGGGTGGCCCAACCTATCATGCCATAAACTGAATGTCCCAGGATCACAATGTTTTCCTTCGACTACCATATTTGATTGAATCATATGTATATATGTATAATGTAGACCAGAATCAAGTGTTGGTAGTTTTTCAAGCACACGGTTTTTGTCTATAATATACATATATTTCTTATTTTCAATGGTCACAGTTTTTGTGTCATATCCTTTGAAATATATGTCATTGAAACTTAATAAGTTTCTATTAGACTTTGGAGAAAATAAGGCATTTTCTATACAAAAGCTTGTACCATTTGGTAATATAAAATGGGCTTTCCCGGTTCCCTCTATCAAGTCTGCAGGACCTGATATTGTATGTATGACTATTTTTGTTGGTACTAATTTTGAAAAATATTTCTTTGATTTCATAATAGTATGTGTACTACCACTATCTGCTATACAAAGATCTCCAATCTTTTCTTGGTGTTGTGCTCCAGTTGGACTCATATTAAACTTCACATATAAAAGGAATAATAAGTGAATAAACATAATCATAATTATTATTAAAAAGAAAGTTCATTTATTGTAGGAAAGACATTACATGAAAAACAAACGAAGGAAAAACAGTTTTACTAGAACAATAATAGATTTTTTTTTAGTTTATGTCTTCCATGTCATTGCAGAAATCAGCAACATTTAGCGGAGTGAATTCAACATTATCAATGAGGTTTGCTTCTTTTCCTTTTCCTTTAATGGACTCTTGATAAAGTTGACAAAGATGTGCAGGTGTGCGAGAGGTCCTTAACCAATGGCCTGTGTTACCACATCTATAACATGAACCATCAGATTTTTGTGATGTCCCGGTGTCATGCCTTGCCACTTTGGCCTTATCTTGTGTGTGGACATTGTTTCTTTGTGAATATTGGTAATTATTTCTTTTCTGGCCACGCCCACGATTATTACCTTGTCCACGACCAGAATTATGGTTCTGATTATGGCTTTGGTTTCGATTAAAATAGCCACGGCCTCGCCCTCGACCACGACCTCGCCCTCGTCCACGTGTATTGTTTCGATGACCATCAATATTTGTAGCATTTGCTTCAGGAAGTGCTACTGATCCCGTTGGACGAGATTCATGGTTTATCATCAAGAGTTCATTGTTTTGCTCTGCAACGAGCAGACATGCATTCAGTTCAGAATATCTTGTGAACTTTTGCATCCGATATTGTTGCATCAAGGTAATGTTTGTTGCATGAAATGTTGAGTAAGTTTTCTCCAACATATCTTCATCAGTAACCTCTTGTCCACAATACTTGAGTTGTGAACATATTCTAAACAAAGCTAGGTTGTATTCATTTACTTTCTTGAAGTCTTGAAACCTTAGTGTTCTCCATTCATCTCTAGCATTTGGAAGTATAACTTCCTTTTGATGATCAAATCTTTCTTTCAAATGATTCCAGAGAATACTTGGATCAGTAACATCAAGATATTCAAATCTCAACATTTCATCAATATGCTTACGAAGGAAAACTTGTGCTTTTGCTTTGTCTTGTGTCAAGCAGTTATTAAATTCATATATGGTATTTGAGATTCCCATGGATTCAAGATGCATTTTTACATCTATCATCCATGGCACATAGTTTTCCCACTAACTTCAAGTGCTACAAACTCGAGCTTTGCAATGTTGGACATAATGTAACTATAAATTTTAAACAAAATAAAAATTAAAATTAAAATCAATTTATTTCAATAAATATTACACAAAAAAGAAGCGGTAAAGCTAATATTGCATACAAGCCTAAAAGTAGATGAAATTCCATATTATCTTCGATGTTAAGGATTGGGATGAAAAGTAACATGACTATTATAGTCATGATTATCACAAAAGGATGAATCATCTTGAAGCTTGATTTCTTGAAATTGATTTATTTGATAGAAGAGAAAAATATTTGTTGTGGGTAAAATAAGCAGGGTAAAGATGTTTATTTATGGCAAAAAAATATAGCCGTTGGTTTTGCCGTTTATAACCGTTGCATATATATTCCCGTTGTGTATATATGTATATGTATTTTATAAATCCTATAATAAGACTTATAACTAATACATAACTTTACTAATTAGAAACATAAATAAATATTAGTAAATGTTTAAGTAAAATTATGAAGAGTATCTAAAATATAAATAAACATTGACATGTATAAATAAATATAATTTAAATGTTAGTATGCACAAATAAAAGTTAGTAGCATAATATAAATGTTAGTATGCATAAATAAAAGTTAGTAGCATAATATAAATGTTAGTATGCATAAATAAAAGTTAGTTGCATAATGTAAATGTTAGTATAAAAATTAGAATACATAAAGAAATGTTAGTATAAGAAATAAAAATTGTTAGTAGTCCATAATGTCCATAATGTATAAGTTTCGTTAATTCATTAGTATTATTATTATTTTAATATGATTGAGGTTTTTATAATTATAGTGTTTTTAATAAGTAATACATACCTTGATTAAGATAGATGTGATTTTCCACTTGTTTAATAACCTTGATTAGAGCTTTCGTGATGATAACGTGTTATGAATTAAGCGTAAATAATGTAACTATAAATCAAACCAAACTAGTAAACTTTGATAAGAACTTTAATTGAGAAGAAAGAACATTTAGAGAGAATATGAAAGTTATATCTCTTATAACTTTTTTTGGTGTATCACATTCTTTACAATGGAGGGGTATTTATACTACAAATTTTACTAACATATAATTGTAACTAGTTAGAAATGTTAGACAAATATACCATGCACCAATTATTATGTCATCCACCAATTATTTACAACACCACCAATTATTTACAGCATATATATATATATATATATATATATATATATATATATATATATATATATATATATATATAAGAGGCCTTGTCGCACTAAAGTGTAATACACTAACAATCTCTCATAGAGACGGAGGCTCGAATGAGGCCAACCAATGATGTGTTAAGCCATGGGCTCTGATGTTTTTTTTTTGAACGGCAAATACAATATAATCCTCAACTACTTCTAAATCCACCTATGTCTCCGACGAGACTTGAACCCTCAAACTCAAGAAGGGAGGGCAACACCTGATACCGCTGGGCTAGAAGCCATTTGGTAAGCCATGGGCTCTCATATCATGTTAAAATATGTGAAATCCAAAAGTGTATCTCCAACCGAGTCATTGTAGAAATAAGGGACGCCAACATATATACATACATAAGTAAACCTATCGCACCAATATAAGATATATTTACGATACGAACATGAGGAACTATTATATGTTTCATTCATTAGTAGCTAATCTTATTTTAGGACTCCAAGCCGGTGCTCTACGTTTGAAATAGTTTGGACATATTGAGTTAAAAATCGTTATCTAAGTTTCTACAATGTTTTTTTTAGTTTCTTACTAGTTATTTTATAATATATGGTTGGTTGTTAATAAAAGTTCTACTTGGTTTGTCTTAACTATTTTTATTTGAATTGATTTATTTCCTATGCATTTTGGCCATCGACGCAAATTTTTTAAGTTTGGATGCGTCCTTGTTTGGCACCCATGCGAATATAAAACTTGCACCATACGCTAGTACTATCCAACAAACATCTTGAATAGTTTGAGGTTTTCTTTTGAATAGGTTCAAACTATTCCTATATATTAAAACACTGTGTTTTTATGAGAAATCAAATATATTTTTTCTTTTTGTTATATCCATAATCCATTTTCCTACATATTAGATCAAGATAAGGTCGACAGAAAGGCCTAAGATCTAACGGTATCAGGAGTTGAGATCTGTCATAGGCCCCATTTGATAGTTGCTCACTGAGAAAGTGCTGACTGGGAAATGTTTGTTTGGGTAAGAAATCCTGACTGAGTAAGAAATCCTGTTGTTTGATTGTACATCTGACTGAATGTGCTGAGTGATGAAAAATGACAATTTTACCCTTCTGTTATATATAGTGATGGATTAAGTTGCTGAATAATTATAAAAACATACATATTGTCATACAAAATTTAATTACACACAAATAAAAATGTCATACAAAATGTAAATTAAACATAAATCATTTAATATCCAAATAAAAACATAATGAAATTTAAAATAACATAATAATTTAACGTAAAGTAGGTGAAAGTAGTTCATTTGCAATTTACCAAAAAACACAAAACAAAGTCAACATTGCTAACATATATCCAAAGAATTTCAACATTGTACCAATGAAATCAACATCATCCTAAATAATAATAGTACAATTAAGGTCAACATTGCTAACATATATCCAAAGAATTTCATAATTTACCAAAAAACACAAAACAAGGTAAAATATATATCCAAACAATAGACCCTAATGTTGATTCCATAGAACTATAAACTACTCATGTTGATTCCATAAAACCACAAACTCACTGTAAGTTGCTTCTTTATATTATAAAACCACAAACTCACTGTAACTACTACTGTAAATAAAGGCCCATTCGATGGAGGGAATGGTCAAGCAATTTGACTTTGTCCATTCTTATTTGCTACTTCAAAGATATTATGTATTCAAATCATATAGGCCAGCCACTGCCATATAGCAGAAAAACAAGCTGATCGTTAATATGAAGTGGCTACAATGTGCATTTATTTTGAAAATTTTCTTTTCTAAGTACCAAGAATTGACCATATATCCAAATTCAAAATGAATCAAACTGTTAAAAATCAATTAAGCCATTGACTGCCTAGAGCCTTTTCCTTACATGACAACAAAAAAATTGCTCAATTTGATCAAGAAAAAACGTAATGAAATTTCATAACCAAAAACAGAAAGTGAATTGAAAATTTCATAACCAAAAGCAAAAAAATTGCTCAATTCGATTCAGATTTTATAGATTATTCAAACATATTTTCTGATTTCAAAAACTATTAACATAAAAGGAGAAGATTCTTACCCGTTTTTGATAAATTGTAGCGGTTGAATGACAGGGAAAGCGAGAAGCTGCTCGGAGATGGCGAGCTCTCTTTGGTGGGCTAGATGGTGGCGAGATGACGGCGACCGGTGAGATGCAGGCGGCGATCGGTGAGATGACGAGGAGCTGTCAATGGAGGAGGCGACATTTTTTGTGTGGGCGCTTTATTTTTAGGTCACGATGGTCACCATGGAAGAAAGAATACAAGAGTAGGAGACGACTTTATTCCAGTCAACATATGTGTCACACCCCAAAACCAAGAACGGCAGAAACGTTTAGGGGTGGAGGACGTCATGTAAAGTATCATAACAGTGCAAAGTAGTAAACAAGCAACAACATCATCCATTGCATTAAAAGTAAAGTTTTAATACATGAGTGTTCTTTCATAGTAATAAGACACCAAAATATGTAATCAAAATAAAAGATGAGTCTTGTCTGTGCTCCGTCTTCTCAAAACCTGGTCATCGTACCTGTCTACTGGTGACCTGAGAATACAAGTTATTTTGAAAGCGTAGATCAGCATAAAGCTGATGAATTCATAAGTATTTTAGTGTCATTGATTTGTAAAGCTGTTATGAAAGACTTGCAAATGTTTAATGAAACATTTAGTATAAGTGTGAAAACCCTAGAAAATCCCATATTTCCTACTAGTATAAAAGGTAGTCTTCTACCAAGACCCGAACGCTTTGAAGGTTTTGTTGGGTTTTGAGCATTCTAACACTCCTATGGTGTATATGCAACCCTATAAACCTTGGATCTATGTTTTCTCTATTATACATGCAAATATTAACTATTCCAAGGTTACATCCTAACTAGCATATTATGAAGCACCTATACTAGAAAGTTCTAGTTAGATGACATACCTTTTGATGTAGCTTGATGTCTTCAAGCTTTAAGAGCTTAGCCCCAATAGTGTGGAAGCCTCAAATGGAATCACAAATCACCAAAACACCTTGGAAGAACTTGAGAGAATATGTATGCACACTAAAATCGGCCCACTCTTATTTTTCACACACTTGTGCCAATTTTGTGAGCCAAGGACCCCTTTATATATTATGGAGGATTAGGGTTACATCCATGTAAACCCTAATACCCATGACCTTTCATTTACATAGGATCCATGGGTTAAAAGCTCCATGGACCATCCATGAAAGCTTAGCCCAACCTAAATGAACTTGGCCCATTCCATATATATAAGAGTCCATATTTAATTAGTTCTTTTTGATCACTTAATTAATTCTAAATTAATTCTTGATCAATACTAATTAAATAATATGATTCCATATTAATATATTAGAACTTATAATATATTAATATAAATCATAAATATACTATTCTCAAAAGACTATCCATATAAATTGTGCCGGTGAAGTGCAACCCAAATGGACCATGCCGGGTCGGGTCAAGTACATACCAAATATAGTTATGGACTTAGATATTAATCCAACAGGCTCCCACTTGGATAAGTCTAAAACTATTATTGAGTATGACTTCAAAACCTAACTGGCAATCGTAGCTCTTAAAGCCGCTATCGAACTCTGACCTTGTCAATGACTTGTCCATTAGATAAGGGATCATATATTCCTCCATTCTAGATATCATATGGACTGGGGCATGGATTATAATCATTCTCTCTGTCCATTTGTTGTTTCCCGATTTTCGATTTATTATGACTGACTGATTGAACAAATCAAATCAGTCCTGGCTTAGCCAAGCACTCACATGTGTCAACGCTAAATCATCGAGGGGCCTACAGATATCGCTTTTATCCCGAAGGTAAAAGGAATGGATAAACTTCGACTCATATGGCTTGTTCTACTACTTGTTGAATCATACACAAAGACACGTTTTATAACATCGAGTTACCAAATGCGTTTTCGTGCAATCAATGTATAACCAACTCATAGTAACAACTCATATCTCTAGGTTTGAAGAATATAAGATATTATCGTCTCATGATCACTCGTGATAAAATCCATGAAGTGATTCAAATGAGCGCGGGTTGAATCCAATACTCAGAACTTATGAGCACTCATGAGTGTTGTAGCACCACTTTGTCCACCAACTTGGACCTCTACAAACCAACCCATGACAGTCTTGATTCATATCTACTTCCAACATATGACCGACTGTGGATGGTTTGAATAACTTAATCATTCAGGAAAAGCGACTTAGTTATTCTGGAAGTCAAAACATGCAAAGTGAAACACAAGAATAAATGAATCAAATATGGTATCAAACCCTATGAATATAAATAAACACTTTTATTTATCACCATACTGATTACTCATTATTCATTGTTTCGGTTTTATCAACTTTATACTTGAATTAAAAACACTAGTTGTCCCATGCTCCAAGCATGTACACTATGTTTTTCTTAAACAATAGCTTTGCCATACACCAAGTATGCACTCTATGTTTTTCTATGATCCTTACTTTGTGAAATAAACCAATTGAACATAATTTCAATGATTCTAATTTCACACTCCCAAATCCTTATCGAAAAATGTGAGAATTTCAAATTCCTATCATTTATCGAAATCTGTTTAGATTTTAAACTTATATGCACTGACCCTCCTGTAATGAATATGTACAAAGTCACAAAGACTTGTCAACAATCATTATAAGGTATTCCAATGGAGATCAACTCCATGGAAACTAAGTCTCATATTCAAAGTACATTGCTTTGGACATGCTTCTTGCATTAAGTTTTCTAATCTTACACATATAACTTCCACCTATGGAGACAACTCCATATTCTCATTTTGACTATCACTTCTGAATAAGAGATGCCTCTTTTCAGAATATGTCAATATGGTCCTTCCAAAATTAGCACTATACTTCCAACTGTCCATGAGCAACCAATCTTTGGTAAACCTCAGATTGTCCTCGACAATTGCTTAATCATTTTAGTCATATCCAATTCTAGACCTTTTCCCTTCTTAATGCCTTTGGGCATTTGGAAAAATTTAGAAATGACAAATATTATACCACATGCAATCGATCTTGTACCCAAAGCAAATGGTACACGATTCATGATGTCTCACATAAAGACATGATTCTAGACCAGTCTTTTGCTACAATATTTTTATTTGCCATGTTTTCAAAATTTGACTATGAAAAGGGATGCCGTAATCATAATCGAATTTTGAGAACGCAATATATAGAATTTCCTTAAGTTGAACCAATCCAACATGAAATTCATATATATATTCTTGACTAAAGATGATTAAGGTCTCAATCTAAGCCTTTAGAACTGCAATGAAGTATATCCTCTCCCTTAATTATAGCAAAACAACTTTTTCAATCCCTGCAGCCTCACGAATTGAAACTTTTGTTTTCTATAATTAACATTGCTAACTTGCAACACTAACAATAATTATCATGCTACCACTAACATGATGATTATTAGCATAACACTTATGCTCCCACTAGCTTTGACATGTACTCAGAAATCATCTGGACTTCTAGAAATCAATACTTTATTGACTTTCTTACCAAAGTTCAGATTTCTGATACGAGATGCTTTGATAAAACTTTATCAAAATCATACACCTTTCCTTAGATAGCATGCATGTGTGTCTAAACAATTTCAGAACTATGAAAAGGGATGTCGTCATCATAGTCTCAATTGTTTAGACCTTTTGCCATCTGCTTCAAATCTACTTGGTGGAAGTGTTTCCTCACCATCATTTTCATGAATCGGAGAGAAACCTTATGACCCTTAGATTTTATGGTTTATGTGTTCTTATCCATGTGAATCTTCAAAACCATAGTCACAAGACAAGGATAATGACAAATCCAAACTCATATGAACTGAACTTATGCAATCTTAACTTCTTGCCACATGGCAGTACAGGGCCTGCCATTGCTTCCAAGTTGTTATGCAACCAATTGAGAACTTTCAAAACTCCTATGCAAAGCCAACTTTAACTGGAATGGGCACAGAATATGTCAACACGATAGGTTATAAACCTCAAGTCGTGTGCTAGTGAAGAACCTCAGGTTTTATTCTTGATTAGTTCTTGAAATTCTTTTTAGGATCTTTAAGACTCCCACTATCCTCTTGACATATAAGACTATCTTGCCAAATATTCAAGATATAGTGCGGATTCTTTATCAAGACAAACACTTCACACAATTGGCCTTAGTTGGTCTTTGTTTTATCCAAAACATCACAACTTACCAATTTCAAATGTACAAGAGTAGGACACTTTTACTCTTACATTTGACAAGTGTTTTAAACCTTTCTTTAAGATATGTCACTCAAGTTACAATCTTGGAGTATGACTCTAAGAATTGTTTTGGAACGAAGTATGACTCATCTTCCTGATTTAACCATTTCAACAATTCATGACTCCTCTTCTTAGTCATAAGAATGCACTAAGATGACCTTTAGAGGACTAATTGTGATATGATTTCTAAATCATTAAGATGATCACAAACATGATACTAAAGTACTCTCCCATCTTTTCAGATTTGAGAAACTTTTATCTTTCTGCCTAATTTGATTCTTCTCATTCGTTCTGCCATACATTGAGACTTTTCCAATGTTTCAGAATTATACTTAAACTTGTAAGTATAACCATATTTACTAAACTTTAGTAAATCAAATAGTCTTAACGAGCTTTGTGGTGGACATGACCAGTGCACAAGAATGTGTACTCGATCCCTTTAGTCCTTCACTTGACTCACACATCCATGTGAACAAGTAATTAGTCTTGATTTTCCAATGCTTGAAAGTTCTCATTCATCATACTATTCAACTTGCATGATTCCAAGTTTCGGTCCAATTAAAACTTGGGTGATGAGGAACTTTCCTGATTTGGTAAATTTAGACACTACCACAAATGAAAGAATCAAATCCATTTTCCAATATTGTTGTCAATGGAATCATATAAGCAACAATTTTCCACAAATGCCATTGAACGGATACTTTAAATAAATAAAATTAAACAATTTTCTTTTATTTTAAAACTTTGCGGAAAAACTTATCCTTACAATCCACATGGAAAATTGTTGTTATCTATTCCTTAGCAATATATCATAACTTCTTAAGCAACTGCTCAAAATTCTGATGCGATCGAAATCCACCTTCGCGATCAGAATCAGCATATACTTCCTTTAAGATTTCACTCTATTCTTTGATTCTTAAAACATCAACATGTGACCCAGTCACATCATGTAATGAGGATCTCAGAATAGAACTTAACAGAGTTAGATAATGGGCTCTACCTGATGTAGAGTCAAACTTATTGACTTTAACATCCTTAGGTAAATTTGGCAGCTTTGCAATCAATGCCCCTTCCTTTGGCAGAATAAACATATGGACCCTTTGGTAATGGGACTATCTCAGACTTAGCCTTTCTCTTTACCATTTGGTCAACCGGGTTGACTATGGCCAATCCCTTTCCATTGGGAAGAGAATGCTTTTTCTGGATTTCCAGTGTCACCATTGTCACTGTCCATAAGGTTTTTGGGAAGTTGATCTTCTAATCAAATTTGCTTTACTATCGTTCCAAATCATTGCTGATTCAGCAGCACCAAGCAAATAGATATGATCATTAAGGTTCATGTCATAGTGTGTTTCATAGTAGTCCCAAAGGAACTCACTATGTGACTTAGAAAGTGATTGAACATCCAACTTTCTCAAGACTTTGACACCCAACTTTCTCACACATAGACCTTGCTTGCCATTAGGGCTTGAGTGAACTTGAACTTGTGGGTTAGGGAGAATAATTGGAGGAGGTGGAGGAAGAGAAGTATGACTTCCATGAGCCAAACTCGGGAAGTCATATTCATTAGGAAAGCTTGGTTTGGGAAGATCATTGTTGTCTAAACCAGACATCAACAATGGGAGAAATTCACGTAAAGTTGATTTAAGTCCTTAATATAACACCCAATATGATATATTAAGGCTAGGACCCAACAAACTATTTTATAACTTGGAAGAGGGATGCCGTAATCCAAGCTATAAAATATTTGAAGGTAGGTGAATGACAATTCACCAATTTCCACCAAGATAAACGAAATGTATTATTAGGTTTTAATTGGTTTTGAAACTCCTAGATTCTTTTGAGATTCATTGAACTTTTCAATGGCATGTTTCAATCTCGAGTGTGCTCTTCAGGTTTTGTGACTGGGATGCCGAGGATCACAAAACAAGGTGTGAAGTAACCATACAAATATACTTGGTACCCTTAATATTTACCCCTCAATCGATGTGCCAGTTAACCACACACGCTCCAACGATACTATGATAAACATTAAGTTACCCTTTGCCTACCTTGTTAAGTCCAGGTTAGTGTGCCGGTTAACCACACACGCTCCACTAACAGCTTAAACAAAGTGCAAAGTGTAATTTCATGGATTAGCACCTTATTCACATTTTCCTAGGTAACTAAGATTGGGAATTTATAAGTGTTTAGTTACTTAGTATTTATCATTATACTTATAATGAAGGGAGAATTATAGTCCTTGTCCTACCTGTTCGGCTAACGACCCTCCACCGGTCAAGGAAGTGGTGAGTGAGAGTGGACACCCATTAAACTGCCATTTTATAGGCAGTAACCTTATACCACCCTTATAGACCGGCTTCATGAATGAGGCCTACTAATGGTAAGACGACTTGCTCTTATACATATAATATATTAAACTTTTAATATTATAATAGTATAAGGGTGTATTTTAGACATTTAAAATACTTGGTGGTTTAATCTATTAATTAAACTAGACTTTTAATTTAATTAAACTCAAACCGTATATTTATGGATTAATAATACTCTTTTAATTAAACGCTTTAATTAACTATTAATAAAGTCAATAAGAGTTAATTTGAACTATTCAACAAAACATCATAATTTCAATTATTAAACTCAAAATTAAAACCATTTAATTAATTGTTTAAGTTATGAACCCAAGAGTATTAGAATTCAATTCTTTTTTTCATAAAAAACTTTTCTCAATTCCAAAACATGAGGGCAAGTTTTGTAATTCTTGAAAACCTTTGGATTCCATAACTTATGGAATTAATGGTGTTTTATGATGAAACTTTCCATGTTCCATAACTTAAGAACAAGTTATGGAATTCTTTAAAACATTAACACCAAATTTTGTAAGTCCATAAAAACTTTGAATCAATTTTTTTTAAAAAAAAAAACTTTCATATCCATAACTTATGGAAGTTTCAAAAACCTTTAAGATCACAACTTTAAAAAAACTTTTGAGCTCCAAAATTTTATGACAAAATATGTAACTCCTTAAAACATTTAGATCAAACTTTTAAAACTAATAAAATAATCATATCATTTTATATTTTACTAAATTTGACCTAATTCAACTCATATAACAAATGATTCAAATTTTACAAATAATTCGTTTTTCACAAAACAAGTAATTATCTTAAAATTTGACAAACGTCATGTTTTTTTCCTTTTTTTTCAACTTGAAAATAAAACATTTGCATCAATATAACAGAAAACAACCCATGGCTCTGATACCACTGTTAGGTTTTGAGCATTCTAACACTCCTATGGTGTACATGCAACCCTATAAACCTTGGATCTATGTTTTCTCTATTATACATGCAAATATTAACTATTCCAAGGTTTCATCCTAACTAGCATATTATGAAGCACCTATACTACAAAGTTCGAGTTAGATGACATACCTTTTGATGTAGCTTGATGTCTTCAAGCTTTAAGAGCTTAGCCCCAATAGTGTGGAAGCCTCAAATGGAATCACAAATCACCAAAACACCTTGGAAGAACTTGAGAGAATATGTATGCACACTAAAACGGCCCACTCTTATTTTTCACACACTTGTGCCAATTTTGTGAGCCAAGGACCCCTTTATATATTATGGAGGATTAGGGTTACATCCATGTAAACCCTAATACCCATGACCTTTCATTTACATAGGATCCATGGGTTAAAAGCTCCATGGACCATCCATGAAAGCTTAGCCCAACCTAAATGAACTTGGCCCATTCCATATATATAAGAGTCCATATTTAATTAGTTCTTTTTGATCACTTAATTAATTCTAAATTAATTCTTGATCAATACTAATTAAATAATATGATTCCATGTTAATATATTAGAACTTATAATATATTAATATAAATCATAAATATACTATTCTCAAAAGACTATCCATATAAATTGTGCCGGTGAAGTGCAACCCAAATGGACCATGCCGGGTCGGCTCAACTACATACCAAATATAGTTATGGACTTAGACATTAATCCAACAAGTTTGCATTTCTGTATCAATGAAGGTTTTTCCCATGTACAACTATTATTATAAAAATATAGTCTACCTCATCGTATATGTGAATGTGTCACAAAATAAAAGTAATAGGGAAAATTATATAATCATCGAAATCGTATCCTTTTGCCTTAGGATAATCACGACATGGAAACTCGCCGAACAGTACAACCGAGAACATCCGTCGATGAACAGGTCCCGCTGTAGCTAGCAGCCAGGTGTAGGATGGTCAGTCCCGTATAGTATATATAGTATCTCTCTCTGTATAGTATATAGTATTTCTCTCTGTATAACAAGTAATAGTATCTCTTCATATAGTATTTAGTATATTTGTATAGACTCATGAATGAACTGACTCTTGTGTAATTCCTTGTACTAGGAATGGTAATTTGTATCCCCTAAACTATACCTATAATAGTTTACTGGAATGTAGATTGAATGTCGAAGTAGGTTTATACACCCTTGCTACTCAAGAGTGTTGGAACTGAAGAAAGAATGAAAGCCCTCATATCAATACATATATACATGAATCATAAGTGTATAGATATGGTTTTTATCAATAAGTTGAAAGAGGTTTTGTAATACATTTAAGAGTTTTGAAAAATAAATAATAACGACTTAATGTCGGTTTATAAAACGATTCAAAAGTAGTTTATTTGATAACAAAGTATAAAATAACTGAAAACCATTGCATTTAACACATTTTGAAGTATGTGAAAATCAGTTGGTTGAAAACACCGTTTTAAATCACATGCGATTGATTCTATAACTTCCTGTTTTCTACTTGTATCCCCCCATGAAAGCATTTAAAATCATTTAGAAGGATTGATTAAGGGGTATGAACTCACCTGTAGTGAGTAACTCGAATGAAAGATCGATATAGGATTGTTGGGTGTCAATTGGAGTCTTGAGCACAAACGAATCCTATTTAACATATAATTACACATATATGAATACATTCCATGTATATAACCAATAAAAGTGTTAGGGACACGCCTTAGGGACATAAAAACACTTAGAATCAAGTGTTACAACCATATATGATTGTATATAAGGGTTATATGGCTATACAAGGGAGTGTATGGTCAAAATGCACAACATTTATGTGTGTGCGGCCAGGGTGTGCGGCCAGGATGTGTGTGCGGCCACACACTCCCTCTGAAATGTGCCAAAACGTATTTTAAGGCTTTAGGACTCATCTAGGAAGGTTTCTTACTTCATGCCTTAGCCTTATATGGAGTTTATTGCTATTTTTGGATCTAAAAAGGGTGTGTGCGGCTACACATGGTGTGTGCGGCCGCACACCCTTTATGAAGATGATAAAATCGAGTTTTTCTAGTATATCATCAAGTGTTCTTAGCATATAACAAGTTATGATAAGTGTATACACGTTATAGAGGCTTGAAAGGGTGATTATGGTCCAAAACTAGTGTGTGTTCTTGGTGTTCTTGGCTAAAAATAGATGTTTTCATGGATCAAACCAAAGGGTTTTGCTAGTTAGGGTCGTGTATCAACAAATAAAAGGAAGGATTACTACCTTTTATGAAGATCAAGATGAAGATTTGGATGATACTTGAGAGGATTTCGAGTTCTAGCTTTGAAGAAGTGGAAAAGTGTTCAAAAATGGCTAAGTGTTCTATATATAGGTGGGAGTGTGCGGTTGGGATGGGTGTGCGGCCGCACACACCTGTGTATGGCCGTACACTCAAGTGTGCGGCCGCACACTCCATGTGTTGGAGTGTTTGGCCCGATTTTGCTTGATATGCATCGTGTTATCCCATTTCTAGGTTCCTACCTTAATTGTAGTGGGTTTAGAACACTCAAATAGACCCCAAATAGTGCTAAAAGCTAGCGAAATGAGTCCATATTTGCTTAAATTGATCCAATGATCGAGATAGAAATTTCGGGTTGTCACATCATCCCCCTGTTAGAAGGAATTTTGTCCCGAAATTAGAGTTTAAGCAAATAAGTAGTTACAAATAACTAAGTAAAAAGACGAGGATATTTCAGTTTCATCTGATCCTCTCTCTCCCAAGTGAATTCAGATGCTCGCTTGGCGTTCCAGCGAACCTTCACTATCGGGATACGGCTTTGCTTTGTTTGCTTGACCTCTCGGTCCATGATCTCTACAGGTTCTTCCACGAAGTTGAGGCTCTCGTTGATCTCGATCTCGTCGAGTGGGATTACAAGAGTCTCACCGGACTGACACTTTTTCAAGTTCGAGACGTGGAAAGTAGAATGTACGTTACTGAGTTCACGAGGTAAGTTAAGTTTGTAAGCTACATGGCCGATTCTAGCGAGAATCTCGAAGGGCCCCATGTATCTTGGATTTAGCTTTCCACGCTTTCCGAAGCGTATCAAGCCTTTCCAGGGTGAGACCTTCAATAGAACATGGTCGCCCACCTGGAATTCCAATGGTTTCCTTCGTTTATCTGTGTAGCTTTTCTGTCGCTCTCTAGAGGATTTCAATCGTTGACGAATCTGAACGATCTTCTCTTTCGTTTCCCGAATGATCTCCGGACCTGTGAGAGTGCTGTCAGGATTCGTCCTTTAGCTAACTGGGTATCACCCACCTCAGCCCAACACAGAGGGGATCTGCACTTTCGGCCACAGAGGGCCTCGAATGGAGCAGCCTTTATGCTCGTGTGATGACTGTTGTTGTAGGAAAATTCGACAAGGGGTAAATGAGTATCCCATGCCTTCCCAAAGTCGATCACATAGGCTCGCAACATGTCTTCCATGGTTTGGATAGTCCTCTCACTTTGTCCGTCGGTCTGTGGATGGTAGGCTGTACTCATGTCCAGCCTAGTTCCTAGGGAACTTTGTAGCGACTGCCATAACCTCGAAGTGAATATACTATCTCTGTCCGAGATAATGGATATGGGAACACCGTGCAATCGTACAATCTCCCGTATGTAAGTTCTTGTAAGCTTCTCCATCTTGTCTGTTTCTTTGATAGGCAGGAAGTGTGCGGACTTGGTCAATCTGTCGACGATGACCCATATGGTATCAAGTCCACCCGTTGTCTTGGGCAACTTGGTTATGAAGTCCATAGTGATCCGCTCCCACTTCCATTCCGGTATCTCCGGCTGCTGTAGTAGACCGGAGGGTTTCTGGTATTCGACCTTGACCTTGGCGCAAGTAAGGCATTTACTCACGAAGGTAGCAATCTCTGCTTTCATGTTAGGCCACCAGTATAGCTTTTTAAGATCCAGATACATCTTATCTGAACCTGGGTGGACGGAATAACGAGTGTTGTGCGCCTCGGTCATGACCAAGTCTCTGAAACCACCGTGTTTCGGTGTCCAGATCCGATCCGTGAGATACAAGGCTCCTCCATCTTTGACTTCCAAGTTCTTATCCATCCCTCTCAGGGATTCACTCGCCACATTTTCAGGTTTCAAAGCGTCGAGCTGAGCCTCCTTAATTTGCGTGGACAAGTGTGAATGGATAGTTAGAGTCAAAGATTTGACTCTACGACCAGAGTATTCTTTCCGACTTTGGGCGTCAGCTACTACGTTGGCTTTACCCGGATGATAACGAATTTCACATTCGTAATCACTGAGTAGCTCGACCCACCGTCGTTGTCTCATGTTGAGATCCTTCTGGTTGAATATATGTTGTAGGCTTTTGTGGTTTGTAAAGATAGTGCTTTTTGTACCATACAGGTAGTGTCTCCAGATCTTCAGAGCAAACACAACTGCTCCTAGCTCAAGATCGTGGGTGGTGTAGTTGACTTCATGTGTCTTCAGCTGTCTGGAGGCTTAGGCGATGACCTTACCTCGTTGCATCAGAACACAGCCGAGCCCTTGATTTGAAGTATCACAATAGACAACGAAGTCTTCTATCCCTTCGGGGAGGGATAGTATTGGTGCGGTGCACAAGGCTCGCTTGAGTGTTTGGAACGCTCTCTCCTGCTTCTCTTCCCAGTCAAAGGCTACGCCCTTCTGGGCCAGAGTGGTAAGAGGTTTCGCAATTCGGGAGAAGTCCTGAATGAACCTACGATAGTAGCCAGCGAGACCTAGAAATTGATGAATTTCTGTAGGTGTCTTCGGTGCTGACCAGTTCTCAATGGCCTTGATTTTGGAAGGGTCCACATGAATTCCCTCTTTACTAACAACGTGGCCCAAGAATTCGACTCTTCGAATCCAAAATTCACACTTAGAGAACTTCGCATAGAGCTTCTCCGATCGTAATGTTTCTAAGACTCTTCGTAGGTGTTGACTATGTTCCTCCTTACTTTGAGAGTAGATGAGTATGTCATCGATGAAGACAATGACGAACTGATCCAAGTAAGGACGACACACCCTATTCATTAAATCCATGAATACTGCGGGCGCGTTTGTTAATCCGAATGGCATCACTACAAACTCGTAGTGTCCATAACGAGTTCGAAAGGCTGTCTTGGGAACATCCTCCTCTAACACTCGTAGTTGGTGATACCCGGATTGTAGATCTATCTTCGAGAAGTAGTTGGCTCCTTGAAGTTGATCAAATAAATCGTCAATGCGGGGTAGAGGATAACGATTTTTAATGGTAAGCTTGTTGAGTTCCCTGTAGTCGATGCACATACGAAACGATCCGTCTTTCTTCTTGACGAACAAGACCGGTGCTCCCCATGGTGAGAAGCTTGGCCTAATGAATCCCTTTTTGAGAAGTTCGTTAAGCTGACTGGAAAGTTCCTGCATCTCTGCTGGTGCCAGTTGATATGGAGATTTGGCTACTGGAGTAGCCCCTGGCACTAAGTCGATTCTGAACTCGACTTGGCGTTGAGGTGGTAATCCCGATAGTTCTTCCGGAAAGATGTCGGGAAAGTCGCGTACTTCTGGGATGTTCTGAATGTCTTTCACTTCTTGACTCGTATCGACTATATGTGCGAGGAATGCATGATTTTCCTTTCGCAAGCACTTCTGAGCTTGGATACACGAAATGATGCGAAGGTTCATACTAGGTTTGTCGCCGTAGATAACTAGAGTTTTGCTGTTAGGGAGGTTAAGACGAACTGCTTTCTCAAAGCACATGATGTCGGCGCGACGATGACTTAACCAATCCATGCCGATTATGACGTCGAAACTTTTAATTGGGACCCGCATGAGGTCTATTTTGAAAGTATGACCATCTAGAGTTAGAGTACAACCTACGTATATGCAGTTAGTACTTTCCATTTTCCCGTTTGCCATTTCTATAGTGAATGGTTCATCTAGTGCATGTGGTTTTTGTCTAAGCAAGTGTGCAAATTTCTGGTTTACGAAGCTTTTCTCCACTCCACTGTCGAAAAGTATGCATGCATAAGAGTTATCGAGGAGAAACGTACCAGTGACCACTGTGGGGTCGGCAACCGCTTCCTCGTGGCCTATGGCCAGAACTCTTCCTACTCCGCCATCTATCCCTACCTTAGGGCAGTTCCTCTTGTAGTGGCCCACTTCGCCACAACCGTAGCAAGCTTGGCCCACACCGACGTTAGGAACTTGAGCGATCGACCTTGCTGGAGTCTTGCAGAAACGGGCAGTATGGCCCCTTCTGTTGCAGTTAGTGCACTGTATTTCCCGACAAGGTCCGTTGTGGTGGAAGGTGCATTTGTTGCACTTCGTAAGATTACCGGCATGAGGCTTAGCTGGTAAGGGATTAGCAGGGACAACAGGAGTTACCGTGGCAGCATTGATTGTAACTAGTTGTTGTCTTTTTGAGGATTCTTGCGAAGTCCCGCTTTTCCTCTTGTTCCTCCCCTTTTTCTTGTTGTTGTTGTTGTTTCCCTTTTGTTGCTCGGGTGTAGTAATCGTTGGGTTCTGATAGTTTCCGTGATCGATAATAGATTGTGCCAGCTCTTTAGCGCTGTCAAAAGTAACAGGCCTTAATGCTAACACACTTGACTGGATCTGGGGCGACAGTCACCAAATATATCTCTCTATTTTCTTGCTCTCAAGAGCAACCATATCCGGGCAAAGAATTGCCAGATCACATAATCTATTAGTATAGGTTGATATGTCAGAACCAACCATTACTAGACCCCAGAGTTCCTGCTCGAGTTTTTGAATCTCCCCTCGTGGACAGTACTCTCTCATCAGCATGGCTTTCAAGTTCTACCAGCTTATCGAATTTGCCACTATTAGAGTCAGTGACTTAACTTGGCCATTCCACCAAGCTAAAGCCCTGTCAGAAAAGGTACAAGTAGCAAACTTGACTTTATTGTTCTCTGGGCAGGCGCATATTTCAAAAACTGCTTCTGTCTTTTCTATCCACTGCCTTAAAATCATAACCCCTCCAGTTCCATTGAAATTTCTGGGTTTGGCATTCGTAAAATCTTTGTAAGTGCATTCTCGGGGGTGCCCATGACTCTCGCCATGGTTAGAAAGAGGTGCTCCAGTTCCCGATCCACTAGGGACAGGAGTATTGATGTGTGACATGGCAGCCACTACGGCCGCCGTGACAGCTGCTTGGAACATAACAGCGTCGAACTGAGGAGGTGGTGGTGGTATCGGTGTTTCGTTATTATTGTTACGCCTTGGATTTCTGCGAGGAGTCATCTTTTAAGTTCAAGTTTAAAAGATAGAAACAATGATAAGAATCCAATAGTATAGAGAATGAAAGTGTCTTGTGAACTAAGTCGCCATAGTTCGATATCAAATGAGAGTATGAATTTCTGAATAGATTAGATAACTGCCGAAATTACTGGTATAAAAGATGTAAATAAGTTCGGGAAAATGACCTAACTATAGGTCTTACATCATACCATAAGGAAAATGTAGGCAGTTTAGAAGTCTAATAAAGTACTTGAGAGACAGGAATATTTTACAGAAGAGTGCTACTTAGAGCTCAGTTAGGAAAGGCTATTCCGTATATCAAAAGAAAAGATGTACTAGATATCTTCTACCGGCGACGGGAATTCCTGGGGAGAATCCCCATATCCGCCAGTTGACGTACCACTTCTTGGAGATGTCGATCGTGAGCCCTCTAACGAACTCGAAGTTCTAGGATTTCGGTCCGAGATACAGCTAATTGTTGCCGCAGAGTCTCATTGGTTCTTCTCGTCCCTTCGACAGCGTCTTTCAGATGTCGAATGCGGACGTTGTTAACGCCTGAGTTGGCATCAATTTCCATGACTCGGTTGATGGCTGCTCGACCTTGCTCGATGTTTCGAGCAATCCTACAGATCATAACAGGCAGAGCTCGATCCGCAGAGCCACCTCTGCTAAGGTCATAGAAGCTTCGGTCCCCATATTAGGGTAAGGGTTGACCCTGTTCGTCGCTCCAGCGATTCAAGTTTGTTGCCCACAAGGGTGTGGGACCTTGAAACGCGGGTTGGAGGTTGAGATTTGGGGCCTGACCCACTTGGGATAGGTTGTTGACTTCAGGCTCTGAGTCAGAACTATCAGAAAAGTCTTCAACATTGTGATCATCCAAAGGGATTAGGTGATCATCTTCTGGTTCTTCCTCTAGCCATCCAACATTGCCTTCGTTTGGGAAGTACGGGTCGCCGTGGGGATGGAATGCAGCCATAATATCTACGCGAGAAAAGGGGTACCAGAAGTAATTAATAGACGTACTAACTAAGATAATTATAAGATGATCTTTATCAGTTACTTCAATACTTGTTTAGTGCATACTAGTTATATGTACTCAAAACAGGATAGACCTTCGAATAAGTGACCCTAACTCTAAGCCCACAACCAAACAAGGAACAAGAAGTAAAGCAAAGATTCACAGATTCTAAGTCTATGACGCCCTAGATACATATAACCTCAGTGTATCCACTCAGCAACTATTGACCTACTGATAAAGACCTTTTTAGTTCGCAGATAAGTAATTATAGTAACACCAAATACTCCCATAGTATTTCATTGTGGTAGTGTTGGTAAGTTTGTAGACTTGTTGCCATATCACAACCATTCTTGGGCATATGCTAATCACTCCTCGGATCAGCATAGTTGATCAGGCTATGCCACTCCCAGGACTGACCATACATCCCCGAGCTTACTTGTGATATTCAACAATCGTAATACTTTTGTTTTTGTCATTGTGACACTGATTTTAGTATGAATGCAGGCATGTATACTTAGTTAAATATTTTATTATTTAAAAGTATAAACTCTTGGTCAGAGTATTTTAATCCCATTGTATTTATAGTCAGTATATATTTTATGGGTTGATATACTCAATTCAATACAAACAATGCTCTGATACCAATTTGTCACACCCCAAAACCAAGAACGGCGGAAACGTTCAGGGGTGGAGGACGTCATGTAAAGTATCATAACAGTGCAAAGTAGTAAACAAGCAACAACATCATCCATTGCATTAAAAGTAAAGTTTTAATACATGAGTGTTCTTTCATAGTAATAAGACACCAAAATATGTAATCAAAATAAAAGACGAGTCTTGTCTGTGCTCCGTCTTCTCAAAACCTGGTCATCGTACCTATCTACTGGTGACCTGAGAATACAAGTTATTTTGAAAGCCTAGATCAGCATAAAGCTGGTGAATTCATAAGTATTTTAGTGTCATTGATTTGTAAAGCTGTTATGAAAGACTTGCAAATGTTTAATGAAACATTTAGTATAAGTGTGAAAACCCTAGAATGCTTTGAAGGTTTTCATTTCTGTATCAATGAAGGTTTTTCCCATGTACAACTATTATTATAAAAATATAGTCTACCTCATCGTATATGTGAATGTGTCACAAAATAAAAGTAATAGGGAAAATTATATAATCATTGAAATCATATCCTTTTGCCTTAGGATAATCACGGCGTGGAAACTCGCCGAACAGTACAACCGAGAACATCTGTCGATGAACAGGTCCCGCTGTAGCTAGCAGCCAGGTGTAGGATGGTCAATCCCGTATAGTATATATAGTATCTCTCTCTGTATAGTATATAGTATTTCTCTCTGTATAACAAGTAATAGTATCTCTTTATATAGTATTTAGTATATTTGTATAGACTCATGAATGAACTGACTCTTGTGTAATTCCTTGTACTAGGAATGGTAATTTGTATCCCCTAAACTATACCTATAATAGTTTACTGGAATGTAGATTGAATGTCCAAGTAGGTTTATACACCCTTGTTACTCAATAGTGTTGGAACTGAAGAAAGAATGAAAGCCCTCATATTAATACATATATACATGAAACATAAGTGTATAGATATGGTTTTTATCAATAAGTTGAAAGAGGTTTTGTAATACGTTTAAGAGTTTTGAACAATAAATAATAATGACTTAATGTCGGTTTATAAAACGATTCAAAAGTAGTTTATTTGATAACAAAGTATAAAATAACTAAAAACCATTGCATTTAACACATTTTGAAGTATGTGAAAATCAGTTGGTTGAAAACACCGTTATAAATCACATGCGATTGATTCTATAACTTCCTGTTTTCTACTTGTATTCCCCCCCCATGAAAGCATTTAAAATCATTTAAAAGGATTCATTAAGGGGTATGAACTCACCTATATTGAGTAACTCGAATGAAAGATCGATATAGGATTGTTGGGTGTCAATTGGAGTCTTGAGCACAAACGAATCCTATTTAACATATAATTACACATATATGAATACATTCCATGTATATAACCACTAAAAGTGTTAGGGACACGCCTTAGGGACATAAAAACACTTAGAATTAAGTATTACAACCATATATGATTGTATATAAGGGTTATATGGCTATACAAGGGAGTGTATGGTCAAAATGCACAACATTTATGTGTGTGCGGCCAGGGTGTGCGGCCAGGATGTGTGTGCGGCCGCACACTCCCTATGAAATGTGCCAAAACGTATTTTAAGGCTTTAGGACTCATCTAGGAAGGTTTCATACTTCATGCCTTAGCCTTATATGGAGTTTATTGCCATTTTTGGACCTAAAAAGGGTGTGTGCAGCTACACATGGTGTGTGCAGCCGCACACCCTTTATGACGATGATAAAATCGATTTTTTCTAGTATATCATCAAGTGTTCTTAGCATATAACAAGTTATGATAAGTGTATACACGTTATAGAGGCTTGAAAGGGAGATTAAGGTCCAAAACTAGTGTGTGTTCTTGGTGTTCTTGGCTAAAAATGGATGTTTTCATGGATCAAACCAAAGGGTTTTGCTAGTTAGGGTCGTGTATCAACAAATAAAAGGAAGGATTACTACCTTTTATGAAGATCAAGATGAAGATTTGGATGATACTTGAGAGGATTTCGAGTTCTAGCTTTGAAGAAGTGGAAAAGTGTTCAAAAATGGCTACGTGTTCTATATATAGGTGGGAGTGTGCGGTTGGGATGGGTGTGCGGCCGCACACACCTGTGTATGGCCGTACACTCAAGTGTGCGGCCGCACACTCCATGTGTTGGAGTGTTTGGCCCGATTTTGCTTGATATGCATCGTGTTATCGCATTTCTAGGTTCCTACCTTAATTGTAGTGGGTTTAGAACACTCAAATAGACCCCAAATAGTGCTAAAAGCTAGCGAAATGAGTCTATCTTTGATTAAATTGATCCAATGATCGAGATAGAAATTTCGGGTTGTCACAATATGTTACAAGGCTGACCGGGAAAGAAAATTGAGCCAGATAACTTACTGAGAAAGCAGACCATCAAACAGCTATGGTCTGACCGAGTCAGCCCAATTTGCTGACCCAGACCCGGTCAGATGGGTGTCAAACAGGCCCTTAGTGAAGGTTGAGGTTTCAAGTATCGATATGGACAAAAAGCATAGATTTAGGAGTAGAGTATTATGCATGTATAAGTCATTCAAAAAAAAGACCAATATATTTAATGTCATTAAAAGATATATTTAACGGATTCCAAATGTCATTATTTTATTTGAGTAGGAAGAAGATTATGAAAAAAAAATATAAATATATTTAATTTCACTTTTTTATATTACTTATTGTTTTTTATTTCTTAAATATTTAAGACATTTTTATCATTCATGTCCATCCACCATAAAACTTTGACATCCTATGTGAAGTCACACAGAATAAAACAAAATGAACATATAAATGTATGTGTCGTTTTCATCATTATTTGCAAATGATGTGTCTGGATCTTTAGGTGGAGGGGTCATTTCATTGTTCTACCATTGATAAAACTCTCCAACTCATCTCCACGCCAACTATATATAAGATTTTCGTGTGACATTCATTTTGAAACAATGGGCAAGGAGTGGTGAAGAAGAAAAGAGGAAGAGAGGATAAAATATATGTTTGGAGAAGATAGAGAGAGATGAAAGGAGATAGGTGCGACACTTTGTAGCCCAGCTCGGCCTTACAGCAGTCCGAACCGCAAACCATGGGCGTTGTTATTCGTAGCTAAGGCGATGAACCGCACCCCTAAACTTCCTACACCCTCTGTCATTATTGCACATATATTTTGGGTACAACTATTAGATCATGTAAATCATGTAAAGAACTTAGTTTTGGTGACAAATGGTGAGGTGTAGGGTAGTAGGGGCCAAAAATACACCTGGTTTGACATAATTCAATAATGATGGGATAAAAAAGATTACAAGAATCTTCGCTCTCAGCCAAAAAATTGGCCAAGAATATGCATGTACATCCCCTCAAAGAGTTTCAAATAATTCTTCTTCTAAATTATCCTATTTTATCTTTTCCGATATTATTGAATTCTCATAATAGACCATAAAAATAATAATATTTTGTCAAACATTTATTTTTTAGAAACATAGATGTTTTGTCTTTAATTGTAATCAATTAATAATTGTTATATTTGTTAATTTGAAATGCTGATTTTCAGGAATAAATTTTGGGGAAGCATAAGCGTGAATAAAAAAATAGAAAGTATGAGATGATGTCATGTGATAAGGAGCAGTTAGAAGGGGGCATGTGATATATTTAGGTTTAGTTTATTAGAAAAGATGTTTCTTCATTTACTTGGAATGACGATTAGCTATATCAAAATAATTAAGTACGATGATTCACGATCTATATTAATATATTCCATTACTCGAACAAAATAAAATACATATATCTAATATCAGATTAATTTCTTATGAGAATTATTATGAATTAGTATCAAAGTAGCAATAAATTGTTTCCCATGGCTAATTCATCATACGATCTTGGATCTTGGAAGATTATACACAAGTTAGGGACCGATGAAAATAATACCAAAATCCACCTCTAAGGTAAACCAAAAAAGTTTTACATTCTTCAAAAGTAAATGGTGTATAATTATTATTGACAAATGTTATATACTAAGGAATTTAAGTAATCCAACCTTATAAATAACTATTTTAATGAATACAACCATTTTTTTTCGGTTTTTGAAAAATGATCATTTTCTTCCACATGCCGTCGTTTTAGATTGTTCTTTAAATTTAGGAATCCTTTTTTTCAAATAATATCTCTACCTATATCCGAAATGTTTATTTTGAAAGCTTATATCACCGTTTTTCAATAAAATGTTTGATTTTAACCCATAGTTGTTAGGTTTTTTTTTTCTAAAACTAGTTTCAAAAACATAATATTTAGCAACGGAAGACTTGATGATTTGAATAACATATAACAAATTTATAACCCACCAAGGATCTTATTGCAAAGTTTAGAAAAAAAAACAAACACAACTAAAGAAGAAAAAGAAGAAATAAGAATCTTTATAGTTTTTTGGATCCTCGTGGGATGCTTGAAAATTCATGAAGAATGATGAACTTAAGAGACACCAACAATGGCTAAACTTGATGTAGATGCTAGTCTAAAACTCTTAACTCTTCAGCTTGAAGTTCATAACCAAATTATGAAATTCAATAGAGTATAAAAGCAAGTAATCTTTATGTGTTCATAACAAAATGAGAGAGAGTGAGATGTAGATAGCAAATTTTAGACTTTGCATGGAGAAAATGGAAAGGAGTTCAAGCCTTCATAGAGCTCTATCTTTACCCTTAAGTCCTTAACCCTTTTAGTCATCCACGCTCCTACACCTACATGTCCCCCATGTCCTTAATACATGCTTTACCTTTTGATTAAGCTAATCAAAAGGCTATACTCTCTTTTCATACATCAATTTTCGAATTATATATATATATATATATATATATATATATATATATATATATATATATATATATATATATATATATAAGCATGAGTCTTATATTTTATAAACAAGTGTATAAAATATAAACTTTAACTCTTTGGTAAAAGACAAAAGATTTTATCTAGTCCAAAATATTGTGCATGACTTATTAATTCATACTGTATGAATTATGTAATATTACTTGCTAATGAAATTATTATTTGCATGAAATAAATAATTTTACATTTAATAATAAAAGTTTATTGAATATTTATTAAAATCAATTTCTAATAAATAATGAATAAATAATTTCCCACTTGCACAAGATTCATATTAGACTGGTATAGATAGTGATAAATGTTTAGCAACATTTCACTTCCCCCATTAACATACGAATTTGTGCCATTCTATCAACGCCTAATTCTCAAAAAACTCCAAGCTACAATTGGTGTATAAGATAAGTTTATCAGTTATCCCTTTGTCACATACATCATGTTAAACATGAGATACAAATTTCAGTCAATCTCATATGGTGTTCAACTTTTGGTAAGGCGCCTTAGATGTCTAACTCTCAACACATAAGAGGAACAAATCCCATCTTGACTACATAAGTCTCTTGCATAACTTATACCGTACCTAAAAATGGATTTTATAACTGCCATATTAAGGACCAGCGTTTGATCATATCTAAGCACAATACTCCATACACTTAAGTCCCATTATGTAGATCAGGTGTTAAGGATACAAAGATAGTACCTTTTAATCAAGTATCATTCATGATAGCGATGCATGAAATGATCTTGATGCGGGTCAGTTCAATACTACTTCTCTGACAAGTACCTATGAAACTTGGTTAAAACCCATTGCCTACCTTCATCCAATGAAAGTCAACCAATCAAATTCATATTAGTCTTACTTCATAATTGCTCTCACAATTATAACCGACTATGAACTTTTAGAATAATAACATTATTCATGGATTAAACATGTTAATATAGAACACAACAAGTATTAATGTTATGATCATATCCCAGTATATTAAAACACTATAAAATAGTGGTTGTTACAACGTTCGAATATCCAAATACTAAATCCAAATCAAAATCCGAATTCTAGAATAATAAAATCTTATAGCTGAAGGGTGACGATTCTTACTTAGCTTAAAATAAGGACTTTATTAATGGGTTCGACTAAACTTAATTTCTGTGAATTCTGCGAATACTATCACCACCATATTTGACTTTACTCTAGGTATAGTTAACTATCTTGGAGTATATCATTGTTGTTATTTCGTGAAATAGAGTCTCTTAACTCGATTAAGTATACTCTCGAAGTCACAAATATTTATATGTGATCCTTGAATGGCAGAAATCAACATAGTTTTTTAATGAGATCACTCATCCAATAATATTAGAATTCAACTTATAAACTAATGTACCCTTATTTTGTATTATATTGTGTCATTTTGTTTTGCATGGACCTTATTCCAACTAAACTTACTCCTTATCCCTCAATGAAGTCATAATCCAATTATAATTCATAATTATAAACATTTGTTTAGAATCAGAATCTTATGTAGCTCTTTACATGAAGATTTTATTCTAAACTATGTCTCATATACATTCTCTTAGTTTTTCCAAAGTACTCTTACAATGTTTCTATAGTCATTCGGTGACTTAACCATGTATACAACTGATATATTATGATATGCTCATAGGATCATTATATACCAGGTCTTATGCATAATATGGCATAAATGATGGATTCATTTGCCAAGCAAATAGAATATAAATAATTTAAGCTAGTTCAAACCTATGAACTAGATCCTTGTGAGGTTGGCTCAAACTTATTGTCATGTGACAATGCTAAGAAAAGCACTATAGATATCCTTGTTGAAAAGCAGTCTATCTTGAAATCTATTTTCTGTATTTCATGTTGAGAATGTGAATTTATAGTAAACAATATCCTTGTTGATCTAATCATAGCTACTTGTGAAAAAGGTTTGATCATAGTCAATTTCATGAGTATGATAAGGACCATATTCAATGACATGAGTATGAGAAAATCCTGTTAGAACAAAGTTCTAGTAGGATCGATAGATTCTAAGCAGAAAAACAATTAAAGACGTAATGAAGAACACAGGAATGGTTTAACTGATGTCGAATGATTAAACTTTAACACCTCAGAAGAGCTCGATTAAGAACTTCGACTGTGGAGTTGTTTAGGGTTACAAAGCAATAATAACTATATTCACAATCGTATCTAAGGCATACATGCATGCACTATTTATAGCTTAACCCTACATAATAATCACGGATAGACAGACCCAATCCGGATATTCAAACTAAGCCCATGACGGAACATAACATACCCAACAATCTCCCCCTTTGCGTCAATGGAGCCGAAAGCTCAGTTCGGTTGAGCTATAGAAGACTTCTTGACAGTCTTGAACACCTTCGGTATGATGGCCAAAAGAGTATGACGAAAAGTGATAAACCACCGAAGCATGTCCGTGAAGTTCTTCTTGTCTGCCTCAGAGTTCTGCTTGCACCGAAGCATGTCCATGAAGCTCTTCTTGTCAATTTCATGAGTATGATAAGGACCATATTCAATGACATGATTATGAGAAAATCCTGTTAGAAGAAAGTTCTAGTAGGATCGATAAATTCTAAGCAGAAAAACAATTAAAGACGTAATGAAGAACACAGGAATGGTTTAACTGATGTCGAATGATTAAACTTTAACACCTCAGAAGAGCTCGATTAAGAACTTCGACTGTAGAGGTGTTTAGGGTTACAAAGCAATAATAACTATATTCACAATCGTATCTAAGGCATACATGCATGCACTATTTATAGCTTAACCCTACATAATAATCACGGATGGACAGGCCCAATCCGGATATTCAAACTAAGCCCATGACGCAACATAACATACCCAACAATCCCCCCCTTTGCGTCAATGGAGCCGAAAGCTCAGTTCGGTTGAGCTATAGAAGACTTCTTGACAGTCTTGAACACCTTCGGTATGATGGCCAAAAGAGTATGACGAAAAGTGATATACCACTGAAGCATGTCCGTGAAGTTCTTCTTGTCTGCCTCAGACTTCTGCTTGCACCGATGGATGATACTAATAATGTGCTCTAAGCAGTCCATCGAGAACAGATGCTTGTCAACAAGAGCGAAAAGAAATCTATTGGCTTCGCCTCTTATGAACATCACTGTAAGATGTGTAGAATCAATTTGGCCCATCTTCATTTTGTTCACATCTCCAGGTTTTTCAGTTGGCTTTACAATGGGTTTCTTCTTCAAGACTTTAGCAATCTCTTGATCCATTGCAACAACTTCATGGATATAAGAAGCCGACATCCTCTTCAAATGATCTAGGATCGGCTTATATTCTTTCGCATTAGTGAGCAGTATGTTAAACAACAAGATCCAATCATCAGGATTCAAGTTTGGAAGATCTGCCAGGGATATAACCGAAACCGAGTTTGCTGAACCTCGGGTTATTTTGAAACTAACATTGATAAACTTACCTGTAGGCGAAGGTTTCAGCACCTTGACAGTAACAATCTTCTGTGCACTCCATGTCAGGTACTGAGGCTGACCGAACTTGAGATAAAAATCGATAAGTTCACGATCAACTTTAGGATGAGGGGAGGGAACTTGAACAGTCGAATCAAAGCAATGAAAACTAAATGCCTTTCGTGTTATAGGCATATCGAACTGTGAGTCCCTCTAATTCTCACAATCAAAAGAGGCTACAGGTTCCAGCCAGTACACGCTTGGAAACTCTATTGCTTCTTTGATGAGTGTTTCTCTAGTCCAAAGAGGAAACAAGGCCTTTTTGCAATTTAAGGCATCTTGCTCTTCCTTGTTCTTTCTCTCCCTTTCTTCTGCTTCCTTCGCAACCCGAAGGGTTTCATCCAATTCCTTATCCCTTTTCTTTCGCTTCAGGGCCTCGACAATTGTTTCTTCTTCTTCATCACTATCATTAGCCAGTCCCTTCTTCTTATCTATATTACCAGAACCCGAAGCTTCATTACCCTTCGGTTCGGTTTTGACAGTGACCTTCGGTTGAGTAATTTGAACACCCTCTCCCTCTTGTTTTGGAGGTACGAATTTCTCCGAAACACCTGTAATTTCATGTAAAAGTGCAAGGGCAGGAAGAAGCTTTGAAGTCAGATGATTCCTGATGGTCAAAGTAAGTATCGGATTATGAGCACTAAGAAGATTGGTGAGCATATTCTTTGCATCACCAGCACAACTCCGAAATACAGCTCGCTCAGCCTTCAACAATGAAATCTCCCTTTCAGCTTGAGCCAATTGAACTTTCTGAACTTCAATAGTAGAGGCTTGTCGTGCAAGATCTTCCATTAATGCACTCTCCTTTGCTAAATCAGCCTGGAGTGTTTCAAGGCGAGAATTCACTGAGCTAAGTAGAGAAGTGTTCTCAGCTTGAATGGAAGAACGAACATGCTCAAATTTAGCTTGCTCCTCCTGAAGTGACTTGGATAAAGAATCAACTGAAGCGTTCACTTTGGCGGCATTTGAATCAGCACGACCTTTGAGTGATTCGAGAAAAATTTGAGAACTATGAACAAGTTCTGCAACTTCAGTAGTGGCCTTCTTGCAAGAAGAAGTGCATGCTTCAACCGCCTGTGTGGATGCCTCAATAGCTCCCGTATACTGCTCAAGAGCGGTGTCAAGAAAGGCCTTGAGCACAACATCGTTGTATGACTTGGAAGAGGCAAGAAATTGATCAAGCTTTTCATCAATACTCTGCAATTGTTGTCGTGTGACAGGAGCCTCTTCATCTTCGTCTGTTGGAAGCCGATATGGACTATAATAAGTAGAGTCAAACTCAACATTATCACCACCAAGAGTATCACCAAAATTTGATGAGGGTGAGGGTGAAAGAGGTTTGGAAGTAACAGGAGGTTCGGTTTCAGTATTAGCCCCCGTATCAGATACGTTGACGTTTAGTGGAGGTTCGGTTGTTGTGGTGGTAGGAGTGGTTGTGGTAGTTGTGTGTGAAAAGATGGGAGGTTGTAAAGGAGTTGTAGAGATTGGCATGGTACTAACTCGTGGTGGTGGTGCAGAAGTTGGGGGTTGAGATGTAGTAGGTGGTGGAATAGGAGCAACCGAAATTGGAACAGTGGTTTTCGGTGGAGATGGAGGAGGTGTTGGAATGTTGCCATTAAGTGGTTCAGTGGGAGTCGGAGAACGAGGAGGTGTATTACCTCTCGGTGAACCATCATGCTGAATTTCCTCTTCTTCATCTGCCGATCGCTCATCATTATTGTCCGAGCTTGAATGAGAAGGACTCTTTGATTTCTTTGCCATCTTTTTAACCTTCTTTGGAGCCGAAGAATCACCCTTTTCAGCCTTTCGCTTTTTAGACTTGGCAGGCTTAGACGAAGGACCTTCGGTTGTCACTTTCTTGGTATTTGCCTTTTTGCCTCGGTTGGCTGGCTTCTCCACAGCATCCAATGGAGCTTGCTGTTCAGGAGTCAATGCTCTCAGTCCTTTGGGAGGAAGCTTTCGGTAGTCAACCATCGCCTTACTTTCGGCTAGCACACACCTGTACATCGTCTTAGGTATGGAACCATTGTGGGAGAACTTTGTGGCATCAGAGAAGATGATCTTCTTCGTATGAAAAGTAGCCACAGATGAGACCAGGGCATCTTTCATGACTGGAATCTGCAAAGAGTCAATAGCCCTTCGTGTGACGATGGTCCAGAAGCGACCACAAGAGATTTCAGAGTGTCTTGTTGAAGTGTTGAGACTTTGCACCAGTTGCGACCAAATGATGGACCCATAATCGAGATTAAGTCCATTGTAGAGACCATAGAGAATGGTCAGAAAATCCTTACTGGTACCATCTGACCCAGCAACCCTCTCCGCTAAACCCTTGTTGAGAAGAGTAAGCAATCCATTCCATTGTGGCGGCAAACATGATTTCTTAATCTTCGTCACTGTGGTAAGAACATCAGTGTATCCCATCTCGTAGAGCATTGTAAACAGTTGGGTTGTGGTGACGAAATCAGGAGAGATAACAGAGGCATCGACAGCAAGCTTTAACAAGGAACAAAATCTCCCTTTCGAAATTGATGCCTTGTGAGAGAAGATTTGGAAGTAGATCCTCTCCTTGTTCTTGCCATAGGATGCAGTAGAGTAGACTTGCGATAATAGAGACATCGGGACAGATTCCACCTATGTGAGTGCGATAACCAGAGGAGAGTGTTTGAGACATTCAACAACCTGGAGCATGTACGAATCATGCAGAAAGGGGTTCAGTTGAATGATCATGTTCTGATTGGGTTTGATCACGAGCAATGAGGACAAAGCAGTTTGATCTTGAACAGATGAGGAATCCGCCATTGTTGAGGTAAGGAAGAAGATGAACAGTTGCAGATCGCCTAGTGTATTTGAGAGAGTTTGAAGAAGGTAAGAAGGTACAATTTGTGCGAGAAACCCTTTATATACCGTTGCCAGGAGAGAGAAAGAATCGTCGTGATGATGATACGATCACTGAAACGTAGCCTGGAAAAGCGTGATGTGACAGCTTGGTTTCCCCAGATAGACGTCATCAAGCGTGGGTTTAGGAACCGTTCAAATTCACGCGCCCAAAATCTTATCCACATAGCGTCTTTTCAAATTCACCTTCGCTTCAGATATGATAATAACCATTTTCGCGCCTAAAAGAAATTTCAAACGGGCCATAAGAAACAACAACCTGAATTTTGGAAAATCACAAAGTATTTTCGTGCAAGAGTGTGCCATAAATTAAGAAAAAAAAGGCAAAATGTGTATAGGATGTGAGTGATGTCTGTTAGAAGACATAAAGCAGATGATTCCGGGCAAGAATCTCTTCCTTCAAAGTCAAGAAAGACTTGAAGTGCTTGTGTGGTTTCCCGAGAAAATACGATCGAGTGCTTGTAAAGAAACACCGAAAGGCTTCTTTTAAATAATAGGCTAAGGGTGGCTTATCTTCAACCGAACATCGATTCTTAACATAAGACCGAACGTTGGATGAAGTACTTGTGAGACCGATGTAGTCTGTTAAACAAGTAGGTTGGATATAATTTGCTGTGACTAAAGATGTTATATAAATCTCAAAAACAAAAACAAACTGGATCTTTTTGGGAAGAAATGCCTTGGTGTTAGACAATTTCAGAAAAGACCACTCAAAAATAAAATGAGATTTCCTTAGGTAACAGGTAAGATCTTGAATATAAAGATTCACCGTCAATTCATTGTTGGTGTTGGATTGTGGGTTTCACTCAACACGTGGTGTACGTATCTAAGATCATAAACACAGATTTTATGCAACCATAAATCTCAGTGGTAAAAGCTGAGAGTCTCAAGGGTTACAGTGGTGAACCGCAAGTTGATGGAGAATGTAAAGAAGGTGGTTAAGGAACCGAAAGTACCTCTGCTATATAAGCGTGACGAAGCAGAAAACTCTTAACTCATTTGAGAAGAGTAAGGTAGCTCTTGACTTGATTGGATTTAACAGCCTGATTGGGAAGAAACGATAGGTATAGATCGAATCATTAAGGCCTTGCTCTTAGTCTTAGAGGCTTCGGTCGACATGCAACAGCATGCTTCTAGGGACACTTAACTAGTTCATATGAAAAGAATCATACGTGCCTTAGCTCCAAATTATGTGTCACTAAAGTACTTGGGACCTAGTAAAAAGAACAAGCAAACAAACAAACCACACAAACAAAACAAACAAAAAAAAAACAAAAAAAAAACAAAAAGAATAATTAAGAGACAAATAAAAAAAAATCTTTTAGAAAATTATTTTTGGAGTTTTGAAGTTTTCTGAAAAATAATAAAAACAGAAAAACAAAAGAAAGAAAAAAAATTATTTTTGGATTTTTGAAGTTTTCTGAAAAATAATAAAAACAGAAAAACAAAAGAAAGAAAAAATAATATTTTTGGATTTTTGAAGTTTCCTGAAAAATAATAAAAACAGAAAAACAAAAGAAAATAGCATAAAACACTCTTATAAAAAAAATAATAAAATAAAAAAAAGGAAAATAGAGTAAGAAATACACTTAAAAAAATAAACAAAATTTACAGTCGAAACCAAACCTTAAATGAACGAAGCGAAATAAGCCGAACGTTCGGTTCATTTCGGTTCCCTAAAATTCTGGAGCCGAAATAGACCGAGCGTTCGGTTCATTTCGGTTTCCGAAAATTATGGAGCCGAAATAGACTGAGCGTTCGGTTCATTTCGGTTCCCAAAAAATCCGGAACCGAAATAGACCGAGCGTTCGCTCTATTTCACTTGTCTAATTTTTAGAGAGAGATTTGAGGGTTCGGTACCGACTCTGCTTCCATCATTCCTAAACCTTGTAAAATTTTATTGAAGCTTGCTTCTGGTAAGGCTTTAGTGAATATGTCAGCCAGTTGATCAGAGGACCGAACGAAATGTACTTCCACGTTCCCATCTTCTACATGGTCCTTGATGAAATGGTATCTTAGTGCAATATGCTTTGTCTTTGAGTGTTGTACTGGATTGTGACATATTCTTATCGCGCTTTCTGAGTCACAATAGAGAGGTATTTTCTTCATACCTAGACCGTAGTCTCTTAGTTGGCTTTGTATCCAAATCACTTGAGAGGTACAGGATGCTGCAGCTATGTACTCAGCTTCGGCTGTTGAAAGAGACACACGGGTTTGCTTCTTGGACTGCCAGCTAACAAGTTTACCGTCAAGGAATTGGCATCCACCAGTTGTGCTCTCTCGGTCCAGACTACATCCTCCAAGATCGGCGTCAGAAAAGGCTTGAACAAAAAATCCAGATCTAGCAGGGTACCAAAGACCGAGAGAAAAGGTTCGCTTCAGATAACGGAAAATATTTTTCACTGCCACCATGTGAGGTTCTCTTGGATTTGCTTGAAACCTGGCACAATAACAAACATAAAACATAATGTCTGGTCTACTAGCTGTTGGATACATAAGAGACCCTGTCATTTGACGATAGAGTGTTACGTCAACAACAGGTTTTTCCAAAGATGGTGTTAACTTTGTGCCAAACGCCATAGGAACTTTAACTTTCGAATCTCCCGTCATACCGAACTTTGCCAACAAGTTCTTCGTATAGGCCTCCTGATTGATAAAAATAACTTCTAGTCCCTGTCTTATATTCAAACCAAGGAAAAAATTAATCGGACCCATTGCGCTCATTTCAAATTTAGTCTCCATCAACTTCCTGAATTCAGCCGTTACGCTAGGATTCGTGGAGCCGAAGATGATGTCATCGACATAAATCTGAACTATCATTAGATGTTCGCCTTCTTTCTTTCGGAAGAAGGTTGGGTCAACCGAACCTTGCTTGAATTTCGACATTTTAAGAAAGCGAGTTAAAGTTTCATACCCGGCCCTCGGTGCTTGCTTCAGACCATATACAGCTTTGTCTAACACATAGCAATGATCAGGGTATCTCTCGTTCACGAACCCAGGTGGTTGCTCAACATACACTGTTTCTTCTAGTTCTCCATTCAAGAATGCACATTTCACATCCATTTGGAAAACTTCGAAGTTTTTATGAGCAGCATATGCCAGAAAGATTCTAACTGATTCCAACCTTGCTACTAGAGCGAAGGTCTCCTCATAATCTATCCCTTCTTCTTGGCAATATCCCTTCACCACCAACCGAGCCTTATTGCGTATAACGTTCCCTTCTTTGTCCAATTTATTCCTGAAGACCCATTTTAAGCCGACCAACGAAGCATCCTTTGGAGTGGGAATCAACCTCCAAACTCGATTATGTTCAAACTCATGGAGTTCATCTTGCATAGCTTGTACCCAATCAGCGTGATCAAGTGCATCATTAACCGTTTTCGGTTCGACTTTGGAGACAAACGAATTAAACATACAGAATTCAACATTAGAGAATAATGCAGTTTGTTTCGCTTTCAATTGAGAACGTGTTAGAACTCGCTCAGATGATTCACCAATTATTTGTGCTTTGGGATGATCCTTAGTCCATTTCGTTAGAGGAGGGTAATTTGGGTCATAGGCTGGATCGAACTCTGTATTTACGTCTTCTTCATGTTCTGGTTGATCACCGTCGTCATTTGTATTCTCATTCTCCCCCTCAAATCGTGAAGTGTATCCCTTGTCAGGTTCAGAGTTTTCCTCCTCTGTTGGAGTTGTATTCTCCCCCTCAATTGGACTATCATTGGTTGGTATTGGAGTTGGATGCTCCCCCTCGACTGGACTTTTATGGGTTGGAGATGGAGTTGGATTTTCCCCCTCGAGAGACAGATCGGTTGTCTTAGGTGCATATGAACCCTCCCCCTTGAACGTTGAAATGTTGTTTGGAGGGTCAGTAGAGGGTTGACCACCAGTCGGTTTAGGAGGATCATTTTCCATTTCTTTTGCAGCTTCATCAATGATCTTTTTCAGATGGTCGATTTTGTTGTCTGCTGCTTTCGCCTCTGAGTGTGCATCATTCTCTGGTTCATCAAATAGTGTCACACCCCAAAACCGGAACGACGGAATCGTTCGGGGGTGGAGGACGTCATGTATAGTATCACAACAATGCAAAGTAGTAAACAAGCAACAACATCATCCATTGCATTAATAATATAATTTTAATACAAGTGTGTTCTGTCAAGTTAAATAGACACCAAAATATGAATCCAAAATAAAAGATGAGTCTTGAACGAGCTCCATCTTCTCAAAACCTGGCACTGGTACCTGTCTACTGGCGACCTACGAATACAAGTTATTTTGAAAGAGTTTATCAGCTTTAAAGCTGGTGAGATCATAAGTATTTTAGTGTCTGTATTTGTATGAAAGTGTTTGTAAGTATGTGATGTGTAAGTTTGTAAAAGTTTGTAAAAGGTTTGAATCTCCTAGAAAACCCTATGTTTTTCTACTAAAAGTAGCCTTCTACCAAGGCATCAAGTATCTGTGTGTGTCTCTTGTAAGAGTATGTATTTTCCCAAATTTGACTATCATTAACCAAAAATATAGTTTTTACATTATTGTTTATTGTGTGAAGATCACAAAGTGAATGCAATGGGAAAACGTAGTACTGTAGTGTTGTATTAAGTAACTACTGCTATACTAACTACCTTAAACCAATTGTTATTTAAAGTACCATGTGATCGGCCTGTACCATACTACCGACTATAAACACGACGATGTAAGACGTCGGAAGGAATGACATTTGGCACCCGTAGACTTGCAAGTCCCATTGTAGCGAGCATCAAGGTGTAGGATAGTCAATCCAGTATAGATCTATACACAAACTCAACGCTCTCCATTTAAGGAGATTCTGGATACAAAACGAGCCATGACAGGTGATGCCATGCCCCGTTACGTGGCTCACATAACTGTATTAGTGCACTTGTGTATGTATTGAATGTACTAGCTGTATTGTATGTTCTCTCTCAGTCTAGTATGTATGTATGTTCTCTTTGTATGGTATTGTTTGTTCTCTCTCTGTCTAGCATGTATGTTTTCTTGTAAAATGTATAGTATGTACTAGCTGTATTGTAATGTACTGTATGTACTAGCTGTATTGTAATGTACTGTATGTTTCATTGTTCTAGTAATAGTCTTAGTAACTTCCTAAACTACACCTATTATAGTTTACTAGTAATGTTGTTTGTATGTATGAACATGTTTGTATACCTTTGCTACCCAAAGGTATTGAATAGAAAGAAGGAACTTTTATATCTATATACATATACATAATATATAACTAGGATTCAAACGACCTTTGGACAAATAACCGATACCCTAAGTCCACAACCAAACGAGGAACAGGTGGTAAGGTGAGTTATCAGTCCTAAGTCCTTTCAATCCTACTTATATAACTATATCTATTTAACAGTATTTGACGTGTAAAAGAGTTTGAATAAAATTATTTGACATGTAAAAGAGTTTGTAAAACAGTATGAAGTAGTTTGTTTGATAACACACTTTGAAAAGTAAGAAATCCACTTGTTTGGTAGTTATTAATCACATGTGATTGATATAATAACTAACATAGTTCAACTTGTATCCCCCCATAAAAGCATTTAAAATCATTTAAAAGATTGATTAAGGGGTATGAACTCACCTGTAGTGAGTGGTTTGGATGAATGGATGGTATAGGATGCTAAGTGTCAAGTGAAGACTTGAGCACACACAAGGATCCTAGTTAACATATAATAACACATATATGTATCCAATTAGTCATTTAACAACTAATTAATCAAGTAAAGACACCCTAGAACATGGAAAACACTTTGATTCAAGTGCTATAAGTACTAAGGATTGCATCTAAGGGTTGTAGGGCCTCGCATTTGAGTTTAAGGTCCAAGGGTAAACTCTTTTGCAGTTTACGGTTTTGGGACCAACTCTCATGGAGTTTATGGTCGTAAACCCATGAGTTTACGGCCGTAAACCCATGGTACTTCTACCATTTTGTGTTTTGAAGCTTATAAGTCATAAAGAAGCATTCCTACTTCAAGTCTAAGCCTTAGGAAGTGATTGTGGCATCATTTCACCCCTTTGTAGAGTTTACGGCCCATGGACCATTTCTCCATGAGTTTACGGCCGTAAACTCTAATGGTCCTTGATGTTTTCGATGTTTAAGGTCCTATACACTTCAAGGATGTGATCTAGACTAGTATCCAAGGCTTGGTAAGGGACTAGGGCACACAATGGCCCATTCATTAGCGTTTACGGTCCAAGAACATGTTTGGACCGTAAACACCTTTGATCTTGTGTTTCTTTGTGTTTTCTAGTTGATTAAGAAGTGTAACAAGCCTTATAACACTAGGGTAAGAGTACTTACAATAAAAAAGCTTGAAAGGGTGTTAAAATTCCAAGAACACTAGTGTGTGTTCTTGGTGAAACTAAGAACACTTGAAGATCTACACAAATGGAATGATTTCACGGATGAAATCATGTAAGATCACTAGATTAAGTAAGATATCAACTACTTAGGGCAAGAAACACTTACAAAGTTGAAGATCAAGAAGGAAAATCGGATGATACTTGAGAGGATTTGAGTTCTAGTTCTTGAAAATGGTGAAAAAGTGTATAAAATGACTAAGTGATGACTAAGTGTCATATTTATACTCCTTAGAGTTTACGGCCGTAAACACCATGTTTAGGCCGTAAACCCCAAACTCTTGGAGTTTTGGGACTTTATTGGTGCACAATAAACCCTAGAACATCCTCTCTCCAGTTATCTCTTGAAGTGCTAACTTTAAAACACTCAAAACTGACTCCAAAAAGTTTGAAAGTTAGTAGAAACAGTTCTGACTTCTATTGAAGTGAATGGTTGTACAAAATAGAAATTTCGGGTTGTCACATCATCCCCCCGTTAGAAGGAATTTCGTCCCGAAATTAGAGTTTAAGCAAATTAGTAGTTACAAATAACTAAGTAAAAAGACGAGGATATTTCAGTTTCATCTGATCCTCTCTCTCCCAAGTGAATTCCGGTCCTCGCTTGGCGTTCCAGCGAACCTTCACTATCGGGATACGACTTTGTTTCGTTTCCTTGACCTCTCGGTCCATGATCTCTACAGGTTCTTCCATGAAGTTGAGGCTCTCGTTGATCTCGATATCGTCGAGTGGGATTACAAGAGTCTCGTCGGACGGACACTTTTTCAAGTTCGAGACGTGGAAAGTAGAACGTACGTTACTGAGTTCGCGAGGTAAGTTAAGTTTGTAAGCTACAGGGCCGATTCTAGCGAAAATCTCGAAAGGCCCTATGTATCTTGGATTTAGCTTTCCACGCTTTCCGAAGCGTATCAAGCCTTTCCAGGGTGAGACCTTCAGTAGAACACAGTCGCCCACCTGGAATTCCAAGGGTTTCCTTCGTTTATCTGCGTAGCTTTTCTGTCGGTCTCTAGAGGCTTTCAATCGTTCACGAATCTGAACGATCTTCTCTGTCGTTTCCCGAATGATCTCCGGACCTGTGAGAGTGCTGTCAGGAACTCGTCCTTTAGCTAACTGGGTATCACTCACCTCAACCCAACACAAAGGGGATCTGCACTTTTGGCCATAGAGGGCCTCGAATGGAGCAGCCTTTATGCTCGTGTGATGACTGTTGTTGTAGGAAAATTCGACAAGGGGTAAATGAGTATCCCATGCTTTCCCAAAGTCGATCACACAGGCTCGCAACATATCTTCCAAGGTTTGGATAGTTCTCTCACTTTGTCTTTCGGTCTGTGGACGGTAGGCTGTACTCATGTCCAGCCTAGTTCCTAGGGAACTTTGTAGCGATTGCTAGAACCTCGAAGTGAACCTACTATCTCTGTCCGAGATAATAGATATGGGAACACCGTACAGTCGTACAATCTCCCGTATGTAGGTTCTTGTAAGCTTCTCCATCTTGTCTGTTTCTTTGATAGGCAGGAAGTGTGCGGACTTGGTTAATCTGTCGACGATGACCCATATGGTATCAAGTCCACCCGTTGTGTTGGGCAACTTGGTTATGAAGTCCAAAGTGATCCGCTCCCACTTCCATTCCGGTATCTCCGGCTGTTGTAGTAGACCGAAGGGTTTCTGGTATTCGACTTTGACCTTGGTGCAAATAAGGCATTTACTCACGAAGGTAGCAATCTCTGCTTTCATGTTAGGCCACCAGTATAGCTTTTTAAGATCCATATATATCTTATCTAAACCTGGGTGGACGGATTAACGAGTGTTGTGCGCCTCGTTCATGACCAAGTCTCTGAAACCTCCGTGTTTCGGGGTCCAGATCCGATCCATGAGATAATAAGCTCCGCCACCCTTGACTTCCAAGTTCTTATCCATCCCTCGCAGGGATTCACCCACCACGTTTTCAGGTTTCAAAGTGTCGAGCTGAGCCTCGTTAATTTGCGTGGACAAGTGTGAATGGATAGTCATAGTAAATGATTTGACTCTACGACCAGAGTATTCTTTCCGACTTAGGGCATCAACTACTACATTGGCTTTACCCGGATGTTAAGGAATTTCGCATTCGTAATCACTGAGTAGCTCGACCCACCGTCGTTGTCTCATGTTGAGCTCCTTCTGGTCGAATATATGTTGTAGGCTTTTGTGGTCTGTAAAGATAGTGCTTTTTGTACCATACAGGTAGTGTCTCCAGATCTTCAGAGCAAATACAAATGCTCTTAACTCAAGATCGTGGGTAGTGTAATTGACCTCATGTGTCTTCAGCTGTCTCGAGGTGTCGACGATGACCTTACCTCGCTGCATCAGAACACATCCGAGCCCTTGATTTGACGCATCGCAATAGACAACGAAGTCTTCTATCCCTTCGGGGAGGGATAGTATTGGAGCGGTGCACAAGGCTCGCTTGAGCGTTTGGAACGCTCTCTCCTGCTTCTCTTCCCAGTCAAAGGCCACGCCCTTCTGGGTCAGTGTTGTAAGAGGTTTCGCGATGCGGGAGAAGTTCTGAATGAACCTGCGATGATGAAACAATGAATCGAGTATGAAATGAATCAGAGTTTAATGATCAAAGTAGGATTGCGAGATTTGAACACAGATGTAAATATGATCTTGTTTCAGCTCTATTACGCTCTCAAGTTTTACAGAGTACAAATGTCAATTCTGTAAAGACTCGTTACTATGACTCTAGTAAACACTCCTATTTATAGGAGAGGAAAGCGTACAAAAAAAATATACTAAGGCTTTCCTCTAACGCTTCGAACGTAAGTGCCCTAGTAAAATACATTACAAAATATTCCAAGAGAACAAAACATACTTCGACTAATTACAACATTTAGACCCTTACAATCTCCCCCTTTGTAATCAGAGTCGAAGTCTTCAGTTTGTAAGAAGTGTGATGGAGTACAGCAACACCCTTCGAATCTCAGTGTACCATGAGATAATTTTCTTCAACTCTTTCTTATCTCCTTCATTGTTCTTCTTGCAGTGATTCATACGACCAATTAAGTTCGTATATTGAGACATTGAATACCTTTCCACTTCACTTGCCTGAAATAAAAACCTTTTTCGCTTTTCCAGCATTGTCTTTTCCTGTGAAGACTAATCCAAAAGGCTTTAGGCAAATTTCACCATCAGCATACTTCTTTAAATCAGCCTGAGTCTTCGAAGGAGCCATTGGAGCTTTTATTTCCATTCCCTTGGCAGTAGCCAACTCCACATCAGTTAATGCCAAGATCTCATAATAGTTTTCAATAAAAATCTTGATGTGAGTAACTCCAAGCTTGAATTCCTCCGGTTCTGTGTTTTGAAGATAAGAGAATGATTTATCTTTCAAAAGTAATGCAACTTGTATATGGTCATACAAGTTCATCAATGGAAAATCTGCAATTGTGAATTCGCAAATATTTCCATTTGCCCTGGCAACCACATACTTAATATTTTGGACTGTGTTTTCGAAAATCACATCCTTTTTCATGCTGATCACTTTCTTTATTTTGACCAGTGACCATACTTCCTCAGGGGCTTTTCCAAGTACAGCATGAAAACGAATTTTCATGTATGTGCCTTCATCTTTTTCTTTGAAATTACCTTCAGCTTTGAACTGTGGCATGATAAACATCATTTCGTTTATTGGGAAATCCAGCTGGCTTGCATCAGTATTCGTGACCAGGTAACTCTGCTTTGGTGTCTTTTCAAACGAATACATGTGATTGAATGCAACCTTGGCTTCGATTGTTTCATAGTTATAGTGTTTCGTTGGATCCCCTTTATCCATTCCCTTTGGATCACTTGCTCGCTGAGCCATTATACTTTGAACGATTCTGAGCTTTTCGATCTCAGCTTCAGCTTCAGCCTTCTTTTCTTCCTTTCATTTTTCAATAACAATCGATTTCCCCTTGTCTTTCAATGTTGGATTGTCTATTACTTCCTTTTGTTTTGAACCACTCTCATCAGTTTCTGAAGGTTTACCAATTACAATCCCTTTAGAAAAAGTTCTTGTAATGAGTAATGTTGTTACAACTGTTGAAGTCACCATCCCAGCCGAAACTATTACTGGCTTTGTTGTTGGGATTTTCGAAGAAAAGACTTTTCCCACCACCTTCGCATCTTCTCCACTAGTCTTCGAATCACTCGTTTTCCTTTGTCCCCCTTGCACCCCTGTGAAAACAGGCGGGGCAGTTGCTGTTGGAAGAAGACTTGATATGCGAAGGAGAGGAGCAAGTTGTTTATTAAGAATGGCTTCGAACCGGATAAACTTCTAAGACACAAATTCAGGAGTTATCAAAGGAGAAGAAATCGGCTTGAAAGAAAGTTCCTTTAACTCCTTGAGTAGAGAAATCACTTCTTCAAAGTTCACACTTTCTGTTGTTGAAATTTGAGTAATTTGAGGACTCAAATGCTCATACAACTTGACAAATTTGGTGACAGCGTCACAAATTATATCAACTTTTTGATGCAAGGAAACATAGTCTTGTTGAGCCGTAGCAAATTCTCTTTTCATATCTTCACGAAGTTCGTGAATCTGCAAGTTAACATCCTCTCGTACTTTCTTCACATCTTGAACAAAAAACACATGTCGTTCCTTTGCTACATTCTTCAACTCTTTCAAATCACTAGCAAATTTCGAACTTTGAGAATTGAGTCGAATTTCAGTGTTTTGATCATTGAGATCAACTTTCTCCAAGACTCGAGATTCGGAATCTTTAATCATGCCAGATACTTTGCTCACCATTCTGGCTTCGAACATCTTGAGCATAGAATCAATCTCCAAATTAGAAACAGATGAACCCCCTCCAAGATCGGCTTGAGATTGAATTATCGAATTCAATTTCTGATTCAGAGTTTTATACTGCTTCATGGTCATTAACATGTGGTCTGGAAATTTTTCTTCTTCATCTTGAAATTCCAGGTCTTCAAACGTTCCTCCAAACCCTTCATTGTCAGTCTCTGTCTCCATAAAAGTAGTGTCTTGAATAGGAGAAGTTGATTTGAGTGGCTTAGTAGATTGTGAAGAAAAAATGGAAGTAAAAGGTTGATCAAGAATATGTTCGAATGTTGGGGAATGTGTAGTTGATGTGAGAGGAGTAGTGGATAATGGTAACGAAATAATATGTTCAAAAGTAGAGGTAGTATGGCCTGAAGCTGCATTTTTCGAACTATCTTCACCCATATCGACATGTGCATCCGTATCAGATACGTGTGCAGGGATACCGGAAGTTCGAACCTCCTCAGGAACTGATTTGGCAACCGAATCTTCGGGTGGAATGATGTGTATTTTCTCAGGAGTCGAAGTCTGAGCAAAAATAGGAGTTTCAGGAATTCGTTCGTCATCGTCTTCAGTGGACTCAGCGGTAATCACTAGCTTTCGAGTCTTCCTCTTTTTCTTCTTGGACAATCGTTTGGCCATATCCTCAGCCATTCTTTTCTTGGACACTGGAGAAACCGGTGCTGGCACCTCTCTAATTAACACACCTTGATGTGTAATTTGGGGTTTTCGAATCATTTGTGGTGTAGGATACTTGCGTTTATGATTAGACTTCATTTTGATCCTTCTAAACATTCCAGTTTTCGAAGGAATAATGATATTCTCTTGAGTTTCAGCAATGATAGGCTCAATCACTTGGGTCTCAGTAACAGATACTTCAACAACCACAGGCTTCTTCTTCTGAGATTTCGAAGATTTTGAATCAGTTTCCGTATTCTTCGACTTCTTGGATTTTGTTTCATCGATATCCAGGAGTTTGCCAGTTTCAATTGTAGAATCGATGGTCTGCAAATATGTTACCAAGACAGAGTTCGAAGGATCAACTCTTTTAAGCATAGCATCTGAAATTCTAGCAACTGATGGAAAAATATCAGCATTATCAGTGACATCCTCCGGACAGTGGTATGGTTGGAAAACTGCTCTTTCTTCATCATTTGGCACCAAAATTCCTTCCTTATTGTAAAAATGTTGCAGAATCAGACTCCAGTATCTTGCAAACGAAATACCGTGAGTGGCATTCGTGTGTTCTACTCCTTTTTGAAATTCCTTCCATAGTTGAGTAGAATAATCTACTTGAAGATCATAATATATACCAGCTACCATGGCATACACTTCCATTCTTCCTTTATCCAGACCAGCAGAACGCCCAGTTAAACACCTTAGAAAGATCCCAAACAGGAAATTCCAGAGTCGTGGAAGACCAGACTTTTTAAAATCACTTATCTTGGACAATGGTGGCTGATAACCCATCTCATTGAACATGTGAACAATTTGGGGAAAAGTAACAGCAACATATGGAGACGTATTCGGGATATCAAGAATTTGACAGAAAATTTTCTTGGATAACCTGACCTTTTTGTCGTTCACAAGATGAAAAGTGATCGTATCAGAAGCTTTGTTGTATGTTGCAGTTGATCCTGCTTGTGAAAGCCAGGATAATGGAACCGAGAAAGAGTTAAACATTGCCTTTGACAAAACAGAATTCTTCAAAGCAACGATTAGCATCTTCATCTCTTCTGGGTATTGAGAAACTTCACCCTCCAAGTAGTAGTTTGTAGCCTGAATCTTCATGATCGGTAATGAAGAAGCATCTTCAGTGGTATGAGAATCGACATGAGCAGAAGTCGCCATTGTTAGGGTTTGAGGATGATGATGAACAGAAAATTTGGGAATTTTTCGTTTTGATCGCGTAAACTGAGAATGAACCCTTGAATCCCCTTTTATATGTTACCCGGATTTTTGAATTTGAAGCGGGATGCATTTAATGAGATCCGACGTGGCACCTTGAAAATCAGACCATTACTGCGTAAAAGTAGCCATGCGTCAAAAAGGAACTGTCACATCTCCTAGAGAACCGGACAGAATACCATACGTCATATACAGACAGCCTGTATTGTTATCCCCAAGATGATTTGTAACCGTTAGGACTCTTCGTATGGAAGCAAGGCTCTTTCACTTTTGGGTTGAAAAGCGAAGTCATACGCCAGAAGTTCAAAATCATCAGCCTGAGTTGGTATTACTCAAAACCTCAAGGATTTCATGAGTGCAGTGTTCCAAAGAAAGTTAGTCAAGAAACAATGAAATAAAAATTTTGGAATTTTGTGATGTCAAAAATTTAATTTGACACGAATGGAGTTAAACCCCGGGCAAAGGTTGCTTCGTTAATCATCAAGAGAGATGATCAACAGCTTGTGTATGTTCTCGTGAATTACAATCGAAAACTTGTAGAGAAGTTTCGGAGGGCATCTTTTGTAAGGCTACATAGGTGGCTTAATAAATTTCGTTACATATCAACCTTAACATAAGGTGAGTAATTGTAATTGAAATTACTTGTTTGACTAGTGTAGTCAGTGACAAGTGTGTTTTGATAAATGTTTAAAGTAACTTTGAGATTCGAAGTAAACTCACACGGAAATCATATTCATGAAAAAATTTTATAAGCTGGATCTTGTTGGGTAACAAACATCGTGGGTTTTGAATGTTTGATCAAGACCACTCATTCGAAATGAATATGATTTGGAGTTTCGAATTTTGGTACAGAAACAAAAGTTTCGTGACAATCTGGAACTGAGTTCCCCGTCAATTCTTTAAAAGTTAATGAAAGGTGGGTTTCACTTTCATCACGGTCTCATGATGTCAGATCATAAACACAGATTGTTAATATGTCTAAGTCTCGATTGGTTTGATCAGAGACCTCTCGGACATATGTCTTTGTGTGTGATTGTGAAAGAAATTTTAGATGAAAAAGATTGGTGAAGACACGAAGTGTACCTCTGTTATTTGTGGACCAAACAGTAAACTCTTAACTCATTTTGAGAAGATTAAGGTAGCTCAGGAGACTAATGTGAATACAAGCCTGATTGGGAAGAAATTTTCGTATGAAGAATTTCATTAAGGCTTTCGTACACACACATTGAGTCATTGGAGGCTTTTGGACAACATGCAGCAGCATGCTTCTAGGGACAACTTAACTAGTTCAAAATGCGAAAAATATTGATCGATTCATACGAAAAAATGTACCTGACCCTAGAACTGCAAGCATATTCCATCTTGTATCTTCATGATGTTTTGCAACAAAATAGAAATGAAAATATTTTTGTTGTTTTGAAGTTTTCGAAAATTTGAAATACAAAACAAAAGAAATCTTTTTGGATTTTTAATTTTTCGAAAATTTGAAAGACAAAAACAAAAGAAAATCTTTTTGGATTTTTGATTTTTCGAAGATTTGAAATACAAAACAAAAGAAAATCTTTTTGGATTTTTGATTTTTCGAAAATTTGAAATACAAAACAAATGAAAATCTTTTTGGATTTTTTATTTTTCGAAAATTTGAAATACAAAACAAAAGAAAATCTTTTTGGATTTTTAAGTTTTTCGAAAATTGGAAATAATACTTGTTGCAAAACACGAAATTTTATCATTCCCTGAGAAGTGATTAATATACGAATTCGAAGGGGTCGAAACATTGACTATGAACAGTAACCACTAAATCAGCCCTTAAAATAAGTGACAAACGTTCGAATTCGAAGGGGTCGAAACATTGACTATGAACAGTAACCGCTCAATGCTAAATTACTTTGCGTTTTCTTTTTTTCAGCGCCTCTAATTCATGCTTTGTCACCCTTCATTCTTCTTTTTCGCATGGAACTGAATTTCCATCGATCATTCCAAGTCCTTCTATAATTCGCACAAGAGATTTTTCATCTAATGCCTTCGTGAAAATATCAGCTAACTGATCAGTTGTTTTCACAAAATGTACTTCAATATTTCCATCCTCCACGTGATCCTTAATGAAGTGGTAACGAAGAGCTATATGTTTAGTCTTCGAATGCTGCACAGGATTATGACAAATTCTTATTGCACTTTGAGAATCACAATATAATGGAATCTTTTTCATATTAATTGCATAATCACGTAATTGACTTTGAATCCATATTATTTGTGAAGTGCAAGCAGCAACAGCCACATATTCTGCTTCAGCTGTTGAGATTGATACACATGTTTGCTTTTTCGATTTCCAGCTCACCAATTTGTCATCAAGAAATTGACATCCACCACTTGTACTTTTTCGATCAAGATTACAACCACCCAAGTCTGCATCCGAATATGCTTGTACAAAGAACCCAGTTTTCGAAGGATACCACAATCCTAACACAATTGATCCTTTAAGATAACAAAACATATTTTTCACAGCAATGAGATGTGGTTCTCATGGATTAGACTGATAACTAGCACAATTACACACAGAAAACATGATGTCAGGTCTACTTGCTGTAAGATAAAGTAATGAACCAATCATGCTCCTATATAAAGTTATATCAACTGCAGGTTTATCTAATGATGGTGTTGACTTTATGCCCGTTGCCATTGGAACTCGTAACTTTGTGCTATTCGTTAATCCAAATTTTTCGAGCAAATTCTTCGTATATTTTTCTTGATTGATGAAAATTCCTTCTCTGTTTTGACGAATATTCAAACCAAGAAAATTATTTATTTTTTCCATCATGCTCATTTCGAACTTACTCTTCATCAAATCTTCGAATTCTCTAGACAAAGCAGGGTCAGTTGAGCCAAAAATAATATCATCAACATAAATTTGAACAAGCATTAGATGATTCCCCATTTTCTTTCGAAATAATGTGGGATCAACAGATCCTTGTTTAAATTTAGATTGTTTCAAAAATGAGGTTAGAGTTGCATACCATGCCCGTGGTGCTTGTTTCAAACCATAAACTGCCTTATCTAAAATATACACATGATTTGGAAATTCTTCGTTAATGAAACCTCGGGGTTGTTCTACATATACTGTTTCTTCAAGCTCTCCATTTAGAAATGCACACTTCACGTCCATTTGATAAACATCAAAGTCCTTGTGAGCTGCATAAGCCAGAAATATACGAACCGCCTCGATTCTTGCGACAGGGGCAAAAGTTTCTTCATTGTCGATTCCTTCTTGTTGTGAATATCCTTTGACAACAAGTCTGGCTTTGTTTCGAACAATATTTCCATCTTTATCGGTTTTATTTTTGAAAATCCATTTTAAACCGACAATCGAAACATTTTCAGGTTTAGGAATTAATCTCCAAACCTTGTTTCGTTCGAATTCAGACAATTCAGATTGCATTGCAACAACCCAATCTGAGTGTTCCATTGCAACTTTAATTGTTTTTTGTTCAATTTTAGATATGAAAACATTGAACATGCAAAATTCTTGATGAGTATTCAATACCTCATTCTTTGCACGAATTTGAGCTCTTGTTAAAACTCACTCTTGTGGATTCCCAATTACTTGATCCTTCGGATGATCTCTTGTCCATTTTTCCATTGGTGGATATGCTGGATCAAATTCCAAAGGACATTCTTCGTATATATCATCATTTTCAGAACCTGCAATCGAACAAACATCATCAAAATCATTATTATTTGCAATATTTTCTATATGCTCCCCCTCAACTCTAGGATCCCCCTCAAAATTAGCATTCAATCTTTCTTTCTCTCCCTCGAAAGAATGCACTTCGTCATTTAAAGTATTCGAATCCAAGTGCTCCCCCTCCACTGGATTATTTTGCATACTTTCGCCTTCTTGAGGAGTTGATGTTGATTCATCAGTAAACTTCGCAAATTCTGGTATGTGATTATCAGGAGCATGAACTTCAGGATTGATTGCATGATCTGAAATTCCAAAAATCAAATCATAATCAATATCATCCATTTGTAAAGATTCAGTTTCAACTTGTGTGTCTTGTAAAATTGGATGATTTGCGAATTTATGCCCATTTTGTTTAACATAGTAATCATCGAATGTGAGATTGAAAGTTTCTTCCACTTTTCGTGTTCACTTATTTAACACACGATATGAGACAGAATTGTGCGAATATCCAAGAAAAATTCCTTCATTAGCTTTTGCTTGAAATTTCGAAAGATGATCCATGAGATTCATAATAAAGCACCTACATCCGAAAACATGAAAGAATTTCACATTAGGTTTACGATTATTCAGAATTTCGTATGGTGTAATATTAAAACGCTTGTGTATGAAAGATCTGTTCTGAGTAAAACATGGAGTGGATATTGCCTCAGCCCAAAGATATTGAGGTAAATTCGCATATGCCAACATGGTTCTTGCTGCTTCGCATAGTGAGCGATTCCTTCGTTCTACAACACCATTTTGTTGTGGTGTGTAAGGAGATGAAAAATTATACGAAATCCCTTTGTCCACCAAAAATGAATCAAGAACATTGTTCTTAAATTCAGTTCCATGATCACTCTTGATCTTTCGAACAATCTTCTTTAATGTCGTTTCCATCTTTTTGGTAAAATCAATCATGATTTGTGCAACTTCGGATTTAAGCCTGAGAAAATAAACCCACGTAAATCTGGAAAAATCATCAACAATAACTAAAATGTACCGTTTCTTGTTGAGAGTTGAAACAGTCGAAGGACCACACAAATCAATATGTAAAAGCTCCAGAGGTGCAACAATTTTCGAATCTATCGTTATTGGATGACCTTGTTTATGTTGCTTGCCAACTTCACAAGCTTCACATAAAGAATCATTATCAAATTTAAGTACAGGTAAACCTCTTACCAAATCTTGTACCACCAGTTTATTGATGTTTCGAAAGTTGAGATGTGAAAGTCTTCGATGCCATAGCCAGCTTAGATCAGATGTGGCTTTCGAAAGAAGGCATACAACAGGTTTGCCTACAATAGGATTGATGTCCAGAGTGAACATGTCACCTTTCCTTTTGGATTTCAGTAACACTTCGTTCGTGTTGACATTCGAAATAATACTTCCTTCTTCGTTAAAGAGAACTTGATTGCCAGTGCCTACAACAAGTTGAGAAACACTTATCAAGTTATGTTGGAGACCTTCAACATATGCAACACGATTCACTGTGAATTGTCCATTTGTGATCTTTCCATATCCTTTGACTTGACATTTTTGATTGTTCCCAAATTTTACTACTCCAACATTTTTGAGACTTCGAAAATCTAGTAAATTTTCCTTCTTCCTAGTCATGTGACGAGAGCAACCACTATCAATGTACCATTTGTTATCATATTGCTCGTCACATAGTACCTACAATCAGTGGAAAAATTTAGGTACCCAAGACTTTTTGGGTCCTTGGAAATTAGATTGCAACATGAAATTAAATGAAGAATTTTTGACCCAGTCACAAACTTTAGTTTTGAGACTATCAATAATGTTCACATCATCATTTGTAGGAACCGAAACATAAGTTTTTGGTTGTTGCGGATGTACACTGACTTTACCCTTCCCATTTTGAGTTTGTGACTGAACTGTCTTTGCTTTTGGGACTGGTCTCCAAGCTTTGATGGAGATATTCGAATCATTTAAGGATGAACTTCCATTCGAAGAAGTATTGACATACTTTTCATAAGCTTCGTTGATTTGTTTTTCTGAGTATTTGTTGGATTGATAAACTTTTCCTCTTCCTTCGAGCCAGTGATCTATATTTTTCCTTGAAGTTATGCCTTTTTCATGCGAAGCCTTTAGTGTTTGTTTCTTTGGATGATTAGGAAAATTTGGCTTTTGAGGAACAAAATTAACTTTGGGATTTTTAAGAGAAGAATGATCATATGATGTATCAACAGTTGATTTAAAATGGTGATGTTGAAAAACTTGTTGATTTGAATTAGATTTATTTGAAAATTCTCTTGATTTGTTAGTGTCATAAACTTTCGAAAACTTAGGTTGCTTAGTGTCAGAAACTTTCGAAAACTTAGGTTGCTTATTCACTTCAGACCTTGTATGAGTTGATTGAGATGATTGTTGGGTTTTTGTTGAAAAAGAGGAATTTTTAGCTTTGAAAACATTTTTGGTAGATTGTGATTCAGACATCTTTTGAGACTCAACATTCTGCCAAAATATTTTCTTTCTTGCTTGTCGTTTTGAAATGTTGTTTTCCTTCGAAAATTTGTCAATTGATCTTTAAATTCCTTAGAGTTTAATTTGACAACTTTTTCATTTTCCTTTTCAACATTTTTTGTATTTTCTTTTTCAAATTTTGATTTTTCAACCCATTGGCTTTGTGGTTTTTGTCGTTGAAACACATACGAATTCTTTGTTAAGTTGTTTTCAATTGTATTTTGATTTGCGAAAAAGCCTTCATCAGTTGTTTTTGAATTATCCTCCTCAACTAACTTCTTTAATTCGGGTTTGATATTTTCAACATTTCCAGTAGTTATGAAGACTTGGTTTGGAAAAACAACATCATCAGTACACTTGAAGATCAGGTAAACCACCGTATTCGCTTCTAGATAATGAGCACCTTGTTCAGACAGCACTTTTTCGAGCTTTTGTGTATCTCCATACACTTGTTCAACAACTATACGAGGAATTTCTTTTTCCTTTGTAACTACCTTTTTCTTCGTTTGTTTCTCTTCTTTCTCATCATCACTATCATCTGTTTGGCTGTCTCTGACTTCCACAAAGTCCTCATCACAAACTTTCGAAGTTGAGGGTTGATCAGTGTCAATCTCAACCAACACATCCTTACCTTTTTCTTTTCCTTTAAATGATGATGCAAAATTTATAATAGACAACTGAGAACAATCAACATCCTCAATATCACTGATTTCACTAATATTGTCAGAATTATCCTCAATATCAGCAAAATTAGATTGAGAATCAGATGTTGAATTCTCAGTCTTTTTCAAGATGTGAATTTGTTCAGACTTAGTCAAAGTATCATTTACAATTTTAACCAATTCAGTTGAATCAAGACATTCATCTACTTTGACTATTCCATATCTATACTTATCATTCGGAACTTTGTTAAAATCAGCTATTTCTTTTTCACAATCATACGAAATGTTATCTACCGTAGCTCTTTCATAAGCTAAAAATGGCAGCAATTTTCTATGTTGTTCTTTACTGATTTCGCACGAATGATGTAGTTCAGTTAATTTCCCATACAATCTTTTAGCCGAATTACAGTAAATGTTCCTCTCTGCTAACAACAGTTTAGATTCACTTGACAAGTTATCCCTATCAACAATGACATTAGTTATTTGAAATTCTAAACAATCTATCTTAGTAATTTTCGAATCTAGTTTCTTCTGTGTCTCTAGCAACTGCATAGACAGCTTCTTAGCCTCATTGCTAGCAGATACCACAATTGAATCAAAACAAGTAACAGTTTCATCGAAAGATACTAATTCAGAATTATAAGCATGTATTGGAATATTGAAAGATTCAAGAATATTACGTACCTTTGTGGTCATCGGAGATTTGTCAGCGGCTTTTGATATGAAGCATCTCCCATGAACTTCGTATTCCTCATCATCTGAATCTTTTTCCATCTTTGCATACATTGCTCCGTGGGTTGGATTTCGCATCTCCTCATCATCTGATCCTAATGACCAAATTTGATAAGTTCCGTCTTCTTCTTGTTCACCACGAGCAACTAATGAAAGATTCTTTGCCTTCGCACGCACCTCCTCCAACTTTTCCACATAGTACGCTTCATCCTTCGTCTTATTCTTTTTCTCATATTTCTTCCTCAGCATGCAATCATTACCTAAATGATTAGCCCCGTTGTAATAATGACAATCAATCCCAGCATCTCCCTTTAACTTCTTCTATGTTTTTCCCTCAACAAACTTCGTATCTTTCTTCTCTTCCTTCTTCTTCTCATCCCCAACACTTTTACTCATAAAATTCCCTTTTGTCTCAGATGACTTTGCCTTCGGATTGAATGGCCTTTTGAAGAACTTTTTCACACGATTTTTTGAATAGAAAGCAATCGCCTCATCATCTGAATTCATGATGAACCCTTCGTCTTCATCTGAAACATCTTTCTCAGCTTCCCTTTCAGAGATCTTCGAACCCAAAGCTAGTGGACCTCCCAAACTTGCCTTCGATTCTTCAACAATTTCGTTCACTTCGCTTTCATGAGACTTTAGCTGATTGTACAAGTCATTCAAAGTTGACGTATCAAAACTCTGTTGATTCCTAACCATCATGCTCACACTACGCCACTCCTTACGAAGACCCATAACAAAAATTAAATTGAACTCCATGGCTGATCTGGTGATACCATATCAATTGCATCGATAGATTAATTCATTAAGACGATCATAGTAAACTTCAATCGTTTCACCATCTTTCTGTCTGAAGTCCTTCAGTTCCACTAAGCATTGCTTCACTGAGTTAACTTTTGTCTTCTCACTCCCCTGAAATTTCTCCTTGAGAATGTTCCAGATCTCCTTTGCAGTTGTACAACTCCTCACATAGTTGTACACAACTGGAGGCAAAGCACCTCTTAGCTCTCTTATGCATCTCTTCTCTAGCTTTTTCAGACGATCAGTCTGATTCTCAACTTCAGAACTTCCAGAAGATGATCCAATTGGTTGAACATTCGTTGGTGGATTGAGATTGCCAGAAATGCAATTCCACAGTTCTTCATCCAATCCGTTGAGATAATCCTGCATACGATCAGCCCATTGATCATAATACTTAGGAATTAGCATAGGAATTTTGGTGGATGATCCTAGAAAATGAGAGAATGAAGTCATGGAATTAAGATTGAAAGACGCCACTGATGTACGGAATAAATCCTTGAGAATTTTTAAAGAAACTTTGAGAATTTGACAACAACCTATATGATTCAAATCAGAATCACTAGCAGAACACTCGATTTAACGATTCAAGTGCAGAATCGAATCACAAACTTAGATCCAATGAATTTTTCACTTTCAAAAAGTGCGGAATTTCTTAAACCAAAATGTTGATTTAAAAACTTTTGAAAATATGAAAATCAGATCAGAGATATGATTCCTGCTCTGATACCAATTGTTGAAACAATGAATCGAGTATGAAATGAATCACATTTTAATGATCAAAGTAGGATTGCGAAATTTGAACACAGATGTAAATATGATCTTGTTTTAGCTCTATTACGCTCTCAAGTTTTACAGAGTACAAATGTCAATTCTGTAAAGACTCGTTACTATGACTCTAGTAAATACTCCTATTTATAGGAGAGGAAAGCGTACAAACAAAATATACTAAGGCTTTCCTCTAACGCTTCGAACATAAGTGCCCTAGTAAAATACAATACAAAATATTCGAAGGGAACAAAACATACTTCGACTAATTACAACATTTAGACCCTTACATGCGATAGTAGCCAGCGAGGCCTAGAAATTGACGAATTTCTGTAGGCGTCTTCGGTGCTGACCAGCTCTCAATGGCTTTGATTTTGGAAGGGTCCACGTGTATTCCCTCTTCGCTAACCACGTGCCCTAAGAATTCGACTCTTCGGATCCAAAAATCGCATTTCGAGAACTTCGCATAGAGCTTCTCCGAACGCAGTGTTTCCAAGACCTGTCGCAGGTGTTGACTATGCTCCTCCTTACTATGAGAGTAGATAAGTATGTCATCGATGACGAACTGATCCAAGTAAGGATGACACACCCTATTCATTAAATCCATGAATGCTGCGGGCGCGTTTGTTAATCCGAACGGCATCACTATGAATTTGTAGTGCCCATAACGAGTTCGGAAGGCTGTCTTCGGAACATCCTCCCCTAGCACTCGTAGTTGGTGATATCTGGATCTTAAGTCGATTTTTGGAAAGAAGTTCGCCCCTTGAAGTTGGTCAAATAAATCGTCAATACGAGGCAGAGGATAACGATTTTTGACGGTCAGTTTGTTGAGGTCCCTAGAGTCGATGCACATACGAAACGATCCAACTTTCTTCTTGACGAACAAGACTGGAGCTCCCCAGGGTGAGAAGCTTGGTCTGATAAAGCCCTTGCTGAGTAGTTCGTTAAGTTGACAGGATAGCTCTTGCATCTCTGCAGGTGCTAGACGATAGGGCGATTGGGCTACGGGGGTAGCCCCTGGAACTAAGTCGATTCTGAACTCGACTTGACGTTGCGGAGGTAATCCTGGGAGTTCTTCTGGAAAGATGTCGGGAAAGTCGCGTACTACTGGAATGTTCTTAATGTCTTTCGTTTCTTGGCTCACATCGACCACATGAGCAAGGAATGCGCGACATTCCTTTCGCAAGAATTTCTGGGCTTGAATGCTCGAGATGATACGAAGGTTCGTGTCGGGTTTGTCGCCATAAACTACTAGAGTTTCGCCAGACGGCAGATTAAGGCGTACAACCTTTTCATAACACATGATGTCGGCACGATGAAGACTCAACCAATCCATGCCGATAATGACGTCGCAAATTTTAATTGAGACCGGCATGAGGTCGATCGAAAATGAATGGCTATCTAGTGTTAGGGTACACCCTATGAATATACTGCTAGTTCTCTCCGTCTTTCCATTAGCCATTTCTACAGTGAACAGTTCTTTAAGTGCTCGTGATTTTTGCTTAAGTAAATGAGCAAATTTTTTTTTTTGGTTCACGAAACTCCTTTTTGCTCCACTATCAAACAGTATGCATGCATAAGAGTTATCGAGGAGAAACGTACCCGTGACCACTGTGGGGTCGGCAACCACTTCCTCGTGGCCTATGGCCAGAACTCTTCCTACTCCACCGGGATTCCCTGCCTTTGGGCAGTCCCTCTTGTAGTGGCCCACCTCGCCACAACCGTAGCAAGCATGGCCCACACCCTCTTCTTCTTCTTGTCATCCCAGAACTTCCGCTTGGAATCAGCAGTTTTGGAAGGTTCTGAGATGGTCAGGGTTGTTGTTGCGGCCGGGGTACGAACCCCATGGTCTATAAGCCGTTGTGCCAATCGCTTGGCAGTATCGAATGTAGTGGGGTTTGAAGCCAAAACATTTCCCTGGAATGGAGGCACCAGCCCCCATATGTATCTTTCTATCTTCTAACCCACTGTATGAACCATGTTGGGACAGAGGGCCACCAACTCACAGAACCTAGCGGTGTAGGAGACTATGTCGGAGCCCTTCATGGTTAGGCTCCACAGTTCCTCCTCTAGTTTTTGGATTTCTCCCCTCGGGCAGTATTCCTCAAGCATTAGCTCTCTCAGAGCTTCCCATCCCATAGCATTATCCACCACTAGAGATAGTGACTTGACATGGCTATTCCACCATGTCAGGGCTTTTTCCTCAAAGGTGCAAGCATCGAACTTGACCTTGCTCCCTTCTGGACAAGAGCAGATTTCGAAAACCGATTCGGTCTTCTCGAACCATTGCGAGAGGGAAATGACTCCGCCAGTCCCTCTAAAGCACTTGGGCTTGCAGTTAGTGAAGTCCTTATAGGAGTACTCTCTCAAGTGCATAGGAGCTTCACCATGAGTAGATTGAACAGGGGTTCCTCCTCCAGTGGAACCAGAAGAATGATATTGAGCCATGGCTGTAGCCACAGCCGCAGCTACAGAAGCATTCAGAGCTGCCGTATCGATTTGAGGAGCAGGGGGTGTTGCAGTTATCGGAGGATCGTGTCTTGTTGATCGACGTGGAGGCATCTTTTATCTATAACTTTAGAAAGATGAAGATATTGATAATAATTTAATAGGGAGAATTTGATGAGAATGCCTCGTGGACTAACTCTCCATAGTCCAACAGCAAAATCAAATAGCACGATTGAATGTAGATCTAGTACTAACAGATGATAAGATTTGGATAAAAATTTCCATGAGATTAGATATCTGTCAATAATACTGGAATTACAGATGTAATAAGTTCGGGAAAAATGACCTAGAAGTAGGCCTTACATCAACCAAGATGGGAAAATTGTGACAGAACTACGACCTAATCAAGACCTAACAGGTCTAAGATTTACAAAGATAGGAAATTAGACTAGAGTTTTTACAAAAACTAGGTTATATCCAAAAGAGAAGTCGATGAGACTCTATCGGCGACGAGAACTACTAGTGTGAGTTCTTGACTCTGACAGAAGGCGTTCTATGTCTCTCATACGCCTTTCAGATCTTGCTTGCTGAGCTCGAAGTTCCCTGACTTCAGCTTGGGTTACAGCAAGTTCTCTCTGCAGAGCTGCATTGCGGAACTGAGTCCTTTCATAAGCAGACTCTAGCTGGCGAATGCGGATTCTGTTAACGCCAGAGGTGGGGTCAATTTCCACGACTTTGTCGATAGTTGCTCGACCTTGCTCGGCGTTCCGAGAAATCCTACGGACCATGATGGGCAGGACCCTGTCAGCTGAACCTCCCTCGGTGAGGTTGTAAAAGCTTCTGTCTCTATTGTAAGGAATGGGTTGACCCTGTTCCTGACTCCATCTATTCAAGTTTGTGGCCCACAGAGGTGTGGGTCCTTGAAATGCTGGACGATGGTTCGGGTTTGGGTCTTGAGCAGCTGGGGGTAGTTTGTTGACTTCTGGCTCTGAGTCAGAACCATCAGAAAAACTTTCAGCGAGGTGATCATCCAAAGGGATTGGATGATCATCTTCTGGTTCTTCTCCCAGCCATCCTGCATTGCCGTTGTTGGGATTGTACGGGTCTCCGGGAAGATGGAATCTAACCATTATATCTACGCGAGAAAAGGGATAAAGAAATAACTAAATAGACTCACTAATTAGATAATTATAAGATGATCTTTATCAGTTATTTCAACATTTGCGTAGTGCATACCAGTCATATGTAACCAAGACAGGATAGACCTTCGAATAAGTGACCCTAACTCTAAGCCCACAACCAAACAAGGAACAGGAAGTAAAGCAAAGATCACAAATTCTAAGTCGATGACATCCTAGTTACATATAACCTTAGTGTATCCACTCTGCAACTATTGACATACTAATAAAGACCTTTTTAGTTCTCAGATATGTAATTATAGTAACACAAATACTCCTATAGTATTTTAAGTTTATGTTTTGTTCTATTGTTTCCATTGTAGTAGTGTTGGTAAGTTTTTAGACTTGTTGCAACCTCACAACCATCCTTAGGCACATGCTAGTCACTCCTCGGATAATATAGTTGATCAGGCTATATCTTCCCAGATTTGACTATATGTCTCTAAGTCTACTTGTGCTGCCAAACAATCGTAATACTTTTGTTCTGTCCTAGTGACACTGATTTTAGTATGAATGCATGTATTTATACTTAGTTAAATATTTTATTATTTAAAAGTATAGACTCTTTATCAGAGTATTTTAATCCCGCTGTGTTTATAGTTCGTATATCTTTTATGGGTTGATATACTCGATTCACTATAAACAATGCTCTGATACCAATCTGTCACACCCAAAACCGGAACGGCGGAATCGTTCGGGGGTGGAGGACGTCATGTATAGTATCACAACAATGCAAAGTAGTAAACAAGCAACAACATCATCCATTGCATTAATAATATATTTTTAATACAAGTGTGTTCTGTCAAGTTAAATAGACACCAAAATATGAATCCAAAATAAAAGATGAGTCTTGAACGAGCTCCATCTTCTCAAAACCTGGCACTGGTACCTGTCTACTGGCGACCTACGAATACAAGTTATTTTGAAAGAGTTTATCAGCTTTAAAGCTGGTGAGATCATAAGTATTTTAGTGTCTGTATTTGTATGAAAGTGTTTGTAAGTATATGATGTGTAAGTTTGTAAAAGTTTGTGAATGTTTGTAAAAGGTTTGAATCTCCTAGAAAAACCTATGTTTTTCTACTAAAAGTATCCTTCTACCAAGACATCAAGTATCTGTGTGTGTGTCGCTTGTAAGAGTATGTATTTTCCCAAATCTGACTATCATTAACCAAAAATATAGTTTTTACATTACTGTTTATTGTGTGAAGATCACAAAGTGAATGCAATGGGAAAACGAAATAGTACTGTAGTGTTGTATTAAGTAACTACTGCTGTACTAACTACCTTCAACCAATTGTTATTTAAAGTACCATGTGATCGGCCTGTACCCTACTACCGACTATAAACACGACGATGTAAGACGTCGGAAGGAATGACGTTTGGCACCCGTAGACTTGCTAGTCCCACTGTAGCGAGCAGCAAGGTGTAGGATAGTCAATCCAGTATAGATCTATACACAAACTCAACGCTCTCCATTTAAGGAGATTCTGGATACAAAACGAGCCATGACAGGAGATGCCATGCCCCGTTACGTGGCTCACAAAAACTGTATTAGTGCACTTGTGTATGTATTGAATGTACTAGCTGTATTGTATGTTCTCTCTCTGTCTAGTATGTATGTATGTTCTCTCTGTATGGTATTGTTTGTTCTCTCTCTGTCTAGCATGTATGTTTTCTTGTAAAATGTATAGTATGTACTAGTTGTATTGTAATGTAATGTATGTACTAGCTGTATTGTAATGTACTGTATGTTTTATTGTTCTAGTAATAGTATTAGTAACTTCCTAAACTACACCTATTATAGTTTACTAGTAATGTTGTTTGTATGTATGAACATGTTTGTATACCTTTTCTACCCAAAGGTATTGAATAGAAAGAAGGAACTTTTATATCTATATACATATACATAATATATAACTAGGATTCAAACGACCTTCAGACAAATAACCGATATCCTAAGTCCACAACCAAACGAGGAACAGGTGGTAAGGTGAGTTATCAGTCCTAAGTCCTTTCAATCCTACTTATATAACTATATCTATTTAACAGTATTTGACGTGTAAAAGAGTTTGAATAAAAGTATTTGACATGTAAAGGAGTTTGTAAAACAGTATGAAGTAGTTTGTTTGATAACACAGTTTGAAAAGTAAGAAATCCACTTGTTTGGTAGTTATTAATCACATGTGATTGATATAATAACTAACATAGTTCAACTTGTATCCCCCCATAAAAGCATTTAAAATCATTTAAAAGATTGATTAAGGGGTATGAACTCACCTGTAGTGAGTGGTTTGGATGAATGGATGGTATAGGATGCTAAGTGTCAAGTGAAGACTTGAGCACACACAAGGATCCTAGTTAACATATAATAACACATATATGTATCCAATTAGTCATTTACCAACTAATTAATCAAGTAAAGACACCCTAGAACATGGAAAACACTTTGATTCAAGTGATATAAGTACTAAGGATTGCATCTAAGGGTTGTAGGGCCTTGTATTTGAGTTTAAGGTCCAAGGGTAAACTCTTTTGGAGTTTACGGTATTGGGACCAACTCTCATGGAGTTTACGGTCGTAAACCCATGAGTTTACGGCCGTAAACCCATGGTACTTCTACCATTTTGTGTTTTGAAGCTTATAAGTCATAAAGAAGCATTCCTACTTCAAGTCTAAGCCTTAGGAAGTGATTGTGGCATCATTTCACCCCTTTGTAGAGTTTACGACCCATGGACCATTTCTCCATGAGTTTACGGCCGTAAACTCTAATGGTCCTTGATGTTTTCGATGTTTAAGGTCCTATACACTTCAAGGATGTGATCTAGACTAGTATCCAAGGCTTGGTAAGGGAATTGGGCACACAATGGCCCATTCATTAGGGTTTACGGTCCAAGAACTTGTTTGGACCGTAAACACCTTTGATCTTGTGTTTCTTTATGTTATCTAGTTGATTAAGAAGTGTAACAAGCCTTATAACACACTAGGGTAAGAGTACTTACAATAAAGAAGCTTGAAAGGGTGTTAAAAGTCCAAGAACACTAGTGTGTGTTCTTGGTGTTCTTGGTGAAACTAAGAACACTTGAAGATGTAGACAAATGGAATGATTTCACGGATGAAATCATGTAAGATCACTAGATTAAGTAAGATATCAACTAATTAGGGCAAGAAACACTTACAAAGTTGAAGATCAAGAAGGAAAATCGGATGATACTTGAGAGGATTTGAGTTCTAGTTCTTGAAAATGGTGAAAAAGTATAAAATGACTAAGTGTCATATTTATACTCCTTAGAGTTTACGGTCGTAAACACCATGTTTAGGCCGTAAACTCCAAACTCTTGGAGTTTTGGGACTTTATTGGTGCACAATAACCCATAGAGCATCCTCTCTCCAAACTCTTGGAGTTTTGGGACTTTATCTCTTGAAGTACTAACTTTAAAACACTCAAACTGACTCCAAAAAGCTTAAAAGTTAGCAGAAACAGTTCTGACTTCTATTGAAGTGAATGGTTGTACAGAATAGAAATTTCGGGTTTTTACAAATAGCCTTATGTTCTCTTCAAACAAGTTGGAAATTGGAACCGAGACTTGTCGTGATTCAGGAAATATTTCCCCCAAGGCACTTTCGCTTCTTTGAACTTTCTTCATGTAGTTGTCATCAAAGGTTACATAGTATGTTTCTTCAATACGTTTTGAGCGTTTGTTCAAAACTCTGTATGCCTTTGAAGTGAGTGAATAGCTAAGAAAAATTCCCTCATCAGCTTTGACGTCAAACTTGTTTCGGTTCTCTTTGGAATTGAAAATGAAGCACCTTGAACCGAACACGTGGAAAAATTTAACGTTGGGCTTTCGATTGTTCAGAATCTCATATGGAGTGATGGAGAATCGTTTGTTGAGTAAGGCTCGGTTCTGAGTATAGCACGCGGTTGCAACTGCATCATCCCAGAAGTATAGCAGAAGAGAAGCGAAGCTTAGCATGGTTCGGGCTGCCTCACATAAATAACGGTTTCGTCTTTCAACAATCCCATTCTGTTGTGGTGTATAGGGGGCCGAGAAGTTGTGAGATATCCCCTTTTTAGCCAGAAAATCCTCAAAATCTTTATTCTTGAATTCCAGCCCATTATTGCTTCTGATATTCCTCACCAGCTTTCGCAGCTGCACTTCCACTTGCTTGATGAACGTCTTCAACTTGGGAGTTGTCACACCCCAAAACCGGAATGGCGGACACGTTCTGGGGTGGAGGACGTCATGTACAGTATCACAACAATGCATAATAGTAAAGACAAGCCACAACATCCATTGCATTAATACAATAAGTGTAATACAAGCGTGTTCTGTATAGTTTGTAAGACACCAAAAGTATAATCAAAATAAAAGATGAGTCTTGTATGTCCTCCATCTTCTCAAAAGCTTCATCTGTACCTGTCTACTGATGACCTGAGAATACAAGTTATTTTGAAAGAGTTTATCAGCATAAAGCTGGTGAGTTCATAAGTATTTAGTGTCATTGCTTGTATAAAAATGTTTGTAAACAATGTAGTGTAGTAACTGATTTCAAATGTTTGTAAATAGTATGCTCCCTAGAAAACTCTATATTTCCTAGTAAAAAGTAGTCTTCTACCAAGACCCGATTGTTTGTATGTTTGTTCTTTCGTAGATGTAAGGGTTTTTCCCCAGTGAAAACTATTAGTATAAAAATATAGTTTACTTAAACGAGTATGTGACAAAATCACAAAGTAATGAAATACAGACTCCAGGTGGTACTAAATGTACAGTACGCCTCGGAGAGTCTAAAGTAGAAATATGTAGACTCCATGTGGTATTAAATGAACAATACGCCTCGAAAAGTCTAAAGTAGAAATATGTAGACTCCAGGTGGTATTAAATGAACAATACGCCTCGAAAAGTCTAAAGTAGAAATATGTAGACTCCAGGTGGTATTAAATGAACAATACGCCTTGAAAAGTCTAAAGTAGAAATATGTAGAATCCAGGTGGTATTAAATGAACTATACGCCACGAAAAGTCTATTTTTACCTTTAATTCTTAATTAGTTAATTAAAGGTTTGAATGTGAACTCGTATGTAACCATGCTGATGGACGACTGAATAACGGATGACCCTCCAGGTCATAAATAGTGAGGTACCATTCTGTCACCCCTTGGCCTTTCGGCTGGGACTGTAGCTAGCAGTCAGGATGTGGGAGTGTCTGTCCCGTATTGATCTATACAAACAATGCCCGCTCTCCCTCCAGGAGACTCTGGTTACAAAGTGATACCACGATGAAGTGTCGTATCGAGAAGTAGTATGTCACATTCTGTTATAGTATTCAATGTTTGTATAGTGTATAATATGTTCTCTTGTATAGTGTATAGTATGTTCTCTTGTATAGTGTATAACATGTATTGTTACTCAATGTAGTACTTATGTAGTAACTCATAAATGTACTGAATCTTGTATGGGTCGTTGTAATAGTAGTAGTGAGTAGTAATCCCTTAACTATACCTATTATAGTTAAATAGTAAGGTTGTTTGGATGCCTTTGTTACGCAAAGGTACTGAACTGAAGTGAAAGCTTTTATATCCAACACACATATATATATATATATATATATATATATATGATATATAACTAAGAATTCAACGACATTCGGATAAATAACAGGATACCCTAAGTCCACAACCAAATAAGGAACAGGAAATAAGGTGAGCTATCAGTCCTAAGTCCTTCAAGTCTTACTTATATAAATATACTGGTGTAGATATGGATTTGAAAATATTGCAAGTATAAAAGAGTTTGAAAATGGTTTTAGCATCTAAAGAGTTTAATAAAAAGGTTTGAAAGCTTGAAAATCCATAAGTTTGATAGAAATTTGAAAGTAGTAGCAGATCTTTCTGTTTGTTCTAGTTATTAATCACATGTGATTAAAGCAATAACTAGAAATGTTCAACTTGTATCCCCCCCCATAAAAGCATTTAAAATCATTTAAAAGGTTAATTAAGGGGTATGAACTCACCTACAGTGAGTGGTTTGGATTGAAGTGTCGGATAGGATGCTAAGTGTCAAGTGAGGACTTGAACACATACACGGATCCTATGTAACATGTAGTGATACATAAATGTATCTAATTAGTCATTTAACAACTAATTAATCAATTAAATACATCCTAATACATGGAAACACTTTGTTTCAAGTGCAAAGAGTGCTAAAGGGTTGCATCTAAGGAGAGTATGGCCTCACATTGGAGTTTACTTCTCATTTGGTAACCCTACATGTGTTTACGGTTTTTGGTCATTTCCACCATGATTTTACGGCCGTAAACTCATGGTAAATTGTACCATTGTGTGATTTAAGGTCTTTTACCCCTCAAGGAAGTGTTCTATGTTTTCATCCAAGGCTTAGGAAGGGACTAGGGCTCAAAATGGCCCTTCTTTGGAGTTTACGGTCCTTGGACCACTCCCTTGGAGTTTACGGTCGTAAACCCATGAGTTTACGGCCGTAAACTCATGGTCACTCCTACCATTTCGTGTTTTGGGGTTTCTAGTTCATGCATGCAAGGTTCTAGTCCAATATCCAAGCCCTAGAAGGTGTTGGTGGCACTCAAAACACCACTTGATGGTGTTTAGGGTTCAAGGAGATCCCTTGACCGTAAACACATGTGTTCTTGGGGATATTTGATGTTTTCCAATGGTTTAGCAAGTATACTAAGCATATAACCAGTTAGGAGGAGTGTACTTACTTATAGGAAGCTTGTAAGAGTGTTTATGGTCCAAAAACACCAGTGTGTGTTCTTGGTGTTCTTGAAGAACACTTGAAGATCTAAGAAAAGAGGAGATTTCATGGATGAAGTCGTGTATAAACACTAGATAAAGTGTTATATCAACAAATCTTGGGAAGAAACACTTACATTTTTGGAAGATTTGAAGAAATGTGCTATGATACTTGAGAGAAAAGTTGGGTGTTCTTGATCTTGGAAGTGTAAAGTGAGGGAATGAAGGGTAAACTGATGCCTTAAGCATGAGTTCATGGTCAAAAGGGAGTTTACGGCCCAAACTCCTCACGTTTGGACGTAAACACCTAACTAAGGTGTTGTTTGTTTAATTGTTACACATCACTACTAGAAGATACTTCCTTTTTATTTGTTCGTTTCATGAATTTAATTTAAAAACACCCAAACGGACTTTAAACCGGCCAAAAATGTACTGAAATGAATTTGACTATTATTTGAAGTGTTTGACTGTAAAGTTTATACAAATGAAAATTTCGGGTTGTCACATCATCCCCCTGTTAGAGGGAATTTCGTCACAAAATTAGAGTTCAAGCAACTAAGTTATTACAATATAACTAAGTAAAAAGATGAGGATATTTAAGTTTCATTTGATCCTCGCGCTCCCATGTGAATTCCGGTCCTCGCTTGGCGTTCCAACGAACGTTCACTAACGGGATACGGCTTTGTTTTATTCGTTTGACCTCTCGGTCCATGTTCTCTACAGGTTCTTCCACGAAGTTGAGGCTCTCGTTGATCTCGATCTCGTCGAGTGGGATTACAAGAGTCTCATCGGATAGGCACTTTTTCAAGTTCGAGACGTGGAAGGTAGGATGTACATTACTAAGTTCGCGGGGTAAATTGAGTTTGTAAGCTACGGGGCCGATTCTAGCAAGAATCTCGAAAGGCCCTATTTATCTTGGATTTAGCTTTCCGCGCTTTCCGAAGCATGTCAAGCCCTTCCAGAGTGAGACTTTCAAAAGGACTCGGTCTCCAACCGGGAATTCCAAAGGTTTCCTCCGTTTGTCTGCATAGCTTTTCTGTCGGTCTCCAGAGGCTTTCAATCGTTCACGAATCTGAACGATCTTCTCTGTCATTTCCCGAATGATCTCTAGACCCGTGAGAGTGCTGTCAGGAACTCGTCCTTTAGCTAACTGAGTGTCACCCACTTCAGCCCAGCACAGAGGGGATCTGCACTTCCGGCCGTAGAGGGCTTCAAATGGAGCAGCCTTTATGCTCGTGTGATAACTGTTGTTGTAAGAGAATTCTACGAGGGGTAAGTGAGTATCCCACGCCTTCCCAAAATCGATCGCACAGGCTTGCAACATATCTTCTAAGTTTTGGATAGTTCTCTCACTTTGTCCGTCGGTCTGTGGATGGTAGGCTGTACTCATGTCCAGCCTCGTTCCTAGGGAGCTTTGTAGTGACTGCCAGAATCTCGAATTGAATCTACTATCTCTATCGGAGATAATAGACATAGGGACACCATGCAGTCGTACGATCTCCCTAATGTAGGTTCTCGTGAGCTTCTCCATTTTGTCTGTTTCCTTGATAGGCAGGAAGTGTGCGGACTTTGTCAATCTGTCGACGATGACCCATATGGTATCAAGTCCACCCGTTGTCTTGGGTAGCTTGGCTATGAAGTCCATAGTGATCCGCTCCCACTTCCATTCAGGTATCTCTGGTTGCTGAAGTAAACCTGATGGTTTCTGGTATTCAACCTTAACCTTTGCGCAAGTAAGGCATTTACTCACGAAGGTAGCAATTTCTGCTTTCATGTTAGGCCACCAGTATGACTTTTTGAGATCCAGATACATCTTATCTGAACCTGGGTGGACGGAATATCGAGTGTTGTGTGCTTCCTTCATGACCAGGTCTCTGAAGCCACCATGTTTCGGGGTCCAGATCCGGTCCATGAGATATAAGGCTCCGTCACCCTTGACTTCGAGGTTCTTATCCATTCCTCGCAGGGATTCTCCCGCTACATTTTCAGGTTTCAACGCTTCAAGCTGAGCCTCCTTAATTTGTGCGGGTAGATGCGAATGGATAGTCATCGTTAATGACTTGACTCTTCGACCAGAATATTCTTTCCGACTTAGGGCGTCTGCTACCACGTTGGTTTTACCCGGATGATAACGAATTTTGCATTCGTAGTCATTGAGTAGCTCGACCCACCGTCGTTGTCTCATATTGAGCTCCTTCTGGTTGAATATGTGTTGTAGGCTTTTGTGGTCTGTAAAGATAGTGCTCTTCGTACCATACAGGTAGTGTCACCAGATCTTTAGGGCAAACACAACTGTCCTAATTCGAGATCGTGTGTGGTGTAGTTGATCTCGTGTGTCTTCAGCTGTCTTGAGGCGTAGGCGATGACCTTACCTCGTTGCATCAGAACACAGCCGAGCCCCTGGTTGGATGCATCGCAGTATACCACGAAGTCTTCTATCCCTTCGGGGAGGGACAGTATCGGTGCGGTACACAAGGCTCGTTTTAGCGTTTGGAACGCTTTCTCCTGCTTCTCTTCCCAGTCAAAGGCCACGCCCTTCTGGGTCAATGTAGTGAGGGGTATCGCAATTCGAGAGAAGTTTTGTATGAATCTGCGGTAGTAGCCAGCGAGGCCTAGAAATTGACAAATTTATGTAGGCGTCTTCGGTGCTGACCAGTTCTCAATGGCTTTAATTTTGGAAGGGTCCACGTGGATTCCCTCTTCGCTAACCACGTGTCCTAAGAATTTGACTCTTCGGATCCAAAATTCGCATTTAGAGAACTTCGCATAAAGCGTCTCTAATCGTAAGGTTTCTAGGACTTGTCGTAAATGATCGTTATGTTCCTCCTTACTTCGAGAATAGTTAAGTATGTCATCGATGAAAACAATGACGAACTGATCCAAGTAAGGACGACATACCCTGTTCATTAAGTCCATGAATACTGCGGGCCCATTGGTCAATCCAAATGGCATCACTACAAACTCGTAGTGTCCGTAACGAGTTCGGAAGGCTGTCTTCGGAACATCCTCCTCAAGTACTCGTAACTGGTGATCCCGGGACCTCAGATCAATCTTGGAAAAGTAGCTCGCCCCTTGCAGCTGGTCAAATAAATCATCTATGCGAGGAAGAGTATAACGATTTTTGACTATAAGCTTGTTGAGTTCCCTGTAATCGATGCACATACTGAACGATCCGTCTTTCTTTTTTACGAACAAGACTGGTGCTCCCCAGGATGAGAAGCTTGGTCTTATAAAGCCCTTGCTGAGCAGTTCGTTAAGTTGACCGGACAGTTCTTGCATCTCAGCAGGTGCTAGACGATAGGGCGATTTTGCTACTGGGGTCGCTCCTGGAATTAAGTCGATTCGGAACTCGACTTGACGTTGCGGGGGTAATCCTGGCAGTTCTTCTGGAAAGACGTCAGGAAAATCGCGTACTACGGGGAGGTCTTTTAGGTCCTTTGTTTTCTGGCTCGTATCGACAACGTGCGCCAGGAATGCACGATATTCCTTATGCAAGTACTTCTGGGCTTGAATACTCGAGATGATACGAAGGCTCATACTGGGTTTGTCTCCGTAGATTAACAAGGTTTCGTTGTTTGGTAGGTTTAGATGGACTGCTTTGTCGAAACACAGAATATCGGTACGATGGAGACTCAACCAGTCCAAGCCCACAATGACATCGAAACTCTTGATCGATACTGGTATGAGGTCGATTGGGAACAAGTGATTATCTAGCGTGAGGGTACAACCTATGTAAATCTCGTTAGAACTCTCTGTCTTGCCGTTAGCCATTTCTACGACGAAGGTTTCTTTTAGCGTTTGCGGTGATTGTTTAAGTAAATGCTTAAATTTTTTGTTTACAAAGCTTCTTTCTGCCCCCACTATCGAATAGGATACAAGCATAAGAGTTATCGAGAAGGAACGTACCCGTGACTACTGTGGGGTCTGCCACGGCTTCATTGTGGCCAATAGCAAGTAGTCTTCCAGACCTCCCGCATTCCCAGCTTTCGGACAGTTTCTTTTGAAGTGCCCTGTCTCGCCGCACCCGTAGCAGGCTTGACTCACTCCGGTACCGGGAACTTGGGTGGTGGGTTTTTTGGGTGGTGTTCTGCAAAACCGGGCGGTATGGCCCTTCCGGTCGCAGTTAGTGCAATGCATTTCACAGCAGGGGCCGTTATAATGGAAGGAGCACTTGGTGCACTTGGGTAAGTTCCCTGCATATGTTTTGGCCGGTACAGGGGCAGCAGGCGTAGTGGCAGCATGGACAGCCACCGTCTGTTGGTTCTTGGAAGAGGGTTGATTTGATTTGCCCTTCCTTAGGTCCCCACGCTTCCTTTTGTTGTCGGTCGCGTTGGTTGGTGCTGGGGTAGTGGTTGTAGTTGTTGATGGAGTAGAAGGAACCTCGTGATCGATGAGCCTTTGGGCCAATTCCTTGGCACTATCAAAGGTCGCAGGGTGTGAGGCTAGAACGTTCCCTCGATATGGAAGTACCAGACCCCAGATGTATCTTTCAATTTTTTTTGCTTTCGATGGGAACCATGTTAGGACATAGAGCCACCAGGTCGCAGAACCTGGCTGTATAATCCACTATGTCGGAACCCTGCCTTTTGCGGTTCCAGAGTTCCTCCTCGAGCTTCTAAATTTCGCCCCTCGGGCAGTACTCCCTTGTCATAAGGTCCTTCAGTGTGTCCCAGCGCATGGCGTTGGCTGTTACCAGTGAGAGTGATTTGACATGGCCATTCCACCACGTTAGGGCCCTTTGGGTGATGGTGCAAGCAGCAAATTTTATCTTGCTTCCCTCAGGGCATGAGCACATCTCGAAGATTGCTTCTGTTCTTTCGATCCATTAGGACAGTGCAATGATCCCTCCGGTTCCGTTGAAGTATGTAGGTTTGCAGCTGATGAAATCTTTATAGGTACACTCCCGTGCACGTGGGTGGATTTCACCATGGTTGGAGTTAGTGCCAGTCCCCGTTCCACTAACGCCACTAGAGTTTACTTGGGCAATGGCGGCGGTCACAGCTACGGTCACAGCTGCCTGGAACATCACCGCATCGAACTGCGGAGGGGGTGGTGGTGGTGGAGTTTGATTTGCAGGCGTGTTTCTAGTCGGACGCTTTCGAGGCGGCATCTTTTACTGAAAGTTCATAAAGATGATAATAATAGTAAGAATCGATTGTAAGTATGATGAGTGTGTTTCATGGACTAAATCACCATAGTTCAACTACCAGATTGAGTTATAACAATAGAGTAGGGAAACATAAGAGTACAGACTTTCCCATAGAATAGACAACTGCCAATATTACTGTTATTAATGATGTAAAGTGAGCTCAGAAAGAATGACCTAACAGTAGGTCTCACATCAAACCTTAAGGGAAAAATGTTGGCAGCTTAGAAGTCTAGTTAGAGTACTTTCAAGGTTAGGAATGTTTACAGACAAGTGAAACAGAGACACTAAAGAGAAAGGCTATTCTTTTAAGAAAAGAAAAGGATGAGCAGATAATCCTCTACTGGCGACGGGCACCCCTTGGGCGAACCCTTAAGTCAGCTATAGTGTTTACGAGAGAATGGGGAAAGAATAGTTAATAGACGTACTAATGAAGATCCTTTTTGTTTGCACATAAGTAATTATAGTAACACAAAATACTCCTATAGTATTTTAGGTTTATGTTCTATTCTAATGCTCTTGTTGTAGTAGTGTTGGTAAGTTTTTAGACTTGTTGCAACACTACAATCATTCTTAGGCACATGCTAGTCACTCCTCAGAAAATATAGTTGATCAGGCTATATCCCGTTAGGTTTGACTATATGTCTCTAAGCCTAATTGTGATGTCCAACAATCATAATACTTTTGTTATGTTCTAGTATGATACTGACCCTGGTATGAATAGATGTATATATATACTTAGTTAAATATTTTATTATTTAAGAGTATATATTCTTGGTCAGAGTGTTTTTATCCCGATGTGTTTATAGTTTGTATATCTTTCATGGGTTGATATACTTGATTCACTATAAACAGTCCTCTGATCACAATCTGTCACACCCCAAAACCGGAACGGCGGAAACGTTCTGGGGTGGAGGACGTCATGTACAGTATCACAACAATGCATAATAGTAAAGACAAGCCACAACATCCATTGCATTAATACAATAATTGTAAGACAAGCGTGTTCTGTATAGTTTGTAAGACACCAAAAGTATAATCAAAATAAAAGATGAGTCTTGTATGTCCTCCATCTTCTCAAAAGCTTCACCTGTACCTGTCTACTGATGACCTGAGAATACAAGTTATTTTGAAAGAGTTTATCAGCATAAAGCTGGTGAGTTCATAAGTATTTAGTGTCATTGCTTGTATAAAATGTTTGTAAACAATGTAGTGTAGTAACTGATTTCAAATGTTTGTAAATAGTATGCTCCCTAGAAAACTCTATATTTCCTAGTAAAAAGTAGTCTTCTACCAAGACCCGATTGTTTGTATGTTTGTTCTTTCGTAAATGTAAGGGTTTTTCCCCAGTGAAAACTATTAGTATAAAAATATAGTTTACTTAAACGAGTATGTGACAAAATCACAAAGTAATGAAATACAGACTCCAGGTGGTACTAAATGTACAGTACGCCTCGGAGAGTCTAAAGTAGAAATATGTAGACTCCATGTGGTATTAAATGAACAATACGCCTCGAAAAGTCTAAAGTAGAAATATGTAGACGCCAGGCGGTACTAAATGAACAATACGCCTCGAAAAGTCTAAAGTAGAAATATGTAGACTCTAGGTGGTATTAAATGAACAATACGCCTTGAAAAGTCTAAAGTAGAAATATGTAGAATCCAGGTGGTATTAAATGAACTATACGCCACGAAAAGTCTATTTTTACCTTTAATTCTTAATTAGTTAATTAAAGGTTTGAATGTGAACTCGTATGTAACCATGCTGATCGACGACTGAATAACGGATGACCCTCCAGGTCATAAATAGTGAGGTACCATTCTGTCACCCCTTGGCCTGTCGGCTGGGACTGTAGCTAGCAGTCAGGATGTGGGAGTGTCTGTCCCGTATTGATCTATACAAACAATGCCCGCTCTCCCTCCAGGAGACTCTGGTTACAAAGTGATACCACGATGAAGTGTCGTATCGAGAAGTAGTATGTCACATTCTGTTATAGTATTCAATGTTTGTATAGTGTATAGTATGTTCTCTTGTATAGTGTATAGTATGTTCTCTTGTATAGTGTATAACATGTATTGTTACTCAATGTAGTACTTATGTAGTAACTCATAAATGTACTGAATCTTGTATGGGTCGTTGTAATAGTAGTAGTGAGTAGTAATCCCTTAACTATACCTATTATAGTTAAATAGTAAGGTTGTTTGGATGCCTTTGTTACGCAAAGGTACTGAACTAAAGTGAAAGCTTTTATATCCAACACACACATATATATATATATATATATATATATATATATATATATATGATATATAACTAAGAATTCAACGACATTCGGATAAATAACAGGATACCCTAAGTCCACAACCAAATAAGGAACAGGAAATAAGGTGAGCTATCAGTCCTAAGTCCTTCAAGTCTTACTTATATAAATATACTAGTGTAGATATGGATTTGAAAATATTGCAAGTATAAAAGAGTTTGAAAATGGTTTTAGCATCTAAAGAGTTTAATAAAAAGGTTTGAAAGCTTGAAAATCCATAAGTTTGATAGAAATTTGAAAGTAGTAGTAAATCTTTCTGTTTGTTCTAGTTATTAATCACATGTGATTAAAGCAATAACTAGAAATGTTCAACTTGTATCCCCCCCCCCATAAAAGCATTTAAAATCATTTAAAAGGTTAATTAAGGGGTATGAACTCACCTACAGTGAGTGGTTTGGATTGAAGTGCCGGATAGAATGCTAAGTGTCAAGTGAGGACTTGAACACACACACGGATCCTATGTAACATGTAGTGATACATAAATGTATCTAATTAGTCATTTAACAACTAATTAATCAATTAAATACATCCTAATACATGGAAACACTTTGTTTCAAGTGCAAAGAGTGCTAAAGGGTTGCATCTAAGGAGAGTATGGCCTCACATTGGAGTTTACTTCTCATTTGGTAACCCTACATGTGTTTACGGTTTTTGGTCATTTCCACCATGATTTTACGGCCGTAAACTCATGGTAAATTGTACCATTGTGTGATTTAAGGTCTTTTACCCCTCAAGGAAGTGTTCTATGTTTTCATCCAAGGCTTAGGAAGGGACTAGGGCTCAAAATGGCCCTTCTTTGGAGTTTACGGTCCTTGGACCACTCCCTTGGAGTTTACGGTCGTAAACCCATGAGTTTACGGCCATAAACTCATGGTCACTCCTACCATTTCGTGTTTTGGGGTTTCTAGTTCATGCATGCAAGGTTCTAGTCCAATATCCAAGCCCTAGAAGGTGTTGGTGGCACTCAAAACACCACTTGATGGTGTTTAGGGTTCAAGGAGATCCCTTGACCGTAAACACATGTGTTCTTGGGGATATTTGATGTTTTCCAATGGTTTAGCAAGTATACTAAGCATATAACCAGTTAGGAGGAGTGTACTTACTTATAGGAAGCTTGTACGAGTGTTTAGGGTCCAAAAACACCAGTGTGTGTTCTTGGTGTTCTTGAAGAACACTTGAAGATCTAAGAAAATAGGAGATTTCATGGATGAAGTCGTGTATAAACACTAGATAAAGTGTTATATCAACAAATCTTGGGAAGAAACACTTACATTTTTGGAAGATTTGAAGAAATGTGCTATGATACTTGAGAGAAAAGTTGGGTGTTCTTGATCTTGGAAGTGTAAAGTGAGGGAATGAAGGGTAAACTGATGCCTTAAGCATGAGTTCATGGTCAAAAGGGAGTTTACGGCCCAAACTCCTCATGTTTGGACGTAAACACCTAACTAAGGTGTTGTTTGTTTAATTGTTACACATCACTACTAGAAGATACTTCCTTTTTATTTGTTCGTTTCATGAATTTAATTTAAAAACACCCAAACGGACTTTAAACCGGCCAAAAATGTACTGAAATGAATTTGACTATTATTTGAAGTGTTTGACTGTAAAGTTTATACAAAAGGACTCGGTCTCCAACCGGGAATTCCAAAGGTTTCCTCCGTTTGTCTGCATAGCTTTTCTGTCGGTCTCCAGAGGCTTTCAATCGTTCACGAATCTGAACGATCTTCTCTGTCATTTCCCGAATGATCTCTAGACCCGTGAGAGTGCTGTCAGGAACTCGTCCTTTAGCTAACTGAGTGTCACCCACTTCAGCCCAGCACATAGGGGATCTGCACTTCCGGCCGTAGAGGGCTTCAAATGGAGCAGCCTTTATGCTCGTGTGATAACTGTTGTTGTAAGAGAATTCTACGAGGGGTAAGTGAGTATCCCACGCCTTCCCAAAATCGATCGCACAGGCTTGCAACATATCTTCTAATTTTTGGATAGTTCTCTCACTTTGTCCGTCGGTCTGTGGATGGTAGGCTGTACTCATGTCCAGCCTCGTTCCTAGGGAGCTTTGTAGTGACTGCCAGAATCTCGAATTGAATCTACTATCTCTATCGGAGATAATAGACATAGGGACACCATGCAGTCGTACGATCTCCCTAATGTAGGTTCTCGTGAGCTTCTCCATTTTGTCTGTTTCCTTGATAGGCAGGAAGTGTGCGGACTTTGTCAATCTGTCGACGATGACCCATATGGTATCAAGTCCACCAGTTGTCTTGGGTAGCTTGGCTATGAAGTCCATAGTGATCCGCTCCCACTTTCATTCAGGTATCTCTGGTTGCTGAAGTAAACCTGATGGTTTCTGGTATTCAACCTTAACCTTTGCGCAAGTAAGGCATTTACTCACGAAGGTAGCAATTTCTGCTTTCATGTTAGGCCACCAGTATGACTTTTTGAGATCCAGATACATCTTATCTGAACCTGGGTGGACGGAATATCGAGTGTTGTGTGCTTCCTTCATGACCAGGTCTCTGAAGCCACCATGTTTCGGGGTCCAGATCCGGTCCATGAGATATAAGGCTCCGTCACCCTTGACTTCGAGGTTCTTATCCATTCCTCGCAGGGATTCTCCCGCTACATTTTCAGGTTTCAACGCTTCAAGCTGAGCCTCCTTAATTTGTGCGGGTAGATGCGAATGGATAGTCATCGTTAATGACTTGACTCTTCGACCAGAATATTCTTTCCGACTTAGGGCGTCTGCTACCACGTTGGTTTTACCCGGATGATAACGAATTTTGCATTCGTAGTCATTGAGTAGCTCGACCCACCGTCGTTGTCTCATATTGAGCTCCTTCTGGTTGAATATGTGTTGTAGGCTTTTGTGGTCTGTAAAGATAGTGCTCTTCGTACCATACAGGTAGTGTCACCAGATCTTTAGGGCAAACACAACTGTCCTAATTCGAGATCGTGTGTGGTGTAGTTGATCTCGTGTGTCTTCAGCTGTCTTGAGGCGTAGGCGATGACCTTACCTCGTTGCATCAGAACACAGCCGAGCCCCTGGTTGGATGCATCGCAGTATACCACGAAGTCTTCTATCCCTTCGGGGAGGGACAGTATCGGTGCGGTACACAAGGCTCGTTTTAGCGTTTGGAACGCTTTCTCCTGCTTCTCTTCCCAGTCAAAGGCCACGCCCTTCTGGGTCAATGTAGTGAGGGGTATCGCAATTCGAGAGAAGTTTTGTATGAATCTGCGGTAGTAGCCAGCGAGGCCTAGAAATTGACAAATTTATGTAGGCGTCTTCGGTGCTGACCAGTTCTCAATGGCTTTAATTTTGGAAGGGTCCACGTGGATTCCCTCTTCGCTAACCACGTGTCCTAAGAATTTGACTCTTCGGATCCAAAATTCGCATTTAGAGAACTTCGCATAAAGCGTCTCTAATCGTAAGGTTTCTAGGACTTGTCGTAAATGATCGTTATGTTCCTCCTTACTTCGAGAATAGTTAAGTATGTCATCGATGAAAACAATGACGAACTGATCCAAGTAAGGACGACATACCCTGTTCATTAAGTCCATGAATACTGCGGGCCCATTGGTCAATCCAAATGGCATCACTACAAACTCGTAGTGTCCGTAACGAGTTCGGAAGGCTGTCTTCGGAACATCCTCCTCAAGTACTCGTAACTGGTGATCCCGGGACCTCAGATCAATCTTGGAAAAGTAGCTCGCCCCTTGCAGCTGGTCAAATAAATCATCTATGCGAGGAAGAGGGTAACGATTTTTGACTATAAGCTTGTTGAGTTCCCTGTAATCGATGCACATACTGAACGATCCGTCTTTCTTTTTTACGAACAAGACTGGTGCTCCCCAGGGTGAGAAGCTTGGTCTTATAAAGCCCTTGCTGAGCAGTTCGTTAAGTTGACCGGACAGTTCTTGCATCTCAGCAGGTGCTAGACGATAGGGCGATTTTGCTACTGGGGTCGCTCCTGGAATTAAGTCGATTCGGAACTCGACTTGACGTTGCGGGGGTAATCCTGGCAGTTCTTCTGGAAAGACGTCAGGAAAATCACGTACTACGGGGAGGTCTTTTAGGTCCTTTGTTTTCTGGCTCGTATCGACAACGTGCGCCAGGAATGCACGATATTCCTTATGCAAGTACTTCTGGGCTTGAATACTCGAGATGATACGAAGGCTCATACTGGGTTTGTCTCCGTAGATTAACAAGGTTTCGTTGTTTGGTAGGTTTAGATGGACTGCTTTGTCGAAACACAGAATATCGGTACGATGGAGACTCAACCAGTCCAAGCCCACAATGACATCGAAACTCTTGATCGATACTGGTATGAGGTCGATTGGGAACCAGTGATTATCTAGCGTGAGGGTACAACCTATGTAAATCTCGTTAGAACTCTCTGTCTTGCCGTTAGCCATTTCTACGACGAAGGTTTCTTTTAGCGTTTGCGGTGATTGTTTAAGTAAATGCTTAAATTTTTTGTTTACGAAGCTTCTTTCTGCCCCCACTATCGAATAGGATACAAGCATAAGAGTTATCGAGAAGGAACGTACCCGTGACTACTGTGGGGTCTGCCACGGCTTCATTGTGGCCAATAGCAAGTAGTCTTCCAGACCTCCCGCATTCCCAGCTTTCGGACAGTTTCTTTTGAAGTGCCCTGTCTCGCCGCACCCGTAGCAGGCTTGACTCACTCCGGTACCGGGAACTTGGGTGGTGGGTTTTTTGGGTGGTGTTCTGCAAAACCGGGCGGTATGGCCCTTCCGGTCGCAGTTACTGCAATGCATTTCACAGCAGGGGCCGTTATAATGGAAGGAGCACTTGGTGCACTTGGGTAAGTTCCCTGCATATGTTTTGGCCGGTACAGGGGCAGCAGGAGTAGTGGCAGCATGGACAGCCACCGTCTGTTGGTTCTTGGAAGAGGGTTGATTTGATTTGCCCTTCCTTAGGTCCCCACGCTTCCTTTTGTTGTCGGTCGCGTTGGTTGGTGCTGGGGTAGTGGTTGTAGTTATTGATGGAGTAGAAGGAACCTCGTGATCGATGAGCCTTTGGGCCAATTCCTTGGCACTATCAAAGGTCGCAGGGTGTGAGGCTAGAACGTTCCCTCGATATGGAAGTACCAGACCCCAGATGTATCTTTCAATTTTTTTTGCTTTCAATGGGAACCATGTTAGGACATAGAGCCACCAGGTCGCAGAACCTGGCTGTATAATCCACTATGTCGGAACCCTGCCTTTTGCGGTTCCAGAGTTCCTCCTCGAGCTTCTGAATTTCGCCCCTCGGGCAGTACTCCCTTGTCATAAGGTCCTTCAGTGTGTCCCAGCGCATGCCGTTGGCTGTTACCAGTGAGAGTGATTTGACATGGCCATTCCACCACGTCAGGGCCCTTTGGGTGATGGTGCAAGCAGCAAATTTTATCTTGCTTCCCTCAGGGCATGAGCACATCTCGAAGATTGCTTCTGTTCTTTCGATCCATTAGGACAGTGCAATGATCCCTCCGGTTCCGTTGAAGTATGTAGGTTTGCAGCTGATGAAATCTTTATAGGTACACTCCCGTGCACGTGGGTGGATTTCACCATGGTTGGAGTTAGTGCCAGTCCCCGTTCCACTAACGCCACTAGAGTTTACTTGGGCAATGGCGGCGGTCACAGCTACGGTCACAGCTGCCTGGAACATCACCGCATCGAACTGCGGAGGGGGTGGTGGTGGTGGAGTTTGATTTGCAGGCGTGTTTCTAGTCGGACGCTTTCGAGGCGGCATCTTTTACTGAAAGTTCATAAAGATGATAATAATAGTAAGAATCGATTGTAAGTATGATGAGTGTGTTTCATGGACTAAATCACCATAGTTCAACTACCAGATTGAGTTATAACAATAGAGTAGGGAAACATAAGAGTACAGACTTTCCCATAGAATAGACAACTGCCAATATTACTGTTATTAATGATGTAAAGTGAGCTCAGAAAGAATGACCTAACAGTAGGTCTCACATCAAACCTTAAGGGAAAAATGTTGGCAGCTTAGAAGTCTAGTTAGAGTACTTTCAAGGTTAGGAATGTTTACAGACAAGTGAAACAGAGACACTAAAGAGAAAGGCTATTCTTTTAAGAAAAGAAAAGGATGAGCAGATAATCCTCTACTGGCGACGGGCACCCCTTGGGCGAACCCTTAAGTCAGCTATAGTGTTTACGAGAGAATGGGGAAAGAATAGTTAATAGACGTACTAATGAAGATCCTTTTTGTTTGCACATAAGTAATTATAGTAACACAAAATACTCCTATAGTATTTTAGGTTTATGTTCTATTCTAATGCTCTTGTTGTAGTAGTGTTGGTAAGTTTTTAGACTTGTTGCAACACTACAATCATTCTTAGGCACATGCTAGTCACTCCTCAGAAAATATAGTTGATCAGGCTATATCCCGTTAGGTTTGACTATATGTCTCTAAGCCTAATTGTGATGTCCAACAATCATAATACTTTTGTTATGTTCTAGTATGATACTGACCCTGGTATGAATAGATGTATATATATACTTAGTTAAATATTTTATTATTTAAGAGTATATATTCTTGGTCAGAGTGTTTTTATCCCGATGTGTTTATAGTTTGTATATCTTTCATGGGTTGATATACTTGATTCACTATAAACAGTGCTCTGATCACAATCTGTCACACCCCAAAACCGGAACGGCGGAAACGTTCTGGGGTGGAGGACGTCATGTACAGTATCACAACAATGCATAATAGTAAAGACAAGCCACAACATCCATTGCATTAATACAATAATTGTAAGACAAGCGTGTTCTGTATAGTTTGTAAGACACCAAAAGTATAATCAAAATAAAAGATGAGTCTTGTATGTCCTCCATCTTCTCAAAAGCTTCACCTGTACCTGTCTACTGATGACCTGAGAATACAAGTTATTTTGAAAGAGTTTATCAGCATAAAGCTGGTGAGTTCATAAGTATTTAGTGTCATTGCTTGTATAAAAATGTTTGTAAACAATGTAGTGTAGTAACTGATTTCAAATGTTTGTAAATAGTATGCTCCCTAGAAAACTCTATATTTCCTAGTAAAAAGTAGTCTTCTACCAAGACCCGATTGTTTGTATGTTTGTTCTTTCGTAAATGTAAGGGTTTTTCCCCAGTGAAAACTATTAGTATAAAAATATAGTTTACTTAAACGAGTATGTGACAAAATCACAAAGTAATGAAATACAGACTCCAGGTGGTACTAAATGTACAGTACGCCTCGGAGAGTCTAAAGTAGAAATATGTAGACTCCATGTGGTATTAAATGAACAATACGCCTCGAAAAGTCTAAAGTAGAAATATGTAGACGCCAGGTGGTACTAAATGAACAATACGCCTCGAAAAGTCTAAAGTAGAAATATGTAGACTCTAGGTGGTATTAAATGAACAATACGCCTTGAAAAGTCTAAAGTAGAAATATGTAGAATCCAGGTGGTATTAAATGAACTATACGCCACGAAAAGTCTATTTTTACCTTTAATTCTTAATTAGTTAATTAAAGGTTTGAATGTGAACTCGTATGTAACCATGCTGATCGACGACTGAATAACGGATGACCCTCTAGGTCATAAATAGTGAGGTACCATTCTGTCACCCCTTGGCCTTTCGGCTGGGACTGTAGCTAGCAGTCAGGATGTGGGAGTGTCTGTCCCGTATTGATCTATACAAACAATGCCCGCTCTCCCTCCAGGAGACTCTGGTTACAAAGTGATACCACGATGAAGTGTCGTATCGAGAAGTAGTATGTCACATTCTGTTATAGTATTCAATGTTTGTATAGTGTATAGTATGTTCTCTTGTATAGTGTATAGTATGTTCTCTTGTATAGTGTATAACATGTATTGTTACTCAATGTAGTACTTATGTAGTAACTCATAAATGTACTGAATCTTGTATGGGTCGTTGTAATAGTAGTAGTGAGTAGTAATCCCTTAACTATACCTATTATAGTTAAATAGTAAGGTTGTTTGGATGCCTTTGTTACGCAAAGGTACTGAACTAAAGTGAAAGCTTTTATATCCAACACATATATATATATATATATATATATATATATATATATATATATATATATATATATATATATATATATGATATATAACTAAGAATTCAACGACATTCGGATAAATAACAGGATACCCTAAGTCCACAACCAAATAAGGAACAGGAAATAAGGTGAGCTATCAGTCCTAAGTCCTTCAAGTCTTACTTATATAAATATACTGGTGTAGATATGGATTTGAAAATATTGCAAGTATAAAAGAGTTTGAAAATGGTTTTAGCATCTAAAGAGTTTAATAAAAAGGTTTGAAAGCTTGAAAATCCATAAGTTTGATAGAAATTTGAAAGTAGTAGTAAATCTTTCTGTTTGTTCTAGTTATTAATCACATGTGATTAAAGCAATAACTAGAAATGTTCAACTTGTATCCCCCCCCATAAAAGCATTTAAAATCATTTAAAAGGTTAATTAAGGGGTATGAACTCACCTACAGTGAGTGGTTTGGATTGAAGTGCCGGATAGGATGCTAAGTGTCAAGTGAGGACTTGAACACACACACGGATCCTATGTAACATGTAGTGATACATAAATGTATCTAATTAGTCATTTAATAACTAATTAATCAATTAAATACATCCTAATACATGGAAACACTTTGTTTCAAGTGCAAAGAGTGCTAAAGGGTTGCATCTAAGGAGAGTATGGCCTCACATTAGAGTTTACTTCTCATTTGGTAACCCTACATGTGTTTACGGTTTTTGGTCATTTCCACCATGATTTTACGGCCGTAAACTCATGGTAAATTGTACCATTGTGTGATTTAAGGTCTTTTACCCCTCAAGGAAGTGTTCTATGTTTTCATCCAAGGCTTAGGAAGGGACTAGGGCTCAAAATGGCCCTTCTTTGGAGTTTACGGTCCTTGGACCACTCCCTTGGAGTTTACGGTCGTAAACCCATGAGTTTACGGCCGTAAACTCATGGTCACTCCTACCATTTCGTGTTTTGGGGTTTCTAGTTCATGCATGCAAGGTTCTAGTCCAATATCCAAGCCCTAGAAGGTGTTGGTGGCACTCAAAACACCACTTGATGGTGTTTAGGGTTCAAGGAGATCCCTTGACCGTAAACACATGTGTTCTTGGGGATATTTGATGTTTTCCAATGGTTTAGCAAGTATACTAAGCATATAACCAGTTAGGATGTGGGAGTGTCTGTCCCGTATTGATCTATACAAACAATGCCCGCTCTCCCTCCAGGAGACTCTGGTTACAAAGTGATACCACGATGAAGTGTCGTATCGAGAAGTAGTATGTCACATTCTGTTATAGTATTCAATGTTTGTATAGTGTATAGTATGTTCTCTTGTATAGTGTATAGTATGTTCTCTTGTATAGTGTATAACATGTATTGTTACTCAATGTAGTACTTATGTAGTAACTCATAAATGTACTGAATCTTGTATGGGTCGTTGTAATAGTAGTAGTGAGTAGTAATCCCTTAACTATACCTATTATAGTTAAATAGTAAGGTTGTTTGGATGCCTTTGTTACGAAAAGGTACTGAACTAAAGTGAAAGCTTTTATATCCAACATATATATATATATATATATATATATATATATATATATATGATATATAACTAAGAATTCAACGACATTCGGATAAATAACAGGATACCCTAAGTCCACAACCAAATAAGGAACAGGAAATAAGGTGAGCTATCAGTCCTAAGTCCTTCAAGTCTTACTTATATAAATATACTGGTGTAGATATGGATTTGAAAATATTGCAAGTATAAAAGAGTTTGAAAATGGTTTTAGCATCTAAAGAGTTTAATAAAAAGGTTTGAAAGCTTGAAAATCCATAAGTTTGATAGAAATTTGAAAGTAGTAGTAAATCTTTCTGTTTGTTCTAGTTATTAATCACATGTGATTAAAGCAATAACTAGAAATGTTCAACTTGTATCCCCCCCCCATAAAAGCATTTAAAATCATTTAAAAGGTTAATTAAGGGGTATGAACTCACCTACAGTGAGTGGTTTGGATTGAAGTGCCGGATAGGATGCTAAGTGTCAAGTGAGGACTTGAACACACACACGGATCCTATGTAACATGTAGTGATACATAAATGTATCTAATTAGTCATTTAACAACTAATTAATCAATTAAATACATCCTAATACATGGAAACACTTTGTTTCAAGTGCAAAGAGTGCTAAAGGGTTGCATCTAAGGAGAGTATGGCCTCACATTAGAGTTTACTTCTCATTTGGTAACCCTACATGTGTTTACGGTTTTTGGTCATTTCCACCATGATTTTACGGCCGTAAACTCATGGTAAATTGTACCATTGTGTGATTTAAGGTCTTTTACCCCTCAAGGAAGTGTTCTATGTTTTCATCCAAGGCTTAGGAAGGGACTAGGGCTCAAAATGGCCCTTCTTTGGAGTTTACGGTCCTTGGACCACTCCCTTGGAGTTTACGGTCGTAAACCCATGAGTTTACGGCCGTAAACTCATGGTCACTCCTACCATTTCGTGTTTTGGGGTTTCTAGTTCATGCATGCAAGGTTCTAGTCCAATATCCAAGCCCTAGAAGGTGTTGGTGGCACTCAAAACACCACTTGATGGTGTTTAGGGTTCAAGGAGATCCCTTGACCGTAAACACATGTGTTCTTGGGGATATTTGATGTTTTCCAATGGTTTAGCAAGTATACTAAGCATATAACCAGTTAGGAGGAGTGTACTTACTTATAGGAAGCTTGTACGAGTGTTTAGGGTCCAAAAACACCAGTGTGTGTTCTTGGTGTTCTTGAAGAACACTTGAAGATCTAAGAAAAGAGGAGATTTCATGGATGAAGTCGTGTATAAACACTAGATAAAGTGTTATATCAACAAATCTTGGGAAGAAACACTTACATTTTTGGAAGATTTGAAGAAATGTGCTATGATACTTGAGAGAAAAGTTGGGTGTTCTTGATCTTGGAAGTGTAAAGTGAGGGAATGAAGGGTAAACTGATGCCTTAAGCATGAGTTCATGGTCAAAAGGGAGTTTACGGCCCAAACTCCTCATGTTTGGACGTAAACACCTAAATAAGGTGTTGTTTGTTTAATTGTTACACATCACTACTAGAAGATACTTCCTTTTTATTTGTTCGTTTCATGAATTTAATTTAAAAACACCCAAACGGACTTTAAACCGGCCAAAAATGTACTGAAATGAATTTGACTATTATTTGAAGTGTTTGACTGTAAAGTTTATACAAATGAAAATTTCGGGTTGTCACATCATCCCCCTGTTAGAGGGAATTTCATCACAAAATTAGAGTTCAAGCAACTAAGTTATTACAATATAACTAAGTAAAAAGATGAGGATATTTAAGTTTCATTTGATCCTCGCGCTCCCATGTGAATTCCGGTCCTCGCTTGGCGTTCCAACGAACGTTCACTAACGGGATACGGCTTTGTTTTATTCGTTTGACCTCTCGGTCCATGTTCTCTACAGGTTCTTCCACGAAGTTGAGGCTCTCGTTGATATCGATCTCGTCGAGTGGGATTACAAGAGTCTCATCGGATAGGCACTTTTTCAAGTTCGAGACATGGAAGGTAGGATGTACATTAGAAAGATGAAGATATTGATAATAATTTAATAGGGAGAATTTGATGAGAATGCCTCGTGGACTAACTCTCCATAGTCCAACAGCAAAATCAAATAGCACGATTGAATGTAGATCTAGTACTAACAGATGATAAGATTTGGATAAAAATTTCCATGAGATTAGATATCTGTCAATAATACTGGAATTACAGATGTAATAAGTTCGGGAAAAATGACCTAGAAGTAGGCCTTACATCAACCAAGATGGGAAAATTGTGACAGAACTACGACCTAATCAAGACCTAACAGGTCTAAGATTTACAAAGATAGGAAATTAGACTAGAGTTTTTACAAAAACTAGGTTATATCCAAAAGAGAAGTCGATGAGACTCTATCGGCGACGAGAACTACTAGTGTGAGTTCTTGACTCTGACAGAAGGCGTTCTATGTCTCTCATACGCCTTTCAGATCTTGCTTGCTGAGCTCGAAGTTCCCTGACTTCAGCTTGGGTTTCAGCAAGTTCTCTCTGCAGAGCTGCATTGCGGAACTGAGTCCTTTCATAAGCAGACTCTAGCTGGCGAATGCGGATTCTGTTAACGCCAGAGGTGGCGTCAATTTCCACGACTTTGTCGATAGTTGCTCGACCTTGCTCGGCGTTCCGAGAAATCCTACGGACCATGATGGGCAGGACCCTGTCAGCTGAACCTCCCTCGGTGAGGTTGTAAAAGCTTCTGTCTCTATTGTAAGGAATGGGTTGACCCTGTTCCTGACTCCATCTATTCAAGTTTGTGGCCCACAGAGGTGTGGGTCCTTGAAATGCTGGACGATGGTTCGGGTTTGGGTCTTGAGCAGCTGGGGGTAGTTTGTTGACTTCTGGCTCTGAGTCAGAACCATCAGAAAAACTTTCAGCGAGGTGATCATCCAAAGGGATTGGATGATCATCTTCTGGTTCTTCTCCCAGCCATCCTGCATTGCCGTTGTTGGGATTGTACGGGTCTCCAGGAAGATGGAATCTAACCATTATATCTACGCGAGAAAAGGGATAAAGAAATAACTAAATAGACTCACTAATTAGATAATTATAAGATGATCTTTATCAGTTATTTCAACATTTGCGTAGTGCATACCAGTCATATGTAACCAAGACAGGATAGACCTTCGAATAAGTGACCCTAACTCTAAGCCCACAACCAAACAAGGAACAGGAAGTAAAGCAAAGATCACAAATTCTAAGTCGATGACATCCTAGTTACATATAACCTTAGTGTATCCACTCTGCAACTATTGACATACTAATAAAGACCTTTTTAGTTCTCAGATATGTAATTATAGTAACACAAATACTCCTATAGTATTTTAATTTATGTTTTGTTCTATTGTTTCCATTGTAGTAGTGTTGGTAAGTTTTTAGACTTGTTGCAACCTCACAACCATCCTTAGGCACATGCTAGTCACTCCTCGGATAATATAGTTGATCAGGCTATATCTTCCCAGATTTGACTATATGTCTCTAAGTCTACTTGTGCTGCCAAACAATCGTAATACTTTTGTTCTGTCCTAGTGACACTGATTTTAGTATGAATGCATGTATTTATACTTAGTTAAATATTTTATTATTTAAAAGTATAGACTCTTTATCAGAGTATTTTAATCCCGTTGTGTTTATAGTTCGTATATCTTTTATGGGTTGATATACTCGATTCACTATAAACAATGCTCTGATACCAATCTGTCACACCCTAAAACCGGAACGGCGGAATCGTTCGGGGGTGGAGGACGTCATGTATAGTATCACAACAATGCAAAGTAGTAAACAAGCAACAACATCATCCATTGCATTAATAATATAATTTTAATACAAGTGTGTTCTGTCAAGTTAAATAGACACCAAAATATGAATCCAAAATAAAAGATGAGTCTTGAACGAGCTCCATCTTCTCAAAACCTGGCACTGGTACCTGTCTACTGGCGACCTACGAATACAAGTTATTTTGAAAGAGTTTATCAGCTTTAAAGCTGGTGAGATCATAAGTATTTTAGTGTCTGTATTTGTATGAAAGTGTTTGTAAGTATATGATGTGTAAGTTTGTAAAAGTTTGTGAATGTTTGTAAAAGGTTTGAATCTCCTAGAAAAACCTATGTTTTTCTACTAAAAGTATCCTTCTACCAAGACATCAAGTATCTGTGTGTGTGTCGCTTGTAAGAGTATGTATTTTCCCAAATCTGACTATCATTAACCAAAAATATAGTTTTTACATTACTGTTTATTGTGTGAAGATCACAAAGTGAATGCAATGGGAAAACGAAATAGTACTGTAGTGTTGTATTAAGTAACTACTGCTGTACTAACTACCTTCAACCAATTGTTATTTAAAGTACCATGTGATCGGCCTGTACCATACTACCGACTATAAACACGACGATGTAAGACGTCGGAAGGAATGACGTTTGGCACCCGTAGACTTGCTAGTCCCACTGTAGCGAGCAGCAAGGTGTAGGATAGTCAATCCAGTATAGATCTATACACAAACTCAACGCTCTCCATTTAAGGAGATTCTGCATACAAAACGAGCCATGACAGGAGATGCCATGCCCCGTTACGTGGCTCACAAAAACTGTATTAGTGCACTTGTGTATGTATTGAATGTACTAGCTGTATTGTATGTTCTCTCTCTGTCTAGTATGTATGTATGTTCTCTCTGTATGGTATTGTTTGTTCTCTCTCTGTCTAGCATGTATGTTTTCTTGTAAAATGTATAGTATGTACTAGTTGTATTGTAATGTAATGTATGTACTAGCTGTATTGTAATGTACTGTATGTTTTATTGTTCTAGTAATAGTATTAGTAACTTCCTAAACTACACCTATTATAGTTTACTAGTAATGTTGTTTGTATGTATGAACATGTTTGTATACCTTTTCTACCCAAAGGTATTGAATAGAAAGAAGGAACTTTTATATCTATATACATATACATAATATATAACTAGGATTCAAACGACCTTCCGACAAATAACCGATATCCTAAGTCCACAACCAAACGAGGAACAGGTGGTAAGGTGAGTTATCAGTCCTAAGTCCTTTCAATCCTACTTATATAACTATATCTATTTAACAGTATTTGACGTGTAAAAGAGTTTGAATAAAAGTATTTGACATGTAAAGGAGTTTGTAAAACAGTATGAAGTAGTTTGTTTGATAACACAGTTTGAAAAGTAAGAAATCCACTTGTTTGGTAGTTATTAATCACATGTGATTGATATAATAACTAACATAGTTCAACTTGTATCCCCCCATAAAAGCATTTAAAATCATTTAAAAGATTGATTAAGGGGTATGAACTCACCTGTAGTGAGTGGTTTGGATGAATGGATGGTATAGGATGCTAAGTGTCAAGTGAAGACTTGAGCACACACAAGGATCCTAGTTAACATATAATAACACATATATGTATCCAGTTAGTCATTTACCAACTAATTAATCAAGTAAAGACACCCTAGAACATGGAAAACACTTTGATTCAAGTGATATAAGTACTAAGGATTGCATCTAAGGGTTGTAGGGCCTTGCATTTGAGTTTAAGGTCCAAGGGTAAACTCTTTTGGAGTTTACGGTATTGGGACCAACTCTCATGGAGTTTACGGTCGTAAACCCATGAGTTTACGGCCGTAAACCCATGGTACTTCTACCATTTTGTGTTTTGAAGCTTATAAGTCATAAAGAAGCATTCCTACTTCAAGTCTAAGCCTTAGGAAGTGATTGTGGCATCATTTCACCCCTTTGTAGAGTTTACGACCCATGGACCATTTCTCCATGAGTTTACGGCCGTAAACTCTAATGGTCCTTGATGTTTTCGATGTTTAAGGTCCTATACACTTCAAGGATGTGATCTAGACTAGTATCCAAGGCTTGGTAAGGGAATTAGGCACACAATGGCCCATTCATTAGGGTTTACGGTCCAAGAACATGTTTGGACCGTAAACACCTTTGATCTTGTGTTTCTTTGTGTTATCTAGTTGATTAAGAAGTGTAACAAGCCTTATAACACACTAGGGTAAGAGTACTTACAATAAAGAAGCTTGAAAGGGTGTTAAAAGTCCAAGAACACTAGTGTGTGTTCTTGGTGTTCTTGGTGAAACTAAGAACACTTGAAGATGTAGACAAATGGAATGATTTCACGGATGAAATCATGTAAGATCACTAGATTAAGTAAGATATCAACTAATTAGGGCAAGAAACACTTACAAAGTTGAAGATCAAGAAGGAAAATCGGATGATACTTGAGTGGATTTGAGTTCTAGTTCTTGAAAATGGTGAAAAAGTATAAAATGACTAAGTGTCATATTTATACTCCTTAGAGTTTACGGCCGTAAACACCATGTTTAGGCCTTAAACTCCAAACTCTTGGAGTTTTGGGACTTTATTGGTGCACAATAACCCCTAGAGCATCCTCTCTCCAAACTCTTGGAGTTTTGGGACTTTATCTCTTGAAGTACTAACTTTAAAACACTCAAACTGACTCCAAAAAGCTTAAAAGTTAGCAGAAACAGTTCTGACTTCTATTGAAGTGAATGGTTGTACAGAATAGAAATTTTGGGTTTTTACAAATAGCCTTATGTTCTCTTCAAACAAGTTGGAAATTGGAACCGAGACTTGTCGTGATTCAGGAAATATTTCCCCCAAGGCACTTTCGCTTCTTTGAACTTTCTTCATGTAGTTGTCATCAAAGGTTACATAGTATGTTTCTTCAATACGTTTTGAGCATTTGTTCAAAACTCTGTATGCCTTTGAAGTGAGTGAATAGCCAAGAAAAATTCCCTCATCAGCTTTGACGTCAAACTTGTTTCGGTTCTCTTTGGAATTGAAAATGAAGCACCTTGAACCGAACACGTGGAAAAATTTAACGTTGGGCTTTCGATTGTTCAGAATCTCATATGGAGTGATGGAGAATCGTTTGTTGAGTAAGGATCGGTTCTGAGTATAGCACGCGGTTGCAACTGCATCATCCCAGAAGTATAGCAGAAGAGAAGCGAAGCTTAGCATGGTTCGGGCTGCCTCACATAAATAACGGTTTCGTCTTTCAACAATCCCATTCTGTTGTGGTGTATAGGGGGCCGAGAAGTTGTGAGATATCCCCTTTTTAGCCAGAAAATCCTCAAAATCTTTATTCTTGAATTCCAGCCCATTGTTGCTTCTGATATTCCTCACCAGCTTTCGCAGCTGCACTTCCACTTGCTTGATGAACGTCTTCAACTTGGGAGTTGTCACACCCCAAAACCGGAATGGCGGAAACGTTCTGGGGTGGAGGACGTCATGTACAGTATCACAACAATGCATAATAGTAAAGACAAGCCACAACATCCATTGCATTAATACAATAAGTGTAATACAAGCGTGTTTTGTATAGTTTGTAAGACACCAAAAGTATAATCAAAATAAAAGATGAGTCTTGTATGTCCTCCATCTTCTCAAAAGCTTCATCTGTACCTGTCTACTGATGACCTGAGAATACAAGTTATTTTGAAAGAGTTTATCAGCATAAAGCTGGTGAGTTCATAAGTATTTAGTGTCATTGCTTGTATAAAAATGTTTGTAAACAATGTAGTGTAGTAACTGATTTCAAATGTTTGTAAATAGTATGCTCCCTAGAAAACTCTATATTTCCTAGTAAAAAGTAGTCTTCTACCAAGACCCGATTGTTTGTATGTTTGTTCTTTCGTAAATGTAAGGGTTTTTCCCCAGTGAAAACTATTAGTATAAAAATATAGTTTACTTAAACGAGTATGTGACAAAATCACAAAGTAATGAAATACAGACTCCAGGTGGTACTAAATGTACAGTACGCCTCGGAGAGTCTAAAGTAGAAATATGTAGACTCCATGTGGTATTAAATGAACAATACGCCTCGAAAAGTCTAAAGTAGAAATATGTAGACTCCAGGTGGTATTAAATGAACAATACGCCTCGAAAATTTTAAAGTAGAAATATGTAGACTCCAAGTGGTATTAAATGAACAATACGCCTCGAAAAGTCTAAAGTAGAAATATGTAGACTCCAGGTGGTATTAAATGAACAATACGCCACGAAAAGTCTATTTTTACCTTTAATTCTTAATTAGTTAATTAAAGGTTTGAATGTGAACTCGTATGTAACCATGCTGATCGACGGCTGAATAACGGATGATCCTCCAGGTCATAAATAGTGAGGTAGCATTCTGTCACCCCTTGGCCTTTCGGTTGGGACTATAGCTAGCAGTCAGGATGTGGGAGTGTCTGTCCCGTATAGATATATGCACACAATGCCCGCTCTCCCTCCAGGAGACTCTGGTTACAAAGTGATACCACGATGAAGTGTCGTATCGAGAAGTAGTATGTCACATTCTGTTATAGTATTCAATGTTTGTATAGTGTATAGTATGTTCTCTTGTATAGTGTATAGTATGTTCTCTTGTATAGTGTATAGCATGTATTGTTACTCAATGTAGTTCTTATGTAGTAACTCATAAATGTACTGACTCTTGTATGGGTCGTTGTAATAGTAGTAGTGAGTAGTAATCCCTTAACAATACCTATTATAGTTAAATAGTAAGGTTGTTTGGATGCCTTTGTTACGCAAAGGTACTGAAATGAAGTGAAAGATTTTATATCCAACACATATATATATGATATATAACTAAGAATTCAACGACATTCGGACAAATAACAGGATACCCTAAGTCCACAACCAAACAAGGAACAGAAAAATAAGGTGAGCTATCAGTCCTAAGTCCTTTAAGTCTTACTTATATAAATATACTGGTGTAGATATGGATTTGAAAATATTGCAAGTATAAAAGAGTTTGAAAACAGTTTTAGCATCTAAAGAGTTTAATAAAAACGTTTGAAAGCTTGAAAATCCATAAGTTTGATAGAAATTTGAAAGTAGTAGTAAATCTTTCTGTTTGTTCTAGTTATTAATCACATGTGATTTAAGCAATAACTACAAATGTTCAACTTGTATCCCGCCCATAAAAGCATTTAAAATCATTTAAAAGGTTAATTAAGGGGTATGAACTCACATGCAGTGAGTGGTTTGGATGGAAGTGCCGGATAGGATGCTAAGTGTCAAGTAAGGACTTGAACACACACACGGATCCTATGTAACATGTAGTGATACATAAATGTATCTAAATAGTCATTTAACAACTAATTAATCAATTAAATACATCCTAATACATGGAAACACTTTGTTTCAAGTGCAAAGAGTGCTAAAGGGTTGCATCTAAGGAGAGTATGGCCTCACATTAGAGTTTACTTCTCATTTGGTAACCCTACATGTGTTTACGGTTTTTGGTCATTTTCCCCATGAGTTTACGGCCGTAAACTCATGGTAAATTGTACCATTGTGTGATTTAAGGTCTTTTACCCCTCAAGGAAGTGTTCTATGTTTGCATCCAAGGCTTAGGAAGGGACTAGGGCTCAAACTGGCCCTTCTTTGGAGTTTACGGTCCTTGGACCACTCCCTTGGAGTTTACGGTCATAAACCCATGAGTTTACGGCCGTAAACTCATGGTCACTCCTACCATTTCGTGTTTTGGGGTTTCTAGTTCATGCATGCAAGGTTCTAGTCCAATATCCAAGCCCTAGAAGGTGTTGGTGGCACTCAAAACACCACTTGATGGTGTTTACGGTTCAAGGAGATCCCTTGACCGTAAACACATGTGTTCTTGGGGATATTTGATGTTTTCCAATGGTTTAGCAAGTATACTAAGCATATAACCAGTTAGGAGGAGTGTACTTACTTATAGGAAGCTTGTAAGAGTGTTTAGGGTCCAAAAACACTAGTGTGTGTTCTTGGTGTTCTTGAAGAACACTTGAAGATCTAAGAAAAGAGGAGATTTCATGGATGAAGTCGTGTATAAACACTAGATAAAGTGTTATATCAACAAATCTAGGGAAGAAACACTTACATTTTTGGAAGATTTGAAGAAATGTGCTATGATACTTGAGAGCAAAGTTGGGTGTTCTTGAGCTTGGAAGTGTAAAGTGAGGGAATGAAGGGTAAACTCATGCCTTAAGCATGAGTTCATGGTCAAAAGGGAGTTTACGGCCCAAACTCCTCATGTTTGGCCGTAAACACCTAACTAAGGTGTTGTTTGTTTAATTGTTAGACATCACTCGTAGAAGATACTTCGTTTTTATTTGTTCGTTTCATGAATTTATTTTAAAAACACCCAAACGGACTTTAAACCGGCCAAAAATGTACTGAAATGAATTTGACTATTATTTGAAGTGTTTGACTGTAGAGTTTATACAAATGAAAATTTCGGGTTGTCACAGGAGTTGCATCTGATTTCTATTTAAGAAAGAAAACCCAGGTGAAGCGTGAAAAATCATCTACTATGACAAGAATGAACTTACTACCACCGAAGCTTTCGATAGCCGAAGGTCCACATAAGTTAATATGCAGAAGTTCAAGAGTTTCAACAATCTGTGTATTGATACATGTAGGATGACTCTTTCTGCTTTGTTTGCCCATCTCACACGATGCACATAGGTGTTCCTTATCAAATTTGAGAAGAGGAAGGCCTCGAACATGATCACCAAGCACCAACTTATTAATGTCTTTGAAGTTTAGGTGTGATAGGCATCGATGCCACAACCAGCTTTCATCAGTGTTCGCCTTTGACAGCAGGCATATCGTTGGTTTTCCTCGAATTGGGTTGAGATTTAAAGGATACATCTCTCCCTTGCGTTCAGACTTCAACAAAACTCTTTTGAATTGCTTCTCAATTATTTCTGATCCCTCATCATTGAATGAAACCTTCAAACCAGTTCCCACAACCAATTGTGATACACTGATGAGGTTATGCTGCAACCCTTCCACATAAGCTACTTTTCGAATCGAGAAGTCTCCGTTGGTTATCATTCCATATCCTTTGATTGTGCCATAAGAGTTATTTCCATACTTCACTCATCCACCATCCTTAAGGGACCAAAACTCCTTCAGCTCTTCCCTCCTTCCTGTCATGTGACGCGAGCAGCCACTGTCTATGTACCATTCGTCATCGAACTGGTCGTCACTAATAACCTGCATATTCAAGAAGATTTAGGAACCCAAAGTCTCTTGGGCCCTGGTGAGTCTTTTACAGAAAAAGGAATACCAGTAGAAATATCAAGCAAATAAGTTCTTTTTATTAGAGTGGATTGGTCTTTTCTTTTGATGGTATACACCTTCATTTTGGTTTTATCTTGTTTAAATTGTGTTGTATTAGATGGTGTGTTGTTAGATGGTTTTGGAATTTTCTTTTGAATCCTAGGGTTAGCTAACTTTTTCTTATTATTGATATCAGAATCTGAATCAAGCTTTCCCTTTCCTTTGATGTCCTTCACTAAATTCGGTTTTCTTTGGGAGAAGGAAGGACCGAAACTTGACTTTCGGTTGTTAGCCTTAACATTGTGACCGAAACTAGACGTTCGGTTCTGAGCGCTGGTGTTGGAACCGAAACTAGACGTTCGGTTCTGAGCTTTGGAATAGTAGGAGCTTGGACTATAATTTTCTTTTCCTTTTGGCTTGTCCTTTTCTTTGACAATTGTCTCTTTCTGGGAAGGAACGTAGTTAGGGTTTTGAGATTTCCAATACCGTTTTCGTTCATTCAGATTTTTCATGTATCTCTGGTTTCTTTGGCCTTTCGTTTCAGCTAACTGCTTTTGAGATTTATGAATATTGAAGCTTGATTTCGGCTTCTCCTTTTGAGTTTTTGCAGTCTTGGAAGGAACATCCGGTGTTTTCTTTGGTTCTTCAGGTATCTCTTTTGTTCCACTTGTGCTTGGTTTTTCAAAACTCGAGGGTTTGTTGATGGGTTCTGCAACATATCTACCTTTTATCCTCCATGAGGTTTGCTCCGATAAGCCGATGGTTTCGTCTGCGTTATCAATAGGGGCTGAACCATAAATAATCGTCGCACCCTTCAGCATTGTCTGTGTCGACCAAGATTTTCAATCCTGTTGTTTGTTTTGCAGTGACCCCTGTAACAACATATACCTGATTTGGCACAGTTTGAACCTTTTGAGAAACCATTGCTTTCTCTTTCAGTTTATGTGGCTTGTCCTTTGATAGGCGAGCGTATTCAACCGAGTTTTTAGATATGAGGGGTTTCTCATTCTCGGTTTCGCTCTTCATAAATTCAGAGCAATCAACCACGTCTTCTACCGAGATTTCGCTCATCTCACTTTCCTCATCAAATTCAGACGTGTTTTCTATATTCATTTTATGTTCTGAAATTAATTTGGCGTTAGACGAGTCAAATGATTGAATGGTCTCCGACTTAATTTTTAACCTATCATTTTCATCTAAAATATTTTTGAGCATACACTTATGTTCGATTTTATAAGCGATGTATGTCTCTTCTGAGGACATTATTGATTCACATTCAGCGATTACTTCATCCTCCTTAAATTCAAGGAAGGGTAAGATCATCTTTTAAATGTTTTTCTCTATTTCACAACTTAAGTGCAACTGAGCAATATTTGTATATAAGCGTTTAGCAATTAAGCAAAAAACATTCCTTTGTTTCAAAAACTTTAAATTGTCTCTTTGCAAATAAATAATTTCATCCCTAGCCCTATTTAACTCTGTCTCCTTAAGCTCAATCCACATCCTTCTCTCCTCACTCTTTGAAGACACCCTACTGAGTTGGTCAGTTAGGTTAGAGTTCGCTAAGCGAGTTTGCATGAGACTACCACTTAAGTTAGAAAATTTAAATTTTAATTCATTTAATTGTTCTTCATAATTTGCTACTGGAACTTTAAGTGATTCAAGGATGGATTGTACCTTTTTGATCACCCGATCACAATCGTTGATCTTCTCACTCACGGGCTTGGCTGCAAAGCACTTGTCCTCAGTCAGGTTCGGCTCCTTACACTCACTTTCGATTGGTCTACCAGTTGTAACCATCAAACATTTTCCAGCCGAACCTGTATCCCTCGCCACATAAGCTCTTCCATGTGTGGGCTTTCTTACTTCTTCATCCTCAGAATCGGTTGACCAGACTTCAACGCCATCGAACTCATCTTCATCCACATTTTCTTGCACAATCAAGGCATTCATTGAACTGTTAGTTGCGTTCTTTTTCTTGATTTTTTCCAACTTTCGCATGTAATATGCCTCATCATCTTCACCATCTCTTTTCTCAGCCATCTTCCTCAGCATGCAATCTTTGGCAAAGTGGTTCTTGCCATGACAGTAATTGTAGTCGAATCTAGAGTCTCCTGAAAGCTTGCTTTCCTTCTTGTCGTCATCCTTTTGAGAAGTATTCTTCATTTCTTCTTTCACCTCCTCAGAACTGTAACTTCCTTGCCAGTTTCGGTTCTTATTGACAGGGAACTTCTTTCGTGCAAACTTCTTTGGATTGGTGACCATCATAGCATATTCTTCGCTTGTAAGGTCACACTCAGACATATCTGACTCCTCCTCTTCTTCTGCAACACTTTTGCCTTTTGAGACAAGGGCCAACGATCCCACACCCAAAACTATCTTCGCCTCCTTGGTTACCACATTCTCATGGGATTTAAGTATTCCCACCATTTTCGCTAGTGAGTATGATTTAAATTTTTCGTGAGCTTTCACTGTTGAAACCACTGCCATCCATTCTGGTCTCAAACCATTCATGAAGGTTACCTTTTGCTCGATCAATTTTCTTTCTATACCATGCTAGATCATCTTGCCAAGGAGATGATTGAAGCGATCGAAGGTTTGTATCAGTTTCTCTTCAGGTTTCTGTTCGAAAACTCCAAATTCAGAGAGCAGCAAGGTTTGAATAGAGTGTTCTAGATCTTCATCGGTTGAGTAGATTTCCTTCAACCTATAGCATATTTCTTTAGCCGTCGTGCATGAACCAACTAACCGAAAAGTGTCCTTTTCATCCTGCGGCATCTTATCTCATGGCTTTCACATTACATAGCAACTTGTCCTTTTCATCCTGCGGCATCTTATCTACGTACGCCACAAGCTTATTTTATTCTTTTTGAGTCTTCACTGTTGTGTTCGTTCCAGAGTGAACAAACGACCCAAGTGTGATTGCTTCCCAGATGAGATAACCATTATCTTCATATCCAACCACGTAATCTTCAAAGTGATGCACCCACACTTCATAGTCTTGAGTGTAAAGAATGGGAACCCTTGTATTGGATCCAATGCTGTTAGAGATGTTGATGGGATTAGTTTGAGAATCTTTGTCAGACATAGTGAGCCTTTCCTTAGAACCGCTAGAATCAGACCTGTAAACTTGAGATTAGGGTTTTATCAAACACAAGAGTTACCGTCGACAGGAAGAAGACGGCTTCTTTATATTCGATAAAAGCGGAAACCCTAAAGAATTCTTAACATAGAAGGAATGTGTATTGATCGCACAGTCTCGTGCTCTGATACCAATTGTTAGAACAAAGTTCTAGTAGGAGCGATAAATTCTAAGCAGAAAAACAATTAAAGACGTAATGAAGAACATAGGAATGGTTTAACTGATGTCGAATGATTAAACTTTAACACCTCAGAAGAGCTCGATTAAGAACTTCGACTGTAGAGGTGTTTAGGGTTGCAAAGCAATAATAACTATATTCACGATCGTATCTAAGGCATACATGCATGCACTATTTATAGCTTAACCCTACATAATAATCACGGACGGACAGGCCCAATCCGGATATTCAAACTAAGCCCATGACGCAACATAACATACCCAACAAATCCTTTTATAACAAGTCTTGCTTTAAATGTGTATGGTTACCCATGTAATGTATTCTTTCTAGAAGAATCATTTACTCCTTTTAGCCTTGCTATAGATAGGAAGTTCAATCAAGATCATACTTGATTATCATACATGGATTACATCTCATGTTCATGAATCTAAGTCATTAATCAGATTTGAGATCTGACATAGCATCTTCGTATTTGATGGATTTTCTAGAAACCATTAATAAGAGTTCATGAATAAGAGATTCCACATTTCTCAAGTCATAGATGATTTCTAACACTAATGCGAACAAGTTGTATTTATGAATGGCTATTATCCAAGTTTAACAATCCCTTGTTAAAACTAGTTCTAACTATTACAACATCAGATTATGGTTCTTAAGCTGCTACAAGTTCCATGTAACTCCCACTTGCTTTGTTAGTAGAATCCTGCTTTCTACGAACTTAGCTGTCAGGGGAATAAGAAAACTTATTCTTGGTGGGTTTTCATATAATAATCTAAGACACATTTAGTGGATTATATACAAATATGTATTTAGTAGATTTTAGGTTTAGAAGTTTTAGTCCAACATAGGCTTCAAATCCACAAAATTTTTTATAAGATAGGGATGGAGCCTTTGCACACAAAATCTTATGAACAAAATGTTATATTTACTAGTTAGTTGGTGTTTGTACTCAAGGTATATTTGGTAATATTGTAGGTGTTATCCCAAGTAAATAAAGGGATGGCATTTCTACCGATTAGAAAGAAAATCATACAAAGTAAGATTTAATTCATCATTTATTATCATTAAGGCCTTAGATAGTTTTTACCGGTTTGTATTTCAAGTTTGTATTTAAAACCTTCAACAAAGATTTCACAATTATGTTTTAACATGTAAAATATAATTTATAACTACTATAGTTGTTAATAAAGTTGATTTGGTATCTTATGATAAATCTTAGACATTCATTAGGAAGGAAGTCATACACCATAGTGTATAGTTCCTTAATAATTATTTTCTCTACTACTTAGCGAAAATATCATTCAGAATCTTTTATATATAAATAAGATTTACTTATGTCAAATAAACTATATTATTTGCCATCAAGGATCTCTTTCTTGAAGTATGAATATGTGAATGTCATTTATATGATAAAGATAACGATGTCAAAGATGAGTTTGATTTAAAACAGGTGTAAGTTAAATATTTTGCATATAGAACTTTTTATTTATAAAACATTAATATTTACTTTATAATTATTATTAAGAGAACTAATCTCACTAAAAGAATGTTTAATAATTTCCAAATATGAAGGTGATGGTTATGAAAAACGATTTAAGTAAATAATCAATCATTCATAAATTAAACTGAGACATATATTTAGGCAAGTTAAATTAAAACATACATTGTTCCAAAACAAACATTGTTTCATAGTACAAGTGCATTGTGTTCATAACTTAATCAATAAACTAAACTCCCAGAGTGTACTTCAAAATTGATTTAGCTCAGCTAGTTACTCTTCTGTAAATATCTGCAAACCCAATAACAAATATTAGATTAACATTTAAGTACCAAGTACTTAAGTGTCATATGAAAAATATGAGTTCTATCTAGTAGATACGTGTAGTACTAGTCTCTTCAAGACTTTCTTTCCAGATAAGAGGAGTAGATCCTCTTCTGGTGTCCAGTTTCTCCACAAAGAAACCCGATCCATCTATGTGGGATTTATTGGATTTTTTTGGCTTAGAGGTGTTCAATCCATAAAACATGACCCTCTGAGATCACACAAGGTGATTCTATTTGGGCATGAACTATTCCTAGTTTTGATGTTAGAAACATCTTTAGAATCACAATGATGCCTTTACTAGGTATCATGTTCAGGTTTATTACTCAAAGCAAATAGTTTACGACTAGGACCTTTAAGTGTATACAATTTCATATCTCTTGTGAGATTGTCTCTTAAGACATGAACCCATTCATTGAAGTTGTATCTAGTGACTGTTATTGTTTCATTAAGTCATTAAAGAAAACGACAATTCATGGTAATGACAATGTATTATCTAACTGCAAAATTTTAACAAAATTCATTTAGTATTTTTAATATTTAAACTCTTTGATAATTAATACCCTTGTAGTTTCCAAAAGCATTAATTCTCAAAGTCTTGGATCTAAGTTGCAAAACAACTAAATGATTATATCTAAGTCCATGATCATTTATCCCATCCATTTGAATTCAACCCGGTAGATATCAATTATCAGTTATATCTTACTATATAATTCATCAAATTACAGGATCGCTAATAAAAAATTAAATTAGACATGTTTGATCCTATCTATGCCTGAGAACTCTCTTGCTTAGGTATCCTTTATAACAAAAGATTTCTGATCAAATCATCCAATTTGAAAAACTTGTGTAATCGACCTATAAATTGGTTATAGAAATCACGAATACACCCCGACTATCAAGATATAACACTAAGTGGTTAAGTATCATTTATGCCACTAGTGCATAAAAGAGACGTGCGAGTGTTCTTCAAAATGGATTGCTTAGATTTGAGGTTTGTAAAATGGTCTTTTGTATGTTTTATAATTCTAGTTTTAAAAAAACATATGATATCATGGTTATTACATGCATATAATAAACCATGGTATCAACTTTCAAAAGGAAAATCACTTTTAAAGGTTCTATATAAAAAGCTAGTTTTTATATAATTTTAATGTAATTCAATTTTAATAGCCAATATTAAGTTTGAGTGCATTTGAAACTTTTATATCTTGAATAAAACTTCATTTCATTACTTATATATTTGGAGTTTGTATAAGATATAAAAATCACCCTTTTATAACTTATATTTGAGTATTTCAAAATTTGACGTTATTAACGTTTTTGTAAAACTAGATTTTACTTTAAAACTATAACTTGTTTGATTGCATTTGAACCTTTATTAAAAGTTTGATGTTGTTAAAAGTATGAGTGCATTTGAACCTTTTAGATGGTAGTCTAAAACTCTTAACTCATAAGCTTGAAGTTTATAACCAAAGTATGAACTGCAATAGAGTATAAAAGCAAGTAATCTTCATGTGTTCCTAACAAAACGAGAGAGAGTGAGATGAACAGAGCAAATTTCAGATTTTGCATGGAGAAAATGGAAAGGAGTTCAAGCCTTCATAAAGCTCTATCTTTACCCTTATGTCCTTAACCCTTTTAGCCATCCATGCTCCTACACCTACATGTCCTCCATGACTTTAAGACATGCCTTACCTTTTGATTAAACTAATCAAACGGCCATACTCTCTTTTCATACATCAATTTTCGAATTTTACATATAAAAAGAAAGCATGAGTCTTATATTTTATAAACAAGTTATGAAATATAAAGTATAAATTTTTGGTAGAAGACAAAAGAATTGATCTAGTCCAAAATGTTGTGTAGGACTTATTAATTTATACTATATGAATTATGCAATGTTCCTTGTTAATGAAAATTATTATTTTCATTAAATAAATAATTTTCAATTTAATTATAAGAGTTTATTGAATATTTATTAAAATCAATTTCTAATAAATAATCAATTATATCAAGTTGTTGTAGTGTGACCCACTAGCATCATATGTTAATTAGGAAAATTATTTTAAATTGATTTTTGAGCATGCTAGATCTTTCAATAGTTCATATATATTTCCTATTTACTATGTTTGTTTAACTATTTGTTAAATTTTAATAAAAAATGATTTTTTTGTCGAAATTTTGGATTTGTTCATCGGATTTCGGACTTGTTCTTGAAATTGTAGACTTTTTTATAGAACCAGAGATTTTAGTTCTTAATCTGGAATGTTAATTCAAAATTTCGGAATGTCAGTTTGAAATGTACTTTTTTGTAGAAAAAAATATTTTTCTTCAGTTTGGAATCCTCTTTTCCGAACTTTATGGTTATTTTCCAAAAACAATATTTTTTGGTTATCTTTTTTAAATACAACATTATATTATGGTTAAATTACTCAATTCAAGTAAACTTATTAATATTTTGAAGAGTGTGTGTAATCCCTCAAAAAAAATATTTATTATATATATTATCTTTTATAATTTTTTTTGGAATGACATATATATTATAAAAAAAAAACTAGCAAGAAGCTAGAGACAACCTATTAAAACAAAATAGAAGCTAAAGCAAGATTGTGAAGGCAGACACCCCAACCAATCATAACTTTACTACACCTATTGGAAATCCTAAAATACATCTTATCTACAACATCATCAAGAATAAGAAATTTCCAAGGTAAAACCGTTCCAAAAAGAGTGGAATTACGAAAATTCCAAAGACACCAAAAACTGGTCAAAGTCACAACATCAAATGCCTTTCGTTAACCTCCCCTCAACGAAACAACGTCTGTTCACGAAAGTAAGGATTGAACATAAATTTGATCTTGAGGATGTACGTCCCATCAAATAGCAATATGGGTCCAAAGGTGAAGCAACTCAATACGTTTATACAATAATTTCTCTCGAGTGGGAACATTCTGCAATGTCAACCTCCGAATAAGATTATCGAGTTTAATCAGAACCCAATTATTCCATCTAGTCTCTTATCCTCCTGCAAAAAGGAAACTACCTTCAAGAAGAGAATGAGCAGAAAAAATAGTAAAAGTATATGGGGCTTCATAAAGCCACCCTAATCTATATGGTCTATTCTGCAACTGAAGATTTTGCATCAACACCATGAGTTCGTCCCACTGAGTCTGCTCCACCCTAGGCAAACGCCTATAATTCTCCTCACCCCAGCCTAAAACACACCCGAGCTCTAACAGAAGCATGCATGTGATTATGCAGAGAAAAAATCCCGTGAAAGCCACTGCAAAAGGAAAATTTCCCTTCCAAACATCCCACCAAAAGGAAGTAAAAGCCCTATCACCCACCCGAATCGGACAAAAGGAGTGCAAATCAATCCCATGGTCATGACGATGAGCCAACATACGAATAATACTATTCCAAGGCCCCATCCCAGATCTTTGTGGTGTCAAAACTATAGAACCCCCATCAATACCATAAATAGCTTTGACAACCCGCACCCAAATTAATTTTAGAGAATAAAAAAATCTCTAACGGCATCGAAAATGCATCGCCCTATTAAAAGAAAAAAACTCCCCACTCCCAACCCTCCATTGCCTTTACAAATCAAAAGTCTATCACATCTAACCCAATGTATGCATTTGTCATCGAAATTCGTACCCCAAAAGAACCTAGCCCTCAATAATTCTAGAAGTCTAAGTACCGTGAACGGGTTAAGAAATACCAACATCAAATAACTATCTAATGAAACCAAACCAACTTAATCTAAGTAAACCAAACATCAAATGAAAGTCATTTAGCCTTCCAACAAGACAGTTTGCTCCAAAATCTATAAAAAATGGAAGACCCCTGAGACATGTTTTGACCCACCAGAACACAAAGGTGATAAAAATGAAGGGAATATGCGGTACACCCTATACGCTCAACTACAGCCTCTACAAAGGAAGAAGGAACCCCAACACCAAACAATTTTCTTTTATGTAACTTGATTTTAAGACCCAAAGTGAAGAAGAAGAAATAAAGAATATGAGCAATATGAATTGCATTCTCTGAGTGCCAAGGAGAAAGCAAAACAACATCCTCAACATAAAGAAGATGTAAGATCTCAATCTATAAACGTTAGCCAATTGGGAACTCATAAAGGCAACATGTAATCCCTTCATCGCTAAAACAAAAAGAAATGGTGAAAAGGATCTCCCTGTCTCAAACCTTTCCGAATCTAAAATTCCTGCATAGGGTACCTATTATCTAAACCTAAAGCTCTAGCAGATCGTAGCATCTCTAGAATCCAACCACACCACCTCGAACCAAAACCCATAATCAACATGATTTCATGGAGATATTCCCATGTAATAGAATCATATTCTTTTTCAAATTCCATTTTAAAAACCAACATATAATTTTTAGAAGCCTTGCACCAAGCTACAGCCTCATTAAGAAGGAACAAGCCATCTAAAATTTGCATGCCCTTAATAAAAACATACTGCTCCAAAATTACAATAGAACCATGAACAATGCTAACCTATTAGCTAAAAGTTTACCAATAATCTTATACTGGCTACCAATTAGGCTAATAGGTTCAAAATCTCTAACAATCTTCAAGTATGTGACTTGCAGAATAACTATACAGAAAGAAGCATTACACCCCTTCAGAATAGATGAGTAACTAGAAAATGCATGAAAAAGTGACCACATCATCCTCAATAAGATCCCAACAATGATTAAGAAACCCAAAGGAAAACCATATGGACCCAGAGCCTTAGAGGAACCACAATCCCAAACCGCCCTTTTAATTTCTTCTCGGGAAAAAGGAGCTTGAATAAAATGGACTTGAGAATCCGATAAAGTTGAGAAATAGCTTGCTTCAGTCTTAAGGAGACTCCCTCTCTATTTGGAAAAAAAGAGTCTGATAATACAGTCAAAATTCTTCTTTGACCAAACTCGGTTGATAACCCCATACTCCATCCCTAAACATACCACATATAGCCAACTGACGCCTCTTTCTATTAATTGTCCATATAAGAGAACCTAAATTCTTGTCACCCTCACTACCCAATCCTATCTTTGCCTTCTAATCTAAACCCACCTAAGACATATGATCTATATCCGTAATCTCCTTTTGAACCGTAATCTGCTGCTCATGCAGAATAGCCAAACCATCATCAACGATGAGTTGTGTATTAATCAAGTTAAGAAACTCCCACAACTCAAGTGTCTTGGAACCCACCTAACCTCGACTGTTAGCGTTTCATATTCGAAGATTAACTTTTAGAATTTGGAATTTTTTCTTAAAAATAACCCACAGATTATCACCAACCACCCCCAAAGCTATTTGCGACTAACAATCCTAAACCACATCATCGAAGCCTTCGATATAGAACCAAGAATGGAATAAATGAAACAGATATAAACCATAGTTGGCTGTATTCTTCAAAAGAAGAATCGGACAGTGATCAGGAATACTCTTTTCCAAAACCAGACCAATGAGATGTCGAAAAGAATCCAAAAAATGATCTGTGACCATCAATCTATCTAGTTTACTAAATTTACAGCCCCACTTATCACTCCAAGTAATCAAAGGACCTGCTGTAGGAATATTAGTCAAATCAGCATGATCAATAAACCTATTCAAAATACTAGCTGATAGTACGTGGAACTGAGACCCCATTATCTCCGATTCGTCCAGAACTACAATAAAGTCTCCCATCAAAACACACTTTTCAAGAAAGGAAGTAATCATATGATATAGTTGTAACCAAAACCGCCCCTTGTACTCCGCTGCTTAAGGAGTATACAGTAAAAACAAAAAAAATTTCCAAACCAGAAATCAACCACACCCCTCAATGACTACAAAGCAATTAGAAATAAACACCCATCTCTATGAAAACAAATCCATATCTCAAATAAGTAGGATTTTAACACCAGTTTTCCAGGATGGACCATTTTAGGGTTTCAAGGAGTAGAAAGGTTGATTTTTGAGGAAAATCGAGTGTCACGATGTGACCATTGGGTGGGCATGATGTCACAAGCAAAATATGAGAAAGCGCGTTTTGCACGGTTTTCACGACGTGATACATAAGGGCTCATGACGTGGGAGCTGTTGCAGCCTAAGCCCATGATCTCTTACGCTTTGCTTCATATTTAAGCAACCTAAAATCGGGTTTAGGGTTCATTTCTCAGCCTCCATCTCTCTAAATCACATAAATTCTAACCCTAGTTCTTGATGGTGGTTTCTGATGCCAATTTAATGATTTTTGGTTCTTTGAAGAAGAAGAAGACTCCTTGGGTGCATCCTTTTGGCAATCAAGCTCCTACCTCATCACCTTGTAGTGCTTTTGGACCCTTGTATGTCATAAATCTTCAACCTTTATCTCTAATGCATGCTAGATCTAAGGGTTATGTTTTCCTTTTTATGGATGGGTTTGATAACATGCATGGGATCCATAAATTTAGCAACTTTATGGGTCACTGAGGCATTACCTTTTATTATGAGTTTAGATATGAGTTTTGGTATTGATTTAGACTCCAAGCATGAGTCTTGATCTCATTTTCCCTCTTATTGACATAATTGGTGTTCAGGTCATGCATTGGATATGCATGACTATAAAAATGCAATTTTTATGGTCCTTAGGGTTAGGGAAGACCCTCTAGAAAGTGTCAAGGAATGACTTAATGGATTAAGAGCTTAATGATCAAAGTTGGCTAGAGTAGATCTCACGATGTGATCAATAACATGTCACGTCGTGAGATGTGGTTTCTGCAACTATTTTGTCCTTTTCCATTCACGACGGACCTATGCATGGCCACGACATGAAAATTGGCCGATGTTGACTTTTTGACCATGGTTGACTTTTGGTCAAACTAAGGGTTTTGGATTTCAGACTGGGAGGGTACTCTTTATTTATGTTAGGTGTTGTGTAGGATCAATATTTGCTGAGTGAGAGCTGTGTAATTTAGTTGGTACTTGCAAGGTGAGCCTCTCACTATACTTGCCTGTGTGGTAGTATATGTTGACCAGTTGGGCCTTATCTGTTGATTATTGGTGTATGCAATTTGAGTGCTGATAACTCCTGGAATGTTGTAAGTCCATGAGAATACTGATAGTCTCCAGGGTTGCTGATAATCCGTGATGTGTACTGTTAATCCACAAGGCGTGTTGTTAGCCAGTGGGACTGTTGATAGTCCCTAGGATTGATGAAGTCCCGCAGATGGTATATTGCATGTTGTACATGATATTCAGAGTTTCTAATAGTTCCAACGATGTTGTTATATGCTATGATGTATGAGATATTCGGGGAACTCACTAAGCTTTGTTCTTACAATTGTGGATTAAATATTTTTGTTGGTACTCATTTGGTTTATGAAGGTGGGACTGTACCCACATATCAACAACTTTATGATTCAAGATTATGCGTTGTTATCATTATAACTCTAATTTATGGATAATGGTTTTTGAATAAATGATTTATTTTAATGTATCATTATTATAATGAAAATTTTTGACTTTGTTTTCTGGATGTTATAAGTTGTGATCAGAGCCCTGTTTTGAGGGATTGGGATGAACACTAGTGGGATTCCAAACTCAAACTATGGAGCTGAGAGTTTTTATAAACCATTTTAGAAAAGATTCATTTAAAGAGTAGAAAAGAGAAGATGTGATGTGTACAGATAGCTGGAGCTTGAAAAGTGATTTCCTAAATATCCATATTTGCTTTATATGCTGTAATTGACTTTCTGTTATAAGTGTTAAAGTATGATTTGTATGCTATAAGATAGGCTAAGGATCTACTCAAGGTTGCATGCTAGAGTGCCTGCTAAGAGAAATACTTTTTTGTGCATGTGCTATATGAGTTGTTAAGGATGTATGTGTAGGTCGAGGATCCTCAGAAATTGTGTGTTAGAATTGCATGATCTTTATGATGCCTTTTTGCCTATTAATTTTATGCTTGAATGCTGCTTGCTTTATGCTATGGGAAATAGTGTGTGCTTGTAGTGGAACATGTATATGAGATTGATAGTGGTATGATATAGTGACTTAGAGACTTTAAGGCAATTATTAGGACACGTACAGATATGTGTAGAAGGTAGTGGGGCCCATACTACCAGAAGCACGTGCTTCGTACGAGGATCAGGAAGGGTAAAAAATGTTTCTAAGAAGCTAGTGGAGGATAGGTAGTGTGGTATAGCACTAACGTTAGTTGTAGTCTTCCTCATCGTTGTCAGCTTGTTGGCTATGATTATGCAGAATGGGATCGGTAATCAATTGGGCCTGAGTGTCTGTTGTAGTTTGGGTCTGGTTGGTGTAGACCTATGAGGTTTTGCTGATTCAGAGACATCGTGGACCTTACTCGAAGTAGTTCTAGCCTGAGTTGTGGGACTTAAGAAGGAAGCTGTTATGATGATCAGATCAAGGATTGCAGCCTGAAGCTTATTGGTCAGCCGATGGCAAGGGATGTTACTTGCTTCATCAAGGTTGTGTTTTCCTGCATCCTGTGATCAAGGGAGGAGAGGTCAGTTGTGGGTTAGTAGATGGTTAATATAGGATATGGTGATATCCTCATCGGTTTTGCTGAAGGAAGGAGAATTCTGATGCGCAGTAAATCGTGTTTGGTTCGCTGCGAATTTCTTATGGTTTGATGGCCAAGGTGAAGGCCATGTTGGAGGTGGAATATGTAATGCAAATTCCAGGAGATTGGCTGTATCAAGGGAGACATCAAGTTGATCCTGTTTTAGGCAAAAGAGTTATGTGGAGGTGTTGATTTTGTCAGAGCTGTGTTTTGAGCATCTACATGGGGGATTTTGGAAGTTTCAAAGGGAGGATGAGGTTGTGGATCAACCCTCTGAGTGTAAGACTTCATGTGCGTATGTTCATTTTGGAAGGTGCTAAGTCTATCCAATAGTGTTCTGGGTAATTTCGCTAAGTTTAATGGTCGATGCTGGGAGAAAGGTCTTCTAAGTCTCCATATGAGATTCAGAGATTTCTTGTTTTTAGGATCATCTTGCGTTGTGATATGCATCTTGAGATTCAAGTTGCATATGTTCAAAATTAAGCCAGTCTTAGGCTTCAGTATTGAAAATGTCATTCGATGATGATTCAAACCTATGTGGGGGAAAACTGAGTATTCTGCTTTGAAGATCATTGGTCGGTTCAATTTTTATGTTTTCATCGCGATGGGTTAGAGTAACCTGCAATTCAGGGATGTAGGATTTTAGTTTAAAGTTTATGGATATATGGAGGAAGGAAGTGGGCTATCATTTAAGTGTTTGTTATTTGGAAGTTTCTCGTTTCGTTCCTTAGGGATCCGCCAGAGTCCTCCATGGACGCGGAGAATTTAAGGTTTTGTCAGATCGTGAGTGCAGAGCAAGTTATTGTTAGTTATGTGTGCTATCCTCAAAATAAAAGTTTATGGGTAAGGAAGTTGTTATGGCCAGTGGTTCCTTTTGGGGTAGCTCCACAGATCTGGATGGAGGGGTATTTAACCACTCTTTTGTGCATCAGATTTAAAGATCATGGTTGGGGATATTCAGATGCTCTCGATATGGAGTTACACTTTCGTCACTAAAGTACAATTTGACATTTCTCATGGGATTGAGAAAAGAATGGAGGAATATAAGTTTGACGATAAAAACACAGGATAACTTTGATGATTATTCACTCTCAAGTCTTCACAATATCTTAAAGGCTAATGAGAATGAGGTTAAAGTTATTCCTGAAAAAAACAAATCAAGTCTGGGTGGACCATTGGCATTGATGTCGCAAGTTTTTGTGAAAGAAGTTGAAACTGATGAAGAATAGAAAGATGGTGAAGAAGAATTTTTGTGTAATTCTGATGACAAAGTCGTTGCATATTATTCAAATAACAAGATGAAGAAGTTATTTATGAATCCATTTAATCCATAGTTTGACATTTGGAAAAAGTGTGAAGGAGGATTCGAAAGTGGAGAAGAAGGATGTTGACAATTCTCATGAGAAGAAGAAAGTGTTGAAATTGAAAGGAGACTTAGGTTACAACTATAACTATTATAATCGTTCTAATCATCTAGCAATAGATTGTATGCTGATGAAAAATGAAGAGAAGAAGGAGAGAGTTAAAGACGAAGCTTACAACGTGGAGAGGCTAGAAGAGATTCGATCTCAGACGAAGAACATTTTGTCAGTTGCAAGAGGAAATGATGAGGAAGATGGAACCTATCGAATTTGGTCTTCGGGATCAGATGATGATGAAATGTACCATCCATGTCATGGTGCAATGTATGTGAAACTGGAGGTGGATGAAGATGAGAGGGTTGTGTCGGATGAGGAGAATGAGAAGAAAGGATTTCAAGATGGTTGTTTCGGATGAGAAGGTTGTGTCGGATGAGGAGAATGAAGAAGAAAGGATTTCAGGAAGGTGTTTCGTGTCTACAGGCTCCACTAAACCACAATGAAGTCTTAATCCGATTATAATTCCTAATTATCTATAGTTGTTTAGAAATCAGAATCTTATGTAGCTCTTTACATAAAGATTTTATTCTAAACTAATTATCTCATAAGCATTCTCTTAGTTCTTCATAAGCACTCTTAGAATGTTTTCATAATCATCCAGTGACATAACCATGTAGTCAATTACTATCTTATGATTTGCTTACAACATGATAATATACCAAGTCTTATGAATAATATGGCATAAATGATGGATTCATTTGCCATGAAAATCGAAAATAAATAATTTCAACTAGTTCAATCCAATGAGCTAGATCCTTTTTAAAGCTAGCTCAAACTTAGTGCCATTCATTTTATCTATCTCTATCGATTTTACATTCTAACACTGTATCTTGTCCTTCCTAAGTCTTTCATCCTAGAAACACATTCCGAGTCAAGGTGAAAAGTCATGGCATGGTCAGAATGTAATTTCACATGATTAAGTATGTATCATACATACACGATTAGGAACGTCACTATGCTCCCTCTAGTTCTTAGTAAACACACATGTTTTCTTCATTTTGATATAAAAGCATACATTGTGATTTTATATTAAAAGATGGTTGCAACCTTGATATGTTTACTTTATATCTATAAGTGGATCTCAATCTTTACACATTTTGCTAGGATAACTGGGATTAAGAAAACCTCCAGCCTAATCTATATACAAATTATAGTAAAATAATACCCTTGTTGATTTATTCATAACTACTTGTGAAAAAGGTTTGATAATGGTCAATGTCATGAGTAGGATGAGGACCATAGTGAATGACATGAGTATGAGAAAAATCTTTTATAACAGGTCTTGCTTTAAATGCGTATAGTTATCCATGTAATGTACTCTTTCTGGAAGAAGCACTTGCTCTTCTCAGCCTTGCTATAAGAGGAAGTTTAATCAAGCCCACATTTGATTATTATACATGGATTACATCTCATGTTCATGACTTTAAGTCATTTATCAAATTTGAGATCTGATATAGAATCTTGGTGGTTGATGTATTTTCCAGAAACCATAAAGAAGAGCTCATCAATGAAAGATTCCACATTTCTCAAGTCATATATGATTTCTACCATTAATGCGAACAATTTGTGACTGTGAATAGGTATTATTCAATTTTAACAATCCCTTGTTAAAACTAATGCCAATTGTTACTAAATCAGACTATGGTTTTTGAGTTGCTTCAAGTTCCATGTACCTCCCACTTGTTTTGTCATTATATGTGTTCTTTCTACTAACTTAGATTTCAGAAGAATAAGATAACTTATGCTTTGTGGGTTTGTATATAATAATCTAAGAAACACATAGAGCATCATATATAACTATGTATTTAGTAGATTTTGGGTTTAGATGCTTTAGTCTAACATAGGCTTCAAATCCACAAAACATTTAAATTAGAAAGGGATGGAACATTTCCGTACAAAGTCTTATAAAGAAAATGTATAATCTTTTATTTAGTTGGTAATGTAATCAAAGTACAATTGATAGTGTTCTGAGTGTTATCCCAATGAAATTAAAGGAGGACATTTCTATCGATTAGAAAATAAATCATATCATGTAAGATTTAATTCATCCATTATTATCATTAAATCTCTTACAGTTCTTACCGGTTAGTATCTCAACTTTATATTTGAAAGCGTCAATAAAGATTACATAATTATGATTTATCATGTAAAATATAATTATAACAACTATAGTTGTTAATAAAGTTGATTTGGTATCTTGTGTTAAGTATTAAGCATTCATTAGAAAGGAAGTCATACATCACAATGTATAGTTCCTTAGTAATTTATTTTCTTTACTACTTACTAAAAATATTCCTAGGATCCTTTTATATGTAAATAGATTTCACATATGTCAAACAAGATACATTATTTTTCTTCAAAGATCCATTTCTTGACATTGGAATATGTGAATTTAATTTATATAATAAAGATAACAATGACACAAGTGAGCTTGATTCAAAATAAGTTTAAATCAAAGGCACTTTGCATATAGAAGTTTTTATTTATTAAACATTGATATTTACTTTATAATTCTTGTTTAGAGATCTAGTCTCATCAACATAATTTTTATCATTTCCGAATAAGAAGGTGATCGTTATGAAAACCAATTTAAGTAAATATTCATTCATTTATAAATTAAAATAACTTAGACATATATCTAGACAAAGCTAAATTAAAACATACATTGTTCCAAAACAAACATTGTTTTACAGTACAAGTACATTATGTTTCTAACATAATTAATATACACTCAAAGAGTGTAGTTCCAACTTGATTGTGCTTAGTTGGTTACTCTTCTAAAGGTATTCGCAAGCCATTTAAAAATATTAGATTAACTATTAAGTACCAAGTACATGAGTGTTATATGAAAATTAAGAGTTCTATCCAGTAGATACCTGAAGTACTAGTCTCTTCCATACTTTCTTTCCAGATAAGAAGAGTAGCTGCTCTTCTAGTATCTAGTGTCTCCACAAAAGAAACAATATGTATCTATGTGGGCCTTATTGGATTTCATGGGCTTAACGGTGTTCATTCCATAAAACATGGGCTTATTAGATGACATATGGTGACCCTTTTTAGCCTTTCATTATTCCATTGTTTGAACTAGTTTAAAACATATATTATTGTAATTATTGGAATATTACATAATATGTTATATCATCAGATATATATCTAAGTTATCCAATATTTCCTGGAAGTCATGAATAACTATTCTTAGTTTGATGTTAGAAGCATCTTCAACATCATAAGGATGCCTTCACTAGGTATTCTGTTCACATCTATTGCTCAAAGAAAGTTGTTTAGGACTAGGAGCTTTAAGTGTATATAATTTCATATCTCCGATGAGATTGTCTCTGAATACATGAACCCATTCATTGAAGTTCTATCTATTGAATATTGTTGTTGCATTAAGTCATTAAAGAAAAATGACAATTCATGGTAATGAGAATGGATTATTTGTCTACAAAATTTTAATAAAATTAATTTAGAATTTTCAATATTTATACCTTTAATAATTAGTACCCTTCTAGTTTCCAAAAACATTAATTATCAAAGTCAAGGATCGAAGTTGCAAAACAAATAAATAGTTAGGTATCCTTTATCCCATCCATTTGAATCCATCCCGGTAGATATCGATTCTCAGTTATATCTTACTATAATTCCTAGCTTTATGGGATCGCTAATAACAAAATTAATTAGACATGTTTGATCCTACCTATGCCTTAGAACTCTTATGCTTAGGCATCCTTTAACACAAAAGATGTCCAATCAAATCATCCAATTTGAAAAACTAGTATAATCGGCCTATAACTTGGTTTTAGAAATCGTGAAAACACCGTGGCCATCAAAAGATAACACTAAGCGGTTAGGTATCCTTTATCGCGCTACTGTATACAAGAAGTGTGCGAGTGTTCTTCAAAATGGATTGCGTAGATTTGAGGTTTTTAACATTCTTTTTTTTTATGTTTTATAATTCTAGTTTTAAAAACATATGATATCATGATAATTGCATGCATCCAAGTAATCATAGTATCAATTTTCCAAAGAAAAAAAATCACATTTAAGGTTCAAATATGAAATTCGATTTTATTTTTTTGACATAGTTCAATTTTAACGATAATAACCAATATTAAATTTGAGTTTAAGTCATACAGAACCTTAGAAAACTTCCTTTTATTATTACTATTTTGGAGTTTGAATAAGTTATAAAATCACCCTTTTAGACTTATTATTTTACAATTTCAAAATTTAGCATTATTAATGTTTTAGTAAAGCCAATTTTTATTTTAAAGTAATAACTTGTTAGAGATTATGTCCTCATTTTGAATTGAAAACCAAACTCCATATGATGTTTATTTTGTCCAAAAAGTAGTTTGAGTTTGTGAAAACCTAAATTATCAACCACACAAAATATTTACTTAAAAATAAACAACACAATCATACATTTTACATAAATCAGCCTTGATCTAGTTAACACTTTTGTGGGCCAATAAAAAAGTGTTCAGTCCTTCCTAAGGGACAGATAGACCAAATATTACAATTTGTTCTGTATGTGATCTTCAAGGTCCCACTTGCAATGACAACTAACTTTGTCGCAATTTTATAAGAATTTTTTAAAAGTTATGAACCTTTATAAAATGTTCATAAAAATGTGGGTATCCATGGTTCTTCAGGAAATTGTCTTCATCTTCATCTTGTTACATGTTTTGTAAAATTAATACAGTCTAAACTAATCTATTACATATACATAAAAAGAATAAACAATTGCTACTTTTATTACATACTTTATGAAAAAACAGAATATTACAAACCATTTTTAACCAAATCATACAAACAACAACACAAAAGGTCCAACGCTTCTTTATATACTCTAAAATACATATAAACATAAAAAAGCCTTTGTTTTTATAACACAACTTTAAGTGACAAAAAATGCATGTAGGCCTTTGTCACAAAAAATAAAAATTATAAAGTTGTCAAATAAAATATGTATGAACTTTTTTTTATACAAAAACAAGTTATCCTTATTCTCCAAAAAGTAAGATTTCCAAAAATCATAAAATCTAACCAAACTAGCAAGGTGGCTCTTGAAATCAATTGTTGGGTTTTTATTCAAAAATCGTTTCAAAATCGCAAGATTTAGCAACAAAAGACTTTAATATTTTGAAGAACATAAAATAAGTTTATGACCCACCAATAATCTTTCTGCATAGTTTGGAGAGAAAAAGACAACCAAAGAAGAAAAAGAACATAACAACCGTTGTAGACTTTGAATCCTTAAGGATAGGTTAGGAAGTTGATGAAGAATGGATGAACCTTTGAGACACCAAGAATAATCCCACTTTATTTAATATGATAGTCTTGTAAAACACTTAGGCTCTTAAGCTTTAAGTGCATAAAAAAAGTATGACTTAAAGAGAGAAAAATGCAAGCAAGTAAGTTCAAGTGTTTAGCAAAAACTAGAGAGAATAAGGGAGGGCATGCAAGCTATAGTTTTGGCCTCTTAAAAATGAAGGGATGAAAGCCTTTATAATGCTAAAACATTACCCAAGAGTTCCTAACACTTTAAGCACTCGATAACCTAAGGCCTACATGTCTCACATGCCTCCTAAGCCATATTTACTTTCCCTTATTATATTCAAAAGACCATGTCTTGATTCCTATAAACTAGCTCATCTTTTTTTGTACAAAAAGATAAGAGAAATTTGTAAAATTCTTATAACTCTTTATAATATATAAAGTTTAACTTTTATCTAAAAGACAAAAGAGTCTTTCTAGTACAAAATAATGTACATGACATAGTAAATCATACCATATGGTATAGTATGTTACTTGCTAATAAAAATTATTATTTCCCTGAAATTTATATTTTACAATTAATTATAAGAGTTTTGTTAATGTTTATTAAAATCAAATTGTAATAAATAATCAATTGTATCAAGTTCTTGTTAGTGTGACCCATTACTATCTTATGTTATTTAGCAATATGAGTATAATATGACTCTTGAACATACTTGATCTTTCAGTTGTATCAAATGCAACGCTTGTACACTCTCAGAATGTATGAAAGTACCCAAGGGAAAGATCATATGGATAACTTCAATCATCATCTTAGGATCTACAATGGATGGACGAGAAGATGGAATATGAAGATCAGAATCTCATTCTCTTTTGTTCTCTTCCGAACTCATATAAGAATTTCATTGATACCATGCCCTATGGTAGGACAACAATCACTGTGAATGATGTGAAGGATTCTCTGATGTCCAAGGAACTAAAAAAAGTTTCAATTGGAGAAGAGGTGTCCAGTTATGGTTTTTTCACATGGAGAGGAAGGATAGAAGATTGGAAATAGGGAAATAGAGAGAAATCACATTCTAAATCGAATTCTGAAGGTTCATGGAGCACGAAATGTTATAACTATAAGGAGAAGGGGTAATTCAGAGAAATTGTCCACAACTGAAAAATAGGAAGTTTAAGAGTGAATCAAGAAGCAATAACATTGTTGATGTTGTTCAGGAAAGTTCTAATGAAGGGGATAATGGTGATGTAGTGAATGTTAGCACATCTAGATCTACAGATGCTTGGGTCTAGGATTCTAGAGAATATTATGACATGACATATAATCATGACAGGTTCGACTACTTTAAAAAGTGGGATGGCATGGTCAAGATGTGTGATGATTGGGTGAGCAATATCAAGGGTAGTGGCACGATGCAGATCAAGATGCATGAAGGCATGGTCAGGAAGTTAGATTACTTCTATGTTCTAGAACTTAGGAAGAATTAAATTTCTCTTGCCACATTGGCTAAGAACAGGATGAGGTATGCTGGTGAAGGTGACTGGGTTAAAGGCTCCAAAGGTTCTCTACTTGAAATGAAAGGGAAGATGAATCCTGGAGGGATTTGTATCCTAGAAGGAAGTACAATTATAGGAATGATGGCTATCTCTCAATCCTTGAATGGAAGGCGATGAAAAGATAGAGTTTTGTCATCGTCGGTTCGGGCGCATGAGTGTGAAGGGCATGTCAGTTATAAGTAAACAAGGAATGCTTGGTGGAAAGGCTACTGGAAAGATAAAGTTTTGTAAATCTTGTTTTAAGGGAAAGAATCGTAAAGTGAAGTTTGGTACCGGTTAACAAACAAGTAAGGAAATCCTGGAATATGTTCACTCAGATCTGTGGGATCCCATACTAGTGAAGTCTCAAGGAGGATGCTTATACTTTGTGACATTAATTGACGATTATTCAAGGAAAGAAATCAGAGTACATATCTAATCGAGAACACAGAAAGAAAATAAGATCTATTTGGCTCTATTATCACTTCAGAAAGTGTACAAGAAATGAGAGATCAAGTAAAGTCCACACTTGTTACCTTTACCCTAGTACTTATCCCTGTTGGGTTTTAGTATACTACAACATCCTATGGTGCACATACAACCCTAAATGCTTTGGATCTATGTTTTCTCTAATTATACATGCAATATTGTTTCCAAAGCATGAAGCCTACAACTAGCAAACAATTGACATAAACAACACATAACTGAGTTATAAAATTACCTCTTGTTGTAGTTTGTTGTGTTTGGCCTTTAAGAACTTAGCACCTCAAGTGTGATGCCTCAAATGGTTCACAAATACCATGAAAAAATGGTGGACTTGAGAGAGAGGTTACTGTTGGAGATAGTGTCTAAGTCCATAACTATATTTGGTATGTACTTGACCCGACCCGGCATGGTCCATTTGGGTTGCACTTCACCCGAACAATTTACGGATAATCTTTTGAGAATAGTATAAGTTATGATTTATTAATATATTATAAGTTCTAATATATTAATATAAAATCATATTATTTAATTAGTGTTGATCTATAATTAATTTAGAATTAATTTAGAGATCAAAAGTATGACTAATTAAATATGGGCTCTTGTATTTATATAGTATGGGCTAATGCTTATTTGGCATGGGCTAGGTTTTGTCAATCCTTCTGCTAACCCTAATGAGGCTGAACGCTTCTATTGCCATGAAAAGTCGCACTGGAAGCGAAACTGTCCAAAGTACCAGCAAGATTTGAAGGATGGGAAAGTAAAACCCAACCATGCAGGTATATACACTATATTGTCTAAAAGCTCACCTCATTCTAAGTCTTGGGGTCCTTGATACAGGTTGTGGTATTCACATATGTTGTGATTTGCAGGGACTAAAAAGAAGTGAGAATGTGGAGCAGGGAAAGATAAACTTGATCATGGGAAACAGGAAAGCTTCACCTGTCACCAAGATAGGAGTTTATTCCTTAGTGCTAAATAGTGGGTTTACATTAGATTTGAATAAATGTTATTATTCGCCAGAAATGGCAATAAATGTTATTTCCTTTCATGCATTGTATAAACAAGGTTTTACCTTTTATTTTGATAATAATAATGGTAGTATTGATGCTTTCTTTAATAATGTTCTTTATTTAAAAGCATTACCTTGTGATGGCGTGTATGAAACTGTATCTGTTGTAGATAATCTAGGAAATAATGTATTGTATATTAACTCTTCCACTAGCTTAGATAAAGCATCCTTATGGCATTGTCGTCTTGGACATGTAAGCAAGAAACGCATAGGCCAACTCCAAAAGGATGGAGTCTTGGAGTCATTTGACCTAAAGTCAGATGATAGTTGTGAATATTGTTTGCTTGGTAAAATAACAAAGTCACCTTTTACTGGCACTTGTGCTAGGGGTGAAGGTTTCTTGGACCTCATACACACGGATGTGTGTGGACCCTTCAGAATCGCCACAAGAGATGCTAATCGGTTCTATGTGACTTTTACTGATGATTTTAGTAGATATGGATATGTCTACCTAATCAAGCATAAGTCAGAAACCTTTGAGAAATTCAAAGAGTTTAAGCAAGAAGTGGAGAATCAGTTGGGCAGGAACATTAAGATGCTTCGATCCGATCGTGGTGGTGAGTATCTTAGTACTGAGTTCCTTGACCATCTTAAGGAATGTGGGATTGTCTCACAATTGACACCTCCTAGGACACCACAGTTGAATGGTGTAGATGAGAGGCGCAATCGGACCTTGTTGGACATGGTTCGTTCCATGATGAGTCGAGCTTCGCTACGAATCTCATTTTGGGGGTATGCCTTAGAGACTGTCGCCCATATCCTTAATCTAGTCCCTACAAAGAAGGTTGCCAAAACACCTCATGAGTTGTGGACTGGAAAAGTTCCCAATCTAGATCACATCAAGATTTGGGGTTGCGAGGCTTTCGTGAGACGCGAGACGCACGATAAGCTCGAACCCCGAAGCGAAAGGTGTATTTTCATCGGCTACCCACAGAAATCCTTTGGTTACATCTTCTACAGACCCAGTGATAATGTGGTCTTTGTAGCAAGAAGAGGATTCTTTCGAGAGAGAGAATTTATGAGCCAAGGAGACAGTGGGAGGCAAATTGACCTTGAGGAAATTCAAGAGTCAAGTGGTGAAGGAACCTCAAACCCTAGCCCTCAACCTGAGGAGGAAACTCCTGTTGAGCCGACTGAAGAATCTATACCTCTGAGGCGTTCCACCAGAGTTAGGAATGCACCTGAGCATTATTATGGTTTTCATATTACTGCAGAGGTGAGACACTTATCAGTGATAACACACTGGTAAATCTGGATGAGCCTAACAGCTACACGGAAGCCATGGCAGGCCCTGAGGCTGCTAAATGGAAAGAGGCTATGGATAGCGAGATACAGTCCATGTATGACAATCAAGGTTGGAACTTGGTTGACAATGTACCTGATCGTAAGATAGTTGGGTGCAAATGGATCTTCAAGAAGAAGACCGACATGGATGGTAATGTACACACTTATAAGGCACGACTGGTTGCAAAGGGTTATTCTCAAACTCCGGGAGTTGATTATGATGAGACCTTTTCACCAGTGGCCAAGATTAAGTCTATTAGGGTTCTCTTAGCCATTGTTGCATTTCATGATTATGAAATATGGCAAATGGATGTCAAAACCGCTTTCCTTAATGGAAACTTGGCTGAAGATGTTTACATGGTTCAACCAGAGGGTTTTGTCAGTACAGAGTACCCCTATAGAGTGTGTAAGCTGGAGAAATCCATTTATGGATTAAAAGAGGCACCTCGCAGATGGAATCTTTGCTTTGATGAGAAAGTCAAAGAATTTGGCTTTTCAAGGAGTGAAGATGAATCTTGTGTCTATATCAAGGCTAGTGGGAGTATAGTCAGCTTTTTGGTACTGTATGTGGATAACATACTACTCATAGGAAATGACATCCCAACCCTGCAGGAAGTAAAGTCCTGGCTTGGGAAGTGTTTCGCTATGAAGGACCTTGGAGAAGCTGCCTATATCCTAGGGATAAGGATTTTGAGAAACAGGAGTAAAAGACTAATTGGACTTAGTCAAAGCACCTATGTGGACAAAGTGTTGAAAAGGTTCAACATGCATAACTCCAAGAAAGGAGAGTTACCCATCCAGAGTAACGCTAGATTGAGTAAGACACAAAGCCCTAGTACTGAGGCTGAGATAGCAGAAATAAGTCGAATACCTTATGCTTCAGCTGTAGGATCGATCATGTATACTATGACGTGTACTCGACCTGATGTAGCCTTTGCTTTGAGCATGGTTAGCAGGTATCAATGGAACCCTGGCAAGGCACACTGGACTGCGGTCAAGAATATCCTCAAGTACCTACGGAGGACTAAGGACTGGGTCCTTACCCTCGGTGGCAGTAAGGACTTGAGAGTTGTAGGGTACAATGATTCTAGCTTTCAGACTGACAGGGATAATTTCCGCTCTCAGTCGGGATGTGTCTTTACTTTAAACGGAGGGGCAATTACTTGGAAAAGTTCCAAGCAGGAGACAGTGGCTGATTCCACTTGTGAATCAGAGTATATAGCAGCAAGCGAGGCAGCAAAGGAGGCTATATGGCTAAAGAACTGCATCGGATAATTTGGAGTTGTACCAACTATAAAGGAGCCAATGGAGATTTTCTGTGACAGCAATAGTACGGTTGCCTTAGCCAAGGAACCAAGAGATCATGGGAGATCTAGACACATTGACAGAAAATATCACTTCATCAGACATCGAATAGAAGAAGGAATCCTCGTGGCAAAGAGGGTATCATCGGATGAGAACCCAGCAGATCCCCTCACGAAGGGACTGACTCGGGCTAAGCATCTCCAGCATGCTCGGAGCATAGGGCTGAAGGATGATATTAGTTTTAGTAATTAGATAATCATGAAATTTGTAAAATGTAATTGACATTTGATGATAAATAAAAGCTGTTATTTATGAGTAAAGTGTTGCTATCTCTTGTCAATCGTTTGCTATTATTTCTTTTTGCATGTTTTGACTTCCAGAATAATTATGTTATGGTTTATATCATATCATTCAAACTCTCCACAGTCGGTCATATGTTGTCAATCCAAGTGGGAGACTGTTGGAGATAGTGTCTAAGTCCATAACTATATTTGGTATGTACTTGACCCGACCCTGCATGGTCCATTTGGGTTGCACTTCACCCGAACAAATTACAGATAATCTTTTGAGAATAGTATAAGTTATGATTTATTAATATATTATAAGTTCTAATATATTAATATAAAATCATATTATTTAATTAGTGTTGATCTATAATTAATTTAGAATTAATTTAGAGATCAAAAGTATGACTAATTAAATATGGGCTCTTGTATTTATATAGTGTGGGCTAATTCTTATTTGGAATGGGCTAGGTTGTGTCACTCCTTCTGGTAACCCTAATGAGGCTGAATGCTTCTATTGCCATGAAAAGTCGCACTGGAAGCGAAACTGCCCAAAGTACCAGCAAGATTTGAAGGATGGGAAAGTAAAACCCAACCATGCAGGTATATACACTATATTGTCTAAAAGCTCACCTCATTCTAAGTCTTGGGTCCTTGATACAGGTTGTGGTATTCACATATGTTGTGATTTGCAGGGACTAAAAAGAAGTGAGATTGTGGAGCAGGGAAAGATAAATTTGATCATGGGAAACAGGAAAGCTTCACCTGTCACCAAGATAGGAGTTTATTCCTTAGTGCTAAATAGTGGGTTTACATTAGATTTGAATAAATGTTATTATTCGCCAGAAATGGCAATAAATGTTATTTCCTTTCATGCATTGTATAAACAAGGTTTTACCTTTTATTTTGATAATAATAATGGTAGTATTGATGCTTTCTTTAATAATGTTCTTTATTTTAAAGCATTACCTTGTGATGGCGTGTATGAAACTGTATCTGTTGTAGATAATCTAGGAAATAATGTATTGTATATTAACTCTTCCACTAGCTTAGATAAAGCATCCTTATGGCATTGTCGTCTTGGACATGTAAGCAAGAAACGCATAGGCCAACTCCAAAAGGATGGAGTCTTGGAGTCATTTGACCTAAAGTCAGATGATAGTTGTGAATCTTGTTTGCTTGGTAAAATAACAAAGTCACCTTTTACTGGCACTTGTGCTAAGGGTGAAGGTTTGTTGGACCTCATACACACGGATGTGTGTGGACCCTTCAGAACCGCCACAAGAGATGCTAATCGGTTCTATGTGACTTTTACTGATGATTTTAGTAGATATGGATATGTCTACCTAATCAAGCATAAGTCAGAAACCTTTGAGAAATTCAAAGAGTTTAAGCAAGAAGTGGAGAATCAGTTGGGCAGGAACATTAAGATGCTTCGATCCGATCGTGGTGGTGAGTATCTTAGTACTGAGTTCCTTGACCATCTAAAGGAATGTGGGATTGTCTCACAATTGACACCTCCTAGTACACCACAATTGAATGGTGTAGTTGAGAGGCGCAATCGGACCTTGTTGGACATGGTTCGTTCCATGATGAGTCGAGCTTCGCTACGAATCTCATTTTAGGGGTATGCCTTAGAGACTGCCGCCCATATCCTTAATCTAGTCCCTACAAAGAAGGTTGCCAAAACACCTCACGAGTTGTGGACTGGAAAAGTTCCCAATCTAGACCACATCAAGATTTGGGGTTGCGAGGCTTTCGTGAGACGCAAGACGCACGATAAGCTCGAACCCCGAAGCGAAAGGTGTATTTTCATCGGCTACCCACATAAATCCTTTGGTTACATCTTCTACAGACCCAGTGATAATGTAGTCTTTGTAGCAAGAAGAGGATTCTTTCGAGAGAGAGAATTTATGAGCCAAGGAGACAGTGGGAGGCAAATTGACCTTGAGGAAATTCAAGAGTCAAGTGGTGAAGGAACCTCAAACCCTAGCCCTCAACCTGAGGAGCAAACTCCTGTTGAGCCGACTGAAGAATCTATACCTCTGAGGCGTTCCACCAGAGTTAGGAATGCACCTGAGCATTATTATGGTTTTCATATTACTACAGAGGTGAGACACTTATCAGTGATAACACACTGGTAAATCTGGATGAGCCTAACAGCTACACGGAAGCCATGGCAGGCCCTGAGGCTGCTAAATGGAAAGAGGCTATGGATAGCGAGATACAGTCCATGTATGACAATCAAGTTTGGAACTTGGTTGACAATGTACCTGATCGTAAGAAAGTTGGGTGCAAATGGATCTTCAAGAAGAAGACCGACATGGATGGTAATGTACACACTTATAAGGCACGACTGGTTGCAAAGGGTTATTCTCAAACTCCGGGAGTTGATTATGATGAGACCTTTTCACCAGTGGCCAAGATTAAGTCTATTAGGGTTCTGCTAGCCATTGCTGCATTTCATGATTATGAAATATGGCAAATGGATGTCAAAACCGCTTTCCTTAATGGAAACTTGGCTGAAGATGTTTACATGGTTCAACCAGAGCGTTTTGTCAGTACAGAGTACCCCAGTAGAGTGTGTAAGCTCGAGAAATCCATTTATGGATTAAAACAGGCACCTCGCAGATGGAATCTTTGCTTTGATGAGAAAGTCAAAGAATTTGGCTTTTCAAGGAGTGAAGATGAATCTTGTGTCTATATCAAGGCTAGTGGGAGTATAGTCAGCTTTTTGGTACTGTATGTGGATGACATACTACTCATAGGAAATGACATCCCAACCCTGCAGGAAGTAAAGTCCTGGCTTGGGAAGTGTTTCGCTATGAAGGACCTTGGAGAAGCTGCCTATATCCTAGGGATAAGGATTTTGAGAAACAGGAGTAAAAGACTAATTGGACTTAGTCAAAGCACCTATGTGGACAAAGTGTTGAAAAGGTTCAACATGCATAACTCCAAGAAAGGAGAGTTACCCATCATGAGTAACGCCAGATTGAGTAAGACACAAAGCCCTAGTACTGAGGCTGAGATAGCAGACATAAGTCGAATACCTTATGCTTCAGCTGTAGGATCGATCATGTATGCTATGACGTGTACTCGACCTGCTGTAGCCTTTGCTTTGAGCATGGTTAGCAGGTATCAATGGAACCCTGGCAAGGCACACTGGACTGCGGTAAAGAATATCCTCATGTACCTACGGAGGACTAAGGACTGGGTCCTTACCCTCGGTGGCAGTAAGGACTTGAGAGTTGTAGGATACAGTGATGCTAGCTTTCAGACTGACAGGGATAATTTCCGCTCTCAGTCGGGCTGTGTCTTTACTCTAAACGGAGGGGCAATTACTTGGAAAAGTTCCAAGCAGGAGACAGTGGCTGATTCCACTTGTGAATCAGAGTATATAGCAGCAAGCGAGGCAGCAAAGGAGGCTATATGGCTAAAGAACTTCATCGGAGACCTTGGAGTTGTACCAGCTATAAGGAGCCAATGGAGATTTTCTGTGACAGCAATAGTACGGTTGCCTTAGCCAAGGAACCAAGAGATCATGGGAGATCCAGACACATTGACAGAAAATATCACTTCATCAGACATCGAATAGAAGAAGGAATCCTCGTGGCAAAGAGGGTATCATCGGATGAGAACCCAGCAGATCCCCTCACGAAGGGACTGACTCGGGCTAAGCATCTCCAGCATGCTCGGAGCATAGGGCTGAAGGATGATATTAGTTTTAGTAATTAGATAATCATGAAATTTGTAAAATGTAATTGACATTTGATGATAAATAAAAGCTGTTATTTATGAGTAAAGTGTTGCTATCTCTTGTCAATCGTTTGCTATTATTTCTTTTTGCATGTTTTGACTTCCAGAATAATTATGTTATGGTTTATATCATATCATTCAAACTCTCCACAGTCGGTCATATGTTGTCAATCCAAGTGGGAGACTGTTGGAGATAGTGTCTAAGTCCATAACTATATTTGGTATGTACTTGACCCGACCCGGCATGGTCCATTTGGGTTGCACTTCACCCGAACAATTTACGGATAATCTTTTGAGAATAGTATAAGTTATGATTTAATAATATATTATAAGTTCTAATATATTAATATAAAATCATATTATTTAATTAGTGTTGATCTATAATTAATTTAGAATTAATTTAGAGATCAAAAGTATGACTAATTAAATATGGGCTCTTGTATTTATATAGTGTGGGCTAATGCTTATTTGGAATGGGCTAGGTTGTGTCACTCCTTCTGGTAACCCTAATGAGGCTGAATGCTTCTATTGCCATGAAAAGTCGCACAGGAAGCGAAACTGCCCAAAGTACCAGCAAGATTTGAAGGATGGGAAAGTAAAACCCAACCATGCAGGTATATACACTATATTGTCTAAAAGCTCACCTCATTCTAAGTCTTGGGTCCTTGATACAGGTTGTGGTATTCACATATGTTGTGATTTGCAGGGACTAAAAAGAAGTGAGAATGTGGAGTAGGGAAAGATAAACTTGATCATGGGAAACAGGAAAGCTTCACCTGTCACCAAGATAGGAGTTTATTCCTTAGTGCTAAATAGTGGGTTTACATTAGATTTGAATAAATGTTATTATTCGCCAGAAATGGCAATAAATGTTATTTCCTTTCATGCATTGTATAAACAAGGTTTTACCTTTTATTTTGATAATAATAATGGTAGTATTGATGCTTTCTTTAATAATGTTCTTTATTTTAAAGCATTACCTTGTGATGGCGTGTATGAAACTGTATCTGTTGTAGATAATCTAGGAAATAATGTATTGTATATTAACTCTTCCACTAGCTTAGATAAAGCATCCTTATGGCATTGTCGTCTTGGACATGTAAGCAAGAAACGCATAGGCCAACTCCAAAAGGATGGAGTCTTGGAGTCATTTGACCTAAACTCAGATGATAGTTGTGAATCTTGTTTGCTTGGTAAAATAACAAAGTCACCTTTTACTGGCACTTGTGCTAAGGGTGAAGGTTTGTTGGACCTCATACACACGGATGTGTGTGGACCCTTCAGAACCGCCACAAGAGATGCTAATCGGTTCTATGTGACTTTTACTGATGATTTTAGTAGATATGGATATGTCTACCTAATCAAGCATAAGTCAGAAACCTTTGAGAAATTCAAAGAGTTTAAGCAAGAAGTGGAGAATCAGTTGGGCAGGAACATTAAGATGCTTCGATCCGATCGTGGTGGTGAGTATCTTAGTACTGAGTTCCTTGACCATCTTAAGGAATGTGGGATTGTCTCACAATTGACACCTCCTAGTACACCACAGTTGAATGGTGTAGCTGAGAGGCGCAATCGGACCTTGTTGGACATGGTTCGTTCCATGATGAGTCGAGCTTCGCTACGAATCTCATTTTCGGGGTATGCCTTAGAGACTGCCGCCCATATCCTTAATCTAGTCCCTACAAAGAAGGCTGCCAAAACACCTCACGAGTTGTGGACTGGAAAAGTTCCCAATCTAGACCACATCAAGATTTGGGGTTGCGAGGCTTTCGTGAGACGCAAGACGCACGATAAGCTCGAACCCCGAAGCGAAAGGTGTATTTTCATCGGCTACCCACATAAATCCTTTGGTTACATCTTCTACAGACCCAGTGATAATGTGGTCTTTGTAGCAAGAAGAGGATTCTTTCGAGAGAGAGAATTCATGAGCTAAGGAGACAGTGGGAGGCAAATTGACCTTGAGGAAATTCAAGAGTCAAGTGGTGAAGGAACCTCAAACCCTAGCCCTCAACCAGAGGAGGAAACTCCTGTTGAGCCGACTGAAGAATCTATACCTCTGAGGCGTTCCACCAGAGTTAGGAATGCACCTGAGCATTATTATGGTTTTCATATTACTGCAGAGGTGAGACACTTATCAGTGATAACACACTGGTAAATCTGGATGAGCCTAACAGCTACACGGAAGCCATGGCAGGCCCTGAGGCTGCTAAATGGAAAGAGGCTATGGATAGCGAGATACAGTCCATGTATGACAATCAAGTTTGGAACTTGGTTGACAATGTACCTGATCGTAAGATAGTTGGGTGCAAATGGATCTTCAAGAAGAAGACCGACATGGATGGTAATGTACACACTTATAAGGCACGACTGGTTGCAAAGGGTTATTCTCAAACTCCGGGAGTTGATTATGATGAGACCTTTTCACCAGTGGCCAAGATTAAGTCTATTAGGGTTCTGTTAGCCATTGTTGCATTTCATGATTATGAAATATGGCAAATGGATGTCAAAACCGCTTTCCTTAATGGAAACTTGGCTGAAGATGTTTACATGGTTCAACCAGAGGGTTTTGTCAGTACAGAGTACCCCAGTAGAGTGTGTAAGCTCGAGAAATCCATTTATGGATTAAAACAGGCACCTCGTAGATGGAATCTTTTCTTTGATGAGAAAGTCAAAGAATTTGGCTTTTCAAGGAGTGAAGATGAATCTTGTGTCTATATCAAGGCTAGTGGGAGTATAGTCAGCTTTTTGGTACTGTATGTGGATGACATACTACTCATAGGAAATGACATCCCAACCCTGCAGGAAGTAAAGTCCTGGCTTGGGAAGTGTTTCGCTATGAAGGACCTTGGAGAAGCTGCCTATATCCTAGGGATAAGGATTTTGAGAAACAGGAGTAAAAGACTAATTGGACTTAGTCAAAGCACCTATGTGGACAAAGTGTTGAAAAGGTTCAACATGCATAACTCCAAGAAAGGAGAGTTACCCATCCAGAGTAACGCCAGATTGAGTATGACACAAAGCCCTAGTACTGAGGCTGAGATAGCAGAAATGAGTCGAATACCTTATGCTTCAGCTGTAGGATCGATCATGTATGCTATGACGTGTACTCGACCTGATGTAGCCTTTGCTTTGAGCATGGTTAGCAGGTATCAGTGGAACCCTGGCAAGGCACACTGGACTACGGTAAAGAATATCCTCAAGTACCTACGGAGGACTAAGGACTGGGTCCTTACCCTCGGTGGCAGTAAGGACTTGAGAGTTGTAGGGTACAGTGATGCTAGCTTTCAGACTGACAGGGATAATTTCCGCTCTCAGTCGGGCTGGGTCTTTACTCTAAACGGAGGGGCAATTACTTGGAAAAGTTCCAAGCTGGAGACAGTGGCTGATTCCACTTGTGAATCAGAGTATATAGCAGCAAGCGAGGCAGCAAATGAGTCTATATGGCTAAAGAACTTCATTGGAGACCTTGGAGTTGTACCAGCTATAAAGGAGCCAATGGAGATTTTCTGTGACAGCAATAGTGCGGTTGCCTTAGCCAAGGAACCAAGAGATCATGGGAGATCCAGACACATTGACAGAAAATATCACTTCATCAGACATCGAATAGAAGAAGGAATCCTCGTGGCAAAGAGGGTATCATCGGATGAGAACCCAGCAGATCCCCTCACGAAGGGACTGACTCGGGCTAAGCATCTCCAACATGCTCGGAGCATAGGGCTGAAGGATGATATTAGTTTTAGTATTTAGACAATCATGAAATTTGTAAAATGTAATTGACATTTGATGATAAATAAAAGCTGTTATTTATGAGTAAAGTGTTGCTATCTCTTGTCAATCGTTTACTATTATTTCTTTTTGCACGTTTTGACTTCCAGAATAATTATGTTATGGTTTATATCATATTATTCAAACTCTCCACAGTCGGTCATATGTTGTCAATCCAAGTGGGAGACTGTTGGAGATAGTGTCTAAGTCCATAACTATATTTGGTATGTACTTGACCCGACCCGGCATGGTCCATTTGGGTTGCACTTCACCCGAACAATTTACGGATAATCTTTTGAGAATAGTATAAGTTATGATTTATTAATATATTATAAGTTATAATATATTAATATAAAATCATATTATTTAATTATTGTTGATCTATAATTAATTTAGAATTAATTTAGAGATCAAAAGTATGAATAATTAAATATGGGCTCTTGTATTTATATAGTGTGGGCTAATGCTTATTTGGAATGGGCTAGGCTTGCATGGAAAGTCCATGGATACTCCATGAAGCTTTAACCCATGGATCTCATGGAAATGAAAAGACATGGGTATTAGGGTTTACATGGATGTAACCCTAATCCACCACACTATATATAGAAGGCTTTTGTTCTTGAAATAACACTAGTTGATGTGTGTAAACCAAGAGGGCCGATTTCAAGAATTTGTGACTATTCTCTCAAGTTTCCAAGTTTGTGGTGATTTGTGACTTCCATTTGAGGCATCCACATTATTGGTGCTAGGCTCTCAAACTCCAAGCAATCAACTACTACTACCAGGTAAGTAATTCTACTAGTTTTATTTGATTCAAGTATCCCATGCCATGCTAGTTAGGATAAGAACCTTGGAAAATTAATTATTTGCATGTATCTTAGTCAAACATAGATCCAAGGTTTCTAGGGTTGCATGTACACCATAGGAGTGTTAGAATGCTCAAAACCCATCAGTTACTAGCACACAAAATCGGTTATGAATTCGATGAACATTCTAGTGCAAAACTTGTGCAACCAATTTTAGGCAATAGGTTATCATATATATAGTGTAGGAATCCAAAAGTCATGGGTAAACCCTAATCCATACACTTGGGCTTATTATCCATGATCCATGTTTCATGTGGGCTAACTCTTCATGGATACTTACATAAAACTTAGCCCAACATGGATCAATAGCCCAAATACTATATGTATCATTGATTTACATAATCAGTCCCCGCTAATTTACTTAGTCTTTTTTGATCACTAAATTAATTCTTGATCAATAATAATTAAATAACATGATTTCATATTAATATATTATACTTGTAATATATTAATAAACCATAAATAACCTCTTCTTAAAAGTCCATCCTATCAAATTGCTCTGGTGAAGGGAACCGAAATGGACCATGTTGCTCTCGGGTCAAGTACATACCAATTATAGTTATGGGCTTAGACACCTAATCCAACAGTCTCCCACTTGGATAACTCTAATAACTATTATTGCAAGTACGACTTAAAACGTTACAAGCAATCGTAGCTCTTAAAACTTGCTGTCAAACTCTGACCCTGTCAATGACGCGTCCATTAGATAAGGGATCATATATTCCTCCATTCTACAAGATATCATATGGACTAAGACATGGATTATAATCATTCTCTCTGTCCATCTGTTGTTTCCCGATTTCCGATTTATGACGACTGACTAATTGAACAAATCAAATCAGTCCAGGCTTGGGAAAGCGCTTAGGGTTGTCATCACTAAATCATAGAGGGGCCCACATATATCGTTTTTATCCATATGGGGTAAAAGGAACGGATAAACCTAGACTCAAATGCTTGCTTGTACTTACTCATCAAATCACACACAACAACATGTTTTATAACACTATGTTATTGGTGCGTTTACATATATCAATGTGCAACCGAATTGTAAACTACAACTCACACGTCTTTGTTTCAAGAATATAAGATATTATCGTCTCACAATCACTCGTGATAAAATCCATGAAGTGATTCAGATGAGCATGGGTTTAATCCAATACTCGAATCATATTCCAGAAGTACTCATGAACACTTCAGCAAACTTGTGCCATGTCTAAAACACTTTAGACAATCTACAGACCCATTAATGACAGTCTAGTTTCAATACCTACTTCCAAAGTATGATCGACCGTGGATGGTTTGAATAACCTAGTTATTCGGGAAATCAAAACATGCAAAGTGTAACACAAGAATAATTGAATCCAATATGGTCTCAGAACTTATGAATATAAATAAAACACCTTTTGTTTAATCACCATATTGATTACACATTATTCATTGTATATTGTTTCGATTAATCAACTGAATACTTGAATTAAAACAATAGTCATCCCATGCTCCAAGCAAGCACACTATGTTTTCCTATGGTCATTTCATTGTGAAATAGATCAATTGAACACATCTTCAATGAAACTCATTTCACAACTCCAAATCTTTATCACAAGTGTAACAATGCCAAATTCTTGCCACTATTGGAATGTGTCAAATTCTGATCTATTATGCAATGATTCCTTTTGTAATGTCGAGGTACAAAAAGTCACATAGACTTTGTCAACGATATTACAAAGTATTCCATTGGAGATTGTTACAAGACAATTCCCCGGAAATGATGTCTCACATTCAACGTACACTCCTTCTTGCATAAAAGTTTCTATCCTACAAATAGATTCTTAATATCCAACTCCCATTATGGAAACATTTCCATATTTTCCATATGACAACTCATTATTAATAGAATCCTGTCTAATCATAATAATGTCAATATGGTCCATCCATTACTATACTTGCAACTGCCCTTAAGCGACCAATGCATGACGCACCTTAGATTGTCCTTAACAGTTGTTTAACCACTTTACTCATATCCGGTTCTATTCCTTTTTCCCTCTTAATGCCCTAGGCATTTGGAAAATTCAGAACACATAAATATTATAGCATATGCAATCGATCCTATATCCGAAGCATATGGGATACGATACATAATGTCTCACTTAAAGACGTGATACTTTACTAGTCTCTTGCTATAACATTTCCATATATAGAATTACCTTATGTTGAATCATTCCAATAAAACATTCATATATATATATATATATATATATATATATATATATATATATATATATATATATATATATATATATATATATATATATATATATATATATATATATATATATATATATCCTTGAGTAAATTTTGATTAAAATCTCAATCTAAGCTTTTAGAATTGAAATGAAGTATGAATTCATCTCCCTTAATTATAGCAAAACAACTCTTCAAACTTTGCAACTTTGCAAATTGAAACTTTTTTTTCTATAATTAACATTGATAACTCGCAACACTTACCATAATTGATTATGCTCCCACTAGTGTTGACATATACCCAGAAATCAGCTGGACTTCTAGAAATCAATACCTATTGACTTCCTTACAAAAATTCAGATTTCTGATACGAGATGCTTCGATAAGACTTTATCTAGGCTTCTCCAACTCATACACCTTTCCATAGATAGCTCACATGTGTGTCTAAACAATTTTAGAACTTACAACAATAACTCTCAACTCTTTAGATCTTTTTCTATTTCTCACAATTCAAACTATGAAGAGGAATTCCGTAATCATAATCGAATTTGAGAATGAAAATAACACAGTTGTTATCTCCTTAAAATCTACTTAGTGAGAGCGATTTTGTCACACCCCCAAACCGGAATGGCGGAAACAACATCCATTGCATTAATATTAAAACTTTACATTGTATTCGAATCACATATGATTGACTCCAAAAGTAAATAACTAAACAAGGACATGAAGCTACTATGCTCCATCTTCTGAATCCCGGTGGGTGTACCTGTCTACTAGTTTCCTAAGAATACAAGTTATTTTGAAAGCGAGTATCAACATTTAAGTTGGTGAGTTCATAAGTATTTTCGTTATAAAAAGCATACTTTAAGTTCTTTGGAAGAAGTTCACCTGTTCCTCCAGAAAATCCTATATTTTCTGATGCGATGAGTGATAAGTAAAAATAACTGTTACAATTCCTTCTATGAGTAGTTATTGAATACAAGTTATATATAATCCAAATCAAATAGACAATCAATTGTGTGAATCTGACCTAAGCCCACAACCAAACAAGGAACAGGAAATGAGGCGGAAGTCACACATCCCATTGTTTGTTAGATCCTCATTGTATATAACCTGACGTATTCACCAGGTGCTTACGGAGTTAACTGTAATAGTTCTTTGATATTTGATGAAAATATTCCTTAAGAAAATCATATATTTTCTTTAGCAAAATGGTAACCACAATAGTTCCTTCAATAATCACATAGTTTATACTAGCTATATATAATCTAATATCGAACGGACAGTTAAATGTGTGAATTTGCCCTAAGCCCACAACCAAACAAGGAACATGAAGTAAGGCGGAAGTCACACATTCCACTGCCTATCGGATATTAATTATATATAACTCTGATGTATAAACTAAGGAATTATAGAATTAACCATTTAAGGTCCTTTATGTAATACTAGTTTAATAATAAGTATTAAACCTTTTATAAATAAGTTTCTAGTTTCACTACCCCTATTGGGAAACATTGTTTTCGGCAATAAATGTTATGGTTTTCAGAAAGTTTTATCGAAAACATTTTACCTTAAAATAACGATGTTTACCATAGAAAATCCAATGTTTTCTATAAAACCGACTGGTAGTCTATATTGTTCCAAGATCGAAAAACACAAGTATAATCCATATACTTACTTCAATGATATCAATTTTGTTGATAAGTTAAACTAAATAAGGACTTGTTTACCCTGAAAACCTGATTCGGCGATACTACCCTCCTATTATCACTTAATACGTACGATTTTTATATTACCGAGATAGAACAGACAGTTGAATGGGTGAATCTGCCCTAAGCTCACAACCAAACAAGGAACAGGAAGTAAGGCGGAAACCACACATTTCACTGTCTACCAGACTTCAGTTTGATCTAACCCTATTGTATATACTGAGTAATCACATAGTTAATATCCCTTACGATTGTTTAAGAAAAGGTATATTACCACGTAAATATATCGTTGGTATCTATTTGTGAGTGTTATGACCATACTAATTGATACGACGTGAAACGGACGTCAGTATTGTTTATGACTTTGTCACCCACAGACCTGCCGGTCCAACTGAAGCTAACAATAAAGGTGAAGGAATTTTGGGCCCATATAGATGTATACACAAACTCACGCTCTCCCTCTAGGAGAATCTAGTTCATAAGGGTAGACTTCCACTGGTACTTATGTAAGTACTTGAAGACGTGTCTCACAAGCTAGATTAACGACTTTACAAGTAATAATGCAAAAAACGCCTTTCTACAATTAACAAATAAGTTTGTAAAAATATTCCTTTGATCCATAAACTAACTTATAGCTTATAAGCTTATTTTCCATGTTTTAACAAGTTTCATGTTTTAACTACATTTGTAAAGGTAAGAAAGACATAATAAGCAATTTATATTTTAAAGCACAAGATTCCTTATGTTGTACTTGTATTCCCCCCCCCCCTAAAAACATTAAAAAGTTGAGAAAGATATGGGGGTAAGAACTCACCTTACGTGAGTGATTCGATTGAATATTGGAATAAGGATGTTGTACTCGCGAACGAAGTCTCGGAGCATAAACGAGTCCTAAATAACATATTGTGACATATATATGTATAAAGTTAGTGTATTTAACATCTAAGGTGAAAAGGAAACATCCTATGAAGTAGGGAACACTTACAAAGAAGTGTTAGAATCGAAAATGGAAGGCTGAATGTTGACCACGACTAGGCTAGATGGGTTCACAACCCATGAAATGGTTCACGACCCATGAAGAGTTCACGGCCCATGAAGGGTTCACGGACCTAAGGTATGTTCACGGCCCAAAGAAGGGAAGAAAACTTGAAGATCTTGATGTTTGTCGATTGTTTGAAGGTCCTAAGTAGTATACTAAGGAGATGCAAAAGGAAAAGGGATGAAAAGAGTGAAAAATGGTGTTTTTGGTATATGAAACTTGAGAGAGAAAGTTAATTTCACGGCCAAGAATGAAGAAACGAGGATAATTTCGATCATACTCATATATATAGGGAGGTGTTTGTGGCCGAGGAGTTCACGGCTGTGAACCGAGGGTTCACGGTCCGAAGCTTGATCACGGCCCGAAGAGGTTCAACGTCTGAAGTGGTTTGCACCTGCGAAGGTTTACGGTTGCGAGGTGGTTTACGGCTCGGACAAAAATGTTGGTTTTCATGCATTTCTCTCCAAATTCATGCAACACTTCTAACTTAAAGGATTTTGAATCCATCAAGAATTTAAATCTTCTAATTAAGATAGATCAAAATAAGAAGTTTGACTTTTTGTTGACCTGAAACAACGGGTTGTCACATCTGTTGGATTAGGTGTCTAAGCCCATAACTATTATTGGTATGTATTCGACCCGAGAGTAGCATGGTCCATTTGGGTTGCATATCATCAGGACAATTTGTTAGGATGGACTTTTGAGAGAAGAGGTTATATATGATTTATTAATATATTATAAGTTCTAACATATTTTAATTAGTATTGATCAAGAATTAATTTGGAATTAATTTAGTGATCAAAAGAGACTAATTAAAACTATGGGGACTAATTATGGTAATTAGTTATATTTATATGTGTTGGGCTTATGATCCATGTTGGACCAAGTTTATGTATGCATACATAAAGAGTTGGGCCACATGAACCGTGGATAATAAGATCCATGGATATGGGTTTGGGTTATACCCATGACTCTTAGAATTCAACACATATAAATACATATGTTATGACCTAAAAACCGCCACCCTTAGTGTGTGTGTGCATGTTCTTGGAGTTCATGAAGGTTTTAGAGTGCATGGAGATTCTCTCTCAAGTCCTACATTTGTCCTTGATGTGTTGTGACTTCATTTGAGGCTTCCACACTATTGGGGCTAAGTTCTTAAGGCCAAATACATCAAGACTTCCAGCCATACAAAAAGGTGTGTTACACTATATAGTATTTTATGTAGTTTGTATGACAATTGCATGCTAGCTATAGGTTTAATACCTTGGAAACCATTTGCATGTATAATTAGTGAAAACATAGATCCAAGGTATTTAGGGTTGTATGTGCACCATAGGATGTTGTATTATACCAAAACCCAACAGTGGTATCAGAGCCAAGGCTTGTTTTCATGTTATACTTGCTGAAATGGCTGAAAAGTCGAAAATTTTGGCTGTCTGAGCACTAGACTCGCCGAGTCCACTGATGGACTCGCCGAGTCCATGAAGAAATTCATCCAACTCGTCGATTTGGTTCGTACACTCGACGAGTAGGACCCCCTGGCAGCATATTTTCGACTTTTAAGGCTGGAATTGGACTAGAAACATTACCCTAAGCTGTTTTTTGTCTTGTAGACCTGTTTTTGATGTGGTAATGTTCATGCTAAACCAATTTCAAAGATAATTGTCAATAGATTCATGTTTTGTATTAGTTTAATGGTTAGGCTAATTTCATGAAAAAGTTTGATTTGAATTGTCTTGTTCTTATGAGTTAGTCTAGATTAATAGAAAAGTTATGTGATAATTTTTTTTCAATCCATATTAATCTTAAAGTTGCTCATAAAATGTGTTTTTGTAACTTGTCCTCAAGTTATATGAAAAGTCACATTTATGATTCTTTAAAACTCATAAGATTTGCATAAGTTAGGAAAAATGAAGAGTCTTATTTTCTTGAATGATTTTAAAGTCTTCCATAACTTGTCCTCAAGTTATGGAACTTGAAGAGTTTATTTATTAAACTACTTTAAACTCATAGGTTATGAAAATGAAGAGTTTATTTTTCCTTAAATGTTTTTTAAAGTCTTCCATAACTTGTCCTCAAGTTATGGAACTTGAAGAGTTTTTATTAAAACTACTTTAAATTCATAAGTTATGGAATTGGAAAGGTTTTTGAATTGTTCAAAACTTGCCCTCAAGTTTTGGAATTTGTAAAGTTTCCCCCCATGAATACTTTAGTTCCAAGTTAAACCCTTAGAATTTTAATAGTTTAAAATTCAACCCTTATACTATTATAATATTATAGGTTTAATATTTATATATATATATATATATATGTATAAGAGTAAAAGTCAGTCTTACCGATAGTAGGCCTAATTCACGAAGCCGATCTATAAGGGGGGTATAAGGTTACTGCCTATAAAATGGCAGTTTAATGGGTGTCCACTCTCACCCACCGCTTCCTTGACTGGTGGAGGGTCGTTAGCCGAACGGGTTCGACAGGACTATAATTCTCCCTTCATTAAAAGTATTAATGATAAATACTAAGTAACTAAACACTTATAAATTCCCAATCTTAGTTACTTAGGAAAATGTGAATTTGGTGCTAACCCATGAAATTTACACTTTGTACCTTACCAAGTCGTTAGTGGAGCGTGTATGATTAACCGGCACACTAACGTGGACTAGTAAGAGTGGCGAAGGGTAACCTAATATTTATCATAGATCGGTGGAGCGTGTGTGGTTAACCGGCACATCGATTAGGTGATAATATTAAGGGTACCAAGTGAATTTGCATGGTTATTCACACCTTGTTTTGTGATCCTCGACATCCCAGTCACAAAATTTGAGAGGGCACAATCGAGATTGAAACATGCCATTGAAAAGTTCAATGAATCTCAAAAGATCTAGGAGTTTCAAAACCAAATAAAACCTAATAAATTATTTCGTTTTTCATGGTGGAAATTGGTGAATCGTCATTCGCCTACCTTCAAATATTTTATTGCTTGGATTACGGCATCCCTCTTCCAAGTTGTAAAATATTGTGTTGGGTCCTAGCCTTAATATTTAATATTGGGTGTTATATTAAGGACTTAAATAAACTAACTTGAATATCTCCCATTTTAGATGTCTGGTTCAGACAACTATGATCTTCCCAAATTTGTTTCCTCCACCTCCTCCAATTATTCTTCCTAACCCACAAATTCAAGGTCACTCAAACCCTATTGGCAAGCAATGTCTATGCGTGCTCACATCTTGGAGATAAAGTCACATCTTGACAAGCCGGGAGAGTTGGGTGTCATAGTCTTAAGAAAGTTGGATGTTCCATCACTTTCTAAGTCACATAGTGAGTTCCTTTGGGACTACTATGAGATAGACTATGACAAGACCCTTAATGATCTTATCTATTTGCTAGGTGTTGCGGAATCATAAATGATTTAAGGCCTAGTAAAGCTAATTTGATCAGAAGATCAACTTCCCAAACCTTCAATGGACATTGACAATGGTAACATTGGATACCCAGTAAGAGCTTTCTCTTCCCAATGAAAAAGGGATCGGCCATAGTCAACTCGGTTGACCAAATGGTAAAGAGAACGACTAAGTATGAGAGAGTCCTACCAAAGGGTGATGGGTTTTGAGCATTCTAACACTTCCTAAGTGTACATGCAACCCTAATAACCTTGAATCTATGTTTTCTCTATATACATGCAAATTTCTTTTTCAAGGTTATTTCCTAACTAGCATGGCATGGGGATTACATAAAACATAAAAACTAATAGAAATACATACCTTGTTGTTGCTTGGATTCCTTCAAGACTTTGTGAGCCTAGCACCCCAAATGTTGTGCCTCAAATGCTTCACACAACACCACAAGACTTGGAATAACTTGAGAGAATACTTCTAGCACTTCAAAATCGGTTATGCCCTCTCTAGTAACACTAGGTTCACTAGGTCATGATTTTACTAGCCATAGGGTTCCTTTTATAGTGTTGTCATAATTAGGGTTTACACATGAATGCCCTTAATTGTCATGACTCTTGATTTCCCATGACCCATGGATTTGTAACTCCTATGGACTATCCATGGAGCTCCATATGGTTATAACCAAACCCATAAACCATGGATCATTAATCCACCATAAAAGAATTGATGATTGTCATAATCAACCCTATATATTTAATTAGTCTCACTTTGATCACCAAATTAATCCTAGATTAATACTTGATCAATACTAATTAAATAATACTATTATTAATATATTAGAACTTATAATATATTAATAATCATGAGTGCCTTATTCTCTCATTTAGTCTATCCAAGTATTGCAATGCCATGCAACCCAAATGGACCATGCCGGGTCGGGTCAAGTACATACCAAATAAAGTTATGGACTTAGACATTATATCCAACAGTCTCCCACTTGGATAAGTCTAATAACTATATTTGCAAATATGACTTCAAAATCCGACTAGCAATCGTAGCTCTTTCAAAGTCTCTCGGAACTGAGATGATGATGATACGCCATTTAAGATAAGTGATCATATAATCCTCTGTTCTCATGATATCAGCCGGACAAACACATGGAACATGGTCTTACTTATTGTCCAGCATTTGTTTCTCGATCTCTGATTTGTTTCGACATAGAACTAAATTGAACACATCAATTAGGTTCTGACCGGGCCCGGTACATAGGTCAAAACCAAATCATCGAGGGGCCAGATATCGCTTCTATTTCTAGAAGGAACAGATAAACTTCGACTGATATGCTTGTACTAACTACCTGTTGAATTATTCATAAAGGCACGTTTTATAACATCGAGTTACCAATGCGTTTTCGTACAATCAATGAATAACCAACTCATAGTCAACAACTCATATCTCTAGGTTTGAAGATTTATATGATATTACCGTCTCACGATCACTCGAGATAAATTCCATGAAGTGATGCAAGTGAGCGTGGGTTGGATCCAATACTCAGCCCTTATGAGTACTCATGAATGTTGTAGCAACCATTACATTGTCCAAAGCACTTTTAGACAAATCATACAAGCCAAATTCATGACAGTCTTAAATCAATACTTACTTCCAAAGTTTGACTGACTGTGGATGGTTTGAATAATAACATAATTATTCTGGAAGTAAAAACATGCAAAATTGAAACATAGTAAACAATCAACACAAGATAGTAACACCTTACTCATAAATAAATAACAACTTTTATTTATCATCAAATGTCAATTACATTTTACAAGTTTCAGGAATCTAATTATTGAAACTAATATCATCCTTCAGCCCAATGCGCCTCGCATGCTGTAGATGCTTAACCCTGCTCAGTCCCTTCGTAAGGGGATCTGTCGGGTTCTCATCTGATGATACCCTCTTAGCCACGAGGAGTCCTTCTTCTATTCGATGTCTGATGAAATGGTATTTTTTGTCAATGTGCCTAGATCTCCCGTGATCTCTCGGTTCCTTAGCCAAAGCAACCGCACTTTCGCTGTCACAGAAAATTTCCATTGGCTCTTTTATAGCTGGTACAACTCCAAGGTCGCCGATGAAGTTCTTTAGCCATATCGCCTCCTTAGCTGCTTCACTTGCTACTATGTACTCTGATTCACAAGTAGAATCAGCTACTGTCTCCTGCTTGGAACTTTTCCAAGTAATTGCCCCTCCATTTAGGATAAAGACCCAGCCTGACTGAGAGCGGAAATTATCCCTATCAGTCTGGAAGCTAGCATCGCTATATCCTTCCACTCTCAAGTCATCACTGCCTCCGAGGGTAAGGACCCAATCCTTAGTCCTCTGCAGATACTTGAGAATGTTCTTTACCGCTGTCCAGTGTGCTTTGCCAGGGTTCCCTTGATATCTACTGACCATGCTCAAAGCAAAGGCCACATCAGGGCGAGTACAAGTCATAGCATACATGATCGAGCCCACAGCGGAAGCATATGGTATATGACTCATCTCAGCTATCTCAGCCTCTATACTCGGACTCTGAGTCTTAGTTAGCTTGGCATTAATCTGGATTGGTAATTCTCCTTTCTAGGAATCTTGCATACTGAACCTCTTCAGTACCTTATCCACATAATTACTTTGACTAAGTCCAATTAGTCTCTTACTCCTATCTCTTAATATCCTTATCCCTAGGATATAGGCAGCTTCCCCAAGGTCCTTCATAGCGAAACACTTCCCAAGCCAGGACTTAACCTCCTACAAGGTTGGGACGTCGTTTCCTATGAGAAGTATGTCATCCACATACAACACCAAGAAGCTAACTATGCTCCCACTAGCCCTGACATACACACAAGACTCATCCTCACTCCTAGAAAAGCCAAACTCTTTGACTTTCTCATCAAAGAAAAGATTCCATCTGCGAGATGCTTGTTTCAATCCATAAATGGATTTATCAAGCTTACACACTCTATTAGGGTATCTTGTATCAACAAAACCCTCTGGTTGAGCCATGTAAACATCCTCAGCCAACTTTCCATTAAGGAAAGCGGTTTTGACATCCATTTGCCATATTTCATAATCATGAAATGCAGCTATGGCTAACAATACTCTAATAGACTTAATCTTAGCTACTGGTGAGAAGGTCTCATCATAGTCAACTCCCGGAGTTTGAGTAAAGCCCTTCGCAATCAGTCGCGCTTTGTAAGTATGTACCTTTCCATCCATGTCGGTCTTCTTCTTGAAGATCCATTTGCACCCAACTGTCTTACGACCTGGTACATTGTCAACCAAGTTCCAAACTTGATTGTCATACATGGACTGAATCTCGCTGTCCATAGCCTCCTTCCATTTAGCAGACTCAGGGCCTGCCATGGCTTCCCTATAGTTATTAGGTTCATCCAAATCTATTAGTGTACTATCACTAATAAACGTATCACCTTCAGTGGTGATGTGATAACCATAATAAAAATCAGGTGTGTTCCTCACCCTAGTGGAACGTCTTGGAGGTACAGACTCATCTATCAGATCAACAGGAGTTTCCTCCTCAGGTTGGTCGATAGCATTTGAGGTTCCTTCACCACTTGACTCTTGAAGCTCTTCAAGGTCAATTTGCCTCCCACTGTCCCCTTGGCTTATGAATTCTCTCTCACGAAAGACTCCTCTTCTTGCTACAAAGACCACATTATCACTGGGTCTGTAGAAGAGTTAACCAAAGGATCTCTGTGGGTAGCCAATGAAAATACACCTCTCACTTCGAGGTTCAAGCTTATCATGAGTCTCACGCCTCACGAAAGCTTCACAACCCCAAATCTTGATGTGGTCCAAATTGGGAACTTTCCCAGTCCACATCTCGTGAGGTGTTTTGGCAACCTTTTTAGTAGGGACTAGATTAAGGATATGGGCGGCAGTCTCTAAGGCATACCCCCAGAAAGAGATTGGTAACGAAGCTCGACTCATCATGGAACGAACCATATCCAACAAGGTTCGATTGCGCCTCTCAGCTACACCATTCAACTTTGGTGTTCTGGGAGGTGTCAATTGTGAGACAATCCCACATTCTTTAAGATAGTCAAGGAACTCAATGCTAAGATACTCTCCTCCTCGATCGGATCGGAGCATCTTGATGTTCCTGCCCAATTGATTCTCAACTTCCTGCTTAAACTCTTTGAACTTTTCAAAGGTTTCTGACTTATGCTTGATTAAGTAAATATATCCATATCTACTGTAATCATCAGTAAAAGTCACATAATAGCGATTAGCATCCCTTGTAGCAACTCTGAAGGGCCCACACACATCCGTGTGTACAAGGTCCAACAAACCTTCACCCCTATCACAAGTACCTGTGAAGGGTGACTTTGTCATTTTTCCAAGTAAACAAGACTCGCAACTATCATCTGACTTGAGGTCAAATGATTCCAAGACTCCAGCCTTTTGGAGTTGGCCTATGCGCTTCTTGTTAACATGTCCAAGACGACAATGCCACAAGGATGCTTTATCCAAGCTATCTGAAGAATCAATATACAACACATTATTTCCTAGATTGTCTACAACATTCACGGCTTCATATACATCATCACAAGGTAATGCTTTAAAGTAAAATACATCATTGTAATAAACATTAATAGCAGCATTTTTATTATCAAATGAAAATGTAAAACCTTGTTTGTACAAGCCATGAAAGGAAATAATATTTCTCGCCATTTCGGGCGAGTAACAACACTTATTCAAATCTAACATTAACCCATTATTAAGCAATAAAGAATAAACTCCTATCTTGGTAACAGGTGATGCTTTCCTGTTGCCCATGACTAAGTTTATCTTCCCGTGCTCCACTTGCTCACTTCTTCTTAGTGCCTGCAAATCAGTACAAATGTGAATACCACACCCTGTATTAAGCACCCAAGAATTAGCATTAGATGAGTTGTTAGACAATATTGTGTAAATACCTGCATGGGTGGGTTTAACCTTCCCATCCTTTAGATCTTGCAGATATTTAGGGCAGCTTCGCTTGAGGTGTCCCTTATCCTGGCAATAGAAGCATTGTGCTTCCTTTGGGTTTGAAGAAGGAGTAATGGGACCTTTCTTTGTCCCACTTGAAGAGGAACCATCAAGAGTCTTACCCTTTGTACCCTTCGAAGGGATTTTCCTCTTCTTACCTTTTCCCTGCCCAATACCCAGAACAGGGGCTGTTGAAGGAGTAGAAGTAGCAACCGCTTTACCCTTAAGGCCATTCTCAGCTGTCCTTAAGAGTCCTTGAAGTTTTCTAAGTGTGACTTCCTCCTTGTTCATATGATAAGTCATACAAAACTGATCATAACTTGGAGGTAAGGAATGGAGAATGATGTCAATCGCCATTTCCTCAGGAAAGTCAACATTTAGCTTCAGCAACCGGTCAACGAACCTTTGCATCTTCTGCAAGTGACCGGTGATGGGTTCACCATCCTTCATCCTTGTGGTTATCATGGAGGAGTTGATTTCATACCTCTCCTGACGCGCGCTCTGATGGTACCTTTCCATCAGATCCAGGTACATCTCATAGGGGTAGAAATCTTCATAGGATTTTTGAAGTTCAGGAGTCATGGTGGCCATCATGATGCATGCTACTTTAGTAGCATCCTTTTCATGTGCAACAAACTCCGCAAACTCTTCAGGAGTAGCAGTGGCTTCACTCACAACCTTAAGCTCTCTATCGAGGACATATTCTTTGTCCTCATAGCGGGTAATCATTCTGATGTTTCTGATCCACTCATTGAAATTGGATCCATCAAAGATGACCTTACCACACAAGTTCATAAGGGAAAAGGAGCCTGTTGGGTTTGAGCCAGAAGCATTGTTGGAAGACATCTGAAAGGAAAGAAAGACAAGTTTCATTAGATTAGGAATCCTTAATAATTCACCCAATTGAAATATTAAGGCTAGGATCCAACAAAGTATTTATAGTTGGAAGAGGGATGCCGTAATCCATACTACAAAATATTTGAAGGTAGGTAAATGACGATTTACCAATTTCCACCATAAGAACGAAATATTTTATTATTAGGTTTTATTGGTTTTGAAACTCCTAGATCTTTTGAGATACATTGAACTTTTCAATGGCATGTTTGAATCTCGATGGTGCCCTCTCAAGTTTGTGACTGGGATGCCGAGGATCACAAACAAGGTGTGAATAACCATACAAATTGACTTGGTACCCTCAACAATATTACCTAATCGATGTGCCGGTTAACCACACACGCTCCACCGATCTATAATAAGGTCAAGTTACCCTTTGCCACTCTTACTAGTCCATGTTAGTGTGCCGGTTAACCACACACGCTCCACTAACGACTTGGTAAGGTACAAAGTGTAATTTTATGGGCTAGCACCAATTTCACATTTTCCTAAAGTAACTAAGATTGGGAATTTATAATGTATAGTTACTTTATAATTCATTATACTTTTAACGAGTATTTAAAGTCGTATCCTACCCGTTCGGCTAACGACCCTCCACCGATCAAGGAAGCGGTGGGTGAGAGTGGACACCCATTAAGTCACCATTTTATAGGCAACAACCTTATACCCCCCTTATAGACCGGCTTCGTGAATGAGGCCTACTAACGGTAAGAATGACATATTCTTATACATATCTATATAATAAAATTATAATAATAGTATAAGTGTTGATTTTTAAACTTTTTAAAAATCTAAGGTTTAATTTGGAATTAAAGTATTAAAGTGTAAGACTTTTCAAATTCCAAAACTTGAGGGCAAGATTTGAAACTATTCCAAGTCTCTTCAATTTGTAACTTATGAGTTTTAATGGTTCATAAAAATGAATACTCTTCATTTTATGAAACCTCTTTAGTTCTTTAATCATAATTAAAAGAAGTGACTTTTGGTTATCCATAACTTGAGGACAAGTTATGGACACCATCATAGCCATTAAGATCATGAATTAAACACACATGGTGGTTACACATAATTCCTATGATCTTCTAAAAACTCATAAGAACACAAATTCATGTCAAGCAATTTCAAGAAATCATATAAACATATACAATACTTGAAAATTGATAAAAGTCATGTAAAATGGGTTAACATAATCATTATCATTTTGAAAAAGAGATTTCACAAGTCCAAAACAGATTGGGATAATGATCTTAATCCATTTCCAGCAACAAAACTCGAAAAAACTGCCCAGCACGCTCCTACTCGCCGAGTGCATTATTCTACTCGGCGAGTAGAATGAATTTGTTCATGGACTCGGCGAGTCCTCCCCATGGACTCGGCGAGTCCAGTCGTCAGAATGCAGAATTTTCGATTTTTAAGCAGTTTTGCATCAAGTATACAGAAAACAATCCTAGGCTCTGATACCACTGATGGGTTTTGAGCATTCTAACACTTCCTAAGCGTACATGCAACCCTAATAACCTTGAATCTATGTTTTGTCTATATACATGCAAATTTCTTTTTCAAGGTTATTTCCTCACTAGCATGGCATGGGGATTACATAAAACATAAAAACTAGTAGAAATACATACCTTGTTGTTGCTTGGATTCCTTCAAGACTTTGTGAGCCTAGCACCCCAAATGTTGTGCCTCAAATGCTTCACACAACACCACAAGACTTGGAATAACTTAAGAGAATACTTCTAGCACTTCAAAATCGGTTATGCCCTCTCTAGTAACACTAGGTTCACTTGGTCATGATTTTGCTAGCCATAGGGTTCCTTTTATAGTGTTGTCATAATTAGGGTTTACACATGAATGCCCTTAATTGTCATGACTCTTGATTTCCCATGACCCATGGATTTGTAACTCCCATGGACTATCCATGGAGCTCCATATGGTTATAACCAAACCCATAAACCATGGATCATTAATCCACCATAAAAGAATTGATGATTGTCATAATCAACCCTATATATTTAATTAGTGTCACTTTGATCACCAAATTAATCCTAGATTAATACTTGATCAATACTAATTAAATAATACTATTATTAATATATTAGAACTTATAATATATTAATAATCATGAGTGCCTTATTCTCTCATTTAGTCTATCCAAGTATTGCAATGCCATGCAACCCAAATGGACCATGCCGGGTCGGGTCAAGTACATACCAAATAAAGTTATGGACTTAGACACTATATCCAACAAAGGGTCCATATGTGTCTATTGCCAAAGGAATACGGCATTGGTTGCAAAGCTGCCAAATTTACCTGAAAGGTCATTAGGGTGGTAAAGTCAATAAGTTTGACTCTACTTCAGGTAAAGTCCACTATCATATCTATTAAGTTCCTATTTGGAGATTCTTATTACATGGTGTGACTAGATCACATTTTGATGTTTTAAGAATCAAAGTGAAGAGGAACCTTAAAGGAAGAATTTTGAGTTGTTACTTAAAGAGTTGTGATGGATTGCTTAGGAATACATAACAACATAGTTTTTCACATGCATTAGCATTGTAAGGATAAGGTTTTCCGCAAAGTTCTAAAATAAAAGAAATTTTTTTATTTTATTTTAAAATATCCTTACAGTGGCATTTGTGAGAAATTGTTGTTTATATGTTTCCATTGATAGCAATATTGGAAAAATGGATTTGATTCTTTCGACTGTGGTAGTGTCATAATTTACCAAATAAGGAAAGATTCTCATCACTCAAGTTTCAGTTGGGTAGAAACTTGGAATCATGCAAGTTGTATGATGAATGAGAATTTTCATCTTTGGGAAATTAAGACTAATTCATTGTTCACATGTATTTGTGAGTCAAGTGAAAGGATCAGGGGATCGGGTACACTTGAGTGTGCACTGGTCAGGTCCACCACAAAGAATGATAAGACTATTCGTCATGATTTACTAAAGCTTAGTAAATATGGTTATACTTACATGTTTAAGTATAATTCTGAAACATTGGAAAAGTATCAATGTTAGGAAGAACAAATAAGAAAAATCAAATAAGGCAGGAAGATAAAAGTTTCTCCAATCTGAAAAGACGAGAGAGTACTTGAGTATCTTTTTTTATGATTATCTTAGTGATTATGAAACCATATCACAATTGATTCTCTAAGGACATCTTAGTGCATTTGTTTGGCTAAGAAGAAAAATCGTGGATTGTTGAAATGGGTAAAATCAAAAAGATGAATCATACTTTGTTCCATAGCAAGTCTTAGAGTCATACTCCAAGATTGTAACTCGAGTGATATATCTTAAGGAAGGTTTGTAACACTTGTCAAGTGTAAGAGTAAAATGTTTCTCTACTCTTGTACATTTGAAATTGGTAAGTTGTGATGTTTTAGGTTAAACAGAGACCAACTAAGGCCAATTATGTGAAGTGTTAGTCTTGATAAGAATCTGCACTGACCCTTGATAAGAAATGGTTCTTAACAAGAGAGTCTTATATGTCAAGAGGACAGTCGGTGTCTTAAAGCTCTTGAAAGTTCAAAGAACTAATCAAGAATAAAAAACCTGAAGTTCTTCACTAGCACACGACTTGAGGTTTATAACCTATCGTGTTGACATTTCTGTGCCTATTCCAGTTAAAGTTGGCTTTGCATAGGAGTTCTGAGAGTTCTCAATTGGTTGCATAACAACTTGGAAGCAATGGCAGGCCCTTGTGCTGCCAGTTGGCAAGAAGTTAAGATTGCACAAGTTCAATCCATATGAGGTTGGATTTGTCACTAACCTTGTCTTGTGATTGTGGTTTTGACAAATTCACATGGATAGGAACTCATTCACCATAAAATCTAAGTGTCATAAGGTTTTTCTCCGATTCATTAAAATGATGGTGAGGAAACGCTTTCACTGAGTAGATTTTAAGTAAATAGCAATTGTGTTATTTGCATTCTCAAAGTCGTTGGTGGAGCGTGTATGGTTAACCGGCACACTAACATGGACTTGCGAGAAGTGGAAAAGATCTAAACAATTGAGACTATGATTATGGCATCCCTTTTCATAGTTCTAAAATTGTTTAGACACACATATGAGCTATCTAAGGAAAGGTGTATGAATTTGATAAATTCTTATCAAAGCATCTCGTATCAGAAAACTGAACTTTGTTAAGAATGTCAATAAAGTATTGATTTCTAGAAGTCCAGCTGATTTCTGAGTACATGTCAAAGCTAGTGGGAGCATAAGTGTTGTGCTGATAATTATCATGTTAGTGGGAGCATGATTATTATGTTCAGTATTGCAAGTTAGCAATGTTAATTATAGAAAACAAAAGTTTCAATTTGTGAAGTTGCAGGGGTTGAAAAGTTGTTTTGCTATAATTAAGGGAGAGGAAATTATACTTCATTTCAATTCTAAAAGCTTAGATTGAGATTTTAATCATCTTTAGTCAAGTATATATATGAATTTTATGTTGGAATGGTTCGACTTACGAAAATTCTATATATATTGCATTTTCAAAATTCGATTATGATTACGGCATCCCTCTTCATAGTCAAACTTTGAAAACATGACAAATAAAAAAATATTGTAGCAAAAGACTGGTCTAGTATCATGTCTTTATGTGAGACATCATGAATCATGTCCCATATGCTTCGGATATAGGATCGATTGCATGTGTTATAATATTCATCCGTTCTAAATTTTCTAAATGCTCAGGGCATTAAGAGGGGAAAAGTCTAGAATTGGATATGACTAAAATGATTAAGCAATTGTCGAGGACAATCTGAGGTTTACCAAAGATTTGTTGCTCAGGGACAGTTGGAAGTATAGTGTTAATTTTGGAAGGACCATATTGACATATTCGGAAAAGAGGTAACTCTTGTTCAGAAGTGATAGTCAAAATGGGAATCTGGAAAGGTTTCCATAGGTGGAAGTTGTTCTTCAAATCTTTGTAAGATTAGAAAACTTAATGCAAGAAGGATGTTCAAAGGAATGTACTTTGAATGTGAGACTTCGTTTCCATGGAATTGATCTCCATTGGAATACTCTGTAATGTCTGTTGACAAGTCTTTGTGACTTTGTGCATAGTCATTACGAGAGGATCAATGCATATAAGTTTAGAATCTGACAGATTTCGTTAAATGGTAGGAATTTGGCATTCTTACATTTGCGATAAAAAAATTTGGGATTATGAAATGAGCATCGTTGGAATCATGTTCAATTGATCTATCTAACAAAGTAAAGATCATAGATAAACATAGTGTGCGTACTTGGTGTTTGGCATGGCTAGTGTTTAGAAAACATAGTTTGCATGCTTGGAGCATTGGACAACTATTGTTTTAATTCAAGTATAAAGTTGATTATTTGAAACATTATACAATGAATAGTGAGTAATCAATATGGTTTTTAAATAAAAGGTGTTTTATTTACTCTCAAAGGTGCTTGGGACCATAGAGTGATTAGTATTATTCTTGTGTTTCACTTTGCATGTTTTGACTTCAAGAATTGCTAAGTTATTCTTTCCGAATGACTAAGTTATTCAAACCATCCACAGTCGATAATACGTTGGAAGTAGGTATTAAGGCAAGACTGTCATGAATTGGGTTTGTAGATGTCCAAGGTAGTGGACATAGTAAGAGTTACTACAACATTCATGAGTACTCCTGGAATAAGGATTCGAGTATTGGATTAAACCCACACTCATTTGACTCACTTCATGGATTTTATTACGAATGATCATGAGACGATAATATCTTATATTCTTCAAACCTAGAGATATGATTTGTTGCCTATGAGTTGGTCATACATTGGTTGCACGTAAACGCATTTGGTAACTCGATGTTATAAAACGTGCCTTTGTGTATGATTCAACAAGTAGTAGAACAAGCATATGAGTCGATGTTTATCCATTCCTTTTACCCTTAAAGGGATAAAAGCGATATATGTGGGCCCCTCGATGATTTAGTGATGACAAACGTAAGTGCTCGGCCGGGCCTGGACTTATTCGATTTGTTCAATTAGTCAGTCATCAAAATCAGAAATTGGGAAACAACTAATGGACAGAGAGAATGATTATAATCCATGTCTTAGTCCATATGATATCTAGAATGGAGGAATATATGACCCCTTATCTAATGGACAAGTCATTGATTTGTTCAGAGTTCGACAGCGGCTTTAAGAGCTACGATTGCTGGTTGGGTTTTGGAGTCATACGCAATAATAGTTTTAGACTTATCCAAGTGGGAGACTGTTGGATTAGGTGTCTAAGCCCATAACTATTATTGGTATGTATTCGAACCGAGAGTAGCATGGTCCATTTGGGTTGCATATCATCAGGACAATTTGTTAGGATGGACTTTTGAGAGAAGAGGTTATATATGATTTATTAATATATTATAAGTTCTAATATATTTTAATTAGTATTGATCAAGAATTAATTTGGAATTAATTTAGTGATCAAAAGAGACTAATTAAAACTATGGGGACTAATTATGGTAATTAGTTATATTTATATGTGTTGGGCTTATGATCCATGTTGGACCAAGTTTATGTATGGATACATAAAGAGTTGGGCCACATGAACCATGGATCAGAAGATCCATGGATATGGGTTTGGGTTATACCCATGACTGTTAGAATTCAACACATATAAATACATATGTTATGACCTAAAAACCGCCACCCTTAGTGTGTGTGTGTGCGTGTTCTTGGAGTTCATGAAGGTTTTAGAGTGCATGGAGATTCTCTCTCAATTCCTACCTTTGTCCTTGATGTGTTGTGACTTCATTTGAGGCTTCCACACTATTGGGGCTAAGTTCTTAAGGCCAAATACATCAAGACTTCCAGCCACACAAAAAGGTATGTTACACTATCTAGTATATTTGTATGACAATTGCATGCTAGGTATCGGTTCAATACCTTGGAAACCATTTGCATGTATAATTAGTGAAAACATAGATCCAAGGTATTTAGGGTTGTATGTGCACCATAGGATGTTGTATTATACCAAAATCCAACAACATCATCCCCCCTCGCTAGAGAGAATTTTGTCCCAAAATTAGCTTTCTTAGCAGGACTTTTGGGGTAGTGCTCCTCTGAATGGTAGAATATCCACTCGTATACTTGGGCATCTTTGCCCTCAAGTTCATGATAGGATTCATACCTGGTCCATCTATCATTACCTCGTGTATACAAGTTGTATATAACTAAGATTAGTAAGACGGTCAGATGTGCGACTCTGCCCCAGGTCCACAACCAAACAAGGAACAGGAGATAGGGCGGAAGCACACATTCTCAGTCCGCAGAATCTTAATTATATACTACTCTCGCATATACACTTAGTAGTGATAGGTTAACCGTATTCGTCCTTAGCCTCTGTACTTGAACTTGACCTGTTGGACGTGTGTTAGTTCTGGAAGGTATGTTGGGTATACGTTGACAAGGTTTCGGAGGTCAAAATAATCCTCTCATGAGTACTTTGGGGTTTAGAATACAAGAGACCATTCTGAGGTCTGGGTCGGGTTGTCATTACGAGTGACGAGGGTTTTATTAATCGGTCGGTTAAGGCGGTGGGTTTTCGTAACACATGAACTTGGTATGGTGAGGACCACGCCAATCCATGTCGAATGACGACGATAGACTCTTTATAGAAACAAGTGTTAAGTCAATTTGGAAGAAATGTTGGTTATAACGATGGTGTATCCCGAGTGTGCTCGACAGTGCATTCTGTGTAGGCTTTCTAGTGCTTTCTCGATATTACCACTGCCACAAATCGTACTGCAATAAGCGAGTACTAGCATTGAATGTTCTTTCATAACTAGTGATGATACTTTATATTATGATCCTTCTCGGTACCTCTATGGTTGCTTGGCACATACAAGTTGTGTATAACTAAGATGAATAAGATGGTCGACTGAGTGACCCTGCCCTAAATCCACAACCAGACAAGGTACAGGAGATGAGGAGGAATCACTCACTCTAAGCCTGCAAAATCTTAGTTATGCATAACCCTGATGTACATACTAAGCCATCATACCTCACCTGAATGGATCTTTAGTTCTCTTATGAATGTTATGACTTGTTAGAGTAAATAATTTATAACTACTTTTTAATTTCCCTAATGTTTAATAGAATTTTTAATCTTTAAAGTAATTTTATTTAGAAGACATACCGCTGTTACAGGTGGTTCCGAGGCAGTCTCTCCTGCGGTGATCATCAGTATTCACTCTTGTAGTGCCCAGTCTCACCACACCCATAGCTGGCCTGTTTCACTTCTACTCCGGGGACATGGGAGATTGGTTGTGCCGACGCTCGGCAGAAACGGGCAGTGTGCCCCTTCCTGCGGCAATTCATGCACTGCATCTCCCGACAAGCTCCGATGTGGTGGTAGTTACACTTACTACACTTCGGGAGAGTTCCAACATATCCGCTGACCGGCACTAGAGTGGCAGGTGTTGTGGCGGCGTATACAGTAACTACTTGTGACAACCCGAAATTTTTTTCCTTGTAAAGACAGTACGATCAACCTTAACTCAGACTCGCTCCCGCTATCTTTTAACACTGTTTAGAGTCTGTTTGAGTGTTCTAAGCCTAGTACATTCAAGGAATGAGTGTTATGAAGTACCTGCTGAAGTCACTATGCAACATTCAAGACTAAGCTCCACCAAAAAGGAGTTCACGGCCAAGGCACATGAGTTTACAGTCGTAAACTCAAGGCTGGCCGTAAACTCAAGGCTGGCCGTAAACTCCCCCATTAAGACTCCTTCCCTTCACTTTTCTTTCATTATTACACTTTCAACTCAAGCACACTTCCATTCTCTCTCAAGTATCATCGAGTTCTTCACTTTGATCTTCAAAAACCTAAGTATTTCTTCCGCCTTTTGAGTTGTTATTCTTCTTAATCTAGTACACCCCTTTGATTCCATCCATAAAATCATCTCTTTTGGTTAGATCTTCAATATCTTCATCTTTCACCAAGAACACCAAGAACACACACTTGTTCTTGGTGGCCGTAAACTCATCAAAGTCCCTCAAAAGTGTGAGTACTCCATCTATCTTCTAGTTAGTCATGTTAAACACTAGATCCTAGCCTTGAAACATCACCAATCTCAAGATTAATGAGAGTTTACGGCCTGGAGCATCTCCCTTACCCGTAAACCCTTGTCTTGGTCATGTTTTGAGCCTTAAACACTTCTAGACAGTAGATATCAATTGGAACACATGAACCTTCGAAACCCCTTGCCTTTTAGATCCAAAATGACACCATTTGGAGAGTTTACATCCATACACTTTTGGTGTAGCTGTAAATGTCACACCCCCAAACCAGATGGTGGAAACGTCCGGGGGTGGATGACTTCAATTGTAGTATCACAACACATGCATCATAGTAATCAAAGTACCAAAAACCATTGTATTTAAAAGGTATAAGTATTTACATGTGTTCAATCATTGTATATTGAACCAAAATATAGTTATACAAAAGAAGATATCACTCAACATATCTCCATCTTCTCAAAAAGCTCGGGGAGTACCTGTGTATTATTTCCCTGAGAATACAAGTAATTTGAAAAGAGAGTATCAACATAAAGTTGAGTGAGTGCATGAGTGTTTATGTTTAAAGGATGTCTCTGTATCTTGTATATGTAATTTGTTCCAGAAAATCCTATATTTTTTGTTGTATATGAAAAATAGTTTTATTCCCATAAAACCATTCTCTTTGTATTAATGTTTTGTATTTGTATTCCTTTATGAAAACTTGTATCTGAGAGTGTGCCTGGCTCCACCAGCTGTTATTGAAAACTGTATTGAACCATTGTATTTTGTATTCTGTAAACTGGTACTTTGAAGGTGTACTTTCGTTTAGTTGTTTATACACTAACGTATTGTTAATATCTTTTTAATGAGATATTATAACCATACTATGACGGATGGCCTGAAACAAACGCTTTGTGGGCGTTTAAAATGGTGATAACAATTGCCACTCATCGGCGTGTATGCCTGACTGTAGCTAGCAGCCTGAGTGCGGGGTTGTCAATCCCGATATAGATCTACACACAACTTGTTTCGATCCCCGGCTGGAGATTCTGGTTATAATGTCAGGACTTGACTAAAATGAATTAAACAACCTGAATAGAGTGTCTCATAAAAAGAATATAAACGTTACATGTATATTAGTTATGAAAACCCAATCATTCTGAAATAAATGATTGACAGTATGTTCTTGAATCAAAACCCAATCATTCTGAAATAAATGATTGACAGTATGTCCTTGAATTAGAATTTCTAACATGTATTTGAATAGTGTAAACCCTTGATTTGTTCTGTATCAAAACCCTTGTTTCTTGTAAGACTGTGTATTCTAGTATACTTGAATCATGAATTTTTATTCTATGTATAAATTATACCTATTATAATTTATATGTACTTTCTGAATGTGTATTTAACCATGTTTGCATGTAATCCCTTGCTCATCATGTTACAAAGGTAGTTAAACTGATGAAATAACTATTATATTTATATACATATACAATTTTATATATAAGTAAAATTTAAACGACACTCGGACAAATAACCGGTACTATAAGCCCACATCCAAACAAGGAAAAGGACCCGGAATGAGTTATCAGTTCTAAGCCTTTTAAATCTTAGTTATATACACACACACACACACATATACATATATATATATATATATATATATATATATATATATATATATATATATACAAACATGAATTTTGGGGAAAATTATAAGATGATAAAAGAGTTTAATGTTTTGAGTATTTTTAATGTTTTAATGTCGTTTTATCATGATTTGAAATCATGATTTTATAACACAAAGTTCTTGTGTTATGCTTGTAATTCCCCCCTTAAAACAGTAGAAATTATGAAAATAAGGGGGTATGTACTCACTTGATAGGTGGTGAATCGGACAGAGTTTCGTTTCACGAAAAGGAGCTTATTTGCCGAGGAACCAGCTCAAATTAGGCAGAGTTTTGACTGGAGAGAGGTTAACTTCTTGGGAATCTCGGGGCTTCGAGGCTTGCTTAGGGTTTGAGGCTTGATATCGGGGATTTAGGGGTTGTGTATGAGTTTGTGGAAGTGGAAAATATGAAAAAGAGTAAAATTTAGGGTGAAAAATGTAAATAAATCGGAAGCCCTCGCATGCCTTATATAGGCCGAAGCTTCGTACCCGAGGCCATGCGAGGCTGACACGTGTCGGACAGGTGGTGAAGGAATGAGCTCACTTAGGACAGCAGGCTCGCAGATGGCAGGTTCGGACTGGACCGGACTTCGGTCCAATAGGAGAAGGGCACGTGCGAAGGGGGCGTCCGAGGAGCATCCGAGGGTGATGTTCGGGGTGTCTCCGGTGTGTCTCATGCGAGGTTATTCGAAGATGACTGGACCGCAGAGTTGGTCGAATCAGAAGGTGCCACGCAAGGCTTCGGTCCAATTAACAGCCGACACGTGCGAGGATGACGTGTCCGAAGGTCATGCTTGCGAAATTTCTCGGTTTTCCATTTTTCTTGATTTTTGTGCCAAAAACTTGCGAAAATCATAACTTTCGCATACAAGATCCGTTTTTGGCGTTCTTTATATGCACGCGTAGGTAAAATCATACTCTACGACTTCCATTTAGACTTTGTCGGCTAATTTTGATTTATTTTTAATATTATTATTTTAAACAGACCGGGACGGGAATCCGTTAAAAAATCATAACTTCTTCATCCGACGTCCGTTCTTGTCTGTCTTTTTACCGTTATACTACTATTGATGAGACCTTCAATTCTCGTTTAGGTTGTGTAGGATAAAAATCACTCGATCTTTATTTCGAGTTTTTAACTGTACACTGCTATACTGAAACTTAGAAAAATCGTAACTTCCTCATACGAAGTCAGATTTTGCCGTTCTTTTTATGAAAGTTCTCGGTTTAACATAAACTACAACTTTCATTTAGACTGTTAAGGCTGAAAAGCCTTTTATTGAAAATTCATTTTTTACACTGAACAGTGTTTTGCTGGTTTTGTCGCGGATCTTCGATTTGTCATAACTTGTTCATTATAACTCGGATTTTAGTGTTCTTTATGTTTTTGGAAACCTTGTTACAATCTCTGTCACTTGCTTCATCCCAATTGAGATTCTCTAATAATTTATTTTTGAGGGTTAATTATGTAAATATACACATTATGCTAAAATTTCTCTTTATTATTTAAAAAGAAATACACATTGACCTACATTATTACATAGGTTTAAAATAACGGTTTGTTACATTATCCCCCAGTTAGAGAGAATTTCTTCCTGAAATTAGCATTTTAGATAGACTATGGAAAAAGATGTGGATATTTCTGATTCATTTGATCTTCCCGCTCCCATGTGAATTCAGGTCCCCGTTTTGCATTCCAGCGAACCTTCACTATCGGGATACGGCTTTGTTTAGTTTTCTTAACTTCCCTGTCTAGAATCTCTACGGGTTCTTCCACAAAGTTGAGGCTCTTGTTTAACTCGATTTCCTCGAGTGGGATCACAAGAGTCTCGTCGGAAAGACACTTTTTCAAGTTCGAAACTTGGAAGGTAGGATGAATTTTATTTAGTTCTTGGTGTAGTCGAAGTTTGTAAACTACAGGACCAATTCTAGCAAGAATTTCGAAAGGTCCTATGTACCTTGGATTCAATTTATCACGCTTTCCAAAGCGTATGATGCCCTTCCAGGGTGAGACCTTTAACAAGACGCGTTCACCAACCTGGAATTCCAAGGGTTTTCTCTGTTTGTCAGCATAGCTTTTCTGTCTATCTCTGGAAGCTTTAAGTCGCTCCCGAATTTCTACGATTTTGTCGGTGGTTTCTCGAATAATTTCCGGACCAGTGAGAGCACTATCAGGAGTTTGGCCTCTAGCTAGCTGCACATCACCCACTTCAGCCTAGCACAGAAAGGATATGCACTTGCGGCCATAGAGGGCTTCGAATGGAGCAGCCTTTATGCTAGTGAGATAACTATTGTTATAAGAGAATTCAACAAGGGGTAAATGAATATCCCATGCTTTTCCAAAGTCTATCATGCAAGCTCGCAACATGTCTTCTAGTGTTTGAATCGTCCTCTCACTTTGTCTGTCGGTTTGTGGATGGTAGGCTATACTCATGTCCAGCCTAGTTCCCAAAGAGTTTTGTAAAGACAACCAGAAACGAGAGGTGAATCTACTATCTCGGTCCGAAATAATAGATATTGGTACACCATGCAGTCTAACGATATCCCTGAGGTAAGTTTTGGTTAGTTTCTCCATCTTGTCGGTTTCTTTTATCGGTAAGAAGTGTGCGGATTTTGTTAATATGCCGACGATTACCCAAATAGTATCATAACCACCCGAAGTCTTGGGAAATTTGGTTATGAAATCCATTGTAATCCGCTCCCACTTCCATTCAGGCACTTGCCCACAAAGGTAGCGATTTCGGGCTTCATGTTAGGCCACCAGTATAGTTTCTTAAGGTCCAGATACATCTTGTCTGAACCTGGATGAATGGAGTATCGGGTTTTGTGTGCTTCATTCATCACCACGTCTCTGTAACCACCGAACTTTGGTGTCCAGATCCGGTTCATGAAATAATAGACCCCATCATCCCTGACTTCGAAGTTCTTATCCATTCCTCTCAGAGTTTCACCTTGCCACGTTTTCGGGTTTCAAGGCTTCAAGTTGAGCTTCTTTGATCTTTGTGGACAGATGTGAATGGATTGTCATGGTCAACGATTTTACTCGACGACCCCAATATTCTTTTCTGCTAAGGGCATCAGCACCTACATTTGCTTTACCAGGGTGATAAAGAATTTCACCTTCGTAGTCGTTCAGTAGCTCCACCCATCGTCGTTGTCTCATGTTCACCTCTTTCTGATCGAAGATGCGCTGGAGACTTTTATGGTCCGTGAATATTGTGCATTTCGTGCCATAGAAGTAATGTCTCCAGATCTTCAGAGCAAATACCACCGCTCCTAGATCAAGGTCGGGTGTTGTATAGTTGACTTCACGCATCTTAAGTTGTCGTGAGGCATAGGAGATAACCTTTCCTTGTTGCATAAGTACACACCCAAGCCCTTGATTTGAAGCATCACAGTACACTACAAAGTCTTCTGTCCCTTCGGGTAGAGACAAGATCGGTGCACTGCACAAGTCTTGTTTGAGCGTTTGGAATGCTGCTTCTTGCTTCTTTTCCCAACTAAAAGTTACACCCTTTAGCATCGGGGTGGTAAGTGGTTTAGCGATTCGGGAGAAATTTTGGATGAATCTGCGATAGTAGCCAGCAAGACCTAAGAATTGACGGATTTCTGTAGGTGTTTTGGGTGCTGGCCAGTTTTCAATTGCTTTGATTTTGGAAGGGTCCACGTGTATTCCTTCTGAACTGACCACGTGACCTAGGAATTCAACCTTCCTAATCCAAAACTCACACTTTGAAAACTTCGCATAGAGTTTTTCTGTCCTAAGGGTTTGTAATACTAGACGAAGATGTTGGCCGTGTTCCTCTTTGCTTCTTGAGTAGATAAGGATGCCGTCGATGAAGACTATGACGAATTTGTCCAGGAATGGACGACAAACTCTGTTCATTAGATCCATGAACACAGCAGGTGCTATCGTCAATCCGAATGGCATCACTATAAACTCGTAATGACCATAACGAGTTCTAAATGCGGTTTTGGGAATGTCTTCCTCCGAAATCCGTAATCGGTGATACCCGGATCTTAAGTCTATTTTCAAGAAGTAGTTCGCACCTTGTAGTTGGTCGAACAGATCGTCAATGCGAGGTAAAGGATATCGATTTTTGATGGTAAGTTTATTCAGCTCGCGGTAGTCTATCCACATGCGGAATGATCCATCCTTCTTCTTTACGAACAAAACCGGTGCTCCCCATGGTGAGAAGCTTGGTCTTATGAAACCTTTACTAAGGAGTTCGTTAAGTTGGCTGGATAATTCTTGCATTTCAGAAGGTGCAAGACGATAGGGGGATTTGGCTACAGGGGTAGCTCCAGGGATTAAGTCGATTCGGAATTCAACTTGTCGTTCGGGAGGTACTCCTGGAAGATCATCGGGAAATATATCGGGAAAGTTGCAAACCTCTGGAATGCTCACGATATATTTTACTTCTTGCTTTTTGTCTACGACATGAGCTAAGTGTTGGATTAGTGTCTAAGTCCATAACTATTTTGGAATGTACTTGACCCGATTGTGAGCATGGTCCTTTTGGGTTGCCTTCATCATAGCAATATGTAGGATGAATTAAGGAGAGAAAGGTTTAATTATGATTTATTAATATATTATGAGAATAATATATTAAAGGAGAAATCATATTGTTTAATTAATATTAGTCAAGAATTAATTAAGAATTAATTTTGTAGCTAAAAGAGATTAATTAAACTTAAGGGACTTATTGTGTAATTATAAGATAATTACATAGATGGGCTAATGGACTCCATAGAAGTTGGAGTGGACGAATTCTATGGGGAAACCCATTAGAAATCGTCCAAGGCTTCTAAAGAGGGAGTCCATAGGCTGCTTAGGGCTTAAGCAGTCAGATTAGGGTTTCCTAGCTGTAAACCCTAATAGCCAGCATATATAAGGAACCCTTATGGCCCCAAAAACGTGGTGAATACTTCCTTTAGGGTTTCCAGCCGTTTTTGGTGCCTGATCTCTCCACCCTCTTCATCCAAGTTGCTTAGTGGTGTTTGTGACTCCATTAGAGGTGCAACACTTGAGGCACTAAGTTTTCTGAAGCCAATGATTGATTGTTATTGCTATATAACAATCAAAGCTAATATCTAAACCCTAATTTCAGTTATAGTTTATTAGATCTAGGGTTTATGGCTTTGGATTATCAATTGCATGTTCATTAGACAAACTAGATCCAAAGCTATTAGGGTTTGCAGGTACACCATAGGATTGATGTAGTGCTCAAAACCCATAAGTGGTACACCAAAGCTGTTTTTGCGGGATTTTGACCTGTTTTGGCTGTGGATAATTACCTAAAACGTTTTTTGTCAATAAAATCCGAATTTTATCTATATTGGGTGATTATCCTTGCCAAAATAGAAGATAATTGTCAAAATTTAGATAATCTTTTGTTTTATTAGATAAATATTGATTATCTATAATTTAGATTTGAATTATCTTGTGAAAAGTTTCAATTTTCCCCTTTAGGTTTTATAGTTTTAAATTTGAACTTAAAAGTTTTGTTTTTGAAATTTAAATAGTTAAACCCTAGTGTTCTGAAAAGTTTCAAAACTTGTCCTCAAGTTTTGGAATTTAAAATTTTGATTAATAGTTTAATTATGTAATATTTAAATTCTAAAACCCTAGTATTTTGAAAAAGTTCAAATTACACCCTTATGGTTTTGTTAAGTTAATTAAAAGTTTAATTAAAAGAGAAAATTAATAAAACCACCTAGTATTTTAAAAGTGTAAAATACACCCTATACTATATATATGACATTAAAAGTCTAATATTATATATGTATAAGTAAACAGTCAGTCTTACCGTTAGTAGGCCTCATTCACGAAGCTGATCTATAAGGGGTGTTTAAGGAAATTGCCTATAAAATGGCGATTGAATGGGTATCCACTCTTACCCACCGCACTCTTGACTAGTGGAAGGTCGTTAGCCGAACAGGTAGGATAGGACGAAACCTTCCATTATAAGTATAATGAAGTACAAAGTAACTACATGCTTTTACAAATTCCCAAATTCTAGTTACTTTAGGCAAAATGTGAAATTGTATGCTAGTCCATGGAATTACACTTCGTACCCTTGTCAAACGTTAGTGGAGCGTGTGTGGTTAACCGGCACACTAATTTGGGATTGACATTGGTGGCGAAGGGTGGCTCGATGTTTATCATAGATCAATGGAGCGTGTGTGGCTAACCGGCACATTGATTAGGTTATAGTAGCATTGAGTGCACCAGGTAGATTCGTATGGTTATTCACACCTTGTTTGTGATCCTCGGCATCCCAGTCGCAAACTTGAAGGGCATAATCGAGATTAAACATGCCATTGAGAAGTTCAATGAATCTCAAATGATCTAGGAATTTCAATTCAGTTAAAACTTAAACTTCTTTTTCGTTTTTCATGGTGGAAATTGGTAAATCGTCATTTACCTACCTTCAAATATTCTGCAACTAGATTACATCATCCCTCTTCTAGGTTGTAGAGTATTGTGTTGGATCCTAGCCTTAATAACTCATTTGGGTGTTTTATTAAGGTCTCAATCAACCTTACTTGAATTTTCTCCCGTTTTGTAGATGTCTAAATCTTACAATGGTCTTCCCATGTCCCTTGGAACAAGCTTTCCAAATGAAGATGACATTCCATGATACGATCAAGAAAATGAGAGTCATGCTTCACTTCCTCCACCTCCTCCAATTATTCTCCCTAACCCACAAGTTTAAAGGCTTGAAAAGTTCAAGCTCACTCGAGCCCTATTGGCAAGTAAACACGAAGATGGGAAACCTGTGTGTGCACACGTCTTGGAGATAAAGTCACACATTGACAGGTTAAGGATGTTGGGTGTCGAGATTTCAGGTGAGTTGGCTGTTGACTGGGTTCTTCAGTCGCTTCCTGAATCATATAGTGAGTTCGTTAGAGAGTACTATATGATGGACCATGACGTGACCCTCATTGATTTGATCTATTTGCTTATAGCTGCTGAATCAGCAATGATTTGGCGTGCTTATCAAGGAAATTTGTCTATTGAATCAAGCTCCCAAACTTCAATGGACATTGAAAATGGTGACATTGGAAATCCAGAAAAGGTAAATTCTGAGATAGTTCCTTGTGTCATTCCAAAAGAGTCCATTTGCTTCTATTGCCAAGAGAAGGGGCATTGGAGACAAAGCTGCCCTGTTTACCTGAGAGATCTAAGAGATGGTAAAGTCAAGGAATATGGCTCTACTTCAGGTAAAACCCATTAACTAACTCTATATGTTCCTATTCTTTGATTCTTATTATGTGATGTGATAAGATTACATTTGAAGTTTTGCAGGATCGAAGAAAAGAGAGGAAGCTTAAGGAAGAAGAGTGTTGAATCTGATCATGAAGAAATGGATTTCGATCGCATGGATTCGAAGATCAGATTTTTGAGCTACTACTCTAGAGTTAGGATAGATTGATAAGAAATGTGTAATAGCATAGTTTTTCAGTTGAATTGCATTGTAAGGACAAATTTTTTTTCCTCAATAATATAAATTTTGATTTTGTCTTATTTATTTATCCTTGCAGTGGCAGGTATGAAAAAATTGATGTTTGAATGTTTCTACTATTAGCAATAATGGATTTCATTCTTAATTATGTTATTTGTGGAAATGTCGAGAATTTTCCAAATAAAGGAAGATTCTCATCGCCCAAGTTTCAATTGGACGGAAACTTGGAATCATACAACTTGGTTGCGTGATGAATGAGAAACTTCATATTTGGAAATTAGACTAATTCTTTGGCAAAGAGTCAAGAGAAGGACTAGGAGATCGAGTACACTAGGTTGTGCGTTGATCAAGTCCACCACAAGAGTGATAAAGATATTCGTCATGATTTACTAAAGTTTTGTAAATATGGTTATACTTATAAGATTAAGTATAATTCTGAGTTGATCGGAAGAGTTTCAATCAATAGCATAGCGAATAAGAAGAATCAAGAAGGCAGAAAGATAAAAGTTTCTCTATTCTAAGAAGAAGGGAGAGTACCTTTTATGGTCTTTTATGATAAGTCTTAATGATTAAGAGCCATATCTCAATTGATCCTCCAAGTGAGTCTTAGTGCATTTGTATGTCTAAGAAGAGGAATCGAGAATTGTAGAAATGGTTAAAATCAACAAGTCAATCATACTTCGTTCCAACATCAAGTCTTAGAGTCAAGATTGTGACAAGAGTGACAAGTCTTAAGTAGGTTTATAACACTCAAGAAATGTGGAATTGAAAAAAGTTTTCTTATTCTTTCACATTTGAAATTGGAAAGTTGTGTTGCCTTGGATAAGACAAAGACCAACTAGGACCAATTATGTGAAGTGTTTTTGTCTTGATAAGATCTACACTAACTCTTGAATATTTGTTTTGTCTAGGAAAGTTTCCTGATAAGAGAATCACATATGTCAAGAGGTCAGTAGGAGTTGTAATGATCTTGGAAAAGTTTCAAGAACAAATCAAGAATAAACCTTATCGATCATCACTAGCACACGACTTAAGGTTTACAACCTATCGTGTTGATAATCATGTTTTTGTGCCATTCCAATTTGGTTAATTGTGCATGTGAGTTCTATGAGTTCTCATTTGAATGCATAAAGGCAAAGCACCTTGATCAATGGAACGTACATTGATATGTAGGGGTGAGTTGTTGAACAACTTGGAAGACATGGTGGGAATTCGTGCTACCATGAGGCAAGAAATCAAAATTGAACAAGTTCAATCCATATGAGTTGGATTTTTCACAAACATTGTCTTGTGATTGTTGTTATGACAAATTCACATGGATAGGAACACATACACTTTAAAATCTATGTGTCATAAGGTTTCTCTCCTTCATGAAAATGATTGTGAGGAAACGCTTTCACTTAGAGAGATTTCAAGGAGATAGCGATTGTGTAAATTGCATTCTCAAATTCGATTATGATTACAACATCCCTTTTCATAGTTCGAATTGTGAGATTTGGTGATTAGTCTGAACGTTGGGGTCTTAGTAATATAAGTTCTGAATTAGTTTAGACACACATGTGAGTTATCTAAGGAAAGGTGTATGAGTTTGAGAAGCTAAGATAAGGGCTTATCGAAGCACCTATTATTAGAAATATGGACTTTGGAATTCAATAAGTATTGTTTTCTAGAAGTTCAATTGTTTTCTGAATACATGTCAAAGCTAGTGGGAGCATAAGTGTTATGCTTGTATGGAAATAATCATTGTGTTAGTGGGAGCATGATTATTATTTCAAGTATTGCAAGTTAGCAATATTAATTATAGAAAACAAAGATTCGCTTTGCCAAGCTGTAGGGGTTGAAAAGTTGTTTTGCTATAATTAAGGGAGAGAATATTATACTTCATTTCAAATCTAAAGGCTTAGATTGTGGAATTTTAATCAAATTTAGTCAAATATATGAATGTTGTGCTGGAATGGTTCAACATGAGGAAATTGTATATATGGAAAGGATAATTGCATTCTCAAAATTTGGTTATGATTACGGCATCCCTTTTCATAATCAAAATTGTGAGAACATGGCAATTAGAAATATTATAGCAGAAGACTGGTAAAGTATCACGTCTTCATGTAAGACATTATGAATCGTATCTCATACGCTTCGGGTATAGGATCGATTGCTTACGCTATAATGTTTGATCATTCTAAAATTTTCCAAATGCTTAGCGCATTAAGAGGGAAAAGGGACTAGAACGGTTTGACTAAAATAATTAAACAACTATCAAAGGATGATCTAAGGTTCGCCAAGGATTTGTTGCTTGTGAGTAGTTGGAAGTATAGTATTGGATGGACCATATCAACATTATTATGAATAGATAAGATTCTATTAAGAATGAGTTGTCATATGTCAAATATGGAAATGTTTCCATATTGGGAGTTGGAAATTGAGAATTTACGTCTAGATTAGAAAATTTTATGCAAAAGGATGTTCAAAGGAATGTACTTTGAATGAGAGACATCACATCTATAGAATTGTTTGTAACAATTTCTGATAGAGACCTTGTAATTTTATTGGCCAGGTCTTGGTGACTTTTGTGCTATGACTTTGTGAAAGGATTGTTGCATAAAATGTTAGAATCTAACATATTCTAGTAGTGGCGAGAACCTTGTGTTCTTACACTAACGATGAGAATTAGGAATTGTGAAATGAGCATCATTGGAAAAGTTTTCAATTGATCTATTTCACAAAGCGTGGACCATAAGAAACAAAGTGTGCATGCTTGGAGCATGAGACAATTATTGTTGTAATTCAAGTAATAAGTTGATTTTCTGAAACAGTAAACAATGAATAATAAGTAATCAATATGGTGTTTAACTAAAAGTGTTTTATTTACGCTCAAAAGTTTTGGGGCCATATAGGATTAATATTATTATTGCGTTTCACTCTGCATGTTTTGACTTCCAGAATAACTAGGTTATTCAAACATTCACAGTCGGTCATACGTTGGAAGTAGGTACGAAGGAAGACTGTCATGAATCTGTCTGTAGATTTTCTAAAGTGTTTAGACATAGCACAAGTTTGCTGCAGAGTTCATGAGTGCTTTAATAAGATTAGAGTATTGGATTAAACCCATGCTCACCTGAATCACTTCATGGTTTTTATCACGAGTGATTGTGAGATGATAATATTGTATATTCTTGAAACCGAGATGTGTGAGTTGTTATTTGCTGGTCGGTTGCACATCGATAATAAGTAAACGCACCAGTAACTTGGTGTTATAAAACTTATTGTTGTGTGTGATTCGATTAGTAAGTGCAAGCAAGCAATTGAGTCAAAGTTTATCCATTCCTTTTACCAAAAGTGGGATAAAAGCGATATCTGTGGGCCCCTCGATGATTTTGTGATGACACCCTAAGCGCTTGGCCAAGTCGGGATTAAGTTGATGTGTTCAATTATAGTCTGTTGTCAGTCGTCATAAATTGGAAGTCGGGAAATAGTATAGAGAGAATGATCGAAATTCATGTCTTGTGTCTATACGATATCTTGAGAATGGAAGAATATATGACCCCTTATCTAAAGGACACGCGTATCTGATAAGATCAGAGTTGACAGCGGCTTTTTAAAGCTACGATTGCTGATCAGGTTATGAAGTTATGCAAAATAGTTATTAGACTTATCCAAGTGGGAGACTGTTGGATTAGTGTCTAAGTCCATAACTATTTTGGTATGTACTTGACCTGATTGTGAGCATGGTCCTTTTGGGTTGCCTTCACCATAGCAATATGTAGGATGAATTAAGGAGAGAAAGGTTTAATTATGATTTATTAATATATTATGAGAATAATATATTAAAGGAGAAATCATATTGTTTAATTAATATTAGTCAAGAATTAATTAAGAATTAATTTTGTGGCTAAAAGAGATTAATTAAACTTAAGGGACTTATTGTGTAATTATAAGATAATTACATAGATGGGCTAATGGACTCCATAGAAGTTAGAGTGGACGAATTCTATGGGGAAACCCAATAGAAATCGTCCAAGGCTTCTAAAGAGGGAGTCCATGGGCTGCTTAGGGCTTAAGCAGTCAGATTAGGGTTTCCTGGCTGTAAACCCTAATAGCCAGCATATATAAGGAACCCTTATGGTCCCAAAAACGTGGTGAATACTTCCTTTACGTTTCCAGCCATTTTTGGTGCCTCATCTCTCCTCCCTCTTCATCTAAGTTGCTTAGTGGTGTGTGTGACTCCATTAGAGGTGCAACACTTGAGGCACTAAGCTTTCTGAAGCCAAGGATTGATTGTTATTGCTATATAACAATCAAAGGTAAGATCTAAACCCTAATTTCAGTTATAGTTTATTAGATCTAGGGTTTATGGCTTTGGATTATCAATTGCATGTTCATTAGACAAACTAGATCCAAAGCTATTAGGGTTTGCATGTACACCATAAGATTGATTTAGTGCTCAAAACCCATCACTAAGAAAGCACAGTACTCTTTGCGAAGGTACTTCTGTGCCTTGATGCAAGAAATGATCTGAAGGTTCGTTCCGGGTTTGTCGCCATAGAAAATAAGAGTTTCGTTAGTTGGCAAGTTCAAACGAATAGCTCTTTCATAACATAGGATGTCGGCATGGTTGGGGCACAACCAATCCATACCTATTATGATGTCAAAACTTTTGATAGAGACCGTCATAAGGTCTATTGGGAAAGACAAGTCATTCAAGGTAAGGATACATCGTATGTATATATCGTTGGTGGATACAGATTTCCTGTTAGCCATTTCTGCTGTAAACGTTTCATTTAGTGGTTGGGAGTTTTGATTTAGTAGATGTTTAAAATTATGGCTCCCGAAGCTCCTCTCAGCACCACAATCAAATACAATGCATGCATAAGTATTGTTGAGAAGGAACGTACCCGTGACCACAACAGGGTCTGCCACCGCTTCTTCATGACCTAGTGCTAAAATTCTCCCAACTCCACCGGCATTTCCAGATTTTGGGCAATCTTTCATGAAGTGCCCCACATCACCGCATTGGTAGCATGCTCGGCCTACTCCAACGGCAGGTGCTTGGTTAAGTGGTTGGGGTGGTATTCTACAGAATCGGGCAGTATGCCCTAGCCTGTTGCAGTTACGACACTGTATGTCTCGGCAATTTCCGTTGTGATGAAATTTACCCTTCCTCTTGTTTCAAACCCTCTTCTTGCTATTGTTGTTGTTCTCCTTGGGTTGTTCTGGAGCAGGAACACAGAGTTTTGATGGGCTCCGTGGTCGATAAGAGATTGTGCCAGCTCTTTGGCACTGTCAAAAGTAATAGGCTTTGAAGCTAAAACAGTTGACTGAATTTGGGGCGACATACCCCAAATATATCTCTCAGTGTTTTTGCTTTCTATAGGAACCATATCCGGACAAAGAATTGCCAGATCATAGAACCTACTGGTATAGGTTGATATGTCAGAACCAACCATTGTAAGAGCCCATAGTTCTTGCTCCAGTTTTTGTATCTCCCCTCGCGGACTGTATTCTCGCATTAACATGGATTTTGGGCTCTCCCAACTGATGGAGTTAGCCACTACTAGAGTAAGTGACTTAATGTGGCCATTCCACCACGTTAGAGCCCTATCAAAAAAAGTACATGCAGCAAATTTAAGTTTGCTACCCTCAGGACAGGAGCAAATTTCGAAAATTGCTTCTGTCTTTTCTATCCATTGTCTTAGTGCCATAACTACCCCAGTCCTGTTAATGGTCCTGGGTTTGGCATTAGAAAAATCCTTATAAGTGCATTCTCGCGAATGCCCATGACTTTTGCCATGGTTGGAAGGATGTGCACCGACTCCCGACCCACTAACACCAGGAGTATGGATATGAGACATGGCAGCCGCTAAAGCCGCCATGACCGCCGCTTGAAACATAGCGGGGTCGAATTAAGGAGGTGGTGGTGCGTGTGGCGTCGGTGTTTCATTGATATTGATACGTCTAGGATTTCAACAATCTCACACCCCAAAACCGGAACGGCGGAAACGTTCGGGGGTGGAGGACGTCATGTAAAGTATCATAACAGTGCAAAGTAGTAAACAAGCAACAACATCATCCATTGCATTAAAAGTAAAGTTTTAATACATGAGTGTTCTTTCATAGTAATAAGACACCAAAATATGTAATCAAAATAAAAGACGAGTCTTGTCTGTGCTCCGTCTTCTCAAAACCCGGTCATCGTACATGTCTACTGGTGACCTGAGAATACAAGTTATTTTGAAAGTGTAGATCAACATAAAGTTGGTGAATTCATAAGTATTATGGTGTCATTGATTCGAAAAGCTGTTATGAAAGACTTGTAAATGTTTAATAAAACATTTAGTATAAGTGTGAAAACCCTAGAAAATCCCATATTTCCTACTAGTATAAAAAGTAGTCTTCTACCAAGACCCGAATGCTTTGAAGGTTTGCATTTTTGTATTTATGAAGATTTTTCCCTATACAACTATTATTATAAAAAAAAGTAGTCTACCTCATCGTTTATGTGAATGTGTCACAAAATAAAAGTAATAGGGAAAATTATATAATCATTGAAATCGTATCCTTTTGCCTTAGGATAAACACGGCGTGGAAACTCGCCGAACAGTACAACCGAGATCACCCGTTGATGAACAGGTCCCGCTGTAGCTAGCAGCCAGGTGTAGGATGGTCAGTCCCGTAAAGTATATATATAGTATTTCTCTCTGTATAGATATAGTATTTCTCTCTGGATAACATGTAATAGTATCTCTTCATATAGTAGTATAGACTCATGAATGAACTGACTCTTGTGTAATTCCTTGTAATAGGAATAGTAATTTGTAAACCCTAAACTATACCTATAATAGTTTACTGGAATGTAAATTGAATGTCCAAGTAGGTTTATACACCCTTGCTACTCAAGAGTGTTGGAACTGAAGAAAGAATGAAAGCTCTCATATCAATACATATATACATGAAACATAAGTGTATAGATATGGTTTTTTAACAGTAAATTGAAAGAGGTTTTGTAAAACATTTAAGAGTTTTGAACAATAAATAATAATGACTTGATGTCAGTTTGTAAAATAATTCAAAAGTAATTTGTTGATATCAAAGTAAAAATAACTGAAAAGCATTGTGTTTATCACATTTTGAAGTATGTGAAATCAGTTGTTTGAAAACACAGTTATAAATCACATGTGATTGATTCTATAACTTCCTGTTTTCTACTTGTATTCCCCCCCCTCATGAAAGCATTTAAAATCATTTAAAAGATTGATTAAGGGGGTATGAACTCACCTGTAGTGAGTGGTTTGGATGAACGGAATGGATAGGATGCTAGGTGTCAAGTGAAGACTTGTACACACACAAAGATCCTAGTTAACATATAATCACACATATATGTATCCAATTAGTTATAAAACAACTAATTAACCAAATTTAAGACATCCTAAGACATGTAAAACACTTGATTTAAGTGCTATAAGTCCTAAGGATTGCATCTAAGGGTGGTAGGACCTTGTAATTGAGTTTAGGGTTCAAGGGTAAACTCCTTTGGAGTTTACGGTTTTGTGACCAACTCTTATTGATTTTACGGTCGTAAAACCATGAGTTTACGGCCGTAAAGTCATGGTACTTGACCATTTTGTGTTTTGAAGCCATTAAGATCATAAGAAGCATTCATACTTCATGTTTAAGCCTTAGGAAGAGATTAGGGCACCATGTCACTCCTTTAGGGAGTTTAAGGTCCTTGGACCACTTCTCCTTGGGTTTACGGCCGTAAACCCAAATGGTTTATGGTCTTTTGATGTTTTCAAGTACTAAGCACATCAAGGAAGGGGTCTAGGCTAGTTTCCAAGGCTTGGTAAGGGACTAGGGCCACTTTGGCCCCTTTGTTAGGGTTTACGGTCCAAGAACATCTTGGACCGTAAACACCTTTGATCTTGATTCTTGGGTGTTTTCTTGATGATTAGAAGTGTAACAAGTCTTATAATACACTAGGGTAAGAGTACTTACTAGGTAGAAGCTTGAAAATGTGCTAAAAGTCCAAGAACACTAGTGTGTGTTCTTGGTGTTCTTGGTGAAACTTGAAGATCTACACTTTTGGAATGATTTCACGGATGGAATCATGTAAGATCACTAGATTAAGTAAGATATCAACTTTTTAGGGATAGAAACACTTGCAAAGTTAAAGATCTTGAAAAAAAGTCGGATGATACATGAGAGAGAAATGGGTTTTGGATCTTGAAAATGTGAAAAGTGGTAAATAATGACTAAGTGTCATATTTATACCCCCTTTTAGGGTTTACGGCTGTAAACACCTTTGTTTAGGCCGTAAACTCCAAACTCTTGGAGTTTTGGAATATTATTGTTGCACAATAAACCCTAGGGTATCCTCTTTCCTGTTATCTCCTGAAGTACTAATCTTAAAACCCTCAAACTTATTCCAGAAAGCTTGAAAGTTAGTAGAAACTGTTCTGACTTCTATTGAAGTGAATGGTTATACAGACTAGAAATTTCGGGTTGTCACATCATCCCCCTGCTAGAAGGAATTTCGTCCCGAAATTAGAGTTTAAGCAAATAAGTAGTTACAAATAACTAAGTAAAAAGACGAGGATATTTCAGTTTCATCTGATCCTCTCGCTCCCAAGTGAATTCTGGTCCTCGCTTGGCGTTCCAGCGAACCTTCACTATCGGGATGTGGCTTTGTTTCGTTTGCTTGACCTCCCGGTCCATGATCTCTACTGGTTCTTCCACGAAGTTGAGGCTCTTGTTGATCTCGATCTCGTCGAGTGGGATTACAAGAGTCTCGTCGGACAGACACTTTTTCAAGTTCGAGACGTGGAAAGTAGAATGTACGTTATTGAGTTCGCGTGGTAAGTTAAGTTTGTAAGCTACAGGGCCGATTCTTACGACAATCTCGAAAGGCCCTATGTACCTTGGATTTAACTTTCCACGCTTTCCGAAGCGTATCAAGCCCTTCCAGGGTGAGACCTTCAATAGAACACGGTCGCCCACCTGGAATTCCAACGGTTTCCTTCGCTTATCAGCGTAGCTTTTCTGTCGGTCTCTAGAGGCTTTCAATCGTTCACAAATCTGAACGATCTTCTCTGCCGTTTCCCGAATGATCTCCGGACCTGTGAGAGTGCTTTCAGGAACTCATCCTTTAGCTAACTGGGTCTCTCCCACCTCAGCCCAGCACAGAGGGGATCTGCACTTTCGGCCATAGAGGGCTTCGAATGGAGCAGCCTTTATGCTCGTGTGATAACTGTTGTTGTAGGAAAATTCAACAAGGGGTAAATGAGTATCCCATGCCTTCCCAAAGTCGATCACACAGGCTCGCAACATATCCTCCAAGGTTTGGATAGTTCTCTCACTTTGTCCGTCGGTCTGTGGATGGTAGGCTGTACTCATGTCCAGCCTAGTTCCTAGGGAACTTTGTAGCGACTGCCAGAACCTCGAAGTGAATCTACTATCTCTGTCCGAGATAATGTATATGGGAACACCGTGCAGGCGTACGATCTCCCGAATGTAGGTTGTTGTAAGCTTATCCATCTTGTCCGTTTCTTTGATAGGCAGGAAGTGTGCGGACTTGGTCAATCTGTCGACGATGACCCATATGGTATCAAGTCCACCCGTTGTCTTGGGCAACTTGGTTATGAAGTCCATAGTGATCCGCTCCCACTTCCATTCAGGTACCTCCGGCTGTTGTAGAAGACCGGAGGGTTTCTGGTATTCGACCTTGACCTTGGCGCAAGTAAGGCATTTACTTACGAAGGTAACAATCTGTGCTTTCATGTTAGGCCACCAGTATAGCTTTTTAAGATCTAGATACATCTTATCTGAACCTGGGTGGACGGAATAACGAGTGTTATGTGCCTCGGTCATGACCAAGTCTCTAAAGCCATCGTGTTTCGGTGTCCAGATCCGATCCATGAGGTATAAGGCTCCGCCACCCTTGACTTCCAAATTCTTATCCATCCCTCTTAGGGTTTCACTCGCCACATTTTCAGGTTTCAAAGCGTCGAGCTGAGCCTCCTTAATTTGTGTGGACAAGTGTGAATGGATAGTCATAGTCAACGATTTGACTCTACGACCAGAGTATTCTTTCCAACTTAGGACGTCGGCTACTACGTTGGCTTTACCCGGATGATAACCAATTTCACATTCGTAATCACTGAGTAGCTCGACCCACCGTCGTTGTCTCATGTTGAGCTTCTTCTAGTCGAATATATGTTGTAAGCTTTTGTGGTCTGTAAAGATAGTACTTTTTGTACCATACAGGTAGTGTCTCCAGATCTTCAGAGCAAACATAACTGCTCCTAGTTCAAGATCGTGGGTGGTGTAGTGGACCTCGTGTGTCTTCAGCTGTCTCGAGGCATAGGCGATGACTTTACCTCGTTGCAACAGAACACAGCCGATCCCTTGATTTGAAGCATCACAATAGACAATGAAGTCTTCTATCCCTTCGGGGAGGGATAGTATTGGTGCGGTGCACAAGGCTCGCTTGAGCGTTTGGAATGCTCTCTCTTGCTTCTCTTCCCAGTCAAAGGCCACGCCCTTCTGGGTCGGTGTTGTAAGAGGTTTCTCAATGCGGGAGAAGTTTTGAATGAACCTGCGATAGTAGCCAGCGAGACCTAGAAATTGACGAATTTCTGTAGGTGTCTTCGGTGCTGACCAGTTCTCAATGGCCTTGTTTTTGGAAGGGTCCACGTGAATTCCCTCTTCACTAACTACGTGGCCCAAGAATTCTACTCTTCGAATCCAAAATTCACACTTAGGGAACTTCGCATAGAGCTTCTCCGATCGTAATGTTTCTAAGACTTGACGAAGATGTTGACTATGTTCCTCCTTAGTACGAGAGTAGATGAGTATGTCATCGATGAAGATGATGACGAACTGATCCAAGTAAGGACGACACACCCTATTCATTAAATCCATGAATACTGCGGGCGCGTTAGTTAATCCGAATGGCATCACTACGAATTCGTAGTGCCCATAACGAGTTCGGAAGATTGTCTTGGGAACATCCTCCTCTAACACTCGTAGTTGGTGGTACCCGGATCGTAGATCTATCTTCGAGAAGTAGTTGGCTCCTTGAAGTTGATCAAATAAATCGTCAATGCGGGGTAAGGGATAACGATTTTTAATGGTAAGCTTGTTGAGTTCCATGTAGTCGATGCACATACGAAACGATCCGTCTTTATTCTTGACGAACAAGACCGATGCTCCCCATGGTGAGAAGATTGGCCTAATGAATCCCTTCTGGAGAAGTTCGTTAAGCTGACTGGAAAGTTCCTGTATCTCCGCCGGTGCCAGACGATATGGAGGTTTGGCTACTAGAGTAGCCCCTGGCACTAAGTCGATTCTGAACTCGACTTGGCGTTGTGGTGGTAATCCTAGAAGTTCTTCTGGAAAGATGTCGAGAAAGTCGCGTACTTCTGGGATGTTCTGAATATCTTTCACTTCTTGACTAGTATCAACGATGTGTGCGAGGAATGCATCATATTCCTTTCGCAAGCACTTCTGAGCTTGCATGCACGAAATGATGCGAAGGTTCGTACTAGGTTTGTCGCCGTAGATAACTAGGGTTTCGCTGTTAGGAAGGTTAAGATGAACTGTTTTTTCAAAGCACAAGATGTCGGCGCGATGAAGACTCAACCAATCCATGCCGATAATGACGTCGAAACTTTTAATTGGGACCGGCATGAGGTTTATCTTGAAAGTATGGCCATCTAAAGTTAGAGTACAACCTACGTATGTGCAGTTAGTACTTTCCGTTTTCCCGTTTGCCATTTCTACAGTGAATGATTTATCTAGTGCACGTGGTTTTTGTCTAAGCAAGTGTGCAAATTTCTGGTTTACGAAGCTTTTCTCCGCTCCACTGTCGAAAAGTAAGCAAGCATATGAGTTATCGAGAAGAAACGTACCAGTAACTATTGTAGGATCAGCTACGACTTCCTCGTGGCCTATGGCTAGAACTCTTCCTACTCCGCCAGCTATCCCTGCCTTAGGGCAGTTCCTCTTGTAGTGGCTCACTTCGCCAGAACCGTAGCAAGCATGGCCCATACCGGCGTTAGGAACTTGAGCGGTCGGCCTTGCTGGAGTCTTGCAGAAACGAGCAGTATGCCCCCTTTTGTTGCAGTTGGTGCACTGCATTTCCCGACAAGGTCCATTGTGATGGAAGGTGCATTTGTTGCACTTCGGAAGATTACCGGCATAAGGCTTCGCTGGTAGGGAATTAGCAAGGACAACAAGAGTTGCCGTGGCAGAATTGATTGTAACTAGTTGTTGTCTCTTTGAGGATTCTTGCGAAGTCCTGCTTTTCCTCTTGTTCCACCCCTTTTTCTTGTTGTTGTTGTTGTTTCCCTTTTGTTGCTCGGGTGTAGAAATCGTTGGGTTCTGGTAGTTTCCGTGATCTATAAGAGATTGTGCCAGCTCTTTAGCGCTGTCAAAAGTAACAGGCCTTGATGCTAACACACTTGACTGGATCTGGGGCGACAGTCCCCAAATATATCTCTCTATTTTCTTGCTCTCTAGATCAACCATATCAGGGCAAAGAATTGCCAGATCACAGAATCTATTAGTATAGGTTGATATGTCAGAACCAACCATTACAAGACCGCATAGTTCCTGCTCGAGTTTTTGAATTTCCCCTCGTGGACAGTACTCTCTGATCAGCATGGCCTTCAAGTTCTCCCAGCTTATCGAATTTGCCACTATTAGGGTCAGTGACGTAACGTGGCCATTCCACCAAGTTAAAGCCCTGTCAGAAAAGGTACAAGTAGCAAACTTGACCTTATTGTTCTCTGGGCAGGCATAGATTTCAAAGACTGCTTCTGTCTTTTCGATCCACTGCCTTAAGATCATAACCCCTCCAGTTCCATTGAAATATCTGGGATTGGCATTCGTAAAATCCTTGTAGGTGCGTTCTCGGGGGTGCCTATGGCTCTCGCCATGGTTAGAAATAGGTGCACCAGTTCCTGATCCACAAGGGACAGGAGTATTGATGTGTGACATGGCAGCCGCTACGGCCGCCGTGACAGCAGCGTCGAACAGAGGAGGTGGTGGAGGTGCTGGTATCGGTGTTTCGTTATTATTGTTACGCCTTGGATTTCTGCGAGGAGGCATCTTTTAACTGTAAGTTTAGAAAGATGAAGATATTGATAAGAATTTAATAGGAAAGTTGATGAAAATGACTCATGGACTAACTCTTCATAGCCCAACAACACGATTGAATGTAGATCTAGAACTAACATATGATATCATTTGGATAATAATTTCCATGAGATTAGGTACCTGTCTATATTACTGGAATTACAGATGTAACAAGTTCGGGAAAAATGGCCTAGTAGGAGGCCTTACATCAACCAAGATGGAAAATTTCGACAGGACTACGACCTAATCAAGACCTAACAGGTCTAAGATTTACAAATATAGGAAATTAGACCAGAGTTTTACATAACTAGGTTATATCCAAAAGAGAAGTCGATGAGATTCTATCGGCGACGAGAACTACAAAGATAGGAAATTAGACCAGAGTTTTGCATACCAGTTATATGTACTCAGGACAGGATAGACCTTCGAATAAGTGACCCTAACTCTAAGCCCACAACCAAACAAGGAACAAGAAGTAAAGCAAAGATTCACAGATTCTAAGTCTATGACGTCCTAGGTGCATATAACCTTAGTGTATCCACTCAGCAACTATTGACCTACTGATAAAGTCCTTTTAGTTCTCAGATAAGTAATTATAGTAACACCAAATACCCCTATGGTATTTCATTGTGGTAATGTTGGTAAGTTTTTAGACTTGTTGCCATATCCCAACCATTCTTGGGCATATGCTAATCACTCCTCGGACCAGCATAGTTGATTAGGCTATGTCACTCCCAGGACTGACCATATATCCTCGAGCTTACATGTGATATTCAACAATCGTAATACTTTTGTTCTTGACATTGTGACACTGATTTTAGTATGAATGCAGGCATGTATACTTAGTTAAATATTTTATTATTTAAAAGTATAAACTCTTGGTCAGAGTATTTTAATGCCATTGTATTTATAGTTAGTATATCTTTTATGGGTTGATATACTCAATTCACTATAAACAAAGCTCTGATACCAATCTGTCACACCCCAAAACCGGAACGGCGGAAGCGTTCGGGGGTGGAGGACGTCATGTAAAGTATCATAACAGTGCAAAGTAGTAAACAAGCAACAACATCATCCATTGCATTAAAAGTAAAGTTTTAATACATGAGTGTTCTTTCATAGTAATAAGACACCAAAATATGTAATCAAAATAAAAGACGAGTCTTGTCTGTGCTCCGTCTTCTCAAAACCTGGTCATCGTACCTGTCTACTGGTGACCTGAGAATACAAGTTATTTTGAAAGTGTAGATCAGCATAAAGCTGGTGAATTCATAAGTACTATGGTGTCATTGATTCGAAAAGCGGTTATGAAAGACTTGTAAATGTTTAATAAAACATTTAGTATAAGTGTGAAAACCCTAGAAAATCCCATATTTCCTACTAGTATAAAAAGTAGTCTTCTACCAAGACCCGAATGCTTTGAAGGTTTGCATTTTTGTATCTATGAAGATTTTTCCCTATACAACTATTATTATAAAAAAAAAGTAGTCTACCTCGTCGTTTATGTGAATGTGTCACAAAATAAAAGTAATAGGGAAAATTATATAATCATTGAAATCGTATCCTTTTGCCTTAGGATAAACACGGCGTGGAAACTCGCCGAACAGTACAACCGAGATCATCCGTCGATGAATAGGTCCCACTGTAGCTAGCATCCAAGTGTAGGATGGTCAGTCCCGTAAAGTATATATATAGTATTTCTCTCTGTATAGATATAGTATTTCTCTTTGGATAACATGTAATAGTATCTCTTCATATAGTAGTATAGACTCATGAATGAACTGACTCTTGTGTAATTCCTTGTAATAGGAATAGTAATTTGTATCCCCTAAACTATACCTATAATAGTTTACTGGAATGTAAATTGAATGTCCAAGTAGGTTTATACACCCTTGCTACTCAAGAGTGTTGGAACTGAAGAAAGAATGAAAGCTCTCATATCAATACATATATACATGAAACATAAGTGTATAGATATGGTTTTTTAACAGTAAATTGAAAGAGGTTTTGTAAAACATTTAAGAGTTTTGAACAATAAATAATAATGACTTGATGTCAGTTTATAAAATAATTCAAAAGTAATTTGTTGATATCAAAGTAAAAATAACTGAAAAGCATTGTGTTTATCACATTTTGAAGTATGTGAAATCAGTTGTTTGAAAACACAGTTATAAATCACATGTGATTGATTCTACAACTTCCTGTTTTCTACTTGTATTCCCCCCCCCCCCCCATGAAAGGATTTAAAATCATTTAAAAGATTGATTAAGGGGGTATGAACTCACCTGTAGTGAGTGGTTTGGATGAACGGAATGGATAGGATGCTAGGTGTCAAGTGAAGACTTGTACACACACAAAGATCCTAGTTAACATATAATCACACATATATGTATCCAATTAGTCATAAAACAACTAATTAACCAAATTTAAGACATCCTAAGACATGTAAAACACTTGATTTAAGTGCTATAAGTCCTAAGGATTGCATCTAAGGGTGGTAGGACCTTGTAATTGAGTTTAGGGTTCAAGGGTAAACTCCTTTGGAGTTTACGGTTTTGTGACCAACTCTTATTGATTTTACGGTCGTAAACCCATGAGTTTACGACCGTAAAGTCATGGTACTTGACCATTTTGTGTTTTGAAGCCATTAAGATCATAAGAAGCATTCCTACTTCATGTTTAAGCCTTAGGAAGAGATTAGGGCACCATTTCACTCCTTTAGGGAGTTTACGGTCCTTGGACCACTTCTCCTTGGGTTTACGGCCGTAAACCCAAATGGTGTATGGTCTTTTGATGTTTTCAAGTACTAAGCACATCAAGGAAGGGGTCTAGGCTAGTTTCCAAGGCTTGGTAAGGGACTAGGGCCACTTTGGCCCCTTTGTTAGGGTTTACGGTCCAAGAACATCTTGGACCGTAAACACCTTTGATCTTGATTCTTGGGTGTTTTCTTGATGATTAGAAGTGTAACAAGTCTTATAATACACTAGGGTAAGAGTACTTACTAGGTAGAAGCTTGAAAATGTGCTAAAAGTCCAAGAACACTAGTGTGTGTTCTTGGTGTTCTTGGTGAAACTTGAAGATCTACACTTTTGGAATGATTTCACGGATGGAATCATGTAAGATCACTAGATTAAGTAAGATATCAACTTTTTAGGGATAGAAACACTTGCAAAGTTAAAGATCTTGAAAAAAAGTCGGATGATACATGAGAGAGAAATGGGTTTTGGATCTTGAAAATGTGAAAAGTGGTAAATAATGACTAAGTGTCATATTTATACCCCCTTTTAGGGTTTACGGCGGTAAACACCTTTGTTTAGGCCTTAAACTCCAAACTCTTGGAGTGTTGGAATATTATTGTTACACAATAAACCCTAGGGCATCCTCTCTCCTGTTATCTCCTGAAGTACTAATCTTAAAACCCTCAAACTTATTCCAGAAAGCTTGAAAGTTAGTAGAAATTGTTCTGACTTCTATTGAAGTGAATGGTTATACAGACTAGAAATTTCGGGTTGTCACATACGAGGAGGCATCTCTTGCTATAAAAGTCAATAGATAAAAAGATATAGAGATATCAAGAATGAATATGAATTTGATATCTCTGAACTAAACACTTAATTCAACATGAATTTCACAAAGAAATGGAAATAGAAATCCACTACAAGTACAACTTGCAACAGGATAATATGAAATTGAATGGTTATTTTTCAAAGAGTATGAATGTACGTGTCGACCGTATTGGTATATTAAGTATATAAGGTCCAGAAAACTTGACCTTAAAGCAGGATTATAATATACCCCAACACTGAGAAAGTGTCGACATCAAACCGACCTACCGAAAATAACATTTCCGCGGTCGTAGTGAAAGCATGAAAAATAAGACTGGAACATTTTTGTGATCCAAAACTTTGGAATAGGATGTTTATGAGAATTGTACTAACTCTTGTTGAAGTAAAGTGCTTATTGTTTTATTGATACTCGGTTTTGTACATATCGCGAAAAGTAATATATACATTCGATATAGAAGGTAGAAAGTAGAAGTAGTGTGAACACTACTTGCGGAGACTTCTACGACGGTTGCTAGGTTCCGCCTCGTCTTGTGCTTTCCAGCGCCTCTCTTGAGCAGCTTGATGCTCCCTCAGTTCTCTTATCTCTGATTCAGCAACATTAAGTTGCCTTTGAAGGGCTTCAGTATGGTGCTGGGTGTCATCTTGCATTTCGTCAAGACGAAGGATATTTGTAGTGTTAGCCTGCGCAACCGCATTCACTTCTAGGATCCGATTGATCGACATCCTTGATTAATCGAATTGCCGGGCTATTTGGTTTACTATAACTGGAAGAGCTTTGTCGGCTGTTCCTCCTCTTGAGACGTTATAGAAACCTCGTGCCATTCCGTAGGGAGGGCGTTGACCGTCTTGTCGACTCCAATGGTTTACGTATTGCCCCACTCGGGTATGGGTTCTGCTTCCTCTTGCCTCAGGGGACGCTCCCCAGGGTTGCAGACTTGTGGCTCTGTGATCCAGCCTGCATTTGGTGGATTGTAGGGATCTCCCGGTAAATTGGGTTCAGCCATAGGTTCTGTATTAGAAGTATGGTTAGTAAAATACTCTCCGTAGTATTTTAATCTCTGTATTCTGTTCTATAGTTCTTTTGTAGGTGTATGGTAAGTATTAGACATGTCGCAACACCACTATTACTCCCAAACAAATGTTGGTCATATCTCAAATCAATATAGTTGATCAGGCTATATTAATTTCAGATATGATTACATAACTGCCCAAGTTTGACTATAGTGTTCAACATCCAAATACTTTTAAGTTCTTATGATTGTGATATTGTACTTGTAAGTATGAGTGTGTTCTTATGACTGTGATATTGTACTTGTAGGTATGAGTGCTAGTATACTTCTTATAAAAATACTTAAATATTTAAAAAGTATACTTGTAGTCAGAGCTCCTTGCCCCGATGTATTTATAGTTTGTATATCTTTTATGGATTGATATACTGAGTTCACTATAAACAATGCTCTGATACTAATCTGTCACACCCCCAAACCAGACGGCGGAAACGTCAGGGGGTGGAGGACTTCAATTGTAGTATCACAACACATGCATCATAGTAATCAAAGTACAAACAACCATTGTATTTAAATGGTATAAGTATTTACATGTGTTCAATCATTGTATATTGAACCAAAATATAGTTATACAAAAGAAGATATGACTCAACATAGCTCCATCTTCTCAAAAAGCTCGGGGAGTACCTGTGTATTATTTCCATGAGAATACAAGTAATTTGAAAAGAGAGTATCAACATAAAGTTGAGTGAGTGCATAAGTGTTTATGTTTAAAGGATGTCTCTGTATCTGTATATGTAATTTGTTCCAGAAAATCCTATATTTTCTGTTGTATATGAAAAGAAGTTTTATTCCCATAAAACCGTTCTCTTTGTATTAATGTTTTGTATTTGTATTCCTTTATGAAAACTTGTATCTGAGAGTGTGCCTGGCTCCACCAGCTGTTATTAAAAACTGTATTGAACCATTGTATTTTGTATTCTGTAAACTGGTATTTTGAAGGTGTACTTTCGTTTAGTTGTTTATACACTAATGTATTGTTAATATCTTTTTAATGAGATATTATAACCATAATATGATGGATGGCCTGAAACAAACGCTTTGTGGGCGTTTAAACTGGTGATAACAATTGCCACTCATCGGCGTGTATGCCTGACTGTAGCTAGCAGCCTGAGTGCAGGGTTGTCAATCCCGATATAGATCTACACACAACTTGTTTCGATCCCCGGCTGGAGATTCTGGTTATAATGTAAGGACTTTTCCTATGTTTTCTACAATGAATTAAACAACCTGAATAGAGTGTCTCATAAAAAGCATATAAACGTTACATGTATATTAGTTATGAAAACCCAATCATTTTGAAATAAATGATTGACAGTATGTTCTTGAATCAAAACCCAATCATTCTGAAATAAATGATTGACAGTATGTTCTTGAATCAAAACCCAATCATTCTGAAATAAATGATTGATAGTATGTCCTTGAATTAGAATTTCTAGCATGTATTTGAATAGTGTAAACCCTTGATTTGTTCTGTATCAAAACCCTTGTTTCTTGTAAGACTGTGTATTCTAGTATACTTGAATCATGAATTTTTGTTCTATATATAAATTATACCTATTATAATTTATATGTACTTTCTGAATGTGTATTTAACCATGTTTGCATGTAATCCCTTGCTCAGCATGTTACAAAGGTAGTTAAACTGATGAAATAACTATTATATTTATATACATATACAATTTTATATATAAGTAAAATTTAAACGACACTCGGACATATAACCGGTACTATAAGCCCACATCCAAACAAGGAAAAGGACCCGGAATGAGTTATCAGTCCTAAGCCTTTTAAATCTTAGTTATATATATATATATATATATATATATATATATATATATATATATATATATATATATATATATATATATACAAATATGAATTTTGGGGAAAAATATAAGATGCTAAAAGAGTTTAATGTTTTGAGTATTTTTAATGATTTAATGTCGTTTTATCATGATTTGAAATCATGATTTTATAACACAAAGTTCTTATGTTATGCTTGTATTCCTCCCCTTAAAACAGTAGAAATTATGAAAATACGGGGGTATGTACTCACTTGATAGGTGGTGAATCGGACAGAGTTTCGTTTCACGAAAAGGAGTTTATTTGCCGAGAAACCGGCTCAAATTGGGAAGAGTTTCGACTGGAGAGAGGTTAACTTCTCGGGAATCTCGGGGCTTCGAGGCTTGTTTAGGGATTGAGGCTTGATACCGGGGCTTTAGGGGTTGTATATGAGTTTGTGGAAGTGGAAAATATGAAAAAGAGTGAAATTTAGGGTGAAAAATGTAAATAGATCGGCAACCCTCGCATGGCTTATATAGGCTAAAGCTTCGGACCCGAGGCCATGCGAGCCTGACGCGTGTCGGACAGGTGGCGAAGGAATGGGCTCACTTCGGACAGCAGGCTCACAGATGGCAGGTTCGGACTGGACCGGACTTCGGTCCAATAGGAGAAGGGCACGTGCGAAGGGGGCGTCCGACGAGCATCCGAGGGTGATGTCCGTGGTGTCTCCGGTGTGTCTCATGCGAGGTTGTCCGAAGATGACTGGACCGTGGAGTTGGTCGAATCAGAAGGTGTCACGCAAGGCTTCGGTCCAATCAGCAGCCGACACGTGCGAGGATGACGTGTTCGAAGGTCATGCTTGCGAAATTTCTCGGTTTTCCGTTTTTCTTGATTTTTGTGCCAAAAACTTGCGAAAATCATAACTTTCGTTTTTAGCGTTCTTTATATGCGCGCATAGGTAAAATCATACTCTACAACTTTCGTTTAGACTTCGTCGGCTAATTTTGAATTTATTTTTAATATTATTATTTTAAATAGACCGGGACGGGAATCCGTTAAAAATTCATAACTTCTTCATCCGACGTCCGTTCTTGTCTGTCTTTTTACCGTTGTACTACTATTGACGAGACCTTCAATTCTTGTTTATGTTGTGTCGGCTAAAAATCACTCGATCTTTATTTTGAGTTTTTAGCTGTATACTGCTATACTGAAACTTAGAAAAATCGTAACTTCCTCATACGAAGTCAGATTTTGCGGTTCTTTTGATGAAAGTTCTCGGTTTAACATAAACTACAACTTTCATTTAGATTGTTAAGGCTAAAAAGCCTTTTATTGAAAATTCAGTTTTTACATTGAACAATGTTTTGCCGGTTTTCTCGCGGATCTTCGATTGGTCATAACTTCCTCGTTATAACTCGGATTTTAGTGTTCTTTATGTTTTTGGAAACCTTGTTACAATCTCTATCACTTGGTTCATCCCAATTGAGATTGTCTAAGAATTTATTTTTGAGTGTCAATTATGTAAATATACACATTATGCTAAAATTTCTCTTTATTATTTAAAAAGAAATACACATTGACCTACATTAATACATAGGTTTAAAATAACGGTTTGTTACTGTAAACCCCTCAACACCTCCTAAAATGTTTGTTTTGATCATCCTCTTGTAGAGCAATAGTCCCACAAGCTTCCCTATCATTCAAACACCCTCTTATGCACCTTTTACCATGAGTTTACGGTTGTAAACTCCATGGCCGTAAACCCATGGTCGTAAACACCAAATGGTGGCCTTAAGCATCCCTTAGATGAATCACATGTGATTCTAACACTTGGTCCAAGTGTTTCCTAGTCGCAAAGGGTGTTTTCTTGCATTTTAGTTGCTTATAAACACTATATTCATGCAAATACATGCCATATATGTCATTTAGGACTTGTTTGTGTTTCGGGACTTCATTCGTGGAACTTCTCATCGTTTCGCGTATATTCGTTTGAATCACCCACACAAGGTGAGTTCATACCCCTATAATGAATCTTTTAACTATTTTAAATGCTTTTAAGCGGGGGAATAGAAGTTCAACACAATGATAATTGTGTAATTGTTTGTTATAAACATCTTTCAAAGATTGCTTATGTCTTTTATAAGTGATCAAAACATTTCAAAAACTATTTTAAAGTTATGTTATTTTATAGTTTAACAAAACTCCGTTTTTAAAGTACCAGCATAACTTAGTAGAAAAATGAGTCTTTTCAGTAACAGTTCAAGTAAAATACTAGTAAACTATAAGGGGTATAGTTTATAGGTTTAGTTCATACTAGATACTAGAACATGCTATAAAGAGAAATTGGGAGGTAGATACAATACATCAGAGAGACATACTATACACTATACATGATAACAGAACGAACATACTAAGATACTATATCAAAACGAACATACTAAGATGCTATAGCATGAGAACAACTACATGATCTATATATACCAATGAATCACTAACACATTGTTCTAACCAAAAGGTGATAGTTAAATTGGGTATACATGATCGCATAACTTTAATGTGAATTTACACGGCCTAGCAATTGTTTGCTGAAGTCGCGTTTGGTCCCCAAAATCTTTTGACAGGGAGAGCGTATAGTATGGGTACTAGCCTTCACATTATGACCTTAATAAAACAAACATGTATTAAAGGTAATCAGTACATCAGGATGTCATTTCAAAAGAAAACTGTGTACTTGTATTTACCATTACTTTCATATTGTGACAGTTCCACTTGAAAGTTAATGCAAACTATTTTTGAGTCAAGATAGTTATAAACTAGGGAAAACTTACATTTTACAAACGACAAACAGAACAGTCGAGTCTAGTACATTCAGTAGAAAGGGGGCCTATAGTGCTAACCTTATGATTCCTTAGTGTATGCATTCAGGGATATATATTAATCGGGTCCGACATGTAGTAGGATGTGTGCTTTCCGCTTCATTTCATGTTCCTTGTTTGGTTGTAGGCTTAGAGCAGATTCACCCAGCCTACTATCTATCAGATCTTACCTATATATATGTTCCGTATACACCAATTAATCATAAGGGGTACCAGGTATGGGCCAGGTCATAGCACACTAAGTCAATGCACAGTTTTCTAGTACAACACATACTTTTAAAATAGAACTTTTGGTATACAAAACTAGAAACTTACCAGTAAAGGGTTTAATCCATTTTATTAAACCAGTATAAACTTAAACGACCTTAGGTGGTTAACTATATAATACCTTAGTTTATACATCAGGGTTATATATAATTAATACCCGATAGGTAGTTGGATGTGTGCCTTCCGCCTCATTTCCTGTTCCTTGTTTGGTTGTGGGCTTAGGGCAGATTCACACAATTAACTATCTGTTCGATATTAGATTATATATACCTAGTATAAACTAAGTGATTATAGAAGGAACCACTGTGGTTACCATTTTTATTAAAAGAAATAAGGGTTTTCTTAAAGAATCTTTTCATCAAATATAAAGGAACTATTACAGTTAACTCCGTGAGTACCAAGTGAATACGCCAGGGTTATATTCAACGATGATCTAACATACAATGGGATGTGTGCCTTCCGCCTCATTTCCTGTTCCTTGTTTGGTTGTGGGCTTAGTGCAGATACATACAACCGATTGTTTGTTTACTCTGGGTTTTATATAACTTGTATCCATTTAGTACTCATAGAAAGGATTGTAGAGTCATTTTTACTTATCTTTCATCAAAGCAGGAAACATAGGATTTTCTGGAGGAACAGGAGAACTTTTCTAAACAGAACTTACAAACTTACTATAACTTACTACAACTTTCTACAACTTACATTACATCACTAAATCTTATGAACTCACCAGCTTAAATTCTGATCTACTATTTCAAAATAACTTGTATTCTCAAGAGACCAGTAGACAGGTACGCGTACTGGGATTCAGAAGATGGAGCAGTATAGCTTCATGTCTTTTTGTTATTTACTATGTATTCTATATCATGTGAATCACATACTTTGTAAACACTTTCTTTCAAATGAAATGGTTGTTTATTACTTTGCTTACTATGATGCATGACTTGTTATACTAAACATGACGTCCTCCACCCCAGAACGTTTCCGCCGTTCCGGTTTTGGGGTGTGACACATTGGTATCAGAGCATTGTTTATAGTGAACTAAGTATATCAACCGATAAAAGATATACAACTATAAATACAACGGGGGCAAAGTGCTCTGGATAAGAATATATTTTAAATATATAATGATACCTTATAAAATTATACATACGTGCTTATACATATATACATACTAGAACAAGTATCACAACAAGAACGTAACATAAGTATTTAAAGGTTGAACACTACGGTCAAACCTGGACAGTTATGTAATCATAGCTAGGATCAATATAGCCTGATCAACTATATTCATTCGAGATGTGACCGACATGTGTTTGGGAGTGATGTGGTGCTGCAACAGTCTTAAAAGTTATCTAACTCTATTCAAAGGAATTCTAGATCAAAACATAACGATAAAATACTATGGGAGTATTTTATGATTCTATAACACGATAACAAGCTTAAACATACCAAGTACATTACATTAAAATACTATAGGAGTATTTTAGGCACTATATAAATAACTTATGTGATAACTTAAAAGACCCTTACGTTAGGTCTATAATCTTGCAATGTATACTCCTAAGGTTATATATAATTGAGATTTTATAGACTTAGAATTTGTGATCTACGCTTCACTACCTGTTCCTTTTTTGGTTCTGGTTTTGGAGTAGGATCATTTATTTGAAGGTCTATCTAATCTTAAATTATATGCAACTTGTATACATTGTGCAATTATAGGAGGACTCTATAAGGATCACCCCATAATGTTTCACTTAAATCTCATAGATTCTTCGGTCACATCCATTCTCGCACGACAAACCTAGATAGATATAACCACTTCCTCATAGTAGACAACAGAAGAGTCAAGGAGGAACAAGAGCACGTTCAAGAGAAGTTTTCAAGGAAGGATCAACCGAAGTAGCCAAAACGTCTTATGCGTCGCACTAATAAATAATAATCTTGAATAACTTAATGAGTTAGTGGAGACACTACTCACATTATGTTTTAGGATTATTTTCTTACATGCAGCTGGTAACAGTTATTCAGGTAACAGATATTCATTCGAGGATATCCATTCCAAATTCATAAAGTTTATTAGGTATAGACTCTTTTATGAATTTTTTTCAGAACCCTGTAGAAGTCAGGAGCCGATACACTCAGAACTAGGATAACCTTGTCTTTCAGCTTTCGGCTTATATCCACTACTGTAGACTTATTCCATCTCGTCTTTGTATTCTTTTAGCAAAGATGCCTCCTCGCAGACCAAACAAACGCACTACTCTGATAACTCCAACTCCTCCGCCACAATTCGATCCTGCTGCTCTCCAAACAGAAATATCCTCCGCAGTGGCAACTACTCTAGCTCACTTCGGTGAAAGTGGTACCTTCGGATCTGGTAGCGGTACCCACTTAACCAACCCCGGAGTTACTCACGAACACCCAAGGGAGTGTTCGTACAAGGTCTTCATGAACTGCAAACCCAATTCCTTTAATGGAAATGGTGGAGTCATCGCTCTGATGCGATGGTTCGAGAAAACAAATTCGGTCTTCGAAATCTGTTCGTGCCCAGAAGGGAGCAAAGTGAAGTTCGCTGCCAGCACCTTCTCTGACAGAGCTCTAACATGGTGGAACAGCCATGTTAAGTCACTGACCCTATCAGTGGCTAACTCAATAGGTTGGGAGAACCTAAAAGAGTTAATGCTGGAAGAATACTACCCGTTGGGCGAAGTTCAAAAGCTGGAACAAGAACTGTGGGAGCTCACGATGGTAGGCTCATGTGACACCAGTCAAATTTTGGTCAAAAAATAAATTGATCAATAATCATAATTGGGATGAACCAAGTGGTAGAGTTTGTAACAAGGTTTCCAAAAATATAAAGAACACTGAAATCCGAGTTATACCGAAGAAGTTATGACCAATCGAAAATCCGCGACAAAACCGGCAAAACACTATTCAGTGTAAAAAGTGAATTTTCGATAAAAGACTTTTTAACCTTAACAATCTAAATGAAAGTTGTAGAATATGTTAAACCGAGAACGTTCATAAAAAGAACGTAAAAATCTGACTTCGTATGAGGAAGTTATGATTTTTCTAAGTTTCGGTTTAGCACTAGACAGCTAAAAATTCGAAATGTAAATCGATCGATATTTAGCCGACGCAACTTAAATGAGAATTGAAGGTCTCGTCAAAAGTAGCACAACAGTAAAAAGACAGACGAAAACGGACGTCGGATGAAGAAGTTATGAATTTTTAACGGATTTTCTGTCCCGGTCTGTTAATAATAATAATATTAAAAATAAATTCAAAATCAGCCCACGAAGTCTAAACGAAAGTTGTAGAGTATAATTTGACCTACGCGTGCATATAAAGAACACTGAAAACGGAGCTCGTATGCGAAAGTTATGATTTTTGCAAGTTTTTGGCACGAAATCAAGAAAATCTTGAAAACTGGGCAATTTCGCATAGGTGGCTTCGGACACATCATCCTTGCATGCGAGCCTCCACGTGTTACCTCCTGATAGGACCGAAGTTCGCCGTGTTGCATTCTGATTCGACCAAGTCCGCGGTCCACTAAGCATCGGACACCCTCGCATGAGACACCCCTGGACACTCCTCGGACGCCCCTCGGTCCTTCGTGCACTCCTCCCATTGGACCGAAGTCCGGTCCAGTCCAAAACCTCCATCTGTCCGAGCCTCGCACGTAGCCTTCGCTGCTGACTGACGCGTGGCTGCTGACTCCCTTCCTCGGCCGAACCCTCGCACCCCTACATAAAGGGTGCGAGCCTTCTCGGATTTGAGAGGTTTTTCACCCCATTTTTCACCCTCTTTCACCTTTTCACCCCGTAAACTTTCTCACGACCCCCCAAGACCCCGGTATCGTGTCTAAAACCCGAAGCAATTCTCGAGAAGTTAGCCGCTCTCCAATCGAAACTTTGCCCGATTTGAGCCGGTTTCTCGTGAAACAAACTCATTTCCAGGAAACGAAACGCTGCCTGAATCACCGCTTATCAAAGTGAGTTCATACCCCTATAATTTACCTTTTTAATGGCTTTTAAATGCTTTTTAGGGGGGGGGGGGGAATACAAGTTTAACACAATATTAAATTGTGTTAATAACTGTATGTGATAATAATCACACAAAGAGTTTCCGTATGCTTTTAAGAATTACCAAATACTTCCAAAATGACTTAAAGCCATGTTAAATCTTTAAAGTCATGTAAACTCCGTTAAATTCTTTGAAAAATATTTTATAAACTATTTCAAATTATAAATGCCAAAATCATGTTTATATATGTATAAATATATAAATAAGATTTGAAGGCTTAGGACTAATGAATTATCTTATTTTCTTTTCCTTGTTTGGATGTGGAATTAAGGTTGTGTTATTTGTCTGAAGGTCGTTTCCTTCTTAATTATATATATATTATACATATATGAGTATAAAAGGTTACTCCTTTTGGGTATCATTACCTTTGTATCAGGCTGAGCAAAGTTGTTTATCCATGAGAAATCATGCTAATCAGATAGAACATATAAATTATAATAGGTATAATTTATAATTCAGAACTAAATACACAAGTATGATTCACGATTATATACTTTCCAAGGAAATTACCAACAATTGATTTACCTATACCAAGATATGTATAGTACTTTTAATATAAGGATAATATATTAAAGAAGTAAATATACATCATATCGGGTTTGCATTAACCAAGGTACTATACAGAGTACCAGTGTTAGCAAACATGGGGTAATAATACATCAGACCGGGTTTGCATTAACAAAGGAACTATACAGAGTACCAGGGTTAGCAATCACGGGGTAATAATACATCATACCGGGTTTTCATTAACAAAGGTACGATATAGAGTACCAGGGTTAGCAACTACGGGGTAATAATACATCGTAAATCTCGTTGAAACAATAAATTTGTGAGACCCTTCACGGTGTACTTCTCTAGGTACGACTTTAAGTCCTGACCTATTAACCAGAATCTCTTGTAGGGAGAGCGTGAATTTGTGTATAGATCTATATGGGACTGACAATCCCACACATCTACTGTTCGCTACAGTTTGTCCGGCAGGCCTAGGGTGTCAAATATCATACCATTCCGACGCCTGAAGAACGTCGCCGCAAGCATATCAGTCATATTAGTATGGTTAATAGAACCCACATGGATAAAACAACGAGTGAATTTCTAAGTAATATACTTCTCTTAAAACAGTAAGAAAAGATAATTACCTCCTGACCAAATATACCTTCTGTTAGTTTTTACTTACAGCAAAAGCTATGTATCATGAAATCAAGTATGGCAAATATACTTGTACTTCTGGTTTTGGAACATTTAAAATCACAAGGCAGTATTATGGATAATATAATATTTTCCAGGATTAATACTAATGTTTTACTGTGGAACAGATATAACTAAGAATACTTTTACAAAGGAAACAATTTATGGGATTAAACCACTTTTACAAAGGAAACGGTTTATGGGATTAAACCACTTTTACAAATGAAACGGTTTATGGGATTAAACCACTTTTACAAATGAATCGGTTTATGGAATTAAACTACTTATTAAATGGAACTTAGTCATTCAATCTCTTTAAACTAGTATAACATAAAGGACCTTTAGTGGTTAATTCTATAATTCCTTAGTTTTTACATCAGAGTTATACATAAGTAATTGCGATTGACAGTGAAATGTGTGACTTCCGCCTTACTTCCTGTTCCTTGTTTGGTTGTGGGCTTAGGGCAGATACACCCATTTAACTGTCCATTCGATATTAGGTTATATATAATCAGTATAAACTAAGTAATTACAGAGGGAAACTATTGGGCTTATCAATCTATGCCCTCAGGAAATATAGGATTTTCTGGAGGAACCAGTGAACTTATCCAAAGAACTTAGAGTATACCTAACAGAACTAAAATACTTATGAACTCACCAGCTTAAATGTTGATCTACTCTTTCCAAATAACTTGTGTTCTCAGGAATCCAGTAGACAGGTACACTCCTGAAGCTTTTGAGAAGACTACCTAGTACCGTATCGCGACTCTTGTCTTCTACTGTACATACTTTGGTGTTTTAATATGTAATGTTTAAACACTTATGTAAAACTTATACTTATTAATTCAATGGTTGTTTGTACTTTGATTACTATATTGCATGTGTTGTGATACTTACCTAAAGTCCTCCACAGCTCAGACATAGTAGCCTACACTGACAGTTTCAGCGACCTAGCAGCACTATGCCCCGGGATGGTTACCCCGGAGAGCAAGAAGATAGAAAGATACATCTGGGGTCTAACTAACCCGATCCAAGGAGATGTGCTGTCTTCTAACCCAGCCACATTCGATAGTGCCAAACGCCTGGCTCAGCGACTCATTGACCATGGAGTCCGCCATGGTGTGCAAGTCCCTGTTCCCGAGCCATCAAAGGGAGAGGACTACAAACGGAAGTCGGGGAACAAAAGGAAGAAGAAGCAAACAACACAGGAAACTCCACAGGAGAAACAAAAGGGTTCTATATACGCCGCCACAACACCAGCTATTCCAACACCTGCCAATCGTTATGCTGGAACTCTCCTGAAGTGTGATGGTTGTAACTACCACCACACCGGAGTATGTCGAGAAATGCAGTGTCTGAACTGCCACAGAAAGGGACACACAGTCCGTTTCTGCAAGGCACCGGCTCAACCGATCTCCCAAGTCCCCGGAGTTGAAGAAAACCAAGCCTGCTATGGATGTGGTGAGACTGGACACTACCAGAGGGACTGCCCGATAACAAAGAACTCAGGAGCGGATGGACGAATTCTGATGATCACCGCAGGAGAATCAACCCCAGAGTCGTCAGCGAGCAGCGGTAGGTTTTTTAAATAGTAATTACTTTAAAAATTAATTTATATTATATAAGATTAAAACTTGGGGAAAACACTTAAAAGTAATTATAATAACTCACATTTTGAAACAAATCACAATATTCAAGAGAACTAAAATATTCGTTCAAAGAAGTTATGATGGCTGAGTATGTACATCAGGGTTGTGCATAACTAAGATTTTGCAGACTTAGAGTGAGTGATTTCGCCTTAATTCCTGTTGCTTGTTTGGTTATGGATTTGAGGCAGAGTTACTCAGCCGACCGTCTTATTCATCTTAATTATTCATAACTTTTATAGGACAGGCGATCATAATGGTACCAAGGAGGATCGTAGTATAAAGTATCGACACTAGTTATCAAAGCACTTTCGCAGTATGTACGCGCACATCACGATACGATACGTAGAAGTGTTAACAACAAGGGGGAAAACAGAAAACACTAGAACATTTACAAAGAGTACATTTTCGAGCACACTAGGGGTACATCATCGTATAACAGACGTTTCTTTCAAATCGGCCAAACTTTGTTCAGTAGAGAGTCCGTTTCTAACATTCGTCATGAGTTGGCGTGGTTCTCACCATACTAAGTTCATATGTTTCTATCGCCTCGACCGTCAAATTCATGAAACCTTCGTCATTCGTAACGACAGTCCGACCTAAACCTCAGTTTTGTCTTTCGTATTCTAAACCCCGAAGTACTCGTGCGAAGAGTACTTTGCCCTCCGAAGCCTTGCGGCCAAATATTCCGCAGATCCTTCCGAAATACCACTCATCCAATAGACCAAGTTCAAGCACAGAGGCGAAGGACGAATACAGCCTACCTATCACAATTCCGTGTATACGCGAGGGTGGTATATGATTATGATTACGCAGATCTAGTATGTGTGCTTCCACCCTATCTTCTGTTCCTTGTTTGGTTGTGGACCTAGGACAGAGTCGTGCATCCGACCGTCTAACTAATCCTAAGTATATACGACTTGTATACGCGAGGTAATGATAGATGGACCGAGTATGAGTCCTATCATGAACAGTAGGGCAAAGTTGCAAGGTCTACGAGTGGGTATTCTGCGAATCAGAGGAGCGCAACCCCAATAGTAGTGCTAAGAAAGCTAATTTCGGGACGAAATTCCATCTAACGGGGGGATGATGTGACAACCTGAAATTTTTTGCCTTGTAAAGACAATACAATCAACCTTAAGTCAGACTCGCTCCTGCTATCTTTTAGCACTGTTTAGAGTCTGTTTGAGTGTTCTAAGCCTAGTACATTCAAGGAATGGGTGTTAGGAAGTACCTGCTAAAGTCACTGTGCAACATTCAAGCCTAAGCTCCACCAAAAAGGAGTTCACGGCCAAGGCACATGAGTTTACGGCCGTAAAGTCAAGGCTGGCCGTAAACTCCCCCATTAAGACTCCTTCCCTTCACTTTTCTTTCATTATTACACTTTCAACTCAAGAACACTTCCATTCTCTCTTAAGTATCATCGAGTTCTTCACTTTGATCTTCAAAAACGTAAGTATTTCTTTTGCCTTTTGAGTTGTTATTCTTCTTAATCTAGTACACCCCTTTGATTCCATCCATAAAATCATCTCTTTTGGTTAGATCTTCAAGATCTTCATCTTTCACCAAGAACACCAAGAACACACACTTGTTCTTGGTGGCCGTAAACTCATCTAAGGCCCTCAAAAGTGTGAGTATTCCATCTATCTTCTAGTTATCCATGTTAAACACAAGATCCTGGCCTTGAAACATCACCAATCTCAAGATCAATGAGATTTTACGGCCAGGAGCATCTCCCTTGACCGTAAACCCTTGTCTTGGTCATGTTTTGAGCCTTAAACACTTTTAGACACTAGCTATCACTTGGAACACTTGAACCTTCGAAACCCCTTGCCTTTTAGACCCAAAATGACACCATTTGGAGAGTTACGGCCATACACTTTTGGTGTGGCCGTAATCCCCTCAACACCTCCTAAAAGGTTAGTTTTGCTCATCCTTTTATAGAGCAATAGTCCCACAAGCTTCTCTATCAGTCAAACACCCTCTTATGCACCTTTTACCATGAGTTTACGACCGTAAACTCCATAGCCATAAACCCATGGCCGTAAACACCAAATGGTGGCCTTAAGCATCCCTTAGGTGAATCACATGTGATTCTAACACTTGGTCCAAGTGTTTCCTAGTCCCAAAGGGTGTTTTCTTGCATTTTAGTTTCTTATAAACACTATATTCATGCAAATACATGCCATGTATGTCATTTAGGACTCGTTTGTGTTTCGGGACTTCATTCGTGGAATTTCTCATCCTTGCGCGCATATTCGTTTGAATCACCCACACAAGGTGAGTTCATACCCCTATAATGAATCTTTTAACTGTTTAAAATGCTTTTAAGGGGGCGAATACAAGTTGAACACAATGATAATTGTGTAATTGTTTGTTATAAACGTCTTTCAAAGATTGCTTATGTGTTTTATAAGTGATCAAAACATTTTAAAAACTCTTTTAAAGTTATGTTACTTTATAGTTTAACAAAACTCCGTTTTTAAAGTACCAGCATAACTTAGTAGAAAAATGAGTGTTTTTAGTAACAGTTCAAGTAAAACACTAGTAAACTATAAGGGGTATAGCTTAGAGGTTCAGTTCATACTAGATACTAGAACCTGCTATAAAGAGAAACAGGGAGGTAGATACAATACATCAAAGAGACATACTATACACTATACATGATAACAGAATGAACATACTAAGATACTATATCAGAACGAACATACTAAGATGCTATAGCATGAGAACAACTACAAGATCTAATTATACCAATGAATCACTAACTCATTGTTCTAAACAAAAGGTGATAGTTAAATTGGGTATACATGATCACATAACTTTAATGTGAATTTACACGGCCTAGCAATTGTTTGCTGAAGTCGCGTTTGGTCCCCAGAATCTTTTGACAGGGAGAGCCTATAGTATGGGTACTAGCCTTCACATTATGACCTTAACAAAACAAACATGTTTTAAAGGTAATCAGTACGTCACGATGTCATTTCAAAAGACAACTGTGTGTTTGTATTTTCCCATTACTTTCATTGTGTGACAGTTCCACTTGAAAGTTAATGCAAACTATTTTCGAGTCAAGATAGTTATAAAGTAGGGAAAACTTAGATTTTACAAACGACAAACAGAACAGTCGAGTCTAGTACATTCAGTAGAAAGGGGGCCTATAATGCTAACGTTATGATTCCTTAGTGTATGCATTCAGGGATATATATCAATCGGGTCCGACAGGCAGTAGGATGTGTGCTTTCCGCTTCATTTCCTGTTCCTTGTTTGGTTGTGGGCTTAGAGCAGATTCACCCAGCCTACTATCTATCAGATCTTAGCTATATATATGTTCCGTATACACCAAGTAATCATAAGGGGTACTAGGTATGGGCCAGGTCATAGGACACTAATTCAATGCACAGTTTTCTAGTACAAAACATACTTTTCAAATAGAACTTTTGGTATACAAACCTACAAACTTACCAGTAAAGGGTTTAATCCATTTTATTAAACCGGTATAAACTTAAAGGACCTTAGGTGGTTAACTCTATAATACCTTAGTTTATACATTAGGGTTATATATAATTAATACCCGATAGGTAGTTGGATGTGTGCCTTCCGCCTCATTTCTTGTTTGGTTGTGGGCTTAGGGAAGATTCACACAATTAGCTATGTGTTCGATATTAGATTATATATAGCTAGTATAAACTAAGTGATTATAGAAGGAATCACTGTGGTTACCATTTTTATTAAAATAAATAAGGGTTTTCTTAAAGAATCTTTTCATCAAATATAAAGGAACTATTACAGTTAACTCCGTGAGTACCAAGTGAATACGCCAGGGTTATATACAACGGTGATCTAACAAACAATGGGATGTGTGCCTTCCGCCTCATTTCTTGTTCCTTGTTTGGTTGTGGGCTTAGGGCAGATACACACAACCGATTGTTTGTTTACTCTGGGTTTTATATAACTTGTATCCATTTAGTACTCATAGAAAGGATTGTAGATTCAATTTTACTTATCTTTCATCAAAGCAGGAAATATAGGATTTTCTGGAGGAACAGGCGAACTTTTCTAAACAAAACTTACAAACTTACTATAACTTACTAAAACTTTCTACAACTTACATTACATCACTAAATCTTATGAACTCACCAGTTTAAATGTTGATCTACTCTTTCAAAATAACTTGTATTCTTAGGAGACCAGTAGACAGGTACGCGCAAAGGGATTCAGAAGATGGAGCAGTATAGCTTCATGTCTTTTTGTTATTTTCTATGTATTCTATATTATGTGAATGACATACTTTGTAAACACTTTCTTTCAAATGAAATGATTTTTTATTACTTTGCTTACTATGATGCATGACTTGTGATACTAAACATGACTTCCTCCACCCCTGAATGTTTCTGCCGTTTCGGTTTTGGGATGTGACACTACTTGTTGCTCTTGCGAGGGTTCCTGTGTTGTTCGTTCCTTCCTCTTGTTCCCCGACTTTCGTTTATAGTTCTCTCCCTTTGTTGGCTCGGGAAATGGGGCCACCATGCCATGGTGGACTCCATGGTCAATGAGTCGCTGGTCCAGGCGTTTGGCGCTATCGAATGTCGTCGGTTTAGAAGCCAATACATTCCCTTGAATTTGGGTAGATAAGCCCTAAATATACTTTTCTATCTTTTTACTCTCCGGGGTTACCATCCCAGAGCACATTGCTGCCAGGTCGCTAAACCTGTCAGTGTAGGCCAGTATGTCTGAGTCGGACATGGTATGATCCCATAGCTCTTGCTCCAAATTTTGTAATTCGCCTCTTGGACAATATTCTTCCAACATCATCTCTTTCAGGTTCTCCCAGCCAATAGAGTTAACCACTAATAAGGTCAATGACTTAACATGGCCATTCCACCATGTTAGGGCTTTGTCGGAGAAAGTGCAGGCAGCACACTTCACTTTGCTCCCTTCTGGGCACAGACAGATTTCGAAAACTGATTCTGTTTTCTCGATCCAGCGCATTAGAGCAATGACTCCCCCATTTCCATTAAAGGATTTGGGTTTGCAGTTCATGAAGTCCTTGTACGAACACTCCCGTGGGTGTCTGTGGGTAACTCCGTGGTTAGATAGGTGGGTACCGCTACCAGATCCACTGGTACCAGTTGTGCGGATTTGAATTATCGCAGCAGTTGTTGCGGCTGTTACCGCTGCTTGGAAAGCAGCAGTATCGTGTTGTGGTGGTGGATTCTCTGTTGTGGTATTGACTACGCGCCTTATAGTTCTACCACGAGGCATCTTTTGCTATAATGAATACAAGATGAAACGGTGATAAGTCTATAGCAGTGGTTGTAAGTCGAATGTTGATTAAACTAAGTTGTCCTAGTTCTGAGTGTATCCTATTCCGACTTTCATAGGCTTTTGAAACAATTCAGGACGGAAGTCTATATAAAATAAACTTTATGAATTAATAGTGACTACTCTCAAATGAATCTCTGTGAATTGAATATCTGTTACCAGCTGTTACGAAAATGAAATATTCCTAACACATAGTGTGAGTAGTGTATTCACTAACTCACTAGGTTATTTTTAGTTTATTAGTTATTTGTGTGACACATAGGACGTTTGGTTTCATTGGTTGATCCCTCCTTGGAAAACTCCTCATGAATTTTGTAACACCTGGTTTGATTTGGAAAAGTTTTATGCATGGACTCGGCGAGTTGGGAGATCAACTCGTCGAGTAGGGTCATGGTATCATGGAACGCGGGACGGGACCGACTCGGCGAGTCGAAGGGCCGACTCGGTGAGTCCGAGCTGTTTAAAGAAAACCCTAAATTTTGGGGTTTGCCCCAATATAAACGACATTATACGCCTTTGTAGCCTCCCTTAGCATCATAGGAGATCGTTTACGGCATCAAACACTTTGGTGTGTGAAGTAAGAGCTTTGGGAGCTTAAATCTTGGGGTTGTGGAAGGAATTCGAAGCTTGAAGAAGAAGTATCAAGGGGAAAACACTATATTTAGCATCTAGTTCGTCTTGGGCATTAAATTGAGGTATGAATCTGTTACCTTAAGCTTAGATTCTATTTGAGAGTTGTGACCAACTTTGAGGAAATGGAAGCAAGCTTAGATCTGGACCTATCACAAGGATATGGTTCCAGATATGGACTTTCTTAGGTCCCAAATATCATAAAGTCACACCTTTTTATAAGCTTATCCCCTCTCCATGCATTAAAACCTTGTTTGAAGGTTAGTTTTGGTGTTATGGCCATGTGAGACTATTGATGCACGTAAAGTTTGCAACTTTACGTGACATCTTCACTAGGAGAGTATGGACCTGAAGTTTGAAACCTTAAATTCCACTGGAAAGAACCGAATACGTGAGAACTCGTCGAGTCCCTCTGGTGACTCGGCGAGTCGAGATGGTTTTCTCATTTACGACCAAGGGTTTACGGCCGAGGGTTCACGGTCAAGGGTGTTGGTTGGTGGTTTACGTCCGTGAATATCAAGGAACTCGATGAGTCCCTCGGGTGACTCGACGAGTAGATGAGTTAAGCAGGGGACCCGACGAGTGACTGATCGTAACACAACCATCATAGATATAATTTAAAAGATTACATTTTTCCCAAAATACATGTTCCAAAAATACATGTTTTCAATTAAATTACATATGATGATAAAATGTAGCAAAATAATCTACGCCTTAGCGTCTTGACTTCAGAAATCTTGCGGTTACATGTATTACTGATTACTTGAGAATACAAGTTGTTTTGAAAAGAGAGCATCAGCATTAAGCTGGTGAGTTCACAAGTATTTTATAAAAATAAATGTTGTTTCCTTAACGTTTGTTATAAGTTTGTTTCCAGAAAATCCAATATTTTCTAAAAGATTTGTTGTAAACTGAATTGAAACAAGGCCTAGTATGTGTAAGTAAATCGTCATACTTATGGGTGTGTTTTATATTTAAATAAAACTCCTTTGTATAAAGCCTTAGAATTTCCGTGAATTTTATGATGTGTTAATATTCCATGCGAGATGTTATAATCATACTAAAGACTAGATGGCCTTGAATGCGACGTTCTTCAGGCGTCGGAAGTTATGACACTTGTCACCACAGACCTGCCGGTCTAGCTGTTGCAAGCAGCTTAGGTGCGGGTTTGTCGGACCCAGTATAGATCTATACACAACTATCACGTTCTCATTCCAAGTGATTCTGATTATAACTAAAGGTCTTTTCTGTGGTACTTGGAGTACCCCGAAGGAGAATGTCTCACAAATATTCATTAACGAGTTCACGTAGTGTGTAGTGAAAGTTCATTTTGTAAATCGATAATGTTATTGCTTTCTTTGTTAGATGAAGTGTTCAAAACTATACCTATTATAATTTATCAAAAGTGTTGTATGATGGTATTAAAACCTGGTTACGCATGTATATGTATTTCAAATAAAGGGCATTGGAAATAGTAAGTGTAAATCTTACACACCTTGCTCAACATGTTACAAGGTGTGAATAACTCTTAAATATGTATTTAACAGTTTTACCCTTAACTGTCACTGTTTTTGAGTATTTATAGAAAAATCATCGTAAGTCGAAAACTGAATCCGCAAACTCTGAGTATTTGGAAAAAGTGTCTACTGTGTTCATAAATTTTCCCATAATTTTTGGTGGTCTCAAACTACTGTGAAAATGTTCATTTTCACAACCTGGTCTGATTTCGTTGCTGCGGTGATAGGCAGTTTTGTAAAAATCACCATAAATTGTAGGAAAATTGTATTTAGATGTACAAGTAGTCATTTTAAAGGTACAAACCTGAACTACTTGCATATTATACAGTTTTGAAAAATATTAAGTTTAAGTTGGGTAAAACAGTCCGTGAACATGTCACAACTTTTCTGTTGTAAGCTGTCAAGTTAAGTTTTGAATATGTTTTGGTGTTTTAACTTGTATTCCCCCCTTGAAAACTGAAGAAAACTAGAAAGAATAGGGGTATGAACTCACCTTTAGTGATTCTTGGAAGAGTGGAAGGTCGAAGACGAGGAGTATCAAGTCAAGAACACTTGATGAGCACGTAAGAGTTTGGATGATCCTAAGAACGATTTTTGGTGTTAAGATATGAGTCAATGATCTAAGAGTGTTACGAAATTATGGAATGACACTTGGGTTTAAATGGAATAATTACCAAAAAGTGCAGTAGCAACTCAAGAACACTTGCACAAGGGGGGTGGAAAGTAGAGAGAAAGAAGCTTTCTTGAGGTGATAAGAGAAGTGTGTGTATGTTTGAAATGAGCAAGTAACTCAAGAAATCCTCCAGGGATTTCCTTATATGGAAGGTTGCTGGAGCAACTTGTGAGTTTGAAGTGATGTGTGCATTGGTTTGTGTGATGTGGATAAGGTGGCAAGTGGGAGGGTGACACATGGAAGGCAAGTGGGCTCACTTGACCCACTTGTGGGGTAAATATCCTTTTAATATAAAATAATAATTTTTAATAAATAAATCCTTGAGAAATAAATAAAATATGAGTTGTGGGGGTTAAAAATGGTAAAAATATGAATTTGGTGAAAAAATCCCGTCAAAAACATCAAAAACGGGTTTAGGAGGCGAAAGTAGTCAAAAATCTGCTTTAGGAACCGACCCTGCGAGGTTCGGCTCTAAGGAGCTAGGAACCGAGAGTAGGAGGGAAGATCCGAAGGTCCGAAGGGGGAGGCCAAAGGTCCGAGGTCTCACATGGGCGGCCGAGGTTCGGTCCTCGCTGCTGGCTTCGGTCCGAGATGGCCTCTGACAAGTTCGGTTCTGACACTTTCGGCTCCTAAGAGGACTTTCGGTTTTTTCGGTTCCTAAGAGGACTTTCGGTTCCTAAGAGGAGTTTCGGCTCTATATGGCTGTTTTTCGAGAAATCTTTCCGTTTTGCGTGATTTTTGACCAAGTTAAGGGTCGGGATGACCCGGTTGACCATAAAAAGTTTGAGAGAGATTTTGGGAGAGATTTAGGAGAGATTTCACATACTTGGAGAGATTTGGGAGAGATTTAATATACTAGGAGAGATTTGGGAGAGATCTCACATACTTGGAGAGATTTGGGAGAGATCTCACATACTTGGAGAGATTTGGTAGAGATTTCACATAGTTGGAGAGATTTGGGAGAGATCTCACATACTTGGAGAGATTTCACATACTTGGAGAGTTTTGGGAGAGATTTCACATACATTGAGAGATTTGGGAGAGATCTCACATACTTGGAGAGATTTCACATACTTGGAGAGTTTTGGGAGAGATTTCACATACTTGGAGAGATTTGGGAGAGATTTTACCTTAGCCATTATTATCGTATAATCTTGTAATGCAAGGTTCGTGAACCCCGTTATGTTTCGTTAATGACCGTTTTAAGTCCCCGAAAGGGTCCTTAGCCGTGTTTTGATGCGTTTAACTCCCTTTTTATGGTTTTTACATTGTTAACACTTAGATTCTTCAAGACACTTGAATTTTTGACATACAAATGCACATTTTTACAAGGAATAACTTCTAACATACAAGTACTAGTTAAGTTTGACCGGTTTGACTTGTTGACTTGACTTTGACTTTGACTTGAATTTGACGGTTGTCACACATGGCTTATGTGATATGGGTGTAGCTTCCATTAGCTAACAGGATATTTGTATGTGTATTATGTGTGGTATGCTCTGGGAAACTCACTAAGTATTTCGCTTACATGTTGCTTATTTGTTTCAGGTAAATCTGAGCCCAAGGGCAAGGGCAAGGCATGATGGCACGACGTGCAATCTCTCTCAGGCGATTTTACGGGACACTTTGATATTTGAAAATAAAGTTGTAATGAATATGGATTTGAAACAATTGTTTTGGAATTTCTTGATTTATGGAAATGTGTTTGGTTAATTAAAAATGAAAAATTTCTCTGAAAAATTGGGTCGTTACAAATTTCCTCTTGTTCCTCCTTGACTCCTCTACTGACTGATATGATGGAGTGGTCACATCTATCTAGGTTTGTCGTGCGAGAATGGAAGTGTCTAAAGAATCTATGAGATTAAGTGAAACATTATGTGGTGATCCTAAGAACGATTTTTGGTGTTAAGATATGAGTCGATGATCTAAGAGTGTTATGAAATTATGGAATGACACTTGGGTTTAAATGGAATAATTACCAAAAAGTGCAGTAGCAACTCAAGAACACTTGCACAAGGGGGGTGGAAAGTAGAGAGAAAGAAGCTTTCTTGAGGTGATAAGAGAAGTGTGTGTATGTTTGAAATGAGCAAGTAACTCAAGAAATCCTCCAGGGATTTCCTTATATGGAAGGTTGCTGGAGCAACTTGTGAGTTTGAAGTGATGTGTGCATTGGTTTGTGTGATGTGGATAAGGTGGGAAGTGGGAGGGTGACACATGGAAGGCAAGTGGGCACACTTGACCCACTTGTGGGGTAAATATCGTCTTAATATAAAATAATATTTTTTAATAAATAAATCATTGAGAAATAAATAAAATATGAGTTTTGGGGGTAAAAATGGTAAAAATATGAATTTTGTGAAAAAATCCCGTCAAAAACATCAAAAACGGGTTTAGGAGGCGAAAGTAGTAAAAAATCAGCTTTAGGAACCGAACCTGCGAGGTTCAGCTCTAAGGAGCTAGGAACCGAGAGGGAACCGAGAGTAGGAGGGAAGATCCGAAGGTCCGAATGGTGAGGCCGAAGGTCCGAGGTCTCGCATGGGGGGCCGAGGTTCGGTCCTCGCTGCTGGCTTCGGTCCGAGATGGCCTCTGACAAGTTCGATTCTGACACTTTCGGCTCCTAAGAGGACTTTCGGTTCTTTCGGTTCCTAAGAGGACTTTCGGTTCCTAGGAGGAGTTTCGGCTCTATATGGCTGTTTTTCGAGAAATTTTTCTGTTTTGCGTGATTTTTGACGAAGTTAAGGGTCGGGATGACTCGGCTGACCATAAAAAGTTTGAGAGAGATTTTGGGAGAGATTTGGGAGAGATTTCACATACTGGGAGAGATTTCACATACTTGGAGAGATTTAGGAAAGATTTCACATACTTGGAGAGATTTGGGAGAGATCTCACATACTTGGAGAGATTTGGGAGAGATTTCAAATACTTGGAGAGATTTGGGAGAGATCTCACATACTTGGAGAGATTTCACATACTTGGAGAGTTTTGGGAGAGATTTCACATACTTGGAGAGATTTGGGAGAGATCTCACATACTTGGAGAGATTTCACATACTTGGAGAGTTTTCGGAGAGATTTCACATACTTGGAGAGATTTGGGAGAGATCTCACATACTTGGAGAGATTTCACATACTTGGAGAGTTTTGGGAGAGATTTCACATACTTGGAGAGATTTGGTAGAGATTTAACCTTAGCCATTATTATCGTATAATCTCGTAATGCAAGGTTCGTGAACCCTGTTATGCTTCGTTAATGACTGTTTTAAGTCCCCGAAAGGGTCCTTAGCCGTGTTTTGATGCGTTTAACTCCCTTTTTATGGTTTTTACATTGTTAACACTTAGATTCTTCAAGACACTTGAAATTTTGACATACAAATGCACATTTTTACAAGGAATAACTTCTAACATACAAGTACTAGTTAAGTTTGACCGGTTTGACTTGTTGACTTGACTTTGACTTTGACTTGAATTTGCCGGTTGTCACATTATCCCCCCGTTAGAAGGAATTTCGTCCCGAAATTTTCATTTTGAGTGGGACTTCAAGGGTCGGGGAATAGATGTGGGTATTTTTGCTTCATTTGGTCCTCACGTTCCCAAGTAAACTCGGGTCCTCGCTTGGCGTTCCACCGGACCTTTACGATGGGAATGCGGCTTTGTTTCGTCGATTTGACCTCTCGGTCCATGATTTCAACAGGTTCCTCTACGAAGTGGAGGTTCTCGTTGATCTCAATTTCTTCCAACATAATGACGAGGGTCTCATCAGAAAAACATTTCTTCAGGTGTGACACATGAAAGGTAGGATGGACGTGGTTGAGTTCCTGTGGTAATCGTAGCTTGTATGCCACCGGGCCAATCCTGGCGAGGATTTCGAATGGCCCGATATACCTTGGATTTAATTTACCATGTTTCCCAAAACGTATTAATCCCTTCCAAGGTGATACCTTCAGAAGTACTCGATCTCCCACTTGGAACTCCAAAGGTTTTCGTCTCTTATCCGCGTAGCTCTTTTGTCGTTCTTGGGAAGCCTTCATTCGCTCTCGAATTTGGACGATCTTCTCGGTTGTTTCCCTTATGATCTCCGGTCCAGTGAGTGCGTTGTTAGGGACTTGCCCTTTTGCTAGTTGCGTATCGCCCACCTCGGCCCAACACAGGGGTGATCTGCACTTACGGCCGTAGAGGGCTTCGAACGGAGCAACTTTGATGCTAGTGTGATAACTGTTATTGTAGGAAAACTCAATAAGAGGTAAATGAGTATCCCAAGCTTTACCAAAGTCTATCACACAAGCCCTTAGCATGTCCTCTAACGTCTGAATGGTTCTTTCACTCTGACCGTCAGTTTGTGGGTGGTAGGTTGTACTCATGTCCAGCCTAGTTCCCATAGCTTCCTGTAGTGACTGCCTGAATCGTGACGTGAACCTACTATCTCTGTCGGAGATAATGGATATCGGTATTCCGTGAAGGCGCACTATTTATCTAATGTAAATTCTTGTCAGCTTCTCCATTTTGTTTGTCTCTTTTATTGGTAGAAAGTGTGCGGATTTGGTTAATCTGTCGACGATTACCCAGATGGTGTCAAGCCCACCCGTGGTCTTAGGTAACTTGGTAATGAAATCCATCGTAATCCGCTCCCACTTCCACTCGTGTATCTCTGGTTGTTGAAGTAGTCCCGAGGGCTTTTGGTATTCTACCTTAACCTTGGCGCAAGTCAGGCACTTGCCCACGAAGGTAGCTATTTCAGCTTTCATGTTCGGCCACCAATACATCTTCTTGAGGTTTAAGTACATCTTGTCTGAGCCGAGATGCACAGAGTAGCGAGTTTTATGAGCTTCGTTCATGACAACGTCCCTGAATCCACCAAATTTTGGTGTCCAGATCCGGTTCATGAGACAACGAACTCTGTCATCCCTGACTTCAAGATTTTTGTCCATTCCTCTTAATGATTCACCTGTCACGTTCTCTGGCTTCAAGGCTTCCTCCTGAGCTTCCTTGATTTGTGCAGACAGGTGTGAGTGGATGGTCATGGTTAATGCCTTTACTCGGCGGCCCGAGTACTCCTTTCTGCTTAAAGCGTCTGCAACCACATTGGCCTTTCCGGGGTGATAACGAATCTCGCATTCGTAATCGTTTAGTAATTCCACCCATCGCCTTTGTCTCATGTTGAGTTCCTTATGATTGAGGATATGCTGGAGGCTTTTGTGATCGGTGAAGATGGTGCACTTGGTGCCGTAAAGGTAATGCCTCCAGATTTTTAAGGCAAAAACCACTGCTCCTAATTCAAGGTCGTGCGTCGTGTAGTTTACCTCATGCGTCTTCAGTTGTCTTGAGGCGTACGCAATGACTTTTCCTCGTTGCATTAACACACACCCTAGACCTTGGTTTGATGCATCGCAGTAAACCACAAAGTCTTCGGTTCCATCTGGTAGGGACAAGATCAGAGCACTTCATAGAGTTCGTTTTAGTGTTTGGAATGCAGCCTCTTGCTTATCTCCCCCGACGAATGTCACCCCTTTTTGAGTCAGGGTGGTGAGTGGTTTTGCAATTTTGGAGAAGTTTTGAATGAATCTCTGGTAGTACCCAGCGAGCCCTAAAAATTGTCGGATCTCTGTGGGTGTTCTTGGTGCTGCCCAACTTTCAATCGCCTTGATCTTTGAAGGGTCCACATGGATTCCTTCCTTGCTGACTACATGTCCGAGGAAATTCACCTCTCGAATCCAGAACTCACACTTTGAAAACTTTGCGTACAATTTCTCCGCCATCAGCGTATCCAGGACTCGACGTAAATGTTGGCTGTGTTCTTCCTTACTTCGGGAGTAAACTAGTATATCATCGATGAAGACAATTACGAACTTGTCTAAGCAAGGTCGACACACCCGATTCATCAGATCCATAAACGATGCGGGTGCGTTTGTTAAGCCGAAAGCCATCACTACAAATTCGTAGTGATATAACGCGTTCTGAAAGCTGTCTTGGAAATATCCTCCTCTTGAACTCGTAGTTGATGGTACCCAGATCTAAGGTTAATCTTCGAGAAGACACTCGCTCCTTGTAGCTGGTCGAAGAGGTCATCGATTCAAGGAAAAGGGTATCGGTTTTTGATAGTGAGTTTGTTTAATTCGCGGTAGTCAATACACATACGGAACGATCCGTCCTTCTTCTTAACGAACAAAATCGGTGCTCCCCAAGGCGAGCAGCTTGGTCTAATGAAGCCTTTGCTCAGTAGTTCATTCAGTTGACTGGACAGTTCCTGCATCTCGGCTGGAGCTAGACGGTATGGCGATTTGGCTACGGGGGTTGCTCCGGGAATTAAGTCGATTAGGAATTCGACTTGTCGAGGAGGGGGCACTCCTGGAAGATCTTCCGGGAATACATCGGGGAAATTGCAGACCTCCTGAATGTCCTTGATGTCTTTCATTCCTTGACCCTTATCTACGACGTGGGCTAGGAAGGCGTGGTACTCCTTGCGGAGATACTTTTGAGCCTTGATACAAGAGATGATCGGGAAGTTTGAGCTAGGTTTGTCACCATAAACGACGAGACCTTCGCCACTTGGCAGGTTAAGGCGAATGACCTTTTCATGACATAGGATTTCCGCATGGTGAGGGCATAACCAATCCATTCCAATGATAACGTCAAAACTTTTTATGGTGACCGGCATAAGGTCAATTTGGAAAGAGTGATTGTTTAAGGTGAGGGTACACCCAGTGTAAATATTGTTAGTGTTCTTTGTTTTTCTGTTAGCCATTTCTACGGTGAATGTGTCTTTTAGTGTTTGTGGTGTTTGATTAAGCAAGCGTTTAAATTGGTGGCTCACGAATCCTTTCTCCGCGCCACTATCGAAAAGAATGCATGCGTAGGTATTGTTGAGGGGAAACATATCGGTAACCACAGTTGGGTCTGCGACGGCTTCCTCATGACCTATCGCCAGAACTTTGCCCACCTCGCCGGGGTTGGGGTTCCTTGCCTTCGGGCAGTTACGTTTGAGGTGTCCTGCTTCTCCACATCCATAGCAGGTTCGGCTTGCTCCGGCGTTGGCAGCTTGTGCGTTCGGTTGGGCTGGAGTTCTACAGAATCGGGCGGTGTGCCCCTTTTGTTACAGTTGGTGCAATGCATTTCACGGCATGCACCGTTGTGGTGGTAGCTGTATTTGTTGCACTTAGGCAGGTTCCCGGCGTATTGCCTTATCGGAGTGGGGTTGGCAGTGGTTGTGGCGGCGTGCACTGCAACCACTTGTTGTTTCTTGGCAGGGTCTTGAGTAGACTGGTCCTTTTTCTTGTTCCAGAATTTTCTTTTGTTGTTTCCCCCTTTTGCTTGCTCGGAGGTGGTCGTTACAGTGCCATGGCTGGCGTTATGGTCGATGAGTTGCTGTGCCAGTTCCTTGGCACTGTCGAAGGTAGTTGGCTTTGAGGCCAATACGTGTCCTTGAAGTTGTTGAGATAATCCCCACACGTATCTTTCCACCTTCTTGCTTTCAGTAGGAACCATCCCGGGACACAGCGTGGCTAGATCGCTGAACCTCGAGGTGTACGACAGGATGTCAGAGCCTTTCATTTTAAGACCCCAAAATTCTTCCTCTAGCTTCTGTATCTCACCCCTGGGGCAGTACTCCTTCATTAACATGGTTTTCAGATCTTCCCATGTTATCGCATTAGCCACCGGAAGCGCCAGTGCCTTGACGTGGCCCTTCCACCAGGTGAGGGCTCTTTCGGAGAATGTGCATGAAGCAAATTTGACCTTGCTTGCTTCAGGGCATGCGTATATTTCGAAGATGGTCTCGGTTTTCTCGAACCATTGTAGCAACGCTATGACACCTCCGCTTTCGTTGACGGTTTTGGGCTTGGCGTTAGTAAAGTCTTTGTAGGTACACTCTCTCGAGCGTCCCTGGTCGTCCCCGTTATTAGAATTCGAGGTACCACTGCCTGCACCTCCCGAATTATTGGGGTTGATTTGGGCTATCACGGCTGTCACTGTGGCCGCTATCATAGCCTCGAACATGGCTGGGTCGAACTGAGGAGGTGGTGGTGGGGGTGGTGCAGTCCCAGCTACTTCGCCGCGTCTAGGATTTCTACGAGGTGGCATTTTCTGCCATTTTACAAGAATGAAAAGACAATAAGTCTTTGATACAAGTCGAGTGTTAAACTAAACATTATTAGTTCTTTATATACATCATGATACCGACTTGTAAAAACGTTGTAAGAATTCATTCATACTAGAAGTCTATAAACAATGAAATATAGACTTTATGAATTTTGATAGTATTGATTCTCATGAAATGTCTGCGATAGTATCCATACCGGGTCCAACCAATAATCACTTGATGTATAATATTTACATGTAATTAAGATTAAATAAACTTTCGAATCTAATGGTTCTGCCCTGGGCCCACAACCAAACAAGGAACAGGATCCAAGGCGGAACCACCATTTCTAGGTCGACATGGTCTCAATTCTATATAAATTTGGTTTATACCTCAGGCGATCATAGGTTGAGCACCAGTAAATTTTTATCTGAAAATAGTTTATGTTATGAGTCTGATGTAGTGTTCTCAATAAAACAAATGGCGCGTCAATATCATTGATATAACTTGGTATACAGTACTTTGGAAAAATTTGACCCTACTAGGGGTCCATGGTACATCAATGTACGGAAAATTTGACCGCCTAACAGATCCCGGAAGTGTAAACGCTTAAATCGCGAGATCAGACCTAGAATACTAGAAAATAATAGTAATATTTATCCGCAAACTAGATTAAACTAGAGCGGGCAGTGCAATACTACTTGCTGTGTTTGAAGTTCCGAGGAACACGAAGTGTAGACATGAAGTTCCTCATTTCAGCTCGGGATTCTGCCTCTTGGCGCTCTGCTTCAGCCAGGTGTCCTTTAAAAGTGGCTCGGTTGTGACAACTGTCAATTCAGGTCATTCTCGGACTCATGCATCTTTATAATAACCATTCATGCACATCATGCCATGGCCTAGTAGTATAAATTAGGTCAAAATCTTACATAAACTAGGATCCATCTAAGACCTAGGACTAATATACTTGACACTTACGATTCTAGTAAGTTGCTTAACTACAATAGGAAATGCCAATGCTATAACTTGAATGAAACTTTCAAGCTTTGTTATAATTGAAAAAGGGTATAAAACCCTAAAAATAAATTAAAATATTCTAATTATACTTCATTATGATGATGAATATCAAACAATATTCCAAAAACCCTAAGAGAGCTAAAAATCCAAATTTATAAATCATAAAGCTTAAAAACTTTATAAAATTTGGCTATAAACTTTCTAATATCAAATTTTTATTAATCAAATTATGGATTATAATCATTGAAATAGAAATTAAATTATCATGCAATAATCATAATTTATTAGTTAAAAACAAGATTTTTACAAATAAATCAAGAATTACTTAATAAATATTTTTATAAAAATTAGGGTTTTTATAAAATTATTGGAGGGAATTTTATAAAATTTGAAATTAGGAGAGAGGAGGCCTAATGCATGATAGAGCCAGCCATTCTCCCCTCCCCATGCACTCTCTCTTCCCAAAACTCAATCATTAGACTTAAACCTTCACTCTACCTCTTCTCTCTTCACTCTCTCACACTCCACCCTCCTAACACACAAACTCTCTTCCTCTCTCTCTCTAACTCATGAAATTTCTCTCATTTCTCTGCCAAATTTCGAGATTTAGAAGACCTTGAAGTGTTCTTACTTCCCTCAAGATCAAAACCAAGGTAAACAACAACATCTTCTTCCATAGTTTCATGATTCTACTTCCTTTTCTTCTTAGTTTTCTCTTCTTTTCGGATTCTATGCCTTTCCATGGCTAGAAATCTTTATTTTCCCCTTGTGGTTTGTAGATTCGCAGTATAACACAATGCATGTGTTTGAAATGGTGAAAATCAGGGATCAAACCCATGCAAGGAGTGAAAATGATGCACATATGTTCATGTGACTTCAAAAACAAGTATTACATCTTCTTCTCCATTTCTTTTGTGTTCTTGCATGGTCAAAAGCATTTAAACCATTTCTAGTACATCTTGGATGCTCATTCACTCCATGCATGTGCTAGAAATCGGACCTTATCAAAGGCATGCATGATGTTCTTGTCAAAATGTCCTAAGGATGCACTCAAAGCAAACATGCAATCTGCCAGATTACTTTGTTCAACTTTGAACGACCATAACTCGGTCATTTCTTAACCAAATCATGATATTCATTTTGTATTGGATAATTTCGTGAGTTAACTTTCAAACCCAACTGGTCTCACTGTAAAATATTAAATATCCGATTTTTGGCAATTTTTACAAAATGGTTGCGCAAACAGCTCTTTTTCTATGATCACCATTTTTGCCTTGCATGATCAATGGCCTTAAACCCAACCATAAATCTGGGGAAAAATACTTTAGAAACTTAACATATCCAGTGAGTGATGGCTGAAATTTCGTGGCTTAAAACCCCACAGAATGTGCTTCACAAATTCATGAACTTCAGCCACATTTACATCTCATACACCATTGCATGCAACATTTCTTATCTTGTTTGGGTTCAATACCCCTATTTCCCGTCTGAATAAATTTCGAACATTTTTCCTTTTGAAAGCCCTCACATGTATGTGATAATCTGTAAAATACCAAAAGCTTTTATTATTTCTTTGATTTATTAAAATTATTGCTAGAAACCAAGGGCATAAATCACATAAAATACTTCCAGAAGTCAATAAATCCGGAACAGATTCATGAATGACCCTTATGATGGATAATGACCCCTCACTAAATTTCATCAATTTTTGTTGCTGTTTGGTATGATTTCCAATTTTCTTTTTGTTAGGATATAATAAATCACAAAACCACTTTGGAGAGTGTGAAAATTTTATCTAACAATTTTCGCATACCTTACCTGTGATGGATGACTCAGAAAAATAATTTCAACATTTTTCATCATGCCTTGCTATTTTTCCCAATTTTTGGTAATTATAATGGTTTAAAAATAGGAAAAATAGTTCATATTATCCAAAATTCATGAAAATTTACCAGAACATCATGTTTTACAGTAGGAGGATACATAAAAATTTTAAGGATTTTTCTCCACTGTAAACTATTTTTCTCTTAATTTCTAAAGTTAATTACACTTAAATACACATAAATACCCAAAACCGGATTATATAATATGAAGACCACTTTTGATATTTTTCTCAGGTTATTTATACTGTAAATGATGTTACAAAAATTTTTGGTAATTTATTTTAACTGTTTAATATTATTTCTTCAATTAAAGATTATTTAAAGGAATAAAACAAGGAAAAATAGAAATACCCACTGAAAAATATCTTTTATATTTTTCCCAGCCTATTTATGTATAATAACAGTTAAATAAAAAGTTTGGGTAATTTTGGAAACTGTTTTCTATTTATTTCAATTTTTATTGAAATAAATGCTCAAAAATCATAAAATATAATTAAACAGCTTGGAAATCCATTTTTAAAATTTTTCCCAGCTTAGTATTGTGTAATAACAGTTAAATAAAAAGTTTGAGAATTTTTATCCTTTGAATGCTGTTTCCGTGAATTTATGTTGTAATAAGGACTTAAAAATTTGGAAAATTTATATTCCAATGTTGTAATTAATCGCACGATTTGTAGAATTTCATTATTTCAGAAAAAGTGTAACCAATTAATATAAAATCAAATACTAAAAAATAAATTGGCATTTCACTATATGTAGAATTTAGTATATTAGCATTAGATTTCGACATGGAAACTCACTAGTGTGTGTTTGATGTCGTAGGATCCCGGTAGTAAGACGTTGGTGCATTCCGAAGTACCACTTGTACCTACTCGAAACGTTGTGAGTATTCACGCACTCCCCTATTTTCAGTTTCTATGTTTTGGGTTGGAAAAGCATGTCCCGAAAAACTATTATTTGAATGTTGTATTTAAATTGATTTGTATCAAACATGATTGCTATTTTATTGCTATATCTCTCTATGTATGTCTATGCAACACGGAACATGAGAACTTATCGTATTAAGGCCCTTCCCTTATCTCTAACCATTAACTCTTTGAGCCAATGGTCATTATGGATAGCGCTATTAGGAATTGACAACTCCTCACTCGCCCTATTGCTGGAGTGCATGATACCATATTCATCTATGGAACGATAAGCATAGATCTTGATAGGGCTTCAGTCATAGGTTTGGTTGAGACTCATTGTTTGCTCATACACATACAAACTCGTTACACATTATAGCAATAAACTTGTTATCTATTATGGCAATAAACTCGTTTATCAATTTTAGCAATCAACTTTGTTTCTCATTATAGCAATAAACTTGTTATCTATTATGGCAATAAACTCGTTTATCAATTTTAGCAATCAACTTTGTTTCTCATTATAGCAATGAACTTTGTTCTCATTAAAGCAATGTACTTGTATTTATGAAAAGTCTTATACCAAATCTTGATTTTATAAACCTGTGAACTCACCAACTATTTTCATAGTTGACGCTCGTTTTACATGCTTTTTCAGGAAATAATTAGTAAGTGGATATAGAGATTCATCATCATAGAGCATGCTGCATCGTGTGGAAGTTATTTTATGAAGTTATATTTTGAACAATGTCATTTTGGAAAACTTGTACTTTGTTTTGTTTAAGCTATGGGTTGTAAACTTTTAAATATTGCTATGGTGATGTATCTTTATCTTTTGCAATGAAACCTTTGTCGCTGTCATACCTTGCGTTTCCGCTTTAGCGGGGTGTCACAGAAATGGTATCAGAGCTAAAAGTTATAGAGAACATCAGTTTTCCTTTAAGAAAACACAACCTATAACCAAAACTTATAAAAATTCTTTTTACATCAAACATATTACTAATATAATTAGGTCGGGAATTGTATCGTTGGATCTCAATTAAACATAGCCTGATCACCTATGTTTAATTAAGGAAAGATTTATACAAAGCTTGAGCTAATTATAATGGGAATATGTTCAACAAAATTCTTGAGAAAACTTTATTTCAAAAATTCAAAAAGGTTAATTTTGGTGTGTGTAAGCATTGCATATTATAGCCATGCATTGTCATTTATTTCATATCTCATTGAATCTATGTCTCAGTCCACTATGTCGACATCGTCATCTTCTCACGCTACCGCCTCAGCTGATGAGTCCGGCTACGTCACTGTTATTCCTCGACGTGATCCCCCCGCCTCGGTGGAGGAAGACCCCTCGGAAGACACAGAAGATACAGGAAACTCGGTGGAGATCAGCAATGACAACGCCCCGAGTCAGCAACGTGAGGCATCGCCTACATCGGTGTTGCCACAACCACCACTTTATGGGCTTCGTATTCGGAGGACAGCAAGGAAGAGTGTCCCTATCCCAGGGAGGATAGCAACCAGTACAGCAGGACTTGGCACGGCAGGAACCAGTCGGGTAGGACCCAGCATGGCAGGACCGAGAGCACCCCCACCTCAGCGAGTTATAGGGATACCTGTCAGGCAGTCAGGTATGACCCCGGAGGAGTCCTGGAGGATGCATTCGATGGCAGCGGGCCTACATCACAGTCTTGCTGTGATAGCTGAGCATCGGGAAGTTTTGGATGAAGTGTTGACAAGGATGGAAATCCTGTTTCAGCATTCGATGGAGACTGCTGACACTGCTAGTGCTGCTAGACGAGTGGTAGGTCGTGCGATGACCGCATGTTATGTGTTTGGAGGGCTGTTACTGATTGTGGTGTGAAGTATTCTTGTTGGGATAGCGATTCGTACTTGGTTCTGATTTTAGTATTTTATTGTGTCATGAAATGAAAACCCATGTTGGGTATCTTTTTGGGAAGGACATTAAAACTTTATTTTGGGATTGATGTATTGTTTTGGTTTTAAGACTATTTCAAATGGTAATGAAGAAGTTTATTTTATGTTTGAAAACTTTTACTATGAGGTCAAACCCTAGAACTTATTTAGTCAATAGTTGAATAAAAAGATTTTTCTTTTCTTTCCTTTCTAAAATCTATATGCCTAGTATTAATGCAAACCATTAATTTGACAACACTTGCGGTTTTCAAAATAGTAGTGAACTAAATATTATACATTATTTTATGTATTTATACGTATTTCTTCTCTTGTGTCTTAGAACCATGTCAGGAAGGCCTAATCGCGGGCGCCCACAGAACGAAACACCCGATGTTGCTCAAGTGGTAGCACAACAACTCATGGCAGCAATCCCAAACATTGTCACTCAAGTAACTGCGGGACTTAATGCTAACCAAGGAAGTAGTGGAGGAAACCGGGGAAACAATGAAAGAGAATGCAACTACAAGTCCTTTATGGCCTGTAAACCTAAGGAGTTCCATGGAAAGGAAGGTGCGGTCGGGTTGCTGAAATGGATTGACAGCATGGAGTCGGTCCTTCACATTAGCAAATGCCTCGAGCGCAACAAAGTTGAGTATGCATCTTGCCTATTCCAAGATAGGGCATTAACCTGGTGGAATACTCTAGTGCAAACCCGAGGCCGTACAGCGGCATATCAGCTAACTTGGGAAGACCTAAAGAAGCTGCTGATAGAGGAGTATTGTCCCAAGGATGAAATTCAGAAGCTTGAATCTGAGTTCTGGAACCATTCTATGGTTGGAACACAAATAGAGAAGTACTCAGTCCGATTTCATGAACTAGCAAAACCGGTACCTCACATGGTTACTCCTGAGGAGAAACGGATAGATCGTTACATCTGGGGTCTGGCACCAGAGATTCGGGGAATGGTTACCTCAGCAAACCCAACTACTATTCAAAGTGCAGTAAGCCTAGCAAATCGACTAACCAATGATGTGATAAGGATGGGAGCATCAACAAAGGAAAGCTCTAGTAGCAAGAGGAAGCCAGCAGATCAGGGAGAGAAGAAGTATGGAGGCAAGTCAGGGAGGAAGCAGAAAGTCTCAAGAAACTTTATGGTAAGAGCCCAGGAGCAAGAACCAGTGAAAACTCAGGAACAGAAAGTCATGGAAGTGCAGGAACGAAAGCAGTACTCAGGGCTGCACCCGAAGTGCAATAAGTGTAACTTCCATCACAAGGGAGCTTGCCCAGTGTGCCAAAACTGTAAACAGACAGGCCATTACCCGAAGTATTATAAGCTGAATAAGGATGGAAAAAGGGCATGTTACGAGTGCGGGAGTACTGATCATCTGCGTAGTGCTTGTCCCAAACTGAACAAGGGGTCTGATAACAATGGACAAGGCCAAGCTAGGCAAAATTTCCAAGGAAATCAAGGTGGGCGGCCAAGAGGTGTAGCCTTTGTGATTGGTGCAGAAGAAGCTCGTCAGAACCCTGAAGTGATAACAGGTACGTTTCTCCTGAACAATCATTTTGCATCAGTAATATTCGATGCGGGAGCAGATAGGAGTTTCGTATCTTTAACATTTAGACCGGTACTCGACTTGAAATCAAGAAAGATGAGGAATACTCATACTATTGAACTTGCTGATGGGTATGAAATTAGGGCTAATGAAATAATTCCTGGTTGTACTCTGAATTTAGCTGATAAACTCTTTAGCATTGACCTAATTCCTATAGAGCTAGGTAGTTTTGATGTGATAGTAGGGATGGATTGGTTATCCAAAAATAAAGCAGAAATTGGTTGTTACGAGAAAGTCATTAGAGTGCCTCTCCCTAATGGAGAAACCCTTATCATACACGGTGAGAAGCCAGGAAGAAGTTTAAACATAGTATCAAGCGTGAAGGTTCACAAGTACCTGAAAAAGAATTGTATTGCATTCATGGCCCACGTGCTAGAAAGAGAACCTGAAGCTAAGCAACTCAAGGAGATTCCAGTGGTTCAAAACTATCCCGAGGTGTTTCCGGAGGAATTGCCCGGTCTACCCCTATCTATCATTTCTGATAGAGATAGTCGTTTTACATCTCGATTTTGGTGGATGCTCAGTATCATAACCATAGTGAAGAAAGTAACACACAACCATCATAGATATAATTTAAAAGATTACATTGTTCCCAAAATACATGTTCCAAAAATACATGTTTTCAATTAAATTACATATGATGATAAAATGTAGCAAAATAATCTAGGCCTTAGCGTCTTGACTTCAGAAATCTTGCGGTTACCTGTATTACTGATTACCTGAGAATACAAGTTTTTTTGAAAAGAGAGTATCAACATAAAGCTGGTGAGTTCACAAGTATTTTATAAAAATAAATGTTGTTTCCTTAACGTTTGTTATAAGTTTGTTTCCAGAAAATCCAATATTTTCTAAAAGATTTGTTGTAAACTGAATTGAAACAAGGCCTAGTATGTGTAAGTAAATCGTCATACTTATGGGTGTGTTTTATATTTAAATAAAACTCCTTTGTATAAAGCCTTAGAATTTCCGTGAATTTTATGATGTGTTAATATTCCATGCGAGATGTTATAATCATACTAAAGACTAGATGGCCTTGAATGCGACGTTCTTCAGGCGTCGGAAGTTATGACACTTATCACCACAGACCTGCCGGTCTAGCTGTTGCAAGCAGCTCAGGTGCAGGTTTGTCGGACCCAGTATAGATCTATACATAACTATCACGTTCTCATTCCAAGAGATTCTGATTATAACTAAAGGACTTTTCTGTGGTACTTGGAGTACCCCGAAGGAGAATGTCTCACAAATATTCATTAACGAGTTCACGTAGTGTGTAGTGAAAGTTCATTTTGTAAATCGATAATGTTATTGTTTTCTTTGTTAGATGAAGTGTTCAAAACTATACCTATTATAGTTTATCAAAAGTGTTGTATGATGGTATTAAAACCTGGTTACGCATGTATATGTATTTCAAATAAAGGGCATTGGAAATACTAAGTGTAAATCTTACACACCTTGCTCAACATGTTACAAGGTGTGAATAACTCTTAAATATGTATTTGACAGTTTTACCCTTAACTGTCACTGTTTTTGAGTATTTATAGAAAAATCATCGTAAGTCAAAAACTGAATCCGCAAACTCTGAGTATTTGGAAAAAGTGTCTACTGTGTTCATAAATTTTCCCATAATTTTTGGTGGTCTCAAACTAGTGTGAAAATGTTCATTTTCACAACCTGGTCTGATTTCGTTGCTGCAGTGATAGGCAGTTTGTAAAAATCACCATAAATTGTAGGAAAAATCGTATGGAGATGTGCAAGTAGTCATTTTAAAGGTACAAACCTGAACTACTTGCATATTATACAGTTTTGAAAAATATTAAGTTTAAGTTGGGTAAAATAGTCTATGAACAGGTCACAACTTTTCTGTTGTAAGCTGTCAAGTTAAGTTTTGAATATGTTTTGGTGTTTTAACTTGTATTCCCCCCTGAAAACTGAAGAAAACTAGAAAATATAGGGTTATGAACTCACCTTTAGTGATTCTTGGAAGAGTGGAAGGTCGAAGACGAGGAGTATCAAGTCAAGAACACTTGATGAACACATGAGAGTTTGGATGATCGTAAGAACGATTTTTGGTGTTAAGATATGAGTCAATGATCCAAGAGTGTTATGAAATTATGGAATGACACTTGAGTTTAAATGGAATACTTACCAAAAAGTGCAGTAGCAACTCAAGAACACTTGCACAAGGGGGTGGAAAGTAGAGAGAAAGAAGCTTTCTTGAGGTGATATGCGAAGTGTGTGTATGTTTGAAATGAGCAAGTAACTCAAGAAATCCTCCAGGGATTTCCTTATATGGAAGGTTGCTGGAGCAACTTGTGAGTTTGAAGTGATGTGTGCATTGGTTTGTGTGATGTGGATAAGGTGGCAAGTGGGAGGGTGACACATGGAAGGCAAGTGGGCTCACTTGACCCACTTGTGGGGTAAATATCCTTTTAATATAAAATAATAATTTTTAATAAATAAATCCTTGAGAAATAAATAAAATATGAGTTGTGGGGGTTAAAAATGGTAAAAATATGAATTTGGTGAAAAAATCCCGTCAAAAACATCAAAAACGGGTTTAGGAGGCGAAAGTAGTCAAAAATCTGCTTTAGGAACTGAACCTGCGAGGTTCGGCTCTAAGGAGCTAGGAACCGAGAGGGAACCGAGAGTAGGAAGGAAGATCCGAAGGCCCGAAGGGGGAGGCCAAAGGTCCGAGGTCTCACATGGGGGGCCGAGGTTCGGTCCTCGCTGCTGGCTTCGGTCCGAGATGGCCTCTGACAAGTTCGGTTCTGACACTTTCGGCTCCTAAGAGGACTTTCGGTTTTTTCGGTTCCTAAGAGGACTTTCGGTTCCTAAGAGGAGTTTCGGCTCTATATGGCTGTTTTTCGAGAAATCTTTCCGTTTTGCGTGATTTTTGACCAAGTTAAGGGTCGGGATGACCCGGTTGACCATAAAAAGTTTGAGAGAGATTTTGGGAGAGATTTAGGAGAGATTTCACATACTTGGAGAGATTTGGGAGAGATTTAATATACTTGGAGAGATTTGGGAGAGATCTCACATACTTGGAGAGATTTGGGAGAGATCTCACATACTTAGAGAGATTTGGTAGAGATTTCACATAGTTGGAGAGATTTGGGAGAGATCTCACATACTTGGAGAGATTTCACATACTTGGAGAGTTTTGGGAGAGATTTCACATACTTGGAGAGATTTGGGAGAGATTTTACCTTAGCCATTATTATCGTATAATCTTGTAATGCAAGGTTCGTGAACCCCGTTATGTTTCGTTAATGACCGTTTTAAGTCCCCGAAAGGGTCCTTAGCCGTGTTTTGATGCGTTTAACTCCCTTTTTATGGTTTTTACATTGTTAACACTTAGATTCTTCAAGACACTTGAATTTTTGACATACAAATGCACATTTTTACAAGGAATAACTTCTAACATACAAGTACTAGTTAAGTTTGACCGGTTTGACTTGTTGACTTGACTTTGACTTTGACTTGAATTTGACGGTTGTCACACATGGCTTATGTGATATGGGTGTAGCTTCCATTAGCTAACAGGATATTTGTATGTGTATTATGTGTGGTATGCTCTGGGAAACTCACTAAGTATTTCGCTTACATGTTGCTTATTTGTTTCAGGTAAATCTGAGCCCAAGGGCAAGGGCAAGGCATGATGGCACGACGTGCAATCTCTCTCAGGCGATTTTACGGGACACTTTGATATTTGAAAATAAAGTTGTAATGAATATGGATTTGAAACAATTGTTTTGGAATTTCTTGATTTATGGAAATGTGTTTGGTTAATTAAAAATGAAAAATTTCTCTGAAAAATTGGGTCGTTACAAATTTCCTCTTGTTCCTCCTTGACTCCTCTACTGACTGATATGATGGAGTGGTCACATCTATCTAGGTTTGTCGTGCGAGAATGGAAGTCTCTAAAGAATCTATGAGATTAAGTGAAACATTATGTGGTGATCCTTACCGGGCCCTCCTATAATTCCGTAGTGTATACAAGTTGTATATAATTTAAGATTAAATAGACCTTCGAATAAGTGACCCTACTCTAAAACCACAACCAAACAAGGAACAGGAAGTAGAGCATAGATCACAAATTCTAAGTCTATAAAATCTCAATTATATAAAACCTTGGGAGTATACACTCCGAAATTGTAGACCTACCAGTAAGGGTCTTTTAAATTTTCACATATGTTATTTATAGTGCCTAAAATACTCCTATAGAATTTTAACTTTATGTTCTGCTCTAGAAATGCTTTGTGTATAGGGTTAGGTAAGTTTTAAGTCTGTTGCAACACCACATCACTCCCAAACGCATGTTGGTCATATCTCAAATAAATATAGTTGATCAGGCTATATTGATCCCAGATATGATTACATAACTGTCCAGGTTTAACTGTAGTGCCCAACCTTTAAATACTTCTGTTTCGTTCTTCTTGTGATACTAGTTCTAGTATGTATATATGTATGCAGGTATGTATACTTCTTTAAAAATATTGATATATTTTAAAATATACTTTTAGTGAGAGCACTTCGGCCCCATTGTATTTATAGTTGTATATCTTTTATACGTTGATATACTTAGTTCACTATAAACAATGCTCTGATACCAATCTATCACATCCCCAAGCCGGAACGGCGGAAACGTTCGGGGGAGGAGGACGTCATGCTCAGTATCACAACACATGCATCATAGTAAAATAAGCAATAACATCCATTGCATTAATATTAAAAGTTTACATTGTATTCGATTCACATATGATTGACTCCAAAAGTAAAGAACAAAACAAGGAGATGAAGCTACTATGCTCCATCTTCTGAATCCTGGTGCGTGTACCTGTCTACTAGTTTCCTGAGAATACAAGTTATTTTGAAAGAGAGTATCAACATTTAAGTTGGTGAGTTCATAAGTATTTTCGTTATAAAAAGCATACTCTAAGTTCTTTGGAAAAAGTTCGCCTGTTCCTCCAGAAAATCCTATATTTTCTGATGTGATGAATGATAAGTAAAATTGACTCTTACAATTCCTTCTATGAGTACTTAATGAATACAAGTTATATACAATCCAAATCAAACAGACAATCGATTGTGTGAATCTGCCCTAAGCCCACAACTAAACAAGGAACAGGAAATGAGGCGGAAGTCACACATCCCATTGTTTGTTAGATCCTCATTGTATATAACTCTGATGTATGCACCAGGTGCTTACGGAGTTAACTTTAATAGTTCTTTGATATTTGATGAAAATATTCCTTAAGAAAATCGTATATTTCCTTTAGTAAAATGGTAACCACAATAGTTCCTTCTATAATCACTTAGTTTATACTAGCTATATATAATCTAATATGGAACGGACAGTTTAATATGTGAATCTGCCCTAAGCCCACAACCAAACAAGGAACAGGAAGTAAGGCGGAAGTCACACATTCCACTGCCTATCGGATATTAATTATATGTAACTTTGATGTATAAACTAAGGAATTATAGAATTAACCATTTAAGGTCCTTTATATTATACTAGTTTAACAATAAGTATTAAACCTTGTATAAATAAGTTTCTAGTTTCACTAACCCTATTGTGAAACATTGTTTTCGGTAATAAATGTTATTGTTTTCAGAAAGTTTTATCGAAAACTGTTTACCATAAAATAATGATGTTTACCATAGAAAATCCTATATTTTCTATAAAACCGACTGGTAGTCAATATTGTTCCAAGATCGAAAAGCACAAGTATAATCCGTATACTTACTTCAATGATATCTAGTTTTGTTGATAAGTTAAACTGAATAAAGACTTGTTTACCCTAAAAACCTGATATGACGATACTACCCTCCGATGATCACTTAATACATACGAGTTGTATATAACCGAGATCGAACAGACAGTTGAATGGGTGAATCTGCCCTAAGCCCACAACCAAACAAGGAATAGGAAGTAAGGCGGAAACCACACATTCCACTGTCTACTGGACTTCAGTTTTATCTAACCCTATTGTATATACTGAGTAATCACATAGTTAATATCCCTTGAGATTGTCTAAGAAAAGGTATATTACCACGTAAATATATCGTTGGTATCTATTTGTGACTGTTGTGACCATACTAATTGATACGACGTGAAACAGACGCTAGTATCGTTTATGACTTTGTCACCCGTAGACCTGCCGGTCCAACTGTAGCTAACACTAAAGCTGAGGGATTTTTGGTCCCATATAGATCTATACACAAACTCACGCTCTCCCTCCAGGAGACTCTGGTTCATAAGGGTAGACTTCCACTAGTACTTATGAAAGTAGTCGAAGACGTGTCTCACAAGCTAGATTAACGACTTTACAAGTAATAATGTGAAAAAACCCTTTTTACAATTAACAGATAAGTTTGTAAAAAGATTCCTTTGATCCATAAACTAACTAATAGCTTATAAGCTTATTTTCCATGTTTTAACAAGTTTTATGTTTTAAATACATTTGTAAAGGTAAAAAAGACATAATAAGCAATTTATATTTTAAAACACAAGATTCCTTGTATTATACTTGTATCCCCCCCTAAAAACATTATAAAGTTGAGAAAGATATGAGGGTAAGAACTCATCTTAATTGAGTGATTCGATTGAAGACTGGAATAAGGATGTTATACTAACGAACGAAGTCCCGGAGCACAAACGAGTCCTAAATTGCATATTGTGACATATATATATATATATATATATATATATATATATATATATATATATATATATATATATATATATATATATATATATATATATATATATATATGTATACAGTTAGTGTATTTAACATCTAAGGTGCAAAGGAAACAACCTATGAAGTAGGGAAGACTTACAAAGAAGTGTTAGAATAAAAAAGTGGAAGGCTGAATGTTGATCACGACTAGGCTTGATGGGTTCACAGCCCAGGAAAGGGTTCACGACCCATGAAGAGTTCACGGCCCATGAAGGGTTCACAGCCCTAAGGTATGTTCACGGCCCAAAGAAGGGAAGAAAACTTAAAGATCTAGATGTTTGTCGATTGTTTGAAGGTCCTAAGTGGTATACTAAGGAGATGCAAAAGGAAAAGGGATGAAAAGAGTGAAAAATGGTGTTCTTGGTATATGATACTTGAGAGGGAAAGTTGAGTTCACGGCAAAGAATGAAGAAATGAGGATAATTTCGATCATACTCATATATATAGGGAGGTGTTTGCGGCCGAGGAGTTCACAGACGTGAACCGAGGGTTCACGGTCCAAAGCTTGATCACGTCCCGAAGAGGTTCACGGTCCGAAGTGGTTTGCGGCTGCGAAGGTGTACGGCTGCGAGGTGGTTTGCGGCTTGGAAAAATTCTTGGTTTTCATGCATTTCACTCGAAATTCATGTAATACTCCTAATTTAATTTATTTTGAATCCATCTAGAATTTAAATCTTCTAATTAAGATAGATCAAATTAAGAAGTTTGACTTTTTGTTGACCTGAAACAACGGGTTGTCACACGTTTCCTCACAATCATTTTCATGAATTGGAGAGAAACCTTATGACACTTAGATTTTATGGTGTATGCGTTCCTATCCACGTGAATTTGTCATAACCACAATCACAAGACAAGGTTAGTGACAAATCCAAGCCCATATGGACTGAACTTGTTCAATCTTAATTTCTTTCCACCTGGCAGCACAAGGGTCTAACATTGCTTCCAAGTTGTTATGCAAACAATTGAGAACTCATAGAACTCACATGCATAGTCAACCAACCAGAAAGGGCACATAAACAAGAATATGTCAACGCGATAGGTTACAAACCTCAAGTTGTAAGCTAGTGATAAACAATAGGTTTACTCTTGATTAGTTCTTGAAACTTTTCAAGATCTTTAAGACTCCCACTGACCTCTTGACATATAATTTTCTCTTTGTCAAGAAACATTACTTGACAAACAAATATTCAAGAGTGTGCAGATTCTTATCAAGAAAAACACTTATGACAATCGGTCTTAGTTGATGTTACACCCCCAAACCAGAATGGCGGAAACATTCGGGGGTGGGTGACTTCACGTAGTATCATAAAAGTTGAATATTATAAAGAAAGTAAACACAACCATCATAAATATAATAAAAACTTACATTGTTGCGTGTAATACATGTTTCAAAAGTATCTTACAAATATGATGATTTAAAATGTTTTGATAATAGACGCCTTAGCGTTCCTTCTCCAAAAGCTGATGGTTACCTGTATTACTGATTCCCTGAGAAATACAAGTAGTTTTGAAAAAGTGTCAACAATTAAGTTGGTGAGTTCATAGGCGTTTTTGTACTGAAATTTGTATGTCCTTTAGTAAAAATAACTGAACGTGTTTTCCAGAAAATCCAATATTTTCTACATATAGTTTGAAAAAGTTCCAAAGGTTGGAGTGCTATAGTATCTTTCGTGCTTAAAATGGTGAAAGTGTATTTATACTCAAATAATGTATTTACTGAATGCATTCAAGAGTCTCGTAAATCAAATTTATTTTAATACTTCTGTGTGAGTTTTATAACCATGCTATTGACCCAGACTGCCTGTAACAACGTTCTTCAGGCGTTGTAGTGTTATGACGTTTGTCACCCCAGACCTGCCGGTCTAACTGTAGCTAACAGTTTAGGTGCGGGATTGTCAATCCCGTATAGATCTATACACAAGTATCATGCTCTCCCTCCAAGAGATTATGGTTTATAATACAGAACTTGAAATGCATACTTTTGAGTACATTGAAGTTGAATGTCTCACAACACTTAGTATTAATAGATTTACGAAAAGAAAAGTCTATATTTCATGTAGATGAAAGTATTTCATTTTCACAATGTTTACGTAAAGATGTAATGAATAACCCGTAAACTATACCCATTATAGTTTTTCCAAAAGTGTGTTCCATTCGGTGATAAAAACTTGGTGTAATATCAACTTTGCATGTGAAGTGTAATATTGGTATTAATGTTGGTTAATCATCCATGAACAAAATCTAGATAAAGTATTTGAAAACATTTCTAATGACGTGTATTTTTAAGTGTGAGTTTATCTCGTGTTTCACTTGTATTCCCCCCCCCCCTAAAACATGAAAAAGACGTGAAAATGCAGGGGTATGAACTCACCTGGAAAGTGTGGTGATTTGAAGAAAAAGAGTTTTTCTCGGGCAGCACTTCGACCGGGAAGTGGTAAGTTTCTCGGGATTCTTGGCGCTTCGGACCTTCGTCGGGGCTTGGATATGTAACCGGGGTGTCGGGGTCGTCTCGGGGTGCTAAATGTGGAGTAGAACTGAGAGAGAAAAGGGAAATGAGCAATGAGAGTCGGAACCCTCGCATGCTATTTATAGGGTGAATTCTCAGGATTCACGTCGTGAGCATGGGATGGCTCACGTCGTGAGTTTGGCCCGTAGACGCGACGACTGGTGGTCTAGCTCTGGCACACATCAGTCATAGACTCACGTCGTGAGTCTCTCTTGCTCACGTCGTGAGTTTCGGATATGGTTGGTGTGCATGCCTCGAACTTCCGAAATTCATATCTCTCGCATACGAGCTCCGATTTCGACGTTCTTTATATCCACGCGTAGGTGAGAATATACTCTACGACTTTCATTTAGACTCCGTCGGCTAATCTTGACTTTACTTTTTAATATTATATTTTAAGTAGGCCGGGACAGGATAATTCCGTTAAAAATCCATAACTTCTTCATCCGATGTCCGTTTTCGTCTGTCTTTTCACCGTTGTCCTACTATTGTCGAGACCTTCAATTCTCGTTTAGGTTGCGCCGGCTAAAAATCGCTCGATCTTTATTTCGAGTTTTTAGCTGTCTACTACTGTTCTGAAACTTTAGAAAAATTATAACTTCCTCATACGAAGTCAGATTTGGGTGTTCTTTTTATGTATTCTCATGGTTTAACATAATCTATGACTTTCGTTTAGATACCTAAGGCTAAAAAGTATTTTATTGAAGTTTCACTTTTACGCTTAACGGTTTTACCGGTTGTGTCGCGTATTTTCGATTGGTCATAACTTCTTCGTTATAACTCGGATTTGGGTGTTCTTTATATATTTGGAAACCTTGACAATATATCTAACATTTTATGCAACCCAAATGAGACTTTAGAACACTTCATTTTTGACGCCATTTTATTACATCAAAAATAGTTTAATATTATCTGACTTTTTGAACATTAAATTGACTTGAAATATCGGGTTGTCACATCATCCCCCCGTTAGAGGGAATTTCGTCCAGAAATTTAATCTAAGACAGGGTTTATGGAGTAGGAAAAAGATGTGGGTACTTTTGTTTCATCTGATCCTCGCGCTCCCAGGTGTATTCAGGTCCTCGCTTGGCATTCCAACGGACCTTCAGAATGGGTATGCGACTTTGTTTAGTTCTTTTAACTTCCCGATCCATGATTTCTACAGGATTTTCCACGAAGTGGAGAGTCTCGTTGATTTCAATTTCGTCAAGAGGGATGACGAGGGTCTCATCGGACAAACACTTCTTTAGGTTCGACACGTGAAAGGTAGGGTGTACGTTATTGAGTTCCTGCGGTAATCGAAGTTTGTATGCCACCGGGCCGATCCTGGCAAGGATCTCGAATGGTCCGATATACCTAGGGTTGAGCTTCCCACGTTTTCCAAAACGTATCAAACCCTTCCTGGGGGAGACTTTCAATAGTACCCGGTCCCCAACCTGGAATTCCAAGGGTTTCCATCTTTTATCCGCATAACTCTTTTGTCTGTCTCTTGAAGCTTTTAATCGTTCTCGGATTTGGACGATCTTCTCAGTAGTTTCTCTTATGATTTCCGGGCCAGTGAGAGTGCTGTCTGGTACTTGACTTCTTGCTAGTTGCGTGTCACCCACTTCAGCCCAGCACAGAGGTGATCCGCACTTATGGCCGTAGAGGGCTTCGAATGGAGCAACTTTGATGCTAGTGTGATAGCTGTTGTTGTATGAGAACTCGATCAACGGTAAATGGGTATCCCAAGCCTTACCAAAGTCTATCACACAAGCTCTTAGCATGTCCTCTAACGTTTGAATGGTCCTTTCACTCTGCCCGTCTGTCTGTGGGTGGTAGGCTGTACTCATGTCCAGCTTAGTTCCCATAGCTTTATGCAGCGACTCCCAGAATCGTGATGTGAATCGGCTATCTCTATCGGAGATAATAGATATCGGTACTCCGTGAAGGCGCACTATCTCTTTAATGTAGGTCCTTGTCAGCTTCTCTAGTTTGTCTGTTTCTTTGATTGGTAGGAAGTGCGCGGATTTGGTTAACCTGTCGACGATCACCCAGATGGTCTCGAGTCCGCTTGCCGTCTTGGGTAACTTGGTTATGAAGTCCATGGTTATTCGCTCCCACTTCCACTCAGTATCTCTGGTTGTTGAAGTAGTCCCGAGGGCTTTTGATATTCTACCTTAACCTTGGCGCAAGTCAGGCACTTACCCACAAAGGTAGCTATTTCGGCCTTCATGTTCGGCCACCAATACAACCTCTTGAGGTCTAGGTACATCTTGTATGAGCCGGGATGTACGGAGTAGCGAGTTTTATGAGCTTCATTCATGACAACATCCCTGAATCCACCAAATTTCGGTGTCCAGATCCGGTTCATGAGGCAACGAACTCCGTCATCCCTGACTTCAAGGTTTTTTTCAATTCCTCTCAATGCTTCACCTGCCACGTTCTCTGGCCTCAAGGCTTCTTCCTATGCTTCTTTGATTTGTGCGGAAAGGTGTGAGTGGATGGTTATGGTTAATGCTCTTACTCGACGGCCCGAGTACTCCTTTCTGCTCAAAGCGTCTGCATCCACGTTGGCTTTTCCGGGGTGATAACGAATTTCACATTCGTAATCATTTAGTAATTCCACCCACCGTCTTTGTCTCATGTTGAGTTCTTTCTGATTGAGTATATGCTAGAGGCTTTTGTGATCGGTGAAGATGGTGCACTTGGTACCGTAAAGGTAATGCCTCAAGATTTTTAGGGCGAACACTACTGCTCCGAATTCGAGGTCGTGCGTCGTGTAGTTTACCTCGTGCGTCTTCAGTTGTCTTGAGGCCTAGGCGATGACCTTCCCTCGTTGCATCAGGACACATCCAAGTCCTTGGTTTGACGCATCACAATAGACCACGAAGTCTTCTTTTCCTTATGGCAAAGATAATATAGGTGCGCTGCATAGGGCTCGCTTTAGTGTTTGGAATGCAACGTCTTGTTTTTCTCCCCAGCTGAAGGTTACACCCTTCTGAGTCAGGGTGGTAAGTGGCTTAGCAATCTTCAAAAAGTTTTGTATGAACCTTCGGTAATACCCAGCAAGGCCCAAGAATTGTCGGATTTCCGTTGGAGTCCTTGGAGTTGTCCAGTTCTCGATTGCCTTGATTTTGGAAGGGTCCACGTGTGTCCCCTCCTTGCTGACCACATGACCTAGGAAATCTACTTTCCGAATCCAAAATTCGCACTTTGAGAATTTTGCGTAAAGCTTCTCGTCCTTAATGTTTCGAAGACCTATCGGAGGTGTTGGCTATGTTCCTCCTTGATCCTTGAATAGATGAGTATATCATCTATGAACACGATCAAAAATTTGTCCAGGAAAGGACGACAAACTCGGTTCATCATGTCCATGAAAACTACCGGCGCATTTGTCAATCCAAAGGGCATCACTACAAACTCGTAGTGACAATAGCGAGTCCGGAATGCCGTTTTGGGAATATCTCCTTCTAGAACTCGCAGCTGGTGGTACCCAGATCATAAATCGATCCTTGAGAAGTAGCTCGCTCCTTGTAGTTGGTCGAATAGATCGTCTATGCGCGGTAAGGGATATCGGTTCTTGATCGTGAGTTTGTTCAACTCTCGGTAATCGATGCACATACGAAAAGATCCGTCCTTCTTCTTTACGAACAGGACTGGTGCTCCCCAAGGTGAGAAGCTCGGTCTGATGAATCCCTTGCTTAGAAGTTCGTTCAGCTGGCTGGATAACTCCTGTATTTCAGCCGGTGCTAGACGGTACGACGATTTTGCTACTGGGGTAGCTCCGGGGATCAATTCGATCCTGAACTAGACTTGACGTTCTGGTGGGACTCCTGGAAGATCTTCTGGGAAAACATCTGGAAAATTGTAGACTTCCGGAATGTCTTTAATGTCTTTCACTTCTCGTTTCTTGTCTACCACGTGGGCTAGAAAGGCATGATATTATTTGCGAAGGTATTTTTGGCTTTGACGCAAGAGATGATTTGTAAATTTGTACCAGTCCATACCGATGATGACATCAAAACTTCTTATAGTAATCGACATAAGATCGATTTGGAACGAGTGTTCATTTAAATTTAACGTACAGCCTATGTACATATCGTTTGCGCTTTCCGTTTTACCGTTTTCCATTTCTACTGTGAATATTTTATTGAGTGCTTGGGGTTTTTGATTAAGTAAGTGTTTGAATTTATGACTCACGAAACTTCTCTCCGCACCACAGTCAAAGAGTATGCATGCATAAATGTGGTTGAGGAGAAACGTACCCGTAACCACTATGGGATCGGGAATTGCCTCGTTCTGCCCTATTGCCAGCACTCTTCCTACACCGCCAACATTCTTTGCCTTAGGGCAATCCCTCTTGTAGTGCCCAGTTTCCCCATACCCATAACATGCCTGTCTCACTCCAGCACCAGGAACTTGGGTGATTGGTCGCGCCGGTGCCCTACAGAAACGGGTCGTGTGCCCTTTTTTGTCGCAGTTTTTACAGTGCATCTCCCTGCAATTCCCGTTGTGATGGTAATTGCATTTGTTGCACTTTGGTAGGTTCCCAGCATATTGTTTTACAGGCGTAGGGGTAACAGGGACAACAGTGGGGGCAGTAGCAGCATGGACCGCCACTATTTGTTTCTTTGAAGGTTCTTGCGAAGTTTGACCTTTCCTTTTGTTCCAAAACTTCTTCTTGTTGTTGTTGTTGGCATTGCTGTTATTGTTGTTGCTTCCTTTGGTTGGTTCCGGGACGATGGTCGTGACATCTTGGCAGACCCCATGATCAACGAGGGACTGTGCCAGTTGTTTGGCACTGTCGAACGTCGTGGGTTTGGAAGCTAGCACACTTCCTCGAAGCTGGGGCGACAGCCCCCAGATATACCTTTCCACCTTCTTGCTTTCTAGGGCCATCATCCATGGGCAAAGTATTGTCAAATCACTGAACCTATTCGTATAGGTTGTGATGTCCGAGCCTACCATAGTTAATTCCCAAAGTTCCTGTTCAAGTTTCTGGATCTCGCCCCTTGGGCAGTACTCTCGTAATATCATTTGCTTCAGGTTCTCCCAACCCATGGAGTTTGCCACCACCAGAGTTAGTGACTTGACGTGACCATTCCACCACGTTAGGGCTCTTTCGAAGAAAGTACAGGCGGCAAATTTTACTTTTCTCTCTTCGGGCATGAGCATATCTCGAACACGGCTTTCGTTTTCTCTATCCATTGGGATAGAGCCATCACTCCCCCGGTTCCATTAAAGGGGATGGGTTTGCTGTTGGAGAAGTCTTTGTAAGTACATTCTCTGGAACGACTCTGGTTTTGGCCATTTGTAGAGCTGTTTATTCCTCCTCCTGATCTGTTATTACTCATTTGTGCCATTGATGCGGTTACAGCAGCTGTTACAACGGCCTGAAAGGTAGCAGCATCCATCGACGGAGGGGGTGGTGGAGGTGGTGTTGGTGTTCCTGTATTATTGAAGCGTCGAGGATTTCTTCTTGGTGGCATGATTCTGCCACAAGTTAACAAAAGAATCCTTGATAAGTCATTAGAATGATTATGGAAGGTTTTAGTATTATAAGTTTTGGTTCTGAACATTTCTGGTTTTTGCATGTTAATGGCAACTTTCAAAAATAAGTGTATGATTCTTTTAAGAATTAAATGGAATACTGAAGGAAATAATAAATGCGTGTCAATTTCATTGATATTAGTATATGATACAACGATCAGGAAAATTTGACCTTTTTTATAGGTCTAGGATACATCAATGAAAATGGGAAAATTTGACAGCATTCCAGCCTCCGAATTGTGTACTCACAATCCGTCGGGTTTACATTTATACAAGAAAAGGTAACACCAACACTTAGCCGATAGGTATAAATATAGCGCCAGTAGTACGCGCTCTACTCCGAGCGGGTAGCACGCTGCGGACCATGGTATGTGGTTGTGGATGCCTTAGCTCGGGCTACTTGACTTTCAGCCTCGATGACGCGCCTTTCCAATGCGGCTTGGCTTCTACAGAATTCCCTTACCTCAGCTCTAGTAGCAGTGATGTCCTTCTGTAGGGAAAAGGTGTGATCTATTGTCCGATCATGTTCTTCATCCAGACGACGAAGACGCACCGCAGTGATAGCAGCGGTGGCCCCAATGTCCAAGAGTTGGCTGGCATTCACTCTTGCTTGCTCGCCTTGGTTGGCAATGCGACAAACCATGACAGGGAGTGCTCTGTCAGCTGAACCCCCGTTGCTGAGGTTATAAAAGCCTCGTTCCATGTCGTAGGGTGGGTGTTGCCCTTGTTCCCTGCTCTATCGCTTCAGATCCACAGCCCAGCAGGGCGTCGGGCCCTGAAAGTTCCTTTGGGGATTTGCTGCTCCTCGGGGAGGATTGTAGATCTCGGGCTCCGAGTCAGTGCTCCCACCATCACCTTCCTCTTCTGATTCTTCATTTGGGTCTTCCTCGGGATCCTCTTCGGAATCCTCTTCTGGCTCCTCTTCGGGAATCTCTTCGGGATCTTCCTCTGGGTCCTCTTCAATCCAGCCTCCGTTACCCTGGTTAGGGTAGTAGGGATCCCCGGGGATGTGAAATCCTGCCATTTTGTCTAGTCGAGAAATAGAGGCAAGAGAAATTTTATAAAAGCTCGGGAGTAAAAAGGAAATTTTTGATAAATAAAACTTTTATTTATTTGATGGTTTCCTAAATTTAACTAAATATCGAGGTTTGCACGATTACTATAGCTCTTATGGTTTTATAAAATACTCCTATAGTATTTCAAATTTGTAAGTTTGATTCAAGTATTTTCTTTGGTAAGTTTTCGACTTGTTGCTCATTACGACCATTCCTCGACATAGGTTGGTCATATCCAGGATAAATATAGTTGATCAGGCTATATTTATTCTCGATTTGATTACATAACCCGAGGCCTAGTCGTAGTGTCGCAACTTGTCTTAATACTTTTATAAAATTGTTGCTATGATACGAGACCGATGCATGCGTGTATTTATACTTTTAATAAAAAAAATATATATCATTATAATTTATTAAAAGTATCGTTTATGAAAAACGTTTGGTCAGAGGGTTTTTGGTCCCTTTTCATTTATAGTTTGTATATCTTATGTGGTTCGATATACTTAGTTCACTATAAACAATGCTCTGATACCAATCTGTCACACCCCCAAACCAGAATGGCGGAAACATTCGGGGGTGGGTGACTTCACGTAGTATCATAACAGTTGAATATTGTAAAGAAAGTAAACACAACCATCATAAATATAATAAAAACTTACATTGTTGCGTGTAATACATGTTTCAAAAGAATATTACAAATATGATGATTTAAAATGTTTTCATAATAAACGCCTTAGCGTTCCATCTCCAAAAGCTGATGGTTGCCTGTATTACTGATTCCCTGAGAAATACAAGTAGTTTTGAAAAAGTGTCAACAATTAAGTTGGTGAGTTCATAAGCGTTTTTGTACTGAAATTTGTATGTCCTTTAGTAAAAATAATTGAACGTGTTTTCCAGAAAATCCAATATTTTCTACATATAGTTTGAAAAAGTTCCAAAGGTTGGAGTGCTATAGTATCTTTCGTGCTTAAAATGGTGAAAGTGTATTTATACTCAAATAATGTATTTACTGAATACATTCAAGAGTCTCGTAAATCAAACTTATTTTAATACTTCCGTGTGAGTTTTATAACCATGCTATTGACCCAGACTGCCTGTAACAACGTTCTTCAGGCGTTGTAGTGTTATGGCGTTTGTCACCCCAGACCTGCCGGTCTAACTGTAGCTAACAGTTTAGTTGCGGGATTGTCAATCCCGTATAGATCTACACACAATTATCACGCTCTCCCTCCAACAGATTATGGTTTATAATACAGGACTTGAAATGCGTACTTGTGAGTACGTTGAAGTTGAATGTCTCACAACACTTAGTATTAATAGATTTACGAAAAGAAAAGTCTATATTTCATGTAGATGAAAGTATTTCATTTTCACAATGTTTACGTAAAGATGTAATGAATAACCCGTAAACTATACCCATTATAGTTTTTCCAAAAGTGTGTTCCATTCGGTGATAAAAACTTGGTGTAATATCAACTTTGCATGTGAAGTGTAACATTGGTATTAATGTTGTTTAATCATCCATAAACAAAATCTAGATAAAGTATTTGAAAACATTTCTAACGACGTTTATTTTTTAAGTGTAAGTTTATCTTGTGTTTCACTTGTATTCCCCCCCCCCCCCCTAAAACATGAAAAAGACGTGAAAATGTAGGGGTATAAACTCACCTGGAAAGTGTGGTGATTTGAAGAAAACGAGTTTTTCTCGGGCAGCACTTCGACCGGGAAGTGGTAAGTTTCTCGGGATTTTCGGCGCTTCGGACCTTCGTCGGGGCTTGAATATGTAACCGGGGTGTCGGGGTCGTCTCGGGGTGCTAAATGTGGAGTGGAACTGAGAGAGAAAAAGGAAATGAGCAATGAGAGTCGGAACCCTCGCATGCTATTTATAGGGTGAATTCTCAGGATTCACGTCGTGGGCATGGGATTGCTCACGTCGTGAGTTTGGCCCGTACACGCGACGACTGGTGGTCTAGCTCTGGCACACATCAGTCATAGACTCACGTCGTGAGTCTCTCTTGCTCACGTCGTGCATGTCTCTTGCTCATGTCGTGAGTTTCGGAAAAGGTTGGTGTGCGTGCCTCGAACTTCCGAAATTCATATCTCTTGCATACGAGCTCCGATTTCGACGTTCTTTATATCCACGCGTAGGTGAGAATATACTGTACGACTTTCATTAAGACTCCGTCGGCTAATTTTGACTTTATTTTTTAATATTATATTTTATGTAGGTCGGGACAGGATAATTCCGTTAAAAATCCATAACTTCTTCATCCGATGTCCGTTTTCGTCTGTCTTTTCACCGTTGCACTACTATTGTCGAGACCTTCAATTATCGTTTACGTTGCGTCGGCTAAAAATCGCTCGATCTTTATTTCGAGTTTTTAGCTGTCTACTACTGTTCTGAAACTTTAGAAAAATCATAACTTCCTCATACGAAGTCAGATTTGGGTGTTCTTTTTATGTATTCTCATGGTTTAACATAATCTACGACTTTCGTTTAGATACCTAAGGCTAAAAAGTATTTTATTGAAGTTTCACTTTTACGCTTAACGGTGTTTTACCGGTTGTGTCGTGGATTTTCGATTGGTCATAACTTCTTCGTTATCACTCGGATTTCGGTGTTCTTTATATATTTGGAAACCTTGACAATATATCTAACATTTTATGCAACCCAAATGAGACTTTAGAACACTTCATTTTTGACGCCATTTTATTACATCAAAAATAGTTTAATATTATCTGACTTTTTGAACATTACATTGACTTGAAATATCGGGTTGTCACAGTTGATATTTGTTTTATCCAAAACATCACAACTTACCAATTTCAAATGTACAAGAATAGAAAACATTTTACTCTACAGTGGATAAATGTTATAATCGTTTCTTAAGATTATGTCACTCAAGGCTCGATTCTTGAACGAAGTATGATTCACTTTTTGATTTAACCATTTCAACAATTCACGATTCCTCTTCTTAGCCATATAAATGCACTAAGATGTCATTAGAGGATCAATTGTGATATGGTTTCATAATCACTAAGATAATCATAAAACACGATACTCAAATACTCTCCCTTTTTCTCAGATTGAAGAAACGTTTATCTTTCTGCCTAATTTGATTCTTCTTATTCGTTCTGCTACACATTGAAACTTTTTCAATGATTTTGAATTATACTTAATCTTGCAAGTATAACCATATTTACTAAACTTTAGTAAATCATAACGAACAGTCTTATCGTTCTTTGTGGGTGACCTGACCAGTGCACAACCAAGTGTACCCGATCCCCTAATCCTTCACTTGACTTACATATACATGTAAACAAGGAATTAGTCTTAATTTCCCAAAGATGAAGGTTCTCATTCATCACACAATACAAGTTGCGTGATTTCAACTTTCTATCCAACTGAAACTTGGGTGATGAGAATCTTTCCTTATTTGGTAAATTTTGACTCTACCACAAACGAAATAATCAAATCCATTTTCAAATATTTCTATCAATGGAAACATATAAACAAAAATTTTCACAAATTCCATTGTAAGGAAACCTAAAATAAAATCCAATCAAAATTTATCTTTTGTTTATTAAAATTGCGGAAAACTTTTCCTTACAATACAAATACATATGAAAACTATGTTGTTATCTATTCCTATGCAATCTATCATAACTCTTAAGCAATAACTCAAAATTCTGATCATCAAACCATGCGATCAAAATCCATCTCTTCATGGTCAGAATCATCTAACTCTTCCTGTAAGTTTCCTTTCATTCCTTTGATCCTACAAAACATCAAAATGTAATTACATTACATCATGTATTAAGAATCTCCAAATATGAACTTAATAGGGTTAAATAGTGGACTTACCTGAAGCAGAGTCAAATATTTTGACTTTACCATCCTTGCGATCTTTTAGGTAAATATGGCAGCTTCGCAACCAATGCCCCTTCTCTTGGTAATAGAAACAAATGGGCTCCTTGGAATGGTACACGGGACTATCTCAGACTTAGCCTTTCTCTTTACCATTTAGTCAAATGACTTAACCATGGCCGATCCCTTTCCATTGGTAAGAGAAAGCTTTTCTGGACTTCCAATGTTACCATTGTCAATGTCCATGGAAGTTTGGGGAGTAGGTCTTCCAATCAAATTTGCTTTACCATTGCGCCAAATCATTTCTTATTCAGCCGCAATTAGCAAATAAGATCGATAAGGTTCAAGTCGCTGTCTGTCATATAGTAATCCTTAATGAACTCACTATATGAATCAGGAAGTGATTAAAGAACCCAGTCAACAACCTACTTCCTCAATACAACGAAACCCAACATTCACAACCTGTCAATGTGTGACTTCATCTCCAAGACATGTGCATACATAGACCTTCCATCTTGGTGTTTCTTAGCCGATAGGGCTTGAGTGACCTTGAACTTTTCAAGTCTTTGAACTTGTGGGTTAGGGACAATTATTGGAGGAGGTGGAGGAAGTGAAGCATGATTTCCATTTCCACAATCCAATCCTGGAACATCATCTTCAAGAGGAAAGTTTTTTCAAAAGGTTTTGGAAGACCATAGTTGTCTGAACAAGACATCTACGAGGGAGAAGTTCAAGTTAGTTGGTTTTAAGTCCTTAATATAACACCCAAAAAATATTAAGGCTAGGACCCAACACACTATTTTATAATTCGGAAGAGGGATACCGTAATCCAATTGCAAAATATTTGAAGGTAGGTAAATGACGATTTACCAATTTCCACCATGAAAAACGAAATTGAAAATTAGGTTTTAAATGAATTGAAATTCCTAGATCCTTTGAGATTCATTGAACTTTTCAATGGGATGTTTAATCTCGATTGTGCCCTTCAAGTTGTGACTGGGATGCCGAGGATCACAAACAAGGTGTGAATAACCATGCAAATGTGCTTGGTACTCTTAATATTACATATCACCTAATCAATGTGCCGGTTAACCACACACGCTCCATTGATCTATGATTAACATCAAGATACCCATTGCCACACACTGTCAGTCCCAGATTATTGTGTCGGTTAACCACACATGCTCCACTAACGACTTAACAAGGTGCATAGCGCAATTTCATGGGTTAGCACCAAATTCACATTTTTCCTAAGTAACTAAGATTGCGAATTTATAAGTGTTTAGTTACTTGGTATTTTCATTATACTTTTAATGAGAATGTCCTATCCTACCCGTTCGGCTAATGACCCTCCACCAGTCAAGGAAGCGGTGGGGGATAGTGGACACCCATTAAACCACCATTTTATAGGCAGTAACCTTATACCCCCTTATAGACCGGGTTCGTGAATGAGGCCTACTAATGGTAAGATTGACTTGTCTTATACATATATATAATAATTAAACTTTTAATATTATAATAGTATAAGGGTGTATTTTACACATTTAAAATACTTAATGGTTTAATTTTTTAATAAATTATAATCTTAATTTAATTAAACTTAAACCATGTCATTATGGAATTATTAATTCTCTTTTAATTAAACACTTTAATTGATTTAATAAAGTCCATAAGGTGCAACATGAACTACTCAAATACTTCAAGGTTCTAAATATAAAAATTCAAAATTAAAAAATATTTAATTAATTCTTTAATTTATGAACCCAAGAGTTACACCTTTTTAATTACAAGAGTTTCTTAATTTGAGACTCTTCAAATACCAAAACTTGAGGGCAAGTTTTGTAACTCTTGAAAAACCTTTGATTTCCATAACTTATGAGTTTAATGTGGTTTTTATGGAAAAACGTTTGATGTTCCATAACTTGAGGACAAGTTATGGAGGACTTTAAAGAACATTTAGATCAATATTTTAACAAATAAAAATTATCATATAATTTATCTATGATCTAGTTAAACTCATAAGCCAAGACAAGCATATCAAAAATTTTCAAGAAATTAGCCTCTCATATAAACTAATACAAATCGTGAAATTTTTGACAAATATGTTTTCATTGGATGAGTATAATCATTACCATACCAACAAAATCAAATTTTACGAACTAAAACATTTTGTGGTAATGATCCTAATCCAAAACAGGCCAAAAAAACCCGAAAAACTATTGTCTAATCATCCAACTCGTCGAGCCCAACTAAGGACTCGTCGAGTTCAAGGCAAAAAACAACCTGCTCATCAAGTCCAATCATGTACTAGTCGAGTAGGCGCTGTCAGAGCAATTTTTCAGCTTTGAAAAAATAAGCCATGCATCAAATATAACTTAAAACAATCATAGGCTCTGATACCACTGTTGGGTTTTAGTATACTACAACATCCTATGGTGCACATACAACCCTAAATGCTTTGGATCTATGTTTTCTCTAATTTCACATGCAATATTGTTTCCAAAACATGAAGCCTACAACTAGCATATAATTCATATAAACAACATAGAATTGAGTTATAGAATTATCTCTTATTGTAGCCTGTTGTGTTTGGCCTTTAAGAACATAGCACCTCAAGTGTGATGCCTCAAATGGTTCATAAACACCATGAACTAATGGTGGACTTGAGAGAGAGGTTACTACCACACAAAATCGGTTATTAACTCCAAGAACATTCTAGTGCAAAACTTGTGCAACCAATTTTAGGCTATAGGGTATCGTATATATAGTGTAGGAATTCAAGAGTCATGGGTAAACCTTAATCCATACACTTGGGCTTATTATCCATGATCCATGTTTCATGTGGCTAAGTCTTCAATGATACTTACATAAAACTTATCCCAATATGGATCAATAGCCCAAACACTATATGTATCATTGATTTACATAATCAGTCCCCGTTAATTTAATTAGTCTCTTTTGATCACCAAATTAATTCTTGATCAATACTAATTAAATAACATGATTTCATATTAATATATTATACTTGTAATATTTCAATAAACCATAAATAACCTCTTCTCAAAAGTCCATCCTATCGAATTGCTCTGGTGAAGGCAACCCAAATGGACCATGCTACTCTCGGGTCAAGTACATACCAATTATAGTTATGAGCTTAGACACCTAATCCAATAATTCCTATTTAGAGGAACAACTGAAGTGTACTAAATGTACATAAGCGCGTAAACATGAAAGCTTCGAAAACTAAGCTACCCTTACGAAATACATAAATTCGAATTTAACATACATACTTCGAATCCTATCAAGCTACAACAGACTTTGACACCTCACAACTAATATTCGAACCCAACATTTTCCCTCGTGTGAGCAGTGTTGAACTTAAGTCATTAACAACTTTGTAGCTTGATGAAATATTATGTGAACCTCAGTATACCATGTATTGTCGTGAACGTGATATTCCGAGATAATTTAGTTTCCTAAGGATATAATAACATAAATTAATATGTGGAGGGTATTGACATATTTGATAAATACAATATTTATTTTTATAATTTCCAAAGTTTTATTAATTCAAAATTTATTTAAATAAATTTTATCTAAAATTTTAATTGAAAATAATTTGATTTTTCCAAAGATTTTAATTTAATCCAAAATTTATTAAATCAAAATATAATTAATAATTTCTAAAATTTAATAACCTAAGGTTTATTATTAATTGAATCAATATATAAAAAAAATTATTAAATTTATATTAACACTTTGGTTAAAATTCAAAGGTTTTTTTTTCAAAATGGGGTGGATTTTGAAACTTTTAATTGAAGCATTATTAGTTTAGGATTAGTTTTGAAAACAATTTTGGGGGGGTGGGACTTAAACTGTACAATTCTGAAATTGAGGGGCTACATGTTATCAAATCCAAAGGTACATATATAAGTATATGAAGTTCAATAGTTATGTAAATGTATAGTTACAATCTACCAAGCATGTGAATTTCAGTCCAAGCCCAATTAGCATGTAAGTGGATCACAAAGGCCCAATAACATGTAACTGGGTAATTTGGGCCTAATAGGCAAGTAAATGGACCACAAAGGCCCAACAAACATGTGACCTATAACTCAGGCCCAAATTAACATGTAAATGGGTCGCAAAGCCCAGTAAACATGTCATGGAAAATATTGGGCTCAATATACACTTGGATGGGCCCTTAGGGCCCATTGGCCATGTAACGTGAATATTAGGCCCAATAAAATTGTTATCGATGTATTTCGTCAATTTGTTATTATTTCGTTGATTGTTTTATGTCGAGGTTTACCAAATTAAATATAAAAGTTCTCTTTAGTAAAAACGACGATCTTGGCCAATAAGCCTCAAATTTTCAATTAAGGCTCAAAGTTTTGCAAAATGACACTTTAGTCCATAATTTATAAAAACTTTGTAATTTTGTCCCAAATGTCTAGAAATTCACGGTTTTAGTCCAAAAATATATATTTTGACATTTAAGGTCTAGTTTTGCAGAAAAGTGCATTTTCAGCCCATTGTTGATAAAAATTTACACTTTCGGCCCAATTTTGATAAAAGTTACATTTTTGGTCCAATTTAGAAATAAATGTTATTTTCACCCATAAATTTGGTTTATCTACATTTATGACTCAAATTTTGCTAAAATAACATTTTTAGTCCCAAAAATTTTTATTTTTCGCAAATTTGGGCCAAAAAACATGAGGCCCAAAAGTTTGGCCCATTAAGCTAAAATTTACATTTTTGCCACTTTGAAAAGTATGTTTATCATAAAAATCCATTTTTATACAAGTAGAACCTGTTTGATCATTATAAAATCATAAATGTCGCTTTTTACCCTTATCATTTGTTCTCTTGACAATTTTTGACCTTTAACAAAGTTTTTTTGCCTTAGATTTTTATATCTTGAACATATCACACTTTTAACTTGATAATATGATGTATAAGGTGTCTTAGTTCATCGATATTGACTCAATATTACTCAAGATGCCGTGTTTGCTAAGATCTAACATATTTTTACAAAATAAACTAAGAAATCACACAAGACATGCATATAACACATAGATCTACACATTTTACTTGCATTCTCCCCGAAAATCATGTAAAACCGAAAACGAGGGGGTATGAAGCTCACCTTTGCTTTGATGTATCGGTTATGAAGAAGAAATGAATAACATTTTTTATCCTACCAAGCTTTCTTGAGATGATTTCGAACTTAAGAAGTTCTAGGAAGCAAAATCACAAAATAGATGTTGATATGGAGTGATTTAGCTAAAGAATGAAGCAATTCAACTTGAGTGTATAAGATCTTACCAAGGATTGATAATATTAGTGAAGAATCTTCTTAGCTAACTATTGGAGTTGATGATAACCTATAGTTTGGCTCCTGCTGGTCAAATAGCTCATTGATTCGTGGAAGTGGATACCGGTTTTTGATTGTGAGTTTGTTTAATTCCCTATAGTCTATGCACATCCTGAAAGATCTGTCTTTCTTTTTAACAAAAAGAACCGGAGCTCCCCATGGCGAGAAGTTGGGTCTGATGAACCCTTTATTCAGTAGTTAGCTTAGTTGACTTGATAATTCTTGCATTTCAGCAGGAGCCAAACTATAGGGTGATTAAGAGATTGGAGTGGCTCCAGACACTAGTTCGATTCGGAATTCGATTTGTCGTTCTGGGGGTATTCCCGGAAGATCTTCTGGAACCACATCCGGGAAGTCACATGCCACTGGGATGTTGTGAATGCTCGCTTCCTCTTTGGTTTTATCCACCAAATGAGCAAGGAATGCGTAGTTCTTCTTTTGTAGACACTTTTGTGCCTTGATACTTGAGATAAGGCAAAGGGTTACGCCGGGTTTATCTCCGTAGATTATTAGTGTTTTGTGATTAGGAAGATGAAGGCAAACGGCCTTCTCGTGACACATAATATCGGCATGATGGGGGCTTAACCAATACATGCCGATGATCACATCAAAACTCCTAATATTTACTGGCATCAAATTTATTTGGAAAGAGTGGTTGTTTAGTGTTAGCGTACAGCCTATATAGACATCTTTGGTTGTTTCTGTTTTCCCATTAGCCATTTCCACCGTAAAGACTTCGTTAAGCTTCTGGGGTTGTTGATTTAGCAAGTGTTTGATTTTATTACTAACAAAACTTCGTTCCGCCCCACTATCAAATAGGATGCATGCATACGAGTTGTTAAGTAGGAACGTACCGGTGACAACGGTTGGGTCCTACATTGCTTCACCCTGACCCATTGTCAGCACTCTCCCTGCTGCTCCTGCCCCTTGAGTGTTTGCGTTGGGGCAGTTTCGCCTGAAATGCCCTGTTTTCCCACATCCGTAACAGGTATAACAGGCTCCAGCATTGGTGTTGTTTCTATTGTTGTTGGTGTTGTTGTAGTTGTTGTTGTTTGTCATCTGGTTATGTTGAAGCTAAGTCCTACAATACTTTGTTGTATGGCCCTTCCGGTTGCACCTTGTGCAATTCATGTCTCTGTACTCCCCGTGATGGTGGAAGTTGCATTTGCTACACTTGGGAAGATTTCCTGAATACTGCTTTGGGGTATTTGGCGTGGATGAGGCTGGAGCATGTGGTGTGGTGGAAACCAGCCATACTGACTGCACAAGAGTGCGTAAATAAATCACGTTTTGATTATCCCTATAGTATATTTTTAGTTATTCAAGTTTGGGTTCCCTAGAGTTTTTGGAGAGTGAGGTAGGCTTTTGGATTCATTTCCCGCTATGATCACTCCCAAACACATGTTGGTCATATTCTTAATAAATATAGTTGATCAGACTATATTTATCCCTAATATGACTATATAACTGCCCAGGTTTAACCATAGTGTTCAGTTTCTTCCAGAAGCTTTTATTAAATATTGTTAGGTTATCATCCTAATACGCGCACATAAGTGTGAAATTTTTGTTTTGTTAAGAGTTATTTAGTCCCATTGTGTTTATAGTTGCATATCATGTATGGTTAGATATGCTAGTTCACTATAAACATTGCTCTGATACCAACCTGTCACACCCCGAACCAGATGGCGGAAACGTCCGGGGGCTCGTGTGACTAACAATTGAATTATCATTACAATGAATACACATGAAACATAACAAATTCATCACCAACATTTCATATTACAACCAACTTTGTTCACATCAGGTATATTGTTATAAATTACATAAGTTCAAAGTATTAATAGTACGAGGAGCGATGTTACATAAAATAAAATCATGCATACATGGAAATCTTCCTGCTTAACGATTACCTGAGAATGCAAGTTATTTTGAAAACGGTCAACATATATAATGTTGCTGAGTTCGTAAGTATGTTTGAATAAAAGTATTTGTATCATTTGTAAAAACCCAGAAAATCCGATATTTTCTCTAGAATGTCTGAAAATGATGTGAAAATCAAGTATAAATGCATGTGTGAATTTATTAGTTGTAACATATATGGATGTAGTTTAGATTTCTTGTATTGTAAGGAAGTGATAAATGTATATGAATATTTCCCCAGAAAATCCGATATTTTCTGATTCCTAATTATGTCGAGGTTCTTGTATCGTTAAATAAGTTATTTTGTATTGATACGATCGAAGGGTTAACCTTCGAAACGTTATATTGGTATTGAATCTCTAAATGAGCCGTTATAATCATACGTGATAATGACTAGGTTGCCTGTCTTAACATTTTTCCAAATGCTGGTATTTGCTCAAGGTTTTGTCGTCCTAGACTGGCCTAGTCTAGCTGTAGCGAACAGCTAAGGCGTGGGGGGTCACCACGTATAGATCTATACACAAACTCTCGCTCTCCCTCAAGGAGACTCTGATTATAACTACAAGCTACGATTGTACACTCAAAGGTCCCAACCGACACGTCTTACTAGATTCTCAACCTTTCGTACTATGTTTAATGTTTACGTGCATGTTGTATGTTATCAAATCCAAAGGTACATATATAAGTATATGAAGTTCAATAGTTATGTAAAGGTATAGTTACAATCTACCAAGCATGTGAATTTCAGTCCAAGCCCAATTAGCATGTAAGTGGATCACAAAGGCCCAATAACATGTAACTGGGTAATTTGGGCCTAATAGGCATGTAAATGGACCACAAAGGCCCAACAAACATGTGACCTATAACTCAGGCCCAAATTAACATGTAAATGGGTCGCAAAGCCCAGCAAACATGTCATGGAAAATATTGGGCTCAATATACACTTGGATGGGCCCTTAGGGCCCATTGGCCATGTAACGTGAATATTAGGCCCAATAAAATTGTTATCGATGTATTTCGTCAATTTGTTATTATTTCGTTGATTGTTTTATGTCGAGGTTTACCAAATTAAATATAAAAGTTCTCTTTAGTAAAAACGACGATCTTGGCCAATAAGCCTCAAATTTTCAATTAAGGCTCAAAGTTTTGCAAAATGACACTTTAGTCCATAATTTATAAAAACTTTGTAATTTTGTCCCAAATGTCTAGAAATTCACGGTTTTAGTCCAAAAATATATATTTTGACATTTAAGGTCTAGTTTTGCAGAAAAGTGCATTTTCAGCCCATTGTTGATAAAAATTTACACTTTCGGCCCAATTTTGATAAAAGTTACATTTTTGGTCCAGTTTAGAAATAAATGTTATTTTCACCCATAAATTTGGTTTATCTACATTTATGACTCAAATTTTGCTAAAATAACATTTTTAGTCCCAAAAATTTTTATTTTTCGCAAATTTGGGCCAAAAAACATGAGGCCCAAAAGTTTGGCCCATTAAGCTAAAATTTACATTTTTGCCACTTTGAAAAGTATGTTTATCATAAAAATCCATTTTTATACAAGTAGAACCTGTTTGATCATTATAAAATCATAAATGTCGCTTTTTACCCTTATTATTTGTTCTCTTGACAATTTTTGACCTTTAACAAAGTTTTTTTGCCTTAGATTTTTATATCTTGAACATATCACACTTTTAACTTGATAATATGATGTATAAGGTGTCTTAGTTCATCGATATTGACTCAATATTACTCAAGATGTCGTGTTTGCTAAGATCTAACATATTTTTACAAAATAAACTAAGAAATCACACAAGACATGCATATAACACATAGATCTACACATTTTACTTGCATTCTCCCCGAAAATCATGTAAAACCGAAAACGAGGGGGTATGAAGCTCACCTTTGCTTTGATGTATCGATTATGAAGAAGAAATGAATAAGATTTTTTATCCTACCAAGCTTTCTTGAGATGATTTTGAACTTAAGAAGTTCTAGGAAGCAAAATCACAAAATTGATGTTGATATGGAGTGATTTAGCTAAAGAATGAAGCAATTCAACTTGAGTGTATAAGATCTTACCAAGGATTGATAATATTAGTGAAGAATCTTCTTAGCTAACTATTGGAGTTGATGATAACCTATAGTTTGGCTCCTGCTGGTCAAATAGATCATTGATTCGTGGAAGTGGATACCGGTTTTTGATTGTGAGTTTGTTTAATTCCCTATAGTCTATGCACATCCTGAAAGATCTGTCTTTCTTTTTAACAAAAAGAACCGGAGCTCCCCATGGCGAGAAGTTGGGTCTGATGAACCCTTTATTCAGTAGTTAGCTTAGTTGACTTGATAATTCTTGCATTTCAGCAGGAGCCAAACTATAGGGTGATTAAGAGATTGGAGTGGCTCCAGACACTAGTTCGATTCAGAATTCGATTTGTCGTTCTGGGGGTATTCCCGGAAGATCTTCTGGAACCACATCCGGGAAGTCACATGCCACTGGGATGTTGTGAATGCTCGCTTCCTCTTTGGTTTTATCCACCAAATGAGCAAGGAATGCGTAGTTCTTGTTTTGTAGACACTTTTGTGCCTTGATACTTGAGATAAGGCAAAGGGTTACGCCGGGTTTATCTCCGTAGATTATTAGTGATTCGTGATTAGGAAGATGAAGGCAAACGGCCTTCTCGTGACACATAATATCGGCATGATGGGGGCTTAACCAATACATGCCGATGATCACATCAAAACTCCTAATATTTACTGGCATCAAATTTATTTGGAAAGAGTGGTTGTTTAGTGTTAGCGTACATCCTATATAGACATCTTTGGTTGTTTCTGTTTTCCCATTAGCCATTTCCACCGTAAAGGCTTCGTTAAGCTTCTGGGGTTGTTGATTTTGCAAGTGTTTGAATTTATTACTAACAAAACTTCGTTCCGCCCCACTATCAAATAGGATGCATGCATACGAGTTGTTAAGTAGGAACGTACCGGTGACAACGGCTGGGTCCTGCATTGCTTCACCCTGACCCATTGTCAGCACTCTCCCTGCTGCTCCTGCCCCTTGAGTGTTTGCGTTGGGGCAGTTTCGCCTGAAATGCCCTGTTTTCCCACATCCGTAACAGGTATAACAGGCTCCAACATTGGTGTTGTTTCTATTGTTGTTGGTGTTGTTGTAGTTGTTGTTGTTTGTCATCTGGTTATGTTGAAGCTAAGTCCTACAATACTTTGTTGTATGGCCCTTCCGGTTGCACCTTGTGCAATTCATGTCTCTGTACTCCCCGTGATGGTGGAAGTTGCATTTGCTACACTTGGGAAGATTTCCTGAATACTGCTTTGGGGTATTTGGCGTGGATGAGGCTGGAGCATGTGGTGTGGTGGAAACCAGCCATACTGACTGCACAAGAGTGCGTAAATAAATCACGTTTTGATTATCCCTATAGTATATTTTTAATTATTCAAGTTTGGGTTCCCTAGAGTTTTTGGAGAGTGAGGTAGGCTTTTGGATTCATTTCCCGCTATGATCACTCCCAAACACATATTGGTCATATTCTGAATAAATATAGTTGATCAGACTATATTTATCCCTAATATGACTATATAACTGCCCAGGTTTAACCATAGTGTTCAGTTTCTTCCAGAAGCTTTTATTAAATATTGTTAGGTTATCATCCTAATACACGCACATAAGTGTGAAATTTTTGTTTTGTTAAGAGTTATTTAGTCCCATTGTGTTTATAGTTGCATATCATGTATGGTTAGATATGCTAGTTCACTATAAACATTGCTCTGATACCAACCTGTCACACCCCGAACCAGATGGCGGAAACGTCCGGGGGCTCGTGTGACTAACAATTGAATTATCATTACAATTAATACACATGAAACATAACAAATTCATCACCAACATTTCATATTACAACCAACTTTGTTCACATCAGGTATATTGTTATAAATTACATAAGTTCAAAGTATTAATAGTACGAGGAGCGATGTTACATAAAATAAAATCATGCATACATGGAAATCTTCCTGCTTAACGATTACCTGAGAATGCAAGTTATTTTGAAAACGGTCAACATATATAATGTTGCTGAGTTCATAAGTATGTTTGAATAAAAGTATTTGTATCATTTGTAAAAACCCAGAAAATCCGATATTTTCTCTAGAATGTCTGAAAATGATGTGAAAATCAAGTATAAATGCATGTGTGAATTTATTAGTTGTAACATATATGGATGTAGTTTAGATTTCTTGTATTGTAAGGAAGTGATAAATGTATATGAATATTTCCCCAGAAAATCCGATATTTTCTGATTCCTAATTATGTCGAGGTTCTTGTATCGTTAAATAAGTTATTTTGTATTGATACGATCGAAGGGTTAACCTTCGAAACGTTATATTGGTATTGAATCTCTAAATGAGCCGTTATAATCATACGTGATAATGACTAGGTTGCCTGTCTTAACATTTTTCCAAATGCTGGTATTTGCTCAAGGTTTTGTCGTCCTAGACTGGCCTAGTCTAGCTGTAGCGAACAGCTAAGGCGTGGGGGGTCACCACGTATAGATCTATACACAAAATCTCGCTCTCCCTCAAGGAGACTCTGATTATAACTACAAGCTACGATTGTACACTCAAAGGTCCCAACCGACACGTCTTACTAGATTCTCAACCTTTCGTACTATGTTTAATGTTTACGTGCATGCTGTATGTTATCAAATCCAAAGGTACATATATAAGTATATGAAGTTCAATAGTTATGTAAAGGTATAGTTACAATCTACCAAGCATGTGAATTTTAGTCCAAGCCCAATTAGCATGTAAGTGGATCACAAAGGCCCAATAACATGTAACTGGGTAATTTGGGCCTAATAGGCATGTAAATGGACCACAAAGGCCCAACAAACTTGTGACCTATAACTCAGGCCCAAATTAACATGTAAATGGGTCGCAAAGCCCAGTAAACATGTCATGGAAAATATTCGGCTCAATATACACTTGGATGGGCCCTTAGGGCCCATTGGCCATGTAACGTGAATATTAGGCCCAATAAAATTGTTATCGATGTATTTTGTCAATTTGTTATTATTTCGTTGATTGTTTTATGTCGAGGTTTACCAAATTAAATATAAAAGTTCTCTTTAGTAAAAACGACGATCTTGGCCAATAAGCCTCAAATTTTCAATTAAGGCTCAAAGTTTTGCAAAATGACACTTTAGTCCATAATTTATAAAAACTTTGTAATTTTGTCCCAAATGTCTAGAAATTCACGGTTTTAGTCCAAAAATATATATTTTGACATTTAAGGTCTAGTTTTGCAGAAAAGTGCATTTTCAGCCCATTGTTGATAAAAATTTACACTTTCGGCCCAATTTTGATAAAAGTTACATTTTTGGTCCAATTTAGAAATAAATGTTATTTTCACCCATAAATTTGGTTTATCTACATTTATGACTCAAATTTTGCTAAAATAACATTTTTAGCCCCAAAAATTTTTATTTTTCGCAAATTTGGGCCAAAAAACGTGAGGCCCAAAAGTTTGGCCCATTAAGCTAAAATTTACATTTTTGCCACTTTGAAAAGCATGTTTATCATAAAAATCCATTTTTATACAAGTAGAACCTGTTTGATCATTATAAAATCATAAATGTCGCTTTTTACCCTTATCATTTGTTCTCTTGACAATTTTTGACCTTTAACAAAGTTTTTTTGCCTTAGATTTTTATATCTTGAACATATCACACTTTTAACTTGATAATATGATGTATAAGGTGTCTTAGTTCATCGATATTGACTCAATATTACTCAAGATGTCGTGATTTGCTAAGATCTAACATATTTTTACAAAATAAACTAAGAAATCACACAAGACATGCATATAACACATAGATCTACACATTTTACTTGCATTCTCCCCGAAAATCATGTAAAACCGAAAACGAGGGGGTATGAAGCTCACCTTTGCTTTGATGTATCGGTTATGAAGAAGAAATGAATAAGATTTTTTATCCTACCAAGCTTTCTTGAGATGATTTCGAACTTAAGAAGTTCTAGGAAGCAAAATCACAAAATAGATGTTGATATGGAGTGATTTAGCTAAAGAATGAAGCAATTCAACTTGAGTGTATAAGATCTTACCAAGGATTGATAATATTAGTGAAGAATCTTCTTGGAACACATGCAAAAATCTCGAAAATCTTGATGGAAGGAGGAGTATTCTTGAGATATTTGAGAGTGTTTTGAAAATGAAGTATGTGTGTGTGTGTTTTCTTGCTCTCGGCCGTGAGTAGAAGAAGAGAGGGGAGAGAGAGGTAAGGATGTGATGGATACTTGGATGCATGAGATGTATGGGTTATTTAGTGGGTAAATTGCATGGAAGTATATTATACAATAATGATGTGTCTAATGCTAGTTAATTCTCTTATATCCCCCCTTTTTTAACATGGGCCGAGATTTGGGCTAGGAGGAAGGAGGGTGAATTAGTTTGGCCCAGTTCTTTCTTTGGTTCGAAACTATGATGACCATAAAGAAAATTTTCGGCCCATTGGGTCTTTAGGGTAGTTCTCGTCCCAAATGGCATAAAAGAATGGGTTTTATGGTCCATTAGGGTTAATTGGTTCAGTTATGGTCTAGTAAGGCCCATTAGGGTAAGAATGAATCATTCTAGGCCCAAATGGTCCAAAATGTTATAGATTTGTGAATTGGGTTCATTTAGAATCCTAATAGGGTTTCCAAGCCCATAATGGTTAAATTGGGTGCTTATTGGTCCATTAGGCCCAACAAGGAAATCATAGTCTATTATGGACTCAAACCGGGATTCTTAGGGTTTTCGGACTCTTTGATGAACATGAAAGGTGGATTTAAATGAGAACTGAGTGATATTTACTTAGTATATATGTTTTACAATGGTTGAATGGTTACACAGGAATAGAATTTCCTAGCCGCTAGTTGTGACATGACATGTGGCAGAAACCCTAGCCGCCTTAAGTCCACGACGTGAAATTAGTCAAGGACACTAATCGAGGCTAGAAAAACACGTGCTAAGTCTATGAGAGTGATGTGTTAAGATCCCACGACGTGGAAATGTCATCCGGACACCTTTCGAAGCTACAACACAGATGGAAAGACTTCGAAGTGATTCAGCCATCCGCCACGCCGTGAACGTCAAGTCCACGACGTGAATTGGCCTAGAATAGCCTATAAATAGCGATCAAGATCCTTTCATTCCTTACACCTTCTTCTTTTCTTTCCATCATTTTTCGAAGGCCATTTCCCTTCCCGAGCCTGGCAACGACGAGTTTCTGATAGTTTAGATTCTATAGATCACGCTACTAGGGTGAGTTTCATGGCCCCATTTTTTATGTTTTCGGGGGAAAATGCATGCTAAATATTGTATATAAGTTAATATTATATCTATATGATAGTATATTCGTATCAACTAAGATAGTTATATTAACCGGGATATAGTTGTTTTGTATCTGATATTTTGAAAAGATACAACTATCGTAAACTTGATTAGCATGTTATTATTATAGATTATGCTAATGTACACCTTGAGTTATACTCATGAGTTTTTTTATATATTATGTGCGATAGAGTCCCGGAGCATATTCGTGAGTTCTATATATACTGGTTAAGTATGTTGCTATTGTTGGTTTTATGAGAAGATAAAACCTGGTTTTACCTCAAGTTATAGTTGTTATACTACCTAAGTGTTATAGAAATTAGGAGTAACGTTTAAAGCATAGTCTAGTAACTTAGGGTTTTAGTCACGAATATGCTTTCACTATTAGAACTAACGCAACCCAACAAAGTGTACATGAGCTATTTATTCATCAGCTAAGATTGGAAATGTGACAACCCGAAATTTCTATCTTGTACAGTCATTCAATTCAATCACAGTCAGACTTGTTTCTGCTATCTTTTAGCATTGTTTAGGGTCTGTTTGGGTGTTCTAAGCCTAGTGCATTCAAGGTTTGGGTTTAGGGATGAGTTAAGTTAGGTTCATCTGGTTGCATTCGGGCCAAACACTGCATCAAGAGGAGTGTACGTCCGTAGACATGAGTGTACGGCCGTACACCAAAGGTGGTCGTGAACCCAAACCCATATATAAGCTTTTCCTTCATTTCTTCACACTTTCTCACACTTTCACCGCAAGAAATTCGATTCTCTCTCAACTATCATTAGGTTTTACACCTTAATCTTCAAAGATGTAAGTCTTCCTTCCATTGATTAGTTGATACATGGCTTTATCTGGTGAAGATCCATGTTTTCATCCATGAAATCTTCTCTTTTGGTTTAGAACTTCAAGGCTGTTTACTTCCACCAAGAACACCAAGAACACTTACTTGTTCTTGGGTCGTGAACTCCTTAGAAGTCTTCAAAAGTGTGAGTATCTCTTCTATCTTCTAGTTAATCTTGAGAAACAGTTGATTCCTAGCCTTGATTCGTCATCTAATGCATGAACACCAAGGGTGTACAGCCGTACACACCTCATATGGTTGTAAACCCTTGTTTAGTGCATGTATTGGCCTCAAACTCACTTCATGTTCCAACATAAGATCATAAACACTTAATGGATGCTAGTTAGGGCCATAAACACCCCTTTTTGCATGCTTCTTCCATGAGTGTATGGCCGTATACTCCATGAACGTAAACCCATGGGCCGTACACCACATTAGCCGTACACCCATTGACCGTACACCACCTTGGCCGTACACATCTTGGCCGTACACACCCTTATGTGGCCGTAAACCCCTTTAGTGCAATCACATGTGATTGTAACACTTCAATTCAAGTGTTTCCTATTCCCTAAAGTGGTTTTCTATCATAATTAGTTGTTATATACACTAATTATATCCATATATGTGTCATTATATGCTTATTAGGATCCGTTTGTGCTCGAAACTTCACTTGACACTTATCATCCTACATCGATCTTACATTTGAATCACTCACTACAGGTGAGTTCATACCCCTGTATTTTCATAGTTTTTACTGTTTTAGGGGGGGGGGGGGGAATACAAGTCTAACACAAAGATTTTGTGTTATAAACAAATGGTTTTAAATATCTTATGAAAATGGATTTCAGTTATCATCAAATCAAATGGTTTTCAACGATTGTATCAAAATGACATCAAGTCACCAAAATGTATTTCAAATTATTAAACTTCTTTTAATGTTTTTATAAACTTATATTTCTCCCAGAAATCATATTTATATATAGATATATATATATATATATATATATATATATATATATATATATATAAATAAGATTTAAACGGCTTAGGACTAATAACCCACTTTGGTTCCTTTTCCTTGTTTGGATGTGAGATTATAAGCATCAGTTATTTGTCCGAATGTCATTTAAATTTTACTTATATATAAATTTGTATATGTATAAAAGTATAAAAGTTAGTTCATTAAGTTCAATTACCCTTTGTAACATGTTGAGCAAGGGGTTGCATTCATGAATACTCAGTATGAATTCAGAAAGTACATATAAATTATAATAGGTATAATTTATGATTCACAGAACATTAATTCACGATTCAAGTATACTAAAGTACATTGTTTTACAAGAACAAAGGTTTGATTCAAAACAAATCAAGGATATACATCTTTCAGATACAAGTTAAGAATACTAATTCAAGAACATATTGTCAATCATTATTTCAGAATGATTGGGTTTTCATAACTATTATACATATAACGTTTATATGCTTTTTATGAGTCAATTGATATAGGTTGTTTAATTCATTTAAACAATATAGTTAAAGTCCTGACATTATAACCAGAATCTCCAGCCGGGGATCGAAACAATGTGTGTATAGGTCTATATTGGGATTGACAATCCCGCACTCAGACTGCTAGCTACATTCAGGCATACACGCCTACGAGTGACAATTGTTATCAACAGCTTTCAACGCATTGATAGCGTTGGGTCAGGCCGTCTAGTCAGTATGGTTATAATAACTCATATAAAATATATTAACAATACGTTAGTGTATAATTAACTAAGCATAAGTACATTTTCAAAATACTAGTTTACAAGATACAATTTACAGTATTGCATTACACTTTACAATAACAGTTGATGAAACCAGGCACACTCTCAGATACAAGTTTACAAAAAGGAATACAAATATAGAAAAATTGGTTTACAAACTGAACGGTTTTATGTAATTAAAACTACTTTTCATATACAACAGAAAATATAGGATTTTCTGGAACAGTTTACATATTCAAGAAACAGAAAACATTCTTTCAAACATAAATACTTATGCACTCAATCAACTTTATGTTGATACTCTCTTTTCAAATTACTTGTATTCTCAGGGAACCAGTAGACAGTTACTCCCCGTACTTTTGAGAAGATGGAGCTATTTATATCTTGTCTTCTTTTTTTGTATAACTATTTGGTGTCAGTATACAATGATGAAACACATGTAAATACTTATACTTTTTAAATACAGTGGTTTTATGTACTCTGATTACTATAATTCATATGTTGTGACACTACAAATGAAGTCCTCCACCCTCGGACGTTTCCGCCGTCTGGTTTGGGGGTGTGACAGGAAATCTTGGTGGAAATCCTCTGACCTGTAACCGCTAATCATGTGTGAGTGAGGAAGTTGTGTATGGATCTATGTGAGTTAACGCCCTATCTGTGGTTGTTGGCTACAACCCAAATGGTTTTACGATGGACTATAGTCTATGTGGGTTGACAACCCCACCCGTGGTTGCTAGCTACAACCCAACGGTCTGCGGGTGATGAACTGTCCCAATGATTGTTCTGTTTTGGACCCGGCGTCGATGAAGCGCATGGGGGAAGTATTTACCTTAGTGGGATCCTTTGTGGCACAAATGGCGGTTTTATTCTAGCAACAATGGAAGAACCATTGGTGGAATCATTTAATCAGAGGTCTGTATGTCATAGCAACGGTTACGGACTCATGGTAGCACAATTTTAGAAGCATTATCCTTTGTCAATATACAAGTATTAATGTTAAGTATAAGTTTCCCAAACACTTAGACTCTAGGAACAAGGAAATTGTAGGTATATTACTTATTCGTTAAGTAAACAATTATACCTAGCACACATACTCGTATAGAATTGAAATAGGATTTATACATAGCGGTCATACTCGTATAGAATTAAAATAAGATTTATACATAGCAGTTTTACTCGTATAGTATTGAAATAAGATTTATACGTAGCGGTTATACTCGTATAGAACTGAAATGAGATTTATACATAGTAATCTTCGTTTGTATGGGATTACAAAACACTTACATGCATAGTATATGAAACTTATAGGTATACTACTAAGTAAACAATTATACCTAGGATATATATATATATATATATATATATATATATATATATATATATATATATATATATATATATATATATATATATATATATATATACTATTTGTTAGAAACAAGTATGAGTCAGAATGATATTTTCAATCTAAGTTTTTATACTTTTTAAACTTGGAAAAATACTATTTTCTCGGAGTCAACACTTGTGTACTCACGAACTTTATATTGATGAATTTTTAAAATGCATGTGTTTTCAGGAACTTGATAAGCTTGATTAATTTAACTTTCTATTATCAATAGAGGTATGTAGTTTATAAAACTCTTTTCTATTGTTGAATATATGTTATATAAATATGATACGAGGAATGAAGTTACACCGCCCGGTGTTTCCTCCGACGGCCGGGGTGTGACAGTATCATGGCGTCGTTTGGTAGCTGCTCGATAGGAGGGAGTGAAGGCGGCTTCTGGGGATGATCAAAAGGGTGTTTGGAGGCTATTGGGTCGATGGAACTAGAAGCAAATCGGAGGTTGGCTGATGGTGACAGTGTGATAACGGGGAAGTCTGGCAGCCTACTGCTGCCGATTTTCTGCTACTTTCTGACGAAGAAGAAGGGAGAGGAGGGTGGAGTTGTTCTTTTGCAAGCTACATCAGGTGGTGATTAGTGTTTTACGGGTTGGGGGAGGTGTTTGCGAGGGCTATTGGTCAAGAAAACACTAAAAGATGGTGATGGAGTGGTGGTGTTATGGTGATTTGTGGTGGTGATAAAAAAACAAATAGAGAGAGATATGGAGGGAAAGAACTTGAGAGAAGTGGCTAATGATTTTGTGGTGAATATTGGAAGCTAATAGCTTCATTTTATAGTGGTAGAAATCTTGTAGGATCACCAAACCTCCATACCTTCAAACATCAATTCATGGCCATACTTGTACCATGGGGAAAGAGTGTAGACATGTGGTGAAGTATTAAGCACGTGAGTAAGAGAGGTGGGACAAAGAAAGATCTGATTTTTTTTCTACTAGAAATGTTATGTGTCCCCCACATGGGGTCACACCCTCATTTAGTTCTTAAAAGCACTCCAAATCGGGTGCATTCGGATCCGAAAGTCGAGAAAATTTGCCAAAAGTACCGTCAGATAGAGTTTAATTCAAGGATTCCAGAACATCAAACACATTAATTTTTGGAGTTACGGAACTCCGGGAAATTGCGTTTGAAGTTTCGCGTCTAAACGGCTCGCGGTGTCCGTTTTCGCGACTTTTGTAAATATTTTTGCTAAAAATATTTCGAGTGTGAAATTAAATATTAGATCATAGTCTGATTCCAAAAACGTTCTCGGTAATCTCGTTGTCAAAGCGTAAGTACCTCAACGGATCGATGCGGTTTTACGTGATTAAAGAAAATCAGTGTTTTATCACGAGATTCACGGTTAAATGGCCGGTTATAATTTTTGCCCTAAATTTTGGTATGTCACAGTGCATAAAATCTTTGCAACATTGATGAGATCATTCATGTTCATTAACAGAAAATCACCCACTGTGAAATCGCATACTACGTTGTTGGCTTTGACCACATAAAATCGATAGGTCTACAACAATTCTTCGAATAAAATAACTTTCGAAATGTTGAGAACCTTCACTATCTTCACTAACGACCATATGTTGTCTTCTCTTTTTCCAAGTACAACAAGAAATCTTAACTTTAACCTTTTGTATTCCTCCTTGTGTTCGAATTTATCAATAATTTGATACTGTGCTGAAATAAACATCATTTCGTTGATAGGAAAATCCAATTGATTGAAATCAGTGTTTTCAGTATCAAAGCTCTTTTTGGGAACTTTCTCAAAATCATGCATGATCACATTAAAAACTATATCTTAAATCTTCTCATAGTAAATGGCATTTTTAAATCACCCTTTCCTAGCCTTGCAGGATCATTTTGCCTTTGACGAATGATGTTGTGGATTTGCCTTTGCCTTTCAATTTCAACCTCTTGAGCTTTCTTATTTTCTTCTATAGAAGGCTCAATCCCCTCCCTTTATCACCTTAAAGTCTTTTGAGATTGGTGGTTTTGAACTCGAACCTCCAACAAATGAACCAATGACAATACCCTTGGTTAAAGGCTTTGAAGTCATGGTAGTTGAAGTTGTTGAAAACGAAGTGGGAAGTGAAGTTGGAATTTGTGTATCTAATTAATTTCCAAATAACTTTTCCACTATCAGCATCTTTTGACGAACCAGTACCATCAACTTTCGAAGAGCCCATGCGAACACCCCTTTCTCCCCCTTGCACCGCATGAAACACAGGTGGGGCATCAGTTGGCATCAAATTCACCAATCGTAATAAAGGAGCAACTTCATCTTTAAGATTAGTTTCGAAGGAAGAAAATAGCTGCGAAAGAGACTCCGGAGAACCGTAAGCTTTGACAAAGATTCCTTTAAACTACCCAATAAATCTTCCAGTTTTGCAAAAACTTGAGAATCAGACTTTGACTTCGTATCAACCTTAGTGATAAGAGAATTGCAGAACTCTACAACCTTCTTAACAACATCATCAGTTATATCAATCTTAGCATGGCAATTGGAATAATTTTGAACAAGTCTAACAATCTCCTTGGTCATCTCAGTACAAATCTCCTCAACTTTGAAATTAACATCCTCCTTCACTTTCTTAACTGCTTCGATAAAGAGAATATGTCGTTCTTTGGCAACAGCCCTCAAATCCTTGACCTAATCGTTAAAAGAATCAAACTGACGCTTCAAACTCTCTTCATTTTTCGTTTCTATCTGTTCCAGGACTGTTTTCAAACGATGTTCTTGAGATTTGAGTAAGACATCAACTTCAATTCTAGAGACACAATTTCTCCTCCCAGCATCAGCTTGAAGCTGTAGTAAAGAATTCAACTTTTGATTGAGGATCTTGAATTGGTTACCAGACATAGTCATGTGATCTGGAATATTTTCCTCCTTAGGATCAAATTGGATATCAGCAAATGAAACCATAATGTCATCATCTTCTGGATTATCATCAGGAATGGATTTTTCTCCTTCGGTTGATTGTGAAGGAAAAAGAGAAGTGATTGGTTGATCCATAATGTTTGAAAAAGTAGGTGGTATAGTAGAAGCAAGTAATGAAGTGGGTATAGGAGAAATTAATGGTGGTAACGAAGTAGGAGTATCGATAATGGTTGATTTGATTGTGGATGAAAGAACAATGGAAACAGGAACTGATGAAGTTGAAAGGGAAGATGCACTTTGGGGTGTAGAAGTTGACATCCCATCACCATTATTGACATTTGTGTTCATATGAGATATGTGAATAGGGATGCCTGAAGTTCAAACCTCCTCATAAATTGATTCGGCCATCAAAACTTTGGGTGGTATGACTTGAGTCTGCTCAGGGATGGATAGAGTAGAAGGATCGCCCAAATTAGTGGTTGTGTCCACATTAGATGCTTTCACATTGTCACCAGGACTTCCAATCGCCTCGATATTCAACCTGAAAGGAGAGCCCCTATGGAGACGGAGTACCCTCATCTTCAAAATAAGTCTCCACCACAACTTCATCAAGTGAGACTTCCAACAACCTCTTCTTCTTTTTAATCTTCTTAACCATATCCTGTGCTCTTCATTTCTTAGACACTGAAGAAACTTGTGGATCACCCAAAACTTGTTCTTTTGGATGATTTCGTGTCCATCTATCCAATGGTGGATATGCAAGATCGAAATACAAAGGTGCATCTTCGAACATTTCATCAGTTTCAGAACCTTCACCTGCATTCGACACGTTATCATACACATCATGAAAAGCATCAGTTTGTATATTTTAAGTATTTGGTAAAGATCCAATTTGCTCCCCCTCAACAATTGGATCAATATTATGATGCTCCCCCTCGACATCTGCATTCGTATGATCATGCTCCCCATAGAATGTATGCTCCCCCTCAACATTATGTATCATATTCAAGTGCTCCCCCTCCAGTTGATCACCTTGAAACACTGGGTGACTTTCGACATGTATTGGAGAATTCGTTGTGGATTGTGAACTACCATCATCCTGAGTTGTAGTCGAATCATCAAAACATTTTGATACTTTAGGAATCTGATTGTCATCAGCATGAATTTCTGCATCGATTGCCCTATCAAGAACACCAAAAATTAAGTCATACTCAACATCGAAAGAATTTTCAATTTCTGACAAATCATTTGTTTCTTTTAGAATAGGATTCTGTTCAAAATTCTTTTTGACACTTTTGACAAAATGATCATCGAAAGGTAGATTGAAAGTTTCTTCAATCCTCATTGTTCGTTTGTTCAACACCCGATACGCAACAGAGTTATGTGAGTATCCCAAGAACATCCCCTCATCAGCTTTTGACTGAAAATTGGAAATTTATCTTTGAGATTCATAATAAAGGAGCTGCAACCAAAAACATGGAAAAATTTCACATTTGGTTTTCGATTATTGATGATTTCGAAAGGGGTGATGTTAAAACGACGATGAATAAAATATCGGTTTTGAGTAAAATATGTTCTCAAAATTGCTTCAGCCCACATATATTGAGGTAAGTTTGCATATGTAAGCATCGTCCTTGCTACTTCGCATAGTGATCTATTTCGCCTTTCGACAACACTGTTTTGTTGTGGTGTGTAAGGAGAGGAAAAGTTATGTGCAATTCCAAGATCATTCAGAAATGAGTCAAGAACTTGATTCTTTAATTCTGTGTCATTGTCACTTTTCATCTTTCTTACTTTCTTTCGCAGACTTATTTCAATATGCTTAATGAAATCGATCATCACTTGAGCATTTTCAGACTTCTGACGGAGAAATTAAACCCAAGTGAACCTTGAAAAGTCATCAACAATGACCAATATGTACCTATTTTTTTTAGAGTCTCAACAGTCAATGATCCACAAAGGTTAATGTGAAGAAGTTCGAGAGGTTTGGTGATCTTCGAATCGATGACTATCAGATCAGCTTGACGATGTTGCTTCCCTTGTTCGCACGTTGCACACAACTAATAATTATCAAATTTGAAAATGGGTAAGCCTCTAAAAATATCATTTACCACCAATTTGTTCAGATTTTTAAAATTCAAGTGAGTGAGTCTTCGATGCTACAGCCAACTTAGATCAGACGACGCCTTCGAATGTAAGCATACAGAAGGAACAGCAACGATTGGCTTGATGTCAAGAGTGAACATATCTCTTCTTTTCTTCGACTAGAGCAAAAATTATTTAGTTTCTTTATTCGAAATGACACTTCCTTCTCCATCGAAGACTACTTGATTACCAGTACCTACAACAAGCTGTGAAACACTTATTAATTATATTGAAGACCTTTGACATATGCCAATCGATTAACTGTAAACTTCCCATTTGTGACTTTGCCATATCCTTTAACCTTGCATTTTTTATTATTTCTGAATTTCACCACACCAGCATTTTCCAAGCTTCGATAATCTCGAAGTTTTCCTTCCTACCAGTCATGTGACGTAAGCAACCACTGTTGATGTACCAATGCTCATCATATTGCTCATCACATAAAACCTGCAATCAATGGAAATATTTAGGTCCCCAAGGCTTTTTGGGTCCTTGGTGATTAGATTGAAATGCATTATGAAATGAAGATCCTAATACCCAATTACAAACTTTGGATTTCAAACTATCGATTAAGTCAACTTCCATAGAATTAGGTATCGAAATGAAACCGTTCAATGGTTTAGAGTCGATACTGACTTTCCCTTTTCCATCAACAGTTCGTTTTTCTTCAACCTTTGTTTTGGGAACAACTTTCCATTTTTGAATAGTGGGATTCAATTCTTTCGATAAAGAACTCCTAATTATTGACTCATTCAAGTAGCTTTCATAAGCATTCTGGATTTCTTCCTGAGAAAACCTTACATTTTGATAAGTCTTTCCTTTTCCTTTTAGCCAGTGATTAATATTCTTCACATCAGATTTCCCTTTGACAAAACAAAACTTTAACTTGCTGCTTCGAAACAGGATTAGGAAATTGAGGTTGTTTGGGATCGAATGGTTCATTTCTCTTCCCATTGACTTCGATCTTTTTGAAATTTCATTTTGGAAACAATGGTTTTGCATGTGGTTTGTAACGGTTTTGAAAAAGTTTATTATAACCAACACTTGTTCAATTAAAAACTTGTTGTTCATTTGAAAACCGTCTTTGACTTTGAAACTGGTGAAAATTCATTTGTTCATTTGATTGAAAACCATTTCTATGAAAATGATTTTGTGAAAACCATTTGTTTTGATGATTAGGAGAAATTCCTTAATTGTTGGTTTTTAACAAAATTCTCATTTGTTGGTTTTTGAACATTTGGTTTGTGACATGGACTTGAAACATTTGAATAACTTTTCGGAAATTCTTTTTGTTTAGAGTGGGTTTGGTCTTAACAAAAGACTTGTCTTGAGAAAAGGTCTGAACTTGTTCTATCACTTTCTGAACAGAAGGTTTTTGAGAAATATCTTTTTGTTTCTTCAAATACTTGACATTTTTCCAATAAACCTTATTTCGAGCTTTTGACATCGAAATGGATTCTTCTTTGGAAACTTTTTGAATTTCATCATTAAAATTTTGAGCTTTAGTGTTTTGATTTTGAGAAACAGGTTCATTTGTATGTTTCTTATCATTGACTTTTTCTTTCTTTACTTGCCAAACTCTTTTCGGTTTTTGCCTTTGAAAAGTGGACGAGTTTTTTTTTAAGATTGTTTTCAATTGTGCTTTGATTAGAGAAAAATCCTTCTTTTGTTACTAATTTATTGTCTTCCACAACGATTTTGTTGATCTCAGGTTTCACTTTATCTCTGTTTCCTGAGGTAACAAACACTTGATTTGGAAACACCACATCATTAGTGCATTTGAAATTTGGATAACCAACAAAGGTTGATTCTAAATAATGAGGACCTTTTTCCTTCATCACCTTTTCAAATTTCTCTATTTCTTTATACACTTGTCAACAACAACTCTTTGAATAGTTGTTTCAGTTGGAACATCTTTTTCATTATCATCACTATCAGTTTGACTATCTTCGACAATCATACGATCATAGTCACGAACTTTCGATGTTGATGGTTGATTAGGGTCAACTTTAACCGAAGAATCATCACAAATTTCTTTACCCTTGTTTATCGAGGTGACATTAATGATAGATAATTAAGAGCAATCCACAACTTCCTCAGCCTCAATTTCACTGATATTCTCATAATCATCTTCGATATCAGCAAAATTGTTTTGAGAGTCAGATGTCGAATTTTCAGTCTTTTGCAAAATTTTCATTTGTTCGTTTTTGGTCAAGGTCTCATTCACAATTCTAACAAGATATTTTGCATCTAAACATTCATCAATCTTAACAATACTATATGCATATGAGTCATCTGGGACCTTGTCAGACTCATATATCTTTTTCTCACAATCATAGGAAGTCGAATCAGTCATTTCCCTTTCGAATGTCAAGAATGGTAAAAGTTTCCTATGTTGTTCTTTGCTTATGTACGATGAATGATGTAAATCAGTCAACCTAGCATAAAGTCTCTTGGCAGAATTACAATAAAATTTTCTTTGATTTAGCAAAATACAATTGTCTATTCTCAAACCATCCCTATCACAAGTAATATTCTTAATATGCAATTCTAGATGATCTATTGTACTTCGCTTCGACTCCAATCTTTTCTGAGATTCTAGTAGTAAAGATTTTGGTTTTTCAGTGTCACTAGTAGCAGAAATAAGCATGTCAATAACATAAGATAGAGTATCATCAAAGTCAGATAGAATACGATTATATGAACAAAAAGGAATTTCAAAAGATTTGAGAAGAGAACGTACCTTCAAAGTCATTGGTGACTTGTCAGCACCAGTAGAAACAAAGCATTTGCATGTCACCTTCTCTTCCTCCTCGCTTCCGTCCTCATACTTAGCATACATGGCTCCATGCGTGGGGTTTCACAACCAAATACATTACCTTCATTCTTGGTCTCACCTCTTCTAGCCTCTCCATATAATAGGTTTCGTCTTTCACCCTCTCTTTCTTCTCTTCTTTCTTTCTCAACATACAGTCGCTTGCCATATGGTTTGCACCATTGTAGCAATGACAATTGAAACCAGAATCACCCTTTAATTTCTTTTCTGGCTTATCAAGACTCAGACTTGTTTTCTTTCTTCTCCACCTTGGTTTCCTCTCTCCCGCTCTTCCCAGATGAGTTTCCTTTGGATTCACTTCCTTTAAAATTCGGATTAAATGGCTTTTTGTAAAACTTTTTCACTTTATTATTCAAATAAAATGCCACAACTTTGTCATCTGAGTTCATGATGAATCCTTCATTATCATAACCTTCATTCTGAACTGACTCAACCTCAGTTTCTTTCCCATATACCTTCGAAACTAGCGCCAGAGGACCTCCCAAACTCACTTTCGCTTCTTTAGCTATTTCATTTATCTCACTTTCGTGAGCTTTCAGAACATTGTAGAGATTACCCATAGAGTAGTTGTCAAAGCTTTGTTAAGTCTTGATCATAAGATTGGTATTTCACCACTCTTTGCGAAGTCCCATTAGAAAGGTTATGTTGAATTCGACACTTGAACGATTGACTCCATATCTATTGGATTTGAAGATTAATTAATTAAGAATATCATAATAGAGTTCAATGTTTTCACCTTCCTTTTGTTTGAATTCTCCTAACCCAAGCAGACATTGCTTAGCAGAGCTCTTCTTTGTCTTCTCACTCCCTTGATACTTGTCTTTCAAAGTATCCCAAATTTCTTTAGTTGTTGTGCATCTACAGACATAGTTATAAACCACTGGTAAAAGATCACCGCGCAATTCACGCATACATCTCTTCTCATTAGCTTTCTTTTTGTCAATATGAGTAGTTACATCTGTGGATGAACCAACATTTCCGATTTCTGCAAGCATTTATGGATGAAAGTTTCCACTCTTGACACACTAACATAGATGTTCATACATCCCAGTCAGATAATCTTCCATCTTATCAGCCCATTGTTCATAGTATCCGGGGATTCGCATCGGAATTTTGGTCGACGATTCAAGAAGATGAGAAAATCGAGTCATTGTGTTCATATTGAAGTTTCCCATTGTTGTACGAACTTAAAGAATGAAAAGCTTCAAAAATTGGAATCTGATGAACAAATCTGTATGAAAAAGATCAGAGAATACTCGATTGAACAAACGAAACACATAATCAAATCAAATCTAATGATTAGATCAGGTTTTAAGATCAAAATTGCGGAAAGCTTTTGAACCAGAAATCGCGATTCAAAAACTTTTGATAGTGAGACAAAAACCATAAATCACTAGACAGTATCCTACTCTGATACCAAATGTAGTTTGAATAATTCAAGTAAAGTGAAAGAAATCAAAGTACAGATCTATTTGAGAACATAGAAAGTAAATAACATCTTAGAAAGAGTACAAGAAATGAGAGATTAAAGTGCACACTCGTCACACTTGTTATCCTTACCCTAGTACTTATCCCTATTTATAGGAACAACTGAAGTGGAAAAAATGTACATAAGGGTGTAAAATGAAAGCTTCGAAAACTAAGCTACCATGGTTGGTAAAAGGACTACAAAATAGGTCAAGACTCTAAGGACTGATAATGGATTGGAGTTCTGCAATGCCCCATTTGATAATTTCTACAAGAGAGAAGGTATGGTGAGGAACCACACTATACGATAAACATCACAAAAAAAATATTAGCATAACGGATGAACCAAACAGTCATGCAGCGGGCAAGGTGCATGCAAATATTTTTTTAACTTATCGAAGAAATTATGGGTAGAAGCAGCTAACACTGCTTGCTATATGGTAAACAAATCATCATCATCTACTATAGAATTGAAGACTCCTCAAGAGGTATGGTCCGGGAAACCCTCTGACTATTTTGGTTGACATACATTTGGATGCCCCACATATGCTCATGTGAATGATGGAAAACTTGAGCTAAGGGAAATGAAGTGTATATTTCTAGGACATACAATAAGAGTAAAAGGTTATCGAGTGTGGTGTATAGAAGAAGGAAGAACTCCTAAATTTATCACGAGCAGAGATGTAACCTTTGATGAATCTCCCATGGGTAACTAGGGATGAGGTTTTACAAGTTAATCAGGGAACAAAGATTAGGGTGCTAACCCGAAGGTGGAGTTTTCATCTCAAACTCTAGACATAATTGTTATAGGTGATAAAGAACAAGGAGGTAGTAAACATATTGGACAAGATGAAACCCAAGAGCAACCTATGGGGTCTTCGTCCAGTAGTGCTAATGCCGAGAACGATGATAGGCAAGAATCTATGGAAATGAGGAGATCAAAGAGGGGTTTTAGAGAACCTGATAGATATGAAGGATGTTTAAACTCTAGTGACATGGACTCCATTACTTTTTCTTTAGAAACTGAGAATACATTGAGACTAAGGAGCCTCAGTCGTATAAAGACACAGTGGCGAGTAATAATGCAACAAATTGGTTGATGACCATGAATGAAGAAATGCAATAATTGTAGAAGAATGAAACATCTGATCGACTTCCATTACCAAAGGGATAAAATCGGTAAGATGGAAATGAATCTTTAAGAAGAAGGAAGGGATGTCGGGAGTTGAACGAGCTAAGTTCAAGGCAATGTTGGTGGCGAAAGGTTTTCTTAGAAACAATGAATTTATTATCACGAGGTGTTTCATCGGTCGTGAAGCACAAAACAATTCGGGTTCTTTGGGCTTTGGTGAGTGCATTTGATCTAGAGATTGAATAGCTTGATGTGAAAACTACATTTCTTCATAGGAAATTAGATGAGAAGATTTATATGTCCCAGCCATAAGGGCTCCATAATGCGAAGAATGATCGTGTATGTTTGCTGAAGAAATATTTGTATTGTTTGAAGTAGTCTCCAAGACAATGGTACAAATGATTTGATACATTAATGATCTCACTTGGCTACATTCAGAATGAGTTTGAAAATTATGTCTACTCAAAGGAACTGTCACCATATTCCTACATAAATTTGTTGTTGTATGTTGATGACATGCTCATCGGACATAGCAGGAATAAATGAATTTAAGGCGACCCTAAAGAATGAGTTTGAGATGAAGGATTTAGAAGCAATAAAGAAGATATATGGGATGGAGATTCAAAGGGATAGAAGAGTAGGGTGATTAGTTCAAACTAGTTGGAACTCCCTTGCCAGTTCACTTTAAACTTGGTCCAGATGTTGTACCCATAACTAATGATGAAAGGACGTACATGAGTAAGGTTCCTTACTCTAGTGCTATTGGAAGTATCATGTATGCAATTATATGTACCAAACTATATTTGGCTCATTCAGTTAGTATAGTAGATAGGTTTATGAGTAATCCAGGGAAGGATCATTGGGAAGCTATCAAGTGCATCATGTGATACTTGAAGGGAACGAAGAATGTTTGTTTGGTGTATGGAGCTAATACGAACAATGACTTGGTTTTATATTATGACACTGACGATGGAGTTGCTTTATTGAAGCTTAAGTTATAGACATATTATATTTTTACTTTGTTAGGAGCTAATACGAATGAGAATATGTTTCATCGGTTTATTCAGAGTCTTGGTATGAAGGTGGAGAAGCCAATATTATCCTATGACAGTCAGAGAACATTGAGTATTTCTAAGAATCCTATGTATCATGAGAAGATGAGGCATATTGATGTTAGATTGAATTTCATTCATGACATTCTAGAAACAGACATGTTTCTCTATTCTAAAGATTGATACCAAGGTGAATCTAGTGGGCCATGTTAACAAAGTCATTACCCATGGAGAAGTTCAAGGTTTGCTTGGACTTGGTTGATGTTCGCAGGAGGTAAGCCCCTTTGGGGCTTCATAGGAGGAAAAGATAGGAAGTTCTTGTTCGAGGTTAAGTACAGAGGGTGCTCAAGTCAAAATGAATATTGTTAAATATGAATCGATCATTTTGAGCATTCTCAAGGAACATTTGGAGCACCCAAAACACAATGGAAAATCTTAGAGTGTCTTGGAGCAACTTGGAGCATAATGTTGTGCGATGCAGAGGGAAGTTGTGGCATCCTTAGGGATGCTACGCCATGAAGGAAGGAGTTGCATCATTTTAGTGCATGTTGAGCGAAATGGGAAGCAGTTGTTGTAACATTCCGTTATTTTATGTTTGTAAAGTCAACTCTAATCAACTAAAGTCAAACAAAGGTCAACTAAAACCCTTTTTATTGTTTGGGTTTTCTATTTAGATTATAAAAATAACCTTTATTTGTTAAAATCCTTAAAATATCTACAATTGAATTTGGAAGGAAAAGGCTTGAAAATCCGAGAAACTTCGCAATTATCCCTTCGCTTCGGACCGCAAAGAGTTTACGGCCGTAAACTCCTCGGACCATAAACTCCTCGCAGACCGTAAATGAGGCTTCGGCCGTAAACACCTTGCCGACTTCGGACCATAAACTCCTCGGCCGTAAACCCTCGGATACATATATAGATTTTCTTCATTTTTCATCATTTCTCTTCCATTTCAAGTCTAGAAACCCAATTTCTCTCTCAAGTATCATAGGATCTTCATCTTGATCTTCCAAAAACGTAAGAATTCTTTCCATTTGATTTGTTGATATCCTTCAATATCAAGTGAATACACATGATTTCATCCATGAAATCTCTTCTTTTGATTAGATCATCAAGTGTTCTTCATTTCACCAAGAATAACTAGAACACACACTAGTGTTTTTGAACCTTAATCACCCTTCCAAGCTTCTATATCGTATGTAATCTCTCCTAAGTTTGTTGTATACATGTAATACTTGAAGAACACTTAGAAAACATCCATTTGACAAGAACAAAGGGAGTTTGCGGCCAAGACCATCTCCTTTGGCCGTAAACCCTTAAAATGGGGCCATATTGACCCTAAACTCTTCTAGAAGCTAAACTTGTGAACTAGAATACTTCTTAGAAAACCATTAGACCTTGAAAACGTCCAAATCTCATGAACAATAGGAGTTTATGGCCAAGACCATATCCCTTGGTCGTAAACCCTTGTTAGTGATGCATATGGACCATAACTTCTTCCTAAGGCTTGGATTTAGGGCTAGAACACTTCCTTGTGGATTGTAAGACCTTGGAACACCCTTTTGACACAAATCATCAGGAGTTTACGACTGTAAACTCATGAGGCCGTGAACTCATGACCGTAAACTCATAGAATGGCCATACACCCTTAGTATACAATCATATGTGATTGTAGTACTTCAATCCTAGGCTTTCCTAGTCTAATAGGGTGTTATTTTTCATGATTAGTTGTTATAAACACTAATTATATCCATATATGTATCATTATATGTTAATAGGATCCGTTGTGTTCAAGACTTCACTTGACACTTAGCATCCTACACCAATCTTACATTTGAATAACTTACAACAGGTGAGTTCATACCCCCGTATTTTCATAGTTTTTACTGTTTTAAGGGGGGGGGGGATACAAGTCTAACACAAAGATTTTGTGTTATAACAAATGATTTCAAATGGATTACAGTTAATAAAACAAATGGTTTCAAACATCTTATCAAAATGAATTTCAGTATCATCAAATGAAGTGGTTTTAAGTGATTGTTTCAAAAAGACGTCAAGTCACACTAGTATACATATATTTATATATATAAGATTTAAAAGATTTAGGACTAATAACCCACTTTGGTTCCTTTTCTTTGTTTGGATGTGGGATTACAAGTATTAGTTATTTGTCTGAGTGTCATTTAAATTTTACTTATATATATTATATATATGTATACAAGTATAAAAGTTTATTCATCAAGTTTCAATTACCCTTTTGTAAAAAGTTGAGCAAGGGGTTGTATTCATTAATACTAAGTATCAATGCAGAAAGTACATATAAATTACAATAGGTATAATTTATGATTCATAGAACAATAAATCATGATTCAAGCATACTAGAGTACATTGTTTTACAAGAACAAATATTGATTCAAAACTATTCAAGGATTTACATTCTTTCAGATACATGTTAAGCGTACTAATTCAAGAGTATACTATCAATCATTTACTTCAGAATGATTGGGTTTTCATAACTAATATACATGTAACATTTATATAATTTTATGAGACAAGTAGTACAGTTTGTTTAATTCATTTTAAATGATACAGTAAAGTCCTCATATTATAACCAGAGTCTCCAGCAGGGGATCGAAACAATGGGTGTATAGATCTATATTGGGATTGACAATCTCGCACTCGGACTGCTAGCTACAGTCAGGCATACACGCCTGTGAGTGACAATTGTTATCATCAACTTACAGCGCATTCATAGCGTTGGATCAGGCCATCTAGTTAGTATGGTTATAATAACTCATTAAAAGATATTATCAATACGTTAGTGTATAATTAACTAACTTAAGTACATTTTCAAAGTACTAGTTTACAAGATACAGTTTACAAGATACAAGTTTACATAAAATTACAAATACAGATAATTGGTTTTCAAATAGAACAGTTTTATACAAATACAACTACTTTTCATATACAACAGAAAATATAGGATTTTCTGGAAACAGTTTACATATTCAAGAAACAGAAGATATTCTTACATACATAAAAACTTATGCACTCACTCAACTTTATGTTGATACTCTCTTTTCAAATTACTTGTATTCTCAGGGAACCAGTAGACAGGTACACCCCGAGCTTTTAAGAAGATAGAGCTATTTATGTCTTGTTTTCTTCTTTTGTACAGCTTTATAGTTTCAGTATACAATGTGAAAGACATGTAACTATTTATAATTTTTAATACAATGGTTGTTTGTCCTTTGATTACAAAATTGCATGTGTTGTGATACTACAAATGAAGTCCTCCACCCCCGGACGTTTCCGCCGTCTGGTTTGGGGGTGTGACAGATTGGTATCAGAGCGATGTTTAGAGTGAACTCAGTATATCAATCCATAAAAGATATACAAACTATAAATACATTTGGGGCTAGGAGCTCTGACTACAAGTATACTTTTAAAATTTTAATTATTTTTACAAGAAGTGTACTAACACTCATACCTACATGTACAGTATCACAGTCATAAGAACTTAAAAGTATTTGGATGTTGAATACTACAGTCAATCCTGGATAGTTATGTAATCATATCTGGGATTAATATAGCCTGATCAACTATATTGATTTGAGATATGACCAACATGTGTTTGGGAGTGATAGTGGTGTTGCGACATGTCTAAAATTTACCAACTATACATATATTCAGAAGAACTTTAGAACAGAACATAAAGATTAAAATACTATAGGAGTATTTTAGGCACTATATACTAATAACACACATGTGAAATTAGTAGAACAATCAATGGTAGAACTATAAATATTAAGGGTATATTACAATTATATATAATTAAATTTATATAGACTTAGAATATGTGATTTCGCTTCATTTCCTGTTCCTTGTTTGGTTGTGGATTTAGAGCCGGGTCATTTAATCGAAGGTCGAATATAACCAAGTTATATATAATTAATATGCACTTTATAGTTATAGTAATATCTAGAACAAGTTGTACTTAGTACATTATTTGTTAATTGTAGGTCTTTCTTGTAGAAACCTATCGTTACTAATTATATCCTATATCTCTTATCCCTATTCTCGCTTAGATAACAATGGCTGGATTTACATACCCGGAGACCCTTATTTCCCTAATCAAGAACAAGATGCAGAGCCGGAAGAAAATCACGAAATTCCCTTAGATGATGATTTTGCAGAAAACGTTCCTAAAGACAATGATCCACCACCAATTGCTCAAAATCCTAACCCTCGTCCAGTTTTCCAAGGTCCGATGCCTCTATGGGTAGAAAGCTTGGAAACATGGAGTCAAGAGCAGCGTCAACCAATACCTTACAACGGAGATAGAAGCTTCTATAACTTAAGCGAAGGAGGTTCAGCAGACAGAGTTCTTCCGATTATAGTCAGCAGAATTGATCGAAATGAAATTTGGGGTAGAACAGCCATCAACCGAATCAGGGAAGTTGATGCCAATGTGAGAATTAATACAATCAGTATTAATCGTCTTGAATATGCTCGTGAGAGAGATACAAGGGACAATGAATCTCTATTGCAAGCATTAGCTGAAACTCGAGCTGAAGTCATAGAGCTTAGAGCACGCCTGACAGTGTATGAAAGGCATCTGCTTGCTATGGAGCGTCAAATGGCTGAGATGAGGTTTCATCCAAATGATACACGTCGCCATTAGCAAATACTCTACTCATTTCCTATTTCACTCTTTTGGTTATAGTTAAGTCTATGGATAGGTTTTAGTGTTATTTTTCAGGTTTTTCAGTAAGACCACGAAAATGTTATTTTCGATAGGTCTGTATGATGTCCATATTTGTCTCAAAATTTGGTGTATTGTAGACCTGTCTAGGGTCAAGTTTTCCAAACTTATATATTCAATATGCCAATATAATCGACATGAATTTTCTTCGTAATTGAAAAATAACCATCCACTTTCATATTATTCAGTTCCAAGTTATACTTGTCATAGACTTCTATTTCCAATTCATTCCAAGATTCATATTGAACTATATGTTTTAGTTCAGAGATATCAGAATTCATATTCGCTCTTGATATCTTATCGTCTTTGTATCTTTTGACTTTTATAGAAAAAGATGCCTCCTCATAGAAATCCAAGACGTCAAAATGTTAATGAACCGCCGGTGCCACCTCCGCCACCACCTCCTCAGTTCGACCCCGCTATGTTCCAAGCGGCAATCACGGCGGCTGTAACTGCTGCTATGGCTCAGATCAATACTTCTGGAGCTAGTGGTTCAGGAGCTGGTGCAAATCACCCTAATCAGGGTGAAGGTCATGGGCATTCGCGAGAATGAACTTATAAAGATTTTACCAATGCTAAACCCAGGACCTTTAATGGAACTGGAGGAGTTATGGCATTAAGACAGTGGATAGAGAAGACAGAAGTAATTTTCGAAATTTCCTCCTGTCCTGACAACAGCAAAGTCAAGTTCGCTGCTTGCACTTTTTCGGAAAGAGCTTTGACGTGGTGGAATGGTCACGTTAAGTCGCTTACTATAGTAGTGGCTAATTCGATCAGCTGGGAGAATTTCAAGGGTATGCTTATGCGGGAGTATTGTCCGTGAGGCGAAGTTCAAAAACTTGAGGAGGAGCTCTGGAGTCTCTTAATGGTTGGTTCGGATATATCAACCTATACTAGTAGATTTTGTGATCTGGCAATCCTTTGCTCGGATATGGTTACTCAAGAGAGCAAAAAGATTGAGAGATATATTTGGGGACTGTCGCCCCAAATTAAAAATAGTGTTTTAGCTTCAAGGCCTGTTACTTTTGATAGTGCCAAAGAGCTGGCACAATCTCTTTTTGATCATGGAATCCATCAACACTCGGTGGTTGCTACACCAGAACAACCAAAGGGAAACAATAACAACAACAATAACCAGAAGGGTCGGAACAAGAGGAAGGGAAAGTGTTCACAGGATTCCTCAAAGAAACAACAGCTGACTACAGTCAACACTGCTATTGTACCTGCTGCTGTTCCCGTTAATCCGGCACCAGTGAAGCCATATGCTGGTAATCTTCCGAAGTGCAACAAGTGTAATTTTCACCATAAGGGAAATTGCAGGGAAATGAAGTGTTGTAACTGCAACAGAAAAGGTCATACCGCCCGATTTTGTAGAGTACCACCCCAACCACTTAACCAACTACATGTTGCTAGAGTAGGTCAAGCGTGCTACAATTATGGTGAAGTAGGACATTTCAAGAGAAATTGTCCTAAAGCTGGAAATGTAGGTGGAGTTGGGAGAATTTTAGCCATTGGCCAGGAAGAAGTAGTGGCAAATCCCACAGTAGTTATGGGTACGTTCCTTCTCAACAACACTTATGCATGCATTCTATTTGATTGTGGTGCTGAGAAGAGCTTTGTGAGCCATAATTTCAAACACTTGCTAAACCAAAACTCCCAACCATTAAAAGAAACATTCACAGTCGAAATGGCTAACGGGAAATCCGAGTCCACCAACGAAATATACATAGGATGTACTCTTACCTTGAATAACTTTTCGCTCCCAATTGACCTTATGCTGGTATCTATCAAGAGTTTCGACGTAATAATAGGTATGGATTTGTTGTGTCTTAACCGTGCTGACATCCTATGTTATGAAAAAGCCATTCGTCTGTATTTGCTAACTAATGAAACTCTTGTTATTTGTGGCGACAAACCCGGAACGAACCTCCATATCATTTCTTGCATTAAGGCATAGAAGTACCTCCGCAAAGAGTACTGTGCTTTCTTAGCTCACGTGGTAGACAAAAAGCAAGAAGTAAAAGATATCGCGAAAATTCCTGAAGTCTGTAACTTTCTCGACGTTTTTCCTGATGATCTTCCAGGAGTGCCTCCCGAATGACAAGTCCAGTTCAGAATCGACTTAATTCCAGGGGCTACCCCTGTCGCCAAATCTCCTTATCGTCTTGCACCTTCAGAAATGCATGAATTATCCATCCAGCTTAACGAACTCCTTAGCAAAGGTTTCATAAGACCAAGCTTCTCACCCTGGGGAGCACCGGTTTTGTTCGTGAAGAAGAAGGATGTATCGTTCCGTATGCACATAGACTACCGCGAGCTAAATAAACTTACCATTAAGAATCGATACCCTCTGCCTCGCATAGACGATCTGTTCGACCAACTTCAAGGTGCGAGCTACTTCTCAAAAATAGACTTAAGATACGGGTATCAACAGTTACGAATTTTGGAGAATGACATTCCCAAAACTGCATTCAGAACTCGTTATGGTCATTATGAATTCGTAGTGATGCCATTCGGATTGACGAATGCACCTGCTGTGTTCATGGATTTAACGAACAGAGTGTGTCGTCCATTCTTGGAGAAATTCGTCATAGTCTTCATTGACGACATCCTTATCTACTCAAGAAGTGATATGGATCATAGCCAACATCTTCGTCAAGTTTTGCAAACTATTAGAACAGAGAAACTTTTTGCGAAGTTTTCAAAGTGTGAATTTTGGATCAGGAAGGTTAATTTCCTAGGTCATGTGGTCAGTTCAGAAGGAATACACGTCGACCCTTCCAAAATAAAGGCAATTGAAAACTGGTCAGCACCCAAAACACCTACAGAAATCCGTCAATTCTTAGGTCTTGCTGGCTATTATCGCAGATTCATCCAGAATTTCTCTCGAATAGCTAAACCTCTTACCACTCTAACGCAAAAGGGTGTAACTTTTAACTGGAGAGAAAAACAAGAAACAGCGTTCCAAACGCTAAAATGAGCCTTGTGTAGTGCACCAATCTTGTCTCTCCCTGAAGGGACAGAGGATTTTGTAGTATACTGTGATGCTTCAAATCAAGGGCTTGGATGTGTTCTTATGCAAAGAGGAAAGGTGATATTCGATGCCTCAAGACAGCTAAAGACACATGAAGTCAACTATACAACACATGATCTTGAGCTAGGAGCAGTGGTATTCGCTCTGAAGATCTGGAGACATTACTTATATGGCACGAAATGCACAGTATTCATGGACCATAAAAGTCTCCAGCATATCTTCAATCAAAAAGAGCTCAACATGAGACAACGACGGTGGGTGGAGCTACTGAACGACTACGATTGTGAGATTCTTTATCACCCTGGTAAAGATAATGTTGTAGCTGATGCCCTTAGCAGAAAAGAATACTCAGGACGCCGAGTAAAGTCGTTGACCATGACAATCCATTCACATATGTCCACACAGATCAGAGAGGCTCAACTCGAGGCCTTAAAATCTGAAAACGTGGCAGGTGAAACTTTGAGAGGAATGGATAAAAATTTCAAAGTCAGGGATGATGGAGTTCTATTGTTTCATGAACCGGATCTGGACACCTAAGTTTGGTGGTTTCAGAGAAGTAGTCATGAATGAAGCCCATAAAACCAGATACTCCATTGAACCAGGTTCAGACAAGATGTACCTGGACCTCAAGAAACTATACTGGTGGCCAAACATGAAGGCCGAAATTGCTACCTTTGTGGGCAAGTGCCTTACTTGTGCCAAGGTGAAGGTAGAATACCAGAAACCTTCAGGTTTATTGCAACAACCTGAAATCCCTGAATGGAAGTGGGAGCGGATTACAACGGATTTCATAACCAAGTTACCCAAGACATCGGGTGGTTATGATACTATTTGGGTAATCGTCGATAGATTAACCAAATCCGCACACTTCTTACCAATCAAAGAGTCAGACAAGATGGAGAAGCTAACAAGAACTTACCTCAAGGAAATCGTTAGACTGCATGGTGTACCAATATCTATTATTTCTGACCGAGATAGTAGATTCACTTCTCGTTTCTGGCAGTCTTTACAAAAATCTTTAGGAACTAGGCTGGACATGAGTACAGCCTACCATCCTCAGACTGACGGACAAAGTGAGAGGACAATTCAAACTTTAGAAGATCTGTTGCGAGCTTGCGTGATAGACTTTGGAAAGGCATGAGATACTCCTTTACCCCTTGTCGAATTCTCATACAACAATAGTTATCACACTAGCATAAATGTTGCTCCTTTCGAAGCTCTCTATGGCCGTAAGTGCGGATCCCCTCTGTGCTGGGCTGAAGTGGGCGATACGCAGTTAGCTAGAAGTCAAGTTCCTGACGGTACCCTCACTGGTCCGAGAGCGACTTAAAGCTTCCAGAGATAGACAGAAAAGCTACGCTGACAAAAGAAGAAAACCTTTGGAGTTCCAGGTTGGTGACCACGTCATATTGAAGGTCTCACCCTGGAAGGCATGATACGCTTTGGAAAGCGTGACAAGTTAAATCCAAGGTACATAGGACCATTCGAGATTCTCGCTAGAATCGGTCCCGTAGCTTACAAACTCCGTCTACCTCAAGAACTAAGTAACATACATCCTGTTTTCCACGTCTCAAACTTCAAAAAGTGTCTGTCCGACGAGACTCTTGTTATCCCACTCGACGAGATCGAGATCGACGAGAGCCTCACCATCGTGGAAGAACCTGTAGAAATCATGGACCGAGAGGTCAAGCAAACGAAGCAAAGCCGTATCCCGATAGTGAAGGTTCGCTGGAACGCCAAGCGAGGACCTGAATTCACTTGGGAGCATGAGGATAAAATGAAACTGAAATATTCTCATCTTTTTACTTAGTTATTTTTAATAACTTAGTTTCTTAAACTCTAATTTCGGGACGAAATTCTCTCTAATGGGGGGATAATGTAACATTCCGTTATTTTCTGTTTGTAAAGTCAACTTGTCACACCCCAAAACCAGAACGGCGGAAACGTTCGGTGGTGGAGGACGTCATGTACAGTATCACAACAATGCAAAGTAGTAAACAAGCAACAACATCATCCATTGCATTAATAATATAATTTCATACAAGTGTGTTCTGTCAAGTTAAATAGACACCAAAAATATGTATCAAAATAAAAGATGAGTCTTGAACGAGCTCCTTCTTCTCAAAACCTGGCACCGGTACATGTCTACTGGTGACCTGAGAATACAAGTTATTTTGAAAGAGTTTATCAGCTTTAAAGCTGGTGAGATGTTTGTAAGATGTTTGTAAGATGTTTTTATAAGTTTCTAAAAGTTTGAATTCTCCTAGAAAAGCCTATGTTTCCTACTAAAAGTAGCCTTCTACCAAGGCATCTAGTATCTATGTGTGTGTCTCTTGTAAGAGTATGTATTTTCCCAAATCTGACTATCATTAACCAAAAATATAGTTTTTACATTACTGTTCATTGTGTGAATGTTCACAAAGTGAATGTAATGGGAAAATGAAATAGTACTGTAGTGTTGTATTAAGTAACTACTGCTGTACTAACTACCTTAAACCAATTGTTATTTAAAGTACCATGTGATCGGCCTGTACCCTGCTACCGACTCATAGAAAAACGACGATGTAAGACGTCGTAAGAAATGACGTTTGGCACCCGTAGATTTGCAAGTCCCACTGTAGCGAGCAGCAAGGTGTAGGATAGTTAATCCAGTGATCTATACACAAACTCATATGCTCCCCAATTAAGCAGATTTTGGATACAAAACGGTCATGGCAGGTAGTGCCATGCCCCGTTACGTGGCTCACATAACTGTAATAATGTATATGTAATGTATGTGCTAGCTGTATTGTGTGTTCTTCCTCTGTCTAGCCTATATGTATGTTCTCTCTATATGGTATTGTTTGTTTCTCATCACTATGTATTATGTTTGTTTCTCATCACTATAAGTTATGTTTGTTTCTCATCACTATAAGTTATGTTTTTTTCTCATCACTATAAGTTATGACACATGTGTGAACTGACTCATTGTATATTCCATTGGTCTAGTAATAGATTTGTAACTTCCTAAACTATACCTATTATAGTTTACTAGTAATGTTGTTTGTATGTATGAACATGTTTGTATACCCTTGTTACCCAAAGGTATTGAACTGGAAAGAAGTAACATTTTATATCTATATACATATACATAATATATAACTAGGATTCAAACGACCTTCAGACAAATAACCCTGATACCCTAAGTCCACAACCAAACAAGGAACATGAAGTAAGGTGAGCTATCAGTCCTAAGTCCTTTCAATCCTACTTCTATAACTATATCTATATAGATACACTTTTAACATAATATAAGTTTAAAAGAGTTTAAGTAACAGTATTCGACATGTAAAAGAGTTTGACAAAAGCATTTGGTATGAAAAAGAGTTTGTAAAGCAGTTTGAAGTAAAACAGTTTGGTAACACAGTTTGAAAAGTAAGAAATCCACTTGTTTGGTAGTTATTAATCACATGTGATTGATATAATAACTATAATTGTTCAACTTGTATTCCCCCCATAAAAGCATTTAAAACATTTAAAAGGTTAATTAAGGGGTATGAACTCACCTGTAGTGAATGGTTTGGATAAACGGAATGTATAGGATGGTAAGTGTCAAGTGAAGACTTGAACACACACAAGGATCCTAGTTAACATATAATAACACATATATGTATCCAATTAGTCATTAAACAACTAATTAACCAAGTTAAGACATCCTACGACATGTAAAACACTTGATTTAAGTGCTATAAGTCCTAAGGATTGCATCTAAGGGTGGTAGGACCTTGTAATTGAGTTTAGGGTTCAAGGGTAAACTCCTTTGGAGTTTACGGTTTTGTGACCATCACCCCTTGAGTTTACGGTCGTAAACCCATGAGTTTACGGCCGTAAACTCATGGTACTTTTACCATGTTGTGTTTTGAAGCTTTACAAGTCATTAGAAGCATTTCTACTTCATGCCTAAGTCTTTGGAAGAGATTAGGGCACCATTTCACTCCTTTGTGGAGTTTACGGTCCTTGGACCATTTCTCTTTGGGTTTACGGCCGTAAAGCCAAATGGTTTATGGTATTTTTGTTGTTTTAAGTCCTAAGCACTTCAAGGAAGGGATCTAGAATGTCTTTCCAAGGCTTGGTAAGGGACTAGGGCACACTTTGGCCCCTTCATTAGGGTTTACGGTCCAAGAACATCTTCGACCGTAAACAATTTTGATCTTGTGTTTCAATGGTGTTTTCTTGATGATTAGAAGTGTAACAAGTCTTATAATACACTAGGGTAGGAGTACTTACTAGGTAGAAGCTTGAAAAGGTGCTAAAAGTCCAAGAACACTAGTGTGTGTTCTTGGTGTTCTTGGTGAAACTTGAAGATCAACACTTTTGGAATGATTTCACGGATGTAATCATGTAAGATCACTAGATTAAGTAAGATATCAACTTTTTAGGGCTAGAAACACTTACAAAGTTGAAGATCAAGAAGAAAAGTCGGATGATACTTGAGAGGATTTGAGTTTGGATCTTGAAAATGTGAAAAAGTGGTAAATAATGACTAAGTGTCATATTTATACCCCCCTTTAGGGTTTACGGCCGTAAACACCCTTGTTTAAGCTGTAAACTCCAAACTCTTAGAGTTTTGGGACTTTATTGTTGCACAATAAACCCTAGGGCATCCTCTCTCCTGATATCTCCTAAAGTACTAACTTTAAAACACTCAAACTTATACCAAAAAGCTTGAAAATTAGCAGAAACAGTTCAGACTTCTATTTAATTGAATGGTTGCACAGAATAGAAATTTCGGGTTGTCACATCATCCCCCCGTTAGAAGGAATTTCGTCCTGAAATTAGAGTTCAAGCAAATAAGTAGTTACAAATAAGTAAGTAAAAAGACGAGGATATTTCAGTTTCATCTGATCCTCTCGCTCCCAAGTGAATTCAGGTCCTCGCTTGGCGTTCCAGCGAACCTTCACTATCGGGATACGGCTTTGTTTCGTTTGCTTGACCTCCCGGTCCATGATCTCTATAGGTTCTTCCACGAAGTTGACCTTGGCGCAAGTAAGGCATTTAGTCACGAAGGTAGCAATCTCTTCTTTCATGTTAGGCCACCAGTATAACTTTTTAAGATCCAGATACATCTTATCTGAACCCGGGTGGACGGAATAACGAGTGTTGTGCGCCTCGTTCATGACCAAGTCTCTAAAACCACCGCGTTTTGGGGTCCAGATCCGATCCATGAGATAATAAGCTCTGCCACCCTTAACTTCCAAGTTCTTATCCATCCCCCTCAGGGATTCACCCGCCACATTCTCATGTTTCAAAGAGTCGAGCTGAGCCTCCTTAATTTGCGTGGAGAAGTGTGAATGGATAGTCATAGTCAATGACTTGACTCTACGACCAGAATATTCTTTCCGACTTAGGGCGTCAGCTAGTACATTGGCCTTGCCAGGATGATAACGAATTTCACATTCGTAATCACTGAGTAGCTCGCAGCATGAATTGCCGGAGCAGCAGCGGCAGGTGCTATCGCAGCATGAATCAGCGGTTCTGGCGGGTTCTGAGATGGCCAGGGTTATTGTCACGGCCGGGGTACGAATCCTGTGGTCTATAAGCCGCTATGCCAATCGCTTGGCACTATCGAATGTAGTGGGGTTGGAAGCCAAAACATTTCCTTGGAATAGAGGCACCAGCCCCCATATGTATCTTTTAATCTTCTTCCCCTCTGTAGGAACCATATTGGGACAGAGGGCCACCAGTTCACAGAACCTGGCGGTGTAGGAAACTATGTTAGAGCCGTTCATGGTTAGGCTCCACAGTTCTTCCTCCAGTTTTTGGATTTTGCCCCTCAGGCAGTACTCTACAACCATTAGCTCTCTCAGAGCTTCCCAGCCCATAGAATTTTCCACTATAAGGGATAGTGACTTGACATGGCTATTCCACCATGTTAGGGCTTTTGACTCAAAGGTGCAAGCAGCAAACTTGACCTTGCTCCCTTCTGGACAGGAGCAGATTTCGAAAACCGATTCGGTCTTCTCGAACCATTACGAGAGGGCAATGACTCGGCCTGTCCCTTTGAAGGACAATGGCTTGCAGTTAGTGAAGTCCTTGTAGGAGCACTCTTTCAAGCGTACAAGGATTTCACCATGAGTAGATAGGACAGGGGTTCCTCCTCCAGTGGAACCAGAAGAATGATATTGTGCCATGGCTGTAGCCACAGCCGCAGCTACAGCAGCATTTAGAGCTGCCGTATCGAATTGAGGAGCAGGTGGTGTCGGTGCGGGAGGATTGCGTCTTGTTGATTTACGAGGAGGCATCTTTCAACTATAAGTTGACAAAGATGAAGATATTGATAAGAATTTGTAAGATGTTTGTAAGATGTTTGTATAAGTTTGTAAAATTTTGAATTCTCCTAGAAAAGCCTATGTTTCCTACTAAAAGTAGCCTTCTACCAAGGAATCTAGTGTCTGTGTGTGTGTCTCTTGTAAGAGTATGTATTTTCCCAAATCTGACTATCATTAACCAAAAATATAGTTTTTACATTACTGTTCATTGTGTGAATGTTCACAAAGTGAATGTAATGGGAAAATGAAATAGTACTGTAGTGTTGTATTAAGTAACTACTGCTGTACTAACTACCTTAAACCAATTGTTATTTAAAGTACCATGTGATCGACCTGTACCCTGCTACCGACTCATAGAAAAATGACGTTTGGCACCCATAGACTTGCAAGTCCCACTATAGCGAGCAGCAAGGTGTAGGATAGTCAATCCAGTATAGATCTATACACAAACTCATATGCTCCCCAATTAAGGAGATTCTGGATACAAAACGGTCATGACAGGTAGTGTCATGCCCCATTACGTGGCTCACATAACTGTAATAATGTATATGTAATGTATGTGCTAGCTGTATTATGTGTTCTTCCTCTGTCTAGCCTGTATGTATGTTCTCTCTGTATGGTATTGTTTGTTTCTCATCACTATGTATTATGTTTGTTTCCCATCACTATAAGTTATGTTTGTTTCTCATCACTATAAGTTATGTTTGTTTCTCATCACTATATGTTATGACACATGTATGAACTGACTCATTGTATGTTCCATTGGTCTAGTAATAAATTTGTAACTTCCTAAACTATACCTATTATAGTTTACTAGTAATGTTGTTTGTATGTATGAACATGTTTGTATACCCTTGCTACCCAAAGGTATTGAACTGCAAAGAAGTAACCTTTTATATCTATATACATATACATAATATATAACTAGGATTCAAACGACCTTCAGACAAATAACCCTGATACCCTAAGTCCACAACCAAACAAGGAACAGGAAGTAAGGTGAGCTATCAGTCCTAAGTCCTTTCAATCCTACTTATATAACTATATCTATATAGATACACTTTTAACAGAATATAAGTTTAAAAGAGTTTAAGTAACATTATTTGACATGTAAAAGAGTTTGACAAAAGCATTTGGTATGAAAAAGAGTTTGTAAAGCAGTTTGAAGTAAAACAGTTTGGAAACACAGTTTGAAAAGTAAGAAATCCACTTGTTTGGTAGTTATTAATCACATGTGATTGATATAATAACTATAATTGTTCAACTTGTATTCCCCCTAAAAAAGCATTTAAAAAATTTAAAAGGTTAATTAAGGGAATGAACTCACCTGTAGTGAGTGGTTTGGATGAACGGAATGTATAGGATGCTAAGTGTCAAGTGAAGACTTGAACACACACAAGGATCCTAGTTAACATATAATAACACATATATGTATCCAATTAGTCATTAAACAACTAATTAACCATGTTAAGACATCCTAAGACATGTAAAACACTTGATTTAAGTGCTATAAGTCCTAAGGATTGCATCTAAGGGTGGTAGGACCTTGTAATTGAGTTTAGGGTTCAAGGGTAAACTCCTTTGGAGTTTACGGTTTTGTGACCATCACCCCTTGAGTTTACGGTCGTAAACCCATGAGTTTACGGCCGTAAACTCATGGTACTTTTACCATGTTGTGTTTTGAAGCTTTACAAGTCATTAGAAGCATTTCTACTTCATACCTAAGTCTTTGGAAGAGATTAGGGCACCATTTCACTCCTTTGTGGAGTTTACGGTCCTTGGACCATTTCTCTTTGGGTTTACGGCCGTAAACCCAAATGGTTTATGGTCTTTTTGTTGTTTTAAGTCCTATGCACTTCAAGGAAGGGATCTAGACTAGTTTCCAAGGCTTGGTAAGGGACTAGGGCACACTTTGCCCCCTTTATTAGGGTTTACGGTCCAAGAACATCTTGGACCGTAAACACCTTTGATCTTGTGTTTCATTGGTGTTTTCTTGATGATTAGAAGTGTAACAAGTCTTATAATACACTAGGGTAGGAGTACTTACTAGGTAGAAGCTTGAAAAGGTGCTAAAAGTCCAAGAACACTAGTGTGTGTTCTTGGTGTTCTTGGTGAAACTTGAAGATCTACACTTTTGGAATGATTTCATGGATGGAATCATGTAAGATCACTAGATTAAGTAAGATATCAACTTTTTAGGGCTAGAAACACTTACAAAGTTGAAGATCAAGAAGAAAAGTCGGATGATACTTGAGAGGATTTGAGTTTGGATCTTGAAAATGTGAAAATGTGGTAAATAATGACTAAGTGTCATATTTATACCCCCCTTTAGGGTTTACGGCCGTAAACACCCTTGTTTAGGCCGTAAACTCCAAACTCTTGGATTTTTGGGACTTTATTGTTGCACAATAAACCCTAGGGCATCCTCTCTCCTGATATCTCCTAAAGTACTAACTTTAAAACACTCAAACTTATTCCAAAAAGCTTGAAAATTAGCAGAAACAGTTCTGACTTCTATTGAATTGAATGGTTGCACAGAATAGAAATTTCGGGTTGTCACATCATCCCCCCGTTAGAAGGAATTTGGTCCTGAAATTAGAGTTTAAGCAAATAAGTAGTTACAAATAACTAAGTAAAAAGACGAGGAAATTTCAGTTTCATCTGATCCTCTCGCTCCCAAGTGAATTCAGGTCCACGCTTGGCGTTCCAGCGAACCTTCACTACCGGGATACGGCTTTGTTTCGTTTGCTTGACTTCCCGGTCCATGATCTCTACAGGTTCTTCCACGAAGTTGAGGCTCTCGTTGATCTCGATCTCGTCGAGTGGGATTACAAGAGTCTCATCGGACAGACAATTTTTCAAGTTCGAGACATGGAAAGTAGAATGTACGTTACTGAGTTCGCGCGGTAAGTTAAGCTTGTAAGCTACAGGGCCGATTCTAGCGAGAATCTCGAAAGACCCTATGTATCTTGGATTTAGCTTTCCATGCTTTCCAAAGCGTATCAAGCCTTTCCAGGGTGAGACCTTCAATAGAACACGGTCGCCCACCTGGAATTCCAATGGTTTCCTTCGTTTATCAGCGTAGCTTTTCTGTCGGTCTCTAGAGGCTTTCAATCGTTCACGAATCTGAACGATCTTCTCTGTCGTTTCCCGTATGATTTACGGACCTGTGAGAGTGCTGTCAGGAACTCGTCCTTTAGCTAACTGGGTATCACCCACCTCAGCCCAGCGCAGAGGGGATCTGCACTTTCGGCCATAGAGGGCCTCGAATGGAGCAGCCTTTATGCTCGTATGATAACTGTTGTTTTAGGAAAATTCGACAAAGGGGTAAATGAGTATCCCATGCTTTCCCAAAGTCGATCACACAGGCTCGCAACATATCTTCCAAGGTTTGGATAGTACTCTCACTTTGCCCGTCAGTCTGTGGATGGTAGGCTGTACTCATGTCCAGCCTAGTTCCTAAGGAACTTTGTAGCGACTACCAGAACCTCAAAGTGAACCTACTATCTCTGTCCGAGATCATGGATATGGGAACACCGTGCAGTCGTACAATCTCCCTAATGTAAGTTCTTGTAAGCTTCTCCATCTTGTCTGATTCCTTGATAGGCAGGAAGTGTGCGGACTTGGTCAATCTATCGACGATGACCCATATGGTATCAAGTCCACCCGTTGTCTTGGGCAACTTGGTTATGAAATCCATAGTGATCCGCTCCCACTTCCATTCCGGTATCTCCGGTTGTTGTAGAAGACCAGAGGGTTTCTGGTATTCGACCTTGACCTTGGTGCAAGTAAGGCATTTAGTCACGAAGGTAGCAATCTCTGCTTTCATGTTAGGCCACCAGTATAACTTTTTAAGATCCAGATACATCTTATCTGAACCCAGGGGGACGGAATAACGAGTGTTGTGCGCCTCGTTCATGACCAAGTCTCTGAAACCACCGCGTTTTGGGGTCCAGATCCGATCCATGAGAAAATAAGCTCTGCCACCCTTAACTTCCAAGTTCTTATCCATCCCCCTCAGGGATTCACCCGCCACATTCTCAGGTTTCAAAGAGTCGAGCTGAGCCTCCTTAATTTGCGTGGACAAGTGTGAATGGATAGTCATAGTCAATGACTTGACTCTACGACCAAAATATTCTTTCCGACTTAGGGCGTCAGCTAGTACATTGGCCTTGCCAGGATGATAACGAATTTCACATTCGTAATCACTGAGTAGCTCGACCCACCGCCGTTGTCTCATGTTGAGCTCTTTCTGGTCGAATATATGTTGTAGGCTTTTGTGGTCTGTAAAGATAGTGCTTTTTGTTCCGTACAGGTAGTGTCTCCAGATCTTCAGAGCAAACACAACTACTCCTAGCTCAAGATCGTGTGTGGTGTAGTTGACCTCGTGTGTCTTCAGCTGTCTCGAGGCATAGGCGATGACCTTACCTCGCTGCATCAGAACACATTCGAGCCCTTGATTTGACGCATCGCAATAGACAACGAAGTCTTCTATCCCTTCGGGGAGGGATAGTATTGGTGCGGTGCACAAGGCTCGCTTGAGCGTTTGGAACGCTCTCTCCTGCTTCTCTTCCCAGTCAAAGGCCACGCCCTTCTGGGTCAGTGTTGTAAGAGGTTTCACAATGCGGGAGAAGTTCTGTATGAACCTGCGATAGTAGCCAGCGAGACCTAGAAATTAACGAATTTCTGTAGGCGTCTTCGGTGCTGACCAGCTCTCAATGGCTTTGATTTTGGATGGGTCCACGTGTATTCCCTCTTCGCTAACCACGTGTCCTAAGAATTCGACTCTTCGGATCCAAAATTCGCATTTCGAGAACTTCGCATAGAGCTTCTCCGAACGTAGTGTTTCTAAGATCTGTCGAAGATGTTGACTATGTTCCTCCTTACTTCGAGAGTAGATAAGTATGTCATCGATGAAGACGATGACGAACTGATCCAATTAAGGACGTCACACCCTATTCATTAAATCCATGAACACTGCGGGTGCGTTTGTTAATCCGAACGGCATCACTACGAATTCGTAGTGCCCATAACGAGCTCGGAAGGCTGTCTTCGGAACATCCTCCCCTAGCACTCGCAGTTGGTGATATCCGGATCTTAACTCGATTTTGGAAAAGAAATTTGCCCCTTGAAGTTGGTCAAATAAATCGTCAATACGAGGCAAAGGATAACGATTCTTGACGGTCAGTTTGTTGAGCTCCCTGCAGTCGATGCACATACGAAACGATTTGTCTTTCTTCTTGACGAACAAGACTCGAGCTCCCTAGGGTGAGAAGCTTGGTCTTATAAATCCCTTGCTGAGCAGTTCGTTAAGTTGACAGGACAGTTCTTGCATCTCTGCAGGTGCTAGACGATAGGGCGATTTGGCTACAGGGGTAGCCCCTGGAACTAAGTCGATTCGGAACTCGACTTGACGTTGCGGAGGTAATCTTGGGAGTTCTTCTTGAAAGATGTTGGGAAAGTCGCGTACTACTGGAATGTTCTGAATGTCTTTCGTTTCTTGGCTCACATCGACCACATGAGCAAGGAATGCGTGACACTTCTAAGCTTGAATGCTCGAGATAATACGAAGGTTCGTGCCGGGTTTGTCGCCATAAACTACTAGAGTTTCTCCAGACGATAGATTAAGGCGTACAGCCTTTTCGTAACACATGATGTCGGCACGATGAAGACTCAACCAATCCATGCCGATAATGACGTCGAAACTTTTAATTGAGACCGGCATGAGATCGATCGAAAATGAATGGCTATCTAAAGTTAGGGTACACCCTATGTATATACTGCTAGTGCTCTCTGTCTTTCCATTAGCCATTTCTATAGTGAACGGTTCTTTAAGTGCTCGTGATTTTTTCTTAAGTAAATGAGCAAATTTTTGGTTCACGAAACTCCTCTTCGCTCCACTATCAAACAGAATGCATGCATAAGAGTTATCGAGGAGAAACGTATCGGTGACCACTGTGGCGTCGGCAACCGCTTCCTCGTGGCCTATGGCCAGAACTCTTGCCACTCCACCGGCATTCCCTGCTGTCGAGCAGTTTCTTTTGTAGTGGCCTACCTCACCACAACCGTAGCAAGCTTGGCCCACTCTTGTGCCGGGGACTTGGTTGATTGGTGTCACACCCCGCTAAAACGGAAACACGAGGCGTGGCAGTATAAAGGGTTTCATAGCAAAAGTTAAAAGACAACACCAACCATAGTATTAAAAATCATTACAAATTTACAATGGGTTTGAACAACTTTTAAAAGAAATTACAATGTAAATTGAAATACAACACATGTGAATGCTCCTATAAGTGATGTGTCCCTAAGTGCCACTTACTCGATGATTCCTGAAAAAGCATGTAAAACGAGCGTCAACTATAAAAATAGTTGGTGAGTACTCACAAGTTTAAAAATAATATTGGTTTCATGAATCGAAATCAAAATTTTGATATAAGTTTCCATAGATAAAAATATACTGCTAAAATGAGTAAATAAGTTTGTGTAAACAAAGTTCGTTGTCATCATGAGAAATAAAGTATGTTGCTCAAAAGAGATGCAACGTTCATATCCTCATGGGAAATAAAGTTTGTTACTAAAATGAGTAATCAAGTTTCATTGCTACAAGGAGCAAACAAGTTTGTTACTATAAGAAGCAACCAAGTTTGTTGCTAAAACAAGTAAATAAGTATTTAGTAACAAAAGTTCGTTGTTATAATGAGATACAAAGTTTATTGCTATAATAAGTAACGAGTTTGTATGTGTATGAGCAAACAATGAGTTCTTAACCAAGCCTATGACTGAAGCCCTATCAAGATCTATGCTTATCGTTCCATAGATTATATGGTATCATGCACTCCAGCAATCGGGCGAGTGAGGAGTTCTCAATTCCTAATAGCGCTATCCACAATGACCATTGGCTCAAAGAGTTAATGGTTAGAGAAAAGTGTAAGGGAAGGGCCTTAAGACGATAAGTTCTCATGTTCCGTGTTGCATAGACATACATAGAGATATATAGCAATAAAATAGCAATCATGTTTGATACAAATCAATTTAAGTACAACGAACAAATAATAGTTTTTCGGGACATGCTTTTCCACCCCAAAACATAAAAACTAAAAATAGGGGAGTGCGTGAATACTCACAATACATTGAGATGATGCAAATGGTGCCTTGACTACGCTCCACTCGTACCACTATCGATTCCTACAATAATGGTAGTCGCTAGTGAGTCTCTAATCGAAATCTAACACTAGTATACTTACTACTACAATAGAATTATGCCAATAATGTGTCAAAATTTAATATTGATAAGTTACAAACATTTTTCTGTGAAAATTAAATTTCAATGAATCAATTGTTATATAACAATTTAAGTGGAAATTTCTCATTATTGAAATGCTAATATTTAACATTTTAAAAGGCGTTCCAATGATTAAATATTCAAAAACTAAATCAATTTAGTTCTAAAATATCCCAAAGTTTGCATTTCAGTTTTAATTGAAGTGAAAGACCTCAAGATAAATTTTCTTGAATTTTTGATTTGTCTGACTATTTTTCACGATTTTAGTTTCTTGAATAACCATAAACTCATAAAAAATACTAAACAGTTAATAAAAATTACCAAACTTCAGATTTTGGTTCTAAATGTACTAAAAGACTTCTAGATAAATTTTCATGGATTATGAATATGTATAACCATTTTTCATATATTTAATTCTCTAAATAGATACAAATTCATGAAAAATAGAAATCAGTTAAGAAAATACCCCAAACTTTTTATAACAATGTCATTATACATACTTAAGCTGGGAAAAATATAAAAAGGGGTTTCTAAACTGCTTAACCCAATTTTATGATTTTTATGCATTTATTCTAATAAAAATGGGGATAAATATAAAACAGTTTCCAAAATTACCCAAACTTTTTGTAATATTGTTATTAAATATTCTTAAGTTGGGAAAAATATAAAAATTGATTTCTAAACTGTTTAACCCAATTTTATGATTTTTAAGCATTTATTCTAATAAAAATTGAAATAAATAGAAAACAGTTTCCAAAATTGCCCAAAATTTTTGTAACACTTTTTATATACATGTAGAAGCTGTGAATAATCTGGGAAAAATAATCTGGGAAAAATCCCAAAGGTGGTTTTTATCTACTGGAATCCGATTTTATGTATTTAAGTGTATTTAATCTTAGAAAATAGGATAAAAACAGTATACAGAAGAGAAAAATCATCAAAAATTTTATGTAGCCTCCTAATGTACTACAAGGTTTTCTGGTACATTTTCATGAATTTTGGATGTGCAGAACTATTTTTTCTAGTTTTAGGCCATTATAAATACAAAAACCGGGGAAAAATAGGAATGCATTATGAACAATTCTAAAAATATTCTTCTGAGTCTTATACCTCTGGTAGCAACTGCGAAAATTGTTATATATCATTTTAAGATTCTCTAAAGTGCTTTTATGATTTATTGGAGCCAAACAAAAAGAAAATTCAAAACCATACTAAACAGTACAAAAAACCAATGAAATTTAATGTGGGGTCATTGTTTAGCATAGGGGTCATCTGCGAATTTACCTAGGATTTATAGACCTCAAAAAGTATTTTATATGATTTATTGCCCTATTTTATTTCAATAATTATAATAATTCGAGAAAAATGAATTATTTTCTGAAAATTTGTTGAACATCTCATTTTGTTGATGGGAATCTGGGAAAAATCGGATTTGGTCAGAAAAGGAGTTTTAGATATTTATTTGTAAATAAATCCTTCATGAACATATTTGAAAGTTTTTAACAACATACTTTGATGATCTAGCATCTAAGCTTGAAGATCATCACATGCATGTTTGTTTGAAGACCATTCATGAGTTTGAAATGTTCAAAAATCACATGCATGTTTGTTTGAAGACCATTCATGAGTTTGAAATGTTCAAAAATCATTTTTGAAAGAAAACTTAGAGTGCATGTGGTGATTTTCCACCAAAACTTGTAGAAAAGTGCATTTTCATGATCTTGACTTAGGTTTAGGTCCTTGGATTTCACCATTTACAACATGCATGTTGTTTTTGGGTGAAATCCTACCACCATCATCATCAAAACTGAAGTGAATTAACATGCACACATATTTTCTAAGAGAAAAGTGTAGAAGAAGAAGGAAATGCAAGAAAAACCATGAAACTTGAAGGAAAATGAAAGGAAATCGTGTTCTACCTTAATGAACACCACTAGATGCTGAATATTTTGAGCATCATGAGTGTTCTTGGACTTGTTTCCTGGAAATTTTCGTGGTTCCTAGAGAGAGGAAGAGAGAAAATGGAGTGGTGAAGGTAGAGAGAAGTGAGAGAAAATGAGAGAGAAAGTGGAGTGTGGGAGAGAAAGGAGTGATTATGTGTTTTCGGAAGAGGGGAGGTGTCTTGGGAAGAGGGTGGACGGTTTTGAGTGTAAAATGCCCTCCCTCTCTTTTAATTTTATAAAAAAATTCAATTCTTTTATAAAAATATCAAACTTTTTATAAAACATACACCGTAACCAAGTTTTTGCTCATGAAAGCTTGATTTTTGACTTATAAATTTAGGGCAATTGTTAATGACTTAAATTTTATTTTCCTAAAATGCATTTTCATAATTTTAATTATTATAAGATCATATTATAAGTTTCATAATTATTTTTATAGAATTTTTAAGGTTAAAGTTTATAAATATGAGTTTTTATGGCTTTTAGGGTCTTGAGATTTTGTAAATCTTTGGATATCAAAATAAATAGAATATTTGAGACTTTAAATTATCTTATGGTATTATAACTCTTTTATAGTTATAAATAATGTTTGTAATTTATTTTTATCAGTTTATTGGCATTCCATGTAGTGATTCCGAGATTCAAGCGAAATTGAGGAATCAAGTATACTAGTCCTAGTCTTCAACTTTGACTTAAGTTTCTATGAGACTTTGACCTAATTTCTACTACTAGGTCAAGTGCATGATGTGTGTATATGATTCATGAAATGGTGTTCGAGTCAAAGAGTGACCCAAATATGGATCGTCACTACAGTTAAGTAGTAGTAGAATTCACATATCAATGTGAAATCTAAGTACACTATCATTCGATCCTACTTGTTTCCAAGTTTCTAGTAGGTTATAAATTAGCTTCTAGTTACTAAGTCTATTATGTGTCGTGCCTATATGTGCAACTAAGTTTATTCAAATCTAGAACCGACTCGAATTTTGACGGTTGTCACATTCTCCCCCGGTTAAAAGAATTTCGCCCCGAAATTCAATTCGTGACGTATTCTATTAGAACTCAGTCGAATACAATTATATAGCTGGAGAGGTGGTGACTTGCAGTGTTCTTTGATTATTTCGGGTTTATTTCCTCAAAGGAGGAACCCAATTCTTTAGCTATAGTCAAATTAATGTTTCCTTAATTCGAGTTCTACAATTTAGATTGCGAGAAATTAGGATCATGGAAATCATGATCCAAACATGGCGACCTAGTCGAAAAATATCATCTAGTTAGATATTTTTTGAATTACGAGAGCTATAAGTTTTGCTGAAGCACTAACTGCACTGAGCGTTAAATCCGCATTGATCCTTAAGTCGCGTTCTAAATTAGCACTAAGTGTAAATTCGCTGCCTAATAAAGAAGAGATTAGGAACAATTTGTTCACTTCCGGGTTGGCTACTACATCTGGAAAAGATATATTTTGAAATAAGAAGGGGTAGCATGAATGAAAGAGAAGCGATTGAGGGTAAGTTCCTAAAAATACGTACTAAGGGTAGGCAACGAAGATTTGGTACATCTCAAATGTAAAGGCTAATTAAGTGTCGTCGACAAAATAAATTACGAAATGATTGAGCATCTCCGAGGCTATAATTACTACTACGGTTACTCTTACAATAATAAAACCTTATTCGAAGAATAAATATATTTAGAGAGTCATTGGTGCAAATGGAGGCGATGAAAATTTATGATAAATTAAATCACATTGTGTATATAGCATTTTAAGTGTTTAGAAATGATTAAAAATCTCATTGTTATCAAAATGTGTGTTTAGAAATGATAATTAATCTCACTATTATCAAAATGTGTAATAATTCCAAGATAATGAAGATACATGTGTGGCGATCCAACAAAGTAGTAAAATAATATAAAGATTAATTAAGGTTAAAGGTTTAAGTCGTCATTAAAGGAATTTCTATAGAAATATTTGTATTAAACTTTTGAGAAATTGTCCAATTGTCTAAGTCAGGACAAATTCAAGTTTACGAGGAGTCAGGATACTTATGAAAACAAGTTTGAGAGTTTAGGAACTCACTGAAAATTGCAACGTAAAATACTATTTTAAGAAAGGTGTAAAAATGTTAATATTTGAAAATAGTGCATTCATAGTTTAGTGTTTATACAAAAACAATCATTTAGAGAATAGATAATCGTAAAATTCAAAACTTTTGATGTATTTAAAGAAAAGAAGAAACATAAGGAAATATATCCTTCACATATATTTTCCGGATATAGAAAAATTATAAGCATAAGAGTATTCATCTTGTGTATTAATTATAAGGAAAAATACAATGAAAATTGCATTTTATATCAAGTTTCTGAATTTAGAACGAAAGAGCAAATGTAAATAAGGATCACTTGTTTATAGAGATTTCAAAATAAAAGCAAGATGTATATGATAAAAGGCGTAATTAAATGTATCAAAGTTGACTAAATAGAAATTATTCCTCACGGCTATACATGTATTAATCGCTCAAAACGAAAGGATAAACTTCTAGTATGTATGTGTACAAACATGATACCAGGAGAAGCAAAATAGACAGAAACAAAGTTAGACAATGTATTATGTTACTATTATGGGTGTGCGAGATCTAAAATCATAAGGAGAGCAAGAAATCAAGTGTGGGGGAAAGAAAAAGGAAGGTAGCGGCGGCAATGATTGTTATTGTTAAAATTATAAGAACAATACCTATAGGTAGATTAAAACCAGGTTGAGATATATTTCAAACTTTAATATTTGATGTATATTGATGATTAAATAGACATGTGGGAGTTTTAAAGTGTTTTCTAAAAATTTATGAGTTATCTATTAAGTTAAACTCTATTTGTGAAAAAGAAGAAACACTAAAACTTGTAATTGAAATTCCGACAGCTTTGACCTTTTTGACTGGAGTCCAACAATGGTTAAAACGGATAAGGTAAAGACTTAACATATTTAGATGAATAATTGTGCATTGTGGAAAGTGCGCCACTGGAAATTTAAAAGTGAACACTAAGTTTTGCAATGCTTTATATTTTAGAAGCTTTATAGATTATAAAACTATATTGAAGCAAAGTACACAAATAAGGTATGTTTTGAATTACAAGCATTACATATGTCTTATAAACATGTTTGAAGTAGACATTTGCATAAATATCATGTTGTGTTTTCGAGAAAACAGATTAAAGTAAATTACAATTCCTAAATGAGAAAGCGGTTAAATGTGTCAAAGCAAAAGTGGTTTGGAAAATCTGAGGACGCTTTTACATATAATTGGACTTCAATGTTATATGTTTAAGTTTTATAGAATAGAGTTTAAACACTTTTATAAAAGAAAATGTTTCTAAGTTTTTCGAAAACGTGTCAAAATGGTAAGAAAGGTTTAAAATGGTTTATATGCCCTTAAAAACACATCTATCCATTGAAATCGATTTGAAATAAAATTGAAATAGCGAGGTTAAAACCAATAATGGTTAAATTGAGTTTTGAAGAAAAGTGTTAAGTTAAAGCAAGTTGTCAAAAGATTTTTAGCGAGAATATTGCTTACATTGTTAAGAAATGTCTACTAAGTTGATTGAAGTGGTTATAAAATATTTTATTGATGATAAATAAAACCGATGAAGCGAAATAATTTTTCGATGGAAGATTAAGAAGTAAGGAATAAGTATATTAGTGTAGCTGATCGTACCTAAATACTAAGGCGAGTACAAGGCGAGTATAAGACGAGTACCGATGTCTTTTTCCCAAAGATAAAGGACAAGAAAAATTGTTTAAAAAACGTTTTATGGTGTCAATGTAGTTTACGACCTTTTATAGAGGTCAAAGGGACATCTTATGTTAAGTTTTAAGCTCAAGGTGGAAACAACCTAGAGGTAAGTCGTAACGTAGTAATAAGGTCTCACGTATGGGTTAAACCTCCGTATCTCCTCGTGAGTTGAATCCGGAATGCCCGCCAATGGTATCCAAGTGATTATTTAGTGGAGACTCATCTACCTCCTTACGTGATGCTCCAATTCTCATCCGTGTCGATATCAAAACGCTTTTTCATATTTGTAACTCTAGTACGAAGACGATGAAGAGGTATTGAGGAATAATTCGTATAGGTTTTGACTTATGATTATTACTAGTGTATATGTAGCTACTAACCTTACATCTAAAGTTAATAGCTACCAAGGAATACTCATTCTCAGTACTAAGTGTATTGCTCCTAGAGTAACTAGTGATATAACCTAAGTGGTTAACCTAGCACTTGATAAGGGACAAGAATATTTCTAAATAAAGGCATTATTATAAAAGTGCACTTAGTTCCTAAGTGTATCTAGATGAATGCCTATAATATGCAATGCCCGTACGCACACCGAAAAATTTTGTTTTTCAAAAGTTTAAGTTGAAAATTGTTTTGAACATAATTCTAGTATAACCGTTTCCAGCCTCACATTAACTTTCCTTAATTAAGCATAGTTGGCCAGGCTATACTTAATTAAAGTCCAATAATGCGTACTCGAATTAGTTATACCAGTAATATGTTCAATATTTTAAAAACATTTTGAAAATTTTTGGCTATAGTTGTGGTTCTCCAAAGGAAAACCGGTATTCTCTATAACCTTCGGCTCTGATACCATTTTCTGTCACACCCCGCTAAAGCGGAAACATGAGGCGTGGCAGTATAAAGGGTTTCATAGCAAAAGTTAAAAGACAACACCAACCATAGTATTAAAAATCATTACAAATTTACAATGGGTTTGAACAACTTTTAAAAGAAATTACAATGTAAATTGAAATACAACACATGTGAATGCTCCTATAAGTGATGTGTCCCTAAGTGCCACTTACTCGATGATTCCTGAAAAAGCATGTAAAACGAGCGTCAACTATAAAAATAGTTGGTGAGTACTCACAAGTTTAAAAATAATATTGGTTTCATGAATCGAAATCAAAATTTTGATATAAGTTTCCATAGATAAAAATATATTGCTAAAATGAGTAAATAAGTTTGTGTAAACAAAGTTCGTTGTCATCATGAGAAATAAAGTATATTGCCCAAAAGAGATGCAACGTTCATATCCTCATGGGAAATAAAGTTTGTTACTAAAATGAGTAATCAAGTTTCATTGCTACAAGGAGCAAACAAGTTTGTTACTATAAGAAGCAACCAAGTTTGTTGCTAAAACAAGTAAATAAGTATATAGTAACAAAAGTTCGTTGTTATAATGAGATACAAAGTTTATTGCTATAATAAGTAACGAGTTTGTATGTGTATGAGCAAATAATGAGTTCTCAACCAAGCCTATGAATGAAGCCCTATAAAGATCTATGCTTATCGTTCCATAGATTATATGGTATCATGCACTCCAGCAATCGGGCGAGTGAGGAGTTGTCAATTCCTAATAGCGCTATCCACAATGACCATTGGCTCAAAGAGTTAATGGTTAGAGAAAAGTGTAAGGGAAGGGCCTTAAGACGATAAGTTCTCATGTTCCGTGTTGCATAGACATACATAGAGAGATATAGAAATAAAATAGCAATCATGTTTGATACAAATCAATTTAAGTACAACGAACAAATAATAGTTTTTCGGGACATGCTTTTCCACCCCAAAACATAAAAACTGAAAATAGGGGAGTGCGTGAATACTCACAATGCATTGAGATGATGAAAATGGTGCCTTGACTACGCTCCACTCGTACCACTATCGATTCCTACAATAATGGTATTCGCTAGTGAGTCTCTAATCGAAATCTAACACTAGTATACTTACTACTACAATAGAATTATGCCAATAATGTGTCAAAATTTAATACTGATAAGTTACAAACATTTTTCTATGAAAATTAAATTTCAATGAATCAATTGTTATATAACAATTTAAGTGGAAATTTCCCATTATTGAAATGCTAATATTTAACATTTTAAGAGGCGTTCCAATGATTAAATATTCAAAAACTAAATCAATTTAGTTCTAAAATTTTCCAAAGTTTGCATTTCAGTTTTAATTGAAGTCAAAGACCTCAAGATAAATTTTCTTGAATTTTTGATTTGTCTGACTATTTTTCACGATTTTAGTTTCTTGAATAACCATAAACTCATGAAAAATACTAAACAGTTAATAAAAATTACCAAACTTCAGATTTTGGTTCTAAATGTACTAAAAGACTTCTAGATAAATTTTCATGGATTATGAGTATGTATAACCATTTTTCATATATTTAATTCTCTAAATAAATACAAATTCATGAAAAATAGAAATCAGTTAGGAAAATACCCCAAACTTTTTATAACAATGTCATTACACATACTTAAGCTGGGAAAAATATAAAAAGGAGTTTCTAAACTGTTTAACCCAATTTTATGATTTTTATGCATTTATTCTAATAAAAATGGGAATAAATATAAAACAGTTTCCAAAATTACCCAAACTTTTTGTAATATTGTTATTAGACATTCGTAAGTTGGGAAAAATATAAAAATTGATTTCTAAACTGTTTAACCCAATTTTATGATTTTTTAGCATTTATTCTAATAAAAATTGAAATAAAGAGAAAACAGTTTCCAAAATTGCCCAAAATTTTTGTAACACTTTTATTATACGTGTAGAAGCCGTGAAAAATATAAAAGATATTTTTCAATTAGTCTTTCTATTTTTCTTTGTTTTATCCTCTTAAATAAACATTAATAGGAGAATAATTATTAAACAGTTAAAGTAAATTACCAATTTTTTTTTTTTTAAAGTTCATTTACATTGTAAATAATATGGGAAAAATCCCAAATGTGGTTTTTATCTACTGGAATCCGATTTTATGTATTTAAGTGTATTTAATCTTAGAAAATAGGAGAAAAATAGTATACAGAAGAGAAAAATCATCAAATATTTTATGTAGCCTCCTAATGTATTACAAGGTGTTCTGGTAAATTTTAATGAATTTTGGATGAGCAGAACTATTTTTTCTAGTTTTAGGCCATTATAAATACAAAAATCGGGGAAAAATAGGAATGCATTATCAAAAATTCTGAAAATATTTTTCTGAGTCTTATGCCTCTGGCAGCAACTGCGAAAATTATTATATATCAATTTAAGATTCTCTAAAGTACTTTTATGATTTATTGGAGCCAAATAAAAAGAAAATTCAAAACCATATTAAACAGTAACAAAAACCGATGAAATTTAATGTGGGGTCTTTATTTAGCATAGGGGTCATCCACGAATGTACCTAGGATTTATAGACCTCAGAAAGTATTTTATATGATTTATTGCCCTATTTTATTTCAATAATTATAATAATTCGAGAAAAATGAATTATTTTTTGAAAATTTGTTGAATATCTCATTTTGTTGATGGGAATCTGGGAAAAATCGGATTTGGTCAGAAAAGGAGTTTTAGATATTTATTTGGAAATAAATCCTTCATGAACATATTTGAAAGCTTTTAACAACATACTTTGATGATCTAGCATCTAAGCTTGAAGATCATCACATGCATGTTTGTTTGAAGACCATTCATGAGTTTGAAATGTTCAAAAATCATTTTTGAAAGAAAACTTAGAGTGCATGTGGTGATTTTCCACCAAAACTTGTAGAAAAGTGCATTTTCATGATCTTGACTTAGGTTTAGGTCCTTGGATTTCACCATTTACAACATGCATGTTGTTTTTGCGTGAAATCCTACCACCATCATCATCAAAACTGAAGTGAATTAACATGCACACATATTTTCTAAGAGAAAGGTGTTGAAGAAGAAGGAAATGCAAGAAAAACCATGAAACTTGAAGGAAAATGAAAGGAAATCGTGTTCTACCTTAATGAACACCACTAGATGATGAATATTTTGAGCATCATGAGTGTTCTTGGACTTGTTTCCTGGAAATTTTCGTGGTTCCTAGAGATAGGAAGAGAGAAAATGGAGTGGTGAAGGTAGAGAGAAGTGAGAGAAAATGAGAGAGAAAGTGGAGTGTGAGAGAGAAAGGAGTGATTATGTGTTTTGGGAAGAGGGGATGTGTCTTGGGAAGAGGGTGGACGGTTTTGAGTGTAAAATGCCCTCCCTCTTTTTTAATTTTATAAAAAAATTCAATTCTTTTATAAAAATATCAAACTTTTTATAAAATATACACCCTAACCAAGTGTTTGCTCATGAAACCTTGATTTTTGACTAATAAATTTAGGGCAATTGTTAATGACTTAAATTTTATTTTCCTTAAATGCATTTTCATAATTTTAATTATTATAAGATCATATTATAAGTTTCATAATTATTTTTATAGAATTTTTAAGGTTAAAGTTTATAAATATGAGTTTTTATGGCTTTTAGGGTCTTGAGATTTTGTAAATCTTTGGATATCAAAATAAATAGAATATTTGAAACTTTAAATTATCTTATGGTATTATAACTCTTTTATAGTTATAAATAATGTTTGTAATTTATTTTTATCGGTTTATTGGCATTCCATGTAGTGATTCCGAGATTCAAGCGAAATTGTGGAATCAAGTATACTAGTCCTAGTCTTCAACTTTGACTTAAGTTTCTATGAGACTTTGACCTAATTTCTACTACTAGGTCAAGTGCATGATGTGTGTATATGATTCATGAAATGGTGTTCGAGTCAAAGAGTGACCCAAATATGGATAGTCACTACAGTTAAGTAGTAGTAGAATTCACATATCAATGTGAAATCTAAGTACACTATCATTCGATCCTACTTGTTTCCAAGTTTCTAGTAGGTTATAACTTAGCTTCTAGTTACTAAGTCTATTATGTGTCGTGCATATATGTGCAACTAAGTTTATTCAAATCTAGAACCGACTCGAATTTTGACGGTTGTCACAATTGGCCTCGCCGGAGCTTTACAGAAACGGGCTGTGTGCCCCTTCCTGTTGCAGTTCAAACACTGCATTTCCCGGCAGGCACCGACGTGGTGAAAGTTGCATTTGTTGCACTTAGGCAAACTTCCAGGGTACTGCTTTACCGGAGCAGCAGCGGCAGGTGCTATCGCAGCATGAACTGCCACGACCTGCTGCTTTTTGGCAGCCTTTGTCTTTCTCTTGTCATCCCAAAACTTCCGCTTGGAATCAGCGGTTCTGGCGGGTTCTGAGATGGCCAGGGTTGTTGTCGCGGGCGGGGTACGAATCCCATGGTCTATAAGCTGCTGTGCCAATCGCTTGGCACTATCGAATGTAGTGGGGTTGGAAGCCAAAACATTTCCCTGGAATGGAGGCACCAGCCCCCATATGTATCTTTCAATCTTCTTCCCCTCTGTAGGAACCATGTTGGGACAGAGGGCCACCAGTTCACAGAACCTGGCGGTGTAGGAAACTATGTTGGAGCCCTTCATGGTTAGGCTCCACAGTTCTTCCTCCAGTTTTTGGATTTCGCCCCTCGGGCAGTACTCTTCAACCATTAGCTCTCTCAGAGCTTCCCAGCCCATAGAATTTGCCACTATAAGGGATAGTGACTTGACATGGCTATTCCACCATGTTAGGGCTTTTGACTCAAAGGTGCAAGCAGCAAACTTGACCTTGCTCCCTTCTGGACAGGAGCACATTTCGAAAACCGATTCGGTGTTCTCGAACCATTGCGAGAGGGCAATGACTCCGCCTGTCCCTTTGAAGGACAATGGCTTGCAGTTAGTGAAGTCCTTATAGGAGCACTCTTTCAAGCGCACAGGGATTTCACCATGAGTAGATAGGACAGGGGTTCCTCCTCTAGTGGAACCAGAAGAATGATATTGTGCCATGGCTGTAGCCACAGCCGCAGCTACAACAGCATTTAGAGCTCCCGTATCGAATTTAGGAGCAGGTGGTGTCGGTGCGGGAGGATTGCGTCTTGTTAATTTACGAGGAGGCATCTTTCAACTATAAGTTTACAAAGATGAAGATATTGATAAGAATTTAATAGAAAAATCGATGAGAATGACTTATGGACTAACTCTCCATAGCCCAACAGCACAATTGAATAGCACGTTTGAACGAAGATCTTGTACTAGCAGATGATAGCAATTCGATATTGATTTCCATAAGATTAGGTATCTGTCAATAATACTGGTATTATAGATGTAACAAGTTTGGGAAAAATGACCTAGAAGTAGGCCTTACATCAACCAAGATGGGAAAATTTTGACAGAACTACGACCTAATGAAGACTTAACAGGTCTAAGATTTACAAAGATAGGAAATTATACTATAGTTTTTACACAAACTAGGTTATATCCAAAAGAGAAGTCGATGAGACTCTATCGGCAACGAGAACTACTAGAGTGAGTTCTTGACTCCGACAGAAGACGTTCTATGTCCCTCACGCGCCTATCGGACCTTACTTGCTGAGCTCGAAGTTCCCTGACTTCAGCTTGGGTCTCAGCAAGTTCCCTTTGCAGAAGTGCATTGCGGACCTAAGTCCTTTCATGAGCATACTCAAGTTGGAGAATGCGGACGATGTTAACGCCAGAGTTAGCGTCAATCTCTACGACTCGGTCGATAGTTGCTCGACCCTGTACTGTGTTCCGGGAAATCCTACGAATCATGGTGGATAGGACCCTGTCGGCTGAACCTCCCTCGGTGAGGTTGTAGAAGCTTCTATCTCCATTGTATGGAATGGGTTGACCTTGTTCTTGACTCCATCTATTCAAGTTTGTGGCCCACAGAGGTGTGGGTCCTTGAAATGCGGCACGATGGTTTGAGTTTAGGTCTTGAGCAGCTGGGGGTTGGTTGTTTACTTCCGGCTCCGAGTCAGAATCATCAGAAAAGCCTTCAGCTTTGTGATCATCCAATGGGATTGGGTGATCATCTTCTGGCTCCTCTCCCAGCCATCCTGCATTGCCGTTGTTGGGGTAGTACGGGTCTCCGGGGATATGGAATCCGGCCATGATATCTACGCGAGAAAAGGGATAAAGAAATAACTAAATAGACGTACTAATTAGATAATTATAAGATGATCTTTATCAGTTACTTCAACATTTGCGTAGTGCATACCAGTCATATGTAACCAAGACAGGATAGACCTTCGAATAAGTGACCATAACTCTAAGCCCACAACCATACAAGGAACAGGAAGTAAAGCAAAGATCACAGATTCTAAGTCTATGATATCCTAGATACATATAACCTTAGCGTATCCACTCAGTAACTATTGATATACTAATAAAGGCCTTTAATTCTCAGATAAGTAATTAAAGTAACATAAAATACTCCTATAGTATTTTAAGTTTATGTTCTGTTCTACTGTTCTCATTGTAGTAGTGTTGGTAAGTTTTTAGACTTGTTGCAACCTCATAACCACACTTAGGCGCATGCTAATCACTCCTCGGATAATGTAGTTGATCAGGCTACATCTTCCCAGCTTTGACTATATGTCTCTAAGTCTACTTGTGCTGCCAACAATCGTAATACTTTTGTTCTGTCCTTGTGACACTGATTTTAGTATGAATGCAGGCATGTGTACTTAGTTAAATATTTTATTATTTAAAGTATAAACTCTTTATTAGAGTATTTTAATCCTGCTGTGTTTATAGTTCGTATATCTTTTATGGGTTGATACACTCGATTCACTATAAACAATGCTCTGATACCAATCTGTCACACCCCAAAACCGGAACGACGGAAACGTTCGGGGGTGGAGGACGTCATGTACAGTATCACAACAATGCAAAGTAGTAAACAAGCAACAACATCATCCATTGCATTAATAATATAATTTCATACAAGTGTGTTCTGTCAAGTTAAATAGACACCAAAAATATGTATCAAAATAAAAGATGAGTCTTGAACGAGCTCCATCTTCTCAAAACCTGGCACTGGTACCTGTCTACTGGTGACCTGAGAATACAAGTTATTTTTAAAGAGTTTATCAGCTTTAAAGCTGGTGAGATCATAAGTATATTAGTGTCTGTATTTGTATGAAAGCATTTGTAAGATGTTTGTAAGATGTTTGTATAAGTTTCTAAAAGTTTGAATTCTCCTAGAAAAGCCTATGTTTCCTACTAAAAGTAGCCTTCTACCAAGGCATCTAGTGTCTGTGTATGTGTCTCTTGTAAGATTATGTATTTTCCCAAATCTGACTATCATTAACCAAAAATATAGTTTTTACATTACTGTTCATTGTGTGAATGTTCACAAAGTGAATGTAATGGGAAAATGAAATAGTACTGTAGTGTTGTATTAAGTAACTACTGCTGTACTAACTACCTTAAACCAACTGTTATTTAAAGTACCATGTGATCGGCCTGTACCCTGCTACCGACTCATAGAAAAACGATGATGTAAGACGTCGTAAGAAACGACGTTTGGCACCCGTAGACTTGCAAGTCCCACTGTAGCGAGCAGCAAGGTGTAGGATAGTCAATCCAGTATAGATCTATACACAAACTCATATGCTCCCCAATTAAGGAGATTTTGGATACAAAACGGTCATGGCAGGTAGTGCCATGCCCCGTTACGTGGCTCACATAACTGTAATAATGTATATGTAATGTATGTGCTAGCTGTATTGTGTGTTCTTCCTCTGTCTAGCCTGTATGTATGTTCTCTCTGTATGGTATTGTTTGTTTCTCATCACTATGTATTATGTTTGTTTCTCATCACTATAAGTTATGTTTGTTTCTCATCACTATAAGTTATGTTTGTTTCTCATCACTATAAGTTATGACACATGTATGAACTGACTCATTGTATGTTCCATTGGTCTAGTAATAGATTTGTAACTTCCTAAACTATACCTATTATAGTTTACTAGTAATGTTGTTTGTATGTATGAACATGTTTGTATACCCTTGCTACCCAAAGGTATTGAACTGCAAAGAAGTAACCTTTTATATCTATATACATATACATAATATATAACTAGGATTCAAACGACCTTCGGACAAATAACCCTGATACCCTAAGTCCACAACCAAACAAGGAACAAGAAGTAAGGTGAGCTATCAGCCCTAAGTCCTTTCAATCCTACTTATATAACTATATCTATATAGATACACTTTTAACAGAATATAAGTTTAAAAGAGTTTAAGTAACAGTATTTGACGTGTAAAAGAGTTTGATAAAAGCATTTGGTATGAAAAAGAGTTTGTAAAGCAGTTTGAAGTAAAACAGTTTGGTAACACAGTTTGAAAAGTAAGAAATCCACTTGTTTGGTAGTTATTAATCACATGTGATTGATATAATAACTATAATTGTTCAACTTGTATTCCCCCCCCCCCCCCCATAAAAGCATTTAAAACATTTAAAAGGTTAATTAAGGGGTGTGAACTCACCTGTAGTGAGTGGTTTGGATGAACGGAATGTATAGGATGCTAAGTGTCAAGTGAAGACTTGAACACACACAAGGATCCTAGTTAACATATAATAACACATATATGTATCCAATTAGTCATTAACAATTAATTAACCAAGTTAAGACATCCTAAGACATGTAAAACACTTGATTTAAGTGCTATAAGTCCTAAGGATTGCATCTAAGGGTGGTAGGACCTTGTAATTGAGTTTAGGGTTCAAGGGTAAACTCCTTTGGAGTTTACGGTTTTGTGACCATCACCCCTTGAGTTTACGGTCGTAAACCCATGAGTTTACGGCCGTAAACTCATGGTACTTTTACCATGTTGTGTTTTGAAGCTTTACAAGTCATTAGAAGCATTTCTACTTCATGCCTAAGTCTTTGGAAGAGATTAGGGCACCATTTCACTCCTTTGTGGAGTTTATGGTCCTTGGACCATTTCTCTTTGGGTTTACGGCCGTAAACCCAAATGGTTTATGGTCTTTTTGTTGTTTTAAGTCCTATGCACTTCAAGGAAGGGATCTAGACTAGTTTCCAAGGCTTGGTAAGGGACTAGGGCACACTTTGGCCCCTTTATTAGGGTTTACGGTCCAAGAACATCTTGGACCGTAAACACCTTTGATCGTGTGTTTCATTGGTGTTTTCTTGATGATTAGAAGTGTAACAAGTCTTATAATACACTAGGGTAGGAGTACTTACTAGGTAGAAGCTTGAAAAGGTGCTAAAAGTCCAAGAACACTAGTGTGTGTTCTTGGTGAAACTTGAAGATCTACACTTTTGGAATGATTTCACGGATGGAATCATGTAAGATCACGAGATTAAGTAAGATATCAACTTTTTAGGGCTAGAAACACTTACAAAGTTGAAGATCAAGAAGAAAAGTCGGATGATACTTGATAGGATTTGAGTTTGGATCTTGAAAATGTGAAAAAGTGGTAAATAATGACTAAGTGTCATATTTATACCCCCCTTTAGGGTTTACGGCCGTAAACACCCTTGTTTAGGCTGTAAACTCCAAACTCTTGGAGTTTTGGGACTTTATTGTTGCACAATAAACCCTAGGGCATCCTCTCTCCTGATATCTCCTAAAGTACTAACTTTAAAACACTCAAACTTATTCCAAAAAGCTTGAAAATTAGCAGAAACAGTGCTGACTTCTATTGAATTGAATGGTTGTACAGAATAGAAATTTCGGGTTGTCACACAACTCTAATCAACTAAAGTCAAACAAAGGTCAACTAAAACCCTTTTTATTGTTTGGGTTTTCTATTTAGGTTATAAAAATAACCTTTATTTGTTAAAATCCTTAAAATATCTACAATTAAATTTTGAAGGAAAAGGCTTGAAAATCCGAGAAACTTCGCAATTATCCCTTCGCTTCGGACCGCAAAGAGTTTACGGCCGTAAACTCCTCGGACCGTAAACTCCTCGCAGACCGTAAATGAGGCTTCGGCAGTAAACACCTTGCCGACTTCGGACCGTAAACTCCTCGGCCGTAAACCCTCAGATACATATATAGATTTTCTTCATTTTTCATCATTTCTCTTCCATTTCAAGTCTAGAAACCCAATTTCTCTCTCAAGTATCATAGGATCTTCATCTTGATCTTCCAAAAACGTAAGAATTCTTTCCATTTGATTTGTTGATATCCTTCAATATCAAGTGAATACACATGATTTCATCCATGAAATATCTTCTTTTGATTAGATCATCAAGTGTTCTTCATTTCACCAAGAACACCAAGAACAAACACTAGTGTTTTTGAACCTTAATCACCCTTCCAAGCTTCTATATCGTAAATAATCTCTCCTAAGTTTGTTGTGTACTTGTAATACTTGAAGAACACTTACAAAACATCCATTTGACAAGAACAAATGGAGTTTGCGGCCAAGACCATCTCCCTTGGCCGTAAACCCTTAAAATGGTGCCATATTGACCCTAAACTCTTCTAGGAGCTAAACTTGTGAACTAGAATACTTCTTGGAAAACCATTAGACCTTAAAAACGTCCAAATCTCATGAAAAATAGGAGTTGAACTAGAATACTTCTTGGAAAACCATTAGACCTTGAAAACGTCCAAATCTCATGAACAATAGGAGTTAACCAAGACCATCTCCCTTGGCTGTAAACCCTTGTTAGTGATGCATATAGACCATAACTTCTTCCTAAGGCTTGGATTTAGGGCTAGAACACTTCCTTGTGGATTGTAAGACCTTGAAACACGCTTTTGACACAAATAATCATGAGTTTACGACCGTAAACTCATGAGGCCGTGAACTCATGACCGTAAACTCATATAATGGCCATACACCCTTAGTATACAATCATATGTGATTGTAGTACTCCAATCCTAGGGTTTCCTAGTCTAATAGGGTGTTATCATTCATGATTAGTTGTTATAAACACTAATTATATCCATATATGTATCATTATATGTTAATAGGATCCGTTATGTTCAAGACTTCACTTGACACTTAACATCCTACACCAATCTTACATTTGAATAACTTACAACAGGTGAGTTCATACCCCCGTATTTTCATAGTTTTTACTGTTTTAAGGGGGGGGGGATACAAGTCTAACACAAAGATTTTGTGTTACATCAAATGATTTCAAATGGATTACAGTTAACAAAACAAATGGTTTCAAAAAGACGTCAAGTCATCAAAATGAAGTGGTTTTAAGTGATTGTTTCAAAAAGATGTCAAGTCATCAAAATGGATTTCTAAATATGAAACTTCTTTTAAATATTTTATAAACTTATATTTTTTCCCCAAAAATCATACTAGTATACATATATTTATATAAATAAGATTTAAAAGATTTAGGACTAATAACCCACTTTGGTTCCTTTACCTTGTTTGGATGTGGGATTACAAGTATCAGTTATTTGTCTGAGTGTCATTTAAATTTTACTTATATATATTATATATGTATACAAGTATAAAAGTTTATTCATCAAGTTTCAATTACCCTTTTGTAACAAGTTGAGCAAGGGGTTGTATTCATTAATACCAAGTATCAATACAGAAAGTACACATAAACTATAATAGGTATAATTTATGATTCACAGAACAATAAATCATGATTCAAGCATACTAGAGTACATTGTTTTTCAAGAACAAAGATTGATTCAAAACTATTCAAGGATATAGATTCTTTCAGATACATGTTAAGAGTACTAATTCAAGAGCATACTCAATTATTTACTTCAGAATGATTGGGTTTTCATAACTAATATACATGTAACGTTCATATACTTTTATGAGACAAGTAGTACAGTTTGTTTAATTCATTTTAAACGATACAGTAAACTCCTGATATTATAACCAGAGTCTCCAGCACGGGATCGAAACAATGGGTGTATAGATCTATATTGGGATTGACAATCTCGCACTCGGACTGTTAGCTACAGTCAGGCATACACGCCTGTGAGTGACATTTGTTATCATCAACTTACAGCGCATTCATAGCGTTGGATCAGGCCATCTAGTTAGTATGGTTATAATAACTCATTAAAAGATATTATCAATACGTTAGTGTATAATTAACTAAACTTAAGTACATTTTCAAAGTACTAGTTTACAAGATACAGTTTACAAGATACCGTTTACAAGATACAGTTTACAAGATACAGTTTACAAGATACAGTTAACAGGATACAAGTTTACATAAAGATTACAAATACAGATAATTGGTTTTCAAATAGAACAGTTTTATACAAAGACAACTACTTTTCATATACAACAGAAAATATAGGATTTTTTGGAAACAGTTTACATATTCAAGAACCAGAAGATATTCTTACATACATAAAAACTTATGCACTCACTCAACTTTATGTTGATACTCTCTTTTCAAATTACTTGTATTCTCAGGGAACCAGTAGACAGGTACACCCCGAGCTTTTGAGAAGATGGTGCTATTTATGTCTTGTCTTCTTGTTTTGTACAACTTTATAGTTTCAGTATACAATGGAGCTATTTATGTCTTGTCTTCTTCTTTTTAATACAATGGTTGTTTGTACTTTGATTACTATATTGCATGTGTTGCGATACTACAAATGAAGTCCTCCACCCCCGGACGTTTCCGCCGTTTGGTTTGGGGTTGTGACAGTTGTGCCGAACTAAAGAGATGATGTGCCATGAATATGATGTTATGCCATATTGTAGGCATGTTGCACCAACATGAAAGGAAGTTGCGCCATGGAGGAGAAGTTGCACCATCTTGATGAGATGTTACACCATCATGGGCCATCTAGGTACATGATGCCCCATCTTGATTCCTTTGATGTTCCACGATATCCCTATTGACCCACATATTCTATACAGTCATATTTGATGATCAGAAGTCGGTGATGCTCAAGGAAAACATCATGTCGTGCCACCATGATGGAGGTTAGGTCACTAGTGTTCATATTATACCACTATGTCTCAAGGTTCTCCATCATGTGTGTGGTTGATGCTCATGGAGAAATATGATTTGTTGTCAGATTTCATGGGCCTATGGGCCAATGGGCTTGGACGATTAGGGTTTAGGTCTGATCCTTCAAGTATACATAGGGATGCATGTTATGTCATTTTGTATCTTGAATTCTAAAGTGTTAGGCGAATCTCTGTGAAAATTTACTTGTAATCTCTATTTGAGAGCTCTGAAATAAATAATACTCCTTTCTTGCCCATGGACATAGGTCAGCTTGGCCGAACCACCTAAATACTATGTCTTATGTGCTTTTACTTTTGCTTGTTATCCACTTTACTTCCTAACAAGTTCATTGTGCTCAAGCTTCCTTCATTCTATTAGATCCTACAATAACATCAAAATGCGATCATCACATCATGTATCAAGCGTCTATGAATAAGAACTTGTTAAAATAATTGAGTTTGATAACGGATGTACTTGAAGTAGAGTCACACGACTTGAATTTACCATCACAAAGATCCTTTAGGTATTTTAGGAAGCGTTGCTTCTAATGTCCCTTCATTTGGCAAGAGAAACTAATGGACTCAGTGGGGTGAACATAGGGAACAATCTTAGAACGAGCCTTTCTCTTTACCATACGATCGAACGGTTTGACCTTATCTAATCCCTTTCGATTGGGAAGAGAAATATTTTCTTGATCACCAATGTTACCATTTTTATTGTCCAAGGAGATTTTGGGATTAGATACTATAATCATTTCTGCTTCATTTGAACTCTTAAGCATTTCTGCTACATTTGAACTCTTAAGAATTTATGCTTTAGTAACTAACAACATATAAGTCAGATCAGTTAGGGACTTTGGAAGCAATAGAAGACCCAAATAATTGGCTTTCTCCTTCAAGAATACAACACCCTTTCTTCCCAACTTGTCAATTTAGGATTAAATTTTTAGAAAATGCGCACACACATAATTTCAATCTCTGTGCGTACATGCCAATAAGGATTGAGTAGTTTCCTATCTTTCAACTTGAAGAAAACGTGACATTGGAAGAGTCACAAGAAGAGGAGGTGGAGGAGTTGAATTATGATGATGACAAATTCCACCATTACATATAAAATGGAACACATTTTCACCTTGACCAGAATGTACAAGACCATCTCTACAAGAACGAGGAAAAACATTTCCATGAAAATGAGGAAGACCATTATTAACTTGACTAGACATCTAAAATCAGGAAAATAGAGCATTTAAGTTAGTTGATTTTAATCCTTAAGTATTAACCCAATATTTAAATTACAGTTAGGATCCATATTTTCATTCCGTAATATGAAGATGGTTGTCGTAGTCGTATCACAAAACTATTTTAGGTAAGTAGAAACGTTTCACCAATTTCAATCACATGAAACACCTAGGTCTTGATATTTTCATTGAAGCATCAATGGCATGTTTAATCTCGGATTATGCTATTACCAAATATGACTGTGATGCCAAGGATCACAATTAAGATGTGAATAACCATGCAAACTCGCTCAAACACCCTCAGTTGATTTATGATCGACCATTGATGTGTCGGTTATCCATACACACTCCACCAACAATCATAAACATGAGTTGTTCCATCAATTCAACTTTATAGCCCCACATTAGTGTGCCGGTTAGCCACACATGCTCCACTAACGACTCGTAGAGAAACGATGTGTGTTTTCATGGATTAGCATACAATTTCACATTTTCCTAAAGTAACTACAGTGGGATTTTAAAACAATGTTCTAGTACTTTATATATTATACTTTTAATAAGATTATGTGCTATCAAAATTGTTTGACTAACGACCCTCCACCAAGCAAAGATGCGGTAGATGAAAAGGACACCCATTCAACGATCATTTTATAGGCCGTTTCCTTGTACCTCCCTTAGAGTGTGGCTTCGGGAACGAGACTTACTAATAAATTTCTGACCTTTAGTTGTACATTTTAATATTAAAGTCTAATATATATGTATAGGTTGTATTTAATAACTTTTTAAAACGCAAGCTTTAAATATTAATTATCTGAATTAAACATTTAATTAATTAATCATTAAACCAATTATGGATTTAATATTTGCTATTTACTTAATTATTTAATTAAATGTACTATTAAAATCCATAAAGGACAATCAATTAATTATCTTATAATTAAAAATTAGGATTCCCTATTTATCTTCTCAAAATACAAATTAGGGTTCTAATCATATATAGCATATTAAAAGTCGGATTTTAACAGTTCAAAAGCCAAATAATCACTAAAACACAACCACATTCAGATTAGATAGATAAAACATAGGTAAAACGAAAAACAAAAAGGTGCGACGTGTTCTTTGATTTTTTTTTGTTTTGTTTTGTTTTGATTCATCTCATGTACAATCAATTGTGAGACCAAACCTCTGATACCACTGATGGAATTTATAGGTTACAAAAATGTATGTACTTACAAAAAAACACTTTATAATTAAGGGTACGTGCAACCTATAAAGATCTATGTCTTCACACATTGAAAGCAACATACAATGAACAACAAGAACCACAGTAAAATTGAAATTCATAAGATTAGGGTTACATACCTTTTTCTTATTAGAGAAAACAATACTCTTGACTCCACTCTTGAACTTCAAAAAGAAAGCACCAAAATTATGGCCGCCTCTAATGGATCACACCCAAAACCCTAGAAGCCTTAGAATGAAAAGGGGAGAGATGGGGGAGGAAGAAATTTTGGCTTTAACCCTGTTGGAATGGTATGTACGAAATTTGGCTTCCTTGGGGTCATATTTATAGTGAGGATGACATAATGGAAAACTTAGATTTCAATAATAAAATAATACTATTTTATATATTCAAATATGGTAATCCTTAAAAACTTTAGGAATATTCCAGAAACCCTAGAATCGTTCCCAAACTCGTCCACCACCCTATCAGTTCTAGAATTTTCCTTCCTCGCTGATTTATGAACAATTAAAATCAACACTTGGACCTTTAATTAATTTTATTAATCCAGAAGTTAATTCCAATTAATTTTGATTAATTCTAAATTAATTCTTATTGATTTCATATTAATTTGTCAATCATATAAATCAACAAATCAATCATTTAATTATGGATCTCACATTAGTTTACTAATCACATAATAAATTAACAAATCCTTTATCTATATCTAATTAATATATTAATAATATAATATACTAAGAAATCATTTTTCTCTATCTCCTAATATCATTTGTAGCTATCTCTGGTTATGAGGAAAACCCAAAAATGACTTTACTTTTAATTACAAGCATATTACAATTTAGTTATGACCTTATACACCTTAATCCAACAGAAATCCCCACACCTACATGTTGGGTTTTTATTAAAAATTGTTTCAAAAACATAAACAATGCACCTTAAGACTTAAGTTCTAAACAAATTAAAAGTAGTTTTATTCCCACTAAAAGGCCATTTTGCAAGAATTAGAAAGATTAAAACAAGCATAGAAGAGAAAGCATAACAACCTTTGAAGACTTTGATCCTCATGGGAAATTGAAAGTTGATAAAGATGACATTAAGCTCTAAATTAAGAGCTCTTTAGAAGTATCCACCAAGCAAGAGTAGAACCATCAAAACATGGTAGTATACACTTGTATTAGTTGGTAAAATATATGTTCTAAGGTGAAGCAACTAAGGTACATAAATCTAGCACCAATTTGCAAGAGAATAGATGAGAAAGAGAGCATACACAACTTGAAATTTGGTAGCCCCATGGAGCCCTTCTTGCTCACAGATTTTCCTTCAAAAGAAGAGCGAAAAAACCTTCTTGCAATTACTAGTAAGAAAGCTCTTATGTTTGTTCCTTTAATGCCTTAACCCATAAAGACAAAAGGTGAAAATAGACACAAAAGTAAAATCATGGGACAAACCTCTTACAACCATGGTATACACCATCAAAAAATTCAAAAGAGAACCATGCTTGGTCTCTTTCAATTTTCTAGAAAGGCAAGACACAAAGAAGACAAAAGTTGTCTCATGGCTAGTTGTTACATATATGTCATCTTTATAAAAAAGGAAATATTATATATAAAGAAATCCCAACACATATATATGTACATAACTAGTCACATGTAAATATCTTATTATATATAAAATTACCGTTTATATAAACTCTAACTAGTTTATTAAGATATAAATATAACTTATAAATAATCATACTTTATGATATATTTCATAAATTGTTGCTTCTCCAATAAATATTATTTCCACAAATAATAAATTCCCAATTAGTAATAATATTATTTCCATGAAATAATAGCTTTCCAATTAAATACAAGTGCGGACATATTTATTAATAATCAAAATTATACTAATAAATAATCAATTGATGGTAACTTCCTATAATGTATGACCCTATATGATCATATAGGCCTTTCAAAAAAAATATGATCATATATTATTAGCAGTATCATTCTATAATGACTCTTCAACATTTTAGATCTTTCAATCTCCCACTTGGACAAGACTCATCATAGATTGATGTAGACAGTGGTGAACTTCTAGCAACATTTCATTGCCCCCAATAACATATGAAGAAGAATGCCATTGATCAACATCTAATTCCCAAAAGCTCAAAGCCTCAATTCATTTTTAAGGTAAGTTTGTTAATTATCCCTTTGTTACATACATCTTGTTGAACATGAGACTTGGATCACAATCAATCTCATTTTAAATTCAACTTTGTGTCACGAGTGTTAGATGTCTAAATCTTAGCACATAAGAGGAACAAAATCACATTTTGACTACATAAGCCTCTTTCATAGCTCATACCATACCTAAAAATGGCTTTTATAACTGCCCGTCTAAGGGTCAGCGTTTGACCATATGAAAGCACAGTACTCCGTATACTTAAGTCCCACTATGTATCTCAGATGTTAAGGATACAAAGATAGTACCTTTTAATCAAGTGTCACTAATGACCGCGATCTATGAGGTGATCTTGATGCGGGTCTGTTCAGTACTAGTTCTATGGAAAGTACCTATGAAACTTGAATACAACCACTTAACTACTCTCATCTAGATGAGAGTCAACCAATCCAATTCATATTAGTCTTATTTCATAATTTCTCCCACAATTAAATCCGTCTATGAACTTTTTGTTGGGTTTTTATTCAAAAACTAGTTTCAAAAACATGATATTTGGCGATGGAAGACTTGATCATTTTTTAATAGCATAAACAATTTAAACCCACCAAGGATCATCTTGCAAAGTTTGGAAAGAAAACACGTACAACCAAAGAATAAGAAGAACAAATAACAGCCTTTGTAGTTCTTTGGTTCCTCTTGGGAGGCTTGGATGTAGATGAATAATGATGAACTTTAGAGATACCAACAAGGAGCCAACTTGATGTAGATTCTAGTCTAAAACTCTTAACTCTTAAGCCTAAAGTTCATAACCAAAGTATGAACTTCAAAAGAGTATAAAAGCAAGTAATATATTCAGTACCTAAGAAGAAAAAGAGAGAGATTGCATTCCATATGCACTTACGGTTTTGCTATGAGTAAGAGGGGGGAAAGGTGAAAGCCTTTCTCTTCAAGTTAAACCTTTACCCAAATGACTTACTACTTTAAGAGAACCCATGTCACTAGGATATAGTGTTGTCCATGCCTACAAGTCTTTCCATACTTTTGATTGAACAATTGAAAGTACTGCACCGTGCCTCTCATCCTCTATAGCATTTTCGGCCATAAGGCTAAAAAAGAAGAAAAAAAATTATATTTTATAAACCAAGTTTATAAAATATAAACTTTAACTTTTTGGTAAAAGAAAAAAGAATTATCTAGTCCAAAATGTTAGTCTCACAATTATGTAATTTTACTTGCTAATGAAAATTATTATTTCCTAGAAATAAATAATTTCCAACTTAATTATAATAATTTATTGAAAATAACCAAATTCCAAGTTGTTGTTAGTGTGACCCTTTAGTATCATATGTTAATTAGCAACATCACTTTAATATGATTCTTGAGCAAATAGAACTTTTAGAATAATTACAACGGACTATGAACTTTTAGAATAATAAGATTATTTATTGATTAAACATGTTAATATAGAACACAACAAGTATTAATGTGATGATCATATCCCAGTATATCAAAACATTATGTAGTAGTTGTTGTTACAATGTTCCAATGTCAAAATACCAAATCCAAATCAAAATCCCCTTTCTAGAATAATAAAGTCATGTGGTTGAAGAGTGATTACTCATATGTACCTGAAAAGGAAAGACTTTATTAATGAGTTTGACTAAATTTTATTTGTGTGAATTTCACAAATACTATCATCTTCATATTTGACTTTACTCTACGTATAGTTAAATATGTTGGAGTATATGATTGGTTTTTTTTCTTGACATAGAGTCTCTTATCTTGTTTAAGTGTACTCTCGAAGTCACAATGATTTCTATGTGATCCTTGAATGTCAGAAATCAACATAGCTTTTCAATGAACTCATTCATCCAGTCATATTTGACTTCAACTTCAAAAGTAGTGTATTCTTATTTTTAGTAAATTTAGCCATTATGTTTTGTTTGGACCTCATTCCAACTAATATTACTCTTCACTTCACAATGAATTCATAATCCATTTATAATTCATAATTATATATATTTATTTAGAAATCAAAATCATATGTAGCTCTTTGCATTGAGATTTTATTCTAAACTAGTTATCTCATATACATTCTCTTAGTTATCTAGTGACTTAACCATGCATTCAATTTGCATCCCATGATATGACATAAATGATGGGTTCATTTGCCAAGCTGTTACACCACCGAACCGGGACGGCGGAAACGTCCGGGGGCGGGTAACTTCATATTGTAATATCATAACAATTGGATATAAATGATACATAACAACCCAACATCATACATTATAATATACCAGCATTGATTGGTTACAAATTTTACTTGTTCTTCAATTACACAAAAATAACATTAAGTATGATGTCTCAAAAGATAGCAAAATATCCAGATCCAAGGCTCGAGTACCTGTTCACCGAGTCCCTTAGAATACAAGTCGTTTTGTAAAGCGTTAACATAAAATGTTGGTGAGTTCATAAGCATATTTGTAAGAAAATTTTGTAACATATTTGTTTATAATAAGTTGTAAAACTCCAGAAAATCCAATATTTTCTATAAAAGTAGTTTGTGAGTCTCGTTCCAAAATCGTGTATAATTGCATGCATGTTCTTTGTTTTCCTTTATTTGTATTTAAAAAGAGAATGTTCACAGGAAATCCTATATTTTCTATATATAATAGAGTTGTGGTCTTAAAAACCCTAAGTCTGGAGTTGTGAAATTAGTTTATAAAATAGACGAAACATAGTTGTGTATTTTATAAAACTAGTAGAGTGTATATCCTTCGTAAATTCAAATAATATTGTTATTCTCTATGTGAGTCGTTACAACCATGCTAATATGACTAACACGCTTACCGTGACGTTCTTCAGGCGTCGGTTTCTAAAAGATATTTGTCACCCTAGACTGGCCCGTCTAGCTGTAGCGAACAGCTCAGGTGTGGGGGTGTCAACCCCGTATAGATCTATACACAATTACCTCGCTCTACCTGCAGGAGACTCTGTTTATAAATACAGGGCTTACGGTGTACGCTGGGTAGGTACGGTGAAGGAGTGTCTCACAAGAGCCTTAAAAAAGGTTTACGCGAATTTATCGAATAATGCAAACGACGTTCTTAGGGTAATTTCATGACTGCGGTTTTATGACACGTGTTTCACAGCTTTATGACATCCAACTTACCACTTGTATTATTAAAAGCTTTATGATAGACAGATTATGGCACGAGAATATTCCTGTCGTAAAACTCTGTTTTGCTAACGGATTATATTAAATTATTTATAACAATATTTATAAATAGTTAATAATAGCTTGTTAACCTACAATATGTGTTGTAAAAGTAACAAAATACTCTAGGTTTTAACCTTTGAAATAGTACAACCTTTTACGATTATTTTACTAATAAAAACTATGTTTTAGTAAAATATTCGAGTGTTATGAGGAATTTTTAACACACCAAATACTTTACACAAAATTACATAAAAGGATGAAATTTATTATTTTTCCACAATTTTACAAGTGATAGTGGTAAAAGTTTACATAACCAAAAATTTACCATTTTTGAGTGTAAACTCTCATATTTACCATTTTTCAAGCTTTGCTAACCCTAAATACCTTAACATTTCTTTGATATTATTTGTGACTTTTAACACACATTTCAAAGAACCATTTCCACTTAGTATCTTGTTTCATTTTCTACATGATACGAAAATATATGAAACTTACACCAAGATAAGTTTGCTCCAACAACTTTAGACTTTGTGAAATCTCGAGTTTAAAGAGTATTAGCATGAAATAACCACATTTCAACACACGTAACATATATACACAAAAGTACATGCAAATATCCAAAGATTTCAAACAAGACTTGACTTGTGTTCTCTCCCAAGAGGATGAAAATTTGAAAATAGTGGGGTATGAAGCTCACCTTGGGGATTTTCGAAATGTAGAAGAAGAAGAAGAATGATTTTTTAGCCTAACTTGCTTGCTTGAGGGATTCTCGAAGCGGTGGTGCTCTAGGGTTCATATTGACGAAAATGAGAGTGTAAGAGGAAGATCTTAGTATAACTTGAAACAAAACAATGGAGCTTCATACCCCACTGTTGAGTGTTTGAGAGGAAAACTTTGGGAGGAAAGAAGTTGAGAGAATTATTGAGTGTTTGAGAGGAAAATGGGTTGAAAATGAAGTTGGAAATGAGGGTGGGAGAAGGGAGATCGACCGAGAGGTAGAGAGGGAGAAGGAAGGGAGTAGGTGTTGACCTATAGGGGTGATGTGAAGTGTATAGATGCATGGGGGTTAAAGGGCTTGAATATATATATGTTGGTTAAAGATGTGGTGGCAAGTCTAATATCCCCTTAATCCCTTTTTTTAGTAACCCAAACCCTAACCGGTCCAAGAGGGGTCTCGGCCCAAGGTTGGCCAAAAAAAATTCTGTGGGCTTTGATTTGGCTTGACCCAATAAAGATCGTTGGCCAATTGATGCTGAATAAGAGGTTTTTGGTTAAAAATCCTAAAAATGGGAGTTCTCGGCGCAACTAACGCCCAAGTATGGGTTTTCGGCCCATATAAAGGCCAACTAGAAGCTTTCGGCCCAAAAAGGCCCATTGGAGGAGTTTTCGGCCCAATATAATGTCTAATTGAAGTTTTCGGCCCATTAGGGACCAAAGAGGGGTTTTCGGCCCAAAAGGACCAATTAGAGAGGTTATCGGCCCAATAAGGCCCAATAAAGAAGTCTTGGTCCAATAACGGTTTTGGGTCGAAAATTGTGACAACCCGAATTTTCTATGTTGTACAACCATTCACTTCAATAGAAGTCAGAATTGTTTCTGCTAACTTTTAAGCTTTTTGGAGTCAGTTTGAGTGTTGTAAAGCCTAGTACTGCAAGAGATAACTAGAGAGAGGATACTCTAGGGTTTATTGTGCATCAATAAAGTCTCAAAACTCCAATAGTTTGGAGTTTACGGCCCAAACATGGAGTTTACGGCCGTAAACTCTAAGGAGTATAAATATGACACTTAGTCATTTTATACACTTTTTAAACATTTCAAGCCTAGAAACTCATTATATCTCAAGTACCATCCGATTTTCCTTCTTGATCTTCAACTTTGTAAGTGTTTCTTGCCTTAATTAGTTGATATCCTTCATCATCTAGTTGATATCCTTCATCATTTTGATAGATCTTCAAGTGTTCTTCATTTCACCAAGAACACCAAGAACACACACTAGTGTTCTTGGACATTTAACACCCTTACAAGCTTCTATATTGTAAGTACTCTTACCTTAGCTTGTTATAGGCTTGATACACTTGTTAAACAACTAGAAAACAACAAGAAACATAAGATCATAAGAGTTTACGGCCAAGGCAATCTCCTTGGACCGTAAACTCTAATGAAAAGGGCCATTTTGAGCCCTAGTCCCTTACTAAGCCTTGGATACAAGTCTAGATCACTTCCTTGTGGAGTATAGGACCTTAAACAAACAAAAGAACCAAGCACACATGAGTTTACGGCCGTAAACTCATGATGAATGGTCCATGGGCCGTAAACTCTAAAAGGTGGTGCAATGGTGCCACAATTACTTCCTAAGGCTTGGACTTGATCATAGTATGCTTAACCTTGACTTGTAAGACCTTAAAACACCAAATGGCAGAGGTTACCATGGGTTTACGGCCGTAAACCCATTAGGATCGTAAACCCTAAAACGTAAACTCATGAAGAGTTTACCCTTGGACCGTAAACTCAAAAGCAAAGCCCTACAACCCTTAGATGCAATCCTTGGTACTTACAGCACTTGAATCAAAGTGGGATCCATGTTTTAGGGTGTCTTTACTTGATTAATTAGTTGTTAAATGACTAATTGGATATATATATGTGTTATTATATGTTAATTAGGATCCGTGTGTGTGTTCAAGTCTTCACTTGACACTTAGCATCCTATACCATCCGTTCATCCAAACCACTCACTACAGGTGAGTTCATACCCCTTAATCAACCTTTTAAATGATTTTAAATGCTTTTATGGGGGGGAATACAAGTTGAACTATTATAGTTATTATATCAATCACATATGATTAATAACTACCAAACAAGTGGATTTCTTACTTTTCAAATTGTGTTATCAAACAAACTACTTTTCAAACTGTTTTACAAACTCTTTTACATGTTAAATACTTTTATTAAACTCTTTTAAACTTATGTTCTGTTAAATGTGTATCTATATAGATATAGTTATATAAGTAGGATTGAAAGGACTTAGGACTGATAGCTCACCTTACCTCCTGTTCCTTGTTTGGTTGTGGACTTAGGGTATCGGTTGTTTGTCCGAAGGTCGTTTGAATCCTAGTTATATATTATGTATATGTATGTAGATATAAAAGTTCCTTCTTTCAATTCAATACCTTTGGGTAGCAAAGGTATACAAACATGTTCATACATACAAACAACATTACTAGTAAACTATAATATGTATAGTTTAGGAAGTTACTAATGCTATTACTACAACAATGAAACATACAATGAGTCAGTTCATACATGAGTCAACACGTACTATACATTATACAAGAGAACATACTATTATGAGAAACAGAGAGAACATACATACATACTAGACAGAGAGAGAACATACAATACATCTAGTACATACTATACATTATACAAGAGAACATACTATTATGAGAAACAGAGAGAACATACATACATACTAGACAGAGAGAGAACATACAATACAGCTAGTACATACTATACATTATACAAGAGAACATACTATTATGAGAAACAGAGAGAGCATACATACATACTAGACAGAGAGAGAACATACAATACAGCTAGTACACATAATAGATATACAAGAACACTACTACAGTTATGTGAGCCACGTAACGGGGCATGACATCACCTGTCATGGCTCGTTATGTATCCAGAATCTCCTTAAGTGGAGAGCGTTGAGTTTGTGTATAGATCTATACTGGATTGACAATCCTAGACCTTGCTGCTCGCTACAGTGGGACTTGCAAGTCTACGGGTGCCAAACGTCATTCCTTCCGACGTCTTTCATCGTCGTTTTTTTAGTCGGTAGTATGGTATAGCCATATCACATGGTACTTTATATAACAATTGGTTTTAAGGTAGTTAGTACAGCAGTAGTTACTTAATACAACACTACAGTACTATTTTATTTCCCCATTGCATTCACTTTGTGATCTTCACACAATGAACAGTAATGTAAAAACTATATTTTTGGTTAATGATAGTCAGATTTGGGAAAATACATACTCTTACAAGAGACTTGCATACAAACATTTGATGCCTTGGTAGAAGGCTACTTTTAGTAGAAAACATAGGGTTTTCTAGGAGAGTTCAAACTTTTACAAACTTATACATCACATACTTACGAACACTTTCATACAAACACAGACACTAAAATACTTATGATCTCACCAGCTTTAAAGTTGATAAACTCTTTTAAAATAACTTGTATTCTCGGGTCACCAGTAGACAGGTACCGGTGCCAGGTTTTGAGAAGATGGAGCTCGTTCAAGACTCATCTTTTATTTTGATTCATATTTTTGGTGTCTATTAAACTTGACAGAACACACTTGTATTAAATTATATTATTAATGCAATGGATCATGTTGTTGCTTGTTTACTACTATTCATTGTTTTGATACTATACATGACGTCCTCCACCCCAGAACGATTCCGTCGTTCCGGTTTTGGGGTGTGACAGATTGGTATCAGAGAATTGTTTATAGTGAATCGAGTATATCAACCCATAAAAGATATACGAACTATAAACACAGCGGGATTTAAAAATACTCTGATAAAGAGTTTATACTTTTAAATAATAAAATATTTAACCAAGTATACATACCTGCATTCATACTAAAATCAGTGTCACTAGGACAGAACAAAAGTATTACGATTGTTGGGCATCACAAGTAGACTTAGAGACATATAGTCAAATCTGGGAAGATATAGCCTGATCAACTATATTATCCGAGGAGTGAGTAGCATGTGCCTAAGTGTGGTTGTGAGGTTGCAACAAGTCTAAAAACTTACCAACAATACCACAACGAAAACCTTAGAACAAAACAAAAACCTAAAATACTATAGGAGTATTTTGTCTTACTGTAAATTACTTGTATTCCTCTTTCTTATACCCCTTTTCTCGCGTAGATATCATGGATGGATTCCATATCCCCGGAGACCCATACTATCCCAACAACGGCAATGCAGGATGGCTGGGAGAAAAACCAGAAGATGATCACCCAATCCCTTTGGATGATCACCAAGCTGAAGGCTTTTCTGATGGTTCTGACTCAGAGCCGGAAGTCAACAACCTACCCCCAGTAGCTCCAAACCCAAATCCTCGTCCAGCATTTCAAGGACTCACACCTCTGTGGGCCACAAACTTGAACAAATGGAGTCAGGAATAGGGTCAACCCATTCCCTACAATGGGGACAGAAGCTTTTACAACCTCACCGAGGGAGGTTCAGCTGATCGTGTCCTGCCCATCATGGTCCGAATGATTTCTCGGAACACCGAGCAAGGTCGAGAAACTATCGATCGAGTGGTGGAGATTGACGCCAACTCTGGCGTTAACACGGTCCACATTCACCAACTCGAGGTAGCTATGGAAAGGGTTAGGATAACCAATGGCACTCTGCAGCAACAGCTAGCTGCATCCCAAGCTGAAGTTAGGGAACTACGGGCTAGGCAGTCAATGTATGAAAGGCGCATGAGAGACATAGAACGCCTTCTGTCCGAGTCAAGAACTTACCCTAGTAGTTCTCGTCGTAGATAGAGTCTCCTCGACTTCTCTTTTGGATATAACTTAGTTTATGTAAAAACTCTAGTCTAATTTCCTATCTTTGTTCAAACTTGGACCTGTTAGGTCTTGATTAGGTCGTAGTTCTGTCAAAATTTTCCCATTTCGGTTTGATGTAAGACCTACTTCTAGGTCATTTTTCCCGAACTTGTTACATCTGTAATACCAGTATTATTGACAGATATCTAATCTCATGGAAATTATTATCCAAATGCTATCATCTTTTAGTACTAGATCTACATTCAATCGTGCTATTCAATTGTGCTGTTACGCTATGGAGAGTTAGTCCATGAGTCATTCTCATCAAATTCTCCCTATTAAATTCTTATCAATATCTTCATCGTTGTAAACTTATAGTTAAAAGATGCCTACACGCCGATCAACGAGACACGATCCTCCGATAACTGCAACACCACCTGCTCCCCAAATCGATACGGCAGCTCTGAATGCTGCAGTAGCTGCGGCTGTGGCTACAGCCATGGCTCAATATCATTCCACCAATGCCAGTGGTGCGGAAACGCCTATTCATTCTACCCATGGTGAAGCTCCTGTGCGCTTGAGAGAGTGCTCCTATAAGGACTTCACCAACTGCAAGCCATTGTCCTTTAAAGGGACTAGCAGAGTCATTGCCCTCTCGCAATGGTTCGAAAAGACGGAGTCGATCTTCGATATCTACTCATGCCCGTAAGGAAGCAAAGTCAAATTTGCTGCGTGCACCTTCGAGGCAAAAGCCCTGACATGGTGGAATAGCCATGTCAAGTCACTATCTCTCATAGTGGCAAATGTTATGGGCTGGGAAGCTCTGAGAGAGCTGATGATCGAAGAATACTGCCCGAGGGGCGAAATCCAAAAGCTGGAGTAGGAACTGTGGAGCCTAACCATGAAAGGCTCCGACATTGTCTCCTACACTGTCAGGTTCTATGAGCTGGTGGCCCTCTGTCCCAACATGGTTCATACAGAGGGAACGAAGATAGAGAGATACATATGGGGGCTGGTGCCTCCTTTCCAGGGGAATGTCCTGGCTTCAAACCCTACTACATTCGATAGTGCCAAGCGGTTGGCATAGCGGCTTATTGACCATGGGGTTCGTACCCCGGCCGCAACAACCCTGGCCATCTCAGAACCCGCCAAAACCACTGATCCCAAGCAGAAGTTCTGTGATGACAAAAAGAAGAAGAAGGCTGCCAAAAAGCATCAGGTCGTGGCAGTTCATGCTGCGATAGCACCTGCCGCTGCTGCTCCGGTAAGGCAGTACGCTGGAAGTTTGCCAAAGTGCAACAAGTGCAACTTCCACCACAATGGAGCCTGCCGAGAAATGCAGTGCTCTAACTGCAGCAGGAAGGGGCACACTGCCCGCTTCTGCAAGGCTCCAGCAAAACCAATCACCCAAGTCCCCGGCGCTGGTGTGGGCCAAGATTGCTACGGTTGTGGCGAGGCGGGCCACTACAAAAGGAACTGTCCGAAGGTAGGGAACGCCGGTGGAGTGGGAAGAGTTCTGGCCATAGGCCACAAGGAGGCGGTTACCGACCCCACAGTGGTCACTGGTACGTTTCTCCTCGATAACTCTTATGCATGCATACTGTTTGATAGTGGAGCGGAGAGGAGTTTCGTGAACCAAAAATTTGCTCATTTACTTAAGCAAAAATCACGAGCACTTAAAGAACCGTTCACTGTAGAAATGGCTAATGGAAAGACGTAGAGCACTAGTAGTATATACATAGGGTGTACCCTAACTCTAGACAGCCATTCATTTTCGATCAACCTCATGCCGGTCTCAATTAAAAGTTTCGACATCATTATCGGCATGGATTGGTTGAGTCTTCATCGTGCCGAAATCATGTGTTACGAAAAGGCTGTTCGCCTTAATCTGCCGGCTGGTAAAACTCTAGTAGTTTATGACGACAAACCCGGCATGAACCTTCGTATCATTTCGAGCATTCAAGCCCAAAAATTCTTACGAAAGGAATCTCGCGCATTCCTTGCTCATGTGGTCGATGTGAGCCAAGAAACGAAAGACATTCAGAACATTCCAGTAGTACGCAACTTTCCCGACATCTTTCCGGAAGAACTCCCAGGATTACCTCCACAACGTCAAGTCGAGTTCAGAATCGACTTAGTTCCAGGGGCTACCCCCGTAGCCAAATCGCCCTATCGTCTAGCACTTGCAGAGATGCAAGAACTGTCCGGTTAACTTAACGAACTGCTTAGCAAGGGCTTTATAAGACCAAGCTTCTCACCCTGGGGAGCTCCAGTCTTGTTCGTCAAGAAGAAGGACGGATCGTTTGGTATGTGCATCGACTACAGGGTGCTCAACAAACTGACCATTAAAAATCATTACCCTCTGCCTCACATAGACGATTTATTTGATCAACTGCAAGGGGCGAACTTCTTTTCAAAAATCGATCTAAGATCCGGATATCACCAACTACGAGTGCTAGGGGAGGATGCCCCGAAGACAACCTTCCGAACTCGTTATGGGCACTACAAATTCGTAGTGATGCCGTTCGGATTAACAAACACGCCCGCAATATTCATGGATTTAGTGAATAGGGTGTGTCGTCCTTACTTGGATCAGTTCGTCATCGTCTTCATCGATGACATATTTATCTACTCTCGTAGTAAGGAATAGCATAGTCAACATCTGCGACTAGTCTTAAAAACGCTGCGTTCGGAGAAGCTCTATGCGAAGTTCTCGAAATGCGAATTTTGGATCTGAAGAGTCGAATTCTTAGGACACGTGGTTAGCGAAGAGGGAATACACGTGGACCCTTCCAAAATCAAGGTCATTGAGAGCTGGTCAGCACCGAAGACGCCTACCGAAATTCGTCAATTTCTAGGCCTCGCTGGCTACTATCGCAGGTTCATTAAGAACTTCTCCCGCATTGCGAAACCTCTTACAACACTGACCCAGAAGGGCGTGGCCTTTGACTGGGAAGAGAAGCAGGAGAGAGTGTTACAAACGCTCAAGCGAGCCTTGTGCACCACACCAATACTATCCCTCCCCGAAGGGATAGAAGACTTCGTTGTCTATTGCGATGCTTCAAATCAAGGGCTCGGCTGTGTTCTGATGCAACGAGGTAAGGTCATAGCCTACGCCTCGAGACAGCTGAAGACACATGAGGTCAACTACACCACTCACGATCTTGAGCTAGGAGCAGTTGTATTTGCTCTGAAGATCTGGAGACACTACCTATATGGTACAAAAAGCACTATCTTTACCGACCACAAAAGCCTACAACATATATTCGACCAGAAGGAGCTCAACATTAGACAACGACGGTGGGTCGAGCTACTTAGTGATTACGAATGCGGAATTCGCTATCATCCGGGTAAAGCCAACGTAGTAGCCGACGCCCGAAGTCGGAAAGAATACTCTGGTCGTAGAGTCAAATCATTGACTATGACTATCCATTCACACTTGTCCACGTAAATTAAGGAGGCTCAGCTCGACGCTTTGAAACCTGAAAATGTGGCGAGTGAATCCCTGAGAGGGATGGATAAGAACTTGGAAGTCAAAGGTGGCGGAGCCTTATATTTCATGGATCGGATCTGGATACCGAAACACGGTGGTTTCAGAGACTTGGTCATGACAGAGGCGCACAACACTCGTTATTCCGTCCACCCAGGTTTAGATAAGATGTATCTGGATCTTAAAAAGCTATACTGGTAACCTAACATGAAAGCAGAGATTGCTACCTTCGTGAGTAAATGCCTTACTTGCGCCAAGGTCAAGGTCGAATACCAGAAACCCTCAGGTCTACTACAGCAGCCGGAGATACCGAAATGGAAGTGGGAGCGGATCACTATGGACTTCATAACCAAGTTGCCCAAGACAACGGGTGGACTTGATACCATATGGGTCATCGTCGACAGATTGACCAAGTCCGCACACTTCCTGTCTATCAAAGAAACAGACAAGATGGAGAAGCTTACAAGAACCTACATTCGAGACATTGTACGACTGCACGGTGTTCCCATATTCATTATCTCGGACAGAGATAGTAGATTCACTTCGAGGTTCTGGCAGTCGCTATAAAGTTCCCTAGGAACTAGGCTGGACAAGAGTACAGCCTACCATCCACAGACCGACGGACAAAGTGAGAGGACTATCCAAACCTTGGAAGATATATTGCGAGCATGTGTGATCGACTTTGGTAAAGCATGGGATACTCATTTACCCCTTCTCGAATTTTCCTACAACAACAGTTATCACACGAGCATAAGGGCTGCTCCATTCGAGGCCCTCTATGGCCGAAAGTGTAGATCCCCTCTATGTTGGGCTGAGGTGGGTGACACCCAGTTAGCTAAAGGACGAGTTCCTGACGGTACTCTCATAGGTCCGGGGATCATTCGGGAAACGATAGAGAAGATCGTTCAGATTCGTGAACGATTGAAATCCTCTAGAGTCCGACAGAAAAGCTACGCAGATAAACAAAGGAAACCGTTGGAATTCCAGGTGGGAGACCGTGTTGTCCTGAAGGTCTCACCCTAGAAGGGCTTAATACGCTTTGGAAAGCGTGGAAAGCTAAATCCAAGATACATAGGGCCTTTCGAGATTCTTGCTAGGATCGGCCCTGTAGCTTACAAACTTAACTTACCCCGCGAACTCAGTAACGTACATTCTACTTTCCACGTCTCGAACTTGAAAAAGTGTATGCCCGACGAGACTCTTGTAATCCCACTCGACGAGATCGAGATCAACGAGAGCCTCAACTTCTTGGAAGAACCTGTAGAGATCATGGACTGAGAGGTCAAGCAAACAAAGCAAAGCCGAATCCCGATAGTGAAGGTTCGCTGGAACGCCAAGCGAGGACCTGAATTCACTTGGGAGCGAGAGGATCAGATGAAACTGAAATATGCTCATCTTTTTACTTAGTTATTTGTAACTACTTATTTGCTTAAACTCTAATTTCGGGATGAAATTCCTTCTAACGGGGGGATGATGTGACAACCCGAAATTTCTATCTTGTACAACCATTCACTTCAATAGAAGTCAAAATTGTTTCTGCTAACTTTTAAGCTTTTTGGAGTCAGTTTGAGTGTTCTAAAGCCTAGTACTGCAAGAGATAACTGGAGAGAGGATACTCTAGGGTTTATTGTGCATCAATAAAGTCTCAAAACTACAAGAGTTTGGAGTTTACGGCCCAAACATGGAGTTTACAGCCGTAAACTCTAAGGAGTATAAATATGACACTTAGTCATTTTATACACTTTTTACCATTTCAAACCTATAAACTCATTCTCTCTCAAGTACCATCCGATTTTCCTTCTGGATCTTCAACTTTGTAAGTGTTTCTTGCCTTAATTAGTTGATATCCTTCATCATCTAGTGATCTTGCATGATTTCATCCATGAAATCTCTTCATTTTGATAGATCTTCAAGTGTTCTTCATTTCACCAAGAACACCAAGAACACACACTAGTGTTCTTGGACATTTAACACCCTTACAAGCTTCTATATTGTAAGTACTCTTACCTTAGCTTGTTATAGGCTTGATACACTTGTTAAACAACTAGAAAACAACAAGAAACATAAGATCATAAGAGTTTACGGCCAAGGCAATCTCCTTGGATCGTAAACTCTAATGAAAGGGCCATTGTGAGCCGTAGTCCCTTACTAAGCCTTGGATACAAGTCTAGATCACTTCCTTGTGGAGTATAGGACCTTAAACAAACTTATACATCACATACTTACAAACACTTTCATACAAACACATACACTAAAATACTTATGATCTCACCTGCTTTAAACCTGATAAACTCTTTCAAAATAACTTGTATTCTCAGGTCACCAGTAGACAGGTACCGGTGCCAGGTTTTGAGAAGATGGAGCTCGTTCAAGACTCATCTTTTATTTTGATTCATATTTTTGGTGTCTATTAAACTTGACAGAACACACTTGTATTAAATTATATTATTAATGCAAAGGATGATGTTGTTGCTTGTTTACTACTATTCATTGTTGTGATATTATACATGACGTCCTCCACCCCCGAACGATTCCGCTGTTCCGATTTTGGGGTGTGACAAAAATTCTTGGGCTCAGGCCCAAATTGATTGGACTTGGTATTGGATTGAGTTTTGGGCTTATACGGGGTTGTTTCGACTTGAAAGACCATGTATGAGAGTAGGAACTTAATAGGATTGAAGTTTGAATTTTCACTATATGAAATGTTACAAGATTACACAAGGAGATCTTCTTGTACAAGGATCGACATTCTTAACCCCAATATGCTAGTTGTGACGTCATCCCCCCGTTAGAGGGAATTTCATCCCAAAACTTGTTCTAAAGTAGCATTCATGAAGTAGAGAAGAGGTGTGGATACTTTTGCATCATTTGGTTCTCGCGCTCCTAAGTGAACTCCGGTCCTCTTTTGGCGTTCCACTGAATCTTCACAATGGGAATGCGGCTTTGTTTTGTTCGTTTCACTTCCCTATCCATAACTTCCACGGGTTCTTCTACAAAATGAAGGTTCTCATTTATTTCGATCTCATCAAGCGGAACAACAAGAGTTTTTTCAGATAAGCACTTCTTCAAGTTTGACAAGTGAAAGACGGTGTGTACATTGCTGAGTTCTGGTGGTAACTGCAGCTTGTAAGCCATCGGGCGGATCCTGGCAAGGATCTCGAAGGGTCCGATCTATCTTGGATTTAATTTTCCCATCTTTCCCAAGCGTATCATCCCTTTCCAGGAAGAGACATTTAGTAATACGCGATCGCCGACTTGAAATTCCAAAGGTTTTCGTCGTCTGTCAGCGTAACTTTTCTATCGATCTCTGGACGCCTTGAGTCTTTCTCTAATCTGGAAAATCCTCTCAGTGGTTTCCCTGATGATCTCGGGTCCTGTAAGACTCTTATCTGGCACCTGTCCCTTTTCCAGTTGGGTGTCTCTTACCTCAGCCCAACAGAGAGGTGATCGACAATTTCATCCATAAACGGCCTCAAAAGGAGTAGCTTTGATACTTGTGTGATAACTATTGTTGTACGAGAATTCCACCAGTGGCAAGTGGGCATCCCAAGCCTTGCCGAAATCTATCACACAGGCCCTTAACATGTCCTCTAATGTTTGGATGGTCCTCTCACTCTGTCCATTGGTCTGGGGATGGCAGGCGGTGCTCATATCGAGCTGAGTTCCTAACAACTTCTGTAGCAACTGCTAAAAACGAGAGGTAAACCTACTATCTTTGTCCGAGATAATAGATATTGGCACGCCATGTAATATCACCACCTCGTTTATGTAGATCCGTGTTAGTCTCTCCATTTTATATGTTTCCTTTATTGGTAAGAAATGGGCGGATTTAGTCAACCGATCGACAATCACCCAAATGGCATTCAGCCCGTCTACCGACTTAGGCAATTTGGTTATAAAATCAATTGTTATTCGTTCCCATTTCCACCTAGGTATCACTAGCTGTTGTAATCAACCCGTGGGCTTCTGATATTCTATCTTAACCTTTGTGCAAGTTAGGCACTTGCTCACGTAGGTAGCAGTCTCTACTTTCATATTCGGCCACCAATAATGTTGTTTAAGATCCAAGTACATTTTATCAGAGCGGGGGTGGATGGAGTACCTTGTTTTGTGTGCTTCATTCATAACCAAGTCTCTGAACCTACCGAACTTCGGTGTCCAGACCCGTTCCATAAAGTAGTAAGCTCAATCCTCTGTGATGTTTAGGTTCTTATCCATTCCACGCAAGCCTTCGTATGCGATGTTTTCTGGTTTCAAGGCTTCTAGCTGAGCCTTGCTGATTTGTGAAGACAATTGGGAATGGATGGTCATCGATAGTTTTTTCACTAGGCGACCCGAGTATTCCTTCTTGCTTAGGGCAACTGCCACCACATTAGCCTTGCCCTGATGGTACCGAATCTCACATTCGTAGTCGTTCAACAGCTCGACCCATCGTCATTGCGTCATGTTTAGTTCTTTCTGGTTCAGGATATGCTCGAGGCTTTTGTGGTGTGTTAAAATGGTGCACTTCGTCCCCTAGATGTAGTGCCTCCAAATCTTTAGGACGAAGACCACAGCTCCCAGCTCGAGATCGTGAGTGGTATTGTTTACTTCGTGGGTTTTTAGTTACCTTGACGCATAGGCTATAACCTTCCCACGCTGCTTGAGTACACATCCTAACCCTTGGTTCGATGCGACGCAATACACCACAAAATCTTTTGTACCCTCTGGAAGAGACAATACCAGAGCATTGCAGAGGGCTTGTTTCAGGGTTTGGAAGGCAGCTTCTTGTTTCGCAATCCAGGTGAAAGGTACACCCTTCTGGGTTAGAGCGGTGAATGGCTTGGCGATCTTGGAGAAATTATGAATGAATCTCCTGTAATAACCAGCAAGGCCCAAGAATTTCCTGATCTCCGTCGGGGTTTTCGGGATTGCCCAACCCTCAATTGCCTTGATCTTTGATGGGTCCACATGAATTCCTTTTTTACTGGCCACGTGTCCCAGAAATTCTACCCTGCGAATCAAGAACTCGCACTTGGAGAATTTTTCATGCAGCTTCTCCGCTCTTAGTGTTTCCAAGATCAGCCGTAGATGTTGGTCGTGATCTTCTTTACTCCAAGAATAAACGAGTCTATCGTCGATGAAGAAAATCACAAAGTTGTCGAGGTACGGTCGGCAGACTTGGTTTTTCAGGTCCATAAAGGCCGCCGGTGCATTCGTCATACCAATGGGCATTACTACGAACTCGATCTTATGAATCCTTTGTCTAGCAATTCGCTCAATTGGCTAGAGAGCTCTTGCATTTCTGCAGGGGCTAATCTATACGATGATTTGGCTATTGGCATGGCTCCGAGTACTAGGTCAATTCGAAATTCGACCTGTCGTTCAGGGTGTATTTCCAGGAGGTCTTTAGGAAATACGTATGGAAAATTACATACCTCCAGGATATCCTTGATGTTCTTTCCCTTTTTCTGTTTGTCCACTACGTGGGTTAGAAAGGCGTGATTCTTTTTATGCAAGCACTTCTGTGCTTTAATGCACAAGATGAGACTGAGGTTTGTGCCAGGTTTATCGCCGTAGATAATTAGGGTTTCGTTATTGGGTAGGTGAAGGCGAACGACCTTCTCGTGGCACATAATATCGGCATGGTAGGGGCCTAACCAATCCATACCGATGATCACATCAAAGCTCCTAATATTAATCGACATCAAGTTTATTTGAAACGAGTGATTATTTAATGTTAACGTGCACCCTATGAAAATGTCGTTTGTTTTTTCAGTTTTCCCATTAGCCATTTCCACCGTGAAGGTTTCATTTAACTTTTAGGAATTTTGGTTAATAAGTGTTTAAATTTATGACTCACGAAACTTCGTTCTGCCCCACTATCGAATAAAATGCATGCATAGATGTTGTTGAGGGGAAACGTACCAGTGACTACGGTCGAATCTTGTACAGCCTCCCCTTATCCCATGGCTAGGACTCTATTTGTTCCTCCCACATTTCGGTTGTTTGCCTTGGGACAGTTCCTTTTATAATGGTCGTTCTCTCCGCACCCATAAAATGCCAGACTTGCCCCCGTATTGTTGGGTTGGTTGTTTTGTTGTGGCTGGGATCTGCAATACCGGTCGGTGTGCCATTTTTGATTGCAGTTGGTGCACTGTAGGTCTCGGCATGTTCCATTGTGGTGGAAACTGCATTTCTCACACTTTGGTTGAGTGTCTGCGTATGGCCTTGCAGGTGTCGGTGTGGCTGATGTTGGTGCAACTGGTGTTGGTGTGGTCTGAGTGGTAGCAGCGTGAACTGCTTCGGTTTGTTGCTTCTTAGATGAATCTTGAGTTTGTTGCCCTTTTCTTTTGTTTCCCCTATTTTTCTTTTTGTTATCCTTCTTTGTTTCAGCGCCAGAAGTCTTCGTGCCCTTTTTATCCCCATGGGCGTACATGTTTTGCGCAAGACGCTTAGCACTATCGAATGTTGAGGGGTTCGCTACAATCACATTTCCTTCAATTGGAGGAGTTAACCCCCAAATAAAGAGTTCAACCTTCTTGACCTCAGAAGTTATCATTTTCGGGCACAAGAGTGCCAGCTCACTGAACTTCGGAATGTACGCTTCAATGTCAGAGTTCTGCACGGTAAGATTCCACAGTTCTTGTTCGAGCTTTTGCACTTCACCTCGGAGACAATACTGGTCCAGCATCATCGTTTTGAGGTCTTCCCATGACATAACATTTGCGACTGGGAGGGTTAGGGCGTTGACATTGCCGTTCCACCATGAAAGAGCCCTGTCAGCAAACGTAAAAGCTGCAAATCTTACTTTGCTTTCATCTGGACACCCGCAAATTTTGAAAACAGACTCGGTCTTTTCGAACCACCGTGTGAGAGCTATTACACCCCCACTTCCATTGAATGACTTCGGTTTTCCGTTGGTGAAGTCTTTGTAGGTTCATGTTCTTTTGTTCCATTCGTTATCCCCGTGGTTGGAACTTCCCGTCCCATTCCCGTTACCTCCTCCGTTTGTGCCCTGGTTGATGTGTGCTAATGCTGCAGTAACTGCAACTGAGACTGCCGCCTGGAAAGCAGCAAAATTCATCTCCGGTGGAGGCGGCGGCGGCGGTGGTGTTATTTTAGTGTTTTTGCGAATATATCATCTAGGCATTTCCTGCTATGAGACAGGAATGACAATGAGTTTATGGAACCCTTTGTTTCTAACGGTTACGGTGGTTCGGTTGCACTTATAATTGAAACGGTATTACATCAAGTAAAATGAAAAGAGAGAACATAGCAGATAACAACATCATAATTAAAAAAAATCATCGTTTCATTAATGATAACTTTTTAGTACATAATGCATGAAAATTGACCTCTGAAAGGTTTATAGTACATAGAGAATCAAAATATGATAACATAACGACCCTGCGAGTAGTGCAATCACTTAAACATAGGGTCGTTCCTACATACATAAAGGGAAAAGAAAGGGTAGGACGAGTCCTACACATGACGAGTGGTCCCGCGTTGTGCCTGTGATGAGGTAAAAGCGTCCTGACACTCAGATAATCGGCGCTCAGCGACTCGCACTCTCGTCTCTAGTGCAACCTGCCGCTCCTGAAACTCCTACACAAGGTCCTGAGTGCGCCTCTCCGCACGCTCCACTGCGGCTCTCATCTGGATCATCTGGTTGGCCGTCACCTGTGCCTGGTCGCCAATGTACCTGGTCAGTCGGATCATCACTGGAAGAGCTCGATCCGTCGGGCCGCCATGCTAGAGGTTGTAGAGTCCCCGCTCCATGTCGAAGGGCGGGCATTGGCCCTGGTGTCGGCTCTACCTCTCTATGTCGACTGCCCAGGAGGCCGTTAGGCCATTGTAGCCCATCCAGTGTGTCGGGACCCGCGCCATGTAGGGTGGATTGATGACTTCGGACTCCGCGTCCGAGTCATCCTCCTCAACATCCTCGTCAATTTCCTCGTATTCAAACTCTATTTCAGGCTCCTTGGGGTCCTCCATAGGCTCGTCGTTGGTATCATCATCGAGTTCCTCTGCCATGTCATCTGTACTAGAATGTAAGTACAAAGAAGATACAAGAAAATTCATGAAGATCACACATAGTTCTAAGATACTCCTATAGTATTTTAATTGTTTATGTTTGGTTCCCTAAAACTTTTTGATATAAGGTTGGTAGGTTTTTAGATTCATTTTCCACCTCGATCACTCTCAAACACATGTTGGTCGTATTTTGAATAAATATAGTTGATCAGACTATATTTATTCCAAATATAATTACATAATTGCCCGGGTTTAATCTCGATACACAACTCCCCTAAAGACTTTTTATTTGTTTCATGTTATGACATCGTTCACTAAGTATGTATATTTTTAGTCAGAGTGTTTTTAATCCCATTAAATTTATAGTTGTACATCTTGTATGGTTTAGATATACTAGTTCACTATAAACAATGCTCGGATACCAATCACAAATTTTTTTTTGGGCTAGCCTTGGGCGGAAACCCCTCTTAGGCCGGTTAGGATTTGGGTTACTAAAAAAAAGGATTAAGGGGATATTAGAGTTGCCACCACATCTTTAACCAACATATCTCCAAGCCCTTTAACCCCCAAGAATCTATACACTTCCCATCACCCCCATAGGTCAACCCCTACTCCCTGCCCTCTCCCTCTATACCTCTCGGCCGATTTCCCTTCTCCCACCCTCATTTCCAACTTCATTTTCAACCCATTTTCGTATCAAACACTTAAGAGTTCTCTCATCTTCTTTCCTCCCAAAGTTTTTGTGAGTGTGTGTGCATGTGTTAACTTCAAGAAGTCTTCTTCATAGCGTCATAAAATTAGTAAGTTCTAGATTAAACTCCATTGTGTTGTTTCAATTTATACTAAGATCTTTTCTCTTACACTCTCATTTTCTTGAATATGAACCCTAGAGCACCACCACTTCGAGAATCCCTTCAAGCAAGCAAGCTAGGCTCGAAAATCCTTCTTCTTCTTCTTCTTCTTCTTCTTCTTCGACATTTCGAAAATCCCCAATGTGAGCTTCATACCCCACCCTTTTCAATTTTTCATCCTTTTGGGGGAGAATACAAGTCAAGTCTTGTTTGAAATCTTTGGATATTTGGATGTACTTGTGTGTATATATGTTATGTGTAACATCCCATTATTCTCTGTTCGTAAAGTCAAGTTTAGTCAACCAAAGTCGAACAAAGGTCAACTAAAGTCCTTTTTATTGTTTTGGTTTTTATTTAGGTTATGATAATAACCTTTATTTGTTAAAATCCTTAAAATATCTAAAATTGAATTTGGAAGGAAATGGCTTAAAAACTGAGAAACTTCGCATCCTTTTCTTTCACTTCGGACCACAAACGCATCAGCCCGCAAAGAGTTTACGGTCGTACACTCCTCGGACCGTAAACCCTCGCAGCTGTAAACGAGGCCGTAAACGGCTTCGACCGTATACTCTTCGGATCTTATCTTCTCGGAAGCCGAACCTTATCGCATTGGAACTTGTTCACGGTCGTACACTCTAGCCGACCTCGGACTGTAAATGAGGTTCACGACCGTAAACCATCGGACCGTGAACCCTCGCACATATATACAGATTTCCTACATTTTTCCTTCATTTATCACATCTTCCAGCCAAGAACTCTCAAACTCTCTCAAGTATCATCCACCAAGAACATCATGTCTCCTCAAGAACACACCAAGATCATCCTTGTTCATCTTATTCAAGTGATTAAACACTAGTTCATCACATAATCTAACAGGTATCAATTCTTGATCTTGTTATCACTTCAAGAGCACCCTTCCATCTTCAATTATTAGACTAAAATCCATTAATTTTACTAATTTTCACGAAGAACGCGACGAACACGGGAAGAACACGAAGAACAACCACCTCAAAACCTTTGAATCTTCTTAGAATCTCGTGTAGAATCATCAAGTGTTCTTCATCCTTTAAGAACACCTGGCCGTAAACTCCTAGCTGTAAACTCATATCAGTCTCCAATCTAGCTTCAAACACTTCAATTTGTAAGTTATACTTACAAATTAGTCCGATTTCTAATCATTCCTATGATTATTTTAGCTAATTGGATGCATATATGTTATACAAATAACTATATAGGACTTTTTTTGTTGAGGGATTTCACTTGTGGAACTAAACATCCTATACCAAATCATCATTTGAATCACCCTCCAAAAGTTGAGTTCATACCCCCGTATTTTCATAGTTTTTACTGTTTTAAGGGGGGAATACAAGTCTAACACAAAGATTTTGTGTTATAAACAAATGGTTTCAAATATCTTATGAAAATGGATTTCGTTATCAAAAATTCAAATGGTTTTTCAATGATTGTTTCAGAATGACATCAAGTCAACAAAATATATTTCGAAATAGTAAAATTCTTTTAAATGTTTTTATAAACTTATATTTCTCCCTAAAATCATACTTGTATAAATATATTTATATAAATAAGATTTAAAAGGCTTAGGATTGATAACCCACTTTGGTTCTTTTTCCTTGTTTGGATGTGGGATTATAAGCATCAGTTATTTGTCCGAGTGTCATTTAAATTTTACTTATATATATATATATATATATATATATATATATATATATATATATATATATATATATATATATATATATATATATATATATATATATATATATATATATATATACATAAGTTATATATATATATATATATATGTATATATGTATATATATATATATATATATATATGTATATATATTTGCATATGTATACAAGTATAAAAGATAGTACATTAAGTTTCAATTACCCTTTGTAACATGTTGAGCAAGGGGTTGCATTCATGAATACTCAATATCAATAAAGAAAGTACATATAAATTATAATAGGTATAATTTATGAGTCACAGAACATTAATTCACGATTCAAGTATACTAAAGTACATTGTTTTTACAAGAACAGAGGTTTGATTCAAAACTAATCAAGAGTATACATCTTTCAGATACATGTTAAGCATACTAATTCAAGAATATACAGTCAGTCATTTATTTAAGAATGATTTGGGTTTTCATAACTATTATACATGTAACGTTTATATGCTTTTATGAGTCAAATAGTACAAGTTGTTTAATTCATTTAAACAATATAATAAAGTCCTGATATTATAACCAGAATCTCCAGCCGGGGATCGAAACAATGTGTGTATAGATCTATATTGGGATTGACAACCCCGCACTCGGACTGCTAGCTACAGTCAGGCATACACGCCTGTGAGTGACAATTTTTTATCAACATGTTGTTGGATATTATTCCTTTTATATCAGCTCAGATACCGATTGTTGGAAATATAAAAATCTGATCACCACAACAACAGGCTCGATTACCAGTTACAGTGTGACAGATATATAAGTTAAAGATATAAGATGTAGATATATATAAGAATAATAAATGCGGAATAATTATAAATATGAAAGCTATAAATGACTGAAAGCTATAATAATATCAATGACTGTATTTAAATGACGTAAAGCTATAAATAATATAAATGACTGTATTTAAATGACGTAAAGCTATAAATAATATAAATGACTATATTTAAATGACATAAAGCTATAATAAAGTATATAAGTATATAAATATATATCAAGTAGGTTCGTAAATAAATCGAATGAACTGGACTGATGGAACGACTGGTCGATATTTGAACTCTTGGAATGACTGGTCGATATTGGGACTCTTGGAGCGACTGGTCTATATTGGGACTCTTTGAATGACTAATCGATATTGGGACTCTTGGAACAACTGGTCGATATTTGTTCAAAGATCAATTCGGTGTTTGATAAGTAACAAAGAGTTCATTCAAAGCTCGGTTTTATGTAAAACAAGTTGTTTACAAAAGGGTACAAAATACATGAGTTTATGTATTTGTATTTGAGGTATTTTTGGGTAAAAACATGCACACAGGTCGTGTATGATAAGGCATAAGTGACACGGGTCGTGTAGGAAGGTTTAGGAGAGTTTTGGAGGGTTTTCTTGATGATGATGCTGAACACGGGGCGTGTTGATTTTAGGCTTGTTTATAACACGGGGCCTGTTGATGTACAGATGCAAACAGAGGGGTACACGGGGCGTGTCTGATATAAGGCATGCTGAACATGGGGCGTGTTCACGCAGCTGTCAATTTCGGGATTTTTGTGATTTGAAGGTAAGTTTTGTTAGTGATGTTTTGGCTAAGGTAATGGTGTTATGGTGTTTTGAGGATGTTTTCAAGGTTGTTTAGAGGTTGGAAGGAGGTTGATATAAGGTGGTGATGGTGGTGAAATTTCTATGAAGATGATGATGAATAGTGATGGGTTTTGTGGTTGATCTTGATGCAGAAGGTTTTGGGGTGTTTCATGGTTGTGTTTTGGTGTTTTGATGTAAGGAAAGTGTCTGGTGATGTATGGTGTGATGAACAAAGGTAGTAAAGATGAAGAACCTTGAGTTTCAATGAAGAAGATGAAGATGGTTGATGGTGTTCTTCATTTCCTTGTTGATGATCTTGATGTTCTTCACTTCATTTTTGTTTGATCTTGGTGTTCTTCATTTTCTCCAGGGATTTGTCTTTGCTCTTGAAGAAGATGAAGATTGGTGATGTTCTTGGGAGTAATTGGTGTTTGTAAGAAGTGTTACAAGATTACAAATGAACACACTCTTACCATACATACAAACTCACGTATACATATATGAGTAAGAAATATCTTCATGCACTTGAGTTTAAGTGAAAGAGTTGGCTGCAAGTTGTGGTAGAGTAGGAGGCAAAAACGTGGGTGTGGGTTTTGCTTCACATTTCCATTGCTTTGTTGACTATTCCTTGTTGACTACTTCCACATTGTTGACTTTTTAACATACAACATACATATATACATATATATACATAGTACATATATATATATATATATATATGTACATATATGTGTGTATATATATATATATATATATATATATATATATATATATATATATATATATATATATATTGTTGAAACTGTTTAGTCGCACAACTAAATTTTCTCGTTTATGCGTTTTCCGTCTTTCGCACGTTTTCGTATTTTCCGTTTTCATCACACATTCATGCAACCTGAAATAACTGATAATATTTGTTAGATAATACAAAAACATTTCGTCTTATTTCAGTGATGGTCACATACAAGGTCACATACAAAAACATTTTTGAATAATTTCCCCCTATGTGATCATTGCTGAAATAAGGACAGGTATGATATAATCACATTGACAGTTTAACTTTTGAAGATTCGAGATAAAAGATTTGTCAATAGATAAGATATATATAAAACCATACTAATTGATTTGAAAGTTTGTGACTTGGTTTAACATATCTTATGTAAATGATTTTCAGAAATTTGTTTCCGAATCAAAGTCTCGGGTTCGGTTATCAAAGGGTAGCCATATATGTATCTAAAGAAATTTCCTAAGATTTTATAGCATTATTAATGACGACAAGTGGTCTAACAGGTCGATTCAGATGAACGCTCATAGGTATAGCTCACACTTCACTTGGGTGTCTGGTTGTTCTGGCAGCAGAACAGGTTAATGATCACTAAAAATGAGTGATATCTCTCTCTGACGACTCACACTCATATTGGAGGTGTTCAGCTATGCTTTTCCTGAAAGGTCACTTAGTCTCATTATTAGATAATCAATCATATAAGACTGGTTTCGGCATTACTCAGCGGGTTTCTTCATTTATGCCATTAACTTTCACTCTCTCTCCGTCAGGAAATACATGTAGAGGGGTTTCAATTTTCATAGTGCAGTATGCATCTAAGAATTTTCAGTTATGAAGGCTACAGTATCCCGGGAAATCCAATGTTTTTGTAGCTTCTTCTTTGATGGTATTCTGTTTGTTGATCAATATCGATTTTTGTAAAAATATATTTTATTTTAGCATTGAGAACTTGCTACATTTGAGAAAATTAGGTTTTTGAGAGTATCTGTCTTGCGGGATTAAGATATCTTCTTTTGTGAAAATTGGTTAAAAACAGATCAAGGATCTTTTGATGTTTGTTTTGAAATAACCATTTGGTTGAAAAGTTTGTTTGAAAATACCAAATGTAGAGTATTTTTGTTTTATTTGGTATTTCTTCGGTGAATTATTTGGCTTTCTTGTTGATTCGTCTTTATCTAGATTTGTCTTTGAAGATTGGATGTGGATAGATCTTTGTTTTTCTTTGATAAGTGATTGTTGAAATCCTTTTTGTTTCGTCTTTTCTTGTTGATGGATCACGGGATCTCAAGAGTTCATTTTTGGTTGGCTTATATCTAGGTGGTGATTGGTGGCATAAAAGACGGTTTGTCTAGTATATAAGAAATGAATGTATCGTCCCTGATCATTTTGATATCTAAGCAAAAATGAGACCGTGACAAGGTATAATCGGGTATACCTTATAAGCAATAGTGACACACCTAAGCTCACAAGAAATGAATTCCACAGTGATACAGATTGACGAGGCACAAGTTCTCACATGGGGTTTTCTTTTTATCTGAACCTCCTAACCTTATGTCCCTTGATTGTTTAAAATCGTCAATAATGAAATAAAATCGAAGGAAATAACGTTATATACAATATGAAAAGTATGAGATTTGAACCTTCACTCTAATTGAGAATCAATATGACTTAAAATCTTCATCGAGCATAAGCATCTGAAAATTAAGTCAAGAGACGATTAATCACAAGGTTCTATAAAAGCTTATTATGGTAAGGCTTTTATTCTCTTTTTGAAGATTTGTTTTTCTGAATGTTTTTGGAAGTATTGGTTATTTGAATGTTTTTGGTTTTTTTTTTTTTTTTAAAAGAAAGCAATTTTTAATTGTTTTTGAATTTTCTTTTTGAATGAAAGTAAACACACTTTTGTACAAACAAAAAGTAAAAGTTTAAGGATGGATGTTATCTGGATTTAACATTCCTAGACGACCTAGGAAGTATTGAAACTTTGTTTCATCGAGAGCCTTAGTGAAGACATCGGCAATTTGATCTTTGGAGTTAATGAAGTGTAGTTCGATATGACCCTTTTGAATGTTGTCTTTGATAAAGGGATATCGAATGTCGATGTGCTTTGTCATGGAATGGTGAACGGGATTGTGAGAAATGGCAATTGCACTAGTTGAGTCACAAAATATGGGAATTTGTGAGATTTTGAAGCCATAGTCACGCAGTTGAGTTTGCATCCATATGACTTGTGAACAACAGCTGGCGGCAGTGACATATTCAGCTTCTGCTGTTGATGTGGACACACAAATCTGTTTCTTTAAAGTCCAACTCACTAGTCTACCTCCTAGGAATTGACAGCTACCAGATGTACTCTTTCTATCTAGCTTGCATCCTCCATAGTCTGAGTCGGTGAAAGCGTTCAACTGAAAATCGGATTTAGCTGGATACCAAAGGCCAAGTTTGGGAGTGCCTTTTGCGTTTCATAGCAACTACATGGGATTCCATAGGATTTGCCTGGTATCTGGCACACACACATGTAGAAAACATGATGTCAGGTCTGCTGGCAATGAGGTATAAGAGTGATCCGATCATTCCACGATATCTTTTCTGGTCAACGGGTTTGCCATTTAAGTCTGCAACAATTTTGTATCCAAAAGCCTTTGGGGTTTTTACGGTATTGGATTTGTCCATTGAAAAGCGAGTTAGTAGGTTTTTGACATAATTCTCTTGGTTGATGAAAATGCCATCAGTTGACTGTTTGATTTGAAGTCCGAGAAAAGTAGTCATCTCCCCAATCATGCTCATTTCAAATTTGCTCTTCATTAGATCTGCAAACTGATTCTTCGAGAAAGGTTGACAACGTGGCATACAAAGCTCGGGGTGCTTGTTTCAAGCCATAGACAGCTTTCTGCAATTTAAAGTTGTGATCTGGAAATTTGGGATCTTCGAAACCTGGTGGTTGTTGGATGTATACTTCGCGATCTATCTCTCCGTGTAAGAATGCACATTTAACGTCCATTTGGAATACTTTGAAATTCTTATGTGCAGCATATGCAAGAAAGATGCGGATTGCTTCAATTCTAGCAACTGGAGCATATGTTTCTTCGTAGTCGATTCCTTCTTGTTGTGAATATCCTTTGACTACAAGACGTGCCTTGTTTCGACAAATGATTCCTTGATCGTCAGTCTTGTTTCTGTATACCCATTTTGAACCTATAACAGTAACATCGGGTGTAGTAGGAACAAGATTCCATACCTCGTTTCTTTCAAATTCTGCTAGCTCTTCTTGCATAGCTTTTACCTAGTCTGGATCTTTTATAGCAGAATGTATTGTTTTGGGTTCAGTCATGGATAAGAAGGCTCCAAATAAACATTCATTTGTGGATGCGGCTCTAGTCTGAATGCCTGAGTTGGGATCTCCAATGATTTGGTCTGTAGGATGATTTCTACTCCACTTTATTAAGCGATTCTCTTCCGCTATAATAATTGGAGTTTCAGTATCCCATTGTTCTTCTCCGGGTGTTTCATCTTGGAATAAGTTTGAAGGTTCCCCCATAAATGATGCATCGGGATTGTTTTGGCCATTTGGGGATGGGGTGTTCAAAGGAGGATTTGGTGTTTGTTCCAAAGAGGAAGTATGTGTTGGTGGTTCCCCCTCGAATTAATCTGTATCATTTTGGTTTGTTTGTGGAATAACTTCACTGGGTGTTCCTGTAGGGTCAATTGAAGTAGTTAGAAGTTCAGAATTGTAAGCAGCTTTTGGTTGTTGAAAAAGAAAATGAAGATCGATTTCAATGTCTATGTCAGGAGAAGGTGTTTGTTGAATTGGATTTTGAAAAATATTTTCAAGCATTTTAGAACCAAAATGTTCACGATCCAATTTCCTGATATAAAATTCATCAAAATGAACATCGGTACTTTCTTCAATTACTCTAGTACGTTTGTTCAGTACTCGATAAGCAGCTGAAGAAAACGAGTAACCAAGGAAAATTCCTTCGTCCGACCTTGATTCAAATTTTGAAAGGTGATCTTTATTGTTCTTTACAAAGCATCGACAACCAAAAATATGGAAAAATTTGACGTTTGGTTTTCGGTTGTTAATGACTTCATATGGTGTTTTATGAAGATGTTTATGGATTAAGGAACGATTTTGAGCGTAGCAAGCTGTGGCTATTGCTTCTGCCCAGAAGTATTGTGGCAGATCAGCGAAGATAAGCATTGATCTTGCAGCTTCACATAGAGTTCGGTTCCTTCTTTCGACAACACCGTTCTGTTGTGGAGTGTATGGGGCTGAGAAGTTATGTTCAATTCCTTTGTCTTTGAGAAATGAATCTAGAGTCTTGTTTTTGAACTCTAAACCATTATCACTTCGGATTCTTCGAACAGGTCGTTTGAGCTTCAGTTCGATTTGTTTGATGAAGTTGATCATCTCTTCAGGTGCTTCTGATTTTAGTCTTAAGAAAAAGACCTAAGTAAAGCGCGAGAAACCATCAACGACAACAAGAATGTACTTCTTCCCTTGTATGGTTTGGGTTTTGGCATGGCCACAAAGGTCTATGTGCAACAATTCTAGTGGTTCAGATACACTAGATTCTGAGATGCTTTTGTGAGTTGATTTGGAAAGCTTTCCTTTTTCACATGCGGCACAAAGAGTTTCATTATCGAGCTTCAGAAGTGGTAGCCCTCGAACAAGATCATCGCCGATCAATTTGTTGATGTACCCAAAGTTTAGATGGGAAAGGCATCAGCGCCATAACCAACTAATATCTGCTGGGGCTTTAGATAGCAGACATATATCGGGTTTACCATAGATAAGATCCATGTCAAGTGGATACATATTTCCGACACGGTCAGAATCAACTATAACATCTTTGGTTTTGGCTTCCATGATCAACCTTCGTTGTTTGGTGAATAGAACTTCAAGATTGTTATCACACAGTTGAGAAACACTGATGAGGTTGTGTTTCAGGTCATCGACGAAGGCAACTTTCTTTATGGTGAAATTACCATTTGTTATGTTTCCATAACCCTTGATTTTTGTTGTCATGTTGTTGCCGAAGGTAACATCTTGATTGGTTTGTATAGGTTTGAAGTCACGTAAGTAGTTCCGGTTTCCTGTCATATGCTTGGAGCAGCCACTATCAATATACCATGTATCATCATTGGGTTCTCCAGCATTAAGTACCTGCAATCAGACAGAAAGTTTAGGTACCCAAATCTGAATGGGTCTTGGTTTGTCAGTTGTTATTTTGGGTTCTTTGCTTAATGAATTTCTCGCATTTAACTTCGCGTTGCTGTAAGAGTTTGGTTTATGAGGATGGAATGGTTGAGGTTTGATTTGATTTATCAAGTTTACCCAAAATGTGATTTGTTTTTGAAAATCTCTGGGTTGATAAGATCTGTGATTTGGTGAAAGATATCCTAGATGTGAAGGTTTGTTTGAAAAGTTTTCTTCATATTTGGGATGTGAAGGGCGGTTTTAAAAAGCTTTTTGATGATGATGGTTTGGAACTTTCTGATGTGATTGTTTTTGAAAGTTCCTTGAATGATTAAAAGTGATATCTTGAAAGCGGTTTACAAAAGGTTTTGGTTTTTGTTTAGAAACCTGTTTTTGAGGTATGACGTAGGGTTGAACTGGTTTCTTTGGTTTGTTTTCAAAAGCTTTTGGTTTGAAAAGTGGGGTTTTGTTGACTTGAATGGATTTTTTTTTGTTTGTTGTTTCTTGGAATATTTTTGTCCCAGACTAGTTTTTCCAACAATTGATGAACTCATTGTAGGAAAAGCAGTTGGTACAGAAGTACTACCATTCTCATAAGAGGAATTTTCTCCATTCAAAAAGTTTTTGAGTTTGGTGGTTCCGTCGGTATGTTTGATTTGGTGACTTAAAGAACTAGCAGAGTCTGTTTCAGAATTTACAACTCTTTTGAAAGACTCTTTGGAAACAGTGAAAGCAGTATCATCTGGGCTACAGTTGATAACTGTTTCGTCATCTGAATCTTCCTCATTAACAGATGTGAAAAGATCTGGTAGAGTGGATTAAGAGTTTTCACAATTCGTCATGTTTTCCTGTTTTGCTTGTTCAATTTCAAAGGATTCTCTTCCAATTCCTGGTCTGTAATTCGTATCAATTTTGCCAGTTCCTAAGGTGTTTGCCTTGGTGAAAATATCATCCCTTAGTTTTCTAGCAACTTTGATAGAATCCATATTCCATATCAGTCTTTTATTCTCATTTAAAATATTGTATTTGTCAGTTGATTCTTGAAAGTCTTGTTTCAACTGAAGGATTTCCATTTCTAAAACATCTTTTATTTCAGAAGAAATGACTGACTGATTTTTTTGTTCCAAATCCCTTTTCTGAATTAGGGTCTGATTTAATTGTTCCAAGACGTGATTATAATCTTCTGATTTTCTTTGAACGTCTCTTTCCAATTTGCTTTTTGTTCTTGTTGATTCTCCAAATTTGAGTTGCAAGGTTTGTAACTCAGATTTTCAAATATCATAATTGACCATTGTGTCATGATATGTTTTGAGATCAGCTTCCAGACTTTTCTCAATCTTGGTTATGTGGGACTCAAAAATTGTTTTGGAAAAACCAAGTTCAGCGATCATAGACCATACCTGTTCTATGACGTTGGGAGCTCTTGAAGGTATGTCAACACCAGCTACGAAGCAGAAGTTTGATTGTGTTGGTTCATTGTCAGCTTCGTCATCAGAAGTTGGCCAGTATTCCACGTTTGGTTCATGGATTGCCATCAATGCTCTTTGTTTTTCTTGGTTTTCCAATTTCTTCAGTTCATCGGCTCTTTGAGCATAGTATGCTGAGTCTTTGATTTTGGTTTTGTTTTTGGCTCGACATTCTCTGGCATAGTGATTTGTTCCTTTGCAGTTGTGACAAATGATCACTTCTTCATCACTTTCATCCTTTTGACTCTTAACCGGAAGTCTTTCAGGTGCTTGAGTTTGGGTTTGTTGGGAAGGCTGAGAATGGTTTTGTTGGAATCCAAAATTTTGGTTGTTTTGAAAGCCATTGTTTTGACTGTTGTAACCTTGATTTTGGAAACCTCTGTTTTGATTTTGAAAACTGTTGTATGGATTGTGATTATGACCTGAGTTGGGATCGTTTTGAAATCCCTGATTTTGAAAACCTTGGTTTGAGTTATTATGGAAGGAAGGTCTTTGAGAATTTTGTCCAAAGTAAGGTCTAGGTTGAAAACCTGAGTTGTTTTGTCCAAAAGATGGTCTTGGTTGAAACCCTGAATTATTTTATCCAAAAGATGGCATGTTTTGAAAGTTTGGTCTAAGATTTGATTGAGCATGATTTGGGAGAAATCTCTGAAGATTTGTGTTTGCAACCAATGCACAGAGTTGTTGATAATCTGCTTCATCATTCGAATCAGACTGGAAGGCTTGGTTTTGAAAATATGTAGTCTGATTAAAATGATTAAAGTTTTGATCATTGAAAGGTGTTTGGTTTTGATAAGATGTGGACACAAGAGCAAGTGGTCCTCCAAAAGTTGAAGTGGTTGGTGGGTCAATCGAGGATTCATACGATTGAAGTTCTCCATACAAATTGTACAAAGTTTCAGTATGAATAGCTGGATTTCCCTGAATAATGAGTTTAACCATTTTCCAGCTTTCGAAAAGATTGTTTAAAAATTTGAGATTTATCTCATGTTGTGTCTTTTTGATACTAAAATTGTTCATTTTGACCATAATAAGATTGAACCTATTGTGAGTATCATGGATGGTTTCTGATGAAAGCATTTTGAAATTATCGAATTCATTTAAAACAGATGTTCTTTTGTTTCCGATAATTCTTTTATTTCCACAAAAACGATTTTTCAAATTTTCCCAAATTTGATTTGCGGTTAACAATATAATGTCATCCATTTGACTTAGAATACTGTGAGGTATTCCAGACACAAGTTCCTTTTTGGCTTGGAGTTCCAACTTTCTTCTGGTTTCGGTTTGAGTGGCTTGATTTGTAGCAAGAGTAGCCATATTTTCTGGAGTAATATATGTTCCTTCTACGCATTTCCAGATATCTTCATTTATAGCGTTAAGATGAAGATTCATACGGCCAACCCACGAATTATACTCTTCAGGAATAAGTATGGGTGCCTGTGAACCAGATCCTAAGCTATTTGCAATGGAGACAGAGTTCATGTTGGAGTAATTTGCCAAAGACATTTTTTTGAAATTTTTTTTTAAAGGATTTTGAACAAGTGATATTAAAATGAAATATTTAAAGAAAAGCTTATGGAAGGTTTATAAACGCTATAACAAAAAGTTTTTCGACAAAATTTCAAGGTAAATCACACAAGCTCTGATACCAATTGTTGTATATTATTCCTTTTATATCAGCTCAGATACCGATTGTTGGAAATATAAAAATCTGATCACCACAACAACAGGCTCGGTTACCAGTTACAGTGTGACAGATATATAAGTTAAAGATATAAGATGTAGATATATATAAGAATAATAAATGCGGAATAAGTATAAATATGGAAGCTATAAATGACTGAAAGCTATAATAATATCAATGACTGTATTTAAATGACGTAAAGCTATAAATAATATAAATGACTGTATTTAAATGACGTAAAGCTATAAATAATATAAATGACTATATTTAAATGACATAAAGCTATAATAAAGTATATAAGTATATAAATATATATCAAGTAGGTTCATCAATAAATTGACTGAACTGGACTGATGGAACGACTGGTCGATATTTGAACTCTTGGAATGACTGGTCGATATTGGGACTCTTGGAGCGACTGGTCTATATTGGGACTCTTTGAAAGACTAATCGATATTGGGACTCTTGGAACAACTGGTCGATAATTGTTCAAAGATCAATTCGGTGTTTGGTAAGTAACAAAGAGTTCATTCAAAGCTCGGTTTTATGTAAAACAAGTTGTTTACAAAAGGGTACAAAATACATGAGTTTATGTATTTGTATTTGAGGTATTTTGGGTAAAAACATGCACACGGGTCGTGTATGATAAGGCATAAGTGACACGGGTCGTGTAGGATGGTTTAGGAGAGTTTTGGAGGGTTTTCTTGATGATGATGCTGAACACGGGGCGTGTTGATTTTAGGCTTGTTTTTAACACGGGGCGTGTTGATGTACAAATGCGAACAGAGGGGTACACGGGGCGTGTCTGATATAAGGCATGCTGAACACGGGGCGTGTTCACGCAGCTGTCAATTTCAGGATTTTTGTGATTTGAAGGTAAGTTTTGTTTGTGATGTTTTGGCTAAGGTAAGTTTGTTATGGTGTTTTGAGGATGTTTTCAATGTTGTTTAGAGGTTGGAAGGAGGTTGATATAAGGTGGTGATGGTGGTGAAATTTCTATGAAGATGATGATGAATAGTGATGGGTTTTGTGGTTGATCTTGATGCAGAAGGTTTTGGGGTCTTTCATGGTTGTGTTTTGGTGTTTTCATGTAAGGAAATTGTTTGGTGGTGTATGATGTGATGAACAAAGGTTGTGAAGATGAAGAACCTTGAGTTTCAATGAAGAAGATGAAGATGGTTGATGGTGTTCTTCATTTCATTGTTGATGATCTTGATGTTCTTCACTTCATTGTTGTTTGATCTTGGTGTTCTTTATTTTCTCCAGGGATTTGTCTTTGTTATTGAAGAAGATGAAGATTGGTGATGTTCTTGGGAGTAATTGGAGTTTGTAAGAAGTTTTACAAGATTACAAATGAACACACTCTTATCATACATACAAACTCACGTATACATATATGAGTAAGAAATATCTTCATGCACTTGAGTTTAAGTGAACGAGTTGGCTACAAGTTGTGGTAGAGTAGGAGGCAAAAACGTGGGTGTGGGTTTTGCTTCACATTTCCATTGCTTTGTTGACTATTCCTTGTTGACTACTTCCACATTGTTGACTTTTTAACATACAACATACATATATACATATATATACATAGTACATATATATGTACATATATATGTGTGTGTGTGTATATATATATATATATATATATATATATATATATATTGTTGAAACTGTTTGGTCTCACAGCTAAATTTTCTCGTTTATGCGTTTTCCGTCTTTCGCACGTTTTCGTATTTTCCGTTTTCATCACGCATTCATGCAACCTGAAATAACTGATAATATTTGTTAGATAATACAAAAACAGTTCGTCTTATTTCAGTGATGGTCACATACAAGGTCACATACAAAAACAATTTTCAACACATGTTTTCAGCGCATTCATAGCGTTGGGTCAGGCCACCTAGTCAGTATGGTTATAATAACTCATATAAAAGATATTAACAATACGTTAGGGTATAATTAACTAAATTTAAGTACATTTTCAAAGTACTAGTTTACAATATTACATTACAGTTTACAATAACAGCTGATGAAATCAGACATACTCTCAGATACAAGTTTACAAAAGGATTACAAATACAAAACATTGGACATAAATACTTATGCACTTACTCAACTTTATGTTGATACTCTCTTTTGAAATTACTTGTATTCTCAGGGAACCAGTAGACAGGTACACCCCGAGCTTTTGTGTCACACCCCAAAACCGGAACGGCGGAAACGTTCGGGGGTGGAGGACGTCATGATTAGTATCACAAGTCATGCATCATAGTAATCAAAGTAATAAACAACTATTTCATTAGAAAGAAACTGTTTACAAAGTATGTGGTTTACATAACATAGAATACAAAGTAAATAACAAAAACACATGAGGCTAGTATGCTCCATCTTCTGAATCCCAGTGCGCGTACCTGTCTACTGGTCTCCTGAGAATACAAGTTATTTTGAAAGAGTAGATCAGCATTTAAGCTGGTGAGTTCATACGATTTTAGTGATGTAAGTAAGTTGTAAGAAAGTTGTACTAAGTTGTAAGTAAGTTGTAGAAAAGTTCGCTTGTTCCTCCAGAAAATCCTATATTTCCTGCTTTCATGAAAGATAAGTAAAATGAATCTACAATCCTTTCTATGAGTACTAAATGGATACAAGTTATATAAAACCCAGAGTAAACGAACAATCGGTTGTGTGTATCTGTCCTAAGCCCAATGGTTTTTAGATCCTTGTTTTATATAACCCTGGTGTATTCACTTGGTTTTTAGATCCTTGTTTTATATAACCCTGGTGTATTCACTTGGTACTCATGGAGTTAACTGTAATAGTTCCTTTAATTTGATGTAAACATTCTTTAAGAAAACCCTTATTTCTTTTAGCAAAAATGGTAACCACAGTGGTTCCTTCTATAATCACTTAGTTTATACTAGCTATATATAATCTAATATCGAACAGATAGTTAATTGTGTGAATCTGCCATAATCCCAAAACCAAACAAGGAACAGAAAATGAGGCGGAAAGCACACATCCAACTACCTATCAGGTATTAATTATATATAACCCTGATGTATAAACTAAGGTATTATAGAATTAACCACCTAAGGTCCTTTAAGTTTATACTGGTTTAATAAAATGGATTAAACCCTTTACTGGTAAGTTTCTAGTTTTGTATACCTAATGTTCTATTTAAAAAGTATGTTTTGTACTAGAAAACGGTGCATTGAATTAGTGTCCTATGACCTGGCCCATACCTGGTACCCCTTATGATTACTTGGTGTATACAGAACATATATATAGCTAAGACCGGATAGATAGTAGGCTGGGTGACTCTGCTCTAAGCCCACAACCAAACAAGGAACAGGAAATGAAGCGGAAAGCACACATCCTACTACCTGTATGACCCGATTTATATATATTCCTGATGTATAAACTAAGGAATCATAAAGTTAGCATTATAGGCCCCTCTCTACTGAATGTACTAGACTCGACTGTTCTATTTGTATTTTGAAAAGATGTAAGTTTTTCGTAGTTTATAACTATTTTAAATCGAAAATAGTTTGAATTAACTTTCAGGTGGAACTGTCACAATATGAAAGTAATGGCAAAATGTAAGTACACAGTTGTCTTTTGAATTGACATACTGAAGTACTGATTACCTTTAAAACATATTTGTTTTATTAAGGTCATAATGTGATGAGTAGTACCCATACTACACGCTCTCCCTGCAAGAAATTCTAGGGACCAAACGCGATTTCCACAAACAAATTGCTAGGTCCTGTAAATTCACATTAAAGTTATATGATCATGTATACCTAATTTACTATCACCTTTTGTTTAGAACAATGAGTTAGTGATTATTGGTATAATTAGATCCTGTATTGTTCTTCTGCTATAGCATTTAGTATGTTCTTTTTGTAATAGTGTATAGTATATCTCTCTGTTGTATTGTATCTTCCTCCCTGTTTTTCTTTATAGTATGTTCTCTATGTTATCGTGTATTGTATCTACCTCCCTGTTTCTCTTTATAGTATGTTCTCTATGTTATCGTGTATTGTATCTACCTCTCTGTTTCTCTTTATAGTATGTTCTAGCATCTACTATGAACTGAACCCCTAAACTTTACCTATTATAGTTTACTAGTATGTTACTTGAACTGTTACTGAAAAGAGTCATTTATCTACTAAGTTATGATTGTACTTTAAAAACGGAGTTTTATAAAGTATAAAGTAACATAACTTAAAAAGAGTTTTTGAAATGTTTTGATCACTTATAAAAGACATAAGCAATCTTTATAACAAACATTTACACAATTATCATTGTGTTCAACTTGTATTCCCCACCTTAAAACATTTAAAACAGTTTAAAAGATTGATTATAGGGGTATGAACTCACCTTGTGTGGGTGATTCAATCGAATATGCACGTAAGGATGAGAAGTTCCACGAATGAAGTCCCGAGACACAAACGAGTCCTAAATGACATATACTGGCATATAATGGCATGAATATAGTTTTTAGAAGCAACCATAGGCAAGGAAACACCTTTAGGGACTAGGAAACACTTGGACCAAGTGTTAGAATCACATGTGATTCATATAAGGGGGTGTACGACCACTAAATGGAGTGTGTGGCCATGGGTGTACGACGATGGAGTGTACGGCCGTACACTCATGGTAACAAGTGCACAAAAGTGTCTTTTAATGATAGGGAAGCTTGTGGGAAAATTTCACATCAAGTGTTGAAGCTAGGTTTGCACTTTGGAGGCCCCTTAGGGGTGTTTTGAGGGGTGTACGGCCCCACATGAGTGTACGGCCATACACTCCTCAAGATCTTGATTTTTGGTTGTTTTTAGGGTGTTAATAAAGTGTTCCTAACCAGTACTAAGCATAGGGAAGGAGTACTTACGATTCGGATGTTCAAAAGGGCTCACAATCACCAAGAACAAGTGTGTGTTCTTGGTGTTCTTGGTGAAATGGATGAAGATTTGAAGATCTACCCAAAAGATCATTTGCAATCGATGAAATCAAAGGGTGTTAGTAGGTTAAGAAGAATAACAACAAATCAAAACGGAAGAAGGCTTACATTCTTGAAGATCGGGTGAAAAGCTCGATGATAGTTTGAGAGAGAAATCGATGTTCTTGACTTGGAAAACAGAGGAAATGGCTTAGAAATGAAGGGATATCACCCTTATGGAGGGGGTGTACGGCAGCACACACATGTGTGTACGGCGGTACACTCATGTGTACGGCCGTACACTCATGTGTACGGCCGTACACTCCCTCACATGGAGTGTATGGCTTGATTTCAAGGCGAAGAACATACGAGACTCAATCCTATACTCAATACTTGAATGTACTGAGCTTAGAACCCTTAATCAGACTCTAAACAATGCTAACTGATAGTAGGAACGGGTCTGACACTTGGTTGAATTGAATGGCTGAACTTACGAGGCAAAAATTTTCGGGTTGTCACATCATCCCCCCGTTAGATTGAATTTCGTCCCGAAATTAGCTTTCTTAGCAGTACTACTGGGGTTGTGCTCCTCTGATCGGCAGAATACCCACTCGTAGACCTGGCAACTTTGCCCTACTATTCATGATAGGATTCATACTTGGTCGATCTATCATTACCTCGTGTATACAAGTCGTATATAGTTAGGATCAGTAAGACTGTCAGATGTGCGAATCTGCCCCAGTTCCACAACCAAAAAAGGAATAGGAGATAGGGTGGAAACACACATACTAAATCTACGTAATCATAATCATATACCACCCTCGCGTATACACATAATAGTGATAGGTGGGTTGTATTCGTCCTTAGCCTCTGTGCTTGAACTTGGTCTGCTGGACGAGTGGTATTTCGGGAAGGTCTGCGGATCATACGGCGGCAAGGCTTCGGAGGGGAAAGTACTCTTCGAATGAGTACTTCGGGGTTTAGAATACGAGGGACAAAACTGAGGTCTAGGTTACATTGTCGTTACAAATGACGAAGGTTTCGTGAATTTGACGGTTAAGGCGATAGAAACATATGAACTTAGTATGGTGAGGACCACGCCAACTCATGACGAATGATAGCAACGGACTCTTTACTGAACAAAGTTTGGCCGATTTGAAAGAAACGTTTGTTATACGATGATGTACTCCTAGTGTGCTCGAAAATGTACTCTTTGTAAACGTTCTAGTGCTTTCTGTTTTCCCCTTGATGTTAACACTTCTACGTATCGTACCGCGATGAGCGAGTACATACTGTAAAAGTGATTTGATAACTAGTGTCAATACTTTATAGTACGATCCTCCTCAGTACCACTACGATCGCCTGGAATAAACAAGTTATGAATGATTAAGATGAATTAGACAGTCGACTGAGTAACTCTGCCTCAAATCCACAACCAAACAAGGAACAAGAATTAAGGCGGAATCACTCACTCTAACTCTGCAAAATCTTAGCTATGCACAACCCTGATGTACATACTAAGCCATCATAGCTTCTCTAAACGGATCTTTTAGTTCTCTTGAATACCGTGACGTGTTTCACTAAGTGAGTTATTATAATTACCTTTAGATGTTTTCCCCAAGTTTTAATATTATATATATATATATATATATATATATATATATATATATATATAAATTAATTTTTTTAAAGTAATTACTATTTTGAAAACGTACCGCTGCGCGCTGGCGACTCGGGGGTTGATTCTCCTGCGGTGATCATTAGAATTCGTCCATCCGCTCCTGAGTTCTTTGTTATCGGGCAGTCCCTCTGGTAGTGTCAATTCTCACCACAACCATAGCAGGCTTGGTTTTCTTTAGCTCTGGGGACTTGGGAGATAGGTTGAGCCGGTGCCCTGCAGAAACGAACTGTGTGTCCCTTTCTGTGGCAGTTCAGACACTGCATTTCCCGACATACTCCGGTGTGGTGGTAGTTACAACCATCACACTTCGGGAGAGTTCCAGCATATCGACTGGCAGGTGCTGGAGTAGCAGGTGTTGTGGCGGCGTACATAGTACTCGTTTGTTTCTCCTGCGGGGGTTCCTATGTTGTTCGCTTCTTCTTCTTGTTCCCCGACTTTGCTTTATAGTCCTCTCCCCTCGATGGCTCAGGAACAGGGACTTCCACACCATGGCGGACTCCATGGTCAATGAGTCGCTGGGCCAGGCGTTTGGCATTATCGAATGTGGCTGGGTTACAAGACAACACATCTCCTTGGATTGGGGCCATTAGACCCTATATGTATCTTTCTATCTTCTTCCTCTTCGGGGTAACCATCTCGGGGCATAGTGCTGCTAGGTCGCTAAACCTGTCAGTGTAGGCCACTATGTCTGATCCGACCATAGTGTGCTCCCACAGTTCTTATTCCAACTTTTGAACTTCGCCCATCGGGCAGTATTCTTCTAAAATTAATTCTTTTAGGTTCTCCCAACCTATTGAGTTAGCCACTGATAGGGTCACTGACTTAACATGGCTGTTCCACCATGTTAGGGCTCTGTCAGAGAAGGTGCAGGCAGCAAAATTTACTTTGCTCCCTTCTGGGCACGAACAGATTTCGAAGATCGAATCTGTTTTCTCGAACTATCGCATCAGAGCAATGACTCCACCATTTCCATTAAATGAATTGGGTTTGCAGTGCATGATGACCTTATACGAACACTCCCTTGGGTGTCCGTGAGTATCTCCGGGGTTGGTTAAGTGGGTACCGCTACCAGATCCGAAGGTACCACTTTCGCCGAAGTGAGCCAGAGCAGTTGCCACTGCGGAGGATATTGCTGCTTGGAGAGCAGCAGGATCGAATTGTGGCGTTGGAGTTGGAGTTATCGGAGTAGTCCGTCTGTTTGATCTGCGAGGAGGCATCTTTGCTAAAAGAATACAAAGACGAGATGGAATAAGTCTAAAGCAGTGGATATAAGCCAAAAGTTGAAAGACAAGGTTATCCTAGTTCTAAGTGTATCGGGTCCTGACTTCCACAGGGTTCTGGAAACAATTCATAAAAGAGTCTATACCGAATAAACTTTATGAATTAATAATGGCTATCCTCGAATGAATATCTGTGACCTAAATAACTGGTACCAGTTTCATGTAAAGAAAATAATCCTAACACATAATGTGAGCAGTGTTTCTACTAACTCGTTAAGTTAAACAAGATTATTATTTATTGGTGTGACGCATAAGACGTTTTGGTTACTTCGGCTGATCCTTCCTTGAAAACTTCTCATGAACTTGCTCTTGTTCCTCCTTGACTCTTTTTTTGACTGCTATGAGGAAGTGGTTACATCTATCTACGTTTGTCGTGCGAGAATGGAAGTGCTAAAGAATCTATGAGATTAAGTGAAACATTATGGGGTAATCCTTACAGATTCCTCCTATAAATGCACAATGCATACAAGTTGTATATAATTTAAGATTAAATAGACCTTCGAATAAGTGATCCTACTCCAATACCACAAAGAAACAAGGAACAGGTAGTGAAGCGTAGATCACAAATTCAAAGTCTATAAAATCTCAATTATATAAAACTTTGGGAGTATATATTGCAAGATTATAGACCTATCCGTAAGGGTCTTTTAAGTTATCACATAAGTTATTTATATAGTGCCTAAAATACACCTATATTATTTTAATGTAATGTACTTGGTATATTTTAAACTTTTTATCATGTTATAGTATCATAAAATACTCCCATAGTATTCTAACTCTATGTACTGATCTAGAATTCTCTTGACTAGCGTTAGGTAAGTTTTAAGACTGTTGAAACACCACATCACTCCCAAACACATGTCGGTCACATCTCGAATGAACATCGTTGATCAGGCTATATTGATCCTAGCTATGATTACATAACTGTCCAGGTTTGACCGGAGTGTTCAACGTTTAAATACTTCTATTATGTTCTTCTTGTGATACTTGTTCTCGTATGTATATATGTATAAGCACGTATGTATATTTTTATAAGGTATCGTTATATATTTAAAATATATTATTATCCTGAGCACTTCAGCCCCATTGTATTTATAGTTGTATATCTTTTATCGGTTGATATACTTAGTTCACTATAAAAAATGCTCTGATACCAATCTGTCACACCCCAAAATCGAAACGGCGGAAACGTTCGGGGGTGGAGGATGTCATGTTTAGTATCACAAGTCATGCATCATATTAATCAAAGTAATAAACAACCATTTCATTAGAAAGAAAGTGTTTACAAAGTATGTGGTTCACATAACATAGAATACAAAGTAAATAATAAAAAGACACGAAGCTATTATGCTCCATATTCTGAATCCCAGTGCGCGTACCTGTCTACTGGTCTCCTGAGAATACAAGTTATTTTGAAAGAGTAGATCAGCATTTAAGCTGGTGAGTTCATAAGATTTTACTGATGTAAGTAACTTGTAAGAAAGTTGTAGTAATTTTTAAGTAAGTTGTAGAAAAGTTCGCATGTTTCTCCAGAAAATCCTATATTTCCTGCTTTGATGAAAGATAAGTAAAAATGACTCTACAATCCTTTCTATGAGTACTAAATGGATACAAGTTATATAAAACCCAGAGTAAACGAACAATCGGTTGTGTGTATCTGCCACAAGCCCACAACCAAACAAGGAACATGGAATGAGGCGGAAAGCACACATCCCATTGGTTGTTAGATACTTGTTGTATATAACCCTGGTGTATGCACTTGGTACTCACGAAGTTAACTGTAATAGTTCATTTAATTTGATGTAAACATTATTTAAGAAAACCCTTATTTCTTTTGGTAAAAATGGTAACCACAGTGGTTCCTGCTATAATCACTTAGTTTATACTCCCTATATATAATCTAATATCGAACATATAGTTAATTGTGTGAATCTGCCCTAAGCCCACAACCAAACAAGGAACAGGAAATGAGGCTGAAAGCACACATCCAACCACCTATCAGGTATTAATTATGTATAAACCTGATGTATAAACTAAGGTATTATAGAATTAACACCTAAGGTCCTTTAAGTTCATACTGGTTTAATAAAATGGATTCAACCCTTTACTGGTAAGTTTCTAGTTTTGTATACCTAATGTTCTATTTAAAAAATTATGTTTTGTACTAGAAAACGGTGCATTGAATTAGTGTCCTATGACCTGGCCCATACCTGGTACCCCTTATGATTATTTGGTGTATACGGAACATATATATAGCTAAGATCGGATAGATATTAGGCTGGGTGAATCTGCTCTAAGCCCACAACCAAACAAGGAACAGGAAATGAAGCGGAAAGCACACATCCTACTACCTGTTGGACCCGATTAATATATATTCCTGATGTATAAACTAAGGAATCATAAAGTTAGCATTATAAGCCCCTTTCTACTGATTGTACTAGACTCGACTGTTCTGTTTGTAGTTTGAAAAGATGTAAGTTTTTCCTAGTTTATAACTATTTTAACTCGAAAATAATTTGCATTAACTTTCAAGTGGAACTGTCACAATATGAAAGTAATGGGAAAATGTAAGTACACAGTTGTCTTTTGAATTGACATAATGAAGTACACAGTTGTTTTATTAAGGTCATAATGTGATGAGTAGTACCCATACTATACGCTCTCCCTGCAAGAGATTTTGGGGACCAAACGCGACTTCCGTAAACAAATTGCTAGGCCGTGTAAATTCACATTAAAGTTATATGATCAGGTATACCCAATTTACTATCACCTTTTGTTTAGAACAATGAGTTAGTGATTATTGGTATAATTAGATCCTGTATTGTTCTTCTGCTATAGCATTTAGTATGTTCTTCCTGTTATAGTGTATATTATGTCTCTCTGTTGTATTGTATCTTCCTCTCTGTTTCTCTTTATAGTATGTTCTCTATGTTATCGTGTATTGTATCTACCTCCCAGTTTCTCTTTATAGTATGTTCTCTATGTTATCGTGTATTGTATCTACCTTGCTGTTTCTCTTTATAGTATGTTCTAGCAACTAGTATGAACTGAACCCCTAAACTATACCTATTATAGTTTGCTAGTATGTTACTTGAAATGTTACTGAAAAGATTCATTTATCTACTAAGTTATGATTGTTCTTTAAAAACGGAGTCTTATAAACTATAAAGTAACATAACTTAAAAATAGTTTTTGAAATGTTTTGATCATTTATAAAAGACATAAGCAATCTTTTGAAAGATGTTTATAACAAACATTTACACAATTATCATTGTGTTCAACTTGTATCCCCCTCCCCTTAAAACATTTAAAACAGTTTAAAAGATTGATTATAGGGGTATGACCTCATCTTATGTGGGTGATTCAATCGAATATGTGCATAAGGATGAGAAGTTCCGCGAATGAAGTCCCGAGACACAAACGAGTCCTAAATGACATATAATGGTATATAATGAATGAATATAGTGTTTAGAAGCAACCATATGCAAGGAAACACCTTTTGTGACTAGGAAACACTTGGACCAAGTGTTTGAATCACATGTGATTCATCTAAGGGGAATGTAGGGCCACTAAATGTAGTGTGCGGCCATGGGTGTACGGCCATGGAGTGTACGGCCGCACACTCATGGTAACAAGTGCACAAAAGTGTCTTTTAATGACAAGGAAGCTTGTGGAAAAATTTCTCATCAAGTGTTGAAGCTAGGTTTGCACTTTGGAGGCCCTTAGGGGTGTTTTGAGGGGTGTATGGTCGTACACTCCTTATGATCTTGAGTTTTGGTTGTTTTTTAGGGTGTTAATCAAGTGTTCCTAACCAGTACTAAGCATAGGGAAGGAGTACTTACGATTCGGAGGTTCAAAAAGGGTCACAATCATCAAGAACAAGTGTGTGTTCTTGGTGTTCTTGGTGAAATGGATGAAGATTTCAAGTTCTACCCAAAAGATGATTTGCAATGGATAAAATCAAAGGGTGTTACTAGGTTAAGAAGAATAACAATAAATCAAAACAGAAGAAGGCTTACATTCGTGAAGATAGGGTGAAAAGCTCGATGATAGTTTGAGAGAGAAATCGATGTTCTTGACTTGGAAGCTGAGGAAATGGCTTAGAAATGAAGGGATATCACCCTTGTGGAGGGGGTGTACGGCAACATGGGTGTACGGCCGCACACACATGTGTGTACATCAGTACACTCATGTGTACGGCCGTACACTCCCTCACATGGAGTGTATGGCTTGATTTCAAGGCGAAGAACTTACGCGACTCAATCCTATACTCAATGCTTGAATGTACTGATCTTAGAACCCTTAATCAGACTCTAAACAATGCTAACTGATAGCAGGAACGGGTCTGACACTTGGTTGAGTTGAATGGATGGACTTACGAGGCAAAAATTTTCGGGTTTTCACATTTTGAGAGGATGGAGCTATTTATATCTTGTCTTCTTCTTTTGTATAACTATTTAGTTTCAATATACTATGATGAAACACATGTAAATACATATACTTTTTTAATACATTGGTTGTTTGTACTCTGATTACAATAATGCATGTGTTGTGATACTACAAATGAAGTCCTCCACCCCCGGACGTTTCCGTCATCTGGTTTGGGGGTGTGACAGATTGGTATCAGAGCATTGTTTATAGTGAACTCAGTATATATATTCATAAAAGATATACAAACAATAAATACGTTTGGGGCTAAGAGTTCTGACTAGAAGTATACTTTTTAATAATTTAAGTATTTTTATAAGAAGTATACTAACACTTATGCCTACAAGTACAGTATCACAATCATAAGAACTTAAAAGTATTTGGATTTTGCACATTACAGTCAAACCGGGGCAGTTATGTAATCATATCTGGGATTAATATAGCCTGATGAACTATATTGATTTGAGATATGACCAACATGTGTTTGGGAGTGATAGTGGTGTTGCGACATGTCTAAAATTTACCAGTCATACATATTCAGAAGAATTCTAGAACAAAACGTAAAAGATTAAAATACTATAGGGGTATTTTAGGCACTATATACTAAAAACAAACAGATGAAAACAATAGAACAAGTAAGGGTAGAACTATAAATATTAAGGGTATATTACAATTATATATAATTAAAGTTATATAGACTTAGAATATGTCATATAGCTTCATTTCCAGTTCCTTGTTTGGTTGTGGATTTAGAGCCAGGTCATTTATTGAAAGGTCAATTATACCCAAGTTATATATAATTAGTATACACTTTATAGTTATAGTAAGACCTAGAACAAGTCATACATAATACATTACTTGATAATTGTAGCTCTCTTTCGTAGAAACTTATATCCTTAATCAATCTTTACTAACTATATTCTATATCTTTTATCCCTATTCTTGCTTAGATAACAGTGGCTGGATTTCACTTACCCGGAGACCCTTACTTCCCCGGTCAAGAAAAAGATGCAGAGCCAGATGAAAATCACGAAATTCCCTTAGATGATGGTTTTGCAGAAAATTCTCCTGAAGACAATGATTCTGAATCAGAAGCCTATAATCCACCACCAGTAGCCCAAAATCGTAACCCTCGTCCGACTTTTCAAGGTCCGACGCCTCTATGGGTAGAAAGCTTAGAAACATGGAGTCAAGAGCAAGGTCAAGCCATGCCATACAACGGAGACATAAGCTTCTACAATCTGAACGTAGGAGGCTCAGCAGACAGAGTCCTGCGAATTCTAGTCCGCAGGATTGCTCGAAATGAAATACAAAGTAGGACAGCCATCAACCGAATCATGGAAGTTGCTACCAATGCAGGAGTTAATACAGTCCGCATTCGCCGTCTTAAAGATGCTCGTGACAGAAAAATGAGAGACAATGAAGCCTTACTTCAATAGTTAGTTGTAACTCGAACTGAAGTTATAGAACTTCGAGCACGTCTGACAGTATATGAAAGACATCTGCTTGCTGTAGAGCGTCAACTGGCTGAGTTGAGGTTTCGTCCAAGTGATACCCGTCGCCAGTAGGAGATGTTCTACTCGTTTGCTGTTCACTCTTTTGGTTATAGTTTAAGTCTACAGATAGGTTCTAGCCTTATTTTTCATGTTTTTCAGTAAGACCACGAAAATTTTATTTTCGGTAGGTCTGTATGATGTCGATGTTTTTCCTAGAATTTGGTATATTGTAGACCAGTTTATGTCAAGTTTTCCACACTTTATGTATTCAATATGCCAATTTAATCAACATGCATTTTCATAATCATTGAAAAATAACCATTCAATTTCATGTCCTTTTGTTACAAGTTGTACTTGTTGTAGACTTATATTTCCAATTCATTACAAGATTTATGTTGAACTATATGTGTTAGTTCAGAGATATCAAAATTCATATTCACTCTTGATATCTTACCATCTTTGTATCTTTTAACTTTTATAGAAAAAGATGCCTCCTCGTAGAAATCCAAGACGTGACAATGTTAATGAAGCACCGGCACCACCCCCGCCACCACCTCCTCAGTTCGACCCCGCTACGTTCCAAGTGGCGGTCACGATGGCTGTAGCTGCTGCCATGTCTCATATCAATACTCCTGGTGCTAGTGGGTCGGGAGCTGGTACACATCCTTCTAACCGTGGTGAAAGTCATGGGCACTCGCGAGAGTGCACTTATAAAGATTTTTCCAATGCCAAACCCATGACCTTTAATGGAACTGGAGGAGTTATGGCATTAAGACAGTGGATAGAGAAGACATAATCAATTTTTCAAAATCTGCTCCTGTCCAGAGAGCAGCAAAGTCAAATTCGCTGCTTGTACCTTTTCGGAAAGAGATTTAACATGGTGGAATGGCCATGTAAAGTCACTTACTCCTATAGTGGCTAACTCGATAAGCTGGGAGAAATTCAAAGCCATGCTAATGCGGGAATACTGTCCGAGAGGAGAAGTTCAGAAACTCGAACAGGAAGTCTGGGGTCTCTCAATGGTTGGTTCTGACATATTAACCTATACCAGTAGCTTCTGTGATCTGGCAATTCTTTGTCCAGATATGGTTGCTTTGGAGAGCAAGAATATTGAGAGATATATTTGGGGACTGTTGTCCCAAATTCAGTCAACTGTCTTAGCTTCGAGGCCTGTTACTTTTGACAGTGCCAATGTACTGGCACAATCTCTTATCGACTATGGAGCCCATAAAAACTCAGTGGTTGTTGTACCAGAACAACCAAAGGGAAACAACAACAACAATGACAATAACAACAGCAAGAAGAATGGTAGGAACAAGAGGAAGGGCAAGTTCTCACAGGATTCCTCAAAGAAGCAACAGCTAGTTACAGTCAATGCTGCTACTGTACCTGTTGCTGTTCCTATTAACCCAGTACCAGCCAAGCCTTATGCTGGTAATCTCCCCAAGTGCAATTTTCACCATAATGGAAATTATCGAGAAATACAGTGTCGTAACTGCAACAGAAAAGGGTATACTGCCCGATTCTGTAGAACACCACCCCTACCACTTAACCAAGTACCTGCTGCTAGAGTAGGTCAAGCGTGCTACCAATGTGGTGAAGTGGGACATTTCAAGAAAGGCTGTCCAAAAGCTGGAAATACCGGTGGAGTTGGAAGAATTTTAGCTTTGGGTCATGAAGAAGCGGTGGCAAACCCTGCCGTAGTCACGGCTACGTTCCTTCTCAACAACACTTATGCATGCATTCTATTTGATTGTGGCGCTGAGAAGAGCTTTGTGAGCCATAATTTCAAACACTTACTAAATCAAAACTCCTAACGACTAAAAAAACATTCACAGTCGAAATGGCTAACGGGAAATCCGAGTCCATCAACGATATATACATAGGATTTACTCTTAACTTGAATAACTTTTCGTTCCCAATAGACCTTATGTCGGTCTCTATCAAAAGTTTCGACGTCATAATAGATGTGGATTGGTTGTGTCCTAACCATGCTGACATCATATGCTATGAAAGAGCCATTCTTCTGAACTTGCCAACTAACGAAACTCTTGTTATTTACGGTGACAAACCCGGAACGAACCTCCAGATCATTTCTTGCATTATGGCACAGAAGTACCTTCGCAAAGAGTACTGTGCTTTCCTAGCTCACGTGGTAGACAAAAAGTAAGAAGTAAAAGACATAACGAGCATTCCTAAAGTCTGCCACTTTCCCGACGTTTTTCCCGATGATCTTCCAGGAGTGCCTCCTGAACGACAAGTCGAGTTCAGAATCGACTTAATTCCAGGGGCTACTCCTTTACCCAAATCCCCCTATCGTCTTGCACCTTCTGAAATGCAGGAATTATCCAGCCAGCTTAACGAACTCCTTAGCAAAGGTTTCATAAGACCAAGCTTCTCACCCTGGGGAGCACCAGTCTTGTTCATGAAGAAGAAGGATGGATCATTCCGTATGTGCATAGACTACCGCGAGCTAAATAAACTTACCATTAAGAATCGATACCCTCTGCCCCCCACATTGGCGATGTGTTCGACCAACTTCAAGGTGCGAGCTACTTCTCCAAAATAGACCTAAGATCCGGGTATCACCAGTTACGGATTTTGGAGGATGATATTCCCAAAACCACGTTCAGAACTCGTTATGGTCATTATGACTTCATAGTGATGCCATTCGAATTGACGAATGCACCTGTTGTGTTCATAGATCTAATGAACAGAGTGTGTCGTCCATTTCTGGACAAATTCGTCATAGTTTTCATTGACGACATCCTTATCTACTCAAGAAGTGAAGAGGAACATGGCCAACATCTTCGCCAAGTTTTGCAAACTCTTAGAACAGAGAAACTCTATGCGAAGTTTTCAAAGTGTGAATTTTGGATCAGGAAGGTTGAATTCTTAGGTCACGTGGTCAGTTCAGAAGGGATACACGTTGACCCTTCTAAAAGAAAGGCAATTGAAAACTGGTCAGCACCCAAAACACCTACAGAAATTCGTCAATTCTTAGGTCTGGCTGGCTATTATCGCAGGTTTATCCAGAATTTCTCTCGAATGGCTAAGCCTCTTACCACCCTGACGCAAAAGGGTGTAACTTTTAGCTGGGGAGAAAAACAAGAAACAATGTTCCAAACGCTGAAATGAGCTTTGTGTAGTGCACCAATCTTGTCTCTTCCTGAAGGGACAGAGGATTTCGTAGTGTACTGTGATGCTTCTAATCAAGGGCTTGGATGTGTTCTTATGCAGAGAGGAAAGGTTATATCATATTCCTCAAGACAACTAAAGACACATGAAGTCAACTATACAGCACATGACCTTGAACTAGGAGCAGTGGTATTTCCTCTGAAGATCTGGAGACATTACTTATATGGAACGAAATACACAGTATTCACAGACCATAAAAGTCTCCAACATATCTTCAATTAGAAAGAGTTGAACATGAGACAACGACGATGGGTGAAGCTACTGAACGACTAAAATTGTGAGATTCGTTATCACCCTGGTAAAGCTAACGTAGTAGCTGACGCCCTTAGTAGAAAAGAATACTCGGGACGCTGAGTAAATTCGTTGACAATGACAATCCATTCACATTTGTCCACACAGATTAGAGAGGCTCAACTTCAGGCCTTAAAACCTGAAAACATGGCTGGTGAAGCCTTGAGAGGAATAGATAAAAACTTCAAAGTCAGGGATAATGGAGTCTATTGTTTCATAAACCGGATCTGGACACCAAAGTTCGGTGGTTACAGAGACGTGGTTATGAATGAAGCACACAAAACCCGATACTTCATTCATTCAGGTTCAGACAAGATATATTTGGACCTGAAGAAACTATACTGATGGCCTAACATGAAGGCCGAAATTCCTACCTTTGTGGGAAAGTGCCTTACTTGTGCCAAAGTCAAGGTAGAATCCTAGAAACCTTCAGATTTATTGCAACAACCTAAAATCCCTGAATGGAAGTGGGAGAGGATTACAATGGATTTCATAACCAAGTTACCCAAGACATCGGGTGGTTATGATACTATTTGGGTAATCGTCGATAGATTAACCAAATCCGCACATTTCTTACCAATCAAAGAGACCGACATGATGGAGAAGCTAACAAGAACTTATCTCAAGGACATCGTTAGACTGCATGGTGTGCCAATATCTATTATTTCTGACCGAGATAGTAGATTCACTTCTCATTTCTGGCAATCTTTACAAAAATCTTTGGGAACTAGGCTGGACATGAGTACAGCCTACCATCCACAAACTGACGGACAAAGTGAGAGGACGATTCAAACTTTAGAAGATATGTTGCGAGCTTGCGTGATAGACTTTGGTAAGGCATGGGATACTCATTTACCCCTTGTCGAATTCTCTTACAACAATAGTTATCACACTAGCATAAATGATGCTCCTTTCGAAGATCTCTATGGCCGCAAGTGCAGATCACCTCTGTGCTGGGCTGAAGTGGGTGACACGCAGCTGGCTAGAAGTCAAGTCCCTGACAGTACTCTCTCTGGTCCGGAAATCATTCGCGAAACCACGGAGAAAATCGTACAAATCCGGGAGCGACTTTAATCTTCTAGAGATAGACAGAAAAGCTATGCTGACAAAAGAAGAAAACCTTTGGAGTTCCAGGTTGGTGACCGCGTCATGTTGAAGGTCTCACCCTAGAAGGGCATGATACGCTTTGGAAAGCGTGACAAGTTGAATCCAAGGTACATAGGACCATTCGAGATTCTTGCTAGAATCGGTCCAGTAGCTTACAAACTCCGACTACCTCAAGAACTAAGTAACATACATCCTGTTTTCCACGTCTCGAACTTGAAAAAGTGTCTGTCCGACGAGACTCTTGTTATCCTACTCGACGAAATCGAGATCGACGAGAGCCTCAACTTCGTGGAAGAACCAGTAGAAATCATGGACCGAGAGGTCAAGCAAACAAAGCAAAGTCGTATTCCTATAGTGAAGGTTCGCTGGAATGCCAAGCGGGGACCTGAATTAACTTGGGAGTACGAGGATCAAATGAAACTGAAATATCCTCATCTTTTCGCTTAGTTATTTGTAATTGCTTAATTGCTTACAACTTTAATTTTGGGACAAAATTCTCTCTAATGGGGGATAATGTAACATCCCAGTATTCTCTGTTCGTAAAGTCAACTTTAGTCAACCAAAGTCAAACAAAGGTCAACTAAAGTCCTTTTTATTGTTTGGGTTTTTATTTAGGTTATGATAATAACCTTTATTTGTTAAAATCCTTAAATTATCTAAAACTGAATTTGGAAGGAAAGGGCTTAAAAACCGAGAAAATTTGCATCCCTTTCTCTCACTTTCGGACCGGAATGACTTCGGGACGCAAAGAGTTTACGGCCGTACACTCCTCGGACCGTAAACCCTCGCATCCGTACACGAGGCCGTAAACGGCTTCGGCCGTATACTCTTCGGATCTTATCTTCTCAGAAGCCGAACCTTATCGAATTGGAACTAGTTCATGGTCGTACACTCTAGCCGACCTCGGACCGTAAACGAGGTTCGCGGCCGTAAACCCTCGGACCGTGAACCCTCGCACATATATATATAGATTTTCTTCATTTTTCCTTCGGTTATCACATCTTCCAGCCAAGAACTCTCAAACTCTCTCAAGTATCATCCACCAAGAACATGATATCTCATCAAGAACAAACCAAGATCATCCTTGTTCATCTTATTCAAGTGATTAAACACTATTTCATCACATAATCTAACATGTATCAATTCTTGATCTTGTTATCACTTCAAGAAGACCCTTCCATCTTCAATTATTAGACTAAAATCCATTGATTTTACTAGTTTTCACGAAGAACACGTGAAGAACACGAAGAACAAGCACCTCAAAACCTTTGAATCTTCTTAGAATCTGGTCTAGAATCATCAAGTGTTCTTCATCCTTTAAGAACATCTGGTCGTAAACTCCTGGCCGTAAATTCATATCAATCTCCAATCTAGCTTCAAACACTTCAATTTGTAAGTTATACTTACAAATTAGTCCGATTTCTAATCATTACTATGATTATTTTAGCTAATTGGATGCATATATGTTATACAAATAACTATATAGGACTTGTTTTGTTGCGGGATTTCACTTGTGGAACTAAACATCCTATACCAAATCATCATTTGAATCACCCTCCAAAAGGTGAGTTCATGCCCCCGTATTTTCATAGTTTTTACTATTTTAAGGGGGGGGGGGGGGGGGGGGCGGGGGAATACAAGTCTAACACAAAGATTTTGTGTTATAAACAAATGGTTTCAAATATCTTATGAAAATGGATTTCATTATCAAAAATTCAAATGGTTTTTCAATGATTGTTTCAGAATGACGTCAAGTCATCAAAATATGTTGAGCAAAGGGTTGCATTCATGAATACTCAATATCAATACAGAAAGTACATATAAATTATAATAGGTATAATTTATGATTCATAGAACATCAATTCACGATTCAAGTATACTAAAGTACATTGTTTTTACAAGAACAAAGGTTTGATTCAAAACTAATCAAGAGTATACATCTTTCAGATACATGTTAAACATACTAATTCAAGAACATACAGTCAGTCATTTATTTCAGAATGATTGGGTTTTTTATAACTATTATACATGAAACGTTTATATGCTTTTATGAGTCAAATAGTACAGGTTTTTTAATTCGTTTAAGCAATATAGTAAAGTCCTGACATTATAACCAGAATCTCCAGCCGCGGATCGAAACAATGTGTGTATAGATCTATTTTGGGACTGACAACCCCACACTCGGACTGCTAGCTACAATCAGGCATACACGCCTATTAGTGACAAATTGTTATCAACATGTTTTCAGTGCATTCATAGCGTTGGGTTGGGCCATCTAGTCAGTATGGTTATAATAACTCATATAAAAGATATTAACAGTATGTTAGTGTATAATTAACTAAACTTAAGTACATTTACAAAGTACTAGTTTACAATATTACAGTATACTTTACAATAACAGTTGATGAAATCAGACATACTCTCATATATAAGTTTACAAAAGGATTACAAATACAGAACACTGGTTTACAAATACAACAATTTTATGTAACAAAAACTACTTTTCATGTACAGCAGAAAATATAGGATTTTCTGGAACAGTTTACATATTCAAGAAACAGAAACATTCTTTCAAACATAAATACTTATGCACTCACTCAACTTCATGTTGATAATCTCTTTTCAAATTACTTCTATTCTCAGGGAACCAGTAGACAGGTACACCCCGAGCTTTTGAGAGGATGGAGCTATTTATGTTTTGTCTTCTTCTTTTGTATAACTATTTACTTTCAGTATACTATGATGAAACACATGTAAATACTTATACTTTTTAAATACAGTGGTTGTTTGTACTCTGATTACTATAATGCATGTGTTGTTATACTACAAAAGAAGTCCTCCACCCCCAAACGTTTCCGCCGTCTGGTTTGGGGGTGTGACATTATGTGTGTTGAAATGTTGTTATTTCATGCTAATACTCCTTAAACTTGAGATTTCACAAAGTCTCAATTTGTTGGAACAAAGTTATCTTGGTGTAAGTTTCACATATTTTGGTATCATGTAGAAAATGAAACGAGATACTAAGTGGAAATGGTTATTTGAAATGTGTGTTAAAAGTCACAAATAATGTCAAAGAAATGTTAAGGCATTTGGGGTTATCAAAGCTTGAAAAATGGTAAATATGATTGTTTACACTCAAATATGGTAAATTTTGGTTATGTAAACTTTTATCACTAACACTTGTAAAATTGTGGAAGCATAATAAATTTCATGGTTTTATGTAATTTTTTTGTAAATTGTGACACAAGCAAATAGAATAAAAATCATTTCATATATCTTAAACCTATGAGTTAGGTCCTTTTGAGACAAACTCAAAAGGTGTCATGTGACAATGCAAAGAATCCTCCAAAGGAATCTTGTATCTTGACCTCTTTCTAGATATTGTTAATTCATGCAAGAGAATTTAAAACTTTTAACTTTCATATCTATCTATTTCTATAGATTTTACGATCCAAGAATGTATTTTTTCATTCCTAAGTCTTTCATTTTACTATTTCTTTCCAAGTAAAGGTGAAAATGACCTTGCATTGTCCGAATTTTATTTCGAATGATTATGTATGTTTCATTCATATGAGATTAGGAATATCATTGTCGGCTCACTAGTTGTTAGTAAACGCATACATCCTTTTCATTTTGATATAAAAGCGTACCTTGTATCTTTATATTAAAATGACTATTACAACATTGAATTGTTTGCTTTATATCCACAAGTCGATCTTAAGCCTTAAACATTTGGTTAGGATAACATGGAATAAGAAAACCTCCAGGCTAAGTTATATAGATATCTTCTAGTACATGTGTACTAATTCTTAAAATCTATTTTCTATATCTCATATTAAGAATATGAAGTTATAGTAAATAATAACTTTGTTGATCGAATCATAGCTACTTGTGAAAATGTTTGATCATAGTCAATTTCATGGATATAATAAAGACCATAGTCAATGACACAACTATGCTTAAATCCTTTTATAACAAGCCTTGATAAATGTGTGTGATATCCATGTATATATTCTTTCAAAAACAATCTCTTACTCCTTCTAGCCTTGCTATAGATAGGAAGACTAATAAATCTGATACTTGATTATTACGCATGGATTACATCTCAATGTTCATGACTCTAAGTCATTCATCAAATTCAACATTTTATATGGCATCATGGTAGTTGATGGATTTCCTAGAAACCTTCAAGAAGAACTCATCAATGAGAGATTCCACAATTCTCAAGTCAAATATAATTTCTACCATTAATACGAACAATTTTTGTTTGTGAATAGCTATTATTCAATTTCAACAATTCCTTCTTGAAATTAGTGCCATCAATTGCTACATTTGGCTATGGTTCTTGAGCTGCTTCAAGTTCCATTTGCCTCCTACTTTCTTTGTCACTAGAAGCTTTCTTTCTTTTGAATTGACATTCAGAAGAATAATTGAACTTATTCTTTGTGGGTTTGTATTAATAATATAAATGCCCTTTTAGAATATTATACAAATATGTAATTTCATTGTGTTTGTATTCAAGAAAGGTAATTTATATCGATTGGAAAGTAAACATTATCCGGTAAGGGCCTTCTTGGATTTCTTGTGCTTAAATGTGTCCAGTCCATAAAAAATGGACATCTTAGATCAAACAAAATGACTCATTTTAGCCTTGCATTATTCCATTGTTTGAACAAGTTTAAAATGAATATCACTGTATTTATTGGAATATTGCTTAACCTATTACATCATAAGATACATTTCCAAATTGTTCAAGACTTCCTGGAAGTCAGGAATAACTATTCCTAGTATGATATTAGAAGCATCTTTAGTATCACATTGATGCCTTTACTAGGTATCATGTTCAGGGCTATTGATCAAAGCAGGTTGTTTAGGACTAGGACGTCTAAGTGTATACAATTTCACATCTCTCACCAGATTGTCTCTCAAGACATGAACCCATTCATTGAAGTTGTATCTATTGAATGTTATTGTTTTATCAAGTCATTTAATGAAACTCACTATTCATTGTTATGAGATTGGATTATATATATACAAAATTTTAACAAAATTCCTTTTGTATTTTCAATATTTAATATTTAATAATTAATACGCTTTTAGTTTCCAAAAACATTAATTATCAAAGTCTAGGATCCAAGTTGCAAAACAAATAAATGGTTAGGTACCCTTATCCCATCCATTTGAATTCAACCCCGGTAGATATCAATTATCAATTATATATTACTATATACAATTCCTAGATTTATGGGATCACTAATAAAAAAATTAGACATGTTTGATCCCATCTATGCCTTAGAACTCTCTTGTTTATGTTACCTTTATCACAAAAGATTTTCGATCAAATTATCTAATTTGAAAAACTTGTGTAATCGGCCTATACCTTGGTTATGGAAATCGTGAAGACACCCCTGCCATCAAAAGATAACACTAAGCGGTTAGGTGACCTTTCTCCCACTAGTGCATACAAGCGATGTGCGAGTGCTCTTCAAAAAAGTGTGCATAGATTTGAGGTTTGTAAGGAGTCTTTGATGTTTTTAGAATTCTAGTTTAAAAAACATATTATATCATGTTTATTGCATGCATCCAATAAACCATGGTCTACTTTAAAGATCTTATTTTATGCAAAAAAAATCACATTTTAACAATGTTCCCTTATAAAACCCAGTTTATAAAATTGACGCGATTAAATTTTAATAGCTAGTATTAAGTCGATGTTTGAGCGTTTTAGAACATTTGAAAACCTTTTAATAAAACTTCCTTTTATAAATTAGCGTTTGGAGTTTGACAATTTTACAAATCTCTATTTCAAATTTACACAATTTTAATCCCGAAATTTAATCGGTTACTAGTTTTAACGATAAAGCTTGTTTTATTATTAAAGATATTTTTACCATTATATGCTAAAAGGTATATTTCATTAAAACCAAACTTCTTTGTGAGTTTTATTTATGTTAAAATATTATTATTCATTTGAAAAACTAGTTTATCAACCATAACATAATAATAATAACATAAACATAAAAACAATACAACAATGCATAACAATTATAACATATGTGCATAAACAAATCCGTAAACTAGTAATATTTTTGTGAGTTATCACAAAAATATTAAGTCCATTCCTAAAGGGACAAAAAGAACCTTCGTCTTGTGTAATCTTCATGGTCTCCCAGTTGCATCTATACTTTGTAGCAAGTTTATAAAAATCATTTTTAATGTTTAAGAAACTTTAATAAAATCTAGTTTATAAACTTTTGATCCGAAAATGCCCACCATCTTCAGTCTTGTTACATTTTTATATAACTAAACTATTTCTAAAACTAATATATTAATTACAAAAATTAACAAATGAAAACTATCTAATTAATTATTACATACCATATGAATAAATATATAATTACAACTCTTTTAAATAAATCAACACATTTAGCAACACAAAGGTTCATGGCTAGTTTATGTACATCATACACATTTATATATATATTCAAGATTATATAAAACTCTTTCTTTTTCTAAGACAACTTCTGTGACAAAAAAGATGCATGTAAACTTTTAGTCAAAAAAAAACAATTATAAACATTTTAAAGTTGTCATTGAAACTATGTATGGATTTTTCTTGCAAAGAGAAAACTCTATATGTTTTCCAAAAACAATGATTTCATCAACTTAACAAATAATCTAAATAATCTTGAAAAAATGGCTCTGATATCAATTGTTGGGTTTTTATTTAAAAATTATTTGAAAAATATAAACAATGCAATGGAAGACTTAAGATTTGAACAAATTAAAACTAGTTTTAGTCCCACCGAAAGATCATTTTGCAATAGTTAGAAAGAATAAAACAACCATAGAAAAGAAAGCATAATGACCTTTGAAGACTTTGATCCTCATGAGAGGTTGGAAGTTGACGAAGGTGACATTAAGCTCTAAATTAAGAGCTCTCTAGAAGTGTCCACCAAGCAAGAGTATAACTATCAAAACATGCTAGTATACACTTGTATTAGTTGTTCATAAGCCTTAGACATATATACGAAATATATGTTCTAAGGTGAAACCGATTATGGAATATAAATCTAGCACCAATTTGAAATAGAATGGAGAAGAAAGATAGCTTGTAAAGCTCAAAATTTGGCAACCCCATGGAGCCCTTCATGCTCATGGTTTTTCCTGCAAAAGAAGAGAGAAAAAATTGCTTGCAATGACTAGTAACAAATCTCTTATGTTTTTTCCTTTAATGCCTCAACCCATATAGACAAAAGGTGAAAGGAGACACAAAAGTTATTGCACGGGACAACCCTCTTAAAAGCATGGTGTACACCTTTAAAAAATACAGAAGAGAACCATGCTTGGTCTCTTTCAATTTACAAGAAAGGCAAGACACAAAGAAGATAAAAGTTGTCTCATGGCTAGTTGTTACATATCTGTCATCTTTATATAAAAGGCAATATTATATATAAAGAAATCCCAACATATATATATATATATATATATATATATATATATATATATATATATATATATATAGACATACACACACACATATATATATACATATATAGACACACACACACACACACACATATATATATATATATATATATATATATATATATATATATATATATATATATATATATAACTAGTCACATATAAATATCTTATTATGTATAAAACTACCTTTTATATAAATTCTAACTAGTATCTTAAGATATAAAAATGGCTTATAAATAATCATACTTTATGATATGTTTCATAAGTTGTTCCTTCTCCAATAAATATTATTTCCATAAATAATAAATTCTCAATTAGTAAAAATATTATTTCCATGAAATAATAGATTTTCAATTACATAAAACTGTTGATATATTTATTAATAATCAAATATAATCAATTGAAGTTAACATTCTATAAGGTGTGACTCTATATGATCTTATATTATTAGCAATATCATTCTACAATGACTCTTGGGTATACTATATCTTTCACTACAAATGTTATCTGATGTTGCAAAAATTGTGCGTTTAAGGTCACTCGTGATGAACTCAAATACATTTTGCAAGGATCGTAGCATCCAAGCATGAGAATCCATGTTTGAAAGTGATATTGGATCAAGTTCAAGTTACAAGTTGGTTGAAGTAATTATCTATGGTAGGTAGGTATATGCGGATATTTTTACCGAAGTGTATGCCATAAAACTTACTAGTTCTTTTAACAAGTTTAAATGATAAATAATGGTGTACCTGGGCCAGAACTATAAAAAATATTGACCTTGTTCATCACCTGAATATATTTAAGCCCTACATTCCCGATTAAAAATGATATATCAATTACACTGCAGTACATATTAGGAAAAAACTACGAATAAACATATCCAAGAAAACATGAAAGGTAAAAATACATGTAATAAGCAAAACACTTGAAGTAGAAGCCGACAACTCATTTTATCTTGATCTTGTAAAAAACCAAATTGAAGGATTAACGTAGTCTTGCTTCAAGGGCCTATAAAATAACGTCATATTCACAGAAAGAAACAAACTCATTCTTTTAAAAAAGATCAAGAGTTTCAATACTTAATACATGTAATCCTCATTTCACTTAAGAAACAGAGAGCAATACAAGGGGAACCCCTAGTATATGTCATTTTGTTTCCTGTTTACATTCATAGATTGGATGAGAAGAGTAACCAACAAGACCTTAACGATAATCGGAAAAGGGGCATAACATCTTGGCGCCATCTAGAATATTCTAATTCTAACTATTATCGCATCGCAACAAATAGACCCGAATACAATGTAATATCAAGAAATTAAGAAGTACGTTTGGAGAAATAAAATATCGAAAAGAATGAATGAAACCTGTGAAACCATAAAACCCTCCTAACTCGACAACACATCTCAACCACTACTTATTCAAATGATAAGTCAATAACTATACCTGACATAGGAGGGATAGTAAAACAAGTTATTAACAACAATTGTAACCAATTGATAAAACAAAATGTAGTAATAGAACAACGAAGGAAAACCCATCAATATGAGAATGTTTCACACCCCTGGCCGAGGTGGCGAAACATGTCAGGCTGTCAGACTATGTTTATGGATCACACGTAAACTGAATATATAGCACAAGTACAACAATAAACAAAATAACAATTGTATTCCATCTTGATGTTTGAACACAAGGTTCTTACAGATAATTATACATGAATTGCCTTAACAAATAGGCCAATAATACAACATCTAGAAAACTAGGTCGCCTATAATCCATTCCATCTTGAATGTTTATTTAGTGACTCCGTGAGAATACATGTAGTTTTGAGAGTCAACACAAGGTTGGTGAGAGTTACATGTTTTCTACTATCAGCAGTGATACTTTTAAAAAGTCTAAACATTATTTTCATTGGTAAATCCATATGACTCTTTGAACAACCGTTTTAAACCAAAAGATGTCTTTACATAAGTAAATCCATACTTAAAATTGCATTTGTAATGGGTCTTTGAATAACCATTGAAAACTAAAAGATGTCTTTGAATAACCATTTTAAACTAAAAGATGTATTTACATAAGTAAATCCATACTTAAAACTGTATTTGTAGCTAAGCCCATGGTTTGTAGTAAGAGAGAGATTCTAGTTAATGTTTATAGAGAGACCTATAACCGAGCTATGTGACTGAATGTACCCCTACAACACTTCATTGTACATTGTGGTAATGATAATATACATTTATCACCCGTTTTGATTGATCAGTCGAGGTTTTAGTTAGCAACCACATGTGGGGATGTCAACCTTGTATAGATCTATACCTATGTACCTCGCTCTGAAGATTAACGATTATAGTAGTGTAGGTATACTAAGTGTTTAAACTTAGCTAATGAATATAGTATCACCAAAAATCCCTGAAATAAGATATGTGAATAGATCTTAGCCCTAACTTATAAATTGATAAGTTACTAGGCTTAATGAATTATATAGAATTTATAAAACCATGTATAATTGGTATTTATGTATAGTATCAGGTACTCGTTTTTATAATGAGGTATGTCTCAAGAAATGTTCATGTAATAAACGTTACAAATAAAAATTCATGGTATTAGTTTGAATCCTTGAAATATTACAATGTTTATGGCGTGCTTCTTATGACCTACAATGTCACATAAAATCATATATTTTTGTATCATGTAGAATTTGTTGTGTGGACCAGTTTTTTCATGATAAAATAACTATAATATATATGGAAAGTTTATACTAGTTTATTTGTAACAATACGTTACATTTTAAAATAACATTTTTATAAACTAGTCGTGTTGGATTTTGACATAAAACAATAATTTGTTTAGATCAACAAACTTATATAGGCATATGTATCACCTCCCCCCCCCCCTCCCCCGAGATAATTAGAAATATTAAAAAGGGGTTGTAAGAACTCACCCTTGAAGCGTGAATTTGATTTGTTTGGAATCAGTTTTTCTATAGAAGCTTGACATGTGAAACCTCAACAACACTATTCTGGATCTTTGAAATACTTTTGGGACCATTTTGTAATGAATTTAAACTGTTCGGGCTGTTTGGTAATTTAACTAACCAAAGTAGGACTTTTTTACTTAAAATAAATCAAGAAACAGACTGATTTTGTAGTAACTTAAACAAGGGAGGGACTGAAATGGTGGAGGTTTATTGACAAGAAACAAAGAAGAAAAGGGATGGGTGTTAGGTTGTTGAGTCTTGATAGCAAGAGAAGGACCAACATAAATCAGCGGGTTATTTGAAGCTAACCAAGTAGTACGAGGAACTCTCTAAATAGGTGTGATTTTTGTCAATCATTCATTTACTTTGATAGGATTTAGAAAAAAATGTATCATCTTAATTATTCGTGTATTTGTGTATAATGTTTGGTAAAACAATAATTTAGAGAGTTTCATTTTCACATAAAACAATAATTTGTTTAGATCAACAAAGTTATATAGGCACATGTATCACCTCCCCCCCTCCCCCGAAATAATTAGAAATATTAAAAAGGGGTTGTAAGCACTCACCCTTGAAGCGTGAATTTGATTTGTTTGGAATCAATTTTTTTATAGAAGCTTGACATGCAAAACCGCAACAACACGATTCTGGAACTTTGAAATACTTTTGGGACCATTTCGTAATGAATTTAAACTGTTCAGGCTGTTTGGTAATTTAACTAACCAAAGTAGGACTTTTTTAGTTAAAATAAATCAAGAAATAGACTGATTTTGTAGTAACATAAACAAGGGAGGGACTGAAATGGTGGAGGTTCATTGACAAGAAACAAAGAAGAAAAGGGATGGGTGTTAGGTTGTTGAGTCTTGACAGCAAGAGAAGGACCAACATAAATCAGGGGGTTATTTGAAGCTAACCAAGTAGTACGAGGAACTCTCTAAATAGGTGTGATTTTTGTCAATCATTCATTTACTTTGATAGGATTTAGAAGAAATGTATCATCTTAATTGTTCATGTATTTGTGTATAATGTTCGGTAAGTTGAAATGTGGAAGAAATATAACTTAGCTGTCAAATGTTTTCTTTTGTCCATAATTGTGTGTATCTTGGGTTAAACTTGTAAACAAGATCTAAACGTTTAATTCAATTGCAATTTTTAGAATTGAGTGTAGGTTAAGAGAGAATAGATAGGTTAAAGCTGTGAACTTGTAATATTCATGTACTGAAAGTATGAAGGCATGCTTAAAACATCCAAAATGGTGATATTTTCTAACTTTTCAATTTGTGTGTCATCAATCCCGATATCAAATAATTTTTCTGATGTTGGTGAGTCATAGTCTTGGTTACAAGGATTCCAAAATACAAATGGATTAATTTTTAGAGTTGTAGAATTACGGGGAATTACGTTTAAAGTTTCGCGTATAATTAACTCAGAACGTCCGATTTTTTGACTTTTGCAAATATTTTTACTAAAAATATTTCGAGTATGAAATTAAATATTAGATTATAGCCTGAATCCAAAAACTCTCTCGAAATTTCCATCTGAGGTGTGCAAGTGTCTCCATGGATAGAAACAATTTTAATAGTTTTATGAAAATCAGTATTATATTAATTTGGATTCTGATTACGGTTGTAACTTTTGCATACGAACTCCATTTTGGATGTTCTTTATATTTTTGTAAATAGCGGAACATGTACTACGACACCAAAGTTTTTTCTTTGCTCACAAGCGCTTAATACAAATGTTCAGTTTTTCAGACGTATTAACTAGGATTGCAGTTTAAGTTGTTTGAGTCGTTTTAGATTTTCCACAAATGGAGGTATGATACCATTTCATATCGTGTAATAGTTGTAATGACACTAAATATTTTTCAAAATATGCACTAATTCTCAATAGGTTAAATTACAAAATAGGTTTGCATCAAACCGAATCTCTACCGTTTTAAACCTAAATTCTGGGATGTCACAGAATGATAAGGGGATAGTAGACATATTGTTGGGTCTAAAATTATGGTTTATACTTTGCTTTTCTAGGCAATTGTATTTTTCTGTAATGTTTTATGAGTTTACGGTCAGATTTACGGCCAGGTGGGTGTTTATAGCCGTAAACCCATTTACGGCCCATGTTTCTCATGTATATATATAGGGGTGAGGGGTGTGAGGAATGTAAAAGAAAATAGAGAGAGAGAGAGGAGCTTATGTGTGTGTATTCTAAGGTGTTTTCTAGAGAGAGAAAGTGAATCTTGTGTAAGGAACTTCAATCATATCATCAATACATTCACGATTCAAGTTATTCTTCTCCTCCTTCTCTTCTATTTTGATATGGCATCATCCGTTTGATCGGGATTCTGCACCATAAAACGGATCTGATTGATACACAAGCAGTTTGGGGACTTATAATTGGTATCAGAGCAAAACCGGTGTCAAATCATCATTCAATCGAGTTTTCGGACCTTAAACTAATATTCATCATTATTCGAGATTGGGTTTGGTACTTTCACTGCTAAAAGGGATCGAATCTAATAAAAAACTCGTGTTCACGTAAATTTCTGGGTGTTTACTGCCAAGTGATTACGGCCGTAAACTCTGTTTACAGCCGTAAACTCAAGAATCTTCAAAGACCGTAAACTATGTTCTTGGACCGTAAACAAAGCATCTTCAATAACCGCAAACTCATCCTCAAAGGCCGTAATCAGTGCATTTTTATTGACCGTAAACTACTGGACCGTAAACTCACTGAACGGAAACTCACTTTTGACATTCTTTTGTTTTAATTTCTTATTTAAAATTTAATCATCAATGGATTCTCAAAGTCAAACACATCATCATGAACTGGATACTGTCATGGGCACAACCACACGTATTCTGAGGTTGCTATCTGCAGATGGTTTTCCTGAATGGAAATACCAGATTGAGAAGTATATTAAAATGAAAGACTTCAAAGTTTGGAGAAGCATCATCAAGGGACCTGTCCGAATTACTATGACGGTTGCAGGACAAGTGATTGACAAAGCAGTTGAGAACTATACAGATGACGATTTTGAGAAAGTTGAAGAACAGGAAAGGGCTTTGGCCACTCTGACCATGGCTTTATCTCCTGATATAGCTCAAGGTTTCAGAGAGTATACTTCAGCTAAAGCTTTGTAGGAAGCCTTGATTGAGGTGTATGAAGGAAATAAAGACATGAAGGAAAGCCGCCAGGATATCTTGCGACAGAAATTCAACATGTTGAACTACATTCCCGGAGAAACCCTGGAGGCACAGCTGCAGCGATTCACAACTGTCACTACTGAGATGAACATATCTGGGATCTTCTTGACCAAGTCCGAGATAAATAAAAAGCTACTGAATGCTCTTCCAAAGTCATGGGACATGAATGTTGCTGTTATTAAGAAGACCAAGGATCTGAATCGCCTTACTTTTGCTGAAACAATGGCGATCATCAAAGCTTGTGATATTGATGATAAACAGCAAGAGATTAACCATGTAAACTCGTATTCGACTGCAAATCTCGGAATTTCCTCTAACAATGCCCTTTCATCAATCATTTCTTCCTCAGGTCAAGCATTTTCTGTTCAACAACCTCAGATTCAAACCTTTACTACTGCGTCATCCATGCCTCATTCTCAAAGCCAGTCGTTCGTCACTCCACAAGCTGTTCCCTCCTCCAATGTGCCAGTTCTAGCCTCTTCCTCAAACACGAAGGAAAGTGATGAAAATCTTGCGCTCGCCACAGGACTTGTTAACTTCTATAATGCTTTTGTAGCTGGAGAGCTTCCACCTCAGTTGTCATTTGCTGATCTGGATCAGATTCATCCAGAAGATGTGGAAGAGATGGATATTACATGGCAAATTGCTATGGCAGTATTCAGGGCGAAGCAGTTTAATAAAAAGACAGGGAAAAACAACTGGGGGATGAATGATGATAAAAAGGTAGGGTTCAATAAGGGAAAGTTGCGATGTTTCAACTGTCACGAGCCAGGTCATTTTGCTCGTGAGTGCCCAAAACCGGATCGAAGGTTGAACAATGACAGGACGATGGTTGCGGTGGGAAACAATCGTGGAGGTGCTGTGGCCAACAGTGAGACTGCTATGGTTGCTCAGTCATTTGACTGGGAGGGCCAGATTCAGGCTCTGAACATTTCAAATCCTGAAAATGCTCACCTAGCCCAAATCAATGATGACGCTCCTTTGAAGAATGCTGCAGCTGATCCTGAAGAAAAGATGACGGAGCTGCAGTTTGCACTGATGATATCTTCTACTTCCGAGCCCAAGAAAAGCGAGGTAAGTTTACCTTCTTGTTCTCAGGCATGTATTGATTATGTTAAAATTCTTCATGACGAAATACAATCATTACGTAGAGAAGTAGAGGATCTTATATATGAGGGCTATCAACTTAGAAAAGGACAAAAACCCCTAAAGGCCCAGTTAGAAACAAAAATAAAGGACTTTAGGAGAATTCAGGAAGACTACAGTAACAAATGTGAACATTATGATTATATCAAGAGACAGAATGATGAGTTAATTGTTGAGCTTGATACATTAAAAAGACAATTTGAAACTGCAAAATTTGATTTTAAAAGGTTTGATGTATCAAGCGAGATAGTTGCCAACTTGATTGACCATTGTATGCAGTTCAAACGAAACCAACAAAAGGGTTTAGGATACGATAATGTACCTCCTCCTTTTAATCATACATATCAGTATCAACCTTTGTCTAAAGAGGAGATTGCCAACGAACCATTCATGGTTTATGACAAGCCATCTGGTTTTCATTCAGGAGGATTTATTAATGTTGAAAATACTAACGTTTCTACTCCCCAGCAGATCAATCCTTAGATCAGTCAAAGCACGAGTCTCAATCTGATGTTTTTGTTTCCAATGAAAAACCTTCTGCTTCTGATGTTAAAAATGACAATGTTTTTTGTGATTCTTCCGCATCTGCTCCTGTTGAATTAAATTTTTTTGAAGTGTTTGATGAATTATTTGATAATCCTGATGTTTGTGATGTTTCTAATGAAAACACACCAATTCCACAAGTCACACCATCTGATGCACCCTCACTTATCTCACAACCTGTTTCTCACACATGTTCTTGTGAGAAGAGTAAGGGTGTCAGTAAAAAAAATAAATCTCAGAAAGGCAGTACCAATTCTAATAATAATAAACAAATTTGTTTTAATTGTGGTATTGGTGGTCATATAGCTAGGAATTGTCAAAATAGGATTTGTGTGCATTATATGTCACCAAGAGGAGAGAACGAATCTAGAGGAAGGTCTTTAACTAGAAAGTCCTCAAGAACTCGCTCTCAGGATGATGATTGGAAGAATGATCAAAGTAGAAAAAGGGCGTTTTTTCAAAAGAATAAAAGGGTTTTTCAGAACAAAGTCCCAAACAGTTTGCCAAAACCGAACAAGGCTCCGCCAAGATCGGTTTCGTCAAAGAGCAGTTCTGGATCTTCAACCACTTCTGGTAAAACATCCAGATGCTCAGTGCAATATGATAAGAAACATATTTCAAAACCACCTCTGACTGTTAGGAAACCTAAATATCATTGGATGCCCAAATTAACTTCCAATCAATCATCAGCATCCTCTGAAAGGATTAGAAATGATGATTCAAAATTGAAGACTTTGGAAGATCATTTAAAGAAAGTGAAGAGGCATCCCAAGACAGTGATGACCTGGGTTCCCAAATCTAAATGATTCCGCTCATTTTGCAGGGACAGTTGCGGAGGAATGTGGTCAGACCTTGGTACGTCGACAACGGCTGCTCCCGGCATATGACAGGAGGCATCTCCCAACTAAGCGACATTCAATCTTTTAATAGGGGATATGTTTCCTTTGCGGGCGGAGAAGGTGGCAAGATCACTCAGAGAGGAACCGTAACAAATGGAGTGCTGAGTTTTGAGAACGTCAACTTTGCTCCCGAGTTAAAACACAGCTTGTTGAGTGTGTCTCAAATTTGTGACAAAGGTTACTCTACATATTTCACCGACAAAGAGTGCATGATTCTCAAGCCAGGCATTATCATCCCAGAAGAGTGGATTCTTGTCAAATCAAAGCGGGATGGAAATGTGTATATTATTGATATGAGCAACAACATTCCTGAACAAGTTACTTGCCTCTTTTCGAAGGTCTCAGAACAGAACGCAATGCTGTGGCACCGAAGACTCGGTCATGCTAACGCTAAGAACCTAAATCGTCTTGCAAATAATGAGATGGTCTGAGGCTTACCTGTCAGAGACTTTATCACTTTTGAGAAGTGTGTGTCATGTGCCCAGGGAAAACATCATAGAAAACCACACCTGCCAAAACAAGTTAACTCAATCAGTCAGGTGCTCCAGTTATTGCATATGGACTTATTTGGTCCGGTCAACGTCCTAAGCATCAACAGAAGTTCATACTGTCTGGTTGTGATCGATGATTTCTCTTGTTTTACGTGGGTCTTCTTCTTATCCAACAAAGCTCTGGTTGCTGATCTGATAAAGAAGTTCATCGTAATGATTGAGAACCAAACCAACAACCGGGTGAAGGCGCTTCGTACTGATAATGGAACAGAATTCAAGAATGCAGTTCTTGATCATTTTTGCGCTGAAAAGGGAATTATGCGTCAACACAGCTCTGCTCACACGCCTCAACAAAATGGTGTTGCTGAGAGGAGAAATAGAACATTAAAAGACGCTGCACGGACGATGCTGTCTGATTCCAAGTTACATGTTTTCTTTTGGGCTGAGGCGATTAACACTGCTTGCTATGTGCATAATCGTGTTTTAATCAACAAAGCTCAGATGAAGACACCGTACGAGATTCTATACGGTCACAAGCCTTCAGTCAGTAATTTCCATGTATTTGGTTGCCCTTGCACCCTTCTTCACCTGGAGTCAAACCCAAAGTTCAATGCCAAAGCCGATGATTGTTATTTCGTAGGATATGCTGCACGCACCTCCTATAGGGTTTACAATAAGAAGACGAAGCAGATAGTAGAATCCTTCGATGTGCGCTGGTTGGAAGAGAATGAGACGGATGCTCGAGTGGTCCCTGATTGGTTATTTGATTACACATCACTATTCAAGTCCATTAATGTGTCTTCGGATGGTTCATATGGGTCCTCCTCTGGTTCGAAGTTGTTTCTGAAGACGAGGACGAAGAAGTTGTTTACAGACCTCTAACGGTACCCTCTTCACAACTTGAGGGGGGAGTCATCTGCTCCACCTGAGGGGGAGTCATCTGTTCGACTTGGTAGTCCAGAGTCTCTAGTTCAAAATGATACTCCAGATGCTGATGCTACACCTCTTACTCCTGTTGAAAGAGAGTTCATGTCTAGAGATGCTTCCGCTGTCACTCCAACTTTTATGGAACTACTCTTTCCTGAAGAAATTGCTAATGAGTTTGTAGGAGATTCATCTAATGTGGAACAATCAGCAAATAATGGAGGTGTCAACATTCACAATTATCCCGTCTCACTCAATGATATCAGCCAAGAGATTCAAAGGCAGCCCAAAATTGGGTCTTTGGTATCCGAAAAATTCCGAATTTGATTTATATGCTTTTGCTGACAGTAATTATGGAGGCTGTGAGCTTGACAGGAAATCTACATCAGGAGGGTGTCAATTCCTTGGCGACAGGCTGGTGTCATGGCACTACAAGAAACAGCATACTGTCTCAACCTCAACAGCAGAAGCGAAATATGTTGCTGCGTCTGCTTGTTGCTCTCAAGTTATCTGGATCCAACATCAGTTGTTGGATTACGGTTTGAATTATCTAGAAACCCCCATTTACTGTGATAATGAGGCTGCGATTCAAATTACTAACAATCCTGTCCAACATTCCAAAACCAAGCACATTGATATCAAAATTCATTTTATCAGAGACTGTTATGAGCGCTCGCTCATCCGGCTGGAACAGGTTCCCTCTGCTAATAATGTGGCGGATCTGTTCACCAAGCCTTTTAACAAAGCTCAATTCGATGTGCTTGTGGGATTTTTGAAAATGATTCGTTTTGAGGATTAAATTTTTGTTTTAGGTTAGGTTAGTTTAAATTTGCGCATTTTAGTGATTTCATTCTCACCCATGCACAAATTTAGGGGGAGAAATAAACAAAAAAAAATTGAAAATCTCAAAAATCCAAAAACATTAAAAAATCAGAAAATCAAGAAAATAATAATATGTTGCTAATAGTTTTGCTTGTAGGTGATGTGTTGGGAAGTGATATTATCAAGTGATAACAGGCAATCTGAATCTGCGTAACGTACGAAAATTAAATTGTCTACGCTCTGTATTCGATGCGCTGGTAGGCACGAAAGATTCTAAATGGACTTGACCAGGCAGAGTTGAACTTAAGGAATTCAAAGACTTGACAAATCTTGACCTAGTTAAATCCATTTAGCCTGACAATACGACGCTCGGATAGGTTGAGCAGGGACATATACATGGGAATCTACTGGTCACATTAAAAGAACTCGTATCTAGAACTGTGGATTAACTTTTCCTCGATGTGCGGATTCTGTCCTTAATTCCGGTATTGATGGGGTTACTGGGGAATTCCGATAAATTAGGTCTGTAGAAGATTATTTTCTTTCTTTCTGTCTGTTAGTCATATGTTGCCTCCTCTGCGTGATCAAGAGATCCGACCTGGACTATAACATATGCAACTCTATCTCTCTGCATCTTCCATCTATGTAATTCTTTCTATCTGTTACCCATATACTGTCTCCCTTGCGTGACTTACAATCCGACCTGGTACACAGTATATGCACCATTCTTCTTCTCAATCCCTCTAAAACTTCAGTTAGTCATATGTTGTTCCCTCTGTGTGATTGGAAGACATCCGACCTGGGATACAGCATATGCACTTCTATATCTGACTTCTTTCTTAATGATTGAATGCTCACCTAAAGTAAGGAGTTCTTAGGAAGTTCTTGATTACCGGGGTATATCAGGAAGTGGGAAACACGTTCTAGTACATCTAAAATTGAACCATTTAATAGGTTGTCTGTAGATTTTGCTGCTTAATTTAAGTGGACAACAATATCTTTGGTCGTCGTCAGCTAAATGTCCATTTAGGAATATATATCACAATGTCTTGTCACTTATAATCTGTCCAAATTCTCAACATACTTTGTGTTTAAGTGGACCACAATACGGGTGATTGACCACATCTAGACATGCAGGAGTGTGCTGATAAACGATATTGGATTGCTTGTCAACTTTGAACCCAAATATTTTTGTTTTTGTTAAATTTGTTCATAGTTTTCCTCTATGCACAAATTTAGGGGGAGAATTAAAAAAATTCAAAAAATGAAACAAAAGTCAGAAAATTCAAAATAAAAAAAAATAGTGTTATATTCTGTTTTATTTCTTGTTCAAGAAAATAAAAAATCCAAAAATATTTTTGTTTCTATTTTATTTTTTTTCAGAAAATATGAAAAACCCAAAAATATTGTGTGCTAAATTTTCTTTTAGTTTTGTATTGTCTTGAAAAGTGAATTCAGGTGAAGATGAAACTCAGGGAGTTTGTGTCGAAGATTTCTGAGCCAAGGCTCCATCCGTGATCATCGAAGAATTCTCATTCGAAGGAGCAAGTAATGGAGATTATTCTTTCGACATTCAATCTTTCAACCCCAGAAGCAAGGTGAAGCTGCACTTGAAGATTAGGTGACGGATTGCATTAAAGCCTCCACAATTAGTCTGCTGCTATCTTGAACCTGCTGAAGTGATCCAGAAGATTTTTTCTCTCTGATGTTCTCTCTGAAGATTCTCAAGCTGAAAGCGCTATCTTTCAAGAATCAGTACATCAAGCCTCTTCACCCAATGTGCTTTCAGAGTCAAATCTTGAAGAAATGACCAACTGCTCAAGATGAAGTCAATTATTGAAGATTCATCATGTTCATGTTGAAGTTGTGAAGAATTTGAAGATTAATGCTGAAGCCAAGCTCCCAATGAAGATTAACAAGAAAAGCCAGCTACTTTTTAGGGGGAGCTTGTTGGGTCAATTTAGAAAAGAAAGCTATAAAGCAAGGGGGAGATTATTGGGTCTAAAATTATGGTTTATACTTTGCTTTTCTAGGCAATTGTATTTTTCTATAATGTTTTATGAGTTTACGGTCAGATTTACGGCCAGGTGGGTGTTTACGTCCGTAAACCCATTTACGACCCATGTTTCTCATGTATATATATAGGGGTGAGGGGTGTGAGGAATGTAAAAGAAAATAGAGAGAGAGAGAGAGGAACTTATGTGTGTCTATTCTAAGGTGTTTTCTAGAGAGAGAAAGTGAATCTTGTGTAAGGAACTTCAATCATATCATCAATACATTCAAGATTCAAGTTATTCTTCTCCTCCTTCTCTTTTATTTTGATATGGTATCATCCGTTTGATCGGGATTCCGCACCATCAAACGGATCTGATTGATACACAAGCAGTTTGGGGACTTACACATATTTTTTGTAGGACAATAAACCCACAAGGAACAAGAAATAGAGATGAACCCATCTTAATATATGTGACAACCCGAAGATCCTTGTCTTGTAAAGCTCAGCCATTCAACTCAACCGAGTGTCAGCCTCGTTTTGCTATATTTTTAACGCGGTTTTGGGTCGATATTGGTGTTTAAAGCCTAGTATAACCTAGGTATGAGTCTTAGGAAGGGTTAGAATGTGTGTAGCATCAATAAATCGGGACAAACACACGCAGCATGGTGTGTGCGGCTGCACACCCGAGTGTGGGGCCAGCCAGCCGCACACAGCCAGTCGTACACCCTCCCAGCCTCACACTCGACCCTATATATTGAACACTTAGCCAACCTTACACCCCTCTTTCCACTCCTTCAAAGATGGAACATTCTCTCTCAAGAATCCTTCGTGTTTTCATCTTCAATCAGCAAAACAAGTAAGTATTCATCCTTAGATCATTGATACAACACATTAGAAGGCCTTTTTCTCGAGTTTGATCCATTAAATCATCATTCTAGATGATCTTCATGTGTGTACGGCCGCACACACATCATGTGTGACCGCACACACATCTTTTGGTCCTAAAACGGACTTAAACACTCATCTAAACATAGCATCGGCCAAAATACCTTCTTAGGATCATCACAAAGCCTTGGAAAATCGATTTGGACACATTTCTATGGGAGTGTACGGCCGCACACAGGCCTGGCCGCACACCTTGGCCGCACACAGGCCTGGCCGCACACCCTGGCCGTACACATGGCTGCACATACATAAAAGTCGAGTTTGGTGGCCTTACACTCAAATCTAAAGCCCTACACTCATTTAGGGACTTCAATAGGTGTTTGTAACACTTAATTCTAAGTGTTTTCATGTCCCTAAGGTGTGTCCATGTGTCTATTAGTGGTTATATACCCTACGTGTATTCATATATGTGTTATTACATGTTAAACTAGGATTCGTTTGTGGTCACGACTTCATTCGACACCCGGCGATCCTATATCAATCTTTCTTTCGAGTTACTCGCTTCAGGTGAGTTCATACCCCTTAATCAACCTTTGAAAAGATTTTAAATGCTTTTATGGGGGGGAATACAAGTTGAACTACTAAGTTATTATATAAATCACATGTGATTAATAACTGTCAATCAAATAGATTTTTGCATGATAAACCGTTTTATCCAGCTAAAGGTTTTCAAACCTTGTTTTCAAATCTCTTTTAAAATACTAAAATTTCTTTTAAAATTACTAAACTTTTATCAAAGTCTTTTAACTTATATTCTTGATAGATTCATGTCTATATAGATATAGTTATATAAGTAGGATTTGAAGGACTTAGGACTGATAGCCCGCTTTATTTCCTGTTCCTTGTTTGGTTGTGGACTTAGAGTATCCGGTTATTTTTCCGATTGTCGTTGAAATCCTAGTTAAATATAATGTATATCTATTTAGATATTAAAACTATTACTCCAGTTCAGCGCCTTTGGGTAGCAAAGGTACCTAGATAACCTCTCAAGTAAACTATAATAGGTATAGTTTAGAAATCAACAATAACTTTTATGAGGAGAAACTAGCTATATCAATATTCTAAAACATTTACTTTTAGTAAAAAGAAACGTATATAGCAATCAAAACACGGGATACATCCTCATGACGTGGATTTCACCGTTGTCGAGTTGGTAACCAGAGTCTCCTGGAGGGAGAGCGGGCATTATGTGTATAGATCTATACGGGACAGACCATCCCACATCCTGACTGCTACCTACAGTCCAGGCCGACCAAGCCAAGGGGTGACAAATTTCATATTTATTTCGACGCCAGCAGATCGTCGTGTTTACATCCGTCAATCAGTATGGTTACGAGTATCTTCACATTTACCTTATAATTCATGGCCTTAAGGTAATTAGTACCACGGTAGTTTCTACATATAAAACTACGGTACTATATTATTTTCCTTAATACATTAAACTTAGAAAGTTTTTGATATAAAAAGATAATGTAAAACTATATTATGATAATGATAGTAACATTTAGGAAAATGCTCTTTAAACACGAAACAGTCGGGTCTTGGTAGAAGACTGCTTTTAGTAAAGGAACTCATTATTTTAAACATGAAACAATCGGGTCTTGGTAGAAGACTGCTTTTAGTAAAGGAACTCATTCTTTTAAACATGAAACAGTCGGGTCTTGGTAGAAGAATGCTTTTAGTAAAGGAACTCATTCTTTTAAACATGAAACAGTCGGGTCTTGGTAGAAGACTGCTTTTAGTAAAGGAACTTATTCTTTTAAACATGAAACAGTCGGGTCTTGGTAGAAGACTGGTTTTAGTAAAGGAACTCATTCTTTTAAACATGAAATAGTCAGGTCTTGGTAGAAGACTGCTTTTAGTAAAGGAACTCATTATTTTAAACACAAAACAGTCGCGTCTTGGTAGAAGACTGCTTTTAGTAGAGAAACTCATTCCTTTAAACATGAAACAGTCGAGTCTTGGTAGAAGACTACTTTATTTAGAAAATATAGGATTTTCTGGAAGGAATTCAAATACTCTATAAACCTTTATCACCATCATCTCATGAGATTATTTTGAGGAAAAACATGTATTTATATCAATGTCATTAAAATACTTATGAACTCACCAGCATTAAAATGCTGATACTCTCTTTCAAAATAACTTGTATTCTCAGGTCGTGTCACACCCCAAAACCGGAACGACGGAAATGTTCTGGGGTGGAGGATGTCATGTACAGTATCATAACAATGCATAATAGTAAACATGAGCAACAACATCCATTGCATTAACATAATAATTTTAATACAAGCGTGTTCTGTATAGTATGTAAGACACCAAAATGAACGATCAAAATTAAAGATGAGTCTTGTATGTGCTCCATCTTCTCAAAAGCTTCGTCGGTACCTGTCTACTGATGACCTGAGAATACAAGTTAGATTGAAAGAGTTTATCAGCATAACGTTGGTGAGTTCATAAGTATTTAGTGTCATTGCCTGTATAAAAATATTTGTAACAACGTAGTGTAAATGTTCATAATTGTTGGTAAATGTTTGTAAATAGTTGAACACTCTAGAAAATCCTATATTTTCTACTGAAATGTAGTCTTCTACCAAGACCCGACTGTTTGTATGGTTGCTCTTTTGTAAATGTAAGAATTTTCCCAATAAAACTATCATTATGAAAAATATAGTTTACTTAAATGTGTATGTGACCAAATCACAAAGTAAATGTCATAGGAAAATAATGTTTTTCCTCAACAATGACACTGCTGGTCATAAAGTGATGAAATACAGACTCCAGGTAGTACGAAATGTACAGTACACCTCGGGGAGCCTAAAGTAATAAAAATGTAGACCCCAGGTGGTATTAAATGAACAATACGCCTCAGAGAGTCTATTTTGCCTTTAATTCTTAATTGGTTAATTAAAGGTTTGAATGTGAACTCATATGTAACCATGCTAATCGACGACGGAATAACTGATGACCATCCGGTGTCATATGTAGTGAGGTAACATTTTGTCACCCCTTGGCCTTTCGGCTGGGACTGTAGCTAGCAGTCGGGATGTGGGAGTGTCTGTCCCGTATAGATCTATACACACAATGCCCGCTCTCCCGCCAGGAGACTCTGGTTACAAAGTGATACCACAACGAAGTGTCGTATCGAGAAGTAATATGTCACATTCGGTTTATAGTATTCAAAATTTTGTATAGTTTGCCATAGTGTAGTGATGTTTTCTCTTTACTAGTATATAGTATGTTCGCTTGTATAGTGTATAGTATCCTCTCTTGTATAGTGTATAGTATGTATTGTTTTCTCGGTGTAGTACTTATGTAGTGACTCGTAAATGTGCTGACTCTTGTATGAATCGTTGTAGTAGTAATAGTGAGTAGTAATCCCTTAACTATACATATTATAGTTAAATAGTAATGTTGTTTGTATGCCTTCGTTGCACAAAGGTACTGAACAGAAGTGAAACCTTTTATATCGAACACACATATATATATATATATATGATATATGACTAACAATTCAACGACATTCGGACAAATAACAGGATACCCTAAGTCCACAACCAAACAAGGAACATGAAATAAGGTGAGCTATCAGTCCTAAGTCCTTCAAGTCTTACTTATATAAACATATTAGTGTAGATATGAGTTTGAAAATAATGTAAGTTCAAGAAGGTTTGAAAACAGTTTTAGCATCTAAAATAGTTTGATAAAAGGTTTTGAAGTGCTTGAAATCCATAAGTTTGATAGCAAATTGAAAGTAATAGTAAATCTTTCTGTATGTTCTAGTTATCAATCACATATGATTAACGCAATAACTAGAATGGTTCAACTTGTATTCCCCCCCCCCCCCATAAAAGCATTGAAAATCATTTCAAAGGTTGATTACGGGGTATGAACTCACCTGAAATGAGTGATGCGAATGTAAGATCGGAAAAAGGAAGCTAAGTGTCAAGTGAAGACTTGAGCACACACGGATCCTATATAGCATATAAAGACACATATATGCATGCAATTAGTGTTTATACAACTAATTAAGAAGGATAACACTCTTATAGTCTAGGAAACACTTATATGGAAGTGTTACAATCACAAATGATTTCATAAAAGGAGTGTATGGTCACCAAATGGAGCTTTCGGTCCAAGTGGTATGTTCCTAGAAGCTTTCGGTCCTAATGGTATTCTCGGTCCGAATGGTTCTCGGTCCGAAGAGGTTCTCGGTCCGAATGGTTCTCGGTCCGAAGGGTTCTCGGTCTGAAGAGGTTCTCGATCCGAATGGTTGTCAGTCCGAAGGGTTCTCGGTCCGAATATGGTTCTCGGTTTTTAGGGTTTTCGGTTAAGACCGAAAACTCAAGATATTTGGTGCATGAGGTGTTTTTCAGGGGCTTTCAAACATGCATAGGGTTTCTAAGCTTTATCCGAAGCCTTAACTGAGTTTTAAGGTCGTAAAGGCACCTTTCTTTAGGGTTTTCGGTTTAAGGAGATGCACTAACCGAAACTCCTTTTATTCTTGGAAAATGGCGATTTCAAGGCCCTAAATCAAGTATCCTTACTAGATAACAAGTATAGGAGGTAGATACTTACAATATGGAAGCAAAGAAGGGTGTTTTCGGCCCAAAACACTTGTGTGTGTTCTTGGTGTTCTTGGTGTTCTTGAAGAACACTTGAAGATCTAAGAAAAAAAGAAGATTTCATGGATGAAATCATGTATAACTACTAGATGAAGTGTTGTATCAACAAATCAAGAGGAGAAACACTTACATTTTTGGAAGATTTGGAAGAAGCTCTTATGATACTTGAGAGAGAAAGTGGGTGTTCTTGAGTTTGGAAGTAAGAAAGGAGGAAAGAAGGTGTAAACTCATGCCTTAAGCATGAGTTCTCGGTGAAAGGGGTTTTCGGCCCCACCCCTCATGTTTGGCCGTAACACCTTATCAAGGTGTTATTTGTTTTATTTGTTCCCAAACAATTCTAAAAAAAATACTTCCTTTCGTTTATTCTCTCGAAGAATAAATATTTAAAAATACCCAAACCGACTTTAAACCGAGCTAAAAATTAGCAGAAATGAATTTGACTTTTAATTGAAGTGTTTGACTGTAGAGTTCGTACAAATGAAAATTTCGGGTTGTCACATCATCCCCCTGTTAGAGGGAATTTCGTTCCGAAATTAGAGTTCAAGCAACTAAGTTATTACAAATAACTAAGTAAAAAGATGAGGATATTTAAGTTTCATTTGATCCTCGCGCTCCCAAGTGAACTCCGGTCCTCGCTTGGCGTTCCAGCGAACCTTCACGATTGGGATGCGGCTTTGTTTCGTTCGCTTGACCTCTCGGTCCATGATCTCTACAGGTTCTTCCACGAAGTTGAGGCTCTCGTTGATCTCGATCTTGTCGAGTGGGATTACAAGAGTCTCGTTGGATAGGCACTTTTTCAAGTTCGAGACGTGGAAGGTAGGATGTACGTTACTAAGCTCGTGGGGTAGGTTGAGTTTTTATGCTATAGGGCCTATTCTAGTGAGAATCTCGAAAGGTCCTATGTATCTTGGATTTAGCTTTCCACGCTTTCCAAAGCGTATCAAGCCCTTCCAGGGTGAGACTTTCAAGAGGACTCGGTCTCCCACCTGGAATTCCAAAGGTTTCCTCCGTTTGTCTGCATAGCTTTTCTGTCGGTCTCTAGAGGCTTTCATGTTGGATTAGATGTCTAAGCCCATAACTATTATTGGTATGTACTTGACCCGAGAGTAGCATGGTCCATTTGGGTTGCATATCATCCGGACAATTTGTTAGGATGGACCTTTGAGAGAAGGTTATTTATGGTTTATTAATATATTATAAGTTATAATATATTAATATGAAATCATATGTTTTAATTAGTATCGATCAATAATTAATTTGGAATTAATTTAGTGATCAAAAGAGACTAATTAAATCTATGGGGACTAATTATGATAATTAGTTATATTTATATGTGTGGGGCTTATGATGCATGTTGGACCAAGTTTATGTATGGATACATATAGAGTTGGGCCACATGAACCATGGATCATAAAACCCATGGGTATGGATTATGGGTTATACCCATGACCCTTGGAATCCTACATATAAATAGGTTACTCCATAGCCAAAATCACCACTTCTTTTCTTAGAGAAATATGGAGGTGTTTTGGTGCATGGAATTCTCTCTCAAGAGCCACATTTGTCCTACGTGTGTTGTGATTCCATTTGAGGCATTTCATACTATTGGTGCTAAGCTCTTAAGGCCAAATACATCAAGACTTCAAGCCACATAAAAGGTATGTTTCCCTAACTAGTATATTATATGGTTTATGTCAAATGCATGCTAGTTATAGGTTTAATGCATTGGAAACCATTTGCATGTATAATAGAGAAAGCATAGATCCAAGGTATTTAGGGTTGTATGTGCACCATAGGATGTTGTAGTATACTAAAACCCAACAGTAGTATCAGAGCCATGGGTTGTTTTCTATTATATTTGATGCAAATGTATTTTTTTTTTCAAGTTGAAGGAAAAAAAAAGAAAAAAAAACATGAAGTTTGTCAAATTTTATGATAATTACTTGATTTTATGAAAAACTAATTATTTATAAAATTTGAGTCACTTTACTACAAGAGTTGAATTAGGTCAATTTAATAAAAGATAGAATGATATGATTATTTTATTTGTTTTAAAAGTTTGATCTAAATGGTTTTAAGGAGTTACAAATTTTGTCATAAAATTTTGGAACTCAAAAGTTTTTTTTAAAGTTATGATCTTAAGAGTTTTGAAACTTCCATAAGTTATGGATGTGAAATGTCTCATTTATTAACTCTTTAGGTTATGAATTCCAAGAGTCTTCAAAGGATAATTGTCAAAGTTTCATGATTTGTATTAGTTTATATGATTATCTAATTTCTTGAAAATTGTTGATGTGAATTATCTTTACTTATGAGTTTAATCTAGATCATAGAAAAATTATTTGATTATTGTGTTAATTGGAATATTTGATCTTAATGGTTTTTATGAACTCCATAACTTGTCCTCAAGTTATGGAAAGTGAAGAGTTTTTCTTTTTAAAGTGACATTAAGTCTCATAGGTTATGAAAATAGAAGAGTCACTATTTTTAATATCATCATTAAATGATTTAATGTCTTCCATAACTTGTCCTCAAGTTATGGAACTTGAATTTTTTTTTCATTAAACCTTAATTAAACTCATAAGTTATGAAAAATCCAAGAGTTTTGAAACGTTTCAAAACTTGTCCTCAAGTTTTGGAATTTGTAAAGTTACCCCCCATGTATACTTTAATTCCAAACTAGACCTTAGAATTTTAAAAGTTTAAAATTCAACCCTTATACTATTATTATAATTTTAATTATATAGATATGTATAAGATAAAGTCGTCTTACCATTAGTAGGCCTCATTCACGAAGCCGGTCTATAAGGGGGGTATATGGTTACTGCCTATAAAATGGCAGTTTAATGGGTGTCCACTCTCACTCACCGCTTCCTTGACCGGTGGAGGGTTGTTAGCCGAACAGGTAGGACAAGGACTATAATTCTCCCTTCATTATAAGTATAATGATAAATACTAAGTAACTAAACACTTATAAATTCCCAATCTTAGTTACATAGGAAAATGTGAATAAGTTGCTAATCCATGAAATTACACTTTGCACTTTGTTTAAGCTGTTAGTGGAGCGTGTGTGGTTAACCGGCACACTAACCTGGACTTAACAAGGTAGGCAAAGGGTAACTTAATGTTTATCATAGTATCGTTGGAGCGTGTGTGGTTAACCGATACATCGATTGAAGGGTAAATATTAAGGGTACCAAGTATATTTGCATGGTTACTTCACACCTTGTTTTGTGATCCTCGGCATCCCAGTCACAAAACCTGAAGGGCACACTCGAGATTGAAACATGCCATTGAAAAGTTCAATGAATCTCAAAAGAATCTAGGAGTTTCAAAACCAATTAAAACCTAATAATACATTTCGTTTATCTTGGTGGAAATTGGTGAATCGTCATTCACCTACCTTCAAATATTTTATAGCTTGGATTACGGCATCCCTCTTCCAAGTTATAAAATAGTTTGTTGGGTCCTAGCCTTAATATATCATATTGGGTGTTATATTAAGGACTTAAATCAACTTTACATGAATTTCTCCCATTGTTGATGTCTGGTTTAGACAACAATGATCTTCCCAAACCAAGCTTTCCTAATGAATATGACTTCCCGAGTTTGGCTCATGGAAGTCATACTTCTCTTCCTCCACCTCTTCCAATTATTCTACCTAACCCACAAGTTCAAGGTCACTCAAGCCCTAATGGCAAGCAAGGTCTATGTGTGATCACATCTTAGAGATGAAGTCACATATTGACAAGCCGGGAGAGTTGGGTGTCAAAGCCTTGAGAAAGTTGGATGTTCAATCACTTTCTAAGTCACATAGTGAGTTCCTTTGGGACTACTATGAAACAGACTATGACATGAACCTTAATGATCATATCTATTTGCTTGGTGCTGCTGAATCTGCAATGATTTGGAACGATAGTAAAGCAAATTTGATTAGAAGATCAACTTCCAAAAAAAATTTATGGACAGTGACAATGGTGACACTGGAAATCCAGAAAAATCATTCTCTTCCCAATGGAAAGGGATTGGCCATAGTCAACCCGGTTGAACAAATGGTAAAGAGAAAGGCTAAGTATGAGATAGTCCCATTACCAAAGGGTCCATATGTTTATTTTGCCAAAGGAAGGGGCGTTGATTGCAAAACTGCCAAATGTACCTAAGGATGTTAAAGTCAATAAGTTTGACTCTACATCAGGTAGATCCCATTATCTAACTCTGTTAAGTTCTATTCTGAGATCCTCATTACATGATGTGACTGGGTCACATGTTGATGTTTTAAGAATCAAAGAATAGAGAGAAATCTTAAAGGAAGTATATGCTGATTCTGATCGCGAAGGTGGATTTAGATCGCATCAGAATTTTGAGCAGTTGCTTAAGAAGTTATGATATATTGCTAAGGAATAGATAACAACAAGTTTCCATGTGGATTGTAAGGATAAGTTTTTCCGCAAAGTTTTAAAATAAAAGAAAATTGTTTAATTTTATTTATTTGAAGTATCCTTACAATGGCATTTGTGGAAAATTGTTGCTTATATGATTCCACTGACAGCAATATTGGAAAATGGATTTGATTCTTTCAGTTGTGGTAGTGTCTAAATTTACCAAATCAGGAAAGTTCCTCATCACCCAAGTTTCAATTGGACCGAAACTTGGAATCATGCAAGTTGAATAGTATGATGAATGAGAACTTTCAAGCATTGGAAAATCAAGACTAATTACTTGTTCACATGGATGTATGAGTCAAGTGAAGGACTAAAGGGATCGAGTACTCATTCTTGTGCACTGGTCATGTCCACCACAAAGCTCGTTAAGACTATTTGATTTACTAAAGTTTAGTAAATATGGTTATACTTACAAGTTTAAGTATAATTCTGAAACATTGGAAAAGTCTCAATGTATGGCAGAACGAATGGGAAGAATCAAATTAGGCAGAAAGATAAAAGTTTCTCAAATCTGAAAAGATGGGAGAGTACTTTAGTCTCATGTTTGTGATCATCTTAATGATTTAGAAATCATATCACAATTAGTCCTCTAAAGGTCATCTTAGTGCATTCTTATGACTAAGAAGAGGAGTCATGAATTGTTGAAATGGTTAGATCAGGAAGATGAGTCATACTTCGTTCCAAAACAATTCTTAGAGTCATACTCCAAGATTGTAACTTGAGTGACATATCTTAAAGAAAGGTTTAAAACACTTGTCAAATGTAAGAGTAAAAGTGTCCTACTCTTGTACATTTGAAATTGGTAAGTTGTGATGTTTTGGATAAAACAAAGACCAACTAAGGCCAATTGTGTGAAGTGTTTGTCTTGATAAAGAATCCGCACCATCTCTTGAATATTTGGCAAGATAGTCTTATATGTCAAGAGGATACTGGGAGTCTTAAAGATCCTAAAAAGAATTTCAAGAACTAATCAAGAATAAAACCTGAGGTTCTTTACTAGCACACGACTTGAGGTTTATAACATATCGTGTTGACATATTCTGTGCCCATTCCAGTTAAAGTTGGCTTTGCATAGGAGTTCTGAAACTTCTCAATTGGTTGCATAACAACTTGGAAGCAATGGCAGGCCCTGTACTGCCAGGTGGCAAGAAGTTAAGATTGCATAAGTTCAGTCAATATGAGTTTGGATTTGTCATTATCCTTGTCTTGTGACTATGGTTTTGACGATTCACATGGATAAGAACACACATACACCATAAAATCTAAGGGTCATAAGGTTTCTCTCCGATTCATGAAAATGATGGTGAGGAAACACTTTCACCAAGTAGATTTGAAGCAGATGGCAAAAGGTCGAAACAATTGAGACTATGATTACGGCATCCCTTTTCATAGTTCTGAAATTGTTTAGATACACATGCATGCTATCTAAGGAAAGGTGTATGATTTTGATAAAGTTTTATCATAGCATCTCGTATCAGAAATCTGAACTTTGGTAAGAAAGTCAATAAAGTATTGATTTCTAGAAGTCCAGCTGATTTCTGAGTACATGTCAAAGCTAGTGGGAGCATAAGTGTTATGCTAATAATCATCATGTTAGTGGGAGCATGATAATTATTGTTAGTGTTGCAAGTTAGCAATGTTAATTATAGAAAACAAAAGTTTCAATTCGTGAGGCTGCAGGGATTGAAAAAGTTATTTTGCTATAATTAAGGGAGAGGATATACTTCATTTCAGTTCTAAAGGCTTAGATTGAGACTTTAATCATCTTTAGTCAAGAATATATATATGATCTTCATGTTGGATTGGTTCAACTTAAGGAAATTCTATATATTGCGTTCTCAAAATTCGATTATGATTACGGCATCCCTCTTCATAGCCAAATTTTGAAAACAAGGCAAATAAAAATATTGTAGCAAAAGACTGGTCTAGAATCATGTCTTTATGTGAGACATCATGAATTGTGTACCATTTGCTTTGGGTACAGGATCGATTGCATGTGCTATAATATTTGTCATTTCTAAATTTTTCCAAATGCCCAGAGGCATTAAGAAGGGAAAAGGTCTAGAATTGGATATGACTAAAATGATTAAGCAATTGTCGAGGACAATCTGAGGTTTACCAAAGATTGGTTGCTCAGGGACAGTTGAAGTATAGTGCTAATTTTGGAAGGACCATATTGACATTCCGAAAAGAGGCATCTCTTATTCAGAAGTGATAGTCAAAATTAGAATATGGAGTTGTCTCCATAGGTGGAAGTTATCTGTGTAAGATTAGAAAACTTAATGCAAGAAGCATGTCCAAAGCAATGTACTTTGAATATGAGACATAGTTTCCATGGAGTTGATCTCCATTGGAATACCTTATAATGACTGTTGACAAGTCTTTGTGACTTTGTACATATTCATTACATGAGGGTCAGTGCATATAAGTTTAAAATCTAAACAGATTTCGATAAATGATAGGAATTTGAAATTCTCACATTTTTCGATAAGGATTTGGGAGTGTGAAATTATAATCATTGAAATTATGTTCAATTGGTTTATTTCACAGAGTAAGGATCATAGACAAACATAGAGTGCATACTTGGTGTATGGCAAAGCTATTGTTTAAGAAAAACATAGTGGACATGCTTGGAGCATGGGACAACTAGTGTTTTTAATTCAAGTATAAAGTTGATAAAACCGAAACAATGAATAATGAGTAATCAGTATGGTGATAAATAAAAGTGTTTATATATATTCATAGGGTTTGATACCATATTTGATTCATTTATTCTTGTGTTTCACTTTGCATGTTTTGACTTCCAGAATAACTAAGTCGCTCTTCCTGAATGATTAAGTTATTCAAACCATCCACAGTCGGTCATATGTTGGAAGTAGATATGAATCAAGACTGTCATGGGTTGGTTTGTAGAGGTCCAAGTTGGTGGACAAAGTGGTGCTACAACACTCATGAGTGCTCATAAGTTCTGAGTATTGGATTCAACCAGCGCTCATTTGAATCACTTCATGGATTTTATCACGAGTGATCATGAGACGATAATATCTTATATTCTTCAAACCTAAAAATATGAGTTGTTACTATGAGTTGGTTATACATTGATTGCACGAAAACGCATTTGGTAACTCAATGTTATAAAACGTGCCTTTGTGTATGATTCAACAAGTAGTAGAACAAGCCATATGAGTCGAAGTGTATCCATTCCTTTTACCTTCGGGATAAAAGCGATATCTGTGGGCCCCTCGATGATTTAGCGATGACACATGTGAGTGCTTGGCCAAGCCAGGACTGATTTGATTTGTTCAATCAGTCGGTCATCATAAATCGAAAATCGGGAAACAACAAATGGACAGAGAGAATGATTATAATCCATGTCTCAGTCCATATAATATCTAGAATGGAGGAATATATGATCCCTTATCTAATGGACGTGTCATTGATTTGTTCAGAGTTCGACAGCGGCTTTAAGAGCTACGATTGCTAGTCGGGTTATGAAGTCGTACTTGCAATAATAGTTTTAGACTTATCCAAGTGGGAGACTGTTGGATTAGATGTCGAAGCCCATAACTATTATTGGTATGTACTTGACCCGAGAGTAGCATGGTCCATTTGGGTTGCATATCATCAGGACAATTTGTTAGGATGGACTTTTGAGAGAAGGTTATTTATGGTTTATTAATATATTATAAGTTATAATATATTAATATGAAATCATATGTTTTAATTAGTATCGATCAAGAATTAATTTGGAATTAATTTTGTGATCAAAAGAGACTAATTAAATCTATGGGGACTAATTATGATAATTAGTTATATTTATATGTGTTGGGCTTATGATCCATGTTGGACCAAGTTTATGTATGGATACATAAAGAGTTGGGCCACATGAACCATGGATCATAAAACCCATGGGTATGGATTATGGGTTATACCCATGACCCTTGGAATCCTGCATATAAATAGGTTACTCCATAGCCAAAATCACCACTTCTTTTCTTAGAAAAATATGGAGGGGTTTTGGTGCATGGAATTCTCTCAAGAGCCACCTTTGTCCTAGGTGTGTTGTGATTCCATTTGAGGCATTTCATACTATTGGTGCTAAGCTCTTAAGGCCAAATACATCAAGACTTAAAGCCACATAAAAGGTATGTTTCCCTAACTAGTATATTATATGGTTTATGTCAAATGCATGCTAGTTATAGGTTTAATGCCTTGGAAACCATTTGCATGTATAATAGAGAAAACATAGATCCAAGGTATTTAGGGTTGTATGTGCACCATAGGATGTTGTAGTATACTAAAACCCAACATTTCAATCGTTCACGAATCTGAACGATCTTCTATGTCGTTTCCCGAATGATTTTCGGACCCGTGAGAGTGCTGTCAGGAACTCATCCTTTAGCTAACTGAGTGTCACCCACCTCAGCCCAGCACAGAGGGGATCTGCACTTTCGACCATAGAGGGCTTCGAATGGAGCAGCCTTTATGCTCGTGTGATAATTGTTGTTGTAGGAGAATTCAACAAGGGGTAAGTGAGTATCCCATGTTTTCCCAAAGTCGATCATACAGGCTCGCAACATGTCTTCCAAGGTTTGGATAGTTCTCTCACTTTGTCCGTCGGTCTGTGGATGGTAGGCTGTACTCATGTCCAACCTCGTTCCTAAGGAGCTTTGTAATGACTGCCAGAACCTCGAAGTGAATCTACTATCTCTATCGGAGATAATAGATATAGGAACACCATGTAGTCGTACGATCTCCCTAGTATATGTTCTTGTGAGCTTCTCCATTTTGTCGGTCTCTTTGATGGGTAGGAAGTGCGCGGACTTGGTCAATCTGTCGACGATGACCCAAATGGTATCAATCCCACCTATTGTCTTGGGTAGCTTGGTTATGAAGTCCATAGTGATCCGCTCCCACTTCCATTCAGGTATCTATGGTTGCTGAAGTAGACCTGATGGTTTCTGGTATTCGACCTTAACCTTTGCGCAAGTAAGGCATTTACTAACGAAAGTAGCAATCTCTGCTTTCATGTTAGGCCACCAGTATAGCTTTTTAAGATCCAGATACATCTTATCTGAACCCGGGTGGACGAAATATCGAGTGTTGTGCGCTTCCTTCATGACCAAGTCTCTGAAGCCACCATGTCTCGGTGTCCAGATCCGGTCCATGAGATACAAGGCTCCGTCACCCTTGACTTTCAAGTTCTTATCCATTCCACGTAGGGATTCTCCCGCCACGTTTTCAGGTTTCAAGGCTTCAAACTGAGCCTCCTTAATTTGTGCGGATAGATGCGAATGGATAGTCATAGTTAGTGACTTGACTCTTCGACCAGAATATTCCTTTCGACTTAGGGCGTCTGCTACCACGTTGGCTTTACCCGGATGATAACGAATTTCGCATTCGTAGTCGTTGAGTAGCTCCACCCACCGTCGTTGTCTCATATTAAGCTCTTTCTGGTTGAATATGTGTTGTAGGCTTTTGTGGTCTGTAAAGATAGTGCTCTTCGTACCATACTGGTAGTGTCTCCAGATCTTCAGGGCGAACACAACCGCTCCTAATTCGAGATCGTGTGTGGTGTAATTGACCTCGTGTGTCTTCAGCTGTCTTGAGGCGTAGGCAATGACCTTACCTCGTTGCATCAGAACACAGCTGAGCCCCTGGTTGGATGCATCACAGTATACCACGAAGTCGTCTATCCCTTCGGGAAGGGATAGTATCGGTGCGGTGCATAAGGCTCGCTTCAGCGTTTGAAATGCCTTCTCTTGTTTCTCTTCCCAGTCGAAGGCCACGCCTTTCTGGGTCAATGTCGTAAGGGGTTTCACATTTCGAGAGAAGTTCTTTATGAATCTACAGTAGTAGCCAGCGAGGCCTAGAAATTGACGAATTTTTGTAGGCGTCTTCCGTGCTAACCACGTGTCCGAAGAATTCGACTCTTCGGATCCAAAATTCGCATTTAGAGAACTTCGCATAGAGATTCTCTGATCGCAAGGTTTCTAGGACTTGTCGTAAATGATCGCTATGTTCCTCCTTACTTCGAGAGTAGATAAGTAAGTCATCGATGAAAATGATAACGAACTGATCCAAGTAAGGACGGCATACCCTATTCATTTAGTCCATGAATACTGCGGGCGCATTGGTCAATCCGAACGGCATCACCACGAAGTCGTAGTGTCCGTAACGAGTTCGGAAGGCTGTCTTCGGAACATCCTCCTCTAGCACTCGTAACTGGTGATACCCGGATCTTAGATCCATCTTAGAAAAGTAGCTCGTCCCTTGCAGCTGGTCAAACAAATCGTCTATGCGAGGAAGAGGGTAACGATTCTTGACTGTAAGCTTGTTGAGTTCCCTGTAATCGATGCACATACGGAACGATCCGTCTTTCTTTTTCAAGAATAAGACTGGTGCTCCCCAGGGTGAGAAGCTTGGTCTTATAAAGCCCTTGCTGAGCAGTTCGTTAAGTTGACCGGATAGTTCTTGCATCTCAGCAGGTGCTAGACGATAGGGCGATTTGGCTACGGGGGTCGCCCCTGGAATTAAGTCGATTCGGAACTCAACTTGACGTTGCGGTGGTAATACTGGGAGTTCTTCCGGAAAGACGTCGGGAAAGTCGCGTACTACTGGAAGGTATTTTAGGTCTTTTCTTTTCCGACTCGTATCGACAATGTGCGCCAGGAATGCATGATATTCCTTACGCAAATACTTCTGGGCATGAATACTCGATATGATACGAAGACTCGTACTGGTTTTGTCTCCGTAAATCAACAAGGTTTCGTTATTCGGTAGGTTTAGACGGACTGCTTTCTCAAAACATAGGATATCAGCGCGATAAAGACTCAACCAGTCCATGAATATAATGACATCGAAACTCTTGATTGCTACTGGAATGAGGTCGATTGGAAATAAATGATTGTCTAGTGTGAGGGTACAACCTATGTAAATCTCGTTAGAATTCTCCGTTTTTCCGTTAGCCATTTCTACGACGAAGGTTTTTTTAGTGCTTGCGGTGCTGGATTAAGTAAGTGTTTAAATTTTTTGTTTACGAAGCTCCTCTCTGCCCCACTATCAAATAGGATACAAGCATAAGAGTTATCGAGAAGGAACGTACCCGTGACTACTGTGGGGTCTGCCACGGCTTCAATGTGGCCAATAGCAAGTAGTCTTCCTGCTCCTCCCGCATTCCCAGCTTTCGGACAATTTCTTTTTGAAGTGCCCTGTCTCGCCGCACCCATAGCAGGCCTGGCTCACTCCTGCACCGGGAACCTAGGTGATGGGTTTGGGTGTTGTTCTACAAAACTGGGTGGTATGGCCCTTCCAGTCGCAATTAGCGCAGTGCATTTCCCGGCAGGGGCCGTTATGATGGAAGGAACACTTGGTACACTTGGGTAGGCTCCCTGCATATGGTTTGGCTGGTACAGGGGCAGCAGGAGTAGTGGCAGCATGGACAACCATCGTCTGTTGGTTGTTGGAAGAGGATTGAGCTGATTTGCCCTTCTTTCGGTCCCAACGCTTCCTCTTGTTGTCAGCTGTTTTGGTCGGTGCGGGGGCAGTCATTGTAGTTGTTGTTGGAGTAGAAGGAACCTCGTGATCGATGACCCTTTGGGCCAATTCCTTGGCACTATCAAAGGTCATAGGGTGTGATGCTAGAACGTTCCCTCGATATGGGGGTACCAGATCCCAGATGTATCTTTCGATTTTTTTGCTTTCGGTCGGGACCATGTTGGGACATAGAGTCACGAGGTCGCAGAACCTGGCGGTATAAGCCACTATGTCGGAACCCTTCATTTTGAGGTTCAACAGTTCCTCTTCGAGTTTCTGAATTTCGCTCCTCGGGCAGTACTCTCTTGTCATTAGGTCCTTCAGTGTATCCCAGCCCATGACGTTAGCTGCTACTAATGAGAGTGATTTGACATGACCATTCCACCATGTCAGGGCCATTTCAGTGAAGGTGCAAGCAGCGAACTTTATCTTGCTTCCTTCAGGGCATGAGCACATCTCGAAGATTGCTTCTGTTCTCTCGATCCATTGGGACAGTGCAATGATCCCTCCGGTTCCATTGAAGTACGTTGGTTTGCAGCTGGTGAAATCCTTATAGGTACACTCCCGTGTACGTGGGTGGATTTTACCATGGCTAGAGTTGGTGCTCGTTCCAGCTCCACTTGCACCAGAGTTTACTTTGGCCATGGCTTCGGTCACAGCTACAGTTACCGCTGCTTGAAACATCACCGCATCGAACTACGGAGGGGGTGGTGGTGGTGGAGTTTGATTCACAAGCGTGTTTCTGGTCGGACGCTTTCGAGGCGGCATCTTTTACTAAAAGTTTATAAAGATGATGATAATAGTAAGAATCAATTGCAAGTATGATGAGAGTGCTTCATGGACTAAATCGCCATAGTCCAACAATTAGATAGAGGCATAACAATAGAGTAGGGAAGCACAAGAGTAAGGACTTTTCAATAGATTAGATAACTGCCAATATTACTGGTATTAAGGATGTAAAATGAGTTCGGGAAAAATTGACCTGACAGTAGGTCTTACATCAAACCATAAGGGAAAATGTTGGCAGCTTAGAAGTCTAGCTAGAGTACTTTTAAAAGTTAGGAATATTTTACAGACAAGTGCTCCAGAGAGCACAAAAAAGAAAGGCTATTCCTTAATTTAAAAGTAAAGATGAGTCGACATCTTCTATCGGCGACGGGTATCCCTCGGGCGAACCCTCAGGTCTGCCAGTTGACGTACAACTTCCTAAAGATGTCGCTTATGCGCCCTTTGACGCACTCGGAGTTCCATGACTTCGGCTCGGGATGCAGCTAGCTGTTGCTGCAGAGTCTCATTGGTCCTCCTAGTTCTATCCATAGCCTCTTCAAGTTGGCGAATGCGGACCGTGTTAAGGCTAGAGTTGGCGTCAATTTCTACTATTCGGTCGATGGCTGCATGACCTTGCTCGACGTTCCGAGCAATCCTACGGACCATGATGGATAGGACTCGGTCAGCAGAACCTCCCTCGCTTATATTGTAAAAGCTTCGGTCTCCGTTGAAAGGTAAAGGCTGACCCAGCTCATCACTCCATCGATTCAAGGTTGTTGCCCACAAGGGAGTGGGACCTTGAAATGTCGGACGGGGGTTGAGGTTTGGAATTGGAGTCTCTTAGGGAAGGTTGTTGACCTCTGGTTCGGAGTCGAAGCCATCCGAAAAGCCTTTTGCGAGGTGATTATCCAAAGGGATTGGGTGATCATTTTCTGGCTCCTCATCAAGCCATCCACCAATGCCTTGGTTGGGATAATACGGATCGCCGGGGAGATGGAAGCCAGCCATGCTATCTACGCGAGAATGGGGAAAAGAATAGTTAATAGACGTACTAATGAAGATCCTTTTTAGTTTGCACATAAATAATTATAGTTTACAAAATACTCCTATAGTATTTTAGGTTTATGTTCTGTTCTAATGTTCTTGTTGTAGTAGTGTTGGTAAGTTTTTAGACTTGTTGCAACCTCACAACTACTCTTAGGCACATGCTAGTCACTTCTCGGATAATATAGTTGATCAGGCTATATCTTCCCAGACTTGACTATATGTCTCTAAGTCTAGTTGTGCTGTCCAACAATCGTAATACTTTTGTTCTGTTCTAGTATGATACTGACCTTGGTATGAATAGATGTATATATATATACTTAAATATTTTATTATTTAAAAGTATAACTTCTTGGTCAGAGTGTTTTAATCCCGATGCGTTTATAGTTCGTATATCTTTTATGGGTTGATATACTTGATTCCCTATAAACAGTGCTCTGATACCAATCTGTCACACCCCAAAACCGGAACGGCGGAAACGTTCTGGGGTGGAGGACGTCATGTACAGTATCATAACAATGCATAATAGTAAAGACAAGCAACAACATCCATTCCATTAACATAATAATTTTAATACAAGCGTGTTCTGTATAGTATGTAAGACACCAAAATGAACGATCAAAATAAAAGATGAGTCTTGTATGTGCTCCATCTTCTCAAAAGCTTCGTCGGTACCTGTCTACTGATGACTTGAGAATACAAGTTATTTTGAAAGAGTTTATCAGCATAACGCTGGTGAGTTCACATGTATTTAGTGTCATTGCCTGTATAAAAATGTTTGTAACAACGTAGTGTAAATGTTCATAATTGTTTGTAAATGTTTGTAAATAGTTGAACACTCTAGAAAATCCTATATTTTCTACTGAAATGTAGTCTTCTACCAAGACCCGACTGTTTGTATGTTTGCTCTTTTGTAAATGTAAGAATTTTCCTAATAAAACTATCATTATGAAAAATATAGTTTACTTAAATGTGACCGAATCACAAAGTAAATGTCATAGGAAAATAATGTTTTTCCTCAGCAGTGACACTGCTGGTCATAAAGTGATGAAATACAGATTCCAGGTAGTACTAAATGTACAGTACACCTCGGGGAGCCTAAAGTAATAAAAATGTAGACCCCAGGTGGTATTAAATGAACAATACGCCTCGGAGAGTCTATTTTGCCTTTAATTCTTAATTAAAGGTTTGAATGTGAACTCGTATGTAACCATGCTGATGGACGGCTGAATAGCTGATGACCATCCGGTGTCATATGTAGTGAGGTAACATTTTGTCACCCCTTGGCCTTTCGGCTGGAACTGTAGCTAGCAGTCGGGATGTGGGAGTGTCTGTCCCGTATAGATCTATACACACAATGCCCGCTCTCCCTCTAGGAGACTCTGGTTACAAAGTGATACCATAATGAAGTGTCATATCGAGAAGTATTATGTTACATTCGGTTTATAGTATTCAAAAGTTTGTATAGTTTGCCATAGTGTAGTGATGTTTTCTCTTCACTAGTATATAGTATGTTCCCTTGTATAGTGTATAGTATGCTCTCTTGTATAATGTATAGTATGTATTGTTTTCTCGGTATATAGTACTTATGTAGTGACTCGTAAATGTACTGACTCTTGTATGAATCATTGTAGTAGTAATAGTGAGTTGTAATCCCTTAACTATACCTATTATAGTTAAATAGTAATGTTGTTTGTATGCCTTTGTTACAGAAAGGCACTGAACTGAAGTGAAAGCTTTTATATCCAACACACACACATATATATATATATATATATATATATATATATATATATATATATATATATATAACTAAGAATTCAACGACATTCGGACAAATAACAGGATTGCCTAAGTCCACAACCAAACAAGGAACAGGAAATAAGGTGAGCTATTTGTCCTAAGTCCTTCAAGTCTTACTTATATAAATATATTAGTGTAGATATGAGTTTGAAAATAATGTAAGTTCAAGAAGGTTCGAAAACAGTTTTAGCATCTAAAATAGTTTGATAAAAGGTTTTGAAGTGCTTGAAATCCATAAGTTTGATAGCAAATTGAAAGTAATAGTAAATCTTTCTGTTTGTTCTAGTTATCAATCACATATGATTAAAGCAATAACTAGAATGTTTCAACTTGTATTCCCCCCCCCCCCTCCCCATAAAAGCATTTAAAATCATTTCAAATGTTGATTAAGGGGTATGAACTCACCTGAAATGAGTGATGCGAATGTAAGATCGGAAAAAGGATGCTAAGTGTCCAGTGAAGACTTGAGCACACACGGATCCTATTTAGCATATAAAGACACATATATGCATGCAATTAGTGTTTATACAACTAATTAAGAAGGATAACACTCTTATAGTCTAGGAAACACTTATATGGAAGTGTTACAATCACAAATGATTGTATAAAAGGAGTGTATGGTCACCAAATGGAGCTTTCGGTCCAAGTGGTATGTACCTAGAAGCTTTCGGTCCTAATGGTGTTCTCGGTCCGAATGGTTCTCGGTCCGAAGAGGTTCTCGGTCCGAATGGTTCTCGGTCCGAAGGGTTCTCGGTTTTTAGGGTTTTCGGTTAAGACCGAAAACTCAAGATATTTGGTGCATGTGGTGTTTTTCAAGGGCTTTCAAACATGCATAGGGTTTCTAAGCTTTATCCGAAGCCTTAAGTGAGTTTTAAGGTCTTAAAGGAACCTTTCTTTAGGGTTTTCGGTTTAAGGAGATGCACTAACCGAAAACTCCTTTTGTTCTTGGAAAATGGCGATTTCAAGGCCCTAAATCAAGTATCCTTACTAGATAACAAGTATATGAGGTAGATACTTACAATATGGAAGCAAAGAAGGGTGTTTTCGGCCCAAAACACTAGTGTGTGTTCTTGGTGTATCAACAAATCAAGAGGAGAAACACTTACATGTTTGGAAGATTTGGAAGAAGCTCTTATGATACTTGAGAGAGAAAGTGGGTGTTCTTGAGTTTGGAAGTAAGAAATGAGGAAAGAAGGTGTAAACTCATGCCTTAAGCATGAGTTCTCGGTCAAAGGGGTTTTCGGCCCCACCCCTCATGTTTGGCCGTAACACCTTATCAAGGTGTTATTTGTTTTATTTGTTCCCAAACAATTCTAAAAAAAATACTTCCTTTCGTTTATTCTCTCGAAGAATAAATATTTAAAAATACCCAAACGGACTTTAAACCGAGCTAAAAATTAGCATAAATGAATTTGACTTTTAATTGAAGTGTTTGACTGTAGAGTTCATACAAATGAAAATTTCGGGTTGTCACAGGTCGTCAGTAGACAGGTACACTCCGGGAGCTTTTGCGAAGTCAGCCTTGTACCGAGCTGCATCTTATGTTGTTCTCTATATCTACTTTTGATGTTGTTGCTAAATGTAACCTATGTAAAAACTTATACTATTAATGCAATGGTTGTTGTACTTTGATTACTATACTGCATGTGTTGTGATACTTGATATGATGTCCTCCACCCCAGAACGTTTCCGACGTTTCGGGTTTTGAGGTGTGACAGATTAGTATCAGAGCATTGTTTATAGTGAACTCAGTATATCAAATCATAAAAGATATACAACCTATAAATACAATGGGATAAAAACACTCTGACCAAGAGTTATACTTTAAAATATAACCATATTTTACAAAATTATAAATACATCCAAAATATAAAAGCCCGAACAAGTATCACAAGAAGAACAAGAATAAAAGTCTTTGGATGTTGAGCATTACCGTCAAACCTGGGCAGTTATGTAATCGTAGCTGGATTAAATATAGCTTGATCAACTATATTTATTCGAGATGCGACTAACGGGTGTTTGGGAGTGATGGTGGTGTTGCAATGAATCTGAAACTAACCATATAGGAATGCTAGAGCCGAACATAAAGTTTAAAATACTATAGGAGTATTTTATGATACTATAGACTAACAATAAACCAGAAAACACGTCCAGAAATTCTAGAATCAAACATGTAATTAAAATACTATAGGAGTATTTTAGAAACCATGAATAACCTTGCATGAGAACTAAAAAGACCCTTATGGATCGGCCTATGATTATAGAGTGTATGCTCCCAAGGTTATATATAGTGAGGATCTCATAAGTTAAGAATGTGTGGTTTCGCTCTACTTCCTTTTCCTTGTTTGGATGTGGATATAGAGTAGTATCACATATTCGAAGGCCTATTAGATCTAAGTTATATATGATTTGTGTACACTATGTAATTATAGCAGGACTCGATATGGATCACCCATTAAAATGTTTTAATAATCTGAAGATTCTTTAGACATTCCCATTCTCGCATAAACCCCTTTAGAAAACCTATTCTACTTCAGTAATCGACAGAGGAGTCGATAAAGACCCAGAAGAGGTTCATTGAGAAAGATTTCCAAGTAGGAAATAAATGAACAGTGATGAGACTATTGAAATCACCATGTGCCTATACCTTTTAGGGAAATCGCTGGGAAATTCGCCTGAACTTCTGAGATTCCAGTCATCCATTAGGAAGTGATGACGATCAGTGTCGGAATCGGAAGTAAGATGGAGCGGAAATTCAATATGTCTACAGGAGAAGAGAACCCTATATAACTACCCGAAGAAAACCAACATTTATTCCAGTCAAGAGTAAATGGAAAACAGAAGGAGCCAATGTATGAAACCTGAGAAGTTTTCTACCCCTATAAAGTCACACTAATAACCCATAAATAAATACAACTTAGTGAGTTAGTGGTTACACTACTCACACTATGTGTTAGGCAAATCGTCTTTCCTGTCGCGACTAAGATAAATAGATCGGATCACAAAATATCGATTGAGAGTGTTTAGCTCTAAACTTTAATGAGTCTTTTCTTGTGTAATATTCGTTCTGAAGTTCTTTCAAATCTTTTCAAAGCCGGAGAGTGAACCTCTCCAGTATAAAGAATACTTAGTTGGAACGACACTCGATTTATGGCTTTCCGATACACTTACTTCTACCCTGTTACCAGGACTGCATCATAGGGATGTAGGTCGACCCTTAGAGAACCATAGCTCAAAAGCGCGGGAAAAATTCATGCCTATTATAGTAAAGGAAGAAACGTCTAGGGATAACCATCGTTTTTCATCAACTGTGTTCCTCATCGTGTAGGAAAAACCATGCCTCCGAAGAAACGTAACCAACCCGCTAGCAAGACACCGACTCTTCAGATCGATGAAGCTACGTTCCAAGCTGCAGTTTCAGCAGCCGTAGCAGCTGTCATGGCTCACCTGAATGCTAAAAACGCAAATGTTAGCAGGAGCACTATCGGGAATCCTGATCATAGCAATGGACAGCAACAACCAGCACCGGTGTGTAAAGCCACCCAAGAACTCCAACCTAATCCACTGAAGAGAAAGTTTGGGAGCGAGAAGGGGAGTACCTCGACTTAAGGACCTTCCGAAGGGCAGCAAGCTGAGGTAGTCAATACCCCTGTCAACCCGCCTGTCTCGACACCAAGAAGACCATACATAGGAAATTTCCCCCACTGTAGCAAGTGTGACTACCATCATTACGGAGTCTGTCGAGAACCCTTTTGCGTTAGGTGCAACATGAAGGGACATACCGCTCGTAACTGCAGAACTCCGGTTGAGTTCATTACATCAACCACCAATGTTGGGACCAGTCCAATATGCCACCTATGTGGTGAAATTGGGCATTTCAAGAGGGACTGCCCAACTTAAAGAAATGACAAAGACGCAGGAGGAGTCTAACCCTAATACCTAGAGGAACATCAAGGAACCCGGTAGAATTTTGGTACGCTTCTCAAACCTTAAGTAGCTAATCGAAAACTTTAAATAATCAATTCTAATTGTAATTAGTCCCTCGTTAAGGCAAAAGTCGCAGCACTGTTGTAAAACTTAAAAACCCATCAGGTAAAGCTATGATGGCTTAGTATATACGTTAAGGCCATTTATAATTAGGATTGATAGACCTCGAGTGAGTGATGTGGCCTTATCTCATGTTCCTTGTTTGGTTGTGGATTTAGGGCAGAGTCATTCAGTCAACAACCCTTTTAATCTTAATTATACATGACTAGTGTATACTAGACGGTTATAGAGAGGCCTCGTGAGAAATCCGTTCATGAAAAGTACATTATTCCGAAACATCAGGACCCCCAGCGTTCAGCGTCAATCATGTCGGTCCAAGTATCCACGATAGTAATACCATGGACGAAACCAGAGACGCTAAGAACTTGTGTGCCCTGTTCCACACATGGTCCTAACAAACTTCATTCGATATCGTGTCGATGTCTATTAATTTCGACACCGCCGTCGGTCATGGTTCGATTTGGTTCGACCATGCAAAAATTCATAGTGCTGTGTAAAAAGAACTTCACCTTATCGTAGGTATCAAATAAAGTTTCTTTCTAACCTAATTAGAAAACCTAATGCGAACCATTGGTCGTCTCTCTCATCCAACCTTCAGAAGTACCCAGGAGAGGGGTACCGCGTGTTGTTAACCAGCCCCATTAGACATTAAAAAGCGAAAGGCACTACAGATATTCCAGAAGACAATAACTACCCTAGACCTACCCAATAGATCCTACGGAAAGACCACTTGCATCGCACGATCAAGTTCGTGAATCAAGAGCAAGAAATCATGGGATTAACTTACTACTACTGAGTATATGCATTAAGAATGGTATATAATCTAGGTCGATAAGATTTAAGATGTGTGTTTCCGCCCTACTCCCTGTTCCTTGTTTGCTTGTGGGTTGGGGTGGGGCCACACATCTGAACATCCTGTCAATCTCAATTATATTCGACTTGTATACACTGAGTAATAGTGATTGAGCCGAGTATGAGGTCTACCATGAACCTTAAAATAAAGCCCATCATCGTATATCTGTAGGTAAGGGAGCTGAATTCAAGAGAACAATTGTGGGTTAAGCTACTAAAATGACTACAAATTCGAAATTTGTTGTCATCCCAGTTAAGCCAATATAGTAGCTGACACCCTCAGTTAGGAAAACTAACTCAAGTCGTAAGAGTCAAAAAATTGACTACGAACATCCATTCACGCCTGATCCCACAAATTTAGCATCTTGGTAGTAAGCCAAGAAACCTGGAAAGCTGTGACAGGTTAAACTCTGAGAGGAATGGATGAGGAAATTAGAGGTTCTGAGTGGAAGAGTCCTATGCCATCTAGATTTAATCTAGATAGAGAAACTCGGTAACATCGGAAGAGTAGTTGCAAGGGATGCTCACACTACTCAAGCACTTCGTTCATGGAGATACATACAAGAAGTGCCTAGGTCGGAAAGAGTTGTGATAGAGCCTCGTCATACGAGAAAAGTTATCGTCGCCCTATAGATGATAGTCTGCATTCACCAGAGTTAATACTAGGGTGCTAAGAACCACATGATTACCTCCGCGACCAGGAATACTTGAGTAAAGTAGACAGCAAGTTGCGTTAAGCTTTATAACCCAGGTCATAAAGAGATTGCTGGACTACTAGGTGTTCCAAGGAATATTATCTCTAGAGAGATAGTAGAACCACCTCCCGAAATAGTCAATCCCTTCAGAAAATCTCTAAGGGCGAAGCTAGCCCTGATCAGAGACTGCTATCCATGAAACAGCGAGTCGAGTGAGAGAATGATTCCTTTCGATTAGGGATCATGCTGTGAAAGCATCTATTAGGCAATGATGAAAATTGGAATTATCTAAGCATCATCTGATAAAACCCTCTATCATCCTGACGTTGAGATATTCTGTTAGAAACACCTCATAAGTCGAAAGTGCAGGTCCTTTCTGCACTAGGCTGAGGTAGAGGCCACGCAACCAATAGATGCCAGCATATAGTCAGCACCTTCAATGATCCAGAAAACCTCCGAAAGCCAACCAGTAGGAAATACGAATCCAAATACGACCTGAGACTCCTAGGAACCAATCATGAGGTCTACACCTCTAGTAAGGGAAAACTTTTGGAACCTCAGAATGGTGAGCACCCCAAGTGATGATCTAACCATGGAAGTACATTATGTTTTGGGTACTGAAACGTTCCATTTTCCAAAGAACTGAGGACCATCAGAGATTCTTGATAGAATTGGTCCAGTATCCGTCAGACTCAGACTGCTTTAGGAATTCCATAAATTCCACCCTAACCTGTCCACGTCTCAGCGAATGAACCGGTAGTACCCGACAAAACTCTCACCATTTTCTCGATTTGATCCATGGAAACTAGAGCCACGTTTGTTAAAGGAAATGGGAGAAATCTAACTCAGTAAAAGGGAACCGATGAAACCTTATCCCATGTGGCCCAGAGATCGAAGAAGAAACTAGACCTCGTTACAAAAATTCGCTAAAACTCAGTATGGAGCTGATTCCCCTAAGGAACGGACGGATCAGCTAGAGCATAAAGTGTCCACATCTTTCGTATCCATCCTTGAGTGTTCGTTAAGATTCTAATTTAGGGACGAAATTCCCTCTAACGGGGGGATGATGTGACAACCCGAAGATCCTTGTCTTGTAAAGCTAAGCCATTCAACTCAACCGAGTGTCAGCCTCCTTTTTCTATATTTTTAATGCGGTTTTGGGTCGTTATGAGTGTTTAAAGCCTAGTATAACCTAGGTATGAGTCTTAGGAAGGGTTAGAATGTGTGTAGCATCAATAAATCAGGACAAACACACCCATCATGGTGTGTGCGGTCGCACACCCGAGTGTGCGGCTAGCCAGCCGCACACAGCCAGCCGTACACCCTTCCAGCCTTACACGCGACCCTATATATTGAACACTTAGCCAAACTTACACCCCTCTTTCCACTCCTTCAAAGATGGAACATTCTCTCTCAAGAATCCTTCGTGTTTTCATCTTCAATCAGCAAAACAAGTAAGTATTCATCCTTAGATCATTGATACAACACATTAGAAGGCCTTTTTCTCGAGTTTGATCCATGAAATCATCATTCTAGATGATCTTCATGTGTGTACGGCCGCACACACATCTTTTGGTCCTAAAACGGACTTAAACACTCATGTAAACATAGCATCGGCCAAAATACCTTCTTAGGATCATCACAAAGCCTTGGAAAATCGATTTGGACACATTTCTATGGGAGTGTACGGCCGCACACAGGCCTGGCCACACACCTTGGCCGCACACAGGCCTGGCTGCACACCCTGGCCGTACACCTGGCCGCACACACATAAAAGTCGAGTTTGGTGGCCTTACACTCAAATCTAAAGCCCTACACTCATTTAGGGACTTCAATAGGTGTTTGTAACACTTAAGTCTAAGTGTTTTCATGTCCCTAAGATGTGTCCATGTGTCTATTAGTGGTTATATACCCTAAGTGTATTCATATATGTGTTATTACATGTTAAACTAGGATCTGTTTGTGCTCACGACTTCATTCGACACCCGGCGATCCTATATCAATCTTTCTTTCGAGTTACTCGCTTCAGGTGAGTTCATACCCCTTAATCAACCTCTGAAATGATTTTAAATGCTTTTATGGGGGGGAATACAAGTTGAACTACTAAGTTATTATATCAATCGCATGTGATTAATAACTGTCAATCAAATAGATTTTTGCATGATAAACCGTTTTATCCAGCTAAAGGTTTTCAAACCTTGTTTTCAAACCTTATTTTCAAATCTCTTTTAAAATACTAAAATTTCTTTTAAAATTACTAAACTTTTATCAAAGTCTTTTAACTTATATTCTTGATAGATTCATGTCTATATAGATATAGTTATATAAGTAGGATTTGAAGGACTTAGGACTGATAGCCCGCTTTATTTCCTGTTCCTTGTTTGGTTGTGGACTTAGAGTATCCGGTTATTTGTCCGATTGTCGTTGAAATCCTAGTTAAATATAATGTATATCTATTTAGATATTAAAACTATTACTCCAGTTCAGCGCCTTTGGGTAGCAAAGGTACCTAGATAACCTCTCAAGTAAACTATAATAGGTATAGTTTAGAAATCAACAATAACTTTTATGAGGAGAAACTAGTTATATCAATATTCTAAAACATTTACTTTTAGTAAAAAGAAACGTATATAGCAATCAAAACACGGGATACATCCTCATGACGCGGATTTCACCGTTGTCGAGTTGGTAACCAGAGTCTCCTGGAGGGAGAGCGGGCATTGTGTGTGTAGATCTATACGGGACAGACCATCCCACATCCTGACTGCTAGCTACAGTCCCGGCCGACCAAGCCAAGGGTTGAAAATGTCACATTTATTTCGACGCCAGCAGATCATCGTGTTTACATCCGTCAATCAGTATGGTTACGAGTATCTTCACATTTACCTTATAATTCATGGCCTTAAGGTAATTAGTACCACGGTAGTTTCTACATATAAAACTACGGTACTAGAATATTTTCGATAATACATTAAACTTAGAACGTTTTTGATATAAAACGATAATGTAAAACTATATTATGATAATGATAGTAACATTTGGGAAAATGCTCTTTAAACACGAAACAGTCAGGTCTGGGTAGAAGACTGCTTTTAGTAAAGGAACTCATTCTTTTAAAATGAAACAGTCGGGTCTGGGTAGAAGACTGCTTTTAATAAAGGAACTCATTCTTTTAAACATGAAACAGTCTAGTCTTGGTAGAAGAATGCTTTTAGTAAAGGAACTCATTCTTTTAAACATGAAACAATCGGGTCTTGGTAGAAGACTGCTTTTAGTAAAGGAACTCATTCCTTTAAACATGAAACAGTCGGGTCTTGGTAGAAGACTGCTTTTAGTAAAGGAACTCATTCTTTTAAACATGAAACAGTCGGGTCTTGGTAGAAGACTGCTTTTAGTAAAGGAACTCATTCTTTTAAACATGAAACAGTCGGGTCTTCGTAGAAGACTGCTTTTAGTAAAGGAACTCATTCTTGTAAACATGAAACAGTCGGGTCTTGGTAGAAGACTGCTTTTAGTAAAGGAACTCATTCTTTTAAACATGAAACAGTCGGGTCTTGGTAGAAGACTGCTTTTAGTAAAGGAACTCATTCTTTTAAACATGAAACAGTCGGGTCCTGGTAGAAGACTGCTTTTAGTAAAGGAACTCATTATTTTAAACACAAAACAGTTGCATCTTGGTAGAAGACTGCTTTTAGTAGAGAAACTCATTCCTTTAAACATGAAACAGTCGAGTCTTGGTAGAAGACTACTTTATTTAGAAAATATAGGATTTTCTGGAAGGAATTCAAATACTATATAAACCTTTATCACCATCATCTAATGAGATTATTTTGAGGAAAAACATGTATTTATATCAATGTCATTAAAATACTTATGAACTCACCAACATTAAAATGCTGATACTCTCTTTCAAAATAACTTGTATTCTAGGTCGGCAGTAGACAGGTACACTCCGGGAGCTTTTGCGAAGTCAGCCTTGTACCGAGCTGCATCTTATGTTGTTCTCTATATCTAGTTTTAATGTTGTTGCTAAATGTAACCTATGTAAAAACTTATACTATTAATGCAATAGTTGTTATACTTTGATTACTATACTGCGTGTGTTGTGATACTTGACATGACGTCCTCCACCCCAGAACGTTTCCAAGATACCACATATACCACAAATAATGGGCCCACCCTAAATAATGGATCCTATCCTGAAAAGTAGGCCCCACCCTAAGTATTGGATCTCGTCCAGAATTATAGGCCCTATCCAGCATAACATAACATCGGGCCTTGCCCAACAAGCATAATAACATAATATAAAGAGTCACAAACACAACAAGTATGTAATGACACCACATGTCTAATCACATTATAGTGAAATAACTCACTTCATAGTCAAGTAGACAAACACCACAACTCATACGATACCTAAAGTACGGTACTATGAACAACCTAAACATTTAAAAAAAGGTCAACACTTTGTTTATGACCTAAAACCCTAAAGTTTTACCAAAAGTAAAACTAGTAAAAAGTCAACGATTAATGGTTAAAGTCAACGGTTGATCCACTGCGTCGTGGACAACCCCATATGCATGTCGTGGTGACTAGATGACAAAACAAACATGACCCAACCACGTCACCACGCTGCGACTACCCAATCATCATGTCGTGGCGAGCGTCCAAAATAGCTTAATAGATTAAGAATTTAACCCTTAATCTGCAGAGTTCAAAAGCTAAAATATGATAGCTCCAAAGGTCTTATGGATAAAGTTTCTAACTTTATCCATTTTGTTGTCACAAACGCACCGAAACTATAAACCTAATTCTCAAGTGGGCCAGGATACATGTTGCCCTGAAGAGGAAGAATACAAACACACATTTCTATTCCTTTCCAGCAATCATTTAGGTTATTTAAAAAGTTCAAAAGTTTCTCAAATCCAAGGATATCTATAAAAAGGATTCAAATCCACCCAAAGTATGCATAAACCAAGATCTAGAAAAAGAAAGACCAAGGTTAGAACGTTATACCCCCAAAGGACCATAAATTTGATGTAGAAGTAAGATCAAGCCTAGAAAACACTCCCTTGCACCAAAAAAGAGTCCCTTTTTCTTCATGCTTCACCAAAACAAGATAAAAAGTTCAAGAATCAAGTATGTGGGCTAGGGTTTGTACGGGTGATGTTTAGAGAATGGGGGCTGCCAAATGGGGTAACCCTAGAAGTTAGAGCCCTTAAATAGGCTCAAGACGCAAAGTTTGGTGTTTTGAACCCAAGCTGCCACCTCACCGTGGTGAGGACCCAACCACGCTGCCACTTATCGATGTCTCCCACACCGTAGTGCGACCAACTTCCAGAACCCTCACTTAGAAAGATAAAATACTTATACCTAGAATATGGATGTTACAGTTCTCCCCTACTAGAATTAGATTTCATCCTCGAAATCTGCATCTAGAATCAACTCTGGATAATGCTTCTGCATCTCATCCGCTAGCTCCCACGTCCATTCTAAACATTTATGGTGCTGCCACTGCATTTTCACTAGATCGATCACCTTGTTGCGTAAGGTCTTTGTCTTCTTTTCTAAAATACCAATTGGCTTCTCCACATAGTTTAAGCAACTGCTGACTTGGATATCATCCAAGGGATCAATAGAAGTCTCGTCTACTATACATTTTATCAACTAACAGACATGAAAATTAGTGTGAATCTGGCTGAGCTCTTCAGGTAAATCCAATCGATAAACCACTCTAACCACACGAGCAAATATCATGAATGGTCCGATGAACCTAGGGCCAAACGTTTTCTTCTTCCAGAAGCATATGAAACCCTTCCAGGGTGATACTATCAATAATACCATGTCCCCAACCTGAAATTCTAACTCGTACTATCGCATGCCAGTTTAACTCTTCTGCTGAGTTTGTGTTGTAAAAAGTATATGTCTAACCTGCTTTATAAGATCAGTAGTATTGAGAACTACTTCGATGCTCCTCGTGACTCTCTATCCAACCTCAAACTAGTCGACTGGCGTCCTACACTTCCTCCTGTAGAGAAAGTTAAATGGAGGCATAATGATACTAGCATGTCAACTGTTATTATAGGAGAACTTTACCAGCGTTAACGATGTATCCCAACACCCACTAAAATGCAAAACACAAGCCCTTAACATGTTTTTCGAGGTCTAAATCATCCTCTCACTCTTTCCATTAGTATGGGGATAATATACAATGCTAAAATGTTACCGTGTACCCAAATCCTCATGAAATCTCTTCCAAAACCTAGAAGTAAAACAGATATTCCGATTGGAAACTACTAATACCGGTACACCATGCCGAGAAACTACCTCTCTAAAATAAATATCTTCAAGCTTCTCTACAAAGGAACTCTCCTATATAGGCACAAAACGGGCGCTCTTGGTCAACCAGTCAACTATCACCCAGAGAGTACAAAATGGGCGCTCTTGGTCAACCTGTCAAACTCAGTAATGAAGTCTTCAACAACAGATGACCGTTGGGATAAGCTACGGTATTCTAAGAAAGCTTCCCATCGATGGTTTGTGGGATTTTCACTTAACAATTTCCTCATCTTAAACTAGGTCTTAAATTTTGATTCTCCTTCCTGAACCCTTTTTTTGACATGACCCCTCAATAACGAAGCACATTTTCGAAGTATAAGTGCAATGAGCTGTTGATGGGTTTTGATACATAAAATAGATAGTTTTTCACAAAAACCGACAACGGAAGTTATAAAAATTTCTTACAAATTTCAAGTATATAACAATACCAAACCATTAAGGATCCTTTTAAAGAGCCTAGAATGATATTAAAACAACCATAGGGTGTTTAGGAATAACAAGCTTTGTAGCCTTTGGACCCTCTTGGATTTAGGGTGTTGATGAAGATGGAAAGAACAAGAAACTTGATCTTCTCCATAAGTATCCACCGTCACGAATATGGTACCCCAAATGGCTAGATTTCTTCCTGTATGACTTTGTTCTTTAAGCCTTTAGTGCTTAAATAATTAAGCACTAAAAGGAAGACACAAAGTAGACACCAAAAGCCAAGGAACAACTTTAAATTGAAGAGAGGTTTTAGCTAGGATGCTCACGAATTTTAGAGAGAATGGGGAGAAGTAGAAGACCAACATCTAGAAACTTTTTGATGCATAAGAGCCTATTTATATACCTGAAGATAAGTAAATCCTTTTAAATATAATACTTTATGGTATTGGCTAAAAAAGAGAGGCATATGGCCTAAAGAAGAAAACAGTTGCTGACTAGTCTTTTAACCATGGTAGAGTAAGTCATTGGTATAATCATGGTTAAACAAAGTCGCCAAAACTTTGTACATGACTTATAATATGATAACATATCATATAGTGACTACTTTTCTACATCATATGATATTCTTTTCATAAAACAAGAATTTTTCTCTAATTAAATACAAGAGTTGAATTTATTTATTAATATTGAATACTTAATAAATATTTAATAAGTACCAACTTGATTACGGTGTGACCATATAGGATCGTGTGTCATTAGCAATATCACTCGATCATGATTCTTGAGAATATATATCCAATAATTTCCCACTTGCATAAGATTAATTACAGACTGTAATGGATAGTAGCCGTCATCTAGCAATGGGCTACTACCCTAACAACACATGACGAAGTGTCATCAATCAACATTCATTTCCAGGAGCTCACTACCTACAATTGAAGTATGAGACAAGTGTATCAATATTCTCTTTGTCTCAGACATCATGTTGGAAATGAGACATGGAACATGATCATTCTCAATTGAAATCCAACTTTTATGTAACACGCCATAGATTCCTAACTCTCAACACAATAGAGGAAAAAATCCAATCTTAACTACATACACACTATCATATGGTTCATGCTCTACCAAAAAAAATCTTTTATAAGTGCACAGTTACAAAAAAACATTTAACCATGTCAATGTATAACAATCTCCATACTTGAGTTCTCCAATATGCATCTCAGGTCGAAAGACATAAAGATATTTACCTGTGTTCAAGATTCACTTATGATAACGGTCTATGAAGTGATCTTGATATGGGTCATTTCCAATTGTTTTTATCTAACAAGTACATATGATTTTGGATGCAACACTTTGCTATTTTGCCACATGAAATCAGCCAAACTGATTCATATTAATCTTAATTCACTGTTGCTCCCACAATCGTGACTGACTATGGACAATTTTGAATAATTACATTATTCAAGGATTAAATGACATGCTAACATATAAAACAATAATATTAATAAAAAAGAGATATTTCATATCTCAAAAGAGATTCCATATTACTACATAGTTCCAAATATCCTAATATTAGTAAAGTACATATTTAAATCTAATAAGTAACTAGTAGAAGACGGATTCCTTTTGCATGACTCTCAAACTTCTTTTGAAGAAGAGCATGTGTGAATGGATCTGCTAGATTATCATCTGTATGAAACTTCTCAATGCATACATTTCCAAATTCCAATTCCTAACGAATGAAATTGAATTTTTATTGAATGTGTCTAGTCTTGTTGGTAACTATCGGGTCTCTTGCAATAGCTATAGAACCAGTAGTGTCACAAAGCATCTCAATGGAATTTTTGATGCATGGAACAACATCCAGATCACCGATGAATTTCTTCATCCAATAAACTTGTTGATCTGCTTCACATGAAACTATATATGCTGACACTGCTGTAGAAAGTGCAACTACTTCTTGCTTTCAAATTTTCCATGCAATAGCTCCCTCATTAAGTGTGAACATGTATCCCGAATATAATCGTGAGTTATCTCGATCAGTGTTGATACCAACATCTATGTAACGTCTTACAACAAGCTCTTCTTTAACTCTTCCATAAACCAGAAAAACACCTTTAGTCCTTCTCAAATAGTTAATTATATTATTGATTTCCATCCAATGTTTTTTGCTAGTACTAGGTTGATACCTACTAGTTAGACTAATAGCATAAGCTACATCTGGCCTTATACATGTCATAACATACATAATTGAACGTATTGTTGAAGCCTACGGTATGCGACTCATTCTTTTGATCTCATCTTTAGTACTATGGTTGTCAACCTTAGAAAGAATGGTGAAAGGCGGTATGGGTACAATTCCTCGTTTCTGGTTATCCATTGAGTCTTTGGGATATTTCTTTATAGATCTTAATGTCGAGTATGTATGCAGCATCCCGCAGATATTTTATTTGAAAAGGATTACTAAGGTAGGCCTTATTCTCCTTCAATGTTGGTATATCTTTCCAAATCACTAATATGCCATCAACATGTAGAATTAGAAAAACAGTATGGGTCCCACTTGCTTTGATTTATACACATGGTTCATTGGGACTTTCTGTGAAACCAAATTTTTTGATGTTCTCATCAAAACGATGATACCAGGCCCTAGATGATTATTTAAATCCATAAATGGACTTCTTTAATTTTCACACCTTCTTTAGGTTATTTAGTTTGAAAAATCTTCAGGCTATTCCATAAAACATCTTCCTCAAGATATCTATTAGTGAATGCGGTTTTGACCTCCATTTGTCATATCTGATATCCATAATATGCAGTTATGACCATGATAATCATAATAGATTTCATCTTAAAAACTGGAGAGAAAGTATCTTCATAGTCAATGCCATCAATTTGAGTTTACCCTTTCAGGATGTCACACCCCAAAACCGGAACGACGGAATCGTTCAGGGGTGGAGGACGTCATGTTTAGTATCACGAGATATGTATATGGTAAGCAAGTAATGAACAACCATTTCATTTAGAAAGAAAGTGTTTACAATATGTGTATTCACAAAACATAGAATTCATACACAAATAACAAAACAAGACTTGAAGCTATAATGCTCCATCTTCTGAATTCCCAGCACGAGCACCTGTCTAATAGTCTCCTAAGAATACAAGTTATTTGAAAGAGTTAATCAACAATTAAGCTGGTGAGTTCATAAGATTTTAGTGATGTGAGTAACTTGTAAGTGTTGTTGAAAATGTAGATGTAAAATAGTGTAAGTTGTAAGTTCTGTTTTGAAAAGTTCGTCAGTTCCTCTAGAAAATCCTATATTTCCTACTTTAATGGAAGTTTAAGTAAAATGACACTACAACCCTTTCTAAGGGCACTAAGTGGATACAAGTTATATAGGACTCAGAGTAAACAAACAATCGATTGTGCGCATCTGCCCCAAGCTCACAACCAAACGAGGAACATAAATTAAGGCGGATAGCACACATCCCATTGGTTGTTAGATCATCGTTATATATAACCCTGGTGTAGTCACTTGTTACTCATGGAGTTAATTGTAATGGTTCCTTTATATCTAATGAAAAGTTCTTTAAGAAAACCTATATTTATTATAGTAAAATGGTGACCACAGTGACTACTTTTATAATAACTTAGTTTATACTGCTATATATAATCTAATATCGGATAGAAAGTTAGTTGAGTGAATCTGCCTAAGCCCACAACCAAACGAGGAACAGGGAGTAAGGTGGAAAGCACACATCCAACTACCTATTGGGTATTAGTTTTATATATAAACATGGTGTATAAACTAAGGTATTATAGAGTTACTCACCTAAGGTCCTTTAAATTGTATTGGTTTAATTAAAATGGATTAAACCCGTTACTCGGAAGTTTCTAGTTTTGAATACCAAAAGTACTGATTTTGGAAAGTATGTTTTGTACTAGAAAAACTGTGCTTTGACTCTGTATCCTATAACCTGACCCATACCTGGTACCCTTATGATGACTTAATGTATTCTAAGCATACATATATATAGAATCAGATAGAAAATAGATTGGGTGAATTCGTTCCAAGCCCACAACCAAACAAGGAACAGGAAATGAAGCAGAGAGCACACATCCTATTACCTGTCAGACCCTATTAGTATATATATATATATATATATATATATATATATATATATCTTGTGATGTATACATTAAGGAATCATAAGACTTGCATTATGGTCCTTTCTTTTAAACGTAGCCTTCTACCAAGGCATCTTCTGTTAAACGTAGCCTTCTACCAAGGCATCTACTGTTAAACGTAGCCTTCTACCAAGGCATCTACTGTTATGTGATAGATTCAACTGTTCTGTTTGTCGTTTGTAAAAATGTATGTTTTCCCTAGTTTATAACTATCTTAACTCGAAAATAGTTTGAGTTTGACTTTCAAGTGGTACTGTCACTTTATGAAAGTATTGGGAAATGTAAGTACACAGTTGTCGTTTATAATGACATGTGGATGTACTGATGACCTAAAAACATGTTTTTTTTTATTGTGGTCATAATGTGAATGCTAGAACCCCTACTAAACGTTCTCCCTGTCAAGAGATTAAGGGAACCAAACGCGACCTCTGCAAATTCTTGCAAGCCGTGTAATTCACATTTTTTTATATGATCATGTATACTCAATATAACTATCACCTTTTGTTTAAAACAATGAGTTAGTGATCAATTGCTATAATTAGATCCTGTGTGTGTTCTCATGCTATAGCAACCTAACTTGTTTGTTTTGTACTGTATATTGTACGTTCTGTTTGTTTTTCATAATTGTGTGTTCTCTCTGTATGGTATTGTTTGTTTCTCTTTACTGTATGTTCTGTATGGTATTGTTTGTTTCTCTTCATTGTGTGTTTGACTCATGTAAGAACTGACTCTTTGTATGCTTCATTGTACTAGAAGTAATGAATAGCATTCTCCTAAACTATATCTATTATAGTTTACTAATTTTCTACTTGGACTGTTACTGAAAAGACTCGTTTATCTACTAAGTTATGTTTGTACTTTAATAACGGAGTTTTGTATAACTATAAAGTAACATAACTTTAGAAGAGTTTTTGCAATGTTTTGATAACTTATAAATGACATAAGTAACATTTTTGAAAGATGTTTATAACAAACATTTACACAATTATCATTGTGTTCAACTTGTATTCCCCCCCTTAAAACAATTATAACAGTTAAAAGATTCATTACGGGGTATGAACTCACCTGATGAGGGTGATTCAAACGGGTATACGTGTAAGGATGAGAAGTTCCACGAATGAAGTCCCGAGACTCAATAAGTCCTTAATGACATATAAGGACACTTATTGACATGAATATAGTGGTTATAAACAACCATATGAAAGGAAACACCTTCCGGGACTAGGAAACACCTTGACCAAGTGTTGGAATCACATGTTATTCAACAAAGGAAGGTAGAATGACACTCACATGAGTTTACGGCCATGGGTTTATGGCCCAAGGGAGTTTACGGCCGTAAACTCATGGTCAAACATGGCTAAGTGTTGGTTTGAAAGTTAGGAAAGCTTTAGGGACTTTAGCTCTACACTATGATGAGAAAGACCACCTTCATTGAGGCTTTTGATGAGTTTATGGCCCAAAGGTGTTTACGGCCGTAAACTCATGGTCATTGTGCACTTGAGAGTAGTTTAAGGTCCTGATCTCATCCATGAAGGGTCCTGGGTCACTAGCTTTGCATCTAGGAGGGTTTATGGCCAAAATGGCAACCTTAAAGGGGTTTACGGCCTTGGGAGATGGCTTGGCCGTAAACTGCTTTTGTCATTGTGTTCTTGATGTTTTCAAGTCTCTAAGCATGGATACTAACTAGATAAGAAGTATAGGGGAGAGTACTTACGATCTTGAAGGTTGAAATGCTCGGTTTTGGCCAAGAACACTAGTGTGTGTTCTTGCTGTTTTTGGTGAAACTTGAAGATCTAAGAAAAGAGTGATTTCTATGGATGAAATCATGGAGGGATACTAGATTAAGAGATGTATCAACAAATCTAGGAAGAATACTTACTTATATGAAGATCTTGGAAGGAAATCTTGATGATACTTGAGAGGATTTGAAGAAAATCGGCCAAGGAAAGGAAAGAATGAGAAAAATGGCCAAGTATCATCTATATACCCTTGAGTTTACGGCCACATGAGTTTACGGCCGTAAACTCATGGTCTTGTGGCCGTGAACTCATTTTGATGAGGTTATTGTTTGATTTGCTACACTGTGGTTCTAGCAGGTACTTTCTAACACTTATTCCTTACGTGTATTAGGCTCAAAACTCCTTAGAATGACCTTTAACCAGGCTCGAACTTAGTACTAATGAGTTTGACACTCAGTTGAGTTGATTGACTAGGCTTTATAATCAAAAAATTTCCGGGTTGTCACATCATCCCCCCGTTAGATGGAATTTCGTCCCGAAATTAGCTTTCTTAGCATTACTACTAGGGTTGCGCTCCTCTGATTGGCAGAATACCTACTCATAGACATGGCAACTTTGCCCTGGTGTTCCTGATAGGATTCGTACTTGGTCCATCTATCATTACCTCATGTATACAAGTCGTATATAATCAGGGTTAGTAAGACGGTCGGATGTGCGACTCTGCCCCAGGTCCACAACCAAACAAGGAACAGGAGATAGGGCGGAAACACACATACTAAATTTGCATAATCATAATCATATACCACCCTCGCGTATACACTGAATAGTGATAGGTGGGCTATATTCGTCCATAGCCTCTGTGCTCGAACTTGGTCTGCTGGACGAGTGGTATTTCGTGACGGTCTGCAGACATCTGACGATAAGGCTTCGGAGGACAAAGTACTCTTCGCACGAGTACTTCGGGGGTTTAGAATACGAAAGATAAAACTTAGGTTTAGGTCTGACTTTCGATACGAATGACGAGTTACAACTTATTTTTAAGAAAATATTGGATTTTCTAGAAGTATACACTATCATTTTCACAAAACAGTTACAGATCCTTTCTATACAAAATTCTTATGAACTCACCAACTTAATTGTTAACACTTTTCAAAATCACTTGTATTATCAGGAAATCAGTAAACAGGTAACCACAAGAGACATTCTTTTGGTGGATGGGATGTCGTCACATCATATGAACTAAGTATGGTGAGGACCACGCCAACTCATGACGAAAGATAGTAACAGACTCTTTAATGAACAAAGTTTTGGTCAAATGAAAGAAACGTCTTATATACGATGATGTATCCCTTGTATGATCGATACTGTACTCCTAGTATGTTCGAAAATGTACTCTTTGTAAATGTTCCCGTGTTTCCTGTTCTCTCTTGAAGTTAACACTCCTACGTATCGTATCGCTGTGTGCGCATACATACAAACGAAAGTGCTCTAATAACTGGTGGGGATACTTTATATCATGATCCTCCTTGGTACCACTACAATCGCCTGCCATATACAAGTTATGAATATTTAAGATGAATCAAGCAGTCGACTGAGTAACTCTGCCTGAAATCCTCAACCAATTAAGGAATGGGGACCTAAGCGGAGTCATTCACTCTAAGTCTGCAACATCTTAGTTGTGCACAACCCTGATGTATATGGTAAGCCATAATAGCTTCTCTAAACGGATCTTTTAGTTCTCTTGAATACTGTGACCTATTTCAACATGGGAGTTATTTATAATTACTTTTAGGTGTGATCCCCAAATTTTAATCTTATATGAATATAAATTAATTTTAAAAGTAATTAGTATTTCGAAAACGTACCACTACTCGTCGACGACTCTGGGGTAGATTCTCCTGCGGTGATCATCAGAATGCGTCCATCCGCGCCTGAGTTCTTTACTATCGGGCAGTCCCTCTGAAAATGTCCAGCCTCACCACAGCTATAGCAGGCTTGGTTTTCGTCAGCTCTGGGGACTTGGGAGATCGGTTGAGCCGGTGCCCGGCAGAAACGGATGTGTGTCCCTTTCTGTGGCAGTTCAGACAGTGCATTTCCCGGCATACTCCGGTGTGGTGAAAATTTCACTTTCCACACTTCGGGAGGGTTCCAGCATAGCGACTGGTAGGTGCTGAAGCAGTAGGCGTTGTAGCGGCGTACATAGTACTCGCTCGTTGCCCTTGTCGGGTGTCATGTGTTGTTCGCTTCTTCTTCCTCTTATTCCCCGACTTCTGATAATAGTCATCTTCCCTAGGTGGCTCGGGAATAGGGACTTTTACACTATGGCGGACTCCGTGGTCGATGAGTCGCTGAGACAGGCGTTTAGCACTATCGAATGTGGCTGGGTTAGAAGACAACACATTTCCTTGGGTCGGAGCAGTCAGACCCCAAATGTATCTTTCTATCTTCTTGCTCTCCGGGGTAACCATCCCAGGGCATAGAGCTGTTAGCTCGCTGAACCGTTCAGTGTAGGTCACTATGTCTGAGCCGACCATAGTGAGTTAGCTACTGATAGAGTCAGTGACTTAACATGGCTGTTCCACCATGTTAGGGCCATGCCAGAGAAGGTGCAGGCAAGAAACTTCACTTTGCTTCCTTCTGGGCACAAACAGATTTCCAAGATCGACTCTGTTTTCTCGAACCATTGCAAGAGGGCAATGACTCCGCCTGTCCCATTAAAGGATAATGGCTAGCATTTGGTGAAGTCCTTGTAGGAGAACTCTCTCGAGCGCACGAGGACCTCACCTTGAGTAGAATCAGTAGGCGTTCCAGCTCTGCTGGTACTGTTGGAGTGATATTGAGCCATGGCTGTTGCCACAGCCGCAGCCACTACAGTGTTTATAGCTGCCATATCGATTTGCATAGGAGGCGGCGTTGGAGTTATCGGAGTAGTGCTTTTGTTAGATCTGCGAGGAGGCATCTTTGCTAAAAGAATACAAAGATGAGACGGAATAAGTCTAAAGCAATGGACACAACCCGAAAGCTGAAAAGACAAGGTTATCCTAGTTCTGGATGTATCGGGTCCTGACTTCCACAGCGTTCTAGAAATAATTCATAAAAGAGTATATACCTAATAAACTCATTGAATTTGAAATAACTATCCTCGAATGAATATCTGTTTCCTGAATAACTGTTACCAGCTGCCTGTAAGAAAATAATCTTAACATATAATGTGAGCAGTGTTTCCAGTCGCTCATTGAACAAGATTATTATTTAATAGTGTGACGTGTAAGACGTTTTGGTTACTTGTATTGATCTCTATTTGAAAAGTTCTCATGAACTTGTTCTTCTTCCTCCTGGACTCTTTTGTTGTCTACGATGAGGAAGTGGTTACATCTATCTGGGCTTGTCGTGCGAGAATGAAAGTGACTAAAGAATCTATGAGCTTTAAGGTAACTTTATGGGGTGATCCTTACGGAGTCCTCCTATAATTGTACAATGTATACAAGTTTGTATATATTTGAAGATTAAATAGACCTTCGAATAAGTGGTCCTACTCATAAACTACACCCTTAAGAGGAATGGATAGTGAAGCGTAGCCACAGATTCTAAGTCTATAAGATCTTAATTATACATAAAACTTTAGGAATATACATTGCAAGATTATAGACCTATCCGTAAGGGTCTTTTAATTTATCACATAAGTTATTTATATGGACTAAAATACTTCTATAGTATTTCAACGTAATGTACTTTGTATGTTCTAAACTCGTTATCGCGCTATTGTATCATAGAATACTCCTATAGTATTCTAACTCTAAATGTACTTGTTCTGGCATTCTCTTGACTGGTGTTCAGGTAAGTTTTAACAATGTTGCAACACCACATCCTTCCCAAACACATGTCGGTCACATCTCGAATGAATATAGTTGATCAGGCTATATTGATCCTAGCTATGATTACATAACTGTTCGGGTTGACGACAGTGCCCAACCTTTAAATACTTTAGTTATGTTCTCCTCGTGACACTAGTTCTATTATGTACATGTATAAGCAAGTAGGTATATTTTTATAACTTGTAGTTATACTCTAAAAATATATCATTATCCAGAGCACTTAAGCCCCATTGTATTTATAGTTGTATATCTTTTATCGGTTGATATCCTTAGTTCACTATAAACAATGCTCTGATACCAATCTGTCACACCCCAAAACCGGAACGGCAGAATCGTTCAGGGGTGGAGACGTCATGTTTAGTATCACGAGATATGTATATGGTAAGCAAGTGATGAACAACCATTTCATTTAGAAAGAAAGTGTTCACAATGTGTGTATTCACAAAACATAGAATTCATACACAAATAACAAAACAAGACTTGAAGCTATAATGCTCCATCTTCTGAATTCCCAGCACGAGCACCTGTCTAATAATCTCCTGAGAATACAAGTTATTTGAAAGAGTTGATCAGCAATTAAGCTGGTGTGTTCATAAGATTTTAGTGATATGAGTAAATTGTAAAGTGTTGTTGAAAATGTAGATGTAAAATGGTGTAAGTTGTAAGTTGTGTTTTGAAAAGTTCGCTTGTTCCTCTAGAAAATCCTATATTTCCTACTTTAATGGAAGTTTAAGTAAAATGACACTACAACCCTTTCTATGGGCACTAAGTGGATACAAGTTATATAGGACTCAGAGTAAACAAACAATCGATTGTGCGCATCTGCCTCAAGCTCACAACCAAACGAGGAACATAAATTAAGGCGGATAGCACACATCCCATTGGTTGTTAGATCATCGTCATATATAACCCTGGTGTAGTCATTTCTTACTCATGGAGTTAATTGTAATGGTTCCTTTATATCTAATGAAAAGTTCTTTAAGAAAACCTATATTTCTTATAGTAAAATGGTGACCACATTGACTACTTTTATAATAAATTAGTTTATACTGCTATATATAATCTAATATCGGATAGAAAGTTAATTGAGTGAATCTGCTTAAGCCCACAACCAAACGAGGAACAGGGAGTAAGGCGGAAAGCACACATCCAACTACCTATTGGGTATTAGTTTTATATATAAACATGGTGTATAAACTAAGGTATTATAGAGTTACTCACCTAAGGTCCTTTAAATTGTACTGGTTTAATTAAAATGGATTAAACCCGTTACTGGGAAGTTTCTAGTTTTGAATACCAAAAGTACTGATTTTGGAAAGTATGTTTTGTACTAGAAAAACTGTGCTTTGACTCTGTGTCCTGTAACCTGACCCATACCTGGTACCCTTATGATGACTTAATGTATTCTAAGCATACATATATATAGAATCGGATAGAAAATAGATTGGGTGAATTCGTTCCAAGCCCACAACCAAACAAGGAACAGGAAATGAAGAGGAGAGCACACATCCTATTACCTGTCGGACCCTATTGGTATATATATATATCCTGTGATGTATACATTAAGGAATCATAAGACTAGCATTATGGTCCTTTCTTTTAAACGTAGCCTTCTACCAAGGCATCTTCTGTTAAACGTTGCCTTCTACCAAGGCATCTACTGTTAAACGTAGCCTTCTACCAAGGCATCTACTGTTATGTGCTAGACTCGACTGTTCTGTTTGTCGTTTGTAAATCTTGATGAAATCATTGAAGGATGAAATCATTGAAGGATACTAGATTAAGAGATGTATCAACAAATCTAGGAAGAATACTTACTTATATGAAGATCTTGGAAGGAAATCTTGATGATACTTGAGAGGATTTGAAGAAAATCGGCCAAGGAAAGGAAAGAATGAGAAAAATGGCCAAGTATCATCTATATACCCTTGAGTTTACGGCCACATGATTTTACGGCCGTAAACTCATGGTCTTGTGGCCGTAAACTCATTTTGATGAGGTTATTGTTTGATTTACTACACTGTGGTTCTAGCAGGTACTTTCTACCACTAATTCCTTACGTGTATTAGGCTCAAAACTCCTTAGAACGACATTTAACCGGGCTACAACTCAGTACTAATGAGTTTGACACTCGGTTGAGTTGATTGACTAGGCTTTATAATCAAAACATTTCTGGGTTGTCACACATGAAAAGTCATGCTTTGAATGTTTGTACATTTCTGTCCATTTCGATCTTTTTCTTGAAGATCCACTTGCTTCCAACAACCATGCTATCAGGAGGTAAGTCAACCAAGTCACATGCTTGATTGCCAACCATGGATTAAATTTAAGCTGTCATGGCTTCAAGACATTTGTCATAATCTGTGTCTACAACAACAACCTTGTATTTGATGGGCTGAAATTGATCCATCAAGAAGACTTCTCCTTCGGGAATGACAAATCCTAATCTGTCAGGTTCTTAACAACGTGTACTGGAGCGTCATATAGTTGGCGTGCTTTCCAGCATTTGAACGATAATTTCAAGTTCAACAATGCTTTGTTGATTATCATTCTCAACTAACGGTTGTGTCTCCCGAATTTCTTCGAGATTAATGGGGCTCCCACTTTCTTTGTGCAAGATAACTTCATTTTCAAGAAACATTGCTTTCCAGGCTATGAACACTTGGTTCTCTTCTTTCAGGAAGAAGTAATAACCCATGGTTTCTTTTGGGTATCCCACAAAGATACACTTTTGAGATCTTGGGTCAAGCTTGTAAGAAGTATATCTTTTAACATATGCTTCACAACCTCATATCTATAAGTAAGACATTAATGAAACTTTTGCATGCCATAACTCATAGGGAGTCTTACTAACGTTTTTACTTGGGACCATGTCCGCAATTTGAGTTGTGGTTTCCAGGGAATATCCTTAAAATGATTGAGTAAGGAAAGTATGACTCATCATCAATCATACCATATCAAGTAGAGTAAGATTTGTCCTTTCCGAGACACCATTATTGTGACAACCCGAAATTTTCATTTGTATAATCTCTACAGTTAAACACTTCAAATAATTAGTCAAATACATTCCAGTACATTTTGGCCGGTTTTAAGTCTGTTTGGGTGTTTTATTTTTAAATTCGTCAAACGAATAAATAAAAGGAAGTGTCGTTATGAGTGATGTGTAACAAACAAAAACAACAACACTTTAGCTAGGTGTTTACGGCCAAACAAGAGGAGTTTGGGCCGTAAACACCATTTTCCCAAGAACTCATGCATATAGCATGAGTTTACCCACTATTTCCCTCATTTTACACTTCCCACCTCAAGAACACCAACTTTTTCCCTCAAGTATCATAAGTCCATTTCTTCAAATCCGCCAAAATGTAAGTGTTTGCTTCCTAGATTCGTTCATATAACACTTAATCTAGTGTTTATACATCATTTCATCCATGCATTCATGATTTTTACTTAGATCTTCAAGTGTTCTTCAAAACACCAAGAACACCAAGAACACACACTAGTGTTTTTGGGTCCTAAACACTCTTACAAGCTTCATATAAGTAAGTATACTCTTCCTAACTAGTTACTTGCTTACTATACATGTTAAATCATGGAAGAACACCAAGAAACCCTCAAGAACACTTGTGTTTACGGTCAAGGGAGATCTTTGAACCGTAAACACCACCAAGTGGTGTTTAGATGCACCTAACACCTTCTATAGCTTGGATGCAAGACTAGAAACTTGCATGCATGAGCTAGAAACACCAAAACACGAAATGGTTGAGGTAACCATGAGTTTACAGCCGTAAACTCATGTGTTTACGACCGTAAACCCAAGTGTTTACGACCGTAAACCCAAGTGTTTACGACCGTAAACTCTCAAAGGTGGTCCAAGGACCGTAAACTCCAATGGTGAGTCCTTTTGAGCCCTAGACCTTTCCTAAGCCTTTGATGCAAACTATAACACTTCCTTGTGAGGTATGAGACCTTAAAACACACAAATGCACCATTACCATGAGTTTACGACCGTAAACTCATGGGCGAAATGGTCCAGAAACCGTAAACACATGTAGGGTCACCATTTGAGGAGTAAACTCCAATGTGAGGCCATACTCTCCTTAGATGTAACCCTTAGTACACCTAGCACTTGAAGCAAGGTGTTTTCATGTATAGGGATGTCTTTACTTGCTTAATTAGTGATTAAATAACTAATTAGATACATTATGTATCACTACATGTTACATAGGATCTGTGTGTGTGTTCAAGTCCTCACTTGACACCTAGCATCCTACCCGGCACTTCCATCCAATCCACTCACTACAGGTGAGTTCATACCCCTAAATCAACCTTTTAAATGATTTTAAATGCTTTTATGGGGGGGGAAGAATACAAGTTGAACTGTTATAGTTATTGTATCAATCACATGTGATTAATAACTAGAACAGACTACAGGATTTTACTACTGCTTTCAGATTTCCATCAAACTTTGGATTTTCAAATGTTTTAAACCTTTTATCAAACTCTTTAAATATCAAAACTGTTTTCAAACTCTTTTAAACTGGCTTTATTTTCAAACCCATATCTATTCTAATATATTTATATAAGTAAGACTTGAAGGACTTAGGACTGATAGCTCACCTTATTTCTTGTTCCTTGTTTGGTTGTGGAATTAGGGTATGCTGTTATTTGTCCGACTGTCGTTGAATTCTTAGTTATATATCATATATATTTGTGTTAGATATAAAAGTTTTCACTTCAGTTCATTACCTTTGTGTAGCAAAGGTAGGCAACCAACATTACTACTTAACTATAATAGGTATAGTTAAGGATTACTACTCATTACTACTATTACAATGACACCTACCAGAGTTAGTACAGTTGTGAGTCAATACATGCTAAATACTATACAAAGAGAATACTATATACTATATAAAAGAAAACTCTATACATTATACCAGAGAATACATTATACATTATACAAGAGAATATACTATAATTAGAATGTGACATACTACTTCTCGATACGACACTTCACAGTGGTATCATCGTGTAACCAGAGTCTCCTGGAGGGAGAGCGGGCATTATGTGTATAGATCTATACGGGACAGACACTCCCACATCCCGACTGCTAGCTACAGTCCGAGCAGACTAGGCCCAGGGGTGACAAAATGTCACCATACTACGTGTGACCTGGAGGGTCATCAGTTATTCGATCGTCCATCAACATGGGTACATACGAGTTCACATTCAGACCTTTAATTAACACATTAAGAATTAAAGGCAAAACAGACTCCCCGAGCTGTATTGTACATTTAATACTACCTGGAGCCTGCATTTTCATTACACTCAGCCGGCAGCGATACTGCTGGGGTAAAATATTATTTTTCCATTACTTTACATTAATGAAGTCTAAAACTATATTTTCACACTGATAGTTTCACTGGGAAAACCTTTACATTTTCAAAGGATCAAACATGCAAACAACCGGGTCTTGGTAGAAGACTACTTTTACTGGAAAACATAGGGTTTTCTAGGGAGTATACTATTTTCAAACATTGAGATCAGTTATTATACTACATTGTTTTAAACATTTTTATACAAGCAATGGCACTAAATACTTATGAACTCACCAGCTTTATGCTGATAAACTCTTTCAAAATAACTTGTATTCTCAAGTCATCAGTAGACAGGTACAGATGCAGCTTTTGAGAAGATGGAGCACATACAAGACCCATCTTTTATTTTGATTATACTTTTGGTGTCTTACAAACTATACAGAACATGCTTGTATTATAATTATAATATTAATGCAATGGATGTTGTTGCTTGTTCTTACTATTATGCATTGTTATGATACTGTACATGACGTCCTCCACCACAGAACATATTCCGCCGTTCTCGGTTTTGGGGTGTGACAGATTGGTATCAGAGCTCTGTTTATAGTGAATCAAGTATATCAACCCATAAAAGATATACGAACTATAAACACATCGGGATTAAAACACTCTGACCAATAATATATACTTTTAAATAATAAAATATTTAACTAAGTATATATATACATCCATTCATACAAAGGGTCAGTATCATACTAGAACAGAACAAAAGTATTAAGATTGTTGAACAGCACAACTAGGCTTAGAGACATATAGTCAAATATGGGTAAATGTAGCTTGATCAACTACATTTTCCTAGGAGTGACTAGCATGTGCCTAAGGGTGGTTGTGGGCTTGCAACAAGTCTAAAAACTTACCAACACTACTACAAGAACATTAGAACAAGAATACTATAGGAGTATTCTGCATTTCTGTAATTTACATATGTGAGAACTAAAAGGTCGTTACTAGTAGCACAATAGTTGCTAAGTGGGTACACCAAGGTTATATGTGACTAAGGCGCTATAGACTTAGAATCTATGATCTTTGCTTTACTTCCTGTTCCTTGTTTGGTTGTGGATTTAGAGTTAGGGTCACCTATTTGAAGGTCTATCCTGCTTTGGTTGCATGTAATTGGTATGCATTATGCAAGTATTGAGTCAACTAATAACGATCATCTTATAAGTATCTTAGGTTAGTACGTCTACTAACTATTCTCTCTCCATTCTTGCATAAATACTAAGGCTGACTTAAGGGTTAGCCCGAAGGGTGCCCGTCGCCAATAGAAGATTATATGCTCATCGTCTTTCTCTTCTCAAAAGGATAACCTTCCTCTTCAATATCTTTGTTTCACTCGTCTGTAAACCTTCCTGAACTTGAAAGTACTCTAACTAGATTACTAAACTGCCAATATTTTCTCTTATGGTTTGATGTGAGACCTACTGTTGGGTCAATCTTCCCAAACTCATTTTACATCAGTAATACCAGTAATATTGGCAGTTGTCTACTCTATGGGAAAATATATATACTTTTATGTTTCCCTACTCTATTGATATATCATTACCTAACAGTTGGACTATGGCGATTCAGTCCATGAAACACTCTCGTCATGCTTACAATTGATTCTCAATGTTGTCATCATCTTTATAAACTTTCAGTAAAAGATGCCTCCCCGCAAGCGTCCGACCAGAAGCACACCTGCGAATCAAACTCCACCACCACCACCTCCTCCGCAGTTCGATGAAGTGATGTTCCAAGCAGCTGTGACCGCCGCCATAGCCCAAGTAAACTCTGGCGGTATTAGTGGGGCGGGTACTGGCACCAACTCTAGCCATGGTGAAATCCACTCTCATACACGGGAGTGTTCCTACAAGGATTTCATGAGCTGCAAACCCACCTACTTCAACGGAACCGGAGGGATCATTGTCCTGTCCCAATGGATCGAAAGAACCGAAGCCATTTTCGAGATGTGCTCATGCCCCGAAGGAAGCAAGATAAAGTTCACTGCTTGCACCTTCACCGAAAGGGCCTTGACGTGGTGGAATGGCCATGTCAAATCACTCTCCTTGGTAGCAGCCAACGCCATGCGCTAGGATACACTGAAGGACCTTATGACCAGGGAGTACTGCCCGAGGGGCGAAGTTCAGAAGCTCGAGGAGGAACTGTGGAACCTAAAAATGAAGGGTTCCGACATAGTGGCCTATACCGCCAGGTTCTACGACCTGGTGACTCTATGTCCCAACATGGTCCCTACCGAGAGCAAGAAGATTAAAAGATACATCTGGGGTTTAGTGCCCCCGTATCGAGGGAACGTTCTAGCATCACACCCTGCGACCTTTGATAGTGTCAAGGAATTGGCCCAAAGGCTGATTGATCATGAAGTTCCCTCTACTCCATCAGCAACCACTACAACTACCCCCGCATCAACCAAGTCATCTAACAACAAGAGGAAGCGGTGGGACCGAAAGAAGGGCAAATCAGCCCAATCCTCTTCCAATAACCAACAAACAATGGCTGTCCATGCTACCACTACTCCTGCTGCCCCGATACCAGCCAAAACATATGCAGGGAGCCTACCCAAGTGCACCAAGTGCAATTTCCATCACAACGGCCCCTGCCGGGAAATGCACTGCACTAACTGCGACCGGAAGGGCCATACCACCCGGTTCTGCCGAACACCGCCCAAACACATTTCCCAGGTCCCCAATTCAAGAGTAAGCCAGGCCTGCTATGGCTGTGGCGAGGTAGGGAATTTCAAAAGAAACTGTCCGAAGGCTGGGAGCGCGGGAGGAGCAGGGAGACTACTTGCTATTGGCCACAATGAAGCAGTAACAGACCCCACAGTAGTCACGGGTACGTTCCTTATCGATAACTCTTATGCTTGTATCCTATTTGATAGTGGAGCAGAGAGGAGTTTCGTAAACCGGAACTTTAAACACTTACTTAAACAATCACCACAACCACTAAAAGAAACCTTCGTCGTAGAAATGGCTAACGGAAAGACAGAGAGTTCTAACGAGATCTACATAGGGTATTCAAGCCCAAAAGTACTTGCGTAAGAAATATCGTGCATTCCTTGCACACGTCGTCGACGCGAGCCAGAAAACGAAAGACCTAAAAGACTTCCCCGTAGTATGCGACTTCCCCGACGTCTTTCCGGAAGAACTCCCAGGATTACCCCCGCAACGTCAAGTCGAGTTCCGAATCCACTTAATTCCAGGAGCGACCCCTATAGCCAAATCGCCCTATCGCCTAGCACCTGCTGAGATGCAAGAACTGTCTGGTCAACTTAACGAACTGCTCAGCAAGGGCTTCATAAGACCAAGCTTCTCACCCTGGGGAGCACCGGTCTTGTTCGTGAAGAAGAAAGACGGATCGTTCCGTATGTGCATCGATTACAGAGAACTCAACAAACTGACGGTCAAAAATCGTTGCCCTCTTCCTCGCAGAGACGATTTATTTGACCAAATGCAAGGGGCGAGTTACTTTTCCAAGATTGATCAGAGGTCCGGGTATGACCAGTTACGAGTGCTGGAGGAGGATGTTCCGAAGACAGCCTTCCAAACTCGTTACAGACACTACGAGTTCGTAGTTATGCCGTTCGGACTGACCAATGCGCCCGCAGTATTCATGGACTTAATGGATAGGGTATGCCGTCCTTACTTGGATCAGTTCGTCATCGTCTTCATTGATGACATACTTATCTACTCTCGAAGTAAGGAAGAGCATAGCAGTCATCTACGACAAGTCCTGGAAACCTTACGATCGGAGAAGCTATACACGAAGTTCTCTAAGTGCGAATTTTGGATTCAAAGAGTCGAATTCTTAGGACATGTGGTGAGCGAAGAAGGAATCCATGTGGACCCTTCCAAAATTAAAGCCATTGAGAACTGGTCAGCACCAAAGACGCCTACAGAAATTCGTCAATTTCTAGGCCTCGCTGGCTACTACCGCAGGTTCATTCAAAACTTCTCTCGAATCGCGAAACCCCTGACTACATTGACCTAGAAAGGCGTGGCCTTTGACTGGGAAGAGAAAAAAGAGAAGGCATTCCAAACCCTGAAGCGAGCCTTATGCACCGCACCGATACTGTCCCTCCCCGAAGGGATAGAAGACTTCGTGGTATACTGCGATGCATCCAACCAAGGGCTCGGCTGTGTTCTGATGCAACCAGGTAAGGTCATCGCCTACGCCTCAAGACAGCTGAAGACACACGAGGTCAACTACACCACACACGACCTCGAATTAGGAGCGGTTGTGTTCACCTTAAAAATCTGGAGACACAATCTGTATGGTACGAAGAGCACCATCTATACCGACCACAAAAGCCTCCAACACATCTTCAACCAGAAAGAGCTCAACATGAGACAACGACGGTGGCTCGAGCTACTCAATGACTACGAATGCGAAATTCGTTATCATCCGGGTAAAGCCAACGTAGTAGCAGACGCCCTAAGTCGGAAAGAGTATTCTGGCCGAAGAGTCAAGTCACTAACCATGACTATCCATTCGCATCTATCCGCACAAATTAAGGAGGCTCAACTCGAAGCTTTGAAACCTGAAAATGTAGCGGGAGAATTACTGTGAGGAACGGATAAGAACCTGGAAGCCAAGGGTGACGGAGCTTTATATCTCATGGACCGGATCTGGACACCGAAGCACGGTGGCTTCAGAGACTTGGTCATGAAGGAAGCGCACAATACTCGATATTCCGTCCACCCAGGTTCAGATAAGATGTATCTGGATCTCAAGAAGTCATACTGGTGGCCTAACATGAAAGCAGAGATTGCTACCTTCGTAAGTAAATGCCTTACATGCGCGAAGGTCAAGGTTGAATACCAGATATCGTCAGGTCTACTCCAACAACCGGAGATACCTGAGTGGAAGTGGGAGCAGATCACTATGGACTTCATAACCAAGTTACCCAAGACAACGGGTGGACTTGATACCATTTGGGTCATCGTCGACAGATTGACCAAGTCCGCATACTTCCTACCCATCAAAGAAACCGACAGGATGGAGAAGCTCACTAGAACATACATTAGGGAGATCGTACAGCTGCAAACCTAGAACACTTCCTTGTGAGGTATGAGACCTTAAAACACACAAATGCACCATTACCATGAGTTTACGGCCGTAAACTCATGGGGGAAATGGTCCAGAAACCGTAAACACACGTAGGGTCACCATTTGAGGAGTAAACTCCAATGTGAGGCCATACTCTCCTTATATGCAACCCTTAGTACTCCTAGCACTTGAAGCAAAGTGTTTGCATGTATAGCGATGTCTTTACTTGCTTAATTAGTGAATAAATAACTAATTAGATACATTATGTATCACTACATGTTACATAGGATCCATGTGTGTGTTCAAGTTCTCACTTGACACCTAGCATCCTACCTGGCACTTCCATCCAATCCACTCACTACAGGTGAGTTCATACCCCTAAATCAACCTTTTAAATGATTTTAAATGCTTTTATGGGGGGGAATACAAGTTGAACTGTTATAGTTATTGTATTAATCACATGTGATTAATAACTAGAACAGACTACAGGATTTTACTACTGCTTTCAGATTTCCATCAAACTTTGGACTTTCAAATGTTTCAAACCTTTTATCAAACTCTTTAAATATCAAAACCGTTTTCAAACTCTTTTAAACTGGCTTTATTTTCAAACCCATATGTATAGTAATATATTTATATAAGTAAGACTTGAAGGACTTACGACTGCTAGCTCAACTTATTTTCTGTTCCTTATTTGGTTGTGGACTTAGGGTATGTTGTTATTTGTCCGACTGTCGTTGAATTCTTAGTTATATATCATATATATTTGTGTTAGATATAAAAGTTTTTCACTTCAGTTCATTACCTTTGTGTAGCAAAGGTACGCAACCAACATTACTACTTAACTATAATAAGTATAGTTAAGGATTACTACTCATTACTACTATTACAATGACACCTACCAGAGTTAGTACAGTTGTGAGTCAATACATGCTAAATACTATACAAAGAGAACACTATATACTATACAAAAGAACACTCTATACATTATACCAGAGAATACATTATACATTATACAAGAGAATATACTATAATTAGAATGTGACAAACTACTTCTCGATACGACACTTCACAGTGGTATCATCGTGTAACCAGAGTCTCCTGGAGGGAGAGCGGGCATGATGTGTATAGATCTATACGGGACAGACACTCCCACATCCCGACTGCTAGCTACAGTCCGAGTCGACTAGGCCCAGGGGTGACAAAATGTCACCATACTACGTGTGACCTGGAGGGTCATCAGTTATTCGATCGTCAATCAGCATGGGTACATACGAGTTCATATTCAGACCTTTAATTAACACATTAAGAATTAAAGGCAAAACAGACTCCCCGATGTGTATTGTACATTTAATACTACCTGGAGCCTGCATTTTCATTACACTCAGCTGGCAGCGATACTGTTGGGGTAAAATATTATTTTCCCATTACTTTACATTAATGAAGTCTAAAACTATATTTTCACACTGATAGTTTCACTGGGAAAACCTTTACATTTTCAAAGGATCAAACATGCAAACAACCGGGTCTTGGTAGAAGACTACTTTTACTAGAAAACATAGGGTTTTCTAGGGAGTATAGTATTTTCAAACATTGAGATCAGTTATTATACTACATTGTTGTAAACATTTTTATACATGCAATGACACTAAATACTTATGAACTCACCAGCTTTATGCTGATAAACTCTTTCAAAATAACTTGTATTCTCAAGTCATTAGTAGACAGGTACAGATGCAGCTTTTGAGAAGATGGAGCACATACAAGACCCATCTTTTATTTTGATTATAATTTTGGTGTCTTAGAAACTATACAGAACACGCTTGTATTACAATTATAATATTAATGCAACGGATGTTGTTGCTTGTTCTTACTATTATGCATTGTTATGTTACTGTACATGACGTCCTCCACCCCAGAACGTATTCCGCCGTTTTCGGTTTTGGGGTGTGACAATTATTTTGAGGTGTTCCTAATGGTTTGAGTTGTGAAACCATGCCACAATTCTTAAGATGTTCATAAAAATCATAGCTTATATATTCACCGCTGCGATCTGATCATATGGTTTTAATCTTTTTACCAAGTTGATTATATACTTCATTTCTGAATACCTTGAAGACATCGAATGCTTCATGTTTGTGTTTCATGAGGTACATATATCCAAATCTACTGAAATCATTAGTAAATGTAATGAAGTATCTTTCACTGCTTCTGGTCGTTGTTCTAAAAGGTCAATATAGATCAGAATATATGAGTCCTAACAGATCTGAAGCTATTTCGCCAACACCGGTAAAAGGAGCTTTGATCATCTTGCCACATAGACAGGATTCACATATATCAATAGACTTCGAGCCTATTGACTCTAAGATTCTATACTTTTGAAACTTAGCAATGCGAGTTTTCTTTATGTGCCCAAGTCGACAACGCCATAAATAAGTTTTATTTGAGTCTGACTTTGTTTTCTTATTTAAGTTGTACATTGAATAATCCTTTTGGTATAAACCTTTTAAATCAAACTCCTATATTCTGGTATTAGGACTAGCCTCAAAATAGAACACATTGTCTTTAAACACAGAGATGTTTTTAGAATCAAAGCCAAACTTATAACGAAAATATTTTTCATACAAACAAGAAGTAGAGATGATATTCCTAGTTATACTAGGCACATAACAACAATTGTTCAAAATTGGATTAATACAGTTTGGAATAAAAAGATGATATTGTCCTATAACTTTGATAGCTACTCGAGTGTCATTAACCACATTGAGTTCCAAATCGCCATCTTTCAGTTCTCTAACATTCTTTAGTCCCTACAAATCATTATAGATGTTGGTACCACATCTAGTATCGAATACCCAAGAATTAGTACGGAATGCATATAATTCAATCACATATTTACCTGAGGTGCCAACCTGGATGGGCTTGTTCTTCTCAAGCTCCTCTATGTACTTGGGACAGTTGTCTTTACAGTGCTCCCTTTCATGGCAGTGAAAGAAATCCGAGTCAACAACGAGCTTGGGCTTAGGAGTTTCTCAACAATATCCTCCGCCATTTCCACCTCAGGATCCTCCTCAGTAGTCTGTCCCGCTCTCTTCCCAAGCATCGAGGACGGTGCATATTTTTAATGTTGGGGAGGGGTATATATATATATATCTATATATATATATATATATATATATATATATATATATATATATATATATAAGGGAAAGAACCGAACCAAGCCTTTCCAGATTTGTCATGATGATATTTTCACAGGAAATTCGTTTGTGTTTAATTTTGTCGGCTTGTTTAGTATTGATAGTTTATTTTGAGGCTAACAACCATGTTATACGATTCTATTTTTCTTGTTTTGTATATTTGTTGTTGTATATTATTTCTTTTGCGATCTTGTTATGGTCATGGATTTATCTCCTATTATGGATTGCCGAGAGTTTTGGAAGAATATATGAAGATTGTGTAACTGCAAGCTATTGAAGTGCATGGGGAGAAGACTAAGAAGAAAAGGATATGCCTTACTGACGCCTGAGTGATCTCCACCTTAAATAACGAGTCGAGATTCTTTGATAAGAGTGAGTTCACACATCTTGTGAAATGAGTGCATACATGAGTTGAGTGCTTCAGTGAGCACGTCCTATAGATTGACATGCACCTGCCTTGTCAGTAAAAGTTAGTATAAGAGGCCTTATACTATTGTTCTATGCATTTAAGCCGAGTGATTGTCCAATCTTTTTTGTTACATGCCTTCTACTGTCCTGATTTGGAATGCGGTACATTCGTATGTGTATGGGGTATAGGTTGACAACTCTTTAATCTTGATTATGTTGTCGGGATAAATAATTTGAGGCATTCTTTCTTTTTATTTCTAAGTTTGCATTTGCATTTGTATTCATCTTTTCCAAGGTTGATTCTTGTTTTCTTTTCTTGAGGACAAGAAAGGGTTCAAGCTTGGGGAGATTTGTTAGGTACATAAATTGCACCTTTTCATAGGTTAATTTCATGTGTATTTATAGCATTGCGTTGCATTTTTAGTGTAACTTTCATGAATTTTGCATTTAGGGACATTATCGAGGATCCATCGATATTTCACCATTTTCTGTGGACGTTTCAGGGTGATTTGAAGATTGGAGCGTGCTTAGGATGGTCGAGGGATGCTCTCGGTGAAGTTTTGGAATTTTCAGAGCTAAATTGAAGAAATTGAAAAAATCGGAAATTGGGTATTTTTCAGTTCATTGCACGGCCCGCACTTTGGCAAGGCATATATTACGCGCTCGCGCTTTGGAAGCATTTCAGCACATCAGGATCATTACACGGCTATGTAACGACAAGGCATACGTTACACGGGCCGTGTAACGTGGTCTGAGTGGTTTTTGAGTTTGTAACTTCCGATTTACCTTAGTTTCCTAGCACATTTACAGATAACTTCGACTTGGGACTTCAAGAGAGCAATTTTTGAAGATCATATCACTACTTAGAAATTTGGAAACACTTTAATTTTCATTTTGTAAGTTGATTTGAAGAACAAAACTTGTTGAATTTGTAGTTTGATTTAGCCATGTGTGGCTAACTTTTCTATAATTTCTGATTCCAGATTCCTAAGTCTTTGTTATTAGATTGTAATTTGCACTTGATTTCATGTTTATCATCTTGTAATCTTTGATTTGGTCTTAAATATATGTTTAATTAGTCCTATTTTCACTTGATCAATGGAATTACGGTTCTTATAAATTTAGTTAGTCAAATTGTAAAATCCGTATATGTTTTATGATTTGATATTAGTAACCTGCACTTGATTGGTTGTAAATAGATCATAATTAGTGTAATCAAAGATTAGATGTTTATATTCCCGAACTTATGAGGAATGTTTGATATTGTTGGTAATTGTTGCAAGAACTTAATGTCATTTAGTAATTTGATGCAACGGCTTATTTGAATTAAATTAACTAAATGAAGTTTTATTTAAAGAACATATTTTGAATGAAACACTTTTGTTTACTTGGATATTAGAGCTTATTAATATCTAATTACCAACCTAGATTGAACACGAATTATAGCCACATTACATCGTATAACATAACACATGTATAGGAATCAGAATCAGAAATGTATTTTACTTTTTGAGTTTAGTATTAATTTTGTTTGTTTATGAAGTTCAATTTGAAGTCATACAAAACCCCCAATTTTAACATTGAATGTATGATGTGTGAGAATATGGCTAAATAAGAAATCACGTATCCCTATGGACCGACCCTTCTTACTCTATACTATCTTTAATGTACGTAGTAGCAGTGACTTGTATTTTATTATTATTATATATCCCATTATTTGTTGGTTTTACCACCAAACAAATTGCCTTCACCCTTTCCTTTGCCCTTTCCTTTCTTGGCAGCTTTACCTTTACCCTTACCGGTATTATTATAGTTTTCTTCTTGGAGATTTTACCCTCATGGATCATCAACACTTGATTGTTCCCACATGTATTAATGATGGCCTAGGCATTCTTGAGCATGTTATGTAGCTCATTGATGATCATCTCACAGTCATTTATTGTGTAGTTCATCATAAATGGTTGAATAACTTAGGATATGAGGCTAAGATCACATATTAAGAACATGTTCATTGACTGAAAATCCCTCAGCCATCTTGCAACCAATAAAAGCATTCAAGGCCTCAAACCTCTCTTTCTTAGAATGAACTTGAAACATGACTCTAAGTTGTTCAATCATTTTAAATGCTTCATGAAACTCAAAAGTTTTTTGAAGTTTAGGAGTCATAGGCAATCATGAGGCAAGCCACTTCGGTCGAATCATTTACTTGTTTCGCTCGAGCAACTTTGAATGCTTTGGCAACATTGGCCGAGACCTCTTCTTGGATAGGTTCATCAAGGATATAGTCCTTTTCTCAAGCTTGAGTAGAATTTTTAGTTATGTAAACCAACCAAGAAAGTTGGGTCCATTTAGCTTTTCTTTTTCGTGGAGGGATCAGACGGTGAGTGATGAGGTGGTTATAGTTGGGGTAATCATCTACAAAATGATAAGATTCATTTTAATATCTTTGATATAACTTCTTTTAAAGTTAATTACCCTTTAAATTAAATTTAAAAAGCTAAGATCCACATCACCCAAAAGCACTTGAGGCGTGACCCACATCACAAGTGATTTAGTTGATTGGTAGGTTACGATAACCAATTACTACTTTTATGTAATTCTTAGAATTATGGGATCCAAAAAACATTACTTTGTTTTTAATGGGATGTTCATCCCATCTTTGCCTAAAAATTATTATGCTTAGGTGGCCTTTATCACATCAAAAATTGATCAAATGATCCTTTTAAAAAAACATGCGAATTATATTTCACAAATGGTTAGGTGAGCTTTGTCCCACTAGTACAAATAAAACATCTTGGCCATTTTTGGCAACCCAAAGTAATAGGGTGACCCTAAAATCCACATGAATTGCACAAAAATCCCAAGTGATATTAAGTGAATTGTATAGATTTGACGTTTTGAAAATAAGGAATTTTATCAATGTTTTATTATTCTAGCATTTTAAAACATATAGTATCATGAATATTTCATGCATAAAATATTCCATGGTACATTTAAAGTGTTTCAAAATGTTATAACGACAGAACCAGTTTCTAACTTTTTAATAGAAAAAACCTTTTATTATACAGTTATAGAGTTTAGATTAAGTTAAAATTTTAATTTAAACCCTATTATATCTTTAAAAGTTTGGCTATTTAAGAGTTCTGAAAAATTAAAACTCTTTTTAACAAAACCTCAATTTTAGACATGTTATGTTGGAAACTTTTATATAAAACTCTAAACCCCACGTTTGATGTTATTTTTTTGTGAAAATATTTTTTGCATGACAATCATATTTTCATACATACCACATTTTATAACAACAAAAATAAAAATCACAAGCATGCATTTTAAATTGTACCATGGAATATTTATTGTGAGCCCTCACAACAAGTATTAAGTCATTCCTAAAGGACATAATGGGACACTTAAAGGTCTTCATAAGGTTCCATGTCTTCCTATCTTCATAAGATCTTCAATCTCATCTTGTCACATTTTTATAAAAAATAAATACAAATAGTCTAAAACTAATTTATTACATATAAAAATAAACAAATGAAATAATAGCTATTTATCTATTACATCATCATATGAATAAATAGTAACCACAAATGTCCCAATAGCTTGTTTATACACAATAAAACATAACAAACATATCAACAAACAACTCTTTGTTTTTTCTAAGACAACTTTTATATAACCAAGATGTCACAACTAGCATTTTCAGCTAGGAAATTATATTCTCATGTAAACATCATCTATCGTAAGGCATGTGCTCTAGGTGAAAATCATACTCTATGCTTAATCAAAACCATCCATTTGAATCCAAACTCTTGATTTAAGTTCAAAACCTAATACAATACATCTCATATGGATTGAAAACCTTATAAATCCCAGTTTAAGTTCTTTATGGACTAGGACTCTCTTATTGGACCCAATTCATAAACCTATAACATTTCGGACCATTGGACTTAGAATGATTCATTCTAACCCTAATGGGCCTTATTGGGCCATAACTAATCCAATTAACCCTAATAGGCTATAAATCCATTCTTTTATGTCAAATTGGGCCGTAAATACACTTAAGGGCCCAATGGGCCGAAACATATTTATTAGGCTTCATAAAATCGAGCAAAGCCAAGAGTGCGCCAAACTAATTCAATTTCATTCATCTTAATCCCAATTCTCGGCCCAATGAGGAAAAGAAAAGAAAAATAAATGGAAATTAGAGGAATTATGAGAGCTTGCCACCTCTTTATTGCATGGAGGATCTCCATGCACATCACCTCACTCCCTCTCACCTCTCTTCTTCTTATTCTCGGCCAAAACACCTCACACCACCCTCATTCTCTCAAAAATCTTTCAAGAAAACTCTCTCAAAACACTCAAGGACATCCTCCTTCCTTCCATCCAAAATTTTGAGATCTCTAGGTGTTTCAAGAAGATCTTCACTAAAGACCATCAATCTTGGATAAGTCATCACATATTCAAGCTAAACAACTTCATTTTTGTGTTAGAACACTCCTTCTAAACACTTGTTTGTGATCATACTCTTAGAAACCTTCTAAACTCGAAAACCACACAAGGAAAGCTTGCGAAGGCCGAAAACAACATCATCTTCCCATATCCCTTCATCAAAATCAATCCATCACCCCAAGGTGAGTTCATACCCCCCTTTTTCGGGTTTTACATGATTTTTGGGTGAGAATACAAGTAAAATGTGTAGATCTATGTGTTATATGCATGTCTTGTGTGATTATGTGTTATTTTCTTCATAAATCTAGAAATATGTTAAGAATATGAAGTTTATCACTTGGATCTACATGAAAACCTTGAGAAAAGTATGTGTTATCACATATAATACATGTATACTTATAGATCTGGGATTTATATACTTAAAATAGCAAAAATTGAGTGTTGTGTTCTAAGATCTATAAACTAAACTCAAAAATCAGCCCTTGACAGAAAAGTTTTGGTCCAATCTAGAACTGTTTTGACCACCTTAATGATAATAATTTTCAAAACTGTTTTACATGAACAAAGTTCAGGTTTATACCTTTAAAATGACTACTCTCACGTCGTCATAAGATATTTTTAAAATTTTTGGTGAATTTTACAAAACTGCCTATCATATTTGAAATAATTTTGGAACAGCCTGTGAAGGTGAGCAATTTCACACTTGTTAGAGACCATTAAAAATTATGAGAAAAATTATGAACAAAGTGGACAAAATTTCCAAACTTCCAGAGTTTACGGATCTAAATTTCAACTTACAATGATTTTTCTACAAATTTTCCAACAATCAGCTCAGAAAAGTCAAAAACCATGAAAATGTGTATTTTCACAAAAATCAAGCCAAAAATGATATTTTTGACAAAAATGGGTTAGAAAAGTTATTTTTACCAAAACTAGCTATAAGTACAAGTTTTGAGCAAAATGGGGACAAAAGTGTTATTTTTATTAACTTTGGGCCTTAATTGAAAATTTAAGGATTTTTGGACCAAAAATGTTGTTTTACAAAAAGGAGACTTTTTATAATCAACTTGGTAAACCTCGAACAAAAATAAGCAACAATACAATAACAAATGGGTGAAATAAAACGATAACAATTTTATTGGACCAAATATTCATGTTACATTGCCTATGGGCCTTAAGAGTCCATTTAAGTGTATATTTAGCCCAATATTTTCCATGTCATGTTTATTGGGCCATACGACCCATTTACATGTTAATTTTCGCCTGAATTATGGGTCACATGTTGTTGGGCCTTCGTGGTGCATTTACATGCCTATTGGGCCCAAATTGCCCACTTATATGTTATTGGGCCTTTGTGATTCATTTACATGTTAATTGGGCTTGGTCTGAAACTTACATGTTTAGTAGATTGAAATTATATCTTTACATAATTATTGGATTTCGTATTGTTATATACGCACCTTTGGATTTGATAACATAAAACATACACGTAAACATTAAACATGGTATTAGAGGTTGAGATTCAAGTGAGACTTGTCGGTTGGTACCTTTGAGTGTACAATCGTAGCCTGTAGTTATAACCAGAGTTTCCTGGAGGGAGAGCGGGAGTTTGTGTTTAGATATATACGGGGTGACCCCCCACGCCTTAGTTGTTCGCTACAGCTAGACTAGGCTAGTCTAGGGCGACAAACCTTACCTATATCAAAACTAGTGCCTGAAAACGTCAAGACGGGCAAATTAGTCATTATCAAGCATGGTTGTAATGGCTCACTTAGAGACTAACTTCATTAAGGATTTCGGTATATTTATACAAATCTAGACGATACTAAAAACATACATACATCGATACACGATCTTGGAAATTTTGTGATTACGATACTTTTATATGCAGAAAATATCAGATTTTCTGGGATAAATACATTTATACATCACCTTCCACTTACAACAGAAAATACAGGGTTTCTATCTGGATTACATTTTTGTTTATTTATATATTTCAAAAGTAGTAAACACACATGCATTAATACTTGATTTGACACATCATTTTCAAACCACTTTACATAAAATATCGGATTTTCTGGTGCTTTACGAACTATACAAAACTTTGCAATCAACATGCTTTTGAACTCACCAACATAATATATGTTGACGTTTTCAAAATAACTTGTATTCTCAGGGACTCATTAGGCAGAAGAATCATCAAGAATATGTGATTGTGTTTTGTATACTGTTAAACATCATCCATTGAATGTTTTTGTTATGTAACTTAAAAGATTATACTTGATGTAAACAATGGCAGTTGTATTAAATTATGCATGGTGATGATGATGTTATGTTTCATTTATATTCACTGTAATGATAATTCAATTGTTAGTCACACGAGCCCCTAGACGTTTCCGCCGTCTGGTTCGGGGGTGTGACACAAAATGCATAGAAAAAGGGTTATATAAAAAATAAACAATTTTAACAACAAGTTGCCAAAGAAAACAAATATGGACATTTCATTAGCAAAAAAGAAATCCATGCTTTTTTTTCAAAAATCGAAGACTATCATAACATGAAAAATCATTATAACATTTAAACGATGGGTCTAATATCACTGATTGATTTTGATACACAAAATAGATAGTTTTTCTTAAAAACCGACAACGAAAGTTATAAAAATTTTGTAGAGACCCATTTTTATAACGAACGGTGAGTGCGGAAGAAGGATATCTCGAGATTAATCGTGTTTTTGTAAGTATGAACACGAAGAACATATTATGAGTTCGTTGAAGAAGACTAAGAACAAAGAGAGAATAATATATTTCATGAAGAACATGGTGGGAGAGAAACTCTCCCTGGGTGGGAGAACCCACCAACTTTCTCTCTCTCTAGAGATTACATTGTGAGAAGTGTATTCTCTAACTAAGGAAAAGATAAGCTAGCTTTTTAAATAAATGACCAACTCTCCCTTTATATAGGAGGGAGAGTATTTACACCTAAAATACAATAAAGAGAAAATACAACCTAATAAACACTCATTATTTGTGGAGCATTTCCATGCATCAACATTCTCTCCCTAAATGCTTACAAATGATGAGAGATCCAATAAGTGATACAAGGCTATAATACAGTAATCCGACTAGCAAGTGTGGTAATAAAATGAAATCAAGTGTTGAAATGTCTCTAAAACTCTGAGGTGTCTGTGAAGTCTGAAACTGGTCATGAATCTCTGAAATGAAGGACTTCGGCTTCAAAGCACAACCAATGAAGTAGAAAAAATAAGATCCAAATCTTCAAACCAGTCATAATCACCGGAAGAAGAAGGTCACCATGAGCAAGTAGAAGATCCAATAAAAGAAACACTTCGGCTTCAAAAGTCTGAAAAACATCTCAAGTTTTCGAATCAAAATACACCGAAATTCTTCAAAGAATAACCTGCTAAAAATGTGAAGCATCCATAAAATGAAGTCCGGATAAAAATAATGTGAGTCCAAAAACATGGTCCAGCAATGTCGAAAATTTGATCCAAGGACCAAAAATAAGTGCCACGTCACATTGCCAAAATAATCTTCGTCTTCAACATATCACAAATCCAAACTCGTGAAACCATAAGATCTAAACCGATGCGAACACAAAATCATCCTGTGGTAGAGTCCGAATAATAAATAATCTGAATCGGAAAACATCGAGTAATGCCAAAAATTTGATCCGTAAAGACCAAAAATAAGTGTCACGTCACATCACTAAATAAATAATCGTCTTCAGAAGTCTTCAAAATCCAAACTCAAACAATCATAATAACCAAATCCGGATGATATTCTCTCCCTATTTTTGATAACCAATGACCGGATATCAAAAATCAACAAATCATCGGATGGAGAGTGTCGGATACCAAGAGCTAATAGAGAAGCTCTCCCTAGATGTATGAAGGGTCTCGATAAGAAACGAGACAGAGTAAAAGAGATACTCTTGCGGTCATGAGGAGGCGGGTGACATAGTTGCTGAAGCTGTGCTGAGAATAATCTGTTGTGCCAAAAATATATCCAAATATCCAAACTGCGGTGCCGGAACACTTGAAGTGGTCTTCAATAGAAAGTAAAGTCCACATGCTCAAGATACATGATTCGTCAACCAAAAAACAAGAGCGACAAGTCATAAAATCCCATAATGTGAAGAATGCGAAACAACTTTGTTGATCAATCGCCGTTGCGGTGCAAGCATCACAAAAAATAATATGAAGTCCGACTGCGGTAGGAATATTCTTCTGATAATAATAACCGGCATGAAATGAACCAATGTGACAATCCAAGGGTGCGGTTGTGGCAAAAATTGGTGTTAAATAAAATAATTGGTTTAATAAAAAAAATTGGTTTTAAAAAAAATAATGGCTAAATTAAATAATTGGTGTTAAAAAAAAATAAATGGATAAATAAAAAAATTGGTGTTAAAAAAAATAATTGGGTGGGAGGTGATTGCGGTAGGAGGTGACTGCGGGTGAAGGAGGGAGGAAGGAGAGGGGCTGAAGGAGGGTGGAGAAGGGAGGAGGGAAGGTCTGGTCGAAGGAAGGAGGAGGGTGCTAATGGAGGGTGGTGGTGGGTCTAGTAGCTTGCGGATAAGAGGAGGTGGTTTGGGTGGGAGGTGATTGCGGTAGGAGGTGAGTGCGGGTGAGAGAGGTGATTTGGGTGGGAGGTGATTGCTGTAGGAGGTGACTGCGGATCAGAGGGGAAGGTGGGGGTCTTGGGTGCGGATGGAAGAGGGTGGCTATGGTGGGAGTTGGTTGCGGTCGAAGAAGGGTTGGGCGCAGATGGTGAGCTAGGTGCGGATGGGGTTCGCTGCAGTAGGCGATGCGGTGCAAGGGAGGTAAGCTAGCCGCGGTTCAAGACTGCAGTGGAGCGCCTGCGGTCCGACAGTAATTCAGCGAGTGCCTGCGGACGAGGCTGCGGTCCGAGGCTGCTAATGGCTTCGGTCCGGAATAAGCAAATGACTACAGTCTCTCGGCTGCGGATAGGGACCTGAGAGGACCGCGTATCATGGCTAAGAAGTGGTTGCGGGTAGGCTTCTAAGGAGACTCTGGTAGGCAGTTTTTGACTGCGGTTCTGGGGTCCGGAAAGGGCTGAACAGGTGACGAAAAAAGCTATTTTTTCATGAAAAATGGTACCGCAAAGGCCATTTATTCATATTTTAATAAGGGAATCTTTTTATAAAGCATTCTAAGTCAAAGGTGGGTCTTGGGAAGGCAAAAAGAAGAGTGTGCAGGGGGTTTTTAGGGGACAAAAGGTGATGGGATTTGTCATAGTCACATGGTTTTATCTTGGGAAGGAAAATAAAAATTGAATACTCTTTACCAGAAAGAGTAACAAGGACAAGTGGCTTTATGCAAACCAAAGAATTACGTCCATACATTCTTCATAAAGATCTACAGCAACAATTTGTTTATGAACAAGAGAAGTTCATACCTTTTGGATGACAAAACTTGCTGGGAAATGTCTTCAAGAAAGAATGCTTCAACTTTATCAATAATTAAGCCCATAATTTTTGTGTCTTCTCATCCAAGAAAAAGAAACTCCTGGAGCAAATCTTCAACTTTTAAGAGACCACAAAATTAATTTCTCTTCCCATTTTTCTTCATTTCTTCAACAGCAAAATAATAAACTTGTAAGAACATCTTTTTCCAGCAATAATAGAACGATCAGCAGCAGCAACTTTTATTTTTGCTAAGATAGAATCACCCGGAAGATAGAAATAAGAAAGAACATCATAAAAAAAAATTCCAGTTTGCAACCCGAAATTTTTTTTCTTGCAGAAACACGGAAAATCACAAGATAATCACCGAACGGGAGTCGTTCCCTTAAAATAATCGTGAGATCTTCAAGGTACGACTCTCATACCAATTGTAGAGACCCATTTTTATAACGAACGGTTAGTGCGGAAGAAGGATATCTCGAGATTAATCGTGTTTTTGTAAGTATGAACACGAAGAACATATTATGAGTTCATTGAAGAAGACTAAGAACAAAGAGAGAATAATATATTTCATGAAGAACATGGTGGGAGAGAAACTCTCCCTGGGTGGGAGAACCCACCAACTTGATACTGATCTTGGTATGAATAGATGTATATATATATACTTAAATATTTTATTATTTAAAAGTATAACTTCTTGGTCAGAGTGTTTTAATCCCGATGCGTTTATAGTTCGTATATCTTTTATGGGTTGATATACTTGATTCCCTATAAACAGTGCTCTGATACCAATCTGTCACACCCCAAAACCGGAACGGCGGAAACGTTCTGGGGTGGAGGACGTCATGTACAGTATCATAACAATGCATAATAGTAAAGACAAGCAACAACATCCATTCCATTAACATAATAATTTTAATACAAGCGTGTTCTGTATAGTATGTAAGACACCAAAATGAACGATCAAAATAAAAGATGAGTCTTGTATGTGCTCCATCTTCTCAAAAGCTTCGTCGGTACCTGTCTACTGATGACTTGAGAATACAAGTTATTTTGAAAGAGTTTATCAGCATAACGCTGGTGAGTTCACATGTATTTAGTGTCATTGCCTGTATAAAAATGTTTGTAACAACGTAGTGTAAATGTTCATAATTGTTTGTAAATGTTTGTAAATAGTTGAACACTCTAGAAAATCCTATATTTTCTACTGAAATGTAGTCTTCTACCAAGACCCGACTGTTTGTATGTTTGCTCTTTTGTAAATGTAAGAATTTTCCCAATAAAACTATCATTATGAAAAATATAGTTTACTTAAATGTGACCGAATCACAAAGTAAATGTCATAGGAAAATAATATTTTTCCTCAGCAGTGACACTGCTGGTCATAAAGTGATGAAATACAGATTCCAGGTAGTACTAAATGTACAGTACACCTCGGGGAGCCTAAAGTAATAAAAATGTAGACCCCAGGTGGTATTAAATGAACAATACGCCTCGGAGAGTCTATTTTGCCTTTAATTCTTAATTAAAGGTTTGAATGTGAGCTCGTATGTAACCATGCTGATCGACGGCTGAATAGCTGATGACCATCCGGTGTCATATGTAGTGAGGTAACATTTTGTCACCCCTTGGCCTTTCGGCTGGGACTGTAGCTAGCAGTCGGGATGTGGGAGTGTCTGTCCCGTATAGATCTATACACACAATGCCCGCTCTCCCTCCAGGAGACTCTGGTTACAAAGTGATACCATAATGAAGTGTCGTATCGAGAAGTAGTATGTTACATTCGGTTTATAGTATTCAAAAGTTTGTATAGTTTGCATTAGTGTAGTGATGTTTTCTCTTTACTAGTATATAGTATGTTCCCTTGTATAGTGTATAGTATGCTCTCTTGTATAGTGTATAGTATGTATTGTTTTCTCGGTATATAGTACTTATGTAGTGACTCGTAAATGTACTAGTAATAGTGAGTTGTAATCCCTTAACTATACCTATTATAGTTAAATAGTAATGTTGTTTGTATACCTTTGTTACACAAAGGCACTGAACTGAAGTGAAAGCTTTTATATCCAACACACACACACATATATATATATATATATATATATATATATATATATATATATATATATATATATATATATATATATATATATAACTAAGAATTCAACGACATTCGGACAAATAACAGGATTGCCTAAGTCCACAACCAAACAAGGAACAGGAAATAAGGTGAGCTATTTGTCCTAAGTCCTTCAAGTCTTACTTATATAAATATATTAGTGTAGATATGAGTTTGAAAATAATGTAAGTTCAAGAAGGTTCGAAAACAGTTTTAGCATCTAAAATAGTTTGATAAAAGGTTTTGAAGTGCTTGAAATCCATAAGTTTGATAGCAAATTGAAAGTAATAGTAAATCTTTCTGTTTGTTCTAGTTATCAATCACATATGATTAAAGCAATAACTAGAATGTTTCAACTTGTATTCCCCCCCCCCCCATAAAAGCATTTAAAATCATTTCAAATGTTGATTAAGGGGTATGAACTCACCTGAAATGAGTGATGCGAATGTAAGATCGAAAAAAGGATGCTAAGTGTCCAGTGAAGACTTGAGCACACAGGGATCCTATTTAGCATATAAAGACACATATATGCATGCAATTAGTGTTTATACAACTAATTAAGAAGGATAACACTCTTATAGTCTAGGAAACACTTATATGGAAGTGTTACAATCACAAATGATTGTATAAAAGGAGTGTATGGTCACCAAATGGAGCTTTCGGTCCAAGTGGTATGTACCTAGAAGCTTTCGGTCCTAATGGTATTCTCGGTCCGAAGGGTTCTCGGTCCGAAGAGGTTCTCGGTCCGAATGGTTCTCGGTCCGAATGGTTCTCGGTCCGAAGGGTTCTCGGTTTTTACGGTTTTCGGTTAAGACCGAAAACTCAAGATATTTGGTGCATGTGGTGGTTTTCAAGGGCTTTCAAACATGCATAGGGTTTCTAAGCTTTATCCGAAGCCTTAAGTGAGTTTTAAGGTCTTAAAGGAACCTTTCTTTAGGGTTTTCGGTTTAAGGAGATGCACTAACCGAAAACTCCTTTTGTTCTTGGAAAATGGCGATTTCAAGGCCCTAAATCAAGTATCCTTACTAGATAACAAGTATAGGAGGTAGATACTTACAATATGGAAGCAAAGAAGGGTGTTTTCGGCCCAAAACACTAGTGTGTGTTCTTGGTGTTCTTGAAGAACACTTGAAGATCTAAGAAAAAAAGAAGATTTCATGGATGAAATCATGTATAACTACTAGATAAAATGTTGTATCAACAAATCAAGAGGAGAAACACTTACATTTTTGGAAGATTTGGAAGAAGCTCTTATGATACTTGAGAGAGAAAGTGGGTGTTCTTGAGTTTGGAAGTAAGAAATGAGGAAAGAAGGTGTAAACTCATGCCTTAAGCATGAGTTCTCGGTCAAAGGGGTTTTCGGCCCCACCCCTCATGTTTGGCCGTAACACCTTATCAAGGTGTTATTTGTTTTATGTGTTCCCAAACAATTCTAAAAAAAATACTTCCTTTCGTTTATTCTCTCGAAGAATAAATATTTAAAAATACCCAAACGGACTTTAAACCGAGCTAAAAATTAGCAGAAATGAATTTGACTTTTAATTGAAGTGTTTGACTGTAGAGTTCATACAAATGAAAATTTCGGGTTGTCACAGGTCGTCAGTAGACAGGTACACTCCGAGAGCTTTTGTGAAGTCAGCCTTGTACCGAGCTGCATCTTATGTTGTTCTCTATATCTACTTTTGATGTTGTTGCTAAATGTAACCTATGTAAAAACTTATACTATTAATGCAATGGTTGTTGTACTTTGATTACTATACTGCATGTGTTGTGATACTTGACATGATGTCCTCCACCCCAGAACGTTTCCGCCGTTTCGGGTTTTGAGGTGTGACAGATTAGTATCAGAGCATTGTTTATAGTGAACTCAGTATATCAAATCATAAAAGATATACAACCTATAAATACAATGGTATAAAAACACTCTGACCAAGAGTTATACTTTAAAATATAACCATATTTTACAAAATTATAAATACATCCAAAATATAAAACCCGAACAAGTATCACAAGAAGAACAAGAATAAAAGTCTTTGGATGTTGAGCATTACCGTCAAACCTGGGCAGTTATGTAATCGTAGCTGGAATAAATATAGTCTGATCAACTATATTTATTCGAGATGCGACTAACGGGTGTTTGGGAGTGATGGTAGTGTTGCAATGAATCTGAAACTAACCATATCGGAATGCTAGAGCCGAACATAAAGTTTAAAATACTATAGGAGTATTTTATGATACTATAGACTAACAATAAACCAGAAAACACGTCCAGAAATTCTAGAATCAAACATGTAATTAAAATACTATAGGAGTATTTTAGAAACCATGAATAACCTTGCATGAGAACTAAAAACACCCTTATGGATCGGCCTATGATTACAGAGTGTATGCTCCCAAGGTTATATATAGTGAGGATCTCATAAGTTAAGAATGTGTGGTTTCGCTCTACTTCCTTTTCCTTGTTTGGATGTGGATATAGAGTAGTATCACATATTCGAAGGCCTATTAGATCTAAGTTATATATGATTTGTGTACACTATGTAATTATAGCAGGACTCGATATGGATCACCCATTAAAATGTTTTAATAATCTTAAGATTCTTTAGACATTCCCATTCTTGCATAAACCCCTTTAGAAAACCTATTCTACTTCAGTAATCGACAGAGGAGTCAATAAAGACCCAGAAGAGGTTCATTGAGAAAGATTTCCAAGTAGGAAATAAATGAACTGTGATGAGACTATTGAAATCACCATGTGCCTATACCTTTTAGGGAAATCGCTGGGAAATTCGCCTGAACTTCCGAGATTCCAGTCATCCATTAGGAAGTGATGACGATCAGTGTCGGAATCGGAAGTAAGACGGAGCGGAAATTCAATATGTCTACAGGAGAAGAGAACCCTATATAACTACCCGAAGAAAACCAACATTTATTCCAGTCAAGAGTAAATGGAGAACAGAAGGAGCCAATGTATGAAACCTGAGAAGTTTTCTACCCCTATAAAGTCACACTAATAACCCATAAATAAATACAACTTAGTGAGTTAGTGGTTACACTACTCACACTATGTGTTAGGCAAATCGTCTTTCCTGTCGCGACTAAGATAAATAGATCGGATCACAAAATATCGATTGAGAGTGTTTAGCTCTAAACTTTAATGAGTCTTTTCTTGTGTAATCTTCGTTCTGAAGTTCTTTCAAATCTTTTCAAAGCCGGAGAGTGAACCTCTCCAGTATAAAGAATACTTAGTTGGAACGACACTCGATTTATGGCTTTCCGATACACTTACTTCTACCCTGTTACCAGGACTGCATCATAGGGATGTAGGTCGACCCTTAGAGAACCATAGCTCAAAAGCGCGGGAAAAATTCATGCCTATTATAGTAAAGGAAGAAACGTCTAGGGATAACCATCGTTTCTCATCAACTGTGTTCCTCATCGTGTAGGAAAAACCATGCCTCCGAAGAAACGTAACCAACCCGCTAGCAAGACACCGACTCTTCAGATCGATGAAGCTACGTTCCAAGCTGTAGTTTCAGCAGCCGTAGCAGCTGTCATGGCTCACCTGAATGCTAAAAACGCAAATGTTAGCAGGAGCACTATCGGGAATCCCGATCATAGCAATGGACAGCAACAACCAGCACCGGTGTGTAAAGCCACCCAAGAACTCCAACCTAATCCACTGAAGAGAAAGTTTGGGAGCGAGAAGGGGAGTACCTCGACTTAAGGACCTTCCGAAGGGCAGCAAGCTGAGGTAGTCAATACCCCTGTCAACCCGCCTGTCTCGACACCAAGAAGACCATACATAGGAAATTTCCCCCACTGTAGCAAGTGTGACTACCATCATTACGGAGTCTGTCGAGAACCCTTTTGCGTTAGGTGCAACATGAAGGGACATACCGCTCGTAACTGCAGAACTCCGGTTGAGTTCATTACATCAACCACCAATGTTGGGACCAGTCCAATATGCCACCTATGTGGTGAAATTGGGCATTTCAAGAGGGACTGCCCAACTGAAAGAAATGAAAAAGACGCAGGAGGAGTCTAACCCTAATACCGAGAGGAACATCAAGGAACCCGGTAGAATTTTGGTACGCTTCTCAAACCTTAAGTAGCTAATCGAAAACTTTAAATAATCAATTCTAATTGTAATTAGTCCCTCGTTAAGGCAAAAGTCGTAGCACTGTTGTAAAACTTAAAAACCCATCAGGTAAAGCTATGATGGCTTAGTATATACGTTAAGGCCATTTATAATTAGGATTGATAGACCTCGAGTGAGTGATGTGGCCTTATCTCCTGTTCCTTGTTTGGTTGTGGATTTAGGGCGGAGTCACTCAGTCAACAGCCCTTTTAATCTTAATTATACATGACTAGTGTATACTAGACGGTTATAGAGAGGCCTCGTGAGAAATTCGTTCATGAAAAGTACATTATTCTGAAACATCAGGACCCCCAGCGTTCAGCGTCAATCATGTCGGTCCAAGTATCCACGATAGTAACACCATGGACGAAACCAGAGACGCTAAGAACTTGTGTGCCCTGTTCCACACACGGTCCTAACAAACTTCATTCGATATCGTGTCGATGTCTATTAATTTCGACACCGCCGTCGGTCATGGTTCGACTTGGTTCGACCATGCAAAAATTCATAGTGCTGTGTAAAAAGAACTTCACCTTATCGTAGGTATCAAATAAAGTTTCTTTCTAACCTAATAAGAAAACCTAATGCGAACCATTGGTCGTCTCTCTCATACAACCTTCAGAAGTACCCAGGAGAGGGGTACCGCGTGTTGTTAACCAGCCCCATTAGACATTAAAAAGCGAAAGGCACTACAGATATTCCAGAAGACAATAACTACCCTAGACCTACCCAATAGATCCTACGGAAAGACCACTTGCATCGCACGATCAAGTTCGTGAATCAAGAGCAAGAAATCATGGGATTAACTTACTACTACTGAGTATATGCATTAAGAATGGTATATAATCTAGATCGATAAGATTTAAGATGTGTGTTTCCGCCCTACTCCCTGTTCCTTGTTTGCTTGTGGGTTGGGGTGGGGCCACACATCTGAACATCCTGTCAATCTCAATTATATACGACTTGTATACACTGAGTAATAGTGATTGAGCCGAGTATGAGGTCTACCATGAACCTTAAAATAAAGCCCATCATCGTATATATCTGTAGGTAAGGGAGCTGAATTCAAGAGAACAATTGTGGGTTAAGCTACTAAAATGACTACAAATTCGAAATTTGTTGTCATCCCAGTTAAGCCAATATAGTAGCTGACACCCTCAGTTAGGAAAAGTAACTCAAGTCGTAAGAGTCAAAAAATTGACTACGACCATCCATTCACGCCTGATCCCACAAATTTAGCATCTTGGTAGTAAGCCAAGAAACCTGGAAAGCTGTGACAGGTTAAACTCTGAGAGGAATGGATGAGAAAATTAGAGGTTCTGAGTGGCAGAGTCCTATGCCATCTAGATTTAATCTAGATAGAGAAACTCGGTAACATCGGAAGAGTAGTTGCAAGGGATGCTCACACTACTCAAGCACTTCGTTCATGGAGATACAGACAAGAAGTGCCTAGGTCGGAAAGAGTTGTGATAGAGCCTCGTCATACGAGAAAAGTTATCGTCGCCCTATAGATGATAGTCTGCATTCACCAAAGTTAATACTAGGGTGCTAAGAACCACATGATTACCTCCGCGACCAGGAATACTTGAGTAAAGTAGACAGCAAGTTGCGTTAAGCTTTATAACCCAGGTCATAAAGAGATTGCTGGACTACTAGGTGTTCCAAGGAATATTATCTCTAGAGAGATAGTAGAACCACCTCCCGAAATAGTCAATCCCTTCAGAAAATCTCTAAGGGCGAAGCTAGCCCTGATCAGAGACTGCTATCCATGAAACAGCGAGTCGAGTGAGAGAATGATTCCTTCCGATTAGGGATCATGCTGTGAAAGCATCTATTAGGCAATGATGAAAATTGGAATTATCTAAGCATCATCTGATAAAACCCTCTATCATCCTGACGTTGAGATATTCTGTTAGAAACACCTCATAAGTCGAAAGTGCAGGTCCTTTCTGCACTAGGCTGAGGTAGAGGCCACGCAACCAATAGATGCCAGCATATAGTCAGCACCTTAAATGATCCAGAAAACCTCCGAAAGCCAACCAGTAGGAAATACGAATCCAAATACGACCTGAGACTCCTAGGAACCAATCATGAGGTCTACACCTCTAGTAAGGGAAAACTTTTGGAACCTCAGAATGGTGAGCACCCCAAGTGATGATCTAACCATGGAAGTACATTATGTTTTGGGTACTGAAACGTTCCATTTTCCAAAGAACTGAGGACCATCAGAGATTCTTGATAGAATTGGTCCAGTATCCGTCAGACTCAGACTGCTTTAGGAATTCCATAAATTCCACCCTAACCTGTCCACGTCTCAGCGAATGAACCGGTAGTACCCGACAAAACTCTCACCATTTTCTCGATTTGATCCATGGAAACTAGAGCCACGTTTGTTAAAGGAAATGGGAGAAATCTAGCTCAGTAAAAGGGAACCGATGAAAGCTTATCCCATGTGGCCCAGAGATCGAAGAAGAAACTAGATCTCGTTACAAAAATTCGCTAAAACTCAGTATGGACCTGATTCCCCTAAGGAACGGACGGATCAGCTAGAGCATAAAGTGTCCACATCTTTCGTATCCATCCTTGAGTGTTCGTTAAGATTCTAATTTCGGGACGAAATTCCCTCTAACGGGGGGATGATGTGACAACCCGAAGATCCTTGTCTTGTAAAGCTCAGCCATTCAACTCAACCGAGTGTCAGCCTCCTTTTTCTATATTTTTAACGCGGTTTTGGGTCGTTATGAGTGTTTAAAGCCTAGTATAACCTAGGTATGAGTCTTAGGAAGGGTTAGAATGTGTGTAGAATCAATAAATCAGGACAAACACACCCATCATGGTGTGTGCGGTCGCACACCCGAGTGTGCGGCCAGCCAGCCGCACACAGCCAGCCGTACACCCTTCCAGCCTTACACGCGACCCTATATATTGAACACTTAGCCAAACTTACACCCCTCTTTCCACTCCTTCAAAGATGGAACATTCTCTCTCAAGAATCCTTCATGTTTTCATCTTCAATCAGCAAAACAAGTAAGTATTCATCCTTAGATCATTGATACAACACATTAGAAGGCCTTTTTCTCGAGTTTGATCCATGAAATCATCATTCTAGATGATCTTCATGTGTGTACGGCCGCACACACATCTTTTGGTCCTAAAACGGACTTAAACACTCATCTAAACATAGCATCGGCCAAAATACCTTCTTAGGATCATCACAAAGCCTTGGAAAATCGATTTGGACACATTTCTATGGGAGTGTACGGCCGCACACAGGCCTGGCCACACACCTTGGCCGCACACAGGCCTGGCTGCACACCCTGGCCGTACACCTGGCCGCACACACATAAAAGTCGAGTTTGGTGGCTTATACTCAAATCTAAAGCCCTACACTCATTTAGGGACTTCAATAGGTGTTTGTAACACTTAATTCTAAGTGTTTTCATGTCCCTAAGATGTGTCCATGTGTCTATTAGTGGTTATATACCCTAAGTGTATTCATATATGTGTTATTACATGTTAAACTAGGATCTGTTTGTGCTCACGACTTCATTCGACACCCGGCGATCCTATATCAATGAAACAGTCGGGTCTGGGTAGAAGACTGCTTTTAATAAAGGAACTCATTCTTTTAAACATGAAACAGTCTGGTCTTGGTAGAAGAATGCTTTTAGTAAAGGAACTCATTCTTTTAAACATGAAACAATCGGGTCTTGGTAGAAGACTGCTTTTAGTAAAGGAACTCATTCATTTAAACATGAAACAGTCGGGTCTTGGTAGAAGACTGCTTTTAGTAAAGGAACTCATTCTTTTAAACATGAAACAGTCGGGTCTTGGTAGAAGACTGCTTTTAGTAAAGGAACTCATTCTTTTAAACATGAAACAGTCGGGTCTTCGTAGAAGACTACTTTTAGTAAAGGAACTCATTCTTTTAAACATGAAACAGTCGGGTCTTGGTAGAAGACTGCTTTTAGTAAAGGAACTCATTCTTTTAAACATGAAACAGTCGGGTCTTGGTAGAAGACTGCTTTTAGTAAAGGAACTCATTCTTTTAAACATGAAACAGTCGGGTCCTGGTAGAAGACTGCTTTTAGTAAAGGAACTCATTATTTTAAACACAAAACAGTCGCGTCTTGGTAGAAGACTGCTTTTAGTAGAGAAACTCATTCCTTTAAACATGAAACAGTCGAGTCTTGGTAGAAGACTACTTTATTTAGAAAATATAGGATTTTCTGGAACAAATTCAAATACTATATAAACCTTTATCACCATCATCTAATGAGATTATTTTGAGGAAAAACATGTATTTGTATCAATGTCATTAAAATACTTATGAACTCACCAACATTAAAATGCTGATACTCTCTTTCAAAATAACTTGTATTCTCAGGTCGTCAGTAGACAGGTACACTCCGGGAGCTTTTGCGAAGTCAGCCTTGTACCGAGCTGCATCTTATGTTGTTCTCTATATCTACTTTTAATGTTGTTGCTAAATGTAACCTATGTAAAAACTTATACTATTAATGCAATGGTTGTTATACTTTGATTACTATACTGCGTGTGTTGTGATACTTGACATGACGTCCTCCACCCCAGAACGTTTCCGCCGTTTCGGGTTTTGGGGTGTGACAATATACGAATATATTCATGGGATATGCATCCATAGAATATATTGCAACAATGGTAGCTAGACAGAAATCATGTACAACCATTGTTTTTCTAAATTACCAGATGAGATAAAGAATGAAATAAACGAACCAGAGTCACACCCAACAAGATTTGTAGGACTCGCAATATGGTCGGTAGGGTGATATCATTACCATTACCACAAACGATAAACTTCACTATCGTACAAGCCCCATCACTATACAACGTAATGTTTGGGAGGAACGTAATGACAAATTTTGAGGCGATCACTTCTATGGTACACAATGTTGTTAGATTCAAAACACAAGCGAGCTATGGAATGTTAACAAGTGAGCCATTACTAGTTCCATCACAACCTTGCTGGCAAAGACAAATACCACATAAAACAAGGACAGACAACACACTTCTGGTGAACGAAACACCGTTGTCATCAATTCTGACCACCCAAGCTAGGGTATCCGGGTAGGATCAAATTTACGAACGTCAACATACGAAATCCCTTTCAGTCTCTTGAAAGAATATAAGGATATATTCTCTTGGCAAGCATCAAACATTGTTAAAGTACCACAGCAAATCATTAAACACATCCTTAATGATAAAGAAACAACAAAATTAGTCTTAAAAAAAGAAAAGAGGACAATATGGAGAAACGAATAAACCAATAAACCAAGAAGTAGATAATTTAGTCAAGGTAGGAATAGTTTCAAAATCTCTATTTCCTTTATGGGTAGCCAACCTAGTTTTGGTGAAAAAAGGTGATGGACAATAGAGGAACTGTGTTGACTTTACTAACCTGAATAAGGCATGCACAAAGGACTGTTAACTATTACTTGCCATATATGAAAAAATTGAATAGTTAGGTATGCACAAATGTAAGAGTTTCGTAGATGCATATAAAGGATATCACCAGATCCACACATGTAACGTCCCAAAATATAGAGTAAAGTTTTCCATTTTTTAAATAAAGTTAAACCATTTGATATCACTCCAAACAAATAATATTCAAAACATTAGTAACAATTTTTAATTAGTTATTAGAGTGAAATCTTAAAAACAAATAGTGAAGAATCTTAGATGGATGAGATGCAATCAGACGGAGCTCTTCCATAGCTACTAGAAGTACCTGGAACATTTAAACTTAAACCATAAGCAAAAAGCTTAGTGAGTTTTCCAAGATACCACATATACCACAAATAATGGGCCCACCCTAAATAATGGATCATATCCTGAAAAGTAGGCCCCACCCTAAGTATTGGATCTCGTCCAGAATTATAGGCCCTATCTAGCATAACATAACATCGGGCCTTGCCCAACAAGCATAATAACATAATATAAAGAGTCACAAAGACAACAAGTATGTAATGACACCACATGTCTAATCACATTATAGTAAAATAACTCACTTCATAGTCAAGTAGACAAACACCACAACTCATACGATACCTAAAGTATGGTACTATGAACAACCTAAACATTTAAAAAAAGGTCAACACTTTGTTTATGACCTAAAACCCTAAAGTTTTACCAAAAGTAAAACTAGTAAAAAGTCAACGATTAATGGTTAAAGTCAACGGTTGATCCACTGCGTCGTGGACAACCCCATATGCATGTCGTGGTGACTAGATGACAAAACAAACATGACCCAACCACGTCACCACGCTGCGACTACCCAATCATCATGTCGTGGCGAGCGTCCAAAATAGCTTAACAGATTAAGAATTCAACCCTTAATCTGCAGAGTTCAAAAGCTAAAATATGATAGCTCCAAAGGTCTTATGGATAAAGTTTCTAACTTTATCCATTTTGTTGTCACAAACGCACCGAAACTATAAACCTAATTCTCAAGTGGGCCAGGAGACATGTTGCCCTGAAGAGGAAGAATACAAACACATATTTCTATTCCTTTCCAGCAATCATTTAGGTTATTTAAAAAGTTCAAAAGTTTCTCAAATCCAAGGATATCTATAAAAAGGATTCAAATCCACCCAAAATATGCATAAACCAAGATCTAGAAAAAGAAAGACCAAGGTTAGAACGTTATACCCCCAAAGGACCATAAATTTGATGTAGAAGTAAGATCAAGCCTAGAAAACACTCCCTTGCACCAAAAAAGAGTCCCTTTTTCTTCATGCTTCACCAAAACAAGATAAAAAGTTGAAGAATCAAGTATGTGGGCTAGGGTTTGTACGGGTGATGTTTAGAGAATGGGGGCTGCCAAATGGGGTAACCCTAGAAGTTAGAGCCCTTAAATAGGCTCAAGACGCAGAGTTTGGTGTTTTGAACCTAAGCTGCCACCTCACCGTGGTGAGGACCCAACCACGCTGCCACTTATCAATGTCTGCCACACCGTAGTGCGACCAACTTCCAGAACCCTCACTTAGAAAGATAAAATACTTATACCTAGAATATGGATGATACAGTTCTCCCCTACTAGAATTAGATTTCATCCTCGAAATCTGCATCTAGAATCAACTCTGGATAATGCTTCTGCATCTCATCCTCTAGCTCCCACGTCCATTCTAAACATTTATGGTGCTGCCACTGCATTTTCACTAGATCGATCACCTTGTTGCGTAAGGTCTTTGTCTTCTTTTCTAAAATACCAATTGGCTTCTCCACATAGTTTAAGCAACTGCTGACTTGGATATCATCCAAGGGATCAATAGAAGTCTCGTCTACTATACATTTTATCAACTAACAGACATGAAAATTACTGTGAATCTGGCTGAGCTCTTCAGGTAAATCCAATCGATAAACCACTCTAACCACACGAGCAAATATCATGAATGGTCCGATGAACCTAGGGCCAAACGTTTTCCTCTTCCAGAAGCATATGAAACCCTTCCAGGGTGATACTATCAATAATACCATGTCCCCAACCTGAAATTCTAACTCGTACTATCGCATGCCAGTTTAACTCTTCTGCTGAGTTTGTGTTGTAAAAAGTGTATGTCTAACCTGCTTTATAAGATCAGTAGTATTGAGAACTACTTCGATGCTCCTCGTGACTCTCTATCCAACCTCAAACTAGTCGACTAGCGTCCTACACTTCCTCCTGTAGAGAAAGTTAAATGGAGGCATAATGATACTAGCATGTCAACTGTTATTATAGGAGAACTTTACCAGCGTTAACTATGTATCCCAACACCCACTAAAATGCAAAACACAAGCCCTTAACATGTTTTTCGAGGTCTAAATCATCCTCTCACTCTTTCCATTAGTATGGGGATAATATACAATGCTAAAATGTTACCTTGTACCCAAATCCTCATGAAATCTCTTCCAAAACCTAGAAGTAAAACAGATATTCCGATTGGAAACTACTAATACCGGTACACCATGCCGAGAAACTACCTCTCTAAAATAAATATCTTCAAGCTTCTCTACAAAGGAACTCTCCTATATAGGCACAAAACGGGCGCTCTTGGTCAACCAGTCAACTATCACCCAGAGAGTACAAAATGGGCGCTCTTGGTCAACCTGTCAAACTCAGTAATGAAGTCTTCAACAACAGATGACTGTTGGGATAAGCTACGGTATTCTAAGAAAGCTTCCCATCGATGGTTTGTGGGATTTTCACTTAACAATTTCCTCATCTTAAACTAGGTCTTAAATTTTGATTCTCCTTCCTGAACCTCTTTTTTGACATGACCCCTCAATAACGAAGCACATTTTCGAAGTATAAGTGCAATGAGCTGTTGATGGGTTTTGATACATAAAATAGATAGTTTTTCACAAAAACCGACAACGGAAGTTATAAAAATTTCTTACAAATTTCAAGTATATAACAATACCAAACCATTAAGGATCCTTTTAAAGAGCCTAGAATGATATTAAAACAACCATAGGGTGTTTAGGAATAACAAGCTTTGTAGCCTTTGGACCCTCTTGGATTTAGGGTGTTGATGAAGATGGAAAGAACAAGAAACTTGATCTTCTCCATAAGTATCCACCGCCACGAATATGGTACCCCAAATGGCTAGATTTCTTCCTGTATGACTTTGTTCTTTAAGCCTTCAGTGCTTAAATAATTAAGCACTAAAAGGAAGACACAAAGTAGATACCAAAAGCCAAGGAACAACTTCAAATTGAAGAGAGGTTTTAGCTAGGATGCTCACGAATTTTAGAGAGAATGGGGAGAAGTAGAAGACCAACATCTAGAAACTTTTTGATGCATAAGAGCCTATTTATATACCTGAAGATAAGTAAATCCTTTTAAATATAATACTTTATGGTATTGGCTAAAAAAGAGAGGCATATGGCCTAAAGAAGAAAACAGTTGCTGACTAGTCTTTTAACCATGGTAGAGTAAGTCATTGGTATAATCATGGTTAAACAAAGTCGCCAAAACTTTGTACATGACTTATAATATGATAACATATCATATAGTGACTACTTTTCTACATCATATGATATTCTTTTCATAAAACAAGAATTTTTCTCTAATTAAATACAAGAGTTGAATTTATTTATTAATATTGAATACTTAATAAATATTTAATAAGTACCAACTTGATTACGGTGTGACCATATAGGATCGTGTGTCATTAGCAATATCACTCGATCATGATTCTTGAGAATATATATCCAATAATTTCCCACTTGCATAAGATTAATTACAGACTGTAATGGATAGTAGCCGTCATCTAGCAATGGGCTACTACCCTAACAACACATGACGAAGTGTCATCAATCAACATTCATTTCCAGGAGCTCACTAGCTACAATTGAAGTATGAGACAAGTGTATCAATATTCTCTTTGTCTCAGACATCATGTTGGAAATGAGACATGGAACATGATCATTCTCAATTGAAATCCAACTTTTATGTAACGCGCCATAGATTCCTAACTCTCAACACAATAGAGGAAAAAATCCAATCTTAACTACATACACACTATCATATGGTTCATGCTCTACCAAAAAAAATCTTTTATAAGTGCACAGTTACAAAAAAACATTTAACCATGTCAATGTATAACAATCTTCATACTTGAGTTCTCCAATATGCATCTCAGGTCGAAAGACATAAAGATATTTACCAGTGTTCAAGATTCACTTATGATAACGGTCTATGAAGTGATCTTGATATGGGTCATTTCCAATTGTTTTTATCTAACAAGTACATATGATTTTGGATGCAACACTTTGCTATTTTGCCACATGAAATCAGCCAAACTGATTCATATTAATCTTAATTCACTGTTGCTCCCACAATCGTGACTGACTATGGACAATTTTGAATAATTACATTATTCAAGGATTAAATGACATGCTAACATATAAAACAATAATATTAATAAAAAAGAGATATTTCATATCTCAAAGGAGATTCCATATTACTACATAGTTCCAAATATCCTAATATTAGTAAAGTATATATTTAAATCTAATAAGTAACTAATAGAAGACGGATTCCTTTTGCATGACTCTCAAACTTCTTTTGAAGAAAAGCATGTGTGAATGGATCTGCTAGATTATCATCTGTATGAAACTTCTCAATGCATACATTTCCAAATTCCAATTCCTAACGAATGAAATTGAATTTTTATTGAATGTGTCTAGTCTTGTTGGTAACTATCGGGTCTCTTGCAATAGCTATAGAACCAGTAGTGTCACAAAGCATCTCAATGGAATTTTTGATGAATGGAACAACATCCAGATCACCGATGAATTTCTTCATCCAATAAACTTGTTGATCTGCTTCACATGAAACTATATATGCTGACACTGCTGTAGAAAGTGCAACTACTTCTTGCTTTCAAATTTTCCATGCAATAGCTCCCTCATTAAGTGTGAACATGTATCCCGAATATAATCGTGAGTTATCTCGATCAGTGTTGATACCAACATCTTTGTAACGTCTTACAAGAAGCTCTTCTTTAACTCTTCCATAAACCAGAAAAACACCTTTAGTCCTTCTCAAGTAGTTAATTATATTATTGATTTCCATCCAATGTTTTTTGCCAGTACTAGGTTGATACCTACTAGTTAGACTAATAGCATAAGCTACATCTGGCCTTATACATGTCATAACATACATAATTGAACGTTTTTTGCCAGTACTATGGTTGTCAACCTTAGAAAGAATGGTGAAAGGCGGTATGGGTACAATTCCTCGTTTCTGGTTATCCATTGAGTCCTTGGGATATTTCTTTATAGATCTTAATGTCGAGTATGTATGCAGCATCCCGCAGATATTTTATTTGAAAAGGATTACTAAGGTAGGCCTTATTCTCCTTCAATGTTGGTATATCTTTCCAAATCACTAATATGCCATGTAGAATTAGAAAAACAGTATGGGTACCACTTGCTTTGATTTATACACATGGTTCATTGGGACTTTCTGTGAAACCAAATTTTTTGATGTTCTCATCAAAACGATGATACCAGGCCCTAGATGATTGTTTAAATCCATAAATGGACTTCTTTAATTTTCACACCTTCTTTAGGTTATTTAGTTTGAAAAATCTTCAGGCTATTCCATAAAACATCTTCCTCAAGATATCTATTAGTGAATGCGGTTTTGACCTCCATTTGTCATATCTGATATCCATAATATGCAGTTATGACCATGATAATCATAATAGATTTCATCTTAAAAACTGGAGAGAAAGTATCTTCATAGTCAATGCCATCAATTTGAGTTTACCCTTTCATGATGTCACACCCCAAAACCGGAACGGCGGAATCGTTCAGGGGTGGAGGACGTCATGTTTAGTATCACGAGATATGTATATGGTAAGCAAGTAATGAACAACCATTTCATTTAGAAAGAAAGTGTTTACAATATGTGTATTCACAAAACATAGAATTCATACACAAATAACAAAACAAGCACCTGTCTAATAGTGTTTACAATATGTGTATTCACAAAACATAGAATTCATTTAGAAAGAAAGTGTTTACTATAATGCTCCATCTTCTGAATTCCCAGCACGAGCACCTGTCTAATAGTCTCCTAAGAATACAAGTTATTTGAAAGAGTTAATCAACAATTAAGCTGGTGAGTTCATAAGATTTTAGTGATGTGAGTAACTTGTAAGTGTTGTTGAAAATGTAGATGTAAAATGGTGTAAGTTGTAAGTTCTGTTTTGAAAAGTTCGCCTGTTCCTCTAGAAAATCCTATATTTCCTACTTTAATGGAAGTTTAAGTAAAATGACACTACAACCCTTTCTAAGGGCACTAAGTGGATACAAGTTATATAGGACTCAGAGTAAACAAACAATCGATTGTGCGCATCTGCCCCAAGCTCACAACCAAACGAGGAACATAAATTAAGGCGGATAGCACACATCCCATTGGTTGTTAGATCATCGTTATATATAACCCTGGTGTAGTCACTTGTTACTCATGGAGTTAATTGTAATGGTTCCTTTATATCTAATGAAAAGTTCTTTAAGAAAACCTATATTTATTATAGTAAAATGGTGACCACAGTGACTACTTTTATAATAACTTAGTTTATACTGCTATATATAATCTAATATCGGATAGAAAGTTAGTTGAGTGAATCTGCCTAAGCCCACAACCAAACGAGGAACAGGGAGTAAGGTGGAAAGCACACATCCAACTACCTATTGGGTATTAGTTTTATATATAAACATGGTGTCTAAACTAAGGTATTATAGAGTTACTCACCTAAGGTCCTTTAAATTGTACTGGTTTAATTAAAATGGATTAAACCCGTTACTGGGAAGTTTCTAGTTTTGAATACCAAAAGTACTGATTTTGGAAAGTATGTTTTGTACTAGAAAAACTGTGCTTTGACTCTGTATCCTATAACCTGACCCATACCTGGTACCCTTATGATGACTTAATGTATTCTAAGCATACATATATATAGAATCAGATAGAAAATAGATTGGGTGAATTCGTTCCAAGCCCACAACCAAACAAGGAACAGGAAATGAAGCAGAGAGCACACATCCTATTACCTGTCGGACCCTATTGGTATATATATATATATATATATATATATATATATATATATATATATATCTTGTGATGTATACATTAAGGAATCATAAGACTAGCATTATGGTCCTTTCTTTTAAACGTAGCCTTCTACCAAGGCATCTTCTGTTAAACGTAGCCTTCTACCAAGGCATCTACTGTTAAACGTAGCCTTCTACCAAGGCATCTACTGTTATGTGCTAGATTCAACTGTTCTGTTTGTCGTTTGTAAAAATGTATGTTTTCCCTAGTTTATAACTATCTTAACTCGAAAATAGTTTGAGTTTGACTTTCAAGTGGTACTGTCACTTTATGAAAGTAATGGGAAATGTAAGTACACAGTTGTCGTTTATAATGACATGTGGATGTACTGATGACCTAAAAACATGTTTTTTTTATTGTGGTCATAATGTGAAGGCTAGAACCCCTACTAAACGTTCTCCCTGTCAAGAGATTAAGGGAACCAAACGCGAACTCTGCAAATTCTTGCAAGCCGTGTAATTCACATTTTTTTATATGATCATGTATACTCAATATAACTATCACCTTTTGTTTAAAACAATGAGTTAGTGATCAATTGCTATAATTAGATCCTCTGTGTGTTCTCATGCTATAGCAACCTAACTTGTTTGTTTTGTACTGTATATTGTACGTTCTGTTTGTTTTTCATAATTGTGTGTTCTCTCTGTATGGTATTGTTTGTTTCTCTTTACTGTATGTTCTGTATGGTATTGTTTGTTTCTCTTCATTGTGTGTTTGACTCATGTAAGAACTGACTCTTTGTATGCTTCATTGTACTAGAAGTAATGAATAGCATTCTCCTAAACTATATCTATTATAGTTTACTAATTTTCTACTTGGACTGTTACTGAAAAGACTCGTTTATCTACTAAGTTATGTTTGTACTTTAATAACGGAGTTTTGTATAACTATAAAGTAACATAACTTTAGAAGAGTTTTTGCAATGTTTTGATAACTTATAAATGACATAAGTAACATTTTTGAAAGATGTTTATAACAAACATTTACACAATTATCATTGTGTTCAACTTGTATTCCCCCCCTTAAAACAATTATAACAGTTAAAAGATTCATTACGGGGTATGAACTCACCTGATGAGGGTGATTCAAACGGGTATACGTGTAAGGATGAGAAGTTCCACGAATGAAGTCCCGAGACTCAATAAGTCCTTAATGACATATAAGGACACTTATTGACATGAATATAGTGGTTATAAACAACCATATGAAAGGAAACAGCTTCCGGGACTAGGAAACACCTTGACCAAGTGTTGGAATCACATGTTATTCAACAAAGGAAGGTAGAATGACACTCACATGAGTTTACGGCCATGGGTTTATGGTCCAAGGGAGTTTACGGCCGTAAACTCATGGTCAAACATGGCTAAGTGTTGGTTTGAAAGTTAGGAAAGCTTTAGGGACTTTAGCTCTACACTATGATGAGAAAGACCACCTTCATTGAGGCTTTTGATGAGTTTATGGCCCAAAGGTGTTTACGGCCGTAAACTCATGGTCATTGTGCACTTGAGAGTAGTTTAAGGTCCTGATCTCATCCATGAAGGGTCCTGGGTCACTAGCTTTGCATCTAGGAGGGTTTATGGCCAAAATGGCAACCTTAAAGGGGTTTACGGCCTTGGGAGATGGCTTGGCCGTAAACTCCTTTTGTCATTGTGTTCTTGATGTTTTCAAGTCTCTAAGCATGGATACTAACTAGATAAGAAGTATAGGGGAGAGTACTTACGATCTAGAAGGTTGAAATGGTCAGTTTTGGCCAAGAACACTAGTGTGTGTTCTTGGTGTTTTTGGTGAAACTTGAAGATCTAAGAAAAGAGTGATTTCTATGGATGAAATCATGGAAGGATACTAGATTAAGAGATGTATCAACAAATCTAGGAAGAATACTTACTTATATGAAGATCTTGGAAGGAAATCTTGATGATACTTGAGAGGATTTGAAGAAAATCGGCCAAGGAAAGGAAAGAATGAGAAAAATGGCCAAGTATCATCTATATACCCTTGAGTTTACGGGCACATGAGTTTACGGCCGTAAACTCATGGTCTTGTGGCCGTGAACTCATTTTGATGAGGTTATTGTTTGATTTGCTACACTGTGGTTCTAGCAGGTACTTTCTAACACTTATTCCTTACGTGTATTAGGCTCAAAACTCCTTAGAATGACCTTTAACCAGGCTCGAACTTAGTACTAATGAGTTTGACACTCAGTTGAGTTGATTGACTAGGCTTTATAATCAAAAATTTTCCGGGTTGTCACATCATCCCCCCGTTAGATGGAATTTCGTCCCGAAATTAGCTTTCTTAGCATTACTACTAGGGTTGCGCTCCTCTGATTGGCAGAATACCTACTCATAGACATGGCAACTTTGCCCTGGTGTTCCTGATAGGATTCGTACTTGGTCCATCTATCATTACCTCATGCATACAAGTCGTATATAATCAGGGTTAGTAAGACGGTCGGATGTGCGACTCTGCCCCAGGTCCACAACCAAACAAGGAACAGGAGATAGGGCGGAAACACACATACTAAATCTGCATAATCATAATCATATACCACCCTCGTGTATACACTGAATAGTGATAGGTGGGCTATATTCGTCCATAGCCTCTGTGCTCGAACTTGGTCTGCTGGACGAGTGGTATTTCGTGACGGTCTGCAGACATCTGACGATAAGGCTTCGGAGGACAAAGTACTCTTCGCACGAGTACTTCGGGGGTTTAGAATACGAAAGATGAAACTTAGGTTTAGGTCTGACTTTCGATACGAATGACGAGTTACAACTTATTTTTAAGAAAATATTGGATTTTCTGGAAGTATACACTATCATTTTCACAAAACAGTTACAGATCCTTTCTATACAAAATTCTTATGAACTCACCAACTTAATTGTTAACACTTTTCAAAATCACTTGTATTATCAGGAAATCAGTAAACAGGTAACCACAAGAGACATTCTTTTGGTGGATGGGATGTCGTCACATCATATGAACTCAGTATGGTGAGGACCACGCCAACTCATGACGAAAGATAGTAACAGACTCTTTACTGAACAAAGTTTTGGTCAAATGAAAGAAACGTCTGATATACGATGATGTATCCCTTGTATGATCGATACTGTACTCCTAGTATGTTCGAAAATGTACTCTTTGTAAATGTTCCCGTGTTTCCTGTTCTCTCTTGAAGTTAACACTCCTACGTATCGTATCGCTGTGTGCGCATACATACAAACGAAAGTGCTCTAATAACTGGTGGGGATACTTTATATCATGATCCTCCTTGGTACCACTACAATCGCCTGCCATATACAAGTTATGAATATTTAAGATGAATCAAGCAGTCGACTGAGTAACTCTGCCTGAAATCCTCAACCAATTAAGGAATGGGGACCTAAGCGGAGTCACTCACTCTAAGTCTGCAACATCTTAGTTGTGCACAACCCTGATGTATATGGTAAGCCATAATAGCTTCTCTAAACGGATCTTTTAGTTCTCTTGAATACTGTGACCTATTTCAACATGGGAGTTATTTATAATTAGTTTTAGGTGTGATCCCCAAATTTTAATCTTATATGAATATAAATTAATTTTAAAAGTAATTAGTATTTCGAAAACGTACCGCTACTCGTCGACGACTCTGGGGTAGATTCTCCTGCGGTGATCATCAGAATGCGTCCATCCGCGCCTGAGTTCTTTACTATCGGGCAGTCCCTCTGAAAATGTCCAGCCTCACCACAGCCATAGCAGGCTTGGTTTTCGTCAGCTCTGGGGACTTGGGAGATCGGTTGAGCCGGTGCCCTGCAGAAACGGATGTGTGTCCCTTTCTGTGGCAGTTCAGACAGTGCATTTCCCGGCATACTCCGGTGTGGTGAAAATTTCACTTTCCACACTTCGGGAGGGTTCCAGCATAGAGACTGGCAGGTGCTGAAGCAGTAGGCGTTGTAGCGGCGTACATAGTACTCGCTCGTTGCCCTTGCCGGGTGTCCTGTGTTGTTCGCTTCTTCTTCCTCTTATTCCCCGACTTCTGATAATAATCATCTTCCCTAGGTGGCTCGGGAATAGGGACTTTTACACTATGGCGGACTCCGTGGTCGATGAGTCGCTGAGATAGGCGTTTAGCACTATCGAACGTGGCTGGGTTAGAAGACAACACATTTCCTTGGGTCGGAGCAGTCAGACCCCAAATGTATCTTTCTATCTTCTTGCTCTCCGGCGTAACCATCCCGGGGCATAGAGCTGTTAGCTCGCTGAACCGTTCAGTGTAGGTCACTATGTCTGAGCCGACCATAGGGAGATCCCACAGCTCTTGTTCCAGTTTTTGAATTTCGCCTAACGGGAAGTATTCCTCCCGAATTAACTCTTTTAGGTTTTCCCAACCTATTGAGTTAGCTACTGATAGAGTCAGTGACTTAACATGGCTGTTCCACCATGTTAGGGCCATGCCAGAGAAGGTGCAGGCAACAAACTTCACTTTGCTTCCTTTTGGGCACAAACAGATTCCCAAGATCGACTCTGTTTTCTCGAACCATTGCAAGAGGGCAATGACTCCGCCTGTCCCATTAAATGATAATGGCTAGCATTTGGTGAAGTCCTTGTAGGAGAACTCTCTCGAGCGCACGAGGACCTCACCTTGAGTAGAATCAGTAGGCGTTCCAGCTCTGCTGGTACTGATGGAGTGATATTGAGCCATGGCTGTTGCCACAGCCGCAGCCACTGCAGTGTTTATAGCTGCCATATCGATTTGCATAGGAGGCGGCGTTGGAGTTATCGGAGTAGTGCTTTTGTTAGATCTGCGAGGAGGCATCTTTGCTAAAAGAATACAAAGATGAGACGGAATAAGTCTAAAGCAATGGACACAACCCGAAAGCTGAAAAGACAAGGTTATCCTAGTTCTGGATGTATCGGGTCCTGACTTCCACAGGGTTCTAGAAATAATTCATAAAAGAGTATATACCTAATAAACTCATTGAATTTGAAATAACTATCCTCGAATGAATATCTGTTTCCTGAATAACTGTTACCAGCTGCCTGTAAGAAAATAATCTTAACATATAATGTGAGCAGTGTTTCCAGTCGCTCATTGAACAAGATTATTATTTAATAGTGTGACGTGTAAGACGTTTTGGTTACTTGTATTGATCTCTATTTGAAAACTTCTCATGAACTTGTTCTTGTTCCTCCTGGACTCTTTTGTTGTCTACTATGAGGAAGTGGTTACATCTATCTGGGCTTGTCGTGCGAGAATGAAAGTGACTAAAGAATCTATGAGCTTTAAGGTAACTTTATGGGGTGATCCTTACGGAGTCCTCCTATAATTGTACAATGTATACAAGTTTGTATATATTTGAAGATTAAATAGACCTTCGAATAAGTGGTCCTACTCATAAACTACACCCTTAAGAGGAATGGATAGTGAAGCGTAGCCACAGATTCTAAGTCTATAAGATCTTAATTATACATAAAACTTTAGGAATATACATTGCAAGATTATAGACCTATCCGTAAGGGTCTTTTAATTTATCACATAAGTTATTTATATGGACTAAAATACTCCTATAGTATTTCAACGTAATGTACTTGGTATGTTCTAAACTCGTTATCGCGCTATCGTATCATAGAATACTCCTATAGTATTCTAACTCTAAATGTACTTGTTCAGGCATTCTCTTGACTGGTGTTCAGGTAAGTTTTAATACTGTTGCAACACCACATCCTTCCCAAACACATGTCGGTCACATCTCGAATGAATATAGTTGATCAGGCTATATTGATCCTAGCTATGATTACATAACTGTTCGGGTTGACGACAGTGCCCAACCTTTAAATACTTTGGTTATGTTCTCCTCGTGACACTAGTTCTATTATGTACATGTATAAGCAAGTAGGTATATTTTTATAACTTGTAGTTATACTCTAAAAATATATCATTATCCAGAGCACTTAAGCCCCATTGTATTTATAGTTGTATATCTTTTATCGGTTGATATCCTTAGTTCACTATAAACAATGCTCTGATACCAATCTGTCACACCCCAAAACCGGAACGGCAGAATCGTTCAGGGGTGGAGACGTCATGTTTAGTATCACGAGATATGTATATGGTAAGCAAGTGATGAACAACCATTTCATTTAGAAAGAAAGTGTTTACAATGTGTGTATTCATAAAACATAGAATTCATACACAAATAACAAAACAAGACTTGAAGCTATAACGCTCCATCTTCTGAATTCCCAGCACGAGCACCTGTCTAATAATCTCCTGAGAATACAAGTTATTTGAAAGAGTTGATAAGCAATTAAGCTGGTGTGTTCATAAGATTTTAGTGATATGAGTAAATTGTAAAGTGTTGTTGAAAATGTAGATGTAAAATGGTGTAAGTTGTAAGTTGTGTTTTGAAAAGTTCGCTTGTTCCTCTAGAAAATCCTATATTTCCTACTTTAATGGAAGTTTAAGTAAAATGACACTACAACCCTTTCTATGGGTACTAAGTGGATACAAGTTATATAGGACTCAGAGTAAACAAACAATCGATTGTGCGCATCTGCCCCAAGCTCACAACCAAACGAGGAACATAAATTAAGGCGGATAGCACACATCCCATTGGTTGTTAGATCATCGTCATATATAACCCTGGTGTAGTCATTTCATACTCATGGAGTTAATTGTAATGGTTCCTTTATATCTAATGAAAAGTTCTTTAAGAAAACCTATATTTCTTATAGTAAAATGGTGACCACATTGACTACTTTTATAATAAATTAGTTTATACTGCTATATATAATCTAATATCGGATAGAAAGTTAATTGAGTGAATCTGCCTAAGCCCACAACCAAACGAGGAACAGGGAGTAAGGCGGAAAGCACACATCCAACTACCTATTGGGTATTAGTTTTATATATAAACATGGTGTATAAACTAAGGTATTATAGAGTTACTCACCTAAGGTCCTTTAAATTGTACTGGTTTAATTAAAATGGATTAAACCCGTTACTGCGAAGTTTCTAGTTTTGAATACCAAAAGTACTGATTTTGGAAAGTATGTTTTGTACTAGAAAAACTGTGCTTTGACTCTGTGTCCTGTAACCTGACCCATACCTGGTACCCTTATGATGACTTAATGTATTCTAAGCATACATATATATAAAATCGGATAGAAAATAGATTGGGTGAATTCGTTCCAAGCCCACAACCAAACAAGGAACAGGAAATGAAGCGGAGAGCACACATCCTATTACCTGTCGGACCCTATTGTTATATATATATATCCTGTGATGTATACATTAAGGAATCATAAGACTAGCATTATGGTCCTTTCTTTTAAACGTAGCCTTCTACCAAGGCATCTTCTGTTAAACGTTGCCTTCTACCAAGGCATCTACTGTTAAACGTAGCCTTCTACCAAGGCATCTACTGTTATGTGCTAGACTCGACTGTTCTGTTTGTCGTTTGTAAATCTTGATGAAATCATTGAAGGATGAAATCATTGAAGGATACTAGATTAAGAGATGTATCAACAAATCTAGGAAGAATACTTACTTATATGAAGATCTTGGAAGGAAATCTTGATGATACTTGAGAGGATTTGAAGAAAATCGGCCAAGGAAAGGAAAGAATGAGAAAAATGGCCAAGTATCATCTATATACCCTTGAGTTTACGGCCACATGATTTTACGGCCGTAAACTCATGGTCTTGTGGCCGTAAACTCATTTTGATGAGGTTATTGTTTGATTTACTACACTGTGGTTCTAGCAGGTACTTTCTAACACTTATTCCTTACGTGTATTAGGCTCAAAACTCCTTAGAACGACATTTAACCGGGCTACAACTCAGTACTAATGAGTTTGACGCTCGGTTGAGTTGATTGACTAGGCTTTATAATCAAAACATTTCTGGGTTGTCACACATGAAAAGTCATGCTTTGAATGTTTGTACATTTCTGTCCATTTCGATCTTTTTCTTGAAGATCCACTTGCTTCCAACAACCATGCTATCAGGAGGTAAGTCAACCAATTCACATGCTTGATTGCCAACCATGGATTAAATTTAAGCTGTCATGGCTTCAAGACATTTGTCATAATCTGTGTCTACAACAACAACTTGTATTTGATGGGCTGAAATTGATCCATCAAGAAGACTTCTCCTTCGGGAATGACAAATCCTAATCTGTCAGGTTCTTAACAAGGTGTACTGGAGCGTCATATAGTTGGCGTGCTTTCCAGTATTTGAACGATAATTTCAAGTTCAACAATGCTTTGTTGATTATCATTCTCAACTAACGGTTGTGTCTCCCGAATTTCTTCGAGATTAATGGGGCTCCCACTTTCTTTGTGCAAGATAACTTCACTTTCCAGGCTATGAACACTTGGTTCTCTTCTTTCAGGAAGAAGTAATAACCCATGGTTTCTTTTGGGTATCCCACAAAGATACACTTTTGAGATCTTGGGTCAAGCTTGTAAGAAGTATATCTTTTAACATATGCTTCACAACCTCATATCTATAAGTAAGACATTAATGAAACTTTTGCATGCCATAACTCATAGGGAGTCTTACTAGCGTTTTTACTTGGGACCATGTCCGCAATTTGAGTTGTGGTTTCCAGGGAATATCCTTAAAATGAATGAGTAAGGAAAGTATGACTCATCATCAATCATACCATATCAAGTAGAGTAAGATTTGTCCTTTCCGAGACACCATTATTGTGACAACCCGAAATTTTCATTTGTATAATCTCTACAGTTAAACACTTCAAATAATTAGTCAAATACATTCCAATACATTTTGGCCGGTTTTAAGTCTGTTTGGGTGTTTTATTTTTAAATTCGTCAAACGAATAAATAAAAGGAAGTGTCGTTATGAGTGATGTGTAACAAACAAAAACAACAACACTTTAGCTAGGTGTTTACGGCCAAACAAGAGGAGTTTGGGCCGTAAACACCATTTTCCCAAGAACTCATGCATATAGCATGAGTTTACCCACTATTTCCCTCATTTTACACTTCCCACCTCAAGAACACCAACTTTTTCCCTCAAGTATCATAAGTCCATTTCTTCAAATCCGCCAAAATGTAAGTGTTTGCTTCCTAGATTCGTTCATATAACACTTAATCTAGTGTTTATACATCATTTCATCCATGCATTCTTGATTTTTACTTAGATCTTCAAGTGTTCTTCAAAACACCAAGAACACCAAGAACACACACTAGTGTTTTTGGGTCCTAAACACTCTTACAAGCTTCATATAAGTAAGTATACTCTTCCTAACTAGTTACTTGCTTACTATACATGTTAAATCATGGAAGAACACCAAGAAACCCTCAAGAACACTTGTGTTTACGGTCAAGGGATATCTTTGAACCGTAAACACCACCAAGTGGTGTTTAGATGCACCTAACACCTTCTATAGCTTGGATGAAAGACTAGAACCTTGCATGCATGAGCTAGAAACACCAAAACACGAAATGGTTGAGGTAACCATGAGTTTACGGTCGTAAACTCATGTGTTTACGACCGTAAACCCAAGTGTTTACGACCGTAAACCCAAGTGTTTACGACCGTAAACTCTCAAAGGTGGTCCAAGGACCATAAACTCCAATGGTGAGTCCTTTTGAGCCCTAGACCTTTCCTAAGCCTTTGATGCAAACTATAACACTTCCTTGTGAGGTATGAGACCTTAAAACACACAAATGCACCATTACCATGAGTTTACGACCGTAAACTCATGGGGGAAATGGTCCAGAAACCGTAAACACATGTAGGGTCACCATTTGAGGAGTAAACTCCAATGTGAGGCCATACTCTCCTTAGATGCAACCCTTAGTACACCTAGCACTTGAAGCAAGGTGTTTTCATGTATAGGGATGTCTTTACTTGCTTAATTAGCGATTAAATAACTAATTAGATACATTATGTATCACTACATGTTACATAGGATCTGTGTGTGTGTTCAAGTCCTCACTTGACACCTAGCATCGTACCCGGCACTTCCATTCAATCCACTCACTACAGGTGAGTTCCTACCCCTAAATCAACCTTTTAAATGATTTTAAATGCTTTTATGGGGGGGGGGGGAATACAAGTTGAACTGTTATAGTTATTGTATCAATCACATGTGATTAATAACTAGAACAGACTACATGATTTTACTACTGCTTTCAGATTTCCATCAAACTTTGGATTTTCAAATGTTTTAAACCTTTTATCAAACTCTTTAAATATCAAAACTGTTTTCAAACTCTTTTAAACTGGCTTTATTTTCAAACCCATATCTATTCTAATATATTTATATAAGTAAGACTTGAAGGACTTAGGACTGATAGCTCACCTTATTTCTTGTTCCTTGTTTGGTTGTGGAATTAGGGTATGCTGTTATTTGTCCGACTGTCGTTGAATTCTTAGTTATATATCATATATATTTGTGTTAGATATAAAAGTTTTCACTTCAGTTCATTACCTTTGTGTAGCAAAGGTACGCAACCAACATTACTACTTAACTATAATAGGTATAGTTAAGGATTACTACTCATTACTACTATTACAATGACACCTACCAGAGTTAGTACAGTTGTGAGTCAATACATGCTAAATACTATACAAAGAGAATACTATATACTATACAAAAGAACACTCTATACATTATACCAGAGAATACATTATACATTATACAAGAGAATATACTATAATTAGAATGTGACATACTACTTCTCGATACGACACTTCACAGTGGTATCATCGTGTAACCAGAGTCTCCTGGAGGGAGAGCGGGCATTATGTGTATAGATCTATACGGGACAGACACTCCCACATCCCGACTGCTAGCTACAGTCCGAGCAGATTAGGCCCAGGGGTGACAAAATGTCACCATACTACGTGTGACCTGGAGGGTCATCAGTTATTCGATCGTCCATCAACATGGGTACATACGAGTTCACATTCAGACCTTTAATTAACACATTAAGAATTAAAGGCAAAACAGACTCCCCGAGCTGTATTGTACATTTAATACTACCTGGAGCCTGCATTTTCATTACACTCAGCCGGCAGCGATACTGCTGGGGTAAATTATTATTTTTCCATTACTTTACATTAATGAAGTCTAAAACTATATTTTCACACTGATAGTTTCACTGGGAAAACCTTTACATTTTCAAAGGATCAAACATGCAAACAACCGGGTCTTGGTAGAAGACTACTTTTACTGGAAAACATAGGGTTTTCTAGGGAGTATACTATTTTCAAACATTGAGATCAGTTATTATACTACATTGTTTTAAACATTTTTATACAAGCAATGGCACTAAATACTTATGAACTCACCAGCTTTATGCTGATAAACTCTTTCAAAATAACTTGTATTCTCAAGTCATCAGTAGACAGGTACAGATGCAGCTTTTGAGAAGATGGAGCACATACAAGACCCATCTTTTATTTTGATTATACTTTTGGTGTCTTACAAACTATACAGAACATGCTTGTATTATAATTATAATATTAATGCAATGGATGTTGTTGCTTGTTCTTACTATTATGCATTGTTATGATATTGTACATGACGTCCTCAACCACAGAACATATTCCACCGTTCCCGGTTTTGGGGTGTGACAGATTGGTATTAGAGCTCTGTTTATAGTGAATCAAGTATATCAACCCATGGTGAAATCCACTCTCATACACGGGAGTGTTCCTACAAGTAAACTCTGGCGGTATTAGTGGGGCGAGTACTGGCACCGACTCTAGCCATGGTGAAATCCACTCTCATACACGGGAGTGTTCCTACAAGGATTTCATGAGCTGCAAACCCACCTACTTCAACGGAACCGGAGGGATCATTGCCCTGTCCCAATGGATCGAAAGAACCGAAGCCATCTTCGAGATGTGCTCATGCCCCGAAGGAAGCAAGATAAAGTTCACTACTTGCACCTTCACCGAAAGGGCCTTGACGTGGTGGAATGGCCATGTCGAATCACTCTCCTTGGTAGCAGCCAACGCCATGGGCTGGGATACACTGAAGGACCTTATGACCAGGGAGTACTGCCCGAGGGGCGAAGTTCAGAAGCTCGAGGAGGAACTGTGGAACCTAAAAATGAAGGGTTCCGACATAGTGGCCTATACCGCCAGGTTCTGCGACCTGGTGACTCTATGTCCCAACATGGTCCCCACCGAGAGCAAGAAGATTGAAAGATACATCTGGGGTTTAGTGCCCCCGTATCGAGGGAACGTTCTAGCATCACACCCTGCGACCTTTGATAGTGTCAAGGAATTGGCCCAAAGGCTGATTGATCATGAAGTTCCCTCTACTCCATCAGCAACCACTACAACTACCCCCGCATCAACCAAGTCATCTAACAATAAGAGGAAGCGGTGGGACCGAAAGAAGGGCAAATCAGCCCAATCCTCTTCCAATAACCAACAAACAATGGATGTCCATGCTGCCACTACTCCTGCTGCCCCGATACCAGCCAAAACATATGCAGGGAGCCTACCCAAGTGCACCAAGTGCAATTTCCATCACAACGGCCCCTGCCGGGAAATGCACTGCACTAACTGCGACCGGAAGGGCCATACCACCCGGTTCTGCCGAACACCGCCCAAACACATTTCCAGGTCCCCAGTTCAAGAGTAAGCCAGGCCTGCTATGGCTGTGGCGAGGTAGGGAATTTCAAAAGAAACTGTCCGAAGGCTGGGAGCGCGGGAGGAGCAGGGAGACTACTTGCTATTGGCCACAATGAAGCAGTAACAGACCCCACAGTAGTCACGGGTACGTTCCTTATCGATAACTCTTATGCTTGTATCCTATTTGATAGTGGAGCAGAGAGGAGTTTCGTAAACCGGAACTTTAAACACTTACTTAAACAATCACCACAACCACTAAAATAAACCTTCGTCGTAGAAATGGCTAACGGAAAGACAGAGAGTTCTAACGAGATCTACATAGGGTATTCAAGCCCAAAAGTACTTGCGTAAGAAATATCGTGCATTCCTTGCACACATCGTCGACGCGAGCCAGAAAACGAAAGACCTAAAAGACTTCCCCGTAGTATGCGACTTCCCCGACGTCTTTCCGGAAGAACTCCCAGGATTACCCCCGCAACGTCAAGTCGAGTTCCGAATCCACTTAATTCCAGGAGCGACCCCTATAGCCAAATCGCCCTATCGCCTAGCACCTGCTGAGATGCAAGAACTGTCTGGTCAACTTAACGAACTGCTCAGCAAGGGCTTCATAAGACCAAGCTTCTCACCCTGGGGAGCACCGGTCTTGTTCGTGAAGAAGAAAGACGGATCGTTCCGTATGTGCATCGATTACAGAGAACTCAACAAACTGACGGTCAAAAATCGTTGCCCTCTTCCGCGCAGAGACGATTTATTTGACCAAATGCAAGGGGCGAGTTACTTTTCCAAGATTGATCAGAGGTCCGGGTATGACCAGTTACGAGTGCTGGAGGAGGATGTTCCGAAGACAGCCTTCCAAACTCGTTACAGACACTACGAGTTTGTAGTTATGCCGTTTGGACTGACCAATGCGCCCGCAGTATTCATGGACTTAATGGATAGGGTATGCCGTCCTTACTTGGATCAGTTCGTCATCGTCTTCATTGATGACATACTTATCTACTCTCGAAGTAAGGAAGAGCATACCAATCATCTACGACAAGTCCTGGAAACCTTACGATCGGAGAAGCTATACGCGAAGTTCTCTAAGTGCGAATTTTGGATTCAAAGAGTCGAATTCTTAGGACATGTGGTGAGCGAAGAAGGAATCCATGTGGACCCTTCTAAAATTAAAGCCATTGAGAACTGGTCAGCACCAAAGACGCCTACAGAAATTCGTCAATTTCTAGGCCTCGCTGGCTACTACCGCAGGTTCATTCAAAACTTCTCTCGAATCGCGAAACCCCTGACTACATTGACCTAGAAAGGCGTGGCCTTTGACTGGGAAGAGAAACAAGAGAAGGCATTCCAAACCCTGAAGCGAGCCTTATGCACCGCACCGATACTGTCCCTCCCCGAAGGGATAGAAGACTTCGTGGTATACTGCGATGCATCCAACCAAGGGCTCGGCTGTGTTCTGATGCAACCAGGTAAGGTCATCGCCTACGCCTCAAGACAGCTGAAGACACACGAGGTCAACTACACCACGCACGACCTCGAATTAGGAGCGGTTGTGTTCACCTTAAAAATCTGGAGACACAATCTGTATGGTACGAAGAGCACCATCTATACCGACCACAAAAGCCTCCAACACATCTTCAACCAGAAAGAGCTCAACATGAGACAACGACGGTGGGTCGAGCTACTCAATGACTACGAATGCGAAATTCGTTATCATCCGGGTAAAGCCAACGTAGTAGCAGACGCCCTAAGTCGGAAAGAGTATTCTGGCCGAAGAGTCAAGTCACTAACCATGACTATCCATTCGCATATATCCGCACAAATTAAGGAGGCTCAACTCGAAGCTTTGAAACCTGAAAATGTAGCGGGAGAATTCCTACGAGGAATGGATAAGAACCTGGAAGCCAAGGGTGACGGAGCTTTATATCTCATGGACCGGATCTGGACACCGAAGCACGGTGACTTCAGAGACTTGGTCATGAAGGAAGCACACAATACTCGATATTCCGTCCACCCAGGTTCAGATAAGATGTATCTGGATCTCAAGAAGTCATACTGGTGGCCTAACATGAAAGCAGAGATTGCTACCTTCGTAAGTAAATGCCTTACATGCGCGAAGGTCAAGGTTGAATACCAGATACCGTCAGGTCTACTCCAACAACCGGAGATACCTGAGTGGAAGTGGGAGCAGATCACTATGGACTTCATAACCAAGTTACCCAAGACAACGGGTGGACTTGATACCATTTGGGTCATCGTCGACAGATTGACCAAGTCCGCATACTTCCTACCCATCAAAGAAACCGACAGGATGGAGAAGCTCACTAGAACATACATTAGGGAGATCGTACAGCTGCATGGTGTTCCTATATCTATTATCTCAGATAGAGATAGTAGATTCACTTCGAGATTCTGGCAGTCATTACAAAGCCCCCTAGGAACGAGGCTGGACATGAGTACAGCCTACCATGCTGCGAGGACATGCAGCGAGCCTGTGTGATTGACTTTGGGAAGGTGTGGGATACCCACTTACCACTTGTCGAATTCTCGTACAACAACAGTTATCACACGAGCATCAAAGCTGCTCCATTCGAAGCCCTCTACGGCCGGAAGTGCAGATCCCCTATGTGCTGGGCTGAGGTAGGTGACACTCAGTTAGCTAAAGGACGAGTTCCTGAAAGCACTCTCACGGGTCTGGAAATCATTCGGGAAACGACAGAGAAGATCGTTCAGATTCATGAACGATTAAAAGTCTCTAGAGACCGACAGAAAAGCTACGCAGACAAACGCAGGAAACCTTTGGAATTCTAGGTGGGAGACCGAGTCCTTTTGAAAGTCTCACCCTGGAAAGGCTTGATACGCTTCGGAAAGCGTGGAAAGCTGAACCCAAGATACATAGGGCCATTTGAGATTCTCGCTAGAATCGGCCCCGTAGCGTACAAACTCAATCTTCCCCACGAGCTTAGTAACGTACACCCTACCTTCCACGTTTCGAACTTAAAAAAGTGCCTATCCGACAAGACTCTTGTAATCCCACTCGACGAGATCGAGATCAACGAGAACCTCAACTTCATGGAAGAACTTGTAGAGATTATGGATCGAGAGGTCAAACGAACGAAACAAAGCCGTATCCCGATAGTGAAGGTTCGTTGGAACGCCAACCGAGGACCTGAACTCACATGGGAGCGCGAGGATCAAATGAAACTTAAATATCCTCATCTTTTTACTTAGTTATTTCGTAATAACTTAGTTGCTTGAACTCTAATTTCGGGACGAAATTCCCTCTAACGGGGGGATGATGTGACAACCCGAAATTTTCATTTGTATAATCTCTACAGTTAAACACTTCAAATAATTAGTCAAATACATTCCAATACATTTTGGCCGGTTTTAAGTCCGTTTGGGTGTTTTATTTTTAAATTCGTCAAACGAATAAAAAAAAGGAAGTGTCGTTATGAGTGATGTGTAACAAACAAAAACAACAACACTTTAGCTAGGTGTTTACGGCCAAACAAGAGGAGTTTGGGCCGTAAACACCATTTTCCCAAGAACTCATGCATATAGCATGAGTTTACCCACTATTTCCCTCATTTTACACTTCCCACCTCAAGAACACCAACTTTTTCTCTCAAGTATCATAAGTCCATTTCTTCAAATCCGCCAAAATGTAAGTATTTCCTTCCTAGATTCGTTCATATAACACTTAATCTAGTGTTTATACAACATTTCATCCATGGATTCTTGATTTTTACTTAGATCTTCAAGTGTTATTCAAAACACCAAGAACACACACTAGTGTTTTTGGGTCCTAAACACTCTTACAAGCTTCGTATAAGTAAGTATACTCTTCCTAACTAGTTACTTTCTTAGTATACATGTTAAATCATGGAAGAACACCAAGAAACCCTCAAGAACACTTGTGTTTACGGTCAAGGGAGATCCTTGAACCGTAAACACCACCAAGTGGTGTTTAGATGCCCCTAACACCTTCTATAGCTTGGATGAAAGACTAGAACCTTGCATGCATGAGCTAGAAACACCAAAACACGAAATGGTTGAGGTAACCATGAGTTTATGGCCGTAAACACATGTGTTTACGACCGTAAACCCAAGTGTTTACGACCGTAAACTCTCAAAGGTGGTCTAAGGACCGTAAACTCCAATGGTGAGTCCTTTTGAGCCCTAGACCTTTCCTAAGCCTTTGATGCAAACCTAGAACACTTCCTTGTGAGGTATGAGACCTTAAAACACACAAATGCACCATTACCATGAGTTTACGGCCGTAAACTCATGGGGGAAATGGTCCAGAAACCGTAAACACACGTAGGGTCACCATTTGAGGAGTAAACTCCAATGTGAGGCCATACTCTCCTTATATGCAACCCTTAGTACTCCTAGCACTTGAAGCAAAGTGTTTGCATGTATAGCGATGTCTTTACTTGCTTAATTAGTGAATAAATAACTAATTAGATACATTATGTATCACTACATGTTACATAGGATCCATGTGTGTGTTCAAGTTCTCACTTGACACCTAGCATCCTACCTGGCACTTCCATCCAATCCACTCACTACAGGTGAGTTCATACCCCTAAATCAACCTTTTAAATGATTTTAAATGCTTTTATGGGGGGAATACAAGTTGAACTGTTATAGTTATTGTATCAATCACATGTGATTAATAACTAGAACAGACTACAGGATTTTACTACTGCTTTCAGATTTCCATCAAACTTTGGACTTTCAAATGTTTCAAACCTTTTATCAAACTCTTTAAATATGAAAACCGTTTTCAAAATCTTTTAAACTGGCTTTATTTTCAAACCCATATGTATAGTAATATATTTATATAAGTAAGACTTGAAGGACTTACGACTGCTAGCTCAACTTATTTTCTGTTCCTTGTTTGGTTGTGGACTTAGGGTATGTTGTTATTTGTCCGACTGTCGTTGAATTCTTAGTTATATATCATATATATTTGTGTTAGATATAAAAGTTTTTCACTTCAGTTCATTACCTTTGTGTAGCAAAGGTACGCAACCAACATTACTACTTAACTATAATAAGTATAGTTAAGGATTACTACTCATTACTACTATTACAATGACACCTACCAGAGTTAGTAAAGTTGTGAGTCAATACATGCTAAATACTATACAAAGAGAACACTATATACTATACAAAAGAACACTCTATACATTATACCAGAGAATACATTATACATTATACAAGAGAATATACTATAATTAGAATGTGACAAACTACTTCTCAATACGACACTTCACAGTGGTATCATCGTGTAACCAGAGTCTCCTGGAGGGAGAGCGGGCATGATGTGTATAGATCTATACGGGACAGACACTCCCACATCCCGACTGCTAGCTACAGTCCGAGTCGACTAGGCCCTGGGGTGACAAAATGTCACCATACTACGTGTGACCTGGAGGGTCATCAGTTATTCGATCGTCAATCAGCATGGGTACATACGAGTTCATATTCAGACCTTTAATTAACACATTAAGAATTAAAGGCAAAACAGACTCCCCGAGGTGTATTGTACATTTAATACTACCTGGAGCCTGCATTTTCATTACACTCAGCTGGCAGCGATACTGTTGGGGTAAAATATTATTTTCCCATTACTTTACATTAATGAAGTCTAAAACTATATTTTCACACTGATAGTTTCACTGGGAAAACCTTTACATTTTCAAAGGATCAAACATGCAAACAACCGGGTCTTGGTAGAAGACTACTTTTATTGGAAAACATAGGGTTTTCTAGGGAGTATACTATTTTCAAACATTGAGATCAGTTATTATACTACATTGTTTTAAACATTTTTATACAAGCAATGGCACTAAATACTTATGAACTCACCAGCTTTATGCTGATAAACTCTTTCAAAATAACTTGTATTCTCAAGTCATCAGTAGACAGGTACAGATGCAGCTTTTGAGAAGATGGAGCACATACAAGACCCATCTTTTATTTTGATTATACTTTTGGTGTCTTACAAACTATACAGAACATGCTTGTATTATAATTATAATATTAATGCAATGGATGTTGTTGCTTGTTCTTACTATTATGCATTGTTATGATACTGTACATGACGTCCTCCACCCCAGAACGTATTCCGCCGTTCTCGGTTTTGGGGTGTGACAATTATTTTGAGGTGTTCCTAATGGTGTGAGTTGTGAAACCATGCCACAATTCTTAAGATGTTCATAAAAATCATAGCTTATATATTCACCGCTGCGATCTGATCATATGGTTTTAATCTTTTTACCAAGTTGATTATATACTTCATTTCTGAATACCTTGAAGACATCGAATGCTTCATGTTTGTGTTTCATGAGGTACATATATCCAAATCTACTGAAATCATTAGTAAATGTAATGAAGTACCTTTCACTGCTTCTGGTCGTTGTTCTAAAAGGTCAATATAGATCAGAATATATGAGTCCTAATAGATCTGAAGCTATTTCGCCAACACCGGTAAAAGGAGCTTTGATCATCTTGCCACATAGACAGGATTCACATATATCAATAGACTTCGAGCCTATTGACTCTAAGATTCTATACTTTTGAAACTTAGCAATGCGAGTTTTCTTTATGTGCCCAAGTCGACAACGCCATAAATAAGTTTTATTTGAGTCTGACTTTGTTTTCTTATTTAAGTTGTACATTGAATAATCCTTTTGGTATAAACCTTTTAAATCAAACTCCTATATTCTGGTATTAGGACTAGCCTCAAAATAGAACACATTGTCTTTAAACACAGAGATGTTTTTAGAATCAAAGCCAAACTTATAACGAAAATATTTTTCATACAAACAAGAAGTAGAGATGATATTCCTAGGTATACTAGGCACATAACAACAATTGTTCAAAATTGGATTAATACAGTTTGGAATAAAAAGATGATATTGTCCTATAACTTTGATAGCTACTCGAGTGTCATTAACCACATTGAGTTCCAAATCGCCATCTTTCAGTTCTCTAACATTCTTCAGTCCCTACAAATCATTATAGATGTTGGTACCACATCTAGTATCGAATACCCAAGAATTAGTACGGAATGCATATAATTCAATCACATATTTACCTGAGGTGCCAACCTGGATGGGCTTGTTCTTCTCAAGCTCCTCTATGTACTTGGGACAGTTGTCTTTACAGTGCTCCCTTTCATGGCAGTGAAAGAAATCCGAGTCAACAATGGGCTTGGGCTTAGGAGTTTCTCAACAATATCCTCCGCCATTTCCACCTCAGGATCCTCCTCAGTAGTCTGTCCCGCTCTCTTCCCAAGCATCGAGGACGGTGCATATTTTTAATCTTGGGGAGGGGTATATATATATATATATATATATATATATATATATATATATATATATATATATATATATATATATATATATAAGGGAAAGAACCGAACCAAGCCTTTCCAGATTTGTCATGATGATATTTTCATAGGAAATTCGTTTGTGTTTAATTTTGTTGGCTTGTTTAGTATTGATAGTTTATTTTGAGGCTAACAACCATGTTATACGATTCTATTTTTCTTGTTTTGTATATTTGTTGTTGTATATTATTTCTTTTGCGATCTTGTTATGGTCATGGATTTATCTCCTATTATGGATTGCCGAGAGTTTTGGAAGAATATATGAAGATTGTGTAACTGCAAGCTATTGAAGTGCATGGGGAGAAGACTAAGAAGAAAAGGATATGCCTTACTGACGCCTGAGTGATCTCCACCTTAAATAACGAGTCGAGATTCTTTGATAAGAGTGAGTTCACACATCTTGTGAAATGAGTGCATACATGAGTTGAGTGCTTCAGTCAGCACGTCCTATAGATTGACATGCACCTGCCTTGTCAGTAAAAGTTAGTATAAGAGGCCTTATACTATTGTTCTATGCATTTAAGCCGAGTGATTGTCCAATCTTTTTTGTTACATGCCTTCTACTGTCCTGATTTGGAATGCGGTACATTCGTATGTGTATGGGGTATAGGTTGACAACTCTTTAATCTTGATTATGTTGTCGGGATAAATAATTTGAGTCATTCTTTCTTTTTATTTCTATGTTTGTATTTGCATTTGTATTCATCTTTTCCAAGGTTGATTCTTGTTTTCTTTTCTTGAGGACAAGAAAGGGTTCAAGCTTGGGGAGATTTGTTAGGTACATAAATTGCACCTTTTCATAGGTTAATTTCATGTGTATTTATAGCATTGCGTTGCATTTTTAGTGTAACTTTCATGAATTTTGCATTTAGGGACATTATCGAGGATCCATCGATATTTCACCATTTTCTGTGGACGTTTCAGGGTGATTTGAAGATTGGAGCGTGCTTAGGATGGTCGAGGGATGCTCTCGGTGAAGTTTTGGAATTTTCAGAGCTAAATTGAAGAAATTGAAAAAATCGGAAATTGGGTATTTTTCAGTTCATTGCATGGCCCGCACTTTGGCAAGGCATATATTACGCGCTCGCGCTTTGGAAGCATTTCAGCACATCAGGATCATTACACGGCTATGTAACGACAAGGCATACGTTACACGGGCCGTGTAACGTGGTCTGAGTGGTTTTTGAGTTTGTAACTTCCGATTTACCTTGGTTTCCTAGCACATTTACAGATAACTTCGACTTGGGACTTCAAGAGAGCAATTTTTGAAGATCATATCACTACTTAGAAATTTGGAAACACTTTAATTTTCATTTTGTAAGTTGATTTGAAGAACAAAACTTGTTGAATTTGTAGTTTGATTTAGCCATGTGTGGCTAACTTTTCTATAATTTCTGATTCCAGATTCCTAAGTCTTTGTTATTAGATTGTAATTTGCACTTGATTTCATGTTTATCATCTTGTAATCTTTGATTTGGTCTTAAATATATGTTTAATTAGTCCTCTTTTCACTTGATCAATGGAATTACGGTTCTTATCAATTTAGTTAGTCAAATTATAAAATCCGTATATGTTTTATGATTTGATATTAGTAACCTGCACTTGATTGGTTGTAAATAGATCATAATTAGTGTAATCAAAGATTAGATGTTTATATTCCCGAACTTATGAGGAATGTTTGATATTGTTGGTAATTGTTGCAAGAACTTAATGTCATTTAGTAATTTGATGCAACGGCTTATTTGAATTAAATTAACTAAATGAAGTTTTATTTAAAGAACATATTTTGAATGAAACACTTTTGTTTACTTGGATATTAGAGCTTATTAATATCTAATTACCAACCTAGATTGAACACGAATTATAGCCACATTACATCGTATAACATAACACATGTATAGGAATCAGAATCAGAAATGTATTTTACTTTTTGAGTTTAGTATTAATTTTGTTTGTTTATGAAGTTCAATTTGAAGCCATACAAAACCCCCAATTTTAACATTGAATGTATGATGTGTGAGAATATGGCTAAATAAGAAATCACGTATCCCTATGGACCGACCCTTCTTACTCTATACTATCTTTAATGTACGTAGTAGCAGTGACTTGTATTTTATTATTATTATATATCCCATTATTTGTTGGTTTTACCAGCAAACAAATTGCCTTCACCCTTTCCTTTGCCCTTTCCTTTCTTCGCTGCTTTACCTTTACCCTTACCGGTATTATTATAGTTTTCTTCTTGGAGATTTTACCCTCATGGATCATCAACACTTGATTGTTCCCACATGTATTAATGATGGCCTAGGCATTCTTGAGCATGTTATGTAGCTCATTGATGATCATCTCACAGTCATTTATTGTGTAGTTCATCATAAATGGTTGAATAACTTAGGATATGAGGCTAAGATCACATATTAAGAACATGTTCATTAACTGAAAATCCCTCAGCCATCTTGCAACCAATAAAAGCATTCAAGGCCTCAAACCTCTCTTTCTTAGAATGAACTTGAAACATGACTCTAAGTTGTTCAATCATTTTAAATGCTTCATGAAACTCAAAAGTTTTTTGAAGTTTAGGAGTCATAGGCAATCATGAGGCAAGCCACTTCGGTCGAATCATTTACTTGTTTCGCTCGAGCAACTTTGAATGCTTTGGCAACATTGGCCGAGACCTCTTCTTGGATAGGTTCATCAAGGATATAGTCCTTTTCTCAAGCTTGAGTAGAATTTTAAGTTATGTAAACCAACCAAGAAAGTTGGGTCCATTTAGCTTTTCTTTTTCGTGGAGGGATCGGACGGTGAGTGATGAGGTGGTTATAGTTGGGGTAATCATCTACAAAATGATAAGATTCATTTTAATATCTTTGATATAACTTCTTTTAAAGTTAATTACCCTTTAAATTAAATTTAAAAAGCTAAGATCCACATCACCCAAAAGCACTTGAGGCGTGACCCACATCACAAGTGATTTAGTTGATTGGTAGGTTACGATAACCAATTACTACTCTTATGTAATTCTTAGAATTATGGGATCCAAAAAACATTACTTTGTTTTTAATGGGATGTTCATCCCATCTTTGCCTAAAAATTATTATGCTTAGGTGGCCTTTATCACATCAAAAATTGATCAAATGATCCTTTTAAAAAAACATGTGAATTATATTTCACAAATGGTTAGGTGAGCTTTGTCCCACTAGTACAAATAAAACATCTTGGCCATTTTTGGCAACCCAAAGTAATAGGGTGACCCTAAAATCCACATGAATTGCACAAAAATCCCAAGTGATATTAAGTGAATTGTATAGATTTGACGTTTTGAAAATAAGGAATTTTATCAATGTTTTATTATTCTAGCATTTTAAAACATATTGTATCATGAATATTTCATGCATAAAATATTCCATGGTACATTTAAAGTGTTTCAAAATGTTATAACGACAGAACCAGTTTCTAACTTTTTAATAGAAAAAACCTTTTATTATACAGTTATAGAGTTTAGATTAAGTTAAAATTTTAATTTAAACCCTATTATATCTTTAAAAGTTTGGCTATTTAAGAGTTCTGAAAAATTAAAACTCTTTTTAACAAAACCTCAATTTTAGACATGTTATGTTGGAAACTTTTATATAAAACTCTAAACCCCATGTTTGATGTTATTTTTTTGTGAAAATATTTTTTGCATGACAATCATATTTTCATACATACCACATTTTATAACAACAAAAATAAAAATCACAAGGATGCATTTTAAATTGTACCATGGAACATTTATTGTGAGCCATCACAACAAGTATTAAGTCATTCCTAAAGGACATAATGGGACACTTAAAGGTCTTCATAAGGTTCCATGTCTTCCTATCTTCATAAGATCTTCAATCTCATCTTGTCACATTTTTATAAAAAATAAATACAAATAGTCTAAAACTAATTTATTACATATAAAAATAAACAAATGAAATAATAGCTATTTATCTATTACATCATCATATGAATAAATAGTAACCACAAATGTCCCAATGGCTTGTTTATACACAATAAAACATAACAAACATATCAACAAACAACTCTTTGTTTTTTCTAAGACAACTTTTATATAACCAAGATGTCACAACTAGCATTTTCAGCTAGGAAATTCTATTCTCATGTAAACATCATCTATCGTAAGGCATGTGCTCTAGGTGAAAATCATACTCTATGCTTAATCAAAACCATCCATTTGAATCCAAACTCTTGATTTAAGTTCAAAACCTAATACAATACATCTCATATGGATTGAAAACCTTATAAATCCCAGTTTAAGTTCTTTATGGACTAGGACTCTCTTATTGGACCCAATTCATAAACCTATAACATTTCAGACCATTGGACTTAGAATGATTCATTCTAACCCTAATGGGCCTTATTGGGCCATAACTAATCCAATTAACCCTAATAGGCTATAAATCCATTCTTTTATGTCAAATTGGGCCGTAAATACACTTAAGGGCCCAATGGGCCGAAACATATTTATTAGGCTTCATAAAATCGAGCAAAGCCAAGAGTGCGCCAAACTAATTCAATTTCATTCATCTTAATCCCAATTCTCGGCCCAATGAGGAAAAGAAAAGAAAAATAAATGGAAATTAGAGGAATTATGAGAGCTTGCCACCTCTTTATTGCATGGAGGATCTCCATGCACATCACCTCACTCCCTCTCACCTCTCTTCTTCTTATTCTCGGCCAAAACACCTCACACCACCCTCATTCTCTCAAAAATCTTTCAAGAAAACTCTCTCAAAACACTCAAGGACATCCTCCTTCCTTCCATCCAAAATTTTGAGATCTCTAGGTGTTTCAAGAAGATCTTCACTAAAGACCATCAATCTTGTATAAGTCATCACATATTCAAGCTAAACAACTTCATTTTTGTGTTAGAACACTCCTTCTAAACACTTGTTTGTGATCATACTCTTAGAAACCTTCTAAACTCGAAAACCACACAAGGAAAGCTTGCTAAGGCCGAAAACAACATCATCTTCCCATATCCCTTCATCAAAATCGATCCATCACCCCAAGGTGAGTTCATACCCCCTTTTTTCGGGTTTTACATGATTTTTGGGGGAGAATACAAGTAAAATGTGTAGATCTATGTGTTATATGCATGTCTTGTGTGATTATGTGTTATTTTCTTCATAAATCTAGAAATATGTTAAGAATATGAAGTTTATCACTTGGATCTACATGAAAACCTTGAGAAAAGTATGTGTTATCACATATAATACATGTATACTTATAGATCTGGGATTTATATACTTAAAATAGCAAAAATTGAGTGTTGTGTTCTAAGATCTATAAACTAAACTCAAAAATCAGCCCTTGACAGAAAAGTTTTGGTCCAATCTAGAACTGTTTTGACCACCTTAATGATAATAATTTTCAAAACTGTTTTACATGAACAAAGTTCAGGTTTATACCTTTAAAATGACTACTCTCACGTCGTCATAAGATGTTTTTAAAATTTTTGGTGAATTTTACAAAACTGCCTATCATATTTGAAATAATTTTGGAACAGCCTGTGAAGGTGAGCAATTTCACACTTGTTAGAGACCATTAAAAATTATGAGAAAAATTATGAACAAAGTGGACAAAATTTCCAAACTTCCAGAGTTTACGGATCCAAATTTCGACTTACAATGATTTTTCTACAAATTTTCCAACAATCAGCTCAGAAAAGTCAAAAACCATGAAAATGTGTATTTTCACAAAAATCAAGCCAAAAATGATATTTTTGACAAAAATGGGTTAGAAAAGTTATTTTTACCAAAACTAGCTATAAGTACAAGTTTTGAGCAAAATGGGGACAAAAGTGTTATTTTTATTAACTTTGGGCCTTAATTGAAAATTTGAGGCTTTTTGGACCAAAAATGTTGTTTTACAAAAAGGAGACTTTTTATAATCAACTTGGTAAACCTCGAACAAAAATAAGCAACAATACAATAACAAATGGGTGAAATAAAACGATAACAATTTTATTAGACCAAATATTCATGTTACATGGCCTATGGGCCTTAAGAGCCCATTTAAGTGTATATTTAGCCCAATATTTTCCATGTCATGTTTATTGGGCCATGCGACCCATTTACATGTTAATTTTTGCCTGAATTATGGGTCACATGTTGTTGGGCCTTCGTGGTGCATTTTCATGCCTATTGGGCCCAAATTGCCCACTTATATGTTATTAGGCCTTTGTGATTCATTTACATGTTAATTGGGCTTGGTCTGAAACTTACATGTTTAGTAGATTGAAATTATATCTTTACATAATTATTGGATTTCGTATTGTTATATATGCACCTTTGGATTTGATAACATAAAACATACACGTAAACATTAAACATGGTATTAGAGGTTGAGATTCAAGTGAGACTTGTCGGTTGGTACCTTTGAGTGTACAATCGTAGCCTGTAGTTATAACCAGAGTTTCCTGGAGGGAGAGCGGGAGTTTGTGTTTAGATATATATGGGGTGACCCCCCACGCCTTAGTTGTTCGCTACAGCTAGACTAGGCTAGTCTAGGGCGACAAACCTTACCTATATCAAAACTGGTGCCTGAAAACGTCAAGACGGGCAAATTAGTCATTATCAAGCATGGTTGTAACGGCTCACTTAGAGACTAACTTCATTAAGGATTTCGGTATATTTATACAAATCTAGACGATACTAAAAACATACATACATCGATACACGATCTTGGAAATTTTGTGATTACGATACTTTTATATGCAGAAAATATCAGATTTTCTGGGATAAATACATTTATACATCACCTTCCACTTACAACAGAAAATACAGGGTTTCTATCTGGATTACATTTTTGTTTATTTGTATATTTCAAAAGTAGTAAACACACATGCATTAATACTTGATTTGACACATCATTTTCAAACCACTTTACATAAAATATCGGATTTTCTGGTGCTTTACGAACTATACAAAACTTTGCAATCAACATGCTTTTGAACTCACCAACATAATATATGTTGACGTTTTCAAAATAACTTGTATTCTCAGGGACTCATTAGGCAGAAGAATCATCAAGAATATGTGATTGTGTTTTGTATACTGTTAAACATCATCCAGTGAATGTTTTTGTTATGTAACTTAAAAGATTATACTTGATGTAAACAATGGCAGTTGTATTAAATTATGCATGGTGATGATGATGGTATGTTTCATTTATATTCACTGTAATGATAATTCAATTGTTAGTCACACGAGCCACCAAACGTTTCCGCCGTCTGGTTCGGGGGTGTGACACAAAATGCATAGAAAAAGGGTTATATAAAAAATAAACAATTTTAACAACAAGTTGCCAAAGAAAACAAATATGGACATTTCATTAGCAAAAAAGAAATCCATGCTTTTTTTTTTTCAAAAATCGAAGACTATCATAACATGAAAAATCATTATAACATTTAAACGATGGGTCTAATATCACTGATTGATTTTGATACACAAAATAGATAGTTTTTCTTAAAAACCGACAACGAAAGTTATAAAAATTTTGTAGAGACCCATTTTTATAACGAACGGTGAGTGCGGAAGAAGGATATCTCGAGATTAATCGTGTTTTTGTAAGTATGAACACGAAGAACATATTATGAGTTCGTTGAAGAAGACTAAGAACAAAGAGAGAATAATATATTTCACGAAGAACATGGTGGGAGAGAAACTCTCCCTGGGTGGGAGAACCCACCAACTTTCTCTCTCTCTAGAGATTACATTGTGAGAAGTGTATTCTCTAACTAAGGAAAAGATAAGCTAGCTTTTTAAATAAATGACCAACTCTCCCTTTATATAGGAGGGAGAGTATTTACACCTAAAATACAATAAAGAGAAAATACAACCTAATAAACACTCATTATTTGTGGAGCATTTCCATGCACCAACATTCTCTCCCTAAATGCTTACAAATGATGAGAGATCCAATAAGTGATACAAGGCTATAATACAGTAATCCGACTAGCAAGTGTGGTAATAAAATGAAATCAAGTGTTGAAATGTCTCTAAAACTCTGAGGTGTCTGTGAAGTCTGAAACTGGTCATGAATCTCTGAAATGAAGGACTTCGGCTTCAAAGCACAACCAATGAAGTAGAAAAAAATAAGATCCAAATCTTCAAACCAGTCATAATCACCGGAAGAAGAAGGTCACCATGAGCAAGTAGAAGATCCAATAAAAGAAACACTTCGGCTTCAAAAGTCTGAAAAACATCTCAAGTTTTCGAATCAAAATACACCGAAATTCTTCAAAGAATAACCTGCTAAAAATGTGAAGCATCCATAAAATGAAGTCCGGATAAAAATAATGTGAGTCCAAAAACATGGTCCAGCAATGTCGAAAATTTGATCCAAGGACCAAAAATAAGTGCCACGTCACATTGCCAAAATAATCTTCGTCTTCAACATATCACAAATCCAAACTCGTGAAACCATAAGATCTAAACCGATGCGAACACAAAATCATCCTGTGGTAGAGTCCGAATAATAAATAATCTGAATCGGAAAACATCGAGTAATGCCAAAAATTTGATCCGTAAAGACCAAAAATAAGTGTCACGTCACATCACTAAATAAATAATCGTCTTCAGAAGTCTTCAAAATCCAAACTCAAACAATCATAATAACCAAATCCGGATGATATTCTCTCCCTATTTTTGATAACCAATGACCGGATATCAAAAATCAACAAATCATCGGATGGAGAGTGTCGGATACCAAGAGCTAATAGAGAAGCTCTCCCTAGATGTATGAAGGGTCTCGATAAGAAACGAGACAGAGTAAAAGAGATACTCTTGCGGTCATGAGGAGGCGGGTGACATAGTTGTTGAAGCTATGCTGAGAATAATCTGTTGTGCCAAAAATATATCCAAATATCCAAACTGCGGTGCCGGAACACTTGAAGTGGTCTTCAATAGAAAGTAAAGTCCACATGCTCAAGATACATGATTCGTCAACCAAAAATCAAGAGCGACAAGTCATAAAATCCCATAATGTGAAGAATGCGAAACAACTTTGTTGATCAATCGCCGTTGCGGTGCAAGCATCACAAAAAATAATATGAAGTCCGACTGCGGTAGGAATATTCTTCTGATAATAATAACCGGCATGAAATGAACCAATGTGACAATCCAAGGGTGCGGTTGTGGCAAAAATTGGTGTTAAATAAAATAATTGGTTTAATAAAAAAATTGGTTTTAAAAAAAATAATGGCTAAATTAAATAATTGGTGTTAAAAAAAATAAATGGATAAATAAAAAAATTGGTGTTAAAAAAAATAATTGGGTGGGAGGTGATTGCGGTAGGAGGTGACTGCGGGTGAAGGAGGGAGGAAGGAGAGGGGCTGAAGGAGGGTGGAGAAGGGAGGAGGGAAGGTCTGGTCGAAGGAAGGAGGAGGGTGCTAACGGAGGGTGGTTGCGGGTCTAGTAGCTTACGGATAAGAGGAGGTGGTTTGGGTGGGAGGTGATTGCGGTAGGAGGTGACTGCGGGTGAGAGAGGTGATTTGGGTGGGAGGTGGTTGCTCTAGGAGGTGACTGCGGATCAGAGGGGAAGGTGGGGGTCTTGGGTGCGGATGGAAGAGGGTGGCTATGGTGGGAGTTGGTTGCGGTCGAAGAAGGGTTGGGCGCGGATGGTGAGCTAGGTGCGGATGGGGTTGGCTGCAGTAGGCGATGCGGTGCAAGGGAGGTAAGCTAGCCGCGGTTCGAGACTGCAGTGGAGCGCCTGCGGTCCGACAGTAATTCAGCGAGTGCCTGCGGACGAGGCTGCGGTCCGAGGCTGCTGATGGCTTCGGTCCGGAATAAGCAAATGACTGCAGTCTCTCGGCTGCGGATAGGGACCTGAGAGGACCGCGTATCATGGCTAAGAAGTGGTTGCGGGTAGGCTTCTAAGGAGACTCCGGTAGGCAGTTTTTGACTGCGGTTCTGGGGTCCGGAAAGGGCTGAACAGGTGACGAAAAAAGCTATTTTTTCAAGAAAAATGGTACCGCAAAGGCCATTTATTCATATTTTAATAAGGGAATCTTTTTATAAAGCATTCTAAGTCAAAGGTGGGTCTTGGAAAGGCAAAAAGAAGAGTGTGCAGGGGGTTTTTAGGGGACAAAAGGTGATGGGATTTGTCATAGTCACATGGTTTTATCTTGGGAAGGAAAATAAAAATTGAATACTCTTTACCAAAAAGAGTAACAAGGACAAGTGGCTTTATGCAAACCAAAGAATTACGTCCATACATTCTTCATAAAGATCTACAGCAACAATTTGTTTATGAACAAGAGAAGTTCATACCTTTTGGATGACAAAACTTGCTGGGAAATGTTTTCAAGAAAGAATGCTTCAACTTTATCAATAATTAAGCCCATAATTTTTGTGTCTTCTCATCCAAGAAAAAGAAACTCCTGGAGCAAATCTTCAACTTTTAAGAGACCACAAAATTAATTTCTCTTCCCATTTTTCTTCATTTCTTCAACAACAAAATAATAAACTTGTAAGAACATCTTTTTCCAGCAATAATAGAACGATCAGCAGCAGCAACTTTTATTTTTGCTAAGATAGAATCACCCGGAAGATAGAAATAAGAAAGAACATCATAAAAAAAAATTCCAGTTTGCAACCCGAAATTTTTTTTCTTGCAGAAACACGGAAAAATCACAAGATAATCACCGAACGGGAGTCGTTCCCTTAAAATAATCGTGAGATCTTCAAGGTACGGCTCTCATACCAATTGTAGAGACCCATTTTTATAACGAACGGTTAGTGCGGAAGAAGGATATCTCGAGATTAATCGTGTTTTTGTAAGTATGAACACGAAGAACATATTATGAGTTCATTGAAGAAGACTAAGAACAAAGAGAGAATAATATATTTCATGAAGAACATGGTGGGAGAGAAACTCTCCCTGGGTGGGAGAACCCACCAACTTGATACTGACCTTGGTATGAATAGATGTATATATATATATACTTAAATATTTTATTATTTAAAAGTATAACTTCTTGGTCAGAGTGTTTTAATCCCGATGCGTTTATAGTTCGTATATCTTTTATGGGTTGATATACTTGATTCCCTATAAACAGTGCTCTGATACCAATCTGTCACACCCCAAAACCGGAACGGCGGAAACGTTCTGGGGTGGAGGACGTCATGTACAGTATCATAACAATGCATAATAGTAAAGACAAGCAACAACATCCATTCCATTAACATAATAATTTTAATACAAGCGTGTTCTGTATAGTATGTAAGACACCAAAATGAACGATCAAAATAAAAGATGAGTCTTGTATGTGCTCCATCTTCTCAAAAGCTTCGTCGGTACCTGTCTACTGATGACTTGAGAATACAAGTTATTTTGAAAGAGTTTATCAGCATAACGCTGGTGAGTTCACATGTATTTAGTGTCATTGCCTGTATAAAAATGTTTGTAACAACGTAGTGTAAATGTTCATAATTGTTTGTAAATGTTTGTAAATAGTTGAACACTCTAGAAAATCCTATATTTTCTACTGAAATGTAGTCTTCTACCAAGACCCGACTGTTTGTATGTTTGCTCTTTTGTAAATGTAAGAATTTTCCCTATAAAACTATCATTATGAAAAATATAGTTTACTTAAATGTGACCAAATCACAAAGTAAATGTCATAGGAAAATAATGTTTTTCCTCAGCAGTGACACTGCTGGTCATAAAGTGATGAAATACAGATTCCAGGTAGTACTAAATGTACAGTACACCTCGGGGAGCCTAAAGTAATAAAAATGTAGACCCCAGGTGGTATTAAATGAACAATACGCCTCGGAGAGTCTATTTTGCCTTTAATTCTTAATTAAAGGTTTGAATGTGAACTCGTATGTAACCATGCTGATCGACGGCTGAATAGCTGATGACCATCCGGTGTCATATGTAGTGAGGTAACATTTTGTCACCCCTTGGCCTTTCGGCTGGGACTGTAGCTAGCAGTCGGGATGTGGGAGTGTCTGTCCCGTATAGATCTATACACACAATGCCCGCTCTCCCTCCAGGAGACTCTGGTTACAAAGTGATACCATAATGAAGTGTCGTATCGAGAAGTAGTATGTTACATTCGGTTTATAGTATTCAAAAGTTTGTATAGTTTGCCATAGTGTAGTGATGTTTTCTCTTTACTAGTATATAGTATGTTCCCTTGTATAGTGTATAGTATGCTCTCTTGTATAGTGTATAGTATGTATTGTTTTCCCGGTATATAGTACTAATGTAGTGACTCGTAAATGTACTAGTAATAGTGAGTTGTAATCCCTTAACTATACCTATTATAGTTAAATAGTAATGTTGTTTGTATGCCTTTGTTACACAAAGGCACTGAACTGAAGTGAAAGCTTTTATATCCAACACACACACATATATATATATATATATATATATATATATATATATATATATATATATATATATATATATATATATATATATATATATATATATATAATTAAGAATTCAACGACATTCGGACAAATAACAGGATTGCCTAAGTCCACAACCAAACAAGGAACAGGAAATAAGGTGAGCTATTTGTCCTAAGTCCTTCAAGTCTTACTTATATAAATATATTAGTGTAGATATGAGTTTGAAAATAATGTAAGTTCAAGAAGGTTCGAAAACAGTTTTAGCATCTAAAATAGTTTGATAAAAGGTTTTGAAGTGCTTGAAATCCATAAGTTTGATAGCAAATTGAAAGTAATAGTAAATCTTTCTGTTTGTTCTAGTTATCAATCACATATGATTACAGCAATAACTAGAATGTTTCAACTTGTATTCCCCCCCCCCCCCATAAAAGCATTTAAAATCATTTCAAATGTTGATTAAGGGGTATGAACTCACCTGAAATGAGTGATGCGAATGTAAGATCGGAAAAAGGATGCTAAGTGTCCAGTGAAGACTTGAGCACACACGGATCCTATTTAGCATATAAAGACACATATATGCATGCAATTAGTGTTTATACAACTAATTAAGAAGGATAACACTCTTATAGTCTAGGAAACACTTATATGGAAGTGTTACAATCACAAATGATTGTATAAAAGGAGTGTATGGTTACCAAATGGAGCTTTCGGTCCAAGTGGTATGTACCTAGAAGCTTTCGGTCCTAATGGTATTCTCGGTCCGAAGGGTTCTCGGTCCGAAGAGGTTCTCGGTCCGAATGGTTCTCGGTCCGAAGGGTTCTCGGTTTTTAGGGTTTTCGGTTAAGACCGAAAACTCAAGATATTTGGTGCATGTGGTGTTTTTCAAGGGCTTTCAAACATGCATAGGGTTTCTAAGCTTTATCCGAAGCCTTAAGTGAGTTTTAAGGTCTTAAAGGAACCTTTCTTTAGGGTTTTCGGTTTAAGGAGATGCACTACCGAAAACTCCTTTTGTTCTTGGAAAATGGCGATTTCAAGGCCCTAAATCAAGTATCCTTACTAGATAACAAGTATAGGAGGTAGATACTTACAATATGGAAGCAAAGAAGGGTGTTTTCGGCCCAAAACACTAGTGTGTGTTCTTGGTGTTCTTGAAGAACACTTGAAGATCTAAGAAAAAAAGAAGATTTCATGGATGAAATCATGTATAACTACTAGATAAAGTGTTGTATCAACAAATCAAGAGGAGAAACACTTACATTTTTGGAAGATTTGGAAGAAGCTCTTATGATACTTGAGAGAGAAAGTGGGTGTTCTTGAGTTTGGAAGTAAGAAATGAGGAAAGAAGGTGTAAACTCATGCCTTAAGCATGAGTTCTCGGTCAAAGGGGTTTTCGGCCCCACCCCTCATGTTTGGCCGTAACACCTTATCAAGGTGTTATTTGTTTTATTTGTTCCCAAACAATTCTAAAAAAAAAATACTTCCTTTCGTTTATTCTCTCGAAGAATAAATATTTAAAAATACCCAAACGGACTTTAAACCGAGCTAAAAATTAGCAGAAATGAATTTGACTTTTAATTGAAGTGTTTGACTGTAGAGTTCATACAAATGAAAATTTCGGGTTGTCACAGGTCGTCAGTAGACAGGTACACTCCGGGAGCTTTTGCGAAGTCAGCCTTGTACCGAGCTGCATCTTATGTTGTTCTCTATATCTACTTTTGATTTTGTTGCTAAATGTAACCTATGTAAAAACTTATACTATTAATGCAATGGTTGTTGTACTTTGATTACTATACTGCATGTGTTGTGATACTTGACATGATGTCCTCCACCCCAGAACGTTTCCGCCGTTTCGGGTTTTGAGGTGTGACAGATTAGTATCAGAGCATTGTTTATAGTGAACTCAGTATATCAAATCATAAAAGATATACAACCTATAAATACAATGGGATAAAAACACTCTGACCAAGAGTTATACTTTAAAATATAACCATATTTTACAAAATTATAAATACATCCAAAATATAAAAGCCCGAACAAGTATCACAAGAAGAACAAGAATAAAAGTCTTTGGATGTTGAGCATTACCGTCAAACCTGGGCAGTTATGTAATCGTAGCTGGAATAAATATAGCCTGATCAACTATATTTATTCGAGATGCGACTAACGGGTGTTTGGGAGTGATGGTGGTGTTGCAATGAATCTGAAACTAACCATATAGGAATGCTAGAGCCGAACATAAAGTTTAAAATACTATAGGAGTATTTTATGATACTATAGACTAACAATAAACCAGAAAACACGTCCAGAAATTCTAGAATCAAACATGTAATTAAAATACTATAGGAGTATTTTAGAAACCATGAATAACCTTGCATGAGAACTAAAAAGACCCTTATGGATCGGCCTATGATTACAGAGTGTATGCTCCCAAGGTTATATATAGTGAGGATCTCATAAGTTAAGAATGTGTGGTTTCACTCTACTTCCTTTTCCTTGTTTGGATGTGGATATAGAGTAGTATCACATATTCGAAGGCCTATTAGATCTAAGTTATATATGATTTGTGTACACTATGTAATTATAGCAGGACTCGATATGGATCACCCATTAAAATGTTTTAATAATCTTAAGATTCTTTAGACATTCCCATTCTCGCATAAACCCCTTTAGAAAACCTATTCTACTTCAGTAATCGACAGAGGAGTCGATAAAGACCCAGAAGAGGTTCATTGAGAAAGATTTCCAAGTAGGAAATAAATGAACTGTGATGAGACTATTGAAATCACCATGTGCCTATACCTTTTAGGGAAATCGCTGGGAAATTCGCCTGAACTTCCGAGATTCCAGTCATCCATTAGGAAGTGATGACGATCAGTGTCGGAATCGGAAGTAAGACGGAGCGGAAATTCAATATATCTACAGGAGAAGAGAACCCTATATAACTACCCGAAGAAAACCAACATTTATTCCAGTCAAGAGTAAATGGAGAACAGAAGGAGCCAATGTATGAAACCTGAGAAGTTTTCTACCCCTATAAAGTCACACTAATAACCCATAAATAAATACAACTTAGTGAGTTAGTGGTTACACTACTCACACTATGTGTTAGGCAAATCGTCTTTCCTGTCGCGACTAAGATAAATAGATCGGATCACAAAATATCGATTGAGAGTGTTTAGCTCTAAACTTTAATGAGTCTTTTCTTGTGTAATCTTCGTTCTGAAGTTCTTTCAAATCTTTTCAAAGCCGGAGAGTGAACCTCTCCAGTATAAAGAATACTTAGTTGGAACGACACTCGATTTATGGCTTTCCGATACACTTACTTCTACCCTGTTACCAGGACTGCATCATAGGGATGTAGGTCGACCCTTAGAGAACCATAGCTCAAAAGCGCGGGAAAAATTCATGCCTATTATAGTAAAGGAAGAAACGTCTAGGGATAACCATCGTTTCTCATCAACTGTGTTCCTCATCGTGTAGGAAAAACCATGCCTCCGAAGAAACGTAACCAACCCGCTAGCAAGACACCGACTCTTCAGATCAATGAAGCTACGTTCCAAGCTGCAGTTTCAGCAGCCGTAGCAGCTGTCATGGCTCACCTGAATGCTAAAAACGCAAATGTTAGCAGGAGCACTATCGGGAATCCCGATCATAGCAGTGGACAGCAACAACCAACACCGGTGTGTAAAGCCACCCAAGAACTCCAACCTAATCCACTGAAGAGAAAGTTTGGGAGCGAGAAGGGGAGTACCTCGACTTAAGGACCTTCCGAAGGGCAGCAAGCTGAGGTAGTCAATACCCCTGTCAACCCGCCTGTCTCGACACCAAGAAGACCATACATAGGAAATTTCCCCCACTGTAGCAAGTGTGACTACCATCATTACGGAGTCTGTCGAGAACCCTTTTGCGTTAGGTGCAACATGAAGGGACATACTGCTCGTAACTGCAGAACTCCGGTTGAGTTCATTACATCAACCACCAATGTTGGGACCAGTCCAATATGCCACCTATGTGGTGAAATTGGGCATTTCAAGAGGGACTGCCCAACTGAAAGAAATGACAAAGACGCAGGAGGAGTCTAACCCTAATACCCAGAGGAACATCAAGGAACCCGGTAGAATTTTGGTACGCTTCTCAAACCTTAAGTAGCTAATCGAAAACTTTAAATAATCAATTCTAATTGTAATTAGTCCCTCGTTAAGGCAAAAGTCGCAGCACTGTTGTAAAACTTAAAAACCCATCAGGTAAAGCTATGATGGCTTAGTATATACGTTAAGGCCATTTATAATTAGGATTGATAGACCTCGAGTGAGTGATGTGGCCTTATCTCCTGTTCCTTGTTTGGTTGTGGATTTAGGGCGGAGTCACTCAGTCAACAGCCCTTTTAATCTTAATTATACATGACTAGTGTATACTAGACGGTTATAGAGAGGCCTCGTGAGAAATCCGTTCATGAAAAGTACATTATTCCGAAACATCAGGACCCCCAGCGTTCAGCGTCAATCATGACGGTCCAAGTATCCACGATAGTAATACCATGGATGAAACCAGAGACGCTAAGAACTTGTGTGCCGTGTTCCACACATGGTCCTAACAAACTTCATTCGATATCGTGTCGATGTCTATTAATTTCGACACCGCCGTCGGTCATGGTTCGACTTGGTTCGACCATGCAAAAATTCATAGTGCTGTGTAAAAAGAACTTCACCTTATCGTAGGTATCAAATAAAGTTTCTTTCTAACCTAATAAGAAAACCTAAAGCGAACAATTGGTCGTCTCTCTCATCCAACCTTCAGAAGTACCCAGGAGAGGGGTACCGCGTGTTGTTAACCAGCCCCATTAGACATTAAAAAGCGAAAGGCACTACAGATATTCCAGAAGACAATAACTACCCTAGACCTACCCAATAGATCCTACGGAAAGACCACTTGCATCGCACGATCAAGTTCGTGAATCAAGAGCAAGAAATCATGGGATTAACTTACTACTACTGAGTATATGCATTAAGAATGGTATATAATCTAGATCGATAAGATTTAAGATGTGTGTTTCCGCCCTACTCCCTGTTCCTTGTTTGCTTGTGGGTTGGGGTGGGGCCACACATCTGAACATCCTGTCAATCTCAATTATATACGACTTGTATACACTGAGTAATAGTGATTGAGCCGAGTATGAGGTCTACCATGAACCTTAAAATAAAGCCCATCATCGTATATCTGTAGGTAAGGGAGCTGAATTCAAGAGAACAATTGTGGGTTAAGCTACTAAAATGACTACAAATTCGAAATTTGTTGTCATCCCAGTTAAGCCAATATAGTAGCTGACACCCTCAGTTAGGAAAAGTAACTCAAGTCGTAAGAGTCAAAAAATTGACTACGACCATCCATTCACGCCTGATCCCACAAATTTAGCATCTTGGTAGTAAGCCAAGAAACCTGGAAAGCTGTGACAGGTTAAACTCTGAGAGGAATGGATGAGGAAATTAGAGGTTCTGAGTGGCAGAGTCCTATGCCATCTAGATTTAATCTAGATAGAGAAACTCGGTAACATCGGAAGAGTAGTTGCAGGGGATGCTCACACTACTCAAGCACTTCGTTCATGGAGATACAGACAAGAAGTGCCTAGGTCGGAAAGAGTTGTGATAGAGCCTCGTCATACGAGAAAAGTTATCGTCGCCCTATAGATGATAGTCTGCATTCACCAAAGTTAATACTAGGGTGCTAAGAACCACATGATTACCTCCGCGACCAGGAATACTTGAGTAAAGTAGACAGCAAGTTGCGTTAAGCTTTATAACCCAGGTCATAAAGAGATTGCTGGACTACTAGGTGTTCCAAGGAATATTATCTCTAGAGAGATAGTAGAACCACCTCCCGAAATAGTCAATCCCTTCAGAAAATCTCTAAGGGCGAAGCTAGCCCTGATCAGAGACTGCTATCCATGAAACAGCGAGTCGAGTGAGAGAATGATTCCTTCCGATTAGGGATCATGCTGTGAAAGCATCTATTAGGCAATGATGAAAATTGGAATTATCTAAGCATCATCTGATAAAACCCTCTATCATCCTGACGTTGAGATATTCTGTTAGAAACACCTCATAAGTCGAAAGTGCAGGTCCTTTCTGCACTAGGCTGAGGTAGAGGCCACGCAACCAATAGATGCCAGCATATGGTCAGCACCTTCAATGATCCAGAAAACCTCCGAAAGCCATCCAGTAGGAAATACGAATCCAAATACGACCTGAGACTCCTAGGAACCAATCATGAGGTCTACACCTCTAGTAAGGGAAAACTTTTGGAACCTCAGAATGGTGAGCACCCCAAGTGATGATCTAACCATGGAAGTACATTATGTTTTGGGTACTGAAACGTTCCATTTTCCAAAGAACTGAGGACCATCAGAGATTCTTGATAGAATTGGTCCAGTATCCGTCAGACTCAGACTGCTTTAGGAATTCCATAAATTCCACCCTAACCTGTCCACGTCTCAGCGAATGAACCGGTAGTACCCGACAAAACTCTCACCATTTTCTCGATTTGATCGATGGAAACCAGAGCCACGTTTGTTAAAGGAAATGGGAGAAATCTAGCTCAGTAAAAGGGAACCGATGAAACCTTATCCCATGTGTCCCAGAGATCGAAGAAGAAACTAGACCTCGTTACAAAAATTCGCTAAAACTCAGTATGGACCTGATTCCCCTAAGGAACGGACGGATCAGCTAGAGCATAAAGTGTCCACATCTTTCGTATCCATCCTTGAGTGTTCGTTAAGATTCTAATTTCGGGACGAAATTCCCTCTAACGGGGGGATGATGTGACAACCCGAAGATCCTTGTCTTGTAAAGCTCAGCCATTCAACTCAACCGAGTGTCAGCCTCCTTTTTCTATATTTTTAACGTGGTTTTGGGTTGTTATGAGTGTTTAAAGCCTAGTATAACCTAGGTAGGAGTCTTAGGAAGGGTTAGAATGTGTGTAACATCAATAAATCAGGACAAACACACCCATCATGGTGTGTGCGGTCGCACACCCGAGTGTGCGGCCAGCCAGCCGCACACAGCCAGCCGTACACCCTTCCAGCCTTACAATCGACCCTATATATTGAACACTTAGCCAAACTTACACCCCTCTTTCCACTCCTTCAAAGATGGAACATTCTCTCTCAAGAATCCTTCATGTTTTCATCTTCAATCAGCAAAACAAGTAAGTATTCATCCTTAGATCATTGATACAACACATTAGAAGGCCTTTTTCTCGAGTTTGATCCATGAAATCATCATTCTAGATGATCTTCATGTGTGTACGGCCGCACACACATCTTTTGGTCCTAAAACGGACATAAACACTCATCTAAACATAACATCGGCCAAAATACCTTCTTAGGATCATCACAAAGCCTTGGAAAATCGATTTGGACACATTTCTATGGGAGTGTACGGCCGCACACAGGCCTGGCCACACACCTTGGCCGCACACAGGCCTGGCTGCACACCCTGGCCGTACACCTGGCCGCACACACATAAAAGTCGAGTTTGGTGGCCTTACACTCAAATCTAAAGCCCTACACTCATTTAGGGACTTCAATAGGTGTTTGTAACACTTAATTCTAAGTGTTTTCATGTCCCTAAGATGTGTCCATGTGTCTATTAGTGGTTATATACCCTAAGTGTATTCATATATGTGTTATTACATGTTAAACTAGGATCTGTTTGTGCTCACGACTTCATTCGACACCCGGCGATCCTATATCAATCTTTCTTTCGAGTTACTCGCTTCAGGTGAGTTCATACCCCTTAATCAACCTCTGAAATGATTTTAAATGCTTTTATGGGCGGGAATACAAGTTGAACTACTAAGTTATTATATCAATCGCATGTGATTAATAACTGTCAATCAAATAGATTTTTGCATGATAAACCGTTTTATCCAGCTAAAGGTTTTCAAACCTTGTTTTCAAATCTCTTTTAAAATACTAAAATTTCTTTTTAAATTACTAAACTTTTATCAAATTCTTTTAACTTATATTCTTGATAGATTCATGTCTATATAGATATAGTTATATAAGTAGGATTTGAAGGACTTAGGACTGATAGCCCGCTTTATTTCCTGTTCCTTGTGTGGTTGTGGACTTAGAGTATCCGGTTATTTGTCCGATTGTCGTTGAAATCCTAGTTAAATATAATGTATATCTATTTAGATATTAAAACTATTACTCCAGTTCAGCGCCTTTGGGTAGCAAAGGTACCTAGACAACCTCTCAAGTAAACTATAATAGGTATAGTTTAGAAATCAACAATAACTTTTATGAGGAGAAACTAGCTATATCAATATTCTAAAACATTTACTTTTAGTAAAAAGAAACGTATATAGCAATCAAAACACGGGATACATCCTCATGACGCGGATTTCACCGTTGTCGAGTTGGTAACCAGAGTCTCCTGGAGGGAGAGCGGGCATTGTGTGTGTAGATCTATACGGGATAGACCATCCCACATCCTGACTGCTAGCTACAGTCCCGGCCGACCAAGCCAAGGGTTGAAAATGTCACATTTATTTCGACGCCAGCAGATCGTCGTGTTTACATCCGTCAATCAGTATGGTTACGAGTATCTTCACATTTACCTTATAATTCATGGCCTTAAGGTAATTAGTACCACGGTAGTTTCTACATATAAAACTACGGTACTAGAATATTTTCGATAATACATTAAACTTAGAACGTTTTTGATATAAAACGATAATGTAAAACTATATTATGATAATGATAGTAACATTTGGGAAAATGCTCTTTAAACACGAAACAGTCGGATCTTGGTAGAAGACTGCTTTTAGTAAAGGAACTCATTCTTTTAAAATGAAACAGTCGGGTCTGGGTAGAAGACTGCTTTTAATAAAGGAACTCATTCTTTTAAACATGAAACAGTCTGGTCTTGGTAGAAGAATGCTTTTAGTAAAGGAACTCATTCTTTTAAACATGAAACAATCGGGTCTTGGTAGAATACTGCTTTTAGTAAAGGAACTCATTCTTTTAAACATGAAACAGTCGGGTCTTGGTAGAAGACTGCTTTTAGTAAAGGAACTCATTCTTTTAAACATGAAACAGTCGGGTCTTGGTAGAAGACTGCTTTTAGTAAAGGAACTCATTCTTTTAAACATGAAACAGTCGGGTCTTCGTAGAAGACTGCTTTTAGTAAAGGAACTCATTCTTTTAAACATGAAACAGTCGGGTCTTGGTAGAAGACTGCTTTTAGTAAAGGAACTCATTCTTTTAAACATGAAACAGTCGGGTCTTGGTAGAAGACTGCTTTTAGTAAAGGAACTCATTCTTTTAAACATGAAACAGTCGGGTCTTGGTAGAAGACTGCTTTTAGTAAAGGAACTCATTATTTTAAACACAAAACAGTCGCGTCTTGGTAGAAGACTGCTTTTAGTAGAGAAACTCATTCCTTTAAACATGAAACAGTCGAGTCTTGGTAGAAGACTACTTTATTTAGAAAATATAGGATTTTCTGGAAGGAATTCAAATACTATATAAACCTTTATCACCATCATCTAATGAGATTATTTTGAGGAAAAACATGTATTTATATCAATGTCATTAAAATACTTATGAACTCACCAACATTAAAATGCTGATACTCTCTTTCAAAATAACTTGTATTCTCAGGTCGTCAGTAGACAGGTACACTCCGGGAGCTTTTGCGAAGTCAGCCTTGTACCGAGCTGCATCTTATGTTGTTCTCTATATCTACTTTTAATGTTGTTGCTAAATGTAACCTATGTAAAAACTTATACTATTAATGCAATGGTTGTTATACTTTGATTACTATACTGCGTGTGTTGTGATACTTGACATGACGTCCTCCACCCCAGAACGTTTCCGCCGTTTCGGGTTTTGGGGTGTAACAATATACGAATATATTCATGGGATATGCATCCATAGAATATATTGCAACAATGGTAGCTCGACAGAAATCATGTACAACCATTGTTTTTCTAAATTACCAGATGAGATAAAGAATGAAATAAACGAACCAGAGTCACACCCAACAAGATTTGTAGGACTCGCAATATGGTCGGTAGGGTGATATCATTACCATTACCACAAACGATAAACTTCACTATCGTACAAGCCCCATCACTATACAACGTAATGTTTGGGAGGAACGTAATGACAAATTTTGAGGCGATCACCTCTATGGTACACAATGTTGTTAGATTCAAAACACAAGCGAGCTATGGAATGTTAACAAGTGAGCCATTACTAGTTCCATCACAACCTTGCTGGCAAAGACAAATACCACATAAAACAAGGACAGACAACACACTTCTGGTGAACGAAACACCGTTGTCATCAATTCTGACCACCCAAGCTAGGGTATCCGGGTAGGATCAAATTTACGAACGTCAACATACGAAATCCCTTTCAGTCTCTTGAAAGAATATAAGGAGATATTCTCTTGGCAAGCATCAAACATTGTTAAAGTACCACAGCAAATCATTAAACACATCCTTAATGATGAAGAAACAACAAAATTAGTCTTAAAAAAAGAAAAGAGGACAATATGGAGAAACGAATAAACCAATAAACCAAGAAGTAGATAATTTAGTCAAGGTAGGAATAGTTTCAAAATCTCTATTTCCTTTATGGGTAGCCAACCTAGTTTTGGTGAAAAAAGGTGATGGACAATAGAGGAACTGTGTTGACTTTACTAACCTGAATAAGGCATGCACAAAGGACTGTTAACTATTACTTGCCATATATGAAAAAATTGAATAGTTAGGTATGCACAAATGTAAGAGTTTCGTAGATGCATATAAAGGATATCACCACATCCACACATGTAACGTCCCAAAATATAGAGTAAAGTTTTCCATTTTTTAAATAAAGTTAAACCATTTGATATCACTCCAAACAAATAATATTCAAAACATGAGTAACAATTTTCAATTAGTTATTAGAGTGAAATCTTAAAAACAAATAGTGAAGAATCTTAGATGGATGAGATGCAATCAGACGGAGCTCTTCCATAGCTACTAGAAGTACCTGGAACATTTAAACTTAAACCATAAGCAAAAAGCTTAGTGAGTTTTCCAAGATACCACATATACCACAAATAATGGGCCCACCCTAAATAATGGATCCTATCCTGAAAAGTAGGCCCCACCCTAAGTATTGGATCTCGTCCAGAATTATAGGCCCTATCCAGCATAACATAACATCGGGCCTTGCCCAACAAGCATAATAACATAATATAAAGAGTCACAAAGACAACAAGTATGTAATGACACCACATGTCTAATCACATTATAGTGAAATAACTCACTTCATAGTCAAGTAGACAAACACCACAACTCATACGATACCTAAAGTATGGTACAATGAACAACCTAAACATTTAAAAAAAGGTCAACACTTTGTTTATGACCTAAAACCCTAAAGTTTTACCAAAAGTAAAACTAGTAAAAAGTCAACGATTAATGGTTAAAGTCAACGGTTGATCCACTGCGTCGTGGACAACCCCATATGCATGTCGTGGTGACTAGATGACAAAACAAACATGACCCAACCACGTCACCACGCTGCGACTACCCAATCATCATGTCATGGCGAGCGTCCAAAATAGCTTAATAGATTAAGAATTTAACCCTTAATCTGCAGAGTTCAAAAGCTAAAATATGATAGCTCCAAAGGTCTTATGGATAAAGTTTCTAACTTTATCCATTTTGTTGTCACAAACGCACCAAAACTATAAACCTAATTCTCAAGTGGGCCAGGAGACATGTTGCCCTAAAGAGGAAGAATACAAACACACATTTCTATTCCTTTCCAGCAATCATTTAGGTTATTTAAAATGTTCAAAAGTTTCTCAAATCCAAGGATATCTATAAAAAGGATTCAAATCCACCCAAAATATGCATAAACCAAGATCTAGAAAAAGAAAGACCAAGGTTAGAACGTTATACCCCCAAAGGACCATAAATTTGATGTAGAAGTAAGATCAAGCCTAGAAAACACTCCCTTGCACCAAAAAAGAGTCCCTTTTTCTTCATGCTTCACCAAAACAAGATAAAAAGTTCAAGAATCAAGTATGTGGGCTAGGGTTTGGACGGGTGATGTTTAGAGAATGGGGGCTGCCAAATGGGGTAACCCTAGAAGTTAGAGCCCTTAAATAGGCTCAAGACGCAAAGTTTGGTGTTTTGAACCCAAGCTGCCACCTCACCGTGGTGAGGACCCAACCACGCTGCCACTTATCGATGTCTCCCACACCGTGGTGCGACCAACTTCCAGAACCCTCACTTAGAAAGATAAAATACTTATACCTAGAATATGGATGTTACAGTTCTCCCCTACTAGAATTAGATTTCATCCTCGAAATCTGCATCTAGAATCAACTCTGGATAATGCTTCTGCATCTCATCCTCTAGATCCCACGTCCATTCTAAACATTTATGGTGCTGCCACTGCATTTTCACTAGATCGATCACCTTGTTGCGTAAGGTCTTTGTCTTCTTTTCTAAAATACCAATTGGCTTCTCCACATAGTTTAAGCAACTGCTGACTTGGATATCATCCAAGGGATCAATAGAAGTCTCGTCTACTATACATTTTATCAACTAACAGACATGAAAATTACTGTGAATCTGGCTGAGCTCTTCAGGTAAATCCAATCGATAAACCACTCTAACCACACGAGCAAATATCATGAATGGTCCGATGAACCTAGGGCCAAACGTTTTCCTCTTCCAGAAGCATATGAAACCCTTCCAGGGTGATACTATCAATAATACCATGTCCCCAACCTGAAATTCTAACTCGTACTATCGCATGCCAGTTTAACTCTTCTACTGAGTTTGTGTTGTAAAAAGTATATGTCTAACCTGCTTTATAAGATCAGTAGTATTGAGAACTACTTCGATGCTCCTCATGACTCTCTATCCAACCTCAAACTAGTCGACTGGCGTCCTACACTTCCTCCTGTAGAGAAAATTAAATGGAGGCATAATGATACTAGCATGTCAACTGTTATTATAGGAGAACTTTACCAGCGTTAACTATGTATCCCAACACCCACTAAAATGCAAAACACAAGCCCTTAACATGTTTTTCGAGGTCTAAATCATCCTCTCACTCTTTCCATTAGTATGGGGATAATATACAATGCTAAAATGTTACCTTGTACCCAAATCCTCATGAAATCTCTTCCAAAACCTAGAAGTAAAACAGATATTCCGATTGGAAACTACTAATACCGGTACACCATGCCGAGAAACTACCTCTCTAAAATAAATATCTTCAAGCTTCTCTACAAAGGAACTCTCCTATATAGGCACAAAACGGGCGCTCTTGGTCAACCAGTCAACTATCACCCAGAGAGTACAAAATGGGCGCTCTTGGTCAACCTGTCAAACTCAGTAATGAAGTCTTCAACAACAGATGACCGTTGGGATAAGCTACGGTATTCTAAGAAAGCTTCCCATCGATGGTTTGTGGGATTTTCACTTAACAATTTCCTCATCTTAAACTAGGTCTTAAATTTTGATTCTCCTTCCTGAACCCCTTTTTTGACATGACCCCTCAATAACGAAGCACATTTTCGAAGTATAAGTGCAATGAGCTGTTGATGGGTTTTGATACATAAAATAGATAGTTTTTCACAAAAACCGACAACGGAAGTTATAAAAATTTCTTACAAATTTCAAGTATATAACAATACCAAACCATTAAGGATCCTTTTAAAGAGCCTAGAATGATATTAAAACAACCATAGGGTGTTTAGGAATAACAAGCTTTGTAGCCTTTGGGCCCTCTTGGATTTAGGGTGTTGATGAAGATGGAAAGAACAAGAAACTTGATCTTCTCCATAAGTATCCACCGCCACGAATATGGTACCCCAAATGGCTAGATTTCTTCCTGTATGACTTTGTTCTTTAAGCCTTCAGTGCTTAAATAATTAAGCACTAAAAGGAAGACACAAAGTAGACACCAAAAGCCAAGGAACAACTTCAAATTGAAGAGAGGTTTTAGCTAGGATGCTCACGAATTTTAGAGAGAATGGGGAGAAGTAGAAGACCAACATCTAGAAACTTTTTGATGCATAAGAGCCTATTTATATACCTGAAGATAAGTAAATCCTTTTAAATATAATACTTTATGGTATTGGCTAAAAAAGAGAGGCATATGGCCTAAAGAAGAAAACAGTTGCTGACTAGTCTTTTAACCATGGTAGAGTAAGTCATTGGTATAATCATGGTTAAACAAAGTCGCCAAAACTTTGTACATGACTTATAATATGATAACATATCATATAGTGACTACTTTTCTACATCATATGATATTCTTTTCATAAAACAAGAATTTTTCTCTAATTAAATACAAGAGTTGAATTTATTTATTAATATTGAATACTTAATAAATATTTAATAAGTGCCAACTTGATTACGGTGTGACCATATAGGATCGTGTGTCATTAGCAATATCACTCGATCATGATTCTTGAGAATATATATACAATAATTTCCCACTTGCATAAGATTAATTACAGACTGTAATGGATAGTAGTCGTCATCTAGCAATGGGCTACTACCCTAACAACACATGACGAAGTGTCATCAATCAACATTCATTTCCAGGAGCTCACTAGCTACAATTGAAGTATGAGACAAGTGTATCAATATTATCTTTGTCTCAGACATCATGTTGGAAATGAGACATGGAACATGATCATTCTCAATTGAAATCCAACTTTTATGTAACGCGCCATAGATTCCTAACTCTCAACACAATAGAGGAAAAAATCCAATCTTAACTACATACACACTATCATATGGTTCATGCTCTACCAAAAAAAATCTTTTATAAGTGCACAGTTACAAAAAAACATTTAACCATGTCAATGTATAACAATCTCCATACTTGAGTTCTCCAATATGCATCTCAGGTCGAAAGACATAAAGATATTTACCTGTGTTCAAGATTCACTTATGATAACGGTCTATGAAGTGATCTTGATATGGGTCATTTCCAATTGTTTTTATCTAACAAGTACATATGATTTTAGATGCAACACTTTGCTATTTTGCCACATGAAATAAGCCAAACTGATTCATATTAATCTTAATTCACTGTTGCTCCCACAATCGTGACTGACTATGGACAATTTTGAATAATTACATTATTCAAGGATTAAATGACATGCTAACATATAAAACAATAATATTAATAAAAAAGAGATATTTCATATCTCAAAGGAGATTCCATATTACTACATAGTTCCAAATATCCTAATATTAGTAAAGTACGTATTTAAATCTAATAAGTAACTAATAGAAGACAGATTCCTTTTGCATGACTCTCAAACTTCTTTTGAAGAAGAGCATGTGTGAATGGATCTGCTAGATTATCATCTGTAAGAAACTTCTCAATGCATACATTTCCAAATTCCAATTCCTAACGAATGAAATTGAATTTTTATTGAATGTGTCTAGTCTTGTTGGTAACTATCGGGTCTCTTGCAATAGCTATAGAACCAGTAGTGTCACAAAGCATCTCAATGGAATTTTTGATGCATGGAACAACATCCAGATCACCGATGAATTTCTTCATCCAATAAACTTGTTGATCTGCTTCACATGAAACTATATATGCTGACACTGCTGTAGAAAGTGCAACTACTTCTTGCTTTCAAATTTTCCATGAAATAGCTCCCTCATTAAGTGTGAACATGTATCCCAAATATAATCGTGAGTTATCTCGATCAGTGTTGATACCAACATCTATGTAACGTCTTACAGCAAGCTCTTCTTTAACTCTTCCATAAACCAGAAAAACACCTTTAGTCCTTCTCAAGTAGTTAATTATATTATTGATTTCCATCCAATGTTTTTTGCCAGTACTAGGTTGATACCTACTAGTTAGACTAATAGCATAAGCTACATCCGGCCTTATACATGTCATAACATACATAATTGAACGTATTGTTGAAGCCTACGGTATGCGACTCATTCTTTTGATCTCATCTTTAGTACTATGGTTGTCAACCTTAGAAAGAATGGTGAAAGGCGGTATGGGTACAATTCCTCGTTTCTGGTTATCCATTGAGTCTTTGGGATATTTCTTTATAGATCTTAATGTCGAGTATGTATGCAGCATCCCGCAAATATTTTATTTGAAAAGGATTACTAAGGTAGGCCTTATTCTCCTTCAATGTTGGTATATCTTTCCAAATCACTAATATGCCATCAACATGTAGAATTAGAAAAACAGTATGGGTCCCACTTGCTTTGATTTATACACATGGTTCATTGGGACTTTCTGTGAAACCAAATTTTTTGATGTTCTCATCAAAACGATGATACCAGGCCCTAGATGATTGTTTAAATCCATAAATGGACTTCTTTAATTTTCACACCTTCTTTAGGTTATTTAGTTTGAAAAATCTTCAGGCTATTCCATAAAACATCTTCCTCAAGATATCTATTAGTGAATGCGGTTTTGACCTCCATTTGTCATATCTGATATCCATAATATGCAGTTATGACCATGATAATCATAATAGATTTCATCTTAAAAACTGGAGAGAAAGTATCTTCATAGTCAATGCCATCAATTTGAGTTTACCCTTTCATGATGTCACACCCCAAAACCGGAACGGCGGAATCGTTCAGGGTTGGAGGACGTCATGTTTAGTATCACGAGATATGTATATGGTAAGCAAGTAATGAACAACCATTTCATTTAGAAAGAAAGTGTTTACAATGTGTGTATTCACAAAACATAGAATTCATACACAAATAACAAAACAAGACTTGAAGCTATAATGCTCCATCTTCTGAATTCCCAACACGAGCACCTGTCTAATAGTCTCCTAAGAATACAAGTTATTTGAAAGAGTTAATCAACAATTAAGCTGGTGTGTTCATAAGATTTTAGTGATGTGAGTAACTTGTAAGTGTTGTTGAAAATGTAGATGTAAAATGGTGTAAGTTGTAAGTTCTGTTTTGAAAAGTTCGCCTGTTCCTCTAGAAAATCCTATATTTCCTACTTTAATGGAAGTTTAAGTAAAATGACACTACAACCCTTTCTAAGGGCACTAAGTGGATACAAGTTATATAGGACTCAGAGTAAACAAACAATCGATTGTGCGCATCTGCCCCAAGCTCACAACCAAACGAGGTACATAAATTAAGGCGGATAGCACACATCCCATTGGTTGTTAGATCATCGTCATATATAACCCTGGTGTAATCACTTGTTACTCATGGAGTTAATTGTAATGGTTCCTTTATATCTAATGAAAAGTTCTTTAAGAAAACCTATATTTATTATAGTAAAATGGTGACCACAGTGACTACTTTTATAATAACTTAGTTTATACTGCTATATATAATCTAATATCGGATAGAAAGTTAGTTGAGTGAATCTGCCTAAGCCCACAACCAAACGAGGAACAGGGAGTAAGGTGGAAAGCACACATCCAACTACCTATTGGGTATTAGTTTTATATATAAACATGGTGTATAAACTAAGGTATTATAGAGTTACTCACCTAAGGTCCTTTAAATTGTACTGGTTTAATTAAAATGGATTAAACCCGTTACTGCGAAGTTTCTAGTTTTGAATACCAAAAGTACTGATTTTGGAAAGTATGTTTTGTACTAGAAAAACTGTGCTTTGACTCTGTATCCTATAACCTGACCCATACCTGGTACCCTTATGATGACTTAATGTATTCTAAGCATACATATATATAGAATCAGATAGAAAATAGATTGGGTGAATTCGTTCCAAGCCCACAACCAAACAAGGAACAGGAAATGAAGCAGAGAGCACACATCCTATTACCTGTCGGACCCTATTGGTATATATATATATATATATATATATATATATATATATATATATATATATATATATATATATATATCTTGTGATGTATACATTAAGGAATCATAAGACTAGCATTATGGTCCTTTCTTTTAAACGTAGCCTTCTACCAAGGCATCTTCTGTTAAACGTAGCCTTCTACCAAGGCATCTACTGTTAAACGTAGCCTTCTACCAAGGCATCTACTGTTATGTGCTAGATTCAACTGTTCTGTTTGTCGTTTGTAAAAATGTATGTTTTCCCTAGTTTATAACTATCTTAACTCGAAAATAGTTTGAGTTTGACTTTCAAGTGGTACTGTCACTTTATGATAGTAAGGGGAAATGTAAGTACACAGTTGTCGTTTATAATGACATGTGGATGTACTGATGACCTAAAAACATGTTTTTTTTATTGTGGTCATAATGTGAAGGCTAGAACCCCTACTAAACGTTCTCCCTGTTAAGAGATTAAGGGAACCAAACGTGACCTCTGCAAATTCTTGCAAGCCGTGTAATTCACATTTTTTTATATGATCATGTATACTCAATATAACTATCACCTTTTGTTTAAAACAATGAGTTAGTGATCAATTGCTATAATTAGATCCTGTGTGTGTTCTCATGCTATAGCAACCTAACTTGTTTGTTTTGTACTATATATTGTACGTTCTGTTTGTTTTTCATAATTGTGTGTTCTCTCTGTATGGTATTGTTTGTTTCTCTTTACTGTATGTTCTGTATGGTATTGTTTGTTTCTCTTCATTGTGTGTTTGACTCATGTAAGAACTGACTCTTTGTATGCTTCATTGTACTAGAAGTAATGAATAGCATTCTCCTAAACTATATCTATTATAGTTTACTAATGTTCTACTTGGACTGTTACTGAAAAGACTCGTTTATCTACTAAGTTATGTTTGTACTTTAATAACGGAGTTTTGTATAACTATAAAGTAACATAACTTTAGAAGAGTTTTTGCAATGTTTTGATAACTTATAAATGACATAAGTAACATTTTTGAAAGATGTTTATAACAAACATTTACATAATTATCATTGTGTTCAACTTGTATTCCCCCCCTTAAAACAATTATAACAGTTAAAAGATTCATTACGGGGTATGAACTCACCTGATGAGGGTGATTCAAACGGGTATACGTGTAAGGATGAGAAGTTCCACGAATGAAGTCCCGAGACTCAATAAGTCCTTAATGACATATAAGGACACTTATTGACATGAATATAGTGGTTATAAACAACCATATGAAAGGAAACGCCTTCCGGGACTAGGAAACACCTTAACCAAGTGTTGGAATCACATGTTATTCAACAAAGGAAGGTAGAATGACACTCACATGAGTTTACGGCCATGGGTTTATGGCCCAAGGGAGTTTACGGCCGTAAACTCATGGTCAAACATGGCTAAGTGTTGGTTTGAAAGTTAGGAAAGCTTTAGGGACTTTAGCTCTACACTATGATGAGAAAGACCACCTTCATTGAGGCTTTTGATGAGTTTATGGCCCAAAGGTGTTTACGGTCGTAAACTCATGGTCATTGTGCACTTGAGAGTAGTTTAAGGTCCTGATCTCATCCATGAAGGGTCCTGGGTCACTAGCTTTGCATCTAGGAGGGTTTATGGCCAAAATGGCAACCTTAAAGGGGTTTACAGCCTTGGGAGATGGCTTGGCCGTAAACTCCTTTTGTCATTGTGTTCTTGATGTTTTCAAGTCTCTAAGCATGGATACTAACTAGATAAGAAGTATAGGGGAGAGTACTTACGATCTAGAAGGTTGAAATGGTCGGTTTTGGCCAAGAACACTAGTGTGTGTTCTTGGTGTTTTTGGTGAAACTTGAAGATCTAAGAAAAGAGTGATTTCTATGGATGAAATCATGGAAGGATACTAGATTAAGAGATGTATAAACAAATCTAGGAAGAATACTTACTTATATGAAGATCTTGGAAGGAAATCTTGATGATACTTGAGAGGATTTGAAGAAAATCGGCCAAGGAAAGGAAAGAATGAGAAAAATGGCCAAGTATCATCTATATACCCTTGAGTTTACGGCCACATGAGTTTACGGCGGTAAACTCATGGTCTTGTGGCCGTGAACTCATTTTGATGAGGTTATTGTTTGATTTGCTACACTGTGGTTCTAGCAGGTACTTTCTAACACTTATTCCTTACGTGTATTAGGCTCAAAACTCCTTAGAATGACCTTTAACCAGGCTCGAACTTAGTACTAATGAGTTTGACACTCAGTTGAGTTGATTGACTAGGCTTTATAATCAAAAATTTTCCGGGTTGTCACATCATCCCCCCGTTAGATGGAATTTCGTCCCGAAATTAGCTTTCTTAGCATTACTACTAGGGTTGCGCTCCTCTGATTGGCAGAATACCTACTCATAGACATGGCAACTTTGCCCTGGTGTTCCTGATAGGATTCGTACTTGGTCCATCTATCATTACCTCATGTATACAAGTCGTATATAATCAGGGTTAGTAAGACGGTCGGATGTGCGACTCTGCCCCAGGTCCACAACCAAACAAGGAACAGGAGATAGGGTGGAAACACACATACTAAATCTGCATAATCATAATCATATACCACCCTCGCGTATACACTGAATAGTGATAGGTGGGCTATATTCGTCCATAGCCTCTGTGCTCGAACTTGGTCTGCTGGACGAGTGGTATTTCGTGACGGTCTGCAGACATCTGACGATAAGGCTTCGGAGGACAAAGTACTCTTCGCACGAGTACTTCGGGGGTTTAGAATACGAAAGATAAAACTTAGGTTTAGGTCTGACTTTCGATACGAATGACGAGTTACAACTTATTTTTAAGAAAATATTGGATTTTCTGGAAGTATACACTATCATTTTCACAAAACAGTTACAGATCCTTTCTATACAAAATTCTTATGAACTCACCAACTTAATTGTTAACACTTTTCAAAATCACTTGTATTATCAGGAAATCAGTAAACAGGTAACCACAAGAGACATTCTTTTGGTGGATGGGATGTCGTTACATCATATGAACTCAGTATGGTGAGGACCACGCCAACTCATGACGAAAGATAGTAATGGACTCTTTACTGAACAAAGTTTTGGTCAAATGAAAGAAACGTCTGATATACGATGATGTATCCCTTGTATGATCGATACTGTACTCCTAGTATGTTCGAAAATGTACTCTTTGGAAATGTTCCCGTGTTTCCTGTTCTCTCTTGAAGTTAACACTCCTACGTATCGTATCGCTGTGTGCGCATACATACAAACGAAAGTGCTCTAATAACTGGTGGGGATACTTTATATCATGATCCTCCTTGGTACCACTACAATCGCCTGCCATATACAAGTTATGAATATTTAAGATGAATCAAGCAGTCGACTGAGTAACTCTGCCTGAAATCCTCAACCAATTAAGGAATGGGGACCTAAGCGGAGTCACTCACTCTAAGTCTGCAACATCTTAGTTGTGCACAACCCTGATGTATATGGTAAGCCATAATAGCTTCTCTAAACGGATCTTTTAGTTCTCTTGAATACTGTGACATATTTCAACATGGGAGTTATTTATAATTACTTTTAGGTGTGATCCCCAAATTTTAATCTTATATGAATATAAATTAATTTTAAAAGTAATTAGTATTTCGAAAACGTACCGCTACTCGTCGACGACGCTGGGGTAGATTCTCCTGCGGTGATCATCAGAATGCGTCCATCCGCGCCTGAGTTCTTTACTATCGGGCAGTCCCTCTGAAAATGTCCAGCCTCACCACAGCCATAGCAGGCTTGGTTTTCGTCAGCTCTAGGGACTTGGGAGATCGGTTGAGCCGGTGCCCTACAGAAACGGATGTGTGTCCCTTTCTGTGGCAGTTCAGACAGTGCATTTCCCGGCATACTCCGGTGTGGTGAAAATTTCACTTTCCACACTTCGGGAGGGTTCCAGCATAGCGACTGGCAGGTGCTGAAGCAGTAGGCGTTGTAGCGGCATACATAGTACTCGCTCGTTGCCCTTGTCGGGTGTCCTGTGTTGTTTGCTTCTTCTTCCTCTTATTCCCCGACTTCTGATAATAGTCATCTTCCCTAGGTGGATCGGGAATAGGGACTTTTACACTATGGCGGACTCTGTGGTCGATGAGTCGCTGAGACAGGCGTTTAGCACTATCGAACGTGGCTGGGTTAGAAGACAACACATTTCCTTGGGTCGGAGCAGTCAGACCCCAAATGTATCTTTCTATCTTCTTGCTCTCCGGGGTAACCATCCCGGGGCATAGAGCTGTTAGCTCGCTGAACCGTTCAGTGTAGGTCACTATGTCTGAGCCGACCATAGTGAGATCCCACAGCTCTTGTTCCAGTTTTTGAATTTCGACTAACGGGCAGTATTCCTCCCGAATTAACTCTTTTAGGTTTTCCCAACCTATTGAGTTAGCTACTGATAGAGTCAGTGACTTAACATGGCTGTTCCACCATGTTAGGGCCATGCCAGAGAAGGTGTAGGCAACAAACTTCACTTTGCTTCCTTCTGGGCACAAACAAATTTCCAAGATCGACTCTGTTTTCTCGAACCATTGCAAGAGGGCACTGACTCCGCCCGTCCCATTAAAGGATAATGGCTAGCATTTGGTGAAGTCCTTGTAGGAGAACTCTCTCGAGCGCACGAGGACCTCACCTTGAGTAGAATCAGTAGGCGTTCCAGCTCTGCTGGTACTGATGGAGTGATATTGAGCCATGGCTGTTGCCATAGCCGCAGCCACTGCAGTGTTTATAGCTGCCATATCGATTTGCATAGGAGGCGGCGTTGGAGTTATCGGAGTAGTGCTTTTGTTAGATCTGCGAGGAGGCATCTTTGCTAAAAGAATACAAAGATGAGACGGAATAAGTCTAAAGCAATGGACACAACCCGAAAGCTGAAAAGACAAGGTTATCCTAGTTCTGGATGTATCGGGTCCTGACTTCCACAGGGTTCTAGAAATAATTCATAAAAGAGTATATACCTAATAAACTCATTGAATTTGAAATAACTATCCTCGAATGAATATCTGTTTCCTAAATAACTGTTACCAGCTGCCTGTAAGAAAATAATCTTAACATATAATGTGAGCAGTGTTTCCAGTCGCTCATTGAACAAGATTATTATTTAATAGTGTGACGTGTAAGACGTTTTGGTTACTTGTATTGATCTCTATTTGAAAACTTCTCATGAACTTGTTCTTGTTCCTCCTGGACTCTTTTGTTGTCTACTATGAGGAAGTGGTTACATCTATCTGGGCTTGTCGTGCGAGAATGAAAGTGACTAAAGAATCTATGAGCTTTAAGGTAACTTTATGGGGTGATCCTTACGGAGTCCTCCTATAATTGTACAATGTATACAAGTTTGTATATATTTGAAGATTAAATAGACCTTCGAATAAGCGGTCCTACTCCAAAACTACACCCTTAAGAGGAATGGATAGTGAAGCGTAGCCACAGATTCTAAGTCTATAAGATCTTAATTATACATAAAACTTTAGGAATATACATTGCAAGATTATAGACCTATCCGTAAGGGTCTTTTAATTTATCACATAAGTTATTTATATGGACTAAAATACTCCTATAGTATTTCAACGTAATGTACTTGGTATGTTCTAAACTCGTTATCGCGCTATCGTATCATAGAATACTCCTATAGTATTCTAACTCTAAATGTACTTGTTCTGGCATTCTCTTGACTGGTGTTCAGGTAAGTTTTAACACTGTTGCAACACCACATCCTTCCCAAACACATGTCGGTCACATCTCGAATGAATATAGTTGATCAGGCTATATTGATCCTAGCTATGATTACATAACTGTTCGGGTTGACGACAGTGCCCAACCTTTAAATACTTTAGTTATGTTCTCCTCGTGACACTAGTTCTATTATGTACATGTATAAGCAAGTAGGTATATTTTTATAACTTGTAGTTATACTCTAAAAATATATCATTATCCAGAGCACTTAAGCCCCATTGTATTTATAGTTGTATATCTTTTATCGGTTGATATCCTTAGTTCACTATAAACAATGCTCTGATACCAATCTGTCACACCCCAAAACCGGAACGGCAGAATCGTTCAGGGGTGGAGACGTCATGTTTAGTATCACGAGATATGTATATGGTAAGCAAGTAATGAACAACCATTTCATTTAGAAAGAAAGTGTTTACAATGTGTGTATTCACAAAACATAGAATTCATACACAAATAACAAAACAAGACTTGAAGCTATAATGCTCCATCTTCTGAATTCCAGCACGAGCACCTGTCTAATAATCTCCTGAGAATACAAGTTATTTGAAAGAGTTGATCAGCAATTAAGCTGGTGTGTTCATAAGATTTTAGTGATATGAGTAAATTGTAAAGTGTTGTTGAAAATGTAGATGTAAAATGGTGTAAGTTGTAAGTTGTGTTTTGAAAAGTTCGCCTGTTCCTCTAGAAAATCCTATATTTCCTACTTTAATGGAAGTTTAAGTAAAATGACACTACAACCCTTTCTATGGGTACTAAGTGGATACAAGTTATATAGGACTCAGAGTAAACAAACAATCGATTGTGCGCATCTGCCCCAAGCTCACAACCAAACGAGGAACATAAATTAAGGCGGATAGCACACATCCCATTGGTTGTTAGATCATCGTCATATATAACCCTGGTGTAGTCATTTCTTACTTATGGAGTTAATTGTAATGGTTCCTTTATATCTAATGAAAAGTTCTTTAAGAAAACCTATATTTCTTATAGTAAAATGGTGACCACATTGACTACTTTTATAATAAATTAGTTTATACTGCTATATATAATCTAATATCGGATAGAAAGTTAATTGAGTGAATCTGTCTAACCCCACAACCAAACGAGGAACAGGGAGTAAGGCGGAAAGCACACATCCAACTACCTATTGGGTATTAGTTTTATATATAAACATGGTGTATAAACTAAGGTATTATAGAGTTACTCACCTAAGGTCCTTTAAATTGTACTGGTTTAATTAAAATGGATTAAACCCGTTACTGGGAAGTTTCTAGTTTTGAATACCAAAAGTACTGATTTTGGAAAGTATGTTTTGTACTAGAAAAACTGTGCTTTGACTCTGTGTCCTGTAACCTGACCCATACCTGGTACCCTTATGATGACTTAATGTATTCTAAGCATACATATATATAGAATCGGATAGAAAATAGATTGGGTGAATTCGTTCCAAGCCCACAACCAAACAAGGAACAGGAAATGAAGCGGAGAGCATACATCCTATTACCTGTCGGACCCTATTGGTATATATATATATCTAGTGATGTACACATTACGGAATCATAAGACTAGCATTATGGTCCTTTCTTTTAAACGCAGCCTTCTACCAAGGCATCTTCTGTTAAACGTTGCCTTCTACCAAGGCATCTACTGTTAAACGTAGCCTTCTACCAAGGCATCTAATGTTATGTGCTAGACTCGACTGTTCTGTTTGTCGTTTGTAAATCTTGATGAAATCATTGAAGGATGAAATCATTGAAGGATACTAGATTAAGAGATGTATCAACAAATCTAGGAAGAATACTTACTTATATGAAGATCTTGGAAGGAAATCTTGATGATACTTGAGAGGATTTGAAGAAAATCGGCCAAGGAAAGGAAAGAATGAGAAAAATGGCCAAGTATCATCTATATACCCTTGAGTTTACGGCCACATGAGTTTACGGCCATAAACTCATGGTCTTGGGGCCGTAAACTCATTTTGATGAGGTTATTGTTTGATTTACTACACTGTGGTTCTAGCAGGTACTTTCTAACACTTATTCCTTACGTGTATTAGGCTCAAAACTCCTTAGAACGACATTTAACCGGGCTACAACTCAGTACTAATGAGTTTGACACTCGGTTGAGTTGATTGACTAGGCTTTATAATCAAAACATTTTTGGGTTGTCACACATGAAAAGTCATGCTTTGAATGTTTGTATATTTCTGTCCATTTCGATCTTTTTCTTGAAGATCCACTTGCTTCCAACAACCATGCTATCAGGAGGTAAGTCAACCAAGTCACATGCTTGATTGCCAACCATTGATTAAATTTAAGCTGTCATGGCTTCAAGACATTTGTCATTATCTGTGTCTACAGCAACAACCTTGTATTTGATGGGCTGAAATTGATCCATCAAGAAGACTTCTCCTTCGGGAATGACAAATCCTAATCTGTCAGGTTCTTAACAAGGTGTACTGGAGCGTCATATAGTTGGCGTGCTTTCCAGCATTTGAACGATAATTTCAAGTTCAACATTGCTTTGTTGATTATCATTCTCAACTAACGGTTGTGTCTCCCGAATTTCTTCGACATTAATGGGGCTCCCACTTTCTTTGTGCAAGATAACTTCATTTTCAAGAAACATTGCTTTCCAGGCTATGAACACTTGGTTCTCTTCTTTCAGGAAGAAGTAATAACCCATGGTTTCTTTTGGGTATCCCACAAAGATACACTTTTGAGATCTTGGGTCAAGCTTGTAAGAAGTATATCTTTTAACATATGCTTCACAACCTCATATCTATAAGTAAGACATTAATGAAACTTTTGCACGCCATAACTCATAGGGAGTCTTACTAACGTTTTTACTTGGGACCATGTCCACAATTTGAGTTGTGGTTTCCAGGGAATATCCTTAAAATGAATGAGTAAGGAAAGTATGACTCATCATCAATCATACCATATAAGTAGAGTAAGATTTGTCCTTTCCGAGACACCATTATTGTGACAACCCGAAATATAATCTCTACAGTTAAACACTTCAAATAATTAGTCAAATACATTCCAGTACATTTTGGCCGGTTTTAAGTCTGTTTGGGTGTTTTATTTTTTAATTCGTCAAACGAATAAATAAAAGGAAGTGTCGTTATGAGTGATGTGTAACAAACAAAAACAACAACACTTTAGCTAGGTGTTTACGGCCAAACAAGAGGAGTTTGGGCCGTAAACACCATTTTCCCACGAACTCATGCATATAGCATGAGTTTACCCACTATTTCCCTCATTTTACACTTCCCACCTCAAGAACACCAACTTTTTCCCTCAAGTATCATAAGTCCATTTCTTCTAATCCGCCAAAATGTAAGTGTTTCCTTCCTAGATTCGTTCATATAACACTTAATCTAGTGTTTATACATCATTTCATCCATGCATTCTTGATTTTTACTTAGATCTTCAAGTGTTCTTCAAAACACCAAGAACACCAATAACACACACTAGTGTTTTTGGGTCCTAAACACTCTTACAAGCTTCATATAAGTAAGTATACTCTTCCTAACTAGTTACTTGCTTACTATACATGTTAAATCATGGAAGAACACCAAGAAACCCTCAAGAACACTTGTGTTTACGGTCAAGGGAGATCTTTGAACCGTAAACACCACCAAGTGGTGTTTAGATGCACCTAACACCTTCTATAGCTTGGATGAAAGACTAGAACCTTGCATGCATGAGCTAGAAACACCAAAACACGAAATGGTTGAGGTAACCGTGAGTTTACGGCCGTAAACGCATGTGTTTACGACCGTAAACCCAAGTGTTTACGACCGTAAACCCAAGTGTTTACGACCGTAAACTCTCAAAGGTGGTCCAAGGACCGTAAACTCGAATGGTGAGTCCTTTTGAGCCCTAGACCTTTCCTAAGCCTTTGATGCAAACTATAACACTTCCTTGTGAGGTATGAGACCTTAAAACACACAAATGCACCATTACCATGAGTTTACGACCGTAAACTCATGGGGGAAATGGTCCAGAAACCGTAAACACATGTAGGGTCACCATTTGAGGAGTAAACTCCAATGTGAGGCCATACTCTCCTTAGATGCAACCCTTAGTACACCTAGCACTTGAAGCAAGGTGTTTTCATGTATAGGGATGTCTTTACTTGCTTAATTAGTGATTAAATAACTAATTAGATACATTATGTATCACTACATGTTACATAGGATCCGTGTGTGTGTTCAAGTCCTCACTTGACACCTAGCATCCTACCCGGCACTTCCATCCAATCCACTCACTACAGGTGAGTTCATACCCCTAAATCAACCTTTTAAATGATTTTAAATGCTTTTATGGGGGGGGGGGGAATACAAGTTGAACTGTTATAGTTATTGTATCAATCACATGTGATTAATAACTAGAACAGACTACAAGATTTTACTACTGCTTTCAGATTTCTATCAAAATTTGGATTTTCAAATGTTTTAAACCTTTTATCAAACTCTTTAAATATCAAAACTGTTTTCAAACTCTTTTAAACTGGTTTTATTTTCAAACCGATATCTATTCTAATATATTTATATAAGTAAGACTTGAAGGACTTAGGACTGATAGCTCACCTTATTTCTTGTTCCTTGTTTGGTTGTGGAATTAGGGTATGCTGTTATTTGTCCGACTGTCGTTGAATTCTTAGTTATATATCATATATATTTGTGTTAGATATAAAAGTTTTCACTTCAGTTCATTACCTTTGTGTAGCAAAGGTACGCAACCAACATTACTACTTAACTATAATAGGTATAGTTAAGGATTACTACTCATTACTACTATTACAATGACACCTACCAGAGTTAGTACAGTTGTGAGTCAATACATGCTAAATACTATACAAAGAGAATACTATATACTATACAAAAGAACACTCTATACATTATACCAGAGAATACATTATACATTATACAAGAGAATATACTATAATTAGAAAGTGACAAAATACTTCTCGATACGACACTTCACAGTGGTATCATCGTGTAACCAGAGTCTCCTGGAGGGAGAGCGGGCATTATGTGTATAGATCTATACGGGACAGACACTCCCACATCCCGACTGCTAGCTACAGTCCGAGCAGACTAGGTCCAGGGGTGACAAAATGTCACCATACTACGTGTGACCTGGAGGGTCATCAGTTATTCGATCGTCCATCAACATCGGTACATACGAGTTCACATTCAGACCTTTAATTAACACATTAAGAATTAAAGGCAAAACAGACTCCCCGAGGTGTATTGTACATTTAATACTACCTGGAGCCTGCATTTTCATTACACTCAGCCGGCAGCGATACTGCTGGGGTAAAATATTATTTTTCCATTACTTTACATTAATGAAGTCTAAAACTATATTTTCACACTGATAGTTTCACTGGGAAAACCTTTACATTTTCAAAGGATCAAACATGCAAACAACCGGGTCTTGGTAGAAGACTACTTTTACTGGAAAACATAGGGTTTTCTAGGGAGTATACTATTTTCAAACATTGAGATCAGTTATTATACTATATTGTTTTAAACATTTTTATACAAGCAATGGCACTAAATACTTATGAACTCACCAGCTTTATGCTGATAAACTCTTTCAAAATAACTTGTATTCTCAAGTCATCAGTAGACAGGTACAGATGCAACTTTTGAGAAGATGGAGCACATACAAGACCCATCTTTTATTTTGATTATACTTTTGGTGTCTTACAAACTATACAGAACATGCTTGTATTATAATTATAATATTAATGCAATGGATGTTGTTGCTTGTTCTTACTATTATGCATTGTTATGATACTGTACATGACGTCCTCCACCACAGAACATATTCCGCCGTTCTCGGTTTTGGGGTGTGACAGATTGGTATCAGAGCTCTGTTTATAGTGAATCAAGTATATCAACCCATAAAAGATATACGAACTATAAACACATCGGGATTAAAACACTCTGACCAATAATATATACTTTTAAATAATAAAATATTTAACTAAGTATATATATACATCCATTCATACAAAGGGTCAGTATCATACTAGAATAGAACAAAAGTATTAAGATTGTTGAACAGCACAACTAGGCTTAGAGACATATAGTCAAATATGGGTGAATGTAGCCTGATCAACTACATTTTCCTAGGAGTGACTAGCATGTGCCTAAGGGTGGTTGTGGGCTTGCAATAAGTCTAAAAACTTACCAACACTACTACAAGAACATTAGAACAAGAATACTATAGGAGTATTCTGCATTTCTGTAATTTACATATGTGAGAACTAAAAGGTCATTACTAGTAGGACAATAGTTGCTAAGTGGGTACACCAAGGTTATATGTGACTAAGGCGCTATAGACTTAGAATCTATGATCTTTGCTTTACTTCATGTTCCTTGTTTGGTTATGGATTTAGAGTTAGGGTCACCTATTTGAAGGTCTATCCTGCTTTGGTTGCATGTAATTGGTATGCATTATGCAAGTATTGAGTCAACTAATAACGATCATCTTATAAGTATCTTAGGTTAGTACGTCTACTAACTATTCTCTCTCCATTCTTGCATAAATACTAAGGCTGACTTAAGGGTTAGCCCGAAGGGTGCCCGTCGCCAATAGAAGATTATATGCTCATCGTCTTTCTCTTCTCAAAAGGATAACCTTCCTCTTCAATATCTTTGTTTCACTCGTCTGTAAACCTTCCTGAACTTGAAAGTACTCTAACTAGATTACTAAACTGCCAATATTTTCTCTTATGGTTTGATGTGAGACCTACTGTTGGGTCAATCTTCCCAAACTCATTTTACGTCAGTAATACCAGTAATATTGGCAGTTGTCTACTCTATGGGAAAATATATATACTTTTATGTTTCCCTACTCTATTGATATATCATTACCTAACAGTTGGACTATGGCGATTCAGTCCATGAAAGACTCTCATCATGCTTACAATTGATTCTCACTGTTGTCATCATCTTTATAAACTTTCAGTAAAAGATGCCTCCCCGCAAGCGTCCGACCAGAAGCACACCTGCGAATCGAACTCCACCACCACCACCTCCTCCGCAGTTCGATGAAGTGATGTTCCAAGCAGTTGTGACCGCCGCCATGGCCCAAGTAAACTCTGGCGGTATTAGTGGAGCAGGTACTGGCACCAACTCTAGCCATGGTGAAATCCACTCTCATACACGGGAGTGTTCCTACAAGGATTTCATGAGCTGCAAACCCACCTACTTCAACGGAACCGGAGGGATCATTGCCCTGTCCCAATGGATCGAAAGAACCGAAGCCATCTTCGAGATGTGCTCATGCCCCGAAGGAAGCAAGATAAAGTTCACTGCTTGCACCTTCACCGAAAGGGCCTTGACGTGGTGGAATGGCCATGTCAAATCACTCTCCTTGGTAGCAGCCAACGCCATGGGCTGGGATACACTGAAGGACCTTATGACCAGGGAGTACTGCCCGAGGGGCGAAGTTCAGAAGCTCGAGGAGGAACTGTGGAACCTAAAAATGAAGGGTTCCGACATAGTGGCCTATACCGCCAGGTTCTGCGACCTGGTGACTCTATGTCCCAACATGGTCCCCACCGAGAGCAAGAAGATTGAAAGATACATCTGGGGTTTAGTGCCCCCGTATCGAGGGAACGTTCTAGCATCACACCCTGCGACCTTTGATAGTGTCAAGGAATTGGCCCAAAGGCTGATTGATCATGAAGTTCCCTCTACTCCATCAGCAACCACTACAACTACCCCCGCATCAACCAAGTCATCTAACAACAAGAGGAAGCGGTGGGACCGAAAGAAGGGCAAATCAGCCCAATCCTCTTCCAATAACCAACAAACAATGGCTGTCCATGCTGCCACTACTCCTGCTGCCCCGATACCAGCCAAAACATATGCAGGGAGCCTACCCAAGTGCACCAAGTGCAATTTCCATCACAACGGCCCCTGCCGGGAAATGCACTGCACTAACTGCGACCGGAAGGGCCATACCACCCGGTTCTGCCGAACACCGCCCAAACACATTTCCCAGGTCCCCAGTTCAAGAGTAAGCCAGGCCTGCTATGGCTGTGGCGAGGTAGGGAATTTCAAAAGAAATTGTCCGAAGGCTGGGAGCGCGGGAGGAGCAGGGAGACTACTTGCTATTGGCCACAATGAAGCAGTAACAGACCCCACAGTAGTCACGGGTACGTTCCTTCTCGATAACTCTTATGCTTGTATCCTATTTGATAGTGGAGCAGAGAGGAGTTTCGTAAACCGGAACTTTAAACACTTACTTAAACAATCACCACAACCACTAAAAGAAACCTTCGTCGTAGAAATGGCTAACGGAAAGACAGAGAGTTCTAACGAGATCTACATAGGGTATTCAAGCCCAGAAGTACTTGCGTAAGAAATATCGTGCATTCCTTGCACACGTCGTCGACGCGAGCCAGAAAACGAAAGACCTAAAAGACTTCACCGTAGTATGTGACTTCCCCGACGTCTTTCCGGAAGAACTCCCAGGATTACCCCCGCAACGTCAAGTCGAGTTCCGAATCCACTTAATTCCAGGAGCGACCCCTATAGCCAAATCGCCCTATCGCCTAGCACCTGCTGAGATGCAAGAACTGTCTGGTCAACTTAACGAACTGCTCAGCAAGGGCTTCATAAGACCAAGCTTCTCACCCTGGGGAGCACCGGTCTTGTTCGTGAAGAAGAAAGACGGATCGTTCCGTTTGTGCATCGATTACAGAGAACTCAACAAACTGACGGTCAGAAATCGTTACCCTCTTCCTCGCATAGACGATTTATTTGACCAAATGCAAGGGGCGAGTTACTTTTCCAAGATTGATCAGAGGTCCGGGTATGACCAGTTACGAGTGCTGGAGGAGGATGTTCTTAAGACAGCCTTCCAAACTCGTTACAGACACTACGAGTTCGTAGTTATGCCGTTCGGACTGACCAATGCGCCCGCAGTATTCATGGACTTAATGGATAGGGTATGCCGTCCTTAATTGGATCAGTTCGTCATCGTCTTCATTGATGACATACTTATCTACTCTCGAAGTAAGGAAGAGCATAGCAATCATCTACGACAAGTCCTGGAAACCTTACGATCGGAGAAGCTATACGCGAAGTTCTCTAAGTGCGAATTTTGGATTCGAAGACTCGAATTCTTAGGACATGTGGTGAGCGAAGAAGGAATCCATGTGGACCCTTCCAAAATTAAAGCCATTGAGAACTGGTCAGCACCAAAGACGCCTACAGAAATTCGTCAATTTCTAGGCCTCGCTGGCTACTACCGCAGGTTCATTCAAATCTTCTCTCGAATCGCGAAACCCCTGACTACATTGACCTAGAAAGGCGTGGCCTTTGACTGGGAAGAGAAACAAGAGAAGGCATTCCAAACCCTGAAGCGAGGCTTATGCACCGCACCGATACTGTCCGTCCCCGAAGGGATAGAAGACTTCGTGGTATACTGCGATGCATCCAACCAAGGGCTCGGCTGTGTTCTGATGCAACCAGGTAAGGTCATCGCATACGCCTCAAGACAGCTGAAGACACACGAGGTCAACTACACCACGCACGACCTCGAATTAGGAGCGGTTGTGTTCGCCTTAAAAATCTGGAGACATAATCTGTATGGTACGAAGAGCACCATCTATACCGACCACAAAAGCCTCCAACACATCTTCAACCAGAAAGAGCTCAACATGAGACAACGATGGTGGGTCGAGCTACTCAATGACTACGAATGCGAAATTCGTTATCATCCGGGTAAAGCCAACGTAGTAGCAGACGCCCTATGTCGGAAAGAGTATTCTGGCCGAAGAGTCAAGTCACTAACCATGACTATCCATTCGCATCTATCCGCAGAAATTAAGGAGGCTCAACTCGAAGCTTTGAAACCTGAAAATGTAGCGGGAGAATTCCTGCGAGGAATGGATAAGAACCTGGATGCCAAGGGTGACGGAGCTTTATATCTCATGGACCGGATCTGGACACCGAAGCACGGTGGTTTCAGAGACTTGGTCATGAAGGAAGCGCACAATACTCGATATTCCGTCCACCCAGGTTCAGATAAGATGTATCTGGATCTCAAGAAGTCATACTGGTGGCCTAACATGAAAGCAGAGATTGCTACCTTCGTAAGTAAATGCCTTACATGCGCGAAGGTCAAGGTTGAATACCAGATACCGTCAGGTCTACTCCAACAACCGGAGATACCTGAGTGGAAGTGGGAGCAGATCACTATGGACTTCATAACCAAGTTACCCAAGACAATGGGTGGACTTGATACCATTTGGGTCATCGTCGACAGATTGACCAAGTCCGCATACTTCCTACCCATCAAAGAAACCGACAGGATGGAGAAGCTCACTAGAACATACATTAGGGAGATCGTACGGCTGAATGGTGTTCCTATATCTATTATCTCAGATAGAGATAGTAGATTCACTTCGAGATTCTGGCAGTCATTACAAAGCTCCCTAGGAACGAGGTTGGACATGAGTACAGCCTACCATGCTGCGAGGACATGCTGCGAGCCTGTGTGATTGACTTTGGGAAGGTGTGGGATACCCACTTACCACTTGTCGAATTCTCGTACAACAACAGTTATCGCACGAGCATCAAAGCTGCTCCATTCGAAGCCCTCTACGGCCGGAAGTGCAGATCCCCTCTGTGCTGGGCTGAGGTAGGTGACACTCAGTTAGCTAAAGGACGAGTTCCTGAAAGCACTCTCACGGGTCCGGAAATCATTCGGGAAACGACAGAGAAGATCGTTCAGATTCATGAACGATTAAAAGTCTCTAGAGACCGACAGAAAAGCTACGCAGACAAACGCAGGAAAGCTTTGGAATTCCAGGTGGGAGACCGAGTCCTTTTGAAAGTCTCACCCTGGAAAGGCTTGATACGCTTCGGAAAGCGTGGAAAGCTAAACCCAAGATACATAGGGCCATTTGAGATTCTCGCTAGAATCGGCCCCGTAGCGTACAAACTCAATCTTCCCCACGAGCTTAGTAACGTACACCCTACCTTCCACGTTTCGAACTTGAAAAAGTGCCTATCCGACAAGACTCTTGTAATCCCACTCGACAAGATCGAGATCAACGAGAACCTCAACTTCATGGAAGAACTTGTAGAGATTATGGACCGAGAGGTCAAACGAACGAAACAAAGCCGTATCCCGATAGTGAAGGTTCGTTGGAACGCCAACCGAGGACCTGAACTCACATGGGAGCGCGAGGATCAAATGAAACTTAAATATCCTCATCTTTTTACTTAGTTATTTCGTAATAACTTAGTTGCTTGAACTCTAATTTCGGGACGAAATTCCCTCTAACGGGGGGATGATGTGACAACCCGAAATTTTCATTTGTATAATCTCTACAGTTAAACACTTCAAATAATTAGTCAAATACATTCCAATACATTTTGGCCGGTTTTAAGTCCGTTTGGGTGTTTTATTTTTAAATTCGTCAAACGAATAAATAAAAGGAAGTGTCGTTATGAGTGATGTGTAACAAACAAAAACAACAACACTTTAGCTAGGTGTTTACGGCCAAACAAGAGGAGTTTGGGCCGTAAACACCATTTTCCCAAGAACTCATGCATATAGCATGAGTTTACCCACTATTTCCCTCATTTTACACTTCCCACCTCAAGAACACCAACTTTTTCTCTCAAGTATCATAAGTCCATTTCTTCAAATCCGCCAAAATGTAAGTGTTTCCTTCCTAGATTCGTTCATATAACACTTAATCTAGTGTTTATACATTATTTCATCCATGGATTCTTGATTTTTACTTAGATCTTCAAGTGTTCTTCAAAACACCAAGAACACACACTAGTGTTTTTGGGCCCTAAACACTCTTACAAGCTTCGTATAAGTAAGTATACTCTTCCTAACTAGTTACTTGCTTAGTATACATGTTAAATCATGGAAGAACACCAAGAAACCCTCAAGAACACTTGTGTTTACGGTCAAGGGAGATCCTTGAACCGTAAACACCACCAAGTGGTGTTTAGATGCCCCTAACACCTTCTATAGCTTGGATGAAAGACTAGAACCTTGCATGCATGAGCTAGAAACACCAAAACACGAAATGGTTGAGGTAATCATGAGTTTATGGCCGTAAACACATGTGTTTACGACCATAAACCCAAGTGTTTACGACCGTAAACTCTCAAAGGTGGTCTAAGGAGCGTAAACTCCAATGGTGAGTTCTTTTGAGCCCTAGACCTTTCCTAAGCCTTTGATGCAAACCTAGAACACTTCCTTGTGAGGTATGAGACCTTAAAACACACAAATGCACCATTACCATGAGTTTACGGCCGTAAACTCATGGGGGAAATGGTCCAGAAACCGTAAACACACGTAGGGTCACCATTTGAGGAGTAAACTCCAATGTGAGGCCATACTCTCCTTATATGCAACCCTTAGTACTCCTAGCACTTGAAGCAAAGTGTTTGCATGGATAGCGATGTCTTTACTTGCTTAATTAGTGAATAAATAACTAATTAGATACATTATGTATCACTACATGTTACATAGGATCCATGTGTGTGTTCAAGTCCTCACTTGACACCTAGCATCCTACCTGGCACTTCCATCCAATCCACTCACTACAGGTGAGTTCATACCCCTAAATCAACCTTTTAAATGATTTTAAATGCTTTTATGGGGGGGAATACAAGTTGAATTGTTATAGTTATTGTATCAATCACATGTGATTAATAACTAGAACAGACTACAAGATTTTACTACTGCTTTCAGATTTCCATCAAACTTTGGACTTTCAAATGTTTCAAACCTTTTATCAAACTCTTTAAATATCAAAACCGTTTTCAAACTGGCTTTATTTTCAAACCCATATGTATAGTAATATATTTATATAAGTAAGACTTGAAGGACTTAGGACTGCTAGCTCAACTTATTTTTTGTTTCTTGTTTGGTTGTGGACTTAGGGTATGTTGTTATTTGTCCGACTGTCGTTGAATTCTTAGTTATATATCATATATATTTGTGTTAGATATAAAAGTTTTTCACTTCAGTTCATTACCTTTGTGTAGCAAAGGTACGCAACCAACATTACTACTTAACTATAATAAGTATAGTTAAGGATTACTACTCATTACTACTATTACAATGACACCTACCAGAGTTAGTACAGTTGTGAGTCAATACATGCTAAATACTATACAAAGAGAACACTATATACTATACAAAAGAACACTCTATACATCATACCAGAGAATACATTATACATTATACAAGAGAATATACTATAATTAGAATGTAACAAACTACTTCTCGATACGACACTTCACAGTGGTATCATCGTGTAACCAGAGTCTCCTGGAGGGAGAGCGGGCATGATGTGTATAGATCTATACGGGACAGACACTCCCACATCCCGACTGCTAGCTACAGTCCGAGCCGACTAGGCTTGTATTACAATTATAATATTAATGTAATGGATGTTGTTGCTTGTTCTTACTATTATGCATTGTTATGTTACTGTACATGACGTCCTCCACCCCAGAACGTATTCCGCCGTTCTCGGTTTTGGGGTGTGACAATTATTTTGAGGTGTTCCTAATGGTGTGAGTTGTGAAACCATGCCACAATTCTTAAGATGTTCATAAAAATCATAGCTTATATATTCACCGCTGCGATCTGATCATATGGTTTTAATCTTTTTACCAAGTTGATTATATACTTCATTTCTGAATACCTTGAAGACATCGAATGCTTCATGTTTGTGTTTCATGAGGTACATATATCCAAATCTACTGAAATCATTAGTAAATGTAATGAAGTACCTTTCACTGCTTCTGGTCGTTGTTCTAAAAGGTAAATATAGATCAGAATATATGAGTCCTAATAGATCTGAAGCTATTTCGCCAACACCGGTAAAAGGAGCTTTGATCATCTTGCCACATAGACATGATTCACATATATCAATAGACTTCGAGCCTATTGACTCTAAGATTCTATACTTTTGAAACTTAGCAATGCGAGTTTTCTTTATGTGCCCAAGTCGACAACGCCATAAATAAGTTTTATTTGAGTCTGACTTTGTTTTCTTATTTAAGTTGTACATTGAATAATCCTTTTGGTATAAACCTTTTAAATCAAACTCCTATATTCTGGTATTAGGACTAGCCTCAAAATAGAACACATTGTCTTTAAACACAGAGATGTTTTTAGAATCAAAGCCAAACTTATAACGAAATTTTTTTTCATACAAACAAGAGTAAAGATGATATTCCTAGTTATACTAGGCATATAACAACAATTGTTCAAAATTGGATTAATACAGTTTGGAATAAAAAGATGATATTGTCCTATAACTTTGATAACTACTCGAGTGTCATTAACCACATTGAGTTCCAAATCGCCATCTTTCAGTTCTCTAACATTCTTTAGTCCCTACAAATCATTATAGATGTTGGTACCACATCTAGTATCGAATACCCAAGAATTAGTACGGAATGCATATAATTCAATCACATATTTACCTGAGGTGCCAACCTGGATGGGCTTGTTCTTCTCAAGCTCCTCTATGTACTTGGGACAGTTGTCTTTACAGTGCTCCCTTTCATGGCAGTGAAAGAAATCCGAGTCAACAACGGGCTTGGGCTTAGGAGTTTCTCAACAATATCCTCCGCCATTTCCACCTCAGGATCCTCCTCAGTAGTCTGTCCCGCTCTCTTCCCAAGCATCGAGGACGGTGCATATTTTTAATCTTGGGGAGGGGTATATATATATATATATATATATATATATATATATATATATATATATAATGGAAAGAACCGAACCAAGCCTTTCCAGATTTGTCATGATGATATTTTCACAGGAAATTCGTTTGTGTTTAATTTTGTTGGCTTGTTTAGTATTGATAGTTTATTTTGAGGCTAACAACCATGTTATACGATTCTATTTTTCTTGTTTTGTATATTTGTTGTTGTATATTATTTCTTTTGCGATCTTGTTATGGTCATGGATTTATCTCCTATTATGGATTGCCGAGAGTTTTGGAAGAATATATGAAGATTGTGTAACTGCAAGCTATTGAAGTGCATGGGGAGAAGACTAAGAAGAAAAGGATATGCCTTACTGACGCCTGAGTGATCTCCACCTTAAATAACGAGTCGAGATTCTTTGATAAGAGTGAGTTCACACATCTTGTGAAATGAGTGCATACATGAGTTGAGTGCTTCAGTGAGCACGTCCTATAGATTGACATGCACCTGCCTTGTCAGTAAAAGTTAGTATAAGAGGCCTTATACTATTGTTCTATGCATTTAAGCCGAGTGATTGTCCAATCTTTTTTGTTACATGCCTTCTACTGTCCTGATTTGGAATGCGGTACATTCGTATGTGTATGGGGTATAGGTTGACAACTCTTTAATCTTGATTATGTTGTCGGGATAAATAATTTGAGACATTCTTTCTTTTTATTTCTATGTTTGCATTTGCATTTGTATTCATCTTTTCCAAGGTTGATTCTTGTTTTCTTTTCTTGAGGACAAGAAAGGGTTCAAGCTTGGGGAGATTTGTTAGGTACATAAATTGCACCTTTTCATAGGTTAATTTCATGTGTTTTATAGCATTGCGTTGCATTTTTAGTGTAACTTTCATGAATTTTGCATTTAGGGACATTATCGAGGATCCATCGATATTTCACCATTTTCTGTGGACGTTTCAGGGTGATTTGAAGATTGGAGCGTGCTTAGGATGGTCGAGGGATGCTCTCGGTGAAGTTTTGGAATTTTCAGAGCTAAATTGAAGAAATTGAAAAAATCGGAAATTGGATATTTTTCAGTTCATTGCATGGCCCGCACTTTGGCAAGGCATATATTATGCGCTCGCGCTTTGGAAGCATTTCAGCACATCAGGATCATTACACGGCTATGTAACGACAAGGCATACGTTACACGGGCCGTGTAACGTGGTCTGAGTGGTTTTTGAGTTTGTAACTTCCGATTTACCTTGGTTTCCTAGCACATTTACAGATAACTTCGACTTGGGACTTTAAGAGAGCAATTTTTGAAGATCATATCACTACTTAGAAATTTGGAAACACTTTAATTTTCATTTTGTAAGTTGATTTGAAGAACAAAACTTGTTGAATTTGTAGTTTGATTTAGCTATGTGTGGCTAACTTTTCTATAATTTCTGATTCCAGATTCCTAAGTCTTTGTTATTAGATTGTAATTTGCACTTGATTTCATGTTTATCATCTTGTAATCTTTGATTTGGTCTTAAAGATATGTTTAATTAGTCCTCTTTTCACTTGATCAATGGAATTACGGTTCTTATCAATTTAGTTAGTCAAATTGTAAAATCCGTATATGTTTTATGATTTGATATTAGTAACCTGCACTTGATTGGTTGTAAATAGATCATAATTAGTGTAATCAAAGATTAGATGTTTATATTCCCGAACTTATGAGGAATGTTTGATATTGTTGGTAATTGTTGCAAGAACTTAATGTCATTTAGTAATTTGATGCAACGGCTTATTTGAATTAAATTAACTAAATGAAGTTTTATTTAAAGAACATATTTTGAATGAAACACTTTTGTTTACTTGGATATTAGAGCTTATTAATATCTAATTACCAACCTAGATTGAACACGAATTATAGCCACATTACATCGTATAACATAACACATGTATAGGAATCAGAATCAGAAATGTATTTTACTTTTTGAGTTTAGTATTAATTTTGTTTGTTTATGAAGTTCAATTTGAAGTCATACAAAACCCCCAATTTTAACATTGAATGTATGATGTGTGAGAATATGGCTAAATAAGAAATCACGTATCCCTATGGACCGACCCTTCTTACTCTATACTATCTTTAATGTACGTAGTAGCAGTGACTTGTATTTTATTATTATTATATATCCCATTATTTGTTGGTTTTACCACCAAACAAATTGCCTTCACCCTTTCCTTTGCCCTTTCCTTTCTTGGCAGCTTTACCTTTACCCTTACCGATATTATTATAGTTTTCTTCTTGGAGATTTTACCCTCATGGATCATCAACACTTGATTGTTCCCACATGTATTAATGATGGCCTAGGCATTCTTGAGCATGTTATGTAGCTCATTGATGATCATCTCACAGTCATTTATTGTGTAGTTCATCATAAACGGTTGAATAACTTAGGATATGAGGCTAAGATCACATAGATGGGTACCTCATCCCTAAATTGGAATCCGAGGCAGGCAAGTTGCTGAATATAAGATTTCATATTAAGAACATGTTCATTGACTGAAAATCCCTCAGCCATCTTGCAACCAATAAAAGCATTCAAGGCCTCAAACCTCTCTTTCTTAGAATGAACTTGAAACATGACTCTAAGTTGTTCAATCATTTTAAATGCTTCATGAAACTCAAAAGTTTTTTGAAGTTTAGGAGTCATAGGCAATCATGAGGCAAGCCACTTCGGTCGAATCATTTACTTGTTTCGCTCGAGCAACTTTGAATGCTTTGGCAACATTGGCCGAGACCTCTTCTTGGATAGGTTCATCAAGGATATAGTCCTTTTCTCAAGCTTGAGTAGAATTTTTAGTTATGTAAACAAACCAAGAAAGTTGGGTCCATTTAGCTTTTCTTTTTCGTGGAGGGATCGGACGGTGAGTGATGAGGTGGTTATAGTTGGGGTAATCATCTACAAAATGATAAGATTCATTTTAATATCTTTGATATAACTTCTTTTAAAGTTAATTACCCTTTAAATTAAATTTAAAAAGCTAAGATCCACATCACCCAAAAGCACTTGAGGCGTGACCCACATCACAAGTGATTTAGTTGATTGGTAGGTTACGATAACCAATTACTACTCTTATGTAATTCTTAGAATTATGGGATCCAAAAAACATTACTTTGTTTTTAATGGGATGTTCATCCCATCTTTGCCTAAAAATTAATATGCTTAGGTGGCCTTTATCACATCAAAAATTGATCAAATGATCCTTTTAAAAAAACATGCGAATTATATTTCACAAATGGTTAGGTGAGCTTTGTCCCACTAGTACAAATAAAACATCTTGGCCATTTTTGGCAACCCAAAGTAATAGGGTGACCCTAAAATCCACATGAATTGCACAAAAATCCCAAGTGATATTAAGTGAATTGTATAGATTTGACGTTTTGAAAATAAGGAATTTTATCAATGTTTTATTATTCTAGCATTTTAAAACATATTGTATCATGAATATTTCATGCATAAAATATTCCATGGTACATTTAAAGTGTTTCAAAATGTTATAACGACAAAACCAGTTTCTAACTTTTTAATAGAAAAAACCTTTTATTATACAGTTATAGAGTTTAGATTAAGTTAAAATTTTAATTTAAACCCTATTATATCTTTAAAAGTTTGGCTATTTAAGAGTTCTGAAAAATTAAAACTCTTTTTAACAAAACCTCAATTTTAGACATGTTATGTTGGAAACTTTTATATAAAACTCTAAACCCCACGTTTGATGTTATTTTTTTGTGAAAATATTTTTTGCATGACAATCATATTTTCATACATACCACATTTTATAACAACAAAAATAAAAATCACAAGCATGCATTTTAAATTGTACCATGGAATATTTATTGTGAGCCATCACAACAAGTATTAAGTCATTCCTAAAGGACATAATGGGACACTGAAAGGTCTTCATAAGGTTCCATGTCTTCCTATCTTCATAAGATCTTCAATCTCATCTTGTCACATTTTTATAAAAAATAAATACAAATAGTCTAAAACTAATTTATTACATATAAAAATAAACAAATGAAATAATAGCTATTTATCTATTACATCATCATATGAATAAATAGTAACCACAAATGTCCCAATGGCTTGTTTATACACAATAAAACATAACAAACATATCAACAAACAACTCTTTGTTTTTTCTAAGACAACTTTTATATAACCAAGATGTCACAACTAGCATTTTCAGCTAGGAAATTCTATTCTCATGTAAACATCATCTATCGTAAGGCATGTGCTCTAGGTGAAAATCATACTCTATGCTTAATCAAAACCATCCATTTGAATCCAAACTCTTGATTTAAGTTCAAAACCTAATACAATACATCTCATATGGATTGAAAACCTTATAAATCCCGGTTTAAGTTCTTTATGGACTGGGACTCTCTTATTGGACCCAATTCATAAACCTATAACATTTCGGACCATTGGACTTAGAATGATTCATTCTAACCCTAATGGGCCTTATTGGGCCATAACTAATCCAATTAACCCTAATAGGCTATAAATCTATTCTTTTATGTCAAATTGGGCCGTAAATACACTTAAGGGCCCAATGGGCCGAAACATATTTATTAGGCTTCATAAAATCGAGCAAAGCCAAGAGTGCGCCAAACTAATTCAATTTCATTCATCTTAATCCCAATTCTCGGCCCAATGAGGAAAAGAAAAGAAAAATAAAGGGAAATTAGAGGAATTATGAGAGCTTGTCACCTCTTTATTGCATGGAGGATCTCCATGCACATCACCTCACTCCCTCTCACCTCTCTTCTTCTTATTCTCGGCCAAAACACCTCACACCACCCTCATTCTCTCAAAAATCTTTCAAGAAAACTCTCTCAAAACACTCAAGGACATCCTCCTTCCTTCCATCCAAAATTTTGAGATCTCTAGGTGTTTCAAGAAGATCTTCACTAAAGATCATCAATCTTGGATAAGTCATCACATATTCAAGCTAAACAGCTTCATTTTTGTGTTAGAACACTCCTTCTAAACACTTGTTTGTGATCATACTCTTAGAAACCTTCTAAACTCGAAAACCACACAAGGAAAGCTTGCTAAGGCCGAAAACAACATCATCTTCCCATATCCCTTCATCAAAATCGATCCATCACCCCAAGGTGAGTTCATACCCCCTTTTTTCGGGTTTTACATGATTTTTGGGGGAGAATACAAGTAAAATGTGTAGATCTATGTGTTATATGCATGTCTTGTGTGATTATGTGTTATTTTCTTCATAAATCTAGAAATATGTTAAGAATATGAAGTTTATCACTTGGATCTACATGAAAACCTTGAGAAAAGTATGTGTTATCACATATAATACATGTATACTTATAGATCTGGGATTTATATACTTAAAATAGCAAAATTTGAGTGTTGTGTTCTAAGATCTATAAACTAAACTCAAAAATCACCCCTTGACAGAAAAGTTTTGGTCTAATCTAGAACTGTTTTGACCACCTTAATGATAATAATTTTCAAAACTGTTTTACATGAACAAAGTTCAGGTTTATACCTTTAAAATGACTACTCTCACGTCGTCATAAGATGTTTTCAAAATTTTTGGTGAATTTTACAAAACTGCCTATCATATTTGAAATAATTTTGGAACAGCCTGTGAAGGTGAGCAATTTCACACTTGTTAGAGACCATTAAAAATTATGAGAAAAATTATGAACAAAGTGGACAAAATTTCCAAACTTCCAGAGTTTACGGATCCAAATTTCGACTTACAATGATTTTTCTACAAATTTTCCAACAATCAGCTCAGAAAAGTCAAAAACCATGAAAATGTGTATTTTCACAAAAATCAAGCCAAAAATGATATTTTTGACAAAAATGGGTTAGAAAAGTTATTTTTACCAAAACTAGCTATAAGTACAAGTTTTGAGCAAAATGGGGACAAATGTGTTATTTTTATTAACTTTGGGCCTTAATTGAAAATTTGAGGCTTTTGGACCAAAAATGTTGTTTTACAAAAAGGAGACTTTTTATAATCAACTTGGTAAACCTCGAACAAAAATAAGCAACAATACAATAACAAATGGGTGAAATAAAACGATAACAATTTTATTGGACCAAATATTCATGTTACATGGCCTATGGGCCTTAAGAGCCCATTTAAGTGTATATTTAGCCCAATATTTTCCATGTCATGTTTATTGGGCCATGCGACCCATTTACATGTTAATTTTCGCCTGAACTATGGGTCACATGTTGTTGGGCCTTCGTGGTGCATTTACATGCCTATTGGGCCCAAATTGCCCACTTATATGTTATTGGGCCTTTGTGATTCATTTACATGTTAATTGGGCTTGGTCTGAAACTTACATGTTTAGTAGATTGAAATTATATCTTTACATAATTATTGGATTTCGTATTGTTATATATGCACCTTTGGATTTGATAACATAAAACATACACGTAAACATTAAACATGGTATTAGAGGTTGAGATTCAAGTGAGACTTGTCGGTTGGTACCTTTGAGTGTACAATCGTAGCCTGTAGTTATAACCAGAGTTTCCTGGAGGGAGAGCGGGAGTTTGTGTTTAGATATATACGGGGTGACCCGCCACGCCTTAGTTGTTCGCTACAACTAGACTAGGCTAGTCTAGGGCGACAAACCTTACCTATATCAAAACTGGTGCCTGAAAACGTCAAGACGGGCAAATTAGTCATTATCAAGCATGGTTGTAACGGCTCACTTAGAGACTAACTTCATTAAGGATTTCGGTATATTTATACAAATCTAGACGATACTAAAAACATACATACATCGATACACGATCTTGGAAATTTTATGATTACGATACTTTTATATGCAGAAAATATCAGATTTTCTGGGATAAATACATTTATACATCACCTTCCACTTACAACAGAAAATACAGGGTTTCTATCTGGATTACATTTTTGTTTATTTATATACTTCAAAAGTAGTAAACACACATGCATTAATACTTGATTTGACACATCATTTTCAAACCACTTTACAGAAAATATCGGATTTTCTGGTGCTTTACGAACTATACAAAACTTTGCAATCAACATGCTTTTGAACTCACCAACATAATATATGTTGACGTTTTCAAAATAACTTGTATTCTCAGGGACGCATTAGGCAGAAGAATCATCAAGAATATGTGATTGTGTTTTGTATACTGTTAAACATCATCCAGTGAATGTTTTTGTTATGTAACTTAAAAGATTATACTTGATGTAAACAATGGCATTTGTATTAAATTATGCATGGTGATGATGATGTTATGTTTCATTTATATTCACTGTAATGATAATTCAATTGTTAGTCACACGAGCCCCCAGACGTTTCCGCCGTCTGGTTCGGGGGTGTGACACAAAATGCATCGAAAAAGGGTTATATAAAAAATAAACAATTTTAACAACAAGTTGCCAAAGAAAACAAATATGGACATTTCATTAGCAAAAAAGAAATCCATGCTTTTTTTTCAAAAATCGAAGACTATCATAACATGAAAAATCATTATAACATTTAAACGATGGGTCTAATATCACTGATTGGTTTTGATACACAAAATAGATAGTTTTTCTTAAAAACCGACAACGAAAGTTATAAAAATTTTGTAGAGACCCATTTTTATAACGAACGGTGAGTGCGGAAGAAGGATATCTCGAGATTAATCGTGTTTTTGTAAGTATGAACACGAAGAACATATTATGAGTTCGTTGAAGAAGACTAAGAACAAAGAGAGAATAATATATTTCATGAAGAACATGGTGGGAGAGAAACTCTCCCTGGGTGGGAGAACCCACCAACTTTCTCTCTCTCTAGAGATTACATTGTGAGAATTGTATTCTCTAACTAAGGAAAAGATAAGCTAGCTTTTTAAATAAATGACCAACTCTCCCTTTATATAGGAGGGAGAGTATTTACACCTAAAATACAATAAAGAGAAAATACAACCTAATAAACACTCATTATTTGTGGAGCATTTCCATGCACCAACATTCTCTCCCTAAATGCTTACAAATGATGAGAAATCCAATAAGTGATACAAGGCTATAATACAGTAATCCGACTAGCAAGTGTGGTAATAAAATGAAATCAAGTGTTGAAATGTCTCTAAAACTCTGAGGTGTCTGTGAAGTCTGAAACTGGTCATGAATCTCTGAAATGAAGGTCTTCGGCTTCAAAGCACAACCAATGAAGTAGAAAAAATAAGATCCAAATCTTCAAACCAGTCATAATCACCGGAAGAAGAAGGTCACCATGAGCAAGTAGAAGATCCAATAAAAGAAACACTTCGGCTTCAAAAGTCTGAAAAACATCTCAAGTTTTCGAATCAAAATACACCGAAATTCTTCAAAGAATAACCTGCTAAAAATGTGAAGCATCCATAAAATGAAGTCCGGATAAAAATAATGTGTGTCCAAAAACATGGTCCAGCAATGTCGAAAATTTGATCCAAGGACCAAAAATAAGTGCCACGTCACATTGCCAAAATAATCTTCGTCTTCAACATATCACAAATCCAAACTCGTGAAACCATAAGATCTAAACCGATGCGAACACAAAATCATCCTGTGGTAGAGTCCGAATAATAAATAATCTGAATCGGAAAACATCGAGTAATGCCAAAAATTTGATCCGTAAAGACCAAAAATAAGTGTCACATCACATCACTAAATAAATAATCGTCTTCAGAAGTCTTCAAAATCCAAACTCAAACAATCATAATAACCAAATCCGGATGATATTCTCTCCCTATTTTTGATAACCAATGACCGGATATCAAAAATCAACAAATCATCGGATGGAGAGTGTCGGATACCAAGAGCTAATAGAGAAGCTCTCCCTAGATGTATGAAGGGTCTCGATAAGAAACGAGACAGAGTAAAAGAGATACTCTTGCGGTCATGAGGAGGCGGGTGACATAGTTGCTGAAGCTGTGCTGAGAATAATCTGTTGTGCCAAAAATATATCCAAATATCCAAACTGCGGTGCAGGAACACTTGAAGTGGTCTTCAATAGAAAGTAAAGTCCACATGCTCAAGATACATGATTCGTCAACCAAAAATCAAGAGCGACAAGTCATAAAATCCCATAATGTGAAGAATGCGAAACAACTTTGTTGATCAATCGCCGTTGCGGTGCAAGCATCACAAAAAATAATATGAAGTCCGACTGCGGTAGGAATATTCTTCTGATAATAATAACCGGCATGAAATGAACCAATGTGACAATCCAAGGGTGCGGTTGTGGCAAAAATTGGTGTTAAATAAAATAATTGGTTTAATAAAAAAATTGGTTTTAAAAAAAAATAATGGCTAAATTAATAATTGGTGTTAAAAAAAATAAATGGATAAATAAAAAAATTGGTGTTAAAAAAAATAATTGGGTGGGAGGTGATTGCTGTAGGAGGTGACTGCGGGTGAAGGAGGGAGGAAGGAGAGGGGCTGAAGGAGGGTGGAGAAGGGAGGAGGGAAGGTCTGGTCGAAGGAAGGAGGAGGGTGCTAATGGAGGGTGGTTGCGGGTCTAGTAGCTTGCGGATAAGAGGAGGTGGTTTGGGTGGGAGGTGATTGCGGTAGGAGGTGACTGCGGGTGAGAGAGGTGATTTGGGTGGGAGGTGGTTGCTGTAGGAGGTGACTGCGGATCAGAGGGGAGGGTGGGGGTCTTGGGTGCGGATGGAAGAGGGTGGCTATGGTGGGAGGTGGTTGCGGTCGAAGAAGGGTTGGGCGCGGATGGTGAGCTAGGTGCGGATGGGGTTGGCTGCAGTAGGCGATGCGGTGCAAGGGAGGTAAGCTAGCCGCGGTTCGAGACTGCAGTGGAGCGCCTGCGGTCCGACAGTAATTCAGCGAGTGCCTGCGGACGAGGCTGCGGTCCGAGGCTGCTGATGGCTTCGGTCCGGAATACGCAAATGACTACAGTCTCTCGGCTGCGGATAGGGACCTGAGAGGACCGCGGATCATGGCTAAGAAGTGGTTGCGGGTAGGCTTTTAAGGAGACTCCGGTAGGCAGTTTTTGACTGCGGTTCTGGGGTCCGGAAAGGGCTGAACAGGTGACGAAAAAAACTATTTTTTCATGAAAAATGGTACCGCAAAGGCCATTTATTCATATTTTAATAAGGGAATCTTTTTATAAAGCATTCTAAGTCAAAGGTGGGTCTTGGGAAGGCAAAAAGAAGAGTGTGCATGGGGTTTTTAGGGGATAAAAGGTGATGGGATTTGTCATAGTCACATGGTTTTATCTTGGGAAGGAAAATAAAAATTGAATACTCTTTACCAAAAAGAGTAACAAGGACAAGTGGCTTTATGCAAACCAAAGAATTACGTCCATACATTCTTCATAAAGATCTACAGCAACAATTTGTTTATGAACAAGAGAAGTTCATACCTTTTGGATGACAAAACTTGCTGGGAAATGTCTTCAAGAAAGAATGCTTCAACTTTATCAATAATTAAGCCCATAATTTTTGTTTCTTCTCATCCAAGAAAAAGAAACTCCTGGAGCAAATCTTCAACTTTTAAGAGACCACAAAATTAATTTCTCTTCCCATTTTTCTTCATTTCTTCAACAGCAAAATAATAAACTTGTAAGAACATCTTTTTCCAGCAATAATAGAACGATCAGCAGCAGCAACTTTTATTTTTGCTAAGATAGAATCACCCGGAAGATAGAAATAAGAAAGAACATCATAAAAAAAAATTCCGGTTTGCAACCCGAAATTTTTTTTCTTGCAGAAACACGGAAAAATCACAAGATAATCACCGAACGGGAGTCGTTCCCTTGAAATAATCGTGAGATCTTCAAGGTACGGCTCTCATACCAATTGTAGAGACCCATTTTTATAACGAACGGTTAGTGCGGAAGAAGGATATCTCGAGATTAATCGTGTTTTTGTAAGTATGAACACGAAGAACATATTATGAGTTCATTGAAGAAGACTAAGAACAAAGAGAGAATAATATATTTCATGAAGAACATGGTGGGAGAGAAACTCTCCCTGGGTGGGAGAACCCACCAACTTTCTCTCTCTCTAGAGATTACATTGTGAGAAGTGTATTCTCTAACTAAGGAAAAGATAAGCTAGCTTTTTAAATAAATGACCAACTCTCCCTTTATATGGGAGGGAGAGTATTTACACCTAAAATACAATAAAGGGAAAATACAACCTAATAAACACTCATTATTTGTGGAGCATTTCCATGCACCTACAAATTTCTTACAAATTTCAAGTATATAACAAAAACCAAACCATCAAGGATATTTTTAAAGAGGTTAGAATAATATTAAAACAACCATAGGGTGTGTAGAAAGAACAACTTTTGAAGCATTTGAACCCTCTTGGATTTAGGGTGTTGATGAAGATGAAAATAACAAAAAGCTTGATCTTCTCTATAAGCATCCACCACCAAGAATAAGATACTAAAATTGCTAGATTACTTCATGCATGAGTTTATTCTTTAAACCTTAAGTGCTGAAACAATTAAGCACTAAAAGGAAGACACAAAGTAGACACCAAAATCCAAGTAATAGCTGCAAAAGTGAAGAGAGCTTTAGCTAGGACGCTCTTAAATTTTTTAGAGAATGGGGAGACGTAGAAGACAAAAATCTAGCAACTTTTTCATGCATAATAGCCTCTTTATATACCCCATGAAAAGTAAAACCTTTTGAATATAATACTCTAAAGTATTGGCTACAAAAGAGAGGAATGGGGGACAAGAGGATGAAGGTTGACATATGGCCTAAAGAAGACAAGCAACCTCCATGCCTCTAAAACTTACGACCATATGGCCTAAAGAAGACAAAAGTTGTTTACTAGTCTTTTAAGCATGTCAGAGTAAGTCATTGATTTAATCATGGTTAATCAAAGTTTTCAAAACTTTATAGAAGACTTATAATATGATACCATATCATATAATGACTACTTTTTTACTTCTTATGATATTGTTTTCGTAAAATTATATTTTTTTTTCTAATTAAATAAAATAGTTGAATTTATTTATTAATATTAGATACTTAATAAATATTCAATAAGTACCAACTTGATTAAGGTGTGACCTAATAGAATTATGTGTCATTAGCAATATGACTCAATAATGATTCTTTGGCATGTATATCCAACAATTTTACCTTTAGATTATCGGGTTTGTCTCTCAATTCAAAAACGAGTTCAATCGTTCTACGCTGATCGATAAATTCGACGACTTAGGCCTTCCCATCGGAATCATGGATTTCGATCTTGACCCCAAGATTAAGAATTTGGTCTGTCACCTGTTTCACGACGAGTTGGGTACTCGTCTACACTTCGCACAGCGTTCCACCCGCAGACGGACGGTCAGAGTGAGCGGACCATCCAAACTTTGGAGGATATGCTGCAGGCATGCGTTCTAGACTTCGGTGGTAGTTGGGATACCTATCTTCCATTAGTTGAGTTCTCTTACAACAACAGCTATCACGCGAGTATCGATCGTCCTCCCTTTGAGATGCTATATGGGAGGAAGTGCAGGACCCCGATATGTTGGGGTGAGGTGGGCCAGAGGGTCATGGGGAGCACCGAAGTGGTGCTCAAGACGACAGAGAGGATTCAGCAGGTCAGGAGCAGGCTCCAGACTGCTCAGAGTCGGCAGAAAAGTTATGCCGACAAGCACCGCTTTGACCTGGAGTTCCAGGTCGGGGATATGGTCCTCCTAAAGGTGTCGTCGTGGAAGGGCGTCATCCGATTCAGGAAGCAGGGCAAGCTGGGCCCCAGGTATATTGGACCCTTCAAGGTTATAGCCCGTGTGGGCAAGATGACGTATAGGCTGGATCTACCAGCGAAACTCAGTCAGATCCACAGCACGTTTCACGTATACCAATTACGAAAGTGCCTGGTGGACGACTCGGCGGTGGTACCCTTGGAGGACATTCAGGTGGATGAAAGCCTAAATTACATCGAGCGGCCAGTAGCGATCCTCGACAGGAAGTCAAAGGACCTGAGGAACAAGAGGGTGGACCTGGTGAAGGTGCACTGGCAGCACCGCAAGGGATCGGTATGAACTTGGGAGCTGGAGGAAGAGATGAGGGAACACTACCCCGAGCTTTTTCCAGGTTCAGCAGCAGACTTAGAGGACGAAGTCTAAAATAAGTGGCGGAGATTTGTAACATCGGATTGCTTGTATGTATTTTATTTATGATTTCTTTGTATTTTCTCTGGGACTCGACGAGTTGATGGCCCAACTCGTCGAGTAGAGACGGGATCCGCGGGAAGTTTAAGTGACCTACTCGACGAGTCGGGGACTGACTCGGCGAGTAGGTGCTGTTTGGGTGAAACCCTAAATTTGAGGGTTTGCACCCTATTTAAACGTCTTATTGCAGCCTCCATCGTCCCTTATGCTCCCAGAACACCTCTTATCGAAACCCTAGTCGCTTTGAATGATCTAAGGCCATTTTTGGTGCTTTTGGGTGGTTTGTGAAGCTTTAAAGGAAGGAAGAAGCTTGGGAATTCGAGTTGAGGCTTGTAGATCCAGAGATCTTATTCCATCTTCACCTCAATCAAGGTAAATGCCCCCTGTTTTGGTCTTCCATTTGGTTGTTCATCTTTAGAGCTTAGATTTTGGGTGCATTTAGGGCTTTCTAAGCCATTTCCGGATTTGTGAGGTGATTCATGGGGTTCTACTTTCAGAATCTGAGTCATTGGAGGGCTCTCATGGCATAAAGGTGCCAACTATATGGCCATGAGAGCGCCATGCACATTGTAGAGCACCTTTTATGGATTTTTGAGCCAAAGACCCCATGCATGTGCACCAAGTTTGGAACTTTACGTATAAAATGGACATTAGGAGGCCAGATCTAGGGTTTTGACATGTTAAGACCCTTTAAATCAACTGTATAGTAAGGGTCAAGAAGAGACTCGACGAGTTGTTCTTGGAACTCGGCGAGTCGGTGTGTAGTGACCACTAAATCCCTTCTGTGGTTGGACTAGCGGTTCGGAAAGGAAGTCCCGTAAATGTTTAGACTCGTAAAGGGGCCTGTGAATCATAGGGCTCGGCGAGTGTATGAACAGACTCGGCGAGTCCAAGGCAATCTCCCAACTCTTGAAGATAAACTCGACGAGTTGTTCATACAACTCGGCGAGTCACAGACTGGACATGTTCATAGGATGAAGGTGAACTCGACGAGTTGTTCATACAACTCGGTGAGTCGGATGAATGTTCATTCAATTATATTATAGAAGGAGAACTCGTCGAGTCGTTGCTAAGCTTGACGAGTAGAGTTGGGAAGGGGTCAGAAGAAAGAATAGGACTCGGCGAGTTGGCGGCCCAACTCAGCGAGTCAGGTCAACTGGTAGTTGACTTTGACCAAGGCTTTGACTTTGAACAGGGGTAAATGAGTCACTTTAGCCAAAGATTAGTTAGTAGTATTTGACTAATTGTCTTTATGGGAATTGTAGCCGGGGATTTGCCGGAGCAGCAGTCAAACATTTCCCGATCAGCATTTCAGTAGTCAGCCTTACGAGGTGAGTTACCTTCCAGTAGTGTTAGGTCTACGGCCACAATGTCGGCCCATCAGTAGGAGTTGTATGTTAGATGATTGTCTTTGTGATAATTATCTGGTGTGTTGCTATCTGATATGCTTTATCTGCTAGGATGCTATGATATATGTGTAGTAGTGGTAGGGGTGATATGGCCCCTAATTACCGGTTGAAAGAGACCGAAGGGGGAAGATAGTACCCATGCATGCCTAGCAGTGTGAATAGGATATGTTATTATGTGATAGTTGTAGGGGGGTGAAATAGTTCGCGGTTACCGGTTGAAAGACACCGAAGGCAGTTACCGGTTGAAAGACACCGAAGGCAGTTACCGGTTGAAAGATACCGAAGGCAGTTACCGGTTGAAAGATACCGAAGGCGGTTACTGGTTGAAAGATGCCGAAGGGGAACCCAGCTCCCAGTTATGCCAGACAGATACCGGTTGAAAGATACCGAGGGATACACATTATGTGGTATGTGGTATGATGGGGGAACTCACTAAGCTTTGTGCTTACAGTTTACAGTTTTGGTTTCAGGTACCTCCTCAGCGAAGGGGAAGGTGCCGGTGCGGTAGCGGCACATCACACACACACACTGGATTCCGTACTATGATATTCTTGGGAATGTACTCCGATTTTATTACTATTGACGATACGGTTTTCAGACACGTTGTTACAGTTTATAAATTGATTTGACATTGGTAATGTTTTTGGTAAACTATTTTATGAGTTACTTAATCAAAAATGAAATTTTTGGTCTTGAAAATTGGGACGTTACAAAGTAACTTCCAAACTACAGCAAAATAATCCAGAATCCGCGATCCATAAACCTGCTTACTGAATTCCTCAGAATACAAGTCGTTTGAAAAGCGTAAACATATAATATGTTCGTGAGTTCATAAGCACTTTTGTATAAAATTTTGTGATAGTTTAGAAACACAGAAAATCCAATATTTTCATGTCAAATAGTTGTAAGTCTTGTTTCCAATCAAGTATAATTACGTGTGTGCTTTAGTTATAACTTTTCTAAAATTGTATAAAGTTCGTTTTTCCCCAGAAAATCCTATATTTTCTGATATACAAATTAGTAGTCTTAGAACCCTAAGACTTGTGTGGTAAAGTTTCATTCAAGATATTCAAAATTGTAATTGATTATTAACAACAGATGTGATAAGCGTAAATTGTGTAATCGTTCGTGATCTTAAAACCCTAAGACCGGGATAGTGTGAGTAATCAACGGGTGTTTGTTGACAATCCGCACAATGCATGTGGACGATCAACACAACGAATACGGACAATCAATACCATGCATGGGAACGATCAACACAATGTGCTACTATTTTGTAAGGTGGTCCCACGTAAATCTTAAAATAATACTATTATATTCTAAGTGAGTCGTTATAACCACACTAATATGACGGAGTGCTTGTCTTAACGTTCTTCAGGCATTTGTTTTCTTGAAGACATTTGTCACCCTAGACTGGCCAGTCTAGCTGTAGCGAACAACAAAGGTGCGGGGTGTCAACCCCGTATAGATCTATGCACAAATTCCCGCTCTCCCTCCAGGAGACTCTGGTTATAACTCTTACAGGACTTTAAAGTTACGCTATTATATAGGTACGGTGAAGATGCGTATGACTATAATTCTAACAGATATTTACGCAAATAGTTGAAGTCCGTTATTTATCTAATAAATAACAATAGTTGTACTTGTTGACTAGATGTTTCGTTTCGTTTCATAGCCTTAGTCGTGTTCGTTGACTAGGTGTTTCGTTTCGTTTCATACCCTTAGTTGTGCTCGTTTACTAGGTGTTTCATTGTGTTCGTTGACTAGGTGTTTCGTTTCGTTTCATACCCTTAGTTGTGTTCGTTGACTAGGTGTTTCGTTGTGTTCGTTGACTAGGTGTTTCGTTTCGTTTCATACCCTTAGCTGTGCTCGTTGACTAGGTGTTTTGTTTCGTTTCATACCCTTAGTTGTGCTCATTGACTAGGTGTTTCGTTTCATTTTGTTAATGAAATAATTCACTTTAAATCATATTTGTCAAACTGACTCAATATTGTCAATGTATCAAAAGTGGCCCTTCCTTTTTATAATTTATAAAATAAGACCCACAATTGTCGAAAAGTGTCATGAGTGATCCAAAAATATGAGAGTTGTTGAAAATAGCCCATTTCTTCTAAAATACTCATTTTAGGCTCGTATTTAAGAAAAATGTCCAAAATGACCCTTATTATCGAAAAATTTCATTTTTGGTCCATTTTAAATCAAAATGTTCAATAATTACTCAAATTTATCCCATGTTCCAAAAATGATCCTTATATATATATATATATATATATATATATATATATATATATATATATATATATATATTTGGCCGAAAATGGTCCAAGATATAAATATTGTCATAATTTGACATCTTCAAATTATTATGTCCAACAACTTGTTTAGGAAATTTCTTTGAGCAAATCCTTGTGATTCTTGACATAAGGTTTTATGAATTATAGTTCATATAAACACTAGTTTTTATTTCTAAGCAACAAATAATATGTGAAATATAGTCCAAACTCTTGAGACTTAACCAAAATCTCAAGTTTTTGGACTATTCATATGGAGTTTCATAATCTTAAATACACACAACATAACATACATGTATAGACAAGCAATTATACTAAGATTTCACAAGACCTTTGACTTGTATACTCCCCCAAAATAGTGAAAACTCAAAAATACGGGTATGAAGCTCACCTTGGGTAGAAGATAGTGTGGTTGAAGAGATGAGGTGAGAAATTGGAGCCTAGAACACTTGAAGGGTTGGATGAATCTCTTGAGGGTTTTTGCTAGCATCAGGCTATGAACACATAAATTTATGTGTGAGTAGAAGATTTACAATAACTAAATGTATGAATAATTTAACTAGGCATAAATTACTTACCAAATATTAGGAAGAATTGTGAAGAAAATGGTTTTTGGAACATGGTTGAATGCTTGAGAGAGTTAACGGAGATTTCACAGCAACTGAAATGGATTTTGAGAAATGAAAAGGAAGTTTACGCTCCTCATATGGGGATGAGAATTTGATGTGATATATGCTTGGAGTACTGGTGGGTAAAGCTTTGTTATGTAAGGTTAATACGTGTTTTACTAGGATTGCATGGGAAAATGGAAATTGACAACTCATCCACCGTAAATGTCACAACTAGCATTTTTAGCTTGGAAATTCTATTCTCATGTAAACATCATCTATTCTAAAACTTGTACTCTAAGTGAATATTATACTCTATTCTCATTCAAATACATCTCATATATTCAAATAAGGTTTGAAAACCTTAGAAATCCCGGTTCCAGTTTAATATAAACTAGGATTCTCTTATTCGGCTCTAATTGGACCTAACTCTGGAAACTATAACATTTTGGGCCATTTGGGCCTAGAATGATCCATTGTATATCTAATGGGTCTTGATGGGCCATAAATGAATTAATTAGCCCTAATGGGCCATAAACCCATTCCTTTTTCCATATTGGGTCGTGAACCCCCCCATAAGGGCCTAATGAGATGAAAACATTAATTTGGCTTCATGAATTCGAACCAAGCCAAGATGAGGCCCAAATGTCCTCAATCCATTTCTCCAAGCCCAAGCTCTCGGCCCAACTATATATATATATATATATATATATATATATATATATATATATATATATATATATACCCAAAATCTCGAAATTTTTATGGAAGAAGGAGGTTTTTCTAGAAAGAATTCTTGAGTTGGAAATGAAGAATAATGGTGGTGGTGAAGAACCCTATGGCCGAGAGTTAAAATGAAGAGGAGAGGAAAGGAAAAGGTTAAGGTGAAGTTGCATGGATACATGAGAAGTCATTGTTATTTGGTGTGTTATTGCATGGAAGTCCACCATGCTAAGATTAGGTGGCATTTGCAAGTGTATATATATATATATATATATATATATATATATATATATATATATATATATATATATATATATATATATATATATTACACTTGCAAATGCCACCTAATCTTAGCATGGTGGACTTCCATGCAATAACACACCAAATAACAATGACTTCTCATGTATCCATGCAACTTCACCTTAACCTTTTCCTTTCCTCTCCTCTTCATTTTAACTCTCGGCCATAGGGTTCTTCACCACCACCATTATTCTTCATTTCCAACTCAAGAATTCTTTCTAGAAAAACCTCCTTCTTCCATAAAAATTTCGAGATTTTGGGTGCTCTCAAGAGGATTTTTCACCAACATCATCATGCTTGGTAAGTTTTTGCTTAGATCCATGGTTTAGCTTCATGATTTCTTCAAAAATATCCTCTTAACTCATACCATTTCGTGAATCATGTATCTTAGAGCCATCTAAGTTCTAAATTTCTCCAAGAAGCTTGCTAGGACCAAAAATCTCTTCACATCTTCACCAAAAACCAAATCCAGACCCCAAGGTGAATTCATACCCCCTTGTTTTTGGTTTTTACATGATTTTTGGGGGAGAATACAAGTAAAATGTGTAGATCTATGTGTTATATGCATCTCTTGTTGGATATAGTGTCTAAGTCCATAACTTTATTTGGTATGTACTTGACCCGACCCGGCATGGTCCATTTGGGATGCATGGCATTGCAATACTTGGATAGACAAGATGAGAGAACAAGGCACTTATGATTATTAATATATTATAAGTTCTAATATATTAATAATAGTATTATTTAATTAGTATTAATCAAGTATTAATCTAGTATTAATTTGGTGATCAAAGTGAGACTAATTAAATATATAGGGTTGATTATGACAATCATCAATTCTTTTATGGTGGATTAATGATCCATGGTTTATGGGTTTGGTTATAACCATATGGAGCTCCATGGATAGTCCATGGGAGTTACAAACCCATGGGTCATGAGAAATCAAGAGTCATGACAATTAAGGGCATTCATGTGTAAACCCTAATTGTGACAACACTATAAAAGGAACCCTATGGCTAGCAAAATCGTGACCTAGTGTTACTAGAGAAGGCATAACCGATTTTGAGTGCTAGAAGTATTCTCTCAAGTTATTCCAAGTCTTGTGGTGTTGTGTGAAGCATTTGAGGCACAACATTTGGGGTGCTAGGCTCACAAAGTCTCGAAGGAATCCAAGCAACAACAAGGTATGTATTTCTACTAGTTTTATGTTCTATGTAATCCCCATGCCATGCTAGTTAGGAAATAACCTTGAAAAGAAAATTGCATGTATATAGAGAAAACATAGATTCAAGGTTATTAGGGTTGCATGTACACTTAGGAAGTGTTAGAATGCTCAAAAACCCATCATCTCTTGTGTGATTTCTTATTTGATTTTGTGATTATGTGTTATTTGCTTCATAAATCTAGAAATATGTTAAGAATATGAAGCTTATCACTTGGACCTACATGAAAACCTTGCGAAAAGTATGTGTTATCGTATATAATACATGTAAACTTGTAGATCTGGGATTTATAAATTTAAAATAGCAAAAATGAGTGTTGGGTTCAAAGATCTATAAACTAAACTAAAAAATCAACCCTTGACAGAAAAGTTTTGGTCCAATCTCGAACTGTTTTGACCACCTTAATGATAATATTTTTCAAAACTGTTTTACATGAACAAAGTTCAGGTTTATACCATTAAAATGAATATTCTCACGTTTTCATATGATTTTTCTACACTTTTTGGTGAATTTTACAAAACTGCCTATCATATTTGAAATAATTTCGAACCAGCCTATGAAGGTGAGCAATTTCACACCTGTTAGAGACCATTAAAAATTATGAGAAAAACTATGAACAAACTAGACAAACCTTACCTATATTAAAATCGGCGCCTGAACATGTCAAGACGAGCGAATTAATCATTATCAAGCATGGTTGTAACGGCTCACTTAGAGACTAACTTCATCAAAGATTTCGGTATATTTATACAAATCTAGACGTTACTAAAAACATACATACATCGATACACAGTCTTGGAAATTTTATGATTACGATACTTTTATATGCAGAAAATATCGGATTTTCTGGGATAAATACATTTATACATCACCTTCCACTTACAACAGAAAATACAGGGTTTCTATCTGGATTACATTTTTGTTTATTTATACATTTCAAAAGTAGTAAACACACATGCATTAATACTTGATTTGACACATCATTTTCAAACCACTTTACAGAAAATATCGGATTTTCTGGTGCTTTACGAACTATACAAAACTTTTCAATCAAACATGCTTATGAACTCACCAACACAATATATGTTGACGTTTTCAAAATAACTTGTATTCTCAGGGACTCGTTAGGTAGAAGAATCATCAAGAATATGGGATTGTGTTTTGTGTACTGTTAAACATTATCCAGTGAATGTTTTGGTCATGTAACTTAAAAGATTATACTTGATGTAAACAATGGCAGTTGTATTAAATTATGCATGGTGATGATGATGTTATGTTTCATTTATATTCACTGTAATGATAATTCAATTGTTAGTCACGCGAGCCCCCGGACGTTTCCGCCGTGTGGTTCACGGGTGTGACAGATTGGTATCAGAGCATTGTTTATAGTGAACTAGCATATCTAATCATACATGATATGCAACTATAAATACAATGGGATTATACTACTCTGAACATAATAATTAAAATACAGACTTATGTATGCATTTCGGAGTAATAACACAACAAGAACAGTAAAAGTCTTTGGAGGATTTGAACATCGTGATTAAACCTGGGCAGTTATGTAGTTGTATTGGGGGTGAATGTAACTTGATCAACTACATTCATTCAAAATACGACTAGCATGTGTTCGGGAGTAATCGTGATGGGCAATGAATCAAAAACTTACCATTTAATTATCCAAATAGCTTGTAGACACCTATCTCCATAGTCAGGGCTATTTGTTTGAAGTATTTATACCCCTTCGTGCAATACACTATGGACGGGCATCATTAGCCAGGAGACCCCTATCTCCATAGTCAGGGGAATACAAGGTGGCTTGACCCAGAAGAAGACTCAATGGAAGAACCAGAGGAGGAACATGAAGTAGAACTTACAGATGAAACCACCGAGCCAGTAGTAAACCTTGAAGAGGAAGAGCTCGAGGGAAATGACGATGATGACTCCGATGCAGAGTCCAAAGTCATCAATCTTCCATACATGGCCAGAGTACCGGCTTATCGTAAGGGCCCCGATGGCCCCACACCCCCATGGGCACACATGTTGGGTTTTGAGCATTCTAACACTCCTAAGTGTACATACAACCCTAAATACCTTGGATCTATGTTTTCTCTATTATACATGCAAATATGAATATCCAAGGTATTACCCTAACTAGCATACAAAACATTGATACTAGGGTAATAAATTATGTAGAAATACATACCTTGTTGATGTAGCTTGACTCCATGTAGCTCGAGAGCCTAGTGCCCCAAGTGTGACACCTCAAATGGTTCACACAACATCATATGCACTTCTAAGAACTTAGAGAGAAATGATACTTCATGAAATTGGCTTTCCCTTTCATTCACACACTTGTGTCCGATTTTTCCCAAGAATATGATGTTTATATGGTGTCACAATTAGGGTAAACCCTAATTGTCATGGCTTTCCATTTCCTTGGATCCATGGGTTTAAATACACCATGGAGCATCCATGGAGCATCCTATTGGTTTTTAGCCCAACTTGATAATCCATGGAGTCTTAGCCCACTATACCAGTATGGATGATTTACACAATCAACCCATATATTTAATTAGTCTTCTTTTGATCACTTAATTAATTATAGATTAATTCTTGATCAATACTAACTAAATAATCTTATTAATATATTAGAACTTATAATATATTAATAAACCTTAAGTGTTATTTCTCTCATTTTAGTCTATTCAAACGCATGATGCCATGCAATCCAAATGGACCATGCCAAGTCGGGTCAAGTACATACCAATTATAGTTATGGACTTAGACACTAATCCAACAGTCTCCCACTTGGATAAGTCTAAAACTATTATTGCGTATGACTTCAAGAACCAACAAGCAATCGTAGCTCTCAAAAGCCGCTGTCGAACTCTGACCTTGTAACTGAACTCTGATCTCGTCAATGACTTGTCCATTAGATAAGGGATCATATATTCCTCCATTCTAGATATCATATGGACTGAGACATGGATTATAAATCATTCTCTTTATCCATTTTTTGTTTCCCGATTTCTGATTTATGACGACTGACTAATTGAACAAATCAAATCAGTCCAGGCCCGGCCGAGCACTTATATTTGTCATCACTAAATCATCGAGGGACCCACAAATATCGCTTTTATCCTGAAGGTAAAAGGAATGGATAAACTTCGACTCATATGGCTTGTTCTACTACTTGTTGAATCATACACAAAGGCACGTTTTATAACATCGAGTTACCAATGCGGTTTCGCGCAATCAATGTACAACCAACTCATAGTAACAACTCATATCTCTAGGTTTGAAGAATATAGGATATTATCGTCTCATGATCACTCGTGATAAAATCCATGAAGTGATTCAAATGAGCGCGGGTTGAATCCAATACTCAGAACTTATGAGCACTCATGAATGTTGTAGCACCTCTTGGCTATGTCCACTACCTTGGACATCTACAAACCCGATTCATGACAGTGTTGCCTTAATACCTACTTCCAACGTATTATCGACTGTGGATGGTTTGAATAACTTAGTCATTCGGGAAGAATGACCTAGTTTATTCTGGAAGTCAAAACATGCAAAATGAAACACAAGAATAATTGAATCCAATATGGTATCAAAACCTATGAATATAAATAGAACACCTTTTATTTATCACCATACTGATTACTCATTATTCGTTGTTTCAGTTTTATCAACTTTATACTTGAATTAAAAACACTAGTTGTCCCATGCTCCAAGCATGTACACTATGTTCTTCTAAACAATAGCTTTGCCATACACCAAGTATGCACTCTATGTTTGTTTATGATCCTTACTTTGTGAAATAAACCAATTGAACATAATTTCAATGATTCTAATTTCACACTCCCAAATCCTTATCAAAAATGTAAAAATTCCAAATTCCTATCATTTACCGGAATTTGTTAGATTTTAAACTTATATGCATTGATCCTCTTGTAATGATTATGCACAAAGTTACAAAGACTTGTCAACAGACATTATAGAGTATTCCAATGGAGATCAACTCCATGGAAACATCCTTCTTGCATTAAGTTTTTCTAATCTTACACAAATTGAATAACTTCCACCTATGGAAACATTTCCATATTCCCATTTTGACTATCACTTCCGAACAAGAGTTGCCTCTTTTCAGAATATATCAATATGGTCCTTCCAAAATTTAACACTATACTTCTAATTGTCCCTTAGCAACCAATCTTTGGTAAACCTTAGAATGTCCTCGACAATTGCTTAATCAATTTACTCATATCCAATTCTAGGCTTTTCCCCTCTTAATGCCATGAGCATTTGGAAAATTTAGAAAGGATGAATATTATAGCACATGCAATCGATCCTATATCCGAAGCATATGGGACACGATTCATGATGTCTCACATAAAGACATGATACTAGACCAGTCCTTTTGCTATAATATTTCTATGTCTATTTGCCAAGTTCTAATAAATCAGATTATGAAAAGGGATGTCGTAATCATAATCGAATTTTAGAACACAAATAATGAACCCATATATAGAATTTCCTTATGTTGAGCCATTCCAACATAAAATTCATATATATTACCTTGACTAAAGACGATTAAAACCTCAATCTAAGCTTTTAGAATTGAAATGAAGTGCAATTTCCTCTCCCTTAATTATAGCAAAACAACTTTTCAATCCCTACAACTCCACGAATTGAAACTTTTGTTTTCTATAATTAACATTGCTAACTTGCAACACTTATCATAATTATCATGCTCCCACTAACATGAAAATTATTAGCATAACACTTATGCTCCCACTAGCTTTGACATGTATCCAGAAATTAGCTGGACTTCTAGAAATCAATACTCTATTGACTTTCTTACCAAAGTTCAAATTTTTGATACGAGATGCTTTGATAAAACTTTATCAGGATCATACACCTTTCCTTAGAAAGCACACATGTGTGTCTAAACAATTTCATAACTATGAAAAGGAATGCCATAATCATAGTCTCAAGTGTTTAGACCTTTTCCATTTCTCACAAGTCCATGTTAGAATGCCGGTAAACCACACACGCTCCACTAACGACTTTGAGAATTCAAGGATCACAATTGCTATCTCACTTATAATCTACTTTGTGGAAGTGTTTCCTCACCATCATTTTTCATGAATCGGAGAGAAACCTTATGACCCTTAGATTTTATGGTGTATGTGTTCTTATCCATGTGAATTTGTCAAAACCATAATCACAAGACAAGGTTAGTGACAAATCAAAACTCATATGGACCGAACTCAATTTCTTGCCACCTGGCAGCACAAGGGCCTGCCATTGCTTCCATGTTGTTATGCCAACAATTGAGAACATGTAGAACTCAAATGTATAGCCAACTTTACTGGAATGGGCACATAAATGTCAACACAATAGGTTATAAACCTCTAGTCGTGTGCTAGTGATGAAATACAGGTTTTTACTCTTGATTAGTTCTTGAAATACTTTTAGAATCTTTTAGACTCCCACTGTCCTCTTGACATATAAAACTATCTTGCTAAATATTCAAGAGATAGTGCGGATTCTTTATCAAGACAAACACTTCACATAATTGGCCTAAGTTGGTCTTTGTTTTATCCAAAACATCACAACTTACCAATTTCAAATGTACAAGAGTATGACACTTTTACTCTTACATTTGACAAGTGTTTTAAACCTTTCTTTAAGATATGTCACTCAAGTTACAATCTTGGAGTATGACTCTAAGAATTGTTTTTGGAACGAGGTATGAATCATCTTCTTGATTTGACCACTTCAATAATTCATAGCTCCTTTTCTTAGCTATCAGAATGCACTTAGAAGATGAATTGTGATAAGGTCTCTTAATCATTAAGATGATCATATAACATGATACTAAAGTGCTCTCCCATCTTTTCAGATTTGAGAAACTTTTATCCTTCTGCCTAATTTGATTCTTCTCATTCGTTCTGCCATACATCGAAAAATTTCCAATGTATCAGAATTACACTTAAACTTGTAAGTGTAACCATATTTACTAAACTTTAGTAAATCATGACGAATAGTCTTATAGATCTTTTGTGGTGGACTTGATCAGTGTACAAGAATGTGTACTCGATCCCTTAGTCCTTCACTTGACTCACATATACATGTGAACAAGGAACTAGTCTTAAATTTCCAAAGTTGAAAGTTCTCATTCATCATATTGTACAACTTGTATGATTTCCAAGTTTCTATCCAACTGAAACCTTGGGTGATGAGAATCTTTCCTTATTTGGTAAATTATGACACTACCACAAATGATCAGAATCAGCGTATACTTCCTTTAAGTTTCTTCAATTTTCTTTTATCCTTAAAACATCAACATGTGACCCAGTCACATCATGTAATAAGAATCTCAGAATAGAAACTTAACAGAGTTACATAGTGGACTTTACCTGAAATAAAATCAAACATCTTGACTTGATCAACCCTATGATCCTTCAGGTAAATAGCCAGTTTTGTAACCAATGCCCCTTCCTTTGGCAATCTAAACATATGGACTCTATGGAAATGTTACATGTGACTATCACAAACTAATACTTTCTCTTTACCATTTGGTCAACTGAGTTGACTATGGCTGATCCCTTTCCATTGGGAAGAGAAAGCTTTTTCTGGATATCCAATGTTACCATTGTCAATGTCCATTTAAGGTTTGGGAAGTTGATCTTCTTAATCAAACTTGCTTTACTAGTCCTCCAAATCATTGCTGATTCAGCTGCACCAAGCAAATAGATAAGATCATTTAAGGGTCATGTCATAGTCTGTTTCATAGTAGTCCCAAAGGAACTCACTATGTGACTTAGAAAGTGATTGAACATCCAACTTTCTTGAGACTTTGACACCCAACTCTCCCGGCTTCTCAATATGTGACTTCATCTCCAAGATGCGATCACACATAGACCTTGCTTGCCAGTAGGGCTTGAGTGACCTTGAACTTGTGGGTTAGGGAGAATAATTGGAGGAGGTGGAGGAAGTGAAGTTCCAAGAAATTTGGGAAGATCATAGATGTCTTAACTAGACATCTTTTGGGAGATATTCAAGATAGTTGATTTAAAGTCCTTAATATAACACCTAATTTGAAATATTAAGGCTAGGACCCAACACAATATTTTATAACTTGGAAGAGGGATGCCGTAATCCAAGCTATAGAATATTTGAAGGTAGGTGAATGACGATTCACCAATTTCCACCATGAAAATGAAATAATTTATTAGGTTTTAATTGGATTTGAAACTCCTAGATCTTTTGAGATTCATTGAACTTTTCAATGGCATGTTTCAATCTCTAGTTTGCCCTTCAGGTTTTGTGACTGGGATGTCGAGGATCACAAAACAAGGTGTGAAGTAACCATGCAAATTACTTGGTACTCTTAAATGTTTATCACCCAACCGATGTGCCGGTAAACCACACACGCTCCACCGGCCTATGATAAACTTTAAGAAACCATTTGCCTACCTTGTTAAATCAAGCTAGTGTGCCGGTAAACCACACGCGCTCCACTAACCGACTTAAGCAAAGTGTAAAGTGTAATTTAATGGGTTAGCACCTTATTCACATCTTCCTAAGTAACTAAGATTGGGAATTTATAAGTGGTTAGTTACTTAGTATTTATCATTAATACTTTTAATGAAGGAAGAATTATAGTCCTCGTCCTACCCGTTCGGCTAACGACCCTCCACCAGTCAAGGAAGCGGTGGGTGAGAGTGGACACCCATTAAACTGCCATTTTATAAGCAGTAACCTTATACCCCCCTTATAGACCGACTTCGTGAATGAGGCCTACTAATGGTAAGACGACTTGCTCTTATACATATATATATATATATATATATATATATATATATATATATATATATTATTAACTTATAATATTATAAAGTATAAGGGTTGAATTTTAACTTTTAAAATCCTAAGGGCTTAATTTGGAATTAAAGTATTCATGAAAGAAAACTTTTCAAATTCCAAAAGTTGAGGGCAAGTTTTGAACTATTCAAAAACTTTTCAATTCCATAACTTATGTGTTTAAAGTAGTTTTAATTAAAAACTCGTCAAGTTTCATAACTTGAGGACAAGTTATGGAAGACTTTAAATCATTAAAAGAATGTGACTTTTCCTTTACTCATAACTTATGAAATATTTATGAGTTTTATGATTCTTAAATGTGACTTTTCATATAACTTGAGGACAAGTTACAAAAACACATTTTAGAATCAACTCTTAGATTAAAATGGATTGAAAACACATAATCAATTAACTTTTCGATTAAATTAAGCAACTCATAATAACGAGATAATTCAATCAAACTTTTTCAAGTAATTACACTAACCATTAAACTAATACAAAACATGAATCTATTGACAATTATCTTTGAAATTGGATTAGTATGAACATTACCACATCAAAAATAGGTTTATAATTTCAAAAACAGCTTAGGGTAATGTTTCTAGTCCAATTCCAGCCAAAAAACTCGAAAATATGCTGTCTGGGGCTCCTACTCGGCGAGTTCATCAGTGGACTCGGCGAGTCCGGTGCCCAGAAAACCAGAAAATCGACTTTTTCAGCATTTTTCAGCAATTTGCATCAAGTATAATTGAAAACCAGCCTTGGCTCTGATACCACTGTTGGGTTTTGAGCATTCTAACACTCCTAAGTGTACATGCAACCCTAAATACCTTGGATCTATGTTTTCTCTATTATACATGCAAATATGAATATCCAAGGTATTACCCTAACTAGCATACAAAACATTGATACTAGGGTAATAAATTATATAGAAATACATACCTTGTTGATGTAGCTTGACTCCATGTAGCTCGAGAGCCAAGTTCCCCAAGTGTGACACCTAAAATGGTTCACACAACATCATATGCACTTGTAAGGACTTAGAGAGAAATGATACTTCATGAAATCGGCTTGCCCTTTCATTCACACACTTGTGTCCGATTTTTCCCAAGAATATGATGTTTATATGGTGTCACAATTAGGGTAAACCCTAATTGTCATGGCTTTCCATTTCCTTGGATCCATGGGTTCAAATACACCATGGAGCATCCATGGAGCATCCTATGGGTTTTTAGCCCAACTTGATAATCCATGGAGTCTTAGCCCACTATACAAGTATGGATGATTTACACAATCAACCCATATATTTAATTAGTCTTCTTTTGATCAATTAATTAATTCTAGATTAATTCTTGATCAATAGTAATTAAATATTCTTATTAATATATTAGAACTTATAATATATTAATAAACCTTAAGTGTTATTTCTCTCATTTTAGTCTATCCAAATGCATGATGCCATGCAACCCAAATGGACCATGCCAAGTCGGGTCAAGTACATACCAATTATAGTTATGGACTTAGCCACTAATCCAACAACACAATTATGTGCTATCTGATATGACTCTCTTTCCCCGCCCCGCCAAATGGACCATGCCAAGTCGGGTCAAGTACATACCAATCAGCCTTTTCTTCCCCGCCCCGCCTACTATCTGATATGACTCTCTTTCGTATACTAAGACGGTAGTTACCAATAAAACAATTATGTGCTATCTTTATTTCATGTTATTGCATAAATTCAATTATATGCACAACCGAACCCTCGAAACCGCTAGATACTCAAGGATCTCGAAACAAAAACAACCTATATACTCTAAGGATAGACGTAATATTCGTGCCAAATCTACGATTTCCTACTACCATCAATGCGTCATAGGGATGTAGATCGAAACATCGTGAATCATACAAAAAAAACGCAAAGTTATAGAGTACAACCCAAAATGACCATCGTTACTTACGATCTGGCTTATCAGCATGCAACAGGAAAATGACATCCTACAGAAATAACAAGCATACCTGCAAGACACCGTTCCTGCAGATGGACTCTGCTACATTCCAAGCTACTGTAACAGCGACAGTAACCGCTGATATGGCACAAGTCAACGCAAACAACACCAATATAGGTGGAAATAGCATCGACAACTCCAGTCGAAGGAACGAGCACGGAAACCAACAAGTGACAGCTTGTCAAAGCACTCCAAACCCCAAGCTTAAGAGCAGGAAGCGAAAGTCAGGAAGTAGGAGAAAGGGACAGCCAACTCAAAGGTTCTCGAAGAAGCAACATGTTGTTGCTGTCCATGCGACCATGACCCTTACTACATCAACACCAGTGAGACCATATGCTGGAAGCCTTCCAAAATGCAACCAATGCAATTTCCATCACAAGGGATCCTGTCGGGAGCCGTATTGTAATAGATGCAACCGAAAGAGTCACACTGCCAAATACTGTAGAACTTACCCACAACGGAATCAACAGCCAAACAACAACAAAAATCGCAATGACAGTAACAACAACATCAATGTAGGGGCCAGTCACACATGCTATGGATGTGGAGGAACCGGCCATTTCCGGCACAATTGCCCCAAGGCTAACAATCAAGGGGCAGAAGGATCAGGAAGGGTCCTAACCCTAGGTCAAGGCGAAGCAATTGAAGACTCGACGGTTGTTACTGGTATGTTCCCACTTAACAACTCTTTCCCCTCGCATCTTACTTGATAGTGGAGCTGAGCGAAGCTTCGTTAGTAACAAATTCGAACACTTACTAAAACAACAATACCAGAAGCTAACCGAAGCCTTCATGGCGGAGATGGCTAATGGGAAAAACCGAATCAACCAAAGATATTTATGTAGAGTACACCTTAAGACTAAACCACCATTCATTTCAAATGGATTTAATGCCAGTAAATATTAGGAATTTTGATGTGATAATCGGCATGGTTGGGTTAAGACCCCACCATGCTGATACTATGTGTCACGAGAATGCCGTTTGCCTTCACCTACCCAATCATGAAACTCTAAGAATCTATGGTGATAAACCTGGCGCCAATCATCGTCTTATCTCGTGCATCAAGGCACAGAAGTGTTTGCACTATAAGAACTACGTTTTCCTCGCTCACGTTGTGGACAAGACCAAGGAAGAAGTAAGCATACAAGGTATTCCAGTAGCATGCGATTTTCCGGATGTATTTCCCGAAGAACTTCTGGGAATACCACAGAGAGACAGGTCGATTTTCGAATCGACCTCATACCGGGAGCCACATCAATTGCCAATTCACTGTACAGGTTAGCTTCCGCCAAAATTCAGGAGTCATCCAGTCAATCAAAAAAAAATTTGAGCAAAGGATTCATCGGACCAAGCTTCTCACCCTAGGAAGCTCCGGTCTCGTTCGTCAAAAAGGCGGATCCTTCAAAATATGCATCGATTTTAGGGAATTGAATAAGCACTATCAAAAACCGATACCCACTTCCTCGGATTGACGTCCTATTTGACAAGCTTCAAGGAGCTAGTTGCTTCTCCAAAATAGATCTAAGACCCGGTTATCATCAGCTCCGAGTCCGAGAAGAGGACATTCCAAAAACTGCTTTCCGAACTCGTCACGACCATTTGAAATTCGCTGTAATACCCTTCGGGTCTAACGAATGCTCCCACGGTATTCATGAACCCTACGAACCGAGTTTTCCCAACCATTGCTAGTTATCATTTTCATTGTTTTTATCAATAACATACCCGGCTGTTCACGAAATTAGAACAAGACACTTTCAACACTTACGACCGACCTTGAAGGAATCAAAGCCGGAGAATATCGCGAAGAAAGCACTACATGGATGGATAAAACTCTCGAAGTCGAACGACGAAGCTTATTGTTATAAGAGTTGAGTTGGGCGTTATCTGGGTGATCGTCGATAGGTTAACCCAATCTACCCATTTCCTGCTAATACAGAAATCAAACAAGACGGAAAGAGTAGCTTGGATCTATATCAAGGAGATCGTAACACTCCATGAAATATCGGTATCTACTATCTTGGATCGAGATAATGGAACTACTTCAAGACTTTGACAGTCACTTCAGAGGGATATGGGAGCATAGCTAGATATGAGCATTGCTTACCACCCTCAAACCAATAGCCAAAGTGAACGAACCATTCAACCAGTCGAAGTCATGCTCCGAGCCTGAGTGTTTGAATTCAGCAAGTCATGGGATACCCGGTGGCCCTTGATTAAATTCTCACGCAATAACAACTATCGCACGAGCATCAAGGATGCTCCTTTCGAGGCTCTTTATGGTCGAAAGTGCAGATCACTCGCCAGTACTCTCACGGGACCAGAAACCATTCGCGAAACGACAGAGAAGATAATCCATATCAGAACTCGATTTCAAGCATCACGAGATAGACAAGAGAGTTATGCTGAAAAATGACGAAAACGTCTGGAATTCCAAGTCGGATGTCGGGTACTATTGAAAGTCTTTCCCTGGAAAGGAATGATTCACTTTAGGAAACGGGGAAAATTGAACCCGCGATACATTGGACCGTTCGAGATTCTCGCCCGGATTGGTCCAATGGCTTATAGGCTGCAGATACCTGCCGAACTCAGCAACGTACACCCCGTGTTCCGTGTCTCGAATATAAAAAGATGCCTATCAGATGAGACTCCCGTCATTCCTTTGGAAGAGATCGAGATAAACAAGAATCATCTGTTCCTCGAAGAACAGGTTGAGGTTATGGACAGGGAAGTGAAGCGTACTAAACAAAGTCGCATTCCGATTGTGAAGATTCGATGGAACGCTAAGTGTGGACCGGAATTCACATGGGAACGCAAGGACCAGATAAAACAGAAGTGCCCTCACCTATTCTCTCATTCATGAACCTATCTTTTGAAAGAACTTCGGGATGAAATTCCCTCTAACAGGGGGATAATGTCACAACTAGCATTTTTAGCTAGGAAATTATATTCTCATGTAAACATCATCCATTGTAAAAGCTTGTATTCTAAGTGAATACTATACTCTAGTCTCATTCAAATACATCTCATATGTTCAAATAAGGGTTGAAAACCTTAGAAATCCCGATTCCAGTTTAATATAAATTAGGATTCTCTTATTGGGCTCTAATTGGACCCAACTCTGGAAACTATAACATTTTGGGCCATTTGGGCCTAGAATGATCCATTGTATATCTAATGGGCCTTGATGGGCCATAAATGAATTAATTAGCCCTAATGGGCCATAAACCCATTCCTTTTTCCATATTGGGCCGTGAACCCCCCATAAGGGCCTAATGGGCCGAAAATATTAATTTGGCTTCATGAATTCGAACCAAGCCAAGATGAGTCCCAAATGTCCTCAATCCATTTCTCCAAGCCCAAGCTCTCGGCCCAACTATATATATATATATATATATATATATATATATATATATATATATATATATATATATATATATATATATATATATATATATATATATATATATATATATATATATATATATATATATATATATATATATATATATAAGGATTACACTTGCAAATGCCACCTAATCTTTGCATGGTGGACTTCCATGCAATAACACACCAAATAACAATGACTTCTCATGTATCCATGCAACTTCACCTCAACCTTTTCCTTCCCTCTCCTCTTCATTTTAACTCTCGGGCATAGGGTTCTTCACCACCACCATTATTCTTCATTTCCAACTAACGAATTCTCTCTAGAAAACATCCTTCTTCCATCAAAATTTCGAGATTTTGGGTGCTCTCAAGAGGATTTTTCACCAACATCATCATCCTTGGTAAGTTTTTGCATAGATCCATGGTTTAGCTTCTTGATTTCTTCAAAAATCTCCTGTTAACTCATACCATTTCGTGAATCATGTATCTTAGAGCCATCTAAGTTCTAAAGTTCTCCAAGAAGCTTGCTAGGACCAAAAATCTCTTCACATCTTCACCAAAAACCAAATCCAAACCCCAATGTGAGTTCATACCCCCCTTTTTTTTTTACATGATTTTCGTGGGAGAATACAAGTAAAATGTGTAGATCTATGTGTTATATGCATGGCTTGTGTGATTTCTTAGTTGATTTTGTGATTATGTGTTATTTCCTTCATAAATCTAGAAATATGTTAAGAATATGAAGCTTATCACTTGCATGTATATGAAAACCTTGAGAAAACTATGTGTTATCCCATATAATACATGTAAACTTGTAGATCTGGGATTTATACACTTAAAATAGCAAAAATGAGTGTTGGGTTCAAAGATCTATAAACTAAACTAAAAAATCAGCCCTTGACAGAAAAGTTTTGGTCCAATCTCAAACTGTTTTGACCACCTTAACGATGATTTTTCTACAAATTTTCCAACAACCGGGTCAGAAAAGTCAAAAACCAGAAAAATGTGTATTTTCACAAAAATCAAGCCAAAAATGATATTTTTGACAAAAATGGGTTAGAAATGTTATTTTTACCAAAACTAGCTATAAATACAAGTTTTGAGCAAAATGGGGACAAAAGTGTTATTTTTATTAACTTTGGGCCTTAATCGAAAATTTGAGGCTTTCTGGACCAAAAATGTGGTTTTACAAAAAAGAGACTTTTTTTAATCAACTTGGTAAACCTCGAACAAAAATAAGCAACAATACAATAACAAACTTGTGAAATACAACGATAACAATTTTATTGGGCCAAATTTTCATGTTACATGACCAATGGGCCTTAAGAGCCCATTTTAGTGTACATTTAGCCCAATATTTTCCATGTCATGTTTATTGGGCCATGCGACCCATTTACATGTGAATTTGGGCCTTAATTATGGGTTACATTATGTTGGGCCTTCATGGTCCATTTACATACCTATTGGGCCCAAATTACCCACTTACATGTTATTGGGCCTTTTTTATTCATTTACATGTTAATTGGGCTTGGACTGAAACTTACATGTTTAGTAGATTGAAATTATATCTTTACATAATTATTCAACTTCGTATACTTATATATGTACCTTTGGATTTGATAACATACAACATACACGTAAACATTAAACACGGTATTAGAGGTTGAGATTCTAGTGAGACTTGTCGGTTGGCACCTCTGAGTACAATCGTAGCCTATAGTTATAACCAGAGTTTCCTCGAGGGAAAGCGGGAGTTTGCCTATAGATCTATACGGGGTGACCCCCCACACCTTAGTTGTTCGCTATAGCTAGACTATGCCAATCTAGGGCGACAAACCTTACCTGTATCAAAACCGGCGTCTGAAAACGTCAAGACGGGCGAGTTAGTCATTATCAAGCATGGTTGTAATGGCTTACTTAGAGACTAACTTCATCAAAGATATCAGTATATTTATACAAATATACACGATACTAAAAACATACATACATCGATACACGGTCTTGGAAATTTTATGATTACGATACTCTTAAATGCAGAAAATTTCGGATTTTCTGGGATAAATAGATTTATACATCACCTTCCACTTTAACAGAAAATACAGGGTTTCTATCTGGATTACATTTTTGTTTATTTATACATTTCAAAAGCAGTAAACACACATGCATTAATACTTGATTTGACACATCATTTTCAAACCACTTTACAGAAAATATCGGATTTTCTGGTGCTTTACGAACTATTCAAAACTTTTCAATCAAACATGCTTATGAACTCACCAACATAATATATGTTGACGTTTTCAAAATAACTTGTATTCTCAAGGACTCGTTAGGCAGAAGAATCATCAAGAATATGGGATTGTGTTTTGTGTACTGTTAAACATCATCCAGTGAATGTTTTGGTCATGTAACTTAAAAGATTTCACTTGATGTAAACAATGGCAGTTGTATTAAATTATGCATGGTGATGATGATGCTATGTTTCATTTATATTCACTGTAATGATAATTCAATTGTTAGTCACGCGAGCCCCCGGACGTTTCCGCCGTCTGGTTCGAGGGTGTGATAGTAAACCCTTTAAAATATCCAAGTATTAAAGCAAGTACAAGGTGTTTATATTGCATATATTTCCTAGGGTGGTGTTCATGGTCAAAGTTGGGAGTATTTAATGTTTTTACGCCCTAACATCCCCTCATGAAGGAGTTTACGCCCAATGTGTTGCATAGGGATGTGTTCACGGCCTAGCTTTGGTTTGTTAATGTAGTTCACGGCGAAAGGTGATCCACTAAGGGTGTTCACGACCTAGCTTTGGCTTCTTAAGGTGTTCATGGTCTAGACTAGTGGCTTAGGGTGGTTCACGGCCAAATTGGCTCCTTGGAAGTTGTTCACGGCCAACCATGGTCCATAAGATGTAATTCATGATATTTAAGTGTAGGAACTTCAATAGGTTGGATTTATTGTTTATGTGTTTAATATTTTGACGTAACTCCAATATCACATTTGATTGCATTGCTCATGGGAGTTTAGGGTAGCATAATTCCCAAAAATTATATTACTATAACACAATAATAGTATAGTTACAATCTTTACATATACTTGACCCCTTTTAACTTGGTTTTTGGATCAGAAATATCTAGTTGTGACATCACCCCCCCCCCCCCCCCGTTAGAGGGAATTGCGTCCCGAAATTCTTTAGAGGCTTTTCTTACGAACTAGCGAAAAGGTGAGGGTATTTTTGCATCATCTGATCCTCGCGTTCCCATGTGAATTCAGCTCCGCGCTTGGCATTCCATCTAACCTTCACAATGGGGATGTGGCTTTATTTCGTGCGCTTAACTTCTCTATCCGTATTCTTGATAGGCTGCTCAAAGAAAAGAAGGTCCTTGTTCACATTAATTTTCTCAGGTGGAACTGCGAGAATTTCATCCGATAGGCACTTCTTTAGGTTTGAAACATGGAACACAAGGTGTACATTACTAAGTTTTGAGATCCTCGCTTGGGGTTCTAGTGGACCTTCACTATTAGTGTTTGACCTTGTTATTTGATTTCCTAGCCTATGATTTCCACCTGTTCCTCTTCGGGTTGTGGGTTCTTGTTTCCCTTGATCTCGTCGAGTGGGACCACGAGGTCTTTGGTGGTCCGACATTTATTAGGTTTGAGCATGTGGAATGTGAGATGTATGATGTTGAGTTCTTACGGTAACCGAGGGCTATAGGTTCGGTTACTGGAAATATCCTGAATGGTTTTCTGAAGATTGTGCTCTTGGTGTTCTAGGAGTAGTGTTCTTAGACCTTAAGGATTGGCACCATTGTTACCAAGGTTGATGTTGTTTGTAATACGGTTGGCCTTATGAATCCCAGGCTGCTTCTGGAGTTTCCCTTCCCACGGAATCCTGAACTAGGGGAGTGTCAGCCACTGCTTAATTCTTAGAGTTGGGTGAGTGTTCTATATATTTAAGAATAGGGGATATCGATCCTTGATGATGGGTTTTTAGTTGACTAGTGTTCAGTTGTCCTATGGGTAATCCACTTTTTTTTTTAAAGTCGGACGGGCATTTTCCTGAGGTTAGTGTTTTGTTCCGATAGTTTCCTGAATTATTAGATCTTTCTATTGATCGGACAGTATCTGTTCTCGTGTTGGTGCTAAATGGTATCTGGAGTTCAGTTACTGGAATGGTTCAAAGAGTCGATTCGATTCTAAACTCCAATTAGCATATGGGTTATGTTTCCGAAACGTCTTCGGGAATATCCGGGGGAGGTTGTAAATCTCTGGGATTTCCTTGATGTCTTTTGTTTCTTGTTTCTCCTCTTTATTGTGGGGCTAGGAAGGAGCGTGTTATCTCTCACCTAAGTACTCGCGAGCCTAGACGCTAGAGGTGGTCTGTGGATTTGTAGTTATGAATTGAAAGAGTTTTGTTAATCGTTCTTGTAAGGCGAAAGGTCTCTTTGCAGTGCTTGAAACTGGTATAGAGAGGATCAAGCCAGTCCATGACAAGTGACGACGTTAGACTTCCTATAGTAAGAGATTCTAAGTCGATTTGGAAGGGAGACGATTGTTTAGAAGGATAGTGTATTCTACGTATATATATCCTTGATGCTTCTGGTTCGTCTTTGTTATTATTACTGTGAGCATTTCTATAATCGCTTGTCGTATACAAGTCAAGTATAATTGAGATCGAAAAGGCAGTCGACTGAGTGGCCCGGTCCTAACTCCACAACCATTTTGGACCATTTTGGTCCAAAGGTTGAAGCTTTGTGGTTCAATCCGATTTCTAGGACTTAGAGTTGCTACTCTCTGTTCTATATGAGTCCCTAAGGCAAAAAGTGGCCATCTTGAATGTCTTATTAGGTTCATGCATGAGTTAAGAGCATTTCTATGTGAATGGAATATCATTTTTGGAGTTTTGTCTTGATTGGGGCATGCAACGTCACCAAGTCAGTGACTTTATGGATTAATACGTTGAAAAGGACTTGGATCTGTGTTTGTAACTTTTGGAGTAGAGTATATAAGAACTTAACGGGAAAGTGACTTAACAGGGGAGTACGCTGAGCGTACATGCAATTACACCCAGCGTACACACCATTTGGCTAGTACGCTTAGCGTGCATAGGAGTACGCCCAGCGTACTCATCAGATTTGGGTTTGGCTTGTTTTGGGTGTCGGATTGGGCCATGCAAGGGATTCTGGTTCTTTGGGCCTTAGTAGGCCATCAGAAGTCAGATAATGTGGGCCAAGAAGATGTTTGGGCTTAGGGTAAGGCCCATTAGAGGGATTGGGTCCAATTTAGCAAATTGGGCCATTAGTGGGCCACTAGTGGGCTTGGGAAACCTACCTAGTGTTGGGCCTTTATATGTTATAGTTTGGGCCTTAGTTATGGACCAAGTTGGACTAGGGGCTAAAATGGTCATTTTACCCTAAGGAGGATTATTGTTTTGGACTAAGTGATACTTTGGTATTGATAGCTCGGAGAGCCAAAGGAGTAGCAGTTTGGGGTATTGCCAAATAGCAGCCGGAGGAGTATCAGTAGGGTTTCAGCAGTGCGAGGTGAGTCTCCTCACTGTCTGCATGGGTCTATGGCCACAATGTCGGCCCATTTAGTTTATGTATGGTAGGAAGACCCGGGGGTTAGCCCTAGGCATTGTATGATAGTATGTTTTCGGACCAAGGTCCAATGCCGGGGCAAGCCCGAGGAATGTTAGTATGTTAGTTATACTTGTTGTCTGTGTGATACTTGTATGTGCCTGGTAGGGAGGTGAGTGTGGTCGAGGTCCCGCATCTCATCACTAGCTGAGTATGGATGGGGATCTGTATCTCATTAGTAGCAGAGCAGGGGCGAGGCCCGAGATAGGAGAGAAGTGAGTATGGGCGGCGACTCGTATCTCACTATCAGCAGAAGTGTGGACGGGGTTCCATGACTCATCAGTAGCAGGACATGGACGAGGCCCAAGTTAGGCGAGGCCTTAGGATAGGAATACAGTAGAGTATGTTTGCTTATATGTTAGCATGTTTATATGATTGTATGCGTATAGCGGGAGAGGCCCAGAGACAGGAGGGGCCTAAGAGAGACAGATATGTAAACCAAGCGGGGCTCGATGTCAGGCGTGGCCTTATACCGGGCGGGGCCTGATGCCGGAGCGAGTCCGATGTCGGGCAAGGCCCGATGCAGTGGGCGGGAGCCCAGTATTTGGTTATGTGTATGTGGTTATGCGTATGTGGTATGTGGTAGGTTGGGGAACTCACTAAGCTTCGTGCTTACGGTTTGCAGTTTTGGTTTCAGGTACTTCCGGTAGCGGAAGGAAGAGCTCGGGATGATCGCATGGCACACATCATTGGTTTTTAGCCTGGGATGTTTTGCTCTGATATAATATGTTTATACATGATACTCTGATTAAATATGTTTTGAATGAATGGTTTGACAACGATGGTTTTATTATGGTTTTCAAATGAAATTTTTGGACATGATTTTTGGGACGTTACAAGTTGGTATCAGAGCCTTGTATTGAGGGATTCCGGCACACTCTCCGGTGTGTCTAAACTCAAACTGAGGACTTGGTAAGAAAATTTTGAAAAAGAAATCATTTTTAGAAAAGAACCTTGAAAAGAGAAAAGAATTTGAAAGGAGAAAAGGATTTGAAAAGAGAAAAGGGTGTGGTGCATGCAATCAGCCAAGCTCAAGTAAGTTCTCCCAAATTACCCATACAAGTTTATGATATGACATGTGCTTTAGAACTGCATGCTTGATTAGGACTAAGGATCTAGGAGGATGCCTTATGTGCCTGTTATGTGTATGAGCTTTATGAGTTGCATGCTAGTGGAGATTCCTGATATGTGGAGAGAATTTCTTGATTATGTTATGGTTAGAAAGCCAATAGAAGTGGTCCCTCGTGAGAGGTTACGGGATAGTTGGCCGTAGCGGACGTCGAGGACGATGTCCAATTTAAGTGGGGGAGAGTTGTCACACCCAGTTTTGAAAAAGTACTTCGATTGCGGATTCGGAGGCCCAGGGTATAAGCGATTCAGTCTTTTATGGGTCTCGGGTTTTATTCGAAAGGTTATATGGCTTGGGTGTGTAGTCAGGAGCGTAGGGCTTCTCGCCACCTTTTCGTGGGTATAAAGTTCGTCGGAAACAGGCTTAGAACGAAGGATTTATAGCACTTTGAAGTTATTGGCAATATTGGTCCTTAATGGAGAAAGATGACAAGAAAGGACCATGCATGCTAGGTGGCCAGTGCGAGAGTACGCCCAACGTAGGCTGGGGTACGCCCAGCGTATAAAGGAAAATGATCGCGGGTGCAGAGGGACATACACCCAGCGTACAAGAAGTACGCCCAAACCCTAATTTTAGGGTTGAGCCCTATATAAAGAACCTTATATCTCGAAGGCCAGCCTCCATTTCCACCCAAAAGGAGCTACTACAAAACCCTAATCCATATTTGAGTGTTCTTGGAGCTTAGAAGGTCACTAGAGAACCATCTTGGTGTTGTGGATCCATTTTCCAAACAAGAAAGGAACAAGGAAAGGTGGTGGTTTAAAGGAGAGGTTGCAGATATGGGATTGTTGCTTCATTTCTATCCATTTCAAGGTATAAATATCTAAACTTGGTGATTATCTTCTTAGATCTTTTAGATTGAGGTTTTGGACCATTTTGGTCCAAAGGTTGAAGCTTTGTGGTTCAATCCGATTTCTAGGACTTGGAGTTGCTACTCTCTGTTCTATATAAGTCCCTATGGCAAAAAGTGGCTATCTTGAATGTCTTATTAGGTTCATGCATGAGTTAAGAGCATTTCTATGTGAATGGAATATCATTTTTGAGTTTAGACTTGATTGGGGCATGCAAAGTCACCAAGTCAGTGACTTTATGGATTAATACGTTGAAAAGGACTTGGATCTGTGTTTGTAACTTTTGGAGTAGAGTATATAAGAACTTAATGGGAAAGTGACTTAACAGGAGGAGTACGCTGAGCGTACATGCAGGTACGCCCAGCGTACACACCATTTGGCTAGTACGCTTAGCGTACATAGGAGTACGCCCAGCGTACTCATCAGATTTGGGTTTGGCTTGTTTTGGGCGTCGAATTGGGCCATGCAAGGGATTCTGGTTCTTTGGGCCTTAGTAGGCCATCAGAAGTCAGATAATGTGGGCCAAGAAGATGTTTGGGCTTAGGGTAAGGCCCATTAGAGGGATTGGATCCAATTTAGCAAATTGGGCCATTAGTGGGCCACTAGTGGGCTTGGGAAACCTACCTAGTGTTGGGCCTTTATATGTTATGGTTTGGGCCTTAGTTATGGACCAAGTTGGACTAGGGGCTAAAATGGTCATTTTACCCTAAGGAGGATTATTGTTTTGGACTAAGTGATACTTTGGTATTGATAGCTCGAAGAGCCGAAGGAGTAGCAGTTTGGGGTATTGCCAAATAGCAGCCGGAGGAGTATCAGTAGGGTTTCAGCAGTGCGAGGTGAGTCTCCTCACTGTGTGCATGGGTCTATGGCCACAATGTCGGCCCATTTAGTTTATGTATAGTAGGAAGACCCGGGGGTTAGCCCTAGGCATTGTATGATAGTATGTTTACGGACCATGGTCCGATGCCGGGGCAAGCCCAAGGAATGTTAGTATGTTAGTTATACTTGTTGTTTGTGTGATGCTTGTATGTGCCTGGTAGGGAGGCGAGTGTGGTCGAGGTCCCGCATCTCATCACTAGCTGAGTATGGACGGGGATCCGTATCTCATTAGTAGCAGAGCAGGGGCGGGGACCGAGATAGGAGAGAAGTGAGTGTGGGCGACGACTCGTATCTCACTATCAGCAGAAGTGTGGACGGGGTTCCATGACTCATCAATAGCAGGAAATGGACGAGGCCCAAGTTAGGCGAGGCCTTAGAATAGGAATACAGTAGAGTATGTTTGCTTATATGTTAGCATGTTTATATGATTGTATGCGTATAGTGGGAGAGGCCGAGAGACATGAGGGGCCTAAGAGAGACAGATCTGTAAACCAAGCGGGGCTCGATGTCAGGCGGGGCCTTATGCCGGGCGGGGCCCGATGCCGGAAGGAGTTCGATTTTGGGCAAGGCCCGATGCAGCGGGCGGGGGCCCAGTATTTGGTTATGTGTATGTGGTTATGCGTATGTGGTATGTGGTAGGTTGGGGAACTCACTAAACTTCGTGCTTACGGTTTGCAGTTTTGGTTTCAGGTACTTCCGGTAGCGGAGGGAAGAGCTCGGGATGATCACATGGCACACATCATTGGTTTTTAGCCTGGGATGTTTTGCTCTGATATAATATGTTTATACATGATACTCTGATTAAATATGTGTTGAATGAATGGTTTGACAACGATGGTTTTATTTTGGTTTTAAAATGAAATTTTTTGACATGATTCTTCGGACGTTACAAGTTGGTATCAGAGCCTTGGTTTGAGGGATTCCGACACACTCTTCGGTGTGTCTAAACTCAAACTGAGGACTTGGTAAGAAAATTTTCAAAAAGAAATCATTTTTAGAAAAGAACCTTGAAAAGAGAAAAGAACTTGAAAGGAGAAAAGGATTTGAAAAGTGAAAAGGGTGTGGTGCATGCAATCAGCCAAGCTCAAGTAAGTTCTCCCAAATTACCCATACATGTTTATGATATGACATGTGCTTTAGAACTGCATGCTTGATTAGGACTAAGGCTCTAGCAGGATGCCTTATGTGCCTGTTATCTGTATGAGCTTTATAAGTTGCATGCTAGTGGAGATTCCTGATATGTGGAGAGAATTGCTTGATTATGTTCTGGTTAGAAAGCCAATAGAAGTGGTCCCTCGTGAGAGGTTACGGGATAGTTGGCCGTAGCGGACTTCGAGGATGAAGTCCAAATTAAGTGGGGGAGAGTTGTAACACCCAGTTTTGAAAAAGTACTTCGATTGCGGATTCGGAGGCCCAGGGTATAAGCGATTCAGTCTTTTATGGGTCTCGGGTTTTATTCGAAAGGTTATATGGCTTGGGTGTGTAGTCAGGAGCGTAGGGCTTCTCACCACCTTTTCATGGGTATAAAGTTCGTCGGAAACGGGCTTAGAACGAAGGATTTATAGCACTTTGATGTTATTGGCAATATTGGTCCTTAATGGAGAAAGATGACAAGAAAGGACCATGCATGCCAGGTGGCTAGTGCGAGAGTACGCCCAACGTAGGCTGGGGTATGCCCAGCGTATAGAGGAAAATGATCGCGGGTGCGGAGGGGCATACGCCCAGCGTACGCTTAGAGTTCCCAAACCCTAATTTTAGGGTTGAGCCCTATATAAATAACCTTATATCTCGAAGGCCACCCTCCATTTCCACCCAAAAGGAGCTACTACAAAACCCTAATCCATATTTGAGTGTTCTTGGAGCTTAGAAGGTCATTAGAGAACCATCTTGGTGTTGTGGATCCATTTTGCAAACAATAAAGGAACAAGGAAAGGTGGTGGTTCAAAGGAGAGGTTGCAGATGTGGGATTGTTGCTTCATTTCTAGCCATTTCAAGGTATAAAGATCTAAAATTGGTGATTATCTTCTTAGATCTCTTAGATTGAGTTTTTGGACCATTTTGGTCCAAAGGTTGAAGCTTTGTGGTTCAATCCGATTTCTAGGACTTAGAGTTGCTACTCTCTGTTCTATATGAGTCCCTAAGGCAGAAAGTGGACATCTTGAATGTCTTATTAGGTTCATGCATGAGTTAAGAGCATTTCTATGTGAATAGAATATCATTTTTGGAGTTTAGTCTTGATTGGGGCATGCAAAGTCCCAAAGTTAGTGACTTTACGGATTAATACGTTAAAAAGGACATGAGTCTGTGTTTGTAGCTTTTGTAGTAGAGTATTATGCACTTAATGGGAAAGTGACTTAACAGGGGGAGTACGCTGAGCGTACATGCAGGTACGCCAAGCGTACATACCATTTGGGTAGTACGCTTAGCGTACATAGGAGTACGCCCAGCGTACTCATCATATTTGGGTTTGGCTTGTTTTGGGCTATGCATGGGATTCTGGTTCTTTGAGCCTTACTGCGTCATCAAAAGTCTGATAATATGGGCCAAGAAGTTGTTTGAGCTTAGGGTAAGGCCCATTAGAGGGTTTGGGTCCAATTTAGCAAATTGGGACATTATTGGGCCACTAGTGGGCTTGGGAAGCCTACCTAGTGTTGGGCCTTTATATGTTATGGTTTGGGCCTTAGTTATGGACCAAGTTGGACTAAGGGGTAAAATGGTCATTTTACCCTAAGGAGGATTATTTTTTGGACTAAGTGATATTTTGGTATTGATAGATCGGAGAGCCGAAGGAGTAGCAGTTCGGGGAATTGCCAAATAGCAGCCGGAGGAGTATGAATAGGGTTTCAGCAGTGCGAGGTGAGTCTCCTGACTGTGTGCATGGGTCTACGTCCACAATTTCAGCCCACTTAGTTTATGTATGGTAGGAAGACCCGGGGGTTAGCCCTAGGCAATTGTATGATAGTATGTTTACGGGCCAAGGTCCGATGTCGGGGCATGCCCGAGGAATGTTAGTATGTTAGTTATACTTGTTGTCTGTGTGATACTTGTATGTGCCTGGTAGGGAGGTGAGTGTGGGCGAGGTCCCACATCTTATCACTAGTTGAGTATGGACGGGGGCCCGTATCTCACTATCAGCAGAAGTGTGGAGGGGGTTCCATGACTCATCAGTAGCAGGACATAGGCGAGGCCTTAGGATAGGAATATAGTAGAGTATGTTTGCTTATGTGTTAGCATGTTTATATGATTGTATGTGTACAGCGGACGAGGCCCAGAGAAGAGAGACAGTTCTGTATACCAAGTGGGGCTCGATGCCAGGCGGGGCCTGATGTTGTGCGGGGCCCGATGCCAGAGCGGGTCCGTTGTCGGGCAAGGCCTAATGCAACGGGCGGGGGCCCAGTATGTGGTTATGTATATGTGGTTATGCGTATGTGGTATGTGGTAGGTTGGGGAACTCACTAAGCTTCGTGCTTACGGTTTGGAGTTTTGGTTTCAGGTACTTCCGGTAGCGGAGGGAAGAGCTCGGGATGATCGCATGGCACAGACCATTGGTTTTTAGCATGGAATGTTTTACTCAGGTATGATATGTTTAGACATGATACTCAGATTAAATATGTTTTGAATGAATGGTTTGACAACTATGGTTTTAAAAGGAAATTTTTGGACATGATTTTTGGGTCGTTACAAAAAATCTTGGTGGAGTTCCTTGCTGTTCCTTCGTGTCCAGTTGTTAAACTCCACCTGCTTCTCCATCATTTTTTTTTGTTGGGCAATCTCTCTTAAAGTGCCCCGTTTCACCGCACAAATAGCATACCGGACATACTTTCTGTTTGGGGGTTCGAGTAATACATGGGGTCGGGGCCCTACAGTGGTAGGAGGTGTGCCCCTTCTTGTTGCACCCATTGCAATGCAACTTTCGGCAGGCTCCATTATGATGGAAGCTGCATTAGTTGCATTCTGGGAGGCTTCTAGCATATTGTTGCACTGGAGTTGGTGTGGCTGGTGTTGTAGCAAAATGGACAACAATCATGTGTTGTTTCTTTGAGGTTCCTTGAGTTGGCTGTCCCTTCTTATTATTCCCAGATTTTCGCTTCTTGTTCCTGGGTTTAGGGTTTGGGGTGTCTTGGTAGGTCATCACTCGTTGGTTTCCTGGTTTGTTACTGCGGTTGGAATTGTCGGCATTGTTTCCATTTGGGTTGTTGGTGTTGAGTTGTGACATGACGGCGGTCACTGCAGCCGTTACAACGACTTGGAATGTTGTGGCGTCTATCTGCAGGATTGGTGTCTCACCGGTGGGCAGGTTATTCCTTTGGGAAGGCATGATTCTGTTGCACGATGAGAAACATGGTCGTAAGTAACTGGGGTCATCTTTATTTGGATCTCATTTATGATTGCAAATATGCACTTATGCATACATGCATATGCGTCACATGTTTTGGTTGTACGATTCTCATGGTTTTGACCTACATCCTTATAAAGTACTAATGGTGATAACTAGTAATTGGTATTGCACAAATGTTAAGTCTATCAAAAGAGTACATGGACTTCGGTACACTTAGTTGATGCGGGTTACATGGGTTTTTGGAGGGCGTACTTCTCTTGATTTAACACTACTAGTGGTAACGAAATACAAAATAAGCCTAGGACTTAATGCGAGTAGTGTAGTGACGCTCATATGCCGAAATAGCACACAAGGAGCTCGACTATTTCCCCCTTTTCACGAGTGGTCTTATCTACACTCCGCTGTGCTTGAACTGCCCTAGCTTAGGCTGCCAATAGCCTCTGCTTTAGGGTGGCCACTTCCTCTTTCGAAAAAAAGGCGTAGGCGGTCGGTAGGGTCCTCTTGCGCTGTGTGTTAGTTCAGTGTTGCTCTTGAAGAGTTAGGGTCGCTAAGGACCTCTCTGGTGCCTTCATCTTCGTCTGACTCTTCATCATATTTCTCCCACTCGTAGCCCGTTACTTGGTGTTCATCGTGGCTTGCTTCTGGGTTTTTCTCTTGAACCCCTCCGGCTCCTCTTCGACCCATCTATTGGCCACTAGGGCATTGTAGCAGTGATCTCCGTGAATATGAAAGTCAACCATGTGGTCCGTGTGAGAATAGAGGTATGAGAAATACGGGGAAGATTTAACTGTGTGTGTGTGGGGGGGGGGGGTTATGGTATCCTAAAATACTCCTATAGTATTTTAAATTTGATGTCCGATTCTAATGTCCTCTTGCATGTATAGTTGGTAAGTTTTAGGCTTGTTGCAACACCATTATTACTCCCAAGCACATGTTGGTCATATCTCAAGTAAATATAGTTGATCAGGCTATATTTATCCCATATATGATTACAAAACTGCCTGGGTTTGACTGTAGTGTCCAACCCTTAGTTACTATTGTTTTCTTCTCATTATGATACTGTTCTAGTAAGTATGTATAATTTTAAAAAATACTCTCATTTTTAAAGTAGAATTTTAGTCAGAGTGTTTTAGTCACATTGTATTTATATTTGTATATCTTGTACGGTTTGATATACTAGTTCACTATAAACAACGCTCTGATACCAATCTGTCACACCCCGAACCAGAACGGCAGAAACGTCCGGGGGCGGAGGACGTCATTTTATAGTATCATAACAATTGTGAAATAATGAAACATAGTAACCCAAACATTCATACATTGAGATAACAAACTTACATTGTTTTTACATCATGAATTTGTTCTCAAAATACACAAAAGTAACATTAGTAAGTAACTTCCAAACTACAGTAAAATAATCCAGAATCTGCGATCCATAAACCTGCTTAATGAATTCCTGAGAATACAAGTCGTTTGAAAAGCGTCCACATATAATATGTTGGTGAGTTTATAAGCACTTTTGTATAAAATTTTCTGATAGTTTAGAAACCCATAAAATCCAATATTTTCTTGTCAAATAGTTGTAAGTCTTGTTTCCAATCAAGTATAATTACGTGTGTGTTTTAGTTATAACTTTTCATAAATTGTATAAAGTTCGTTTTTCCGCAGAAAATCCTATATTTTCTGATATACAAATTAGTAGTCTTAGAACCCTAAGACTTGTGTGGTAAAGTTTCATTCAAGATATTCAAAATCGTAATTGATTATTAACAATAGATGTGATCAGCGTAAATTGTGTAATCGTTCGTGATCTTAAAACCCTAAGACCGGTGAGTAATCAACGGGTGTTTGTGGACAATCCGCACAATGCATGTGGACGATCAACACAACGAATGTGAACAATCAATACCATGCATGGGAATGATCAACACAATGTGCTACTGTTTGTAAGGTGTTCCCACGTAAATCTTAAAATAATAATGTTATATTCTAAGTGAGTCGTTATAACCATACTAATATAACGGAGTGTGTGTCTTAACGTTCTTCAGGCGTTGGTTTTCTTGAAGACATTTTTCACCCTTGACTGGCCTGTCTAACTGTAGCGAACAACGAAGGTGCGGGGTGTCAACCCCGTATAGATCTATACACAAATTCCCGCTCTACCTCCAGGAGACTCTGGTTATAACTCTTTCACGAATTTAAACGTAAGCTATTATATAGGTACGGTGAAGATGCGTCTGACTAGAATACTAACAGATATTTAAGAAAATAGTTGAAGTCCGTTATTTATCTAATAAATAACAATAGTTGTACTTGTTGACTAGATGTTTCGTTTCGTTTCATAGCCTTAGTCGTGTTCGTTGACTAGGTGTTTCGTTTCGTTTCATACCCTTAATTGTGCTCGTTGACTAGGTGTTTCATTGTGTTTGTTGACTAGGTTTTTCGTTTCGTTTCATACTGTCACACCCCAAAACCGATAGCAGAAACGTTCCGGGGCGGAGCGACATCATGCGTAGTATCACAACAGTTGTATCATAGTAAGCGAAGTAAACACAACCATTACATTATAATATGAATATTTACATTGTTCAGAAACATGATTTATACATATCAGTATATAGCAAAAGTAAAAGACGTGACTCCAAAAATGCTTCGTCTTCTCCAAAAGTTGGCAGAAATACCTGTCTATGGTTGCCCTGAGAATACAAGTAGTTTTAGAAATATCAGCATAAAGCTGGTGAGTTCATAAGCATTTAATCTTTGGAAGATTAACCATACTTGATATGACCGAGAGACCTTTGTAACGTTCTTCAGGCGTTAAGCTAAATGACATTTGTTCACCCCAGGCGTGCCCGCCTAACTGTAGCTAGCAGTTCAGGTGTGGCATTGTCAGTCCCGAATAGATCTATTCACAAATCTCACGCTCTCCCTCCAGGAGACTCTGGTTATACTAAAAGGATTTATCACTATACACCTAAGGGTACAGTATTGAAGTAGCGCCTCACAATTATGTATAATCTAGTTTACTAGCGAGAAATCAGTATAAAACAGTAATTATCCTTGAATAAATGTTCTTTATACTTCTGAGAAAACATATAACATAAACTAAATCTGCCATAGTTTATATATATTCATTTATGAAATCTAATTAAGTAGAGACTGCCTAGAGAGTTATCCCAAACTATACCCGTTATAGTTTATTAGAGTCGATATAAAGCTGCGTTGTAAAAACCTTTCTGAAAGATATGTAGTGAGATTTCCAAAATAATAATTTCCTTTATGCTCAACAGGTTACAAAAGGGATAAAATATCCAAGTAAGTTATTAAACATGGAAATCGTTGGGTTGTATTAACAACTTTAGAACTTAATAAAATACTTTGAGTTTGGCTTGTATTCCCCCCCCCCCTGAAACATTAAAAACACGGAAAATGAAGGGGTATGAACTCACTGTTTATTGTAGGATCCGAAAGCACAATTGGTTACGAGTGTTGAGATTCAACCGATGTTTCGTACGCGAGTGGATCCTATTAACATGTGATAACACATATGTGATTACACTTAGGGTATATAGCCACTATTAGACACATGGACACATCTTAGGGACTTGAAAACACTTAGAATTAGGTGTTACAAACACCTATTGAAGTCCCCAAATGAGTGTAATGCTTTAGATTTGAGTGTAAGGCCACCAAACTCGAGTTTTCTGTGAGTGCGGCCACCTTATGAAGGTGTGCGGCCGTACACCTTCAAAGGATGAAGAACACGAAGAACACTATGAGTTTTAGGCTTAGATTCAGGGTCTTACCACTATAACAAGCTGAATGATGGAGTAGTTCATGTTTTTGAGCCCTTTGAGTGTTCTTGGATGAAGTTTTTAGAGAGAGAAAGTAGTGAGAGAAAGTAGAGTGCAGCCAAAGGAAAGGAATGAGTGAAGGGGTCCCCTTATATATATAAGGGTGAGTGCGACTGGACACACCTCTTAGGAGGGTGTATGGCCCGGTTTTGCTTCTAAATGACATGTTGACTCATTCCTAATCTCATTCCCAACTATACTCAAGTTTAGAACACTTAAACGGACCCTTAAATAGCGTAAAATGGTGATAAAATCGAATTTAATATGGATGTAAAGATCAAATGTACAGGATAAAAGTTCCGGGTTGTCACACATACCCTTAGTTGTGCTCGTTGACTAGGTGTTTCGTTGTGTTCGTTGACTAGGTGTTTCATTTCGTTTCATACCCTTAGTTGTGCTCATTGACTAGGTCTTTTGTTTCGTTTCATACCCTTAGTTGTGCTCATTGACTAGGTGTTTCGTTTCGTTTTGTTTAATGAAATAATTCACTTTAAATCATATTTGTCAAACTGACTCAATATTGTCAATGTGTCAAAAGTGGCCCTTTCTTTTTATTCTTTATCAAATAAGACCCACAATTGTCGAAAAGTGTCATGAGTGATCCAAAAATACAAGGGTTGTTGAAAATAGCCCATTTCTTCTAAAATACTCATTTTAGGCTCGTATTTAAGAAAAATGTCCAAAATGACCCTAATTTATCAAACAATTCCATTTTTGGTCCATTTTAAATCGAAATGATCAATAATTACTCAAATTTATCCCATGTTCCAAAAATTATCCTTATATATATTTGGCCAAAAATGGTCCAAGATATAAATATTTTCATAATTTGACATCTTCAAATTATTATTTCCAAAAACTTGTTTAGGAAATTTCATTGAGCAAATCCTTGTGATTCTTGACATAAGGTTTTATGAATTATAGTTCATATAAACACTAGTTTATATTTCTAAGCAACAAATAATATGCGAAATATAGTCCAAACTCTTGAGACTTAACCAAAATATCGAGTTTTTGGACTATTCATATGGAGTTTTATAATCTTAAACACACGCAACATAACATACATGTATAGACAAGAAATTATACTAAGATTTCACAAGACCTTTGACTTTTATACTCCCCCAAAATAGTGAAAACTCAAAAATAGGGGTATGAGGCTCACCTTGGGTCGATAGTGTGGTTGAAGAGATGAGGTGAGAAATTGGAGCCTAGAACACTTGAAGGGTTGGATGAATCTCGTGAGGGTTTTTGCTAGCATAAGGATATGAATCCCTTAAAATATCCAAGTATTGAAGCAAGTACAAGGTGTTTACGCTACATATATTGCCTAGGTTGGTGTTCATGGTCGATGTTGGGAGTATTTAATGTGTTTACGCCCTAACATCCCCTCATGAAGGAGCTTACCCCTAATGTGTTGCATAGGGATGTGTTCACGGCATATCTTTGGTTTGTTAATGTAGTTCACGGCCAAAGGTGATCCACTAAGGGTGTTCACGACCTAACTTTGTATCCTTAAGGTGTTCACGGTCTAGACTAGTGGCTTAGGGTGGTTCACGGCCAAAGTGGTTCCTTGGAAGTTGTTCACGGCCAACCTTGGTCCATAAGAAGTAATTCATGGTCTTTAAGTGTAGGAACTCCAATAGGTTGGCTTTATTGTTTATGTGTTGAATATTTTGACGTACCTCCAATATCACATTTGATTGCATTGCTCATGGGAGTTTAGGGTAGCATAATTCCCAAAAATTATATCACTATAACACAATAATAGTATAGTTACAATCTTTACATATACTAGACCCCTTTTGACTTGGTTTTTGGATCAGATATTTCTAGTTGTGACAGATTCCGGTGTCCGTCTCTGTTTCCTCCTCACCTTATTCATGTTGCAATTCCAAATCCTGAACTCGTTGCATCATAGCAATCTCTGCAACGTCACGAGGATCTCATACGTACTTATCCTTGCCTCTGTCGGCGTCTCTATGTGGTTGTTGATTTCCTCTTCCATTGTGAGCCATCATGATTTTAGTTATGAGCTCTAATATTAGTTGATGCCGATTCTATGACACCTGAAACTGGAATAGAAAGCAACAAAAAATTCTAGGAACACACTTTTATTATTCAATCAAAGTCCATATCTTCCTAAAACACGCCGAAACTAAAAAAGGATAAAAACCCAAAAAACTAGGAAACAAACTAAGGGGTTGTTTGATATTGATGCTAACCCAATCAGAAAGGAGGAATCGGTCCTCAATCCGAAGTTGTTGTGTTTGATTTGGGTGTTTTATCGACAGACTCGGTCCAAAGAAATCTGAGGATTCGGTCCTCATCTCAAAACCTCCTGATCGAGACCAAGCATCATCTTTTCCCTCCTTGCCTTTCTCCTCCTTTTGTAGGCGCCTTCTTCTCCATCCCCTATACGCATCGCCTCTACTCCAACGACCTCCTCCCCCACACCAGCGACTGCCTCCTTTATTCATCACTTTCTGATCTAGATTTGTGTTTGATGGAAATTCCATTTCTCCAGCTGACACGGTCACACGGACGCTCCCAAATCGAAATTACGTTCTTCAGACTTCAATATTCAGACGTTCATTGTCATAGGCACCTAGAGATTAGAGACAAGAGTTAGAAGCTTTCAGCCGAACGCACTCCACCGGCGATATCGTGAACATCGACTTCCACTTCAACGCAGCACGGTAGCGACTACGAACTCTAAAATCTGATAACTTTAAGCTTTTTTTTTCTTGTAATTGCTATTCGAAATCCACATCTTCTATTTATTTGAGCCTTTCAATGCTACAGAATGTTCGGATCTGTTATCTGTACATGGAATCTGTTTCTTGCAAACTAAATTTGAAAGCGACATTGAATCTGATTTGAACCTGTTTGTGATCTTTCTCTAACCGGTTATGTGATGTAGATAATTTTTCGTATCACTTGTTTGTGATTAGTTCGAATATGTATTTTGTACATGGAATTTGTTCGTGGTTATAGAGTATTTTGTTGAATCTGGTGCAATACCTTGCTCGTCCATCATGCCCTGTTGCTTTTTTGTACAACTTGTTTCATATTTTGACCATTTTGTCGTTGGTACCAGTTTGGAAACTCATATGGTGTAGTATAGCAGTGCATGAGTGAAGGGGTATGGTTTGTTTCATATTTTGACCATCTTGAATGGTCATGAAAAGGAATAAGTAGTGTAGGGGTATGTTGGTCATGATTTTGTCCTTTAGTTTCATTCTAGACCTGTTAATTTTCCATCATGTTTACTAATTAATTCATGCATCTAATGTAGGGGAAGATCTTGGAGGATTTAAAGGCACAATTACAAGTTGCTAAATCATCAATTGATCCATCTTCAGTGGATAAGGCTATTGTCCATTTTTGTTTTGATGATTTCATTTTCTTAATACATTGTCCGGTTTTTATTAAATTTGATTTTAACTTTTGTGTTACCTTTGAATGGTTTGTATTCAGAAAGATTGTTACTTTTTTGTATCGAGGAAACAAAAACAAATGAAAGATCTTTAGGTGGATCAAATATGTCAAGAGTTCAAGTTTAAATGTTACAAAAGTTTGAGGTTAATATAGTCATTTTGCACATTCAGTCAGATGCAAAATTAAACAATAACTTTCGGTCAGAAGTTAACTCAGTCAGAAGTTCTAACCCAGTCAGCTCTAACCTAGTTAGCAACTATCAAACGACCCCTAAAAAAATGATAAATCTAGTCATTTCAAATCAAGATAAGAACATAAATTAAAATAACTAAAACCAAATGGCCTGGTATCCAGCATGGCCTTCACGATCCCACGGCTAGGTCGGCATGGCCATCAATTTAGGTACTCAAATTATCAATCTAATCTATTACCAAAGAGAAAAATGTTGATTCCTCCCGCGTTAACTCTTTTAGGTTTTCCCAACCTATTGAGTTAGCTACTGATAGAGTCAGTGACTTAACATGGTTGTTCCACCATGTTAGGGCCTTGCCAGAGAAGGTGCAGGCAGCAAACTTCACTTTGCTTCCTTCTGGGCACAAACAGATTCCCAAGATCGACTCTGTTTTCTCGAACCATTGCAAGAGGGCAATGACTCCGCCTGTCCCATTAAAGGATAATGGCTGGCATTTGGTGAAGTCCTTGTAGGAGAACTCTCTCGAGCGCACGAGGACCTCACCTTGAGTAGAATCAGTAGGCGTTCCAGCTCCGCTGGTACTGATGGAGTGATATTGAGCCATGGTTGTTGCCACAGCCGCAGCCACTGCAGCGTTTATAGCTGCCATATCGATTTGCATAGGAGGCGGCGTTGGAGTTATCGGAGTAGTGCTTTTGTTAGATCTGCGAGGAGGCATCTTTGCTAAAAGAATACAAAGATGAGACGGAATAAGTCTAAAGCAATGGACACAAGCCGAAAGCTGAAAAGACAAGGTTATCCTAGTTCTGGATGTATCGGGTCCTGACTTCCACAGGGTTCTAGAAATAATTCATAAAAGAGTATATACCTAATAAACTCTATAAATTTGAAATAACTATCCTCGAATGAATATCTGTTTCCTGAATAACTGTTTCCAGCTGCCTGTAAGAAAATAATCTTAACATATAATGTGAGCAGTGTTTCCACTCGCTCATTTAACAAGATTATTATTTAATAGTGTGACGTGTAAGACGTTTTAGTTACTTCTATTGATGTCTATTTGAAAACTTCTCATGAACTTGTTCTTGTTCCTCCTGGACTCTTCTGTTGTCTACTATGAGGAAGTGGTTACATCTATATGGGCTTGTCGTGCGAGAATGAAAGTGACTAAAGAATCTATGAGCTTTAAGGTAACTTTATGGGGTGATCCTTACGGATTCCTCCTATAATTGTACAATGTATACAAGTTTGTATATATTTGAAGATTAAATAGACCTTCGAATAAGTGGTCCTACTCCAAAACTACACCATTAAGAGGAATGGATAGCGAAGCGTAGCCACAGATTCTAAGTCTATAAGATCTTAATTATACATAAAACTTTAGGAATATACATTGCAAGATTATAGACCTATCCGTAAGGGTCTTTTAATTTATCACATAAGTTATTTATATGGACTAAAATACTCCTATAGTATTTCAATGTAATGTACTTGGTATGTTCTAAACTCATTATCGCGCTATCGTATCATAGAATACTCCTATAGTATTCTAACTCTAAATGTACTTGTTCTGGCATTCTCTTGACTGGTGTTCAGGTAAGTTTTAACATTGTTGAAACACCACATCCTTCCCAAACACATGTCGGTCACATCTCGAATGAATATAGTTGATCAGGCTATATTGATCCTAGCTATGATTACATAACTGTTCGGGTTGACGACAGTGCCCAACATTTAAATACTTTAGTTATGTTCTCCTCGTGACACTAGTTCTATTATGTACATGTATAAGCAAGTAGGTATATTTTTATAACTTGTAGTTATACTCTAAAAATATATCATTATCCAGAGAACTTAAGCCCCATTGTATTTATAGTTGTATATCTTTTATCGGTTGATATCCTTAGTTCACTATAAACAATGCTCTGATACCAATCTGTCATACCCCAAAACTGGAACGGTGGAATCGTTCAGGGGTGGAGACGTCATTATTAGTATCACGAGATATGTATATGGTAAGCAAGTAATGAACAACCATTTCATTTAGAAAGAAAGTGTTTACAATGTGTGTATTCACAAAACATAGAATCCATACACAAATAACAAAACAAGACTTGAAGCTATAATGCTCCATCTTCAGAATTCCCAGCACGAGCACATGTCTAATGATCTCATAAGAATACAAGTTATTTGAAAGAGTTGATCAGCAATTAAGCTGGTGTGTTCATAAGATTTTAGTGATGTGAGTAAATTGTAAAGTGTTGTTGAAAATGTAGATGTAAAATGGTGTAAGTTGTAAGTTGTGTTTTGAAAAGTTCGCCTGTTCCTCTAGAAAATCCTATATTTCCTACTTTAATGGAAGTTTAAGTAAAATGACACTACAACCCTTTCTGTGGGTACTAAGTGGATACAAGTTATATAGGACTCAGAGTAAACAAACAATGGATTGTGCGCATCTGCCCCAAGCTCACAACCAAACGAGGAACAAAAATTAAGGCGGATAGCACACATCCCATTGGTTGTTAGATCATCGTCATATATAACCCTGGTGTAGTCACTTGTTACTCATGGAGTTAATTGTAATGGTTCCTTTATATCTAATGAAAAGTTCTTTAAGAAAACCTATATTTCTTATAGTAAAATGGTGACCATAGTGACTACTTTTATAATAACTTAGTTTATACTGCTATATATAATCTAATATCGGATAGAAAGTTAGTTGAGTGAATCTGCCTAAGCCCACAACCAAACGAGGAACAGGGAGTAAGGTGGAAAGCACACATCCAACTACCTATTGGGTATTAGTTTTATATATAAACATGGTGTATAAACTAAGGTATTATAGAGTTACTCACCTAAGGTCCTTTAAATTGTACTGGTTTAATTAAAATGGATTAAACCCGTTACTGGGAAGTTTCTAGTTTTGAATACCAAAAGTACTTATTTTGGAAAGTATGTTTTGTACTAGAAAAAATATGCTTTGACTCTGTATCCTATAACCTGACCCATACCTGGTACCCTTATGATGACTTAATGTATTCTAAGCATACATATATATAGAATCGGATAGAAAATAGATTGGGTGAATTCGTTCCAAGCCCACAACCAAACAAGGAACAGGAAATGAAGCGGAGAGCACACATCCTATTACCTGTCGAACCCTATTGGTATATATATATCTTGTGACGTATACATTAAGGAATCATAAGACTAGCATTATGGTCCTTTCTTTTAAACGTAGCCTTCTACCAAGGCATCTTCTGTTAAACGTAGCCTTCTACCAAGGCATCTACTGTTAAACGTAGCCTTCTACCAAGGCATCTACTGTTATGTGCTAGACTCGACTGTTCTGTTTGTCGTTTGTAAATCTTGATGAAATCATTGAAGGATACTAGATTAAGAGATGTATCAACAAATCTAGGAAGAATACTTACTTATATGAAGATCTTGGAAGGAAATCTTGATGATACTTGAGAGGATTTGAAGAAAATCGGCCAAGGAAAGGAAAGAATGAGAAAAATGGCCAAGTATCATCTATATACCCTTGAGTTTACGGCCACATGAGTTTACGGCCGTAAACTCATGGTCTTGTGGCTGTGAACTCATTTTGATGAGGTTATTGTTTGATTTACTACACTGTGGTTCTAGCAGGTACTTTCTAACACTTATTCCTTACGTGTATTAGGCTCAAAACTCCTTAGAACGACATTTAACCGGGCTAGAACTCAGTACTAATGAGTTTGACACTCAGCTGAGTTGATTGACTAGGCTTTATAATCAAAACATTTCTGGGTTGTCACACATGAAAAGTCATGCTTTGAATGTTTGTACATTTCTGTCCATGTCAATCTTTTTCTTGAAGATCCACTTGCTTCCAACAACCATGCTATCACGAGGTAAGTCAACCAAGTCACATGCTTCATTGCCAACCATGGATTAAATTTCAGCTGTCATGGCTTCAAGACATTTGTCAGAATCTGTGTCTACAGCAACAACCTTGTATTTGATGGGCTGAAATTGATCCATCAAGAAGACTTCTCCTTCGGGAATGACAAATCCTAATCTGTCAGGTTCTTAACAAGGTGTACTGGAGCGTCATATAGTTGGCGTGCTTTCCAGCATTTGAACGATAATTTCAAGTTCAACAATGCTTTGTTGATTATCATTCTCAACTAACGGTTGTGTCTCCCGAATTTCTTCGAGATTAATGGGGCTCCCACTTTCTTTGTGCAAGATAACTTCATTTTCAAGAAACATTGCTTTCCAGGCTATGAACACTTGGTTCTCTTCTTTCAGGAAGAAGTAATAACCCATGGTTTCTTTTGGGTATCCCACAAAGATACACTTTTGAGATCTTGGGTCAAGCTTGTAAGAAGTATATCTTTTAACATATGCTTCACAACCTCATATCTATAAGTAAGACATTAATGAAACTTTTGCATGCCATAACTCATAGGGAGTCTTACTAACGTTTTTACTTGGGACCATGTCCGCAATTTGAGTTGTGGTTTCCAGGGAATATCCTTAAAATGAATGAGTAAGGAAAGTATGACTCATCATCAATCATACCATATCAAGTAGAGTAAGATTTGTCCTTTCCGAGATACCATTATTTTGACAACCCGAAATTTTCATTTGTATAATCACTACAGTTAAACACTTCAAATAATTAATCAAATACATTCCAGTACATTTTGGCCGGTTTTAAGTCTGTTTGGGTGTTTTATTTTTAAATTCGTCAAACGAATATATAAAAGGAAGTGTCGTTATGAGTGATGTGTAACAAACAAAAACAACAACACTTTAGCTAGGTGTTTACGGCCAAACAAGAAGAGTTTGGGCCGTAAACACCATTTTCCCAAGAACTCATGCATATAGCATGAGTTTACCCACTATTTTCCTCATTTTACACTTCCCACCTCAAGAACACCAACTTTTTCTCTCAAGTATCATAAGTCCATTTCTTCAAATCCACCAAAATGTAAGTGTTTCCTTCCTCGATTCGTTCATATAACACTTAATCTAGTGTTTATACATCATTTCATCCATGGATTCTTGATTTTTACTTAGATCTTCAAGTGTTCTTCAAAACACCAAGAACACACACTAGTGTTTTTGGGTCCTAAACACTCTTACAAGCTTCATATAAGTAAGTATACTCTTCCTAACTAGTTACTTGCTTACTATACATGTTAAATCAAGGAAGAACACCAAGAAACCCTCAAGAACACTTGTGTTTACGATCAAGGGAGATCCTTGAACCGTAAACACCACCAAGTGGTGTTTAGATGCCCCTAACACCTTCTATAGCTTGGATGAAAGACTAGAACCTTGCATGCATGAGCTAGAAACACCAAAACACGAAATGGTTGAGGTAACCATGATTTTACGGCCGTAAACTCATGTGTTTACGACCGTAAACCCAAGTGTTTACGACCGTAAACTCTCAAAGGTGGTCCAAGGACCGTAAACTCCAATGGTGAGTCCTTTTGAGCCCTAGACCTTTCCTAAGCCTTTGATGAAAACCTATAACACTTCCTTGTGAGGTATGAGACCTTAAAACACATAAATCCACCATTACCATGAGTTTACGACCGTAAACTCATGGGGGAAATGGTCCAGAAACCGTAAACACATGTAGGGTCACCATTTGAGGAGTAAACTCCAATGTGAGGCCATACTCTCCTTAGATGCAACCCTTCGTACTCCTAGCACTTGAAGCAAGGTGTTTTCATGTATAGGGATGTCTTTACTTGCTTAATTAGTGATTAAATAACTAATTAGATACATTATGTATCACTACATGTTACATAGGATCCGTGTGTGTGTTCAAGTCCTCACTTAACACCTAGCATCCTACGCGGCACTTCCATCCAATCCACTCACTACAGGTGAGTTCATACCCCTAAATCAACCTTTTAAATGATTTTAAATGCTTTTATGGGGGGAATACAAGTTGAACTGTTATAGTTATTGTATCAATCACATGTGATTAATAACTAGAACAGACTACAGGATTTTACTACTGCTTTCAGATTTCCATCAAACTTTGGATTTTCAAATGTTTCAAACCTTTTATCAAACTCTTTAAATATCAAAATTGTTTTCAAACTCTTTTAAACTCGCTTTATTTTCAAACCCATATGTATAGTAATATATTTATATAAGTAAGACTTGAAGGACTTAGGACTGATAGCTCACCTTATTTCCTGTTCCTTGTTTGGTTGTGGACTTAGGGTATGATGTTATTTGTCCGACTGTCGTTGAATTCTTAGTTATATATCATATATATTTGTGTTAGATATAAAAGTTTTCACTTCAGTTCATTACCTTTGTGTAGCAAAGGTACGCAACCAACATTACTACTTAACTATAATAGGTATAGTTAAGGATTACTACTCATTACTACTATTACAATGACACCTACCAGAGTTAGTACAGTTGTGAGTCAATACATGGTAAATACTATACAAAGAGAATACTATATACTATACAAAAGAACACTCTATACATTATACCAGAGAATACATTATACATTATACAAGAGAATATACTATAATCAGAATGTGCCATACTACTTCTCGATACAACACTTCACAGTGCTATCATCGTGTAACCAGAGTCTCCTGGAGGGAGAGCGGGCATTATGTGTATAGATCAATACGGGACAGACACTCCCACATCCCGACTGCTAGCTACAGTCCGAGCCGACTAGGCCCAGGGGTGACAAAATGTCACCATACTACGTGTGACCTGGAGGGTCATCAGTTATTCAATCGTCAATCAACATGGGTACATACGAGTTCACATTCAGACCTTTAATTAACACATTAACAATTAAAGGCAAAACAGACTCCCCGAGGTGTATTGTACATTTAATACTACCTGGAGCCTGCATTTTCATTACACTCAGCCGGCAGCGATACTGCTGGGGTAAAATATTATTTTACCATTACTTTACATTAATAAAGTCTAAAACTATATTTTCACACTGATAGTTTCACTGGGAAAACCGTTACATTTTCAAAGGATCAAACATGCAAACAACCGGGTCTTGGTAGAAGACTACTTTTACTGGAAAACATAGGGTTTTCTAGGGAGTATACTATTTTCAAACATTGAGATCAGCTATTATACTACATTGTTGTAAACATTTTTATACAAGCAATGACACTAAATACTTATGAACTCACCAGCTTTATGCTGATAAACTCTTTCAAAATAACTTGTATTCTCAGGTCATCAGTAGACAGGTACAGATGCAGCTTTTGAGAAGATGGAGCACATACAAGACCCATCTTTTATTTTGATTATACTTTTGGTGTCTTACAAACTATACAGAACATGCTTGTATTATAATTATAATATTAATGCAATGGATGTTGTTGCTTGTTCTTACTATTATGCATTGTTATGATACTGTACATGACGTCCTCCACCACAGAACGTATTCCGCCGTTCTCGGTTTTGGGGTGTGACAGATTGGTATCAGAGCTCTGTTTATAGTGAATCAAGTATATCAACCCATAAAAGATATACGAACTATAAACACATCGGGATTAAAACACTCTGACCAATAATATATACTTTTAAATAATAAAATATTTAACTAAGTATATATATACATCCATTCATACAAAGGGTCAGTATCATACTAGAACAGAACAAAAGTATTAAGATTGTTGAACAGCACAACTAGGCTTAGAGACATATAGTCAAATATGGGTGAATGTAGCCTGATCAACTACATTTTCCTAGGAGTGACTAGCATGTGCCTAAGGGTGGTTGTGGGCTTGCAACAAGTCTAAAAACTTACCAACACTACTACAAGAACATTAGAACAAGAATACTATAGGAGTATTCTGCATTTCTGTAATTTACATATGTGAGAACTAAAAGGTCGTTACTAGTAGGACAATAGTTGCTAAGTGGGTACACCAAGGTTATATGTGAGTAAGGCGCTATAGACTTAGAATCTATGATCTTTGCTTTACTTCCTGTTCCTTGTTTGGTTGTGGATTTAGAGTTAGGGTCACCTATTTGAAGGTCTATCCTGCTTTGGTTGCATGTAATTGGTATGCATTATGCAAGTATTGAGTCAACTAATAACGATCATCTTATAAGTATCTTAGGTTAGTACGTCTACTAACTATTCTCTCTTCATTCTTGCATAAATACTAAGGCTGACTTAAGGGTTAGCCCGAAGGGTGCCCGTCGCCAGTAGAAGATTATATGCTCATCGTCTTTCTCTTCTCAAAAGGATAACCTTCCTCTTCAATATCTTTGTTTCACTCGTCTGTAAACCTTCCTGAACTTGAAAGTACTCTAACTAGATTACTAAACTGCCAATATTTTCTCTTATGGTTTGATGTGAGACCTACTGTTGGGTCAATCTTCCCAAACTCATTTTACGTCAGTAATACCAGTAATATTGGCAGTTGTCTACTCTATGGGAAAATATATATACTTTTATGTTTCCCTACTCTATTGATATATCATTACCTAACAGTTGGACTATGGCGATTCAGTCCATGAAACACTCTCATCATGCTTTCAATTGATTCTCACTGTTGTCATCATCTTTATAAACTTTCAGTAAAAGATGCCTCCCCGCAAGCGTCCGACCAGAAGCACACCTGCGAATCAAACTCCACCACCACCACCTCCTTCGCAGTTTGATGAAGTGATGTTCCAAGCAGCGGTGACCGTAGCTGTGACCGCCGCCATGGCCCAAGTAAACTCTGGCGGTATTAGTGGGGCGGGTACTGGCACCAACTCTAGCCATGGTGAAATCCACTCTCATACACGGGAGTGTTCCTACCAGGATTTCATGAGCTGCAAACCCACCTACTTCAACGGAACCGGAGGGATCATTTCCCTGTCCCAATGGATTAAAAGAACCGAAGCCATCTTCGAGATGTGCTCATGCCCCGAAGGAAGCAAGATAAAGTTCGCTGCTTGCACCTTCACCGAAAGGGCCTTGACGTGGTGGAATGGCCATGTCAAATCACTCTCCTTGGTAACAGCCAACGCCATGGGCTGGGATACACTGAAGGACCTTATGACCAGGGAGTACTACCCGAGGGGCGAAGTTCAGAAGCTCGAGGAGGAACTGTGGAACCTAAAAATGTAGGGTTCCGACATAGTGGCCTATACCGCCAGGTTCTGCGACCTGGTGACTCTATGTCCCAACATGGTCCCCACCGAGAGCAAGAAGATTGAAAGATACATCTGGGTTTAGTGCCCCCGTATCGAGGGAACGTTCTAGCATCACACCCTACGACCTTTGATAGTGTCAAGGAATTGGCCCAAAGGCTGATTGATCATGAAGTTCCGTCTACTCCATCAGCAACCACTACAACTACCCCCGCATCAACCAAGTCATCTGACAACAAGAGGAAGCGGTGGGACCGAAAGAAGGGCAAATCAGCTCAATCCACTTCCAATAACCAACAAACAGTGGCTGTCCATGCTGCCACTACTCCTGCTGCCCCGGTACCAGCCAAAACATATGCAGGGAGCCTACCCAAGTGCACCAAGTGCAATTTCCATCACAACGGCCCCTGCCGGGAAATGCACTGCACTAACTGCGACCGGAAGGGCCATACCGCCCGGTTCTGCCGAACACCGCCCAAACCCATTTCCCAGGTCCCCAGTTCAGGAGTAAGCCAGGCCTGCTATGGCTGTGGCGAGGTAGGGAATTTCAAAAGAAATTGTCCGAAGGCTGGGAGCGCGGGAGGAGCAGGGAGACTACTTGCTATTGGCCACAATGAAGCAGTAGCAGACCCCACAGTAGTCACGGGTACGTTCCTTCTCGATAACTCTTATGCTTGTATCCTATTTGATAGTGGAGCAGAGAGGAGTTTCGTAAACCAGAACTTTAAACACTTACTTAAACAATCACCACAACCACTAAAAGAAACCTTCGTCGTAGAAATGGCTAACGGAAAGACAGAGAGTTCTAACGAGATCTACATAGGGTATTCAAGCCCAGAAGTACTTGCGTAAGTAATATTGTGCATTCCTTGCACACGTCGTCGACGCGAGCCAGAAAACGAAAGACCTAAAAGACTTTCCCGTAGTATGCGGCTTCCCCGACGTCTTTCCGGAAGAACTCCCAGGATTACCCCCGCAACATCAAGTCGAGTTCCGAATCCACTTAATTCCAGGAGCGACCCCCGTAGCCAAATCGCCCTATCGCCTAGCACCTGCTGAGATGCAAGAACTGTCCGGTCAACTTAACGAACTGCTCAGCAAAGGCTTCATAAGACCAAGCTTCTCACCCTGGGGAGCACCGGTCTTGTTCGTGAAGAAGAAAGACGGATCGTTCCGTATGTGCATCGATTACAGAGAACTCAACAAATTGACGGTCAAAAATCGTTACCCACTTCCTGGCATAGACGATTTATTTGACCAACTGCAAGGGGCGAGTTACTTTTCCAAGATTGATCTGAGGTCCAGGTATGACCAGTTACGAGTGTTGGAGGAGGATGTTCCGAATACAGCCTTCCAAACTCGTTACAGACACTACGAGTTCGTAGTTATGCCGTTCGGACTGACCAATGCGCCCGCAGTATTCATGGACTTAATGGATAGGGTATGTCGTCCTTACTTGGATCAGTTCGTCATCATCTTCATTGATGACATACTTATCTACTCTCGAAGTAAGGAAGAGCATAGCAATCATCTACGACAAGTCCTGGAAACCTTACGATCGGAGAAGCTATACGCGAAGTTCTCTAAGTGCGAATTTTGGATCCGAAGAGTCGAATTCTTAGGACATGTGGTGAGCGAAGAAGGAATCCACGTCGACCCTTCCAAAATTAAAGCCATTGAGAACTGGTCAGCACCAAAGACGCCTACAGAAATTCGTCAATTTCTAGGCCTCGCTGGCTACTACCGCAGGTTCATTCAAAACTTCTCTCGAATCGTGAAACCCCTGACTACATTGACCCAGAAAGGCGTGGCCTTTGACTGGGAAGAAAAACAAGAGAAGGCATTCCAAACCCTGAAGCGAGCCTTATGCACCGCACCGATACTGTCCCTCCTCGAAGGGATAGAAGACTTTGTGGTATACTGTGATGCATCCAACCAAGGGCTCGGCTGTGTTCTGATTCAACGAGGTAAGGTCATCGCCTACGCCTCAAGACAGCTGAAGACACACGAGGTCAACTACACCACGCACGACCTCCAATTAGGAGCGGTTGTGTTCGCCCTAAAAATCTGGATACATAATTTGTATGGTACGAAGAGCACCATCTATACCGACCACAAAAGCCTCCAACACATCTTCAACCAGAAAGAGCTCAACATGAGACAACGACGGTGGGTCGAGCTACTCAATGACTACGAATGCGAAATTCATTATCATCCGGGTAAAGCCAACGTAGTAGCAGACGCCCTAAGTCGGAAAGATTATTCTGGCCGAAGAGTCAAGTCACTAACAATGACTATCCATTCGCATCTATCCGCACAAATTAAGGAGGCTCAGCTCGAAGCTTTGAAACCTGAAAATGTAGCGGGAGAATCCCTGCGAGGAATGGATAAGAACCTGGAAGCCAAGGGTGACGGAGCTTTATATCTCATGGACCGGATCTGGACACCGAAGCACGGTGGCTTCAGAGACTTGGTCATGAAGGAAGCACACAATACTCGATATTCCGTCCACCCAGGTTCAGATAAGATGTATCTGGATCTCAAGAAGTCATACTGGTGGCCTAACATGAAAGCAGAGATTGCTACCTTCGTAAGTAAATGCCTTACATGCGCGAAGGTCAAGATTGAATACCAGAAACCGTCAGGTCTACTCCAACAACCGGAGATACCTGAGTGGAAGTGGGAACAGATCACTATGGACTTCGTAACCAAGTTACCCAAGACAACGGGTGGACTTGATACCATTTGGGTCATCGTCGACAGATTGACCAAGTCCGCACACTTCCTACCCATTAAAGAAACCGAGAGGATGGAGAAGCTTACCAGAACATACATTAGGGAGATCGTACGGCTGCATGGTGTTCCTATATCTATTATCATAGAGAGAGATAGTAGATTCACTTCGAGATTCTGGCAGTCATTACAAAGCTCCCTAGGAACGAGGCTGGACATGAGTACAGCCTACCATCCACAGACCGACGGACAAAGTGAGAGGACTATCCAAACCTTGGAGGACATGCTGCGAGCCTGTGTGATTGACTTTGGGAAGCTGTGGGATACCCACTTACCACTTGTCGAATTCTCGTACAACAACAGTTATCATACGAGCATCAAAGCTGCTCCATTCGAAGCCCTCTACGGCCGGAAGTGCAGATCCCCTCTGTGCTGGGCTGAGGTGGGTGACACTCAGTTAGCTAAAGGACGAGTTCCTGACAGCACTCTCACGGGTCCGGAAATCATTCGGGAAACGACAGAGAAGATCGTTCAGATTCGTGAACGATTAAAAGCCTCTAGAGACCGACAGAAAAGCTACACAGACAAACGAAGGAAACCTTTGGAATTCCAGGTGGGAGACCGAGTCCTTTTGAAAGTCTCACCCTGGAAAGGCTTGATACGCTTCCGAAAGCGTGGAAAGCTGAACCCAAGATACATAGGGCCATTTGAGATTCTCGCTAGAATCGGCCCCGTAGCGTACAAACTCAATCTTCCCCACGAGCTTAGTAACGTACACCCTACCTTCCACGTTTCGAACTTGAAAAAGTGCCTATCCGATGAGACTCTTGTAATCCCACTCGATGAGATCGAGATCAACGAGAACCTCAACTTCATGGAAGAACCTGTAGAGATTATGGACTGAGAGGTCAAACGAACGAAACAAAGTCGTATCCCGATAGTGAAGGTTCGTTGGAATGCCAACCGAGGACCTGAACTCACATGGGAGCGCGAGGATCAAATGAAACTTAAATATCCTCATCTTTTTACTTAGTTGCTTGAACTCTAATTTCGGGACGAAATTCCCTCTAACGGGGGGATGATGTGACAACCCGAAATTTTCATTTGTATAATCTCTACAGTTAAACACTTCAAATAATTAGTCAAATACATTCCAGTACATTTTGGCCGGTTTTAAGTCCGTTTGGGTGTTTTATTTTTAAATTCGTCAAACGAATAAATAAAAGGAAGTGTCGTTATGAGTGATGTGTAACAAACAAAAACAACAACACTTTAGCTAGGTGTTTACGGCCAAACAAGAGGAGTTTGGGCCGTAAACACCATTTTCCCAAGAACTCATGCATATAGCATGAGTTTACCCACTATTTCCCTCATTTTACACTTCCGACCTCAAGAACACCAACTTTTTCTCTCAAGTATCATAAGTCCATTTCTTCAAATCCACCAAAATGTAAGTGTTTCCTTCCTAGATTCGTTCATATAACACTTAATCTAGTGTTTATACATCATTTCATCCATGGATTCTTGATTTTTACTTAGATCTTCAAGTGTTCTTCAAAACACCAAGAACACCAAGAACACACACTAGTGTTTTTGGGTCCTAAACACTCTTACAAGCTTCATATAAGTAAGTATACTCTTCCTAACTAGTTACTTGCTTACTATACATGCTAAATCATGGAAGAACACCAAGAAAACCTCAAGAACACTTGTGTTTACGGTCAAGGGAGATCCTTGAACCGTAAACACCACCAAGTGGTGTTTAGATGCCCCTAACACCTTCTATAGCTTGGATGAAAGACTAGAACCTTGCATGCATGAGCTAGAAACACCAAAACACGAAATGGTTGAGGTAACCATGAGTTTACGGCCGTAAACTCATGTGTTTACGACCGTAAACCCAAGTGTTTACGACCGTAAACTCTCAAAGGTGGTCCAAGGACCGTAAACTCCAATGGTGAGTCCTTTTGAGCCCTAGACCTTTCCTAAGCCTTTGATGCAAACCTAGAACACTTCCTTGTGAGGTATGAGACCTTAAAACACATAAATCCACCATTACCATGAGTTTACGACCGTAAACTCATGGGGGAAATGGTCCAGAAACCGTAAACACATGTAGGGTCACCATTTGAGGAGTAAACTCCAATGTGAGGCCATACTCTCCTTAGATGCAACCCTTCGTACTCCTAGCACTTGAAGCAAGGTGTTTTCATGTATAGGGATGTCTTTACTTGGCTAATTAGTGATTAAATAACTAATTAGATACATTATGTATCACTACATGTTACATAGGATCCGTGTGTGTGTTCAAGTCCTCACTTGACACCTAGCATCCTACGCAGCACTTCCATCCAATCCACTCACTACAGGTGAGTTCATACCCCTAAATCAACCTTTTAAATGATTTTAAATGCTTTTATGGGGGGGAATACAAGTTGAACTGTTATAGTTATTGTATCAATCACATGTGATTAATAACTAGAACAGACTACAGGATTTTACTACTGCTTTCAGATTTCCATCAAACTTTGGATTTTCAAATGTTTCAAACCTTTTATCAAACTCTTTAAATATCAAAACTGTTTTCAAACTCTTTTAAACTCGCTTTATTTTCAAACCCATATGTATAGTAATATATTTATATAAGTAAGACTTAAAGGACTTAGGACTGATAGCTCACCTTATTTCCTGTTCCTTGTTTGGTTGTGGACTTAGGGTATGATGTTATTTGTCCGACTGTCGTTGAATTCTTAGTTATATATCATATATATTTGTGTTAGATATAAAAGTTTTCACTTCAGTTCATTACCTTTGTGTAGCAAAGGTACGCAACCAACATTACTACTTAACTATAATAGGTATAGTTAAGGATTACTACTCATTACTACTATTACAATGACACCTACCAGAGTTAGTACAGTTGTGAGTCAATACATGCTAAATACTATACAAAGAGAATACTATATACTATACAAAAGAACACTCTATACATTATACAAGAGAATACATTATACATTATACAAGAGAATATACTATAATCAGAATGTGCCATACTACTTCTCGATACAACACTTCACAGTGCTATCATCGTGTAACCAGAGTCTCCTGGAGGGAGAGCGGGCATTATGTGTATAGATCAATACGGGACAGACACTCCCACATCCCGACTGCTAGCTACAGTCCGAGCCGACTAGGCCCAGGGGTGACAAAATGTCACCATACTACGTGTGACCTGGAGGGTCATCAGTTATTCAATCGTCAATCAACATGGGTACATACGAGTTCACATTCAGACCTTTAATTAACACATTAAGAATTAAAGGCAAAACAGACTCCCCGAGGTGTATTGTACATTTAATACTACCTGGAGCCTGCATTTTCATTACACTCAGCCGGCAGCGATACTGCTGGGGTAAAATATTATTTTACCATTACTTTACATTAATAAAGTCTAAAACTATATTTTCACACTGATAGTTTCACTGGGAAAACCGTTACATTTTCAAAGGATCAAACATGCAAACAACCGGGTCTTGGTAGAAGACTACTTTTACTGGAAAACATAGGGTTTTCTAGGGAGTATACTATTTTCAAACATTGAGATCAGCTATTATACTACATTGTTGTAAACATTTTTATACAAGCAATGACACTAAATACTTATGAACTCACCAGCTTTATGCTGATAAACTCTTTCAAAATAACTTGTATTCTCAGGTCATCAGTAGACAGGTACAGGTGCAGCTTTTGAGAAGATGGAGCACATACAAGACCCATCTTTTATTTTGATTATACTTTTGGTGTCTTACAAACTATACAGAACATGCTTGTATTATAATTATAATATTAATGCAATGGATGTTGTTGCTTGTTCTTACTATTATGCATTGTTATGATACTGTACATGACGTCCTCCACCACAGAACGTATTCCGCCGTTCTCGGTTTTGGGGTGTGACAGATTGGTATCAGAGCTCTGTTTATAGTGAATCAAGTATATCAACCCATAAAAGATATACGAACTATAAACACATCGGGATTAAAACACTCTGACCAATAATATATACTTTTAAATAATAAAATATTTAACTAAGTATATATATACATCCATTCATACAAAGGGTCAGTATCATACTAGAACAGAACAAAAGTATTAAGATTGTTGAACAGCACAACTAGGCTTAGAGACATATAGTCAAATATGGGTGAATGTAGCCTGATCAACTACATTTTCCTAGGAGTGACTAGCATGTGCCTAAGGGTGGTTGTGGGCTTGCAACAAGTCTAAAAACTTACCAACACTACTACAAGAACATTAGAACAAGAATACTATAGGAGTATTCTGCATTTCTGTAATTTACATATGTGAGAACTAAAAGGTCGTTACTAGTAGGACAATAGTTGCTAAGTGGGTACACCAAGGTTATATGTGAGTAAGGCGCTATAGACTTAGAATCTATGATCTTTGCTTTACTTCCTGTTCCTTGTTTGGTTGTAGATTTAGAGTTAGGGTCACCTATTTGAAGGTCTATCCTGCTTTGGTTGCATGTAATTGGTATGCATTATGCAAGTATTGAGTCAACTAATAACGATCATCTTATAAGTATCTTAGGTTAGTACGTCTACTAACTATTCTCTCTTCATTCTTGCATAAATACTAAGGCTGACTTAAGGGTTAGCCCGAAGGGTGCCCGTCGCCAGTAGAAGATTATATGCTCATCGTCTTTCTCTTCTCAAAAGGATAACCTTCCTCTTCAATATCTTTGTTTCACTCGTCTGTAAACCTTCCTGAACTTGAAAGTACTCTAACTAGATTACTAAACTGCCAATATTTTCTCTTATGGTTTGATGTGAGACCTACTGTTGGGTCAATCTTCCCAAACTCATTTTACGTCAGTAATACCAGTAATATTGGCAGTTGTCTACTCTATGGGAAAATATATATACTTTTATGTTTCCCTACTCTATTGATATATCATTACCTAACAGTTGGACTATGGCGATTCAGTCCATGAAACACTCTCATCATGCTTTCAATTGATTCTCACTGTTGTCATCATCTTTATAAACTTTCAGTAAAAGATGCCTCCCCGCAAGCGTCCGACCAGAAGCACACCTGCGAATCAAACTCCACCACCACCACCTCCTTCGCAGTTTGATGAAGTGATGTTCCAAGCAGCGGTGACCGTAGCTGTGACCGCCGCCATGGCCCAAGTAAACTCTGGCGGTATTAGTGGGGCGGGTACTGGCACCAACTCTAGCCATGGTGAAATCCACTCTCATACACGGGAGTGTTCCTACCAGGATTTCATGAGCTGCAAACCCACCTACTTCAACGGAACCGGAGGGATCATTTCCCTGTCCCAATGGATTAAAAGAACCGAAGCCATCTTCGAGATGTGCTCATGCCCCGAAGGAAGCAAGATAAAGTTCGCTGCTTGCACCTTCACCGAAAGGGCCTTGACGTGGTGGAATGGCCATGTCAAATCACTCTCCTTGGTAACAGCCAACGCCATGGGCTGGGATACACTGAAGGACCTTATGACCAGGGAGTACTACCCGAGGGGCGAAGTTCAGAAGCTCGAGGAGGAACTGTGGAACCTAAAAATGTAGGGTTCCGACATAGTGGCCTATACCGCCAGGTTCTGCGACCTGGTGACTCTATGTCCCAACATGGTCCCCACCGAGAGCAAGAAGATTGAAAGATACATCTGGGTTTAGTGCCCCCGTATCGAGGGAACGTTCTAGCATCACACCCTGCGACCTTTGATAGTGTCAAGGAATTGGCCCAAAGGCTGATTGATCATGAAGTTCCGTCTACTCCATCAGCAACCACTACAACTACCCCCGCATCAACCAAGTCATCTGACAACAAGAGGAAGCGGTGGGACCGAAAGAAGGGCAAATCAGCTCAATCCACTTCCAATAACCAACAAACAGTGGCTGTCCATGCTGCCACTACTCCTGCTGCCCCGGTACCAGCCAAAACATATGCAGGGAGCCTACCCAAGTGCACCAAGTGCAATTTCCATCACAACGGCCCCTGCCGGGAAATGCACTGCACTAACTGCGACCGGAAGGGCCATACCGCCCGGTTCTGCCGAACACCGCCCAAACCCATTTCCCAGGTCCCCAGTTCAGGAGTAAGCCAGGCCTGCTATGGCTGTGGCGAGGTAGGGAATTTCAAAAGAAATTGTCCGAAGGCTGGGAGCGCGGGAGGAGCAGGGAGACTACTTGCTATTGGCCACAATGAAGCAGTAGCAGACCCCACAGTAGTCACGGGTACGTTCCTTCTCGATAACTCTTATGCTTGTATCCTATTTGATAGTGGAGCAGAGAGGAGTTTCGTAAACCAGAACTTTAAACACTTACTTAAACAATCACCACAACCACTAAAAGAAACCTTCGTCGTAGAAATGGCTAACGGAAAGACAGAGAGTTCTAACGAGATCTACATAGGGTATTCAAGCCCAGAAGTACTTGCGTAAGGAATATTGTGCATTCCTTGCACACGTCGTCGACGCGAGCCAGAAAACGAAAGACCTAAAAGACTTTCCCGTAGTATGCGGTTTCCCCGACGTCTTTCCGGAAGAACTCCCAGGATTACCCCCGCAACATCAAGTCGAGTTCCGAATCCACTTAATTCCAGGAGCGACCCCCGTAGCCAAATCGCCCTATCGCCTAGCACCTGCTGAGATGCAAGAACTGTCCGGTCAACTTAACGAACTGCTCAGCAAAGGCTTCATAAGACCAAGCTTCTCACCCTGGGGAGCACCGGTCTTGTTCGTGAAGAAGAAAGACGGATCGTTCCGTATGTGCATCGATTACAGAGAACTCAACAAATTGACGGTCAAAAATCGTTACCCACTTCCTGGCATAGACGATTTATTTGACCAACTGCAAGGGGCGAGTTACTTTTCCAAGATTGATCTGAGGTCCAGGTATGACCAGTTACGAGTGTTGGAGGAGGATGTTCCGAATACAGCCTTCCAAACTCGTTACAGACACTACGAGTTCGTAGTTATGCCGTTCGGACTGACCAATGCGCCCGCAGTATTCATGGACTTAATGGATAGGGTATGTCGTCCTTACTTGGATCAGTTCGTCATCATCTTCATTGATGACATACTTATCTACTCTCGAAGTAAGGAAGAGCATAGCAATCATCTACGACAAGTCCTGGAAACCTTACGATCGGAGAAGCTATACGCGAAGTTCTCTAAGTGCGAATTTTGGATCCGAAGAGTCGAATTCTTAGGACATGTGGTGAGCGAAGAAGGAATCCACGTCGACCCTTCCAAAATTAAAGCCATTGAGAACTGGTCAGCACCAAAGACGCCTACAGAAATTCGTCAATTTCTAGGCCTCGCTGGCTACTACCGCAGGTTCATTCAAAACTTCTCTCGAATCGTGAAACCCCTGACTACATTGACCCAGAAAGGGGTGGCCTTTGACTGGGAAGAAAAACAAGAGAAGGCATTCCAAACCCTGAAGCGAGCCTTATGCACCGCACCGATACTGTCCCTCCTCGAAGGGATAGAAGACTTTGTGGTATACTGTGATGCATCCAACCAAGGGCTCGGCTGTGTTCTGATTCAACGAGGTAAGGTCATCGCCTACGCCTCAAGACAGCTGAAGACACACGAGGTCAACTACACCACGCACGACCTCCAATTAGGAGCGGTTGTGTTCGCCCTAAAAATCTGGATACATAATTTGTATGGTACGAAGAGCACCATCTATACCGACCACAAAAGCCTCCAACACATCTTCAACCAGAAAGAGCTCAACATGAGACAACGACGGTGGGTCGAGCTACTCAATGACTACGAATGCGAAATTCATTATCATCCGGGTAAAGCCAACGTAGTAGCAGACGCCCTAAGTCGGAAAGATTATTCTGGCCGAAGAGTCAAGTCACTAACAATGACTATCCATTCGCATCTATCCGCACAAATTAAGGAGGCTCAGCTCGAAGCTTTGAAACCTGAAAATGTAGCGGGAGAATCCCTGCGAGGAATGGATAAGAACCTGGAAGCCAAGGGTGACGGAGCTTTATATCTCATGGACCGGATCTGGACACCGAAGCACGGTGGCTTCAGAGACTTGGTCATGAAGGAAGCACACAATACTCGATATTCCGTCCACCCAGGTTCAGATAAGATGTATCTGGATCTCAAGAAGTCATACTGGTGGCCTAACATGAAAGCAGAGATTGCTACCTTCGTAAGTAAATGCCTTACATGCGCGAAGGTCAAGATTGAATACCAGAAACCGTCAGGTCTACTCCAACAACCGGAGATACCTGAGTGGAAGTGGGAACAGATCACTATGGACTTCATAACCAAGTTACCCAAGACAACGGGTGGACTTGATACCATTTGGGTCATCGTCGACAGATTGACCAAGTCCGCACACTTCCTACCCATTAAAGAAACCGAGAGGATGGAGAAGCTTACCAGAACATACATTAGGGAGATCGTACGGCTGTATGGTGTTCCTATATCTATTATCACAGAGAGAGATAGTAGATTCACTTCGAGATTCTGGCAGTCATTACAAAGCTCCCTAGGAACGAGGCTGGACATGAGTACAGCCTACCATCCACAGACCGACGGACAAAGTGAGAGGACTATCCAAACCTTGGAGGACATGCTGCGAGCCTGTGTGATTGACTTTGGGAAGGTGTGGGATACCCACTTACCACTTGTCGAATTCTCGTACAACAACAGTTATCATACGAGCATCAAAGCTGCTCCATTCGAAGCCCTCTACGGCCGGAAGTGCAGATCCCCTCTGTGCTGGGCTGAGGTGGGTGACACTCAGTTAGCTAAAGGACGAGTTCCTGACAGCACTCTCACGGGTCCGGAAATCATTCGGGAAACGACATTTGAGTTGTGGTTTCCAGGGAATATCCTTAAAATGAATGAGTAAGGAAAGTATGACTCATCATCAATCATACCATATCAAGTAGAGTAAGATTTGTCCTTTCCGAGATACCATTATTTTGACAACCCGAAATTTTCATTTGTATAATCACTACAGTTAAACACTTCAAATAATTAATCAAATACATTCCAGTACATTTTGGCCGGTTTTAAGTCTGTTTGGGTGTTTTATTTTTAAATTCGTCAAACGAATATATAAAAGGAAGTGTCGTTATGAGTGATGTGTAACAAACAAAAACAACAACACTTTAGCTAGGTGTTTACGGCCAAACAAGAAGAGTTTGGGCCGTAAACACCATTTTCCCAAGAACTCATGCATATAGCATGAGTTTACCCACTATTTTCCTCATTTTACACTTCCCACCTCAAGAACACCAACTTTTTCTCTCAAGTATCATAAGTCCATTTCTTCAAATCCACCAAAATGTAAGTGTTTCCTTCCTAGATTCGTTCATATAACACTTAATCTAGTGTTTATACATCATTTCATCCATGGATTCTTGATTTTTACTTAGATCTTCAAGTGTTCTTTAAAACACCAAGAACACACACTATTGTTTTTGGGTCCTAAACACTCTTACAAGCTTCATATAAGTAAGTATACTCTTCCTAACTAGTTACTTGCTTACTATACATGTTAAATCAAGGAAGAACACCAAGAAACCCTCAAGAACACTTGTGTTTACGGTCAAGGGAGATCCTTGAACCGTAAACACCACCAAGTGGTGTTTAGATGCCCCTAACACCTTCTATAGCTTGGATGAAAGACTAGAACCTTGCATGCATGAGCTAGAAACACCAAAACACGAAATGGTTGAGGTAACCATGAGTTTACAGCCGTAAACTCATGTGTTTTCGACCGTAAACCCAAGTGTTTATGACCGTAAACTCTCAAAGGTGGTCCAAGGACCGTAAACTCCAATGGTGAGTCCTTTTGAGCCCTAGACCTTTCCTAAGCCTTTGATGAAAACCTAGAACACTTCCTTGTGAGGTCTGAGACCTTAAAACACATAAATCCACCATTACCATGAGTTTATGACCGTAAACTCATGGGGGAAATGATCCAGAAACCGTAAACACATGTAGGGTCACCATTTGAGGAGTAAACTCCAATGTGAGGCCATACTCTCCTTAGATGCAACCCTTCGTACTCCTAGCACTTGAAGCAAGGTGTTTTCATGTATAGGGATGTCTTTACTTGCTTAATTAGTGATTAAATAACTAATTAGATACATTATGTATCACTACATGTTACATAGGATCCGTGTGTGTGTTCAAGTCCTCACTTGACACCTAGCATCCTACGCGGCACTTCCATCCAATCCACTCACTACAGGTGAGTTCATACCCCTAAATCAACCTTTTAAATGATTTTAAATGCTTTTATGGGGGGGAATACAAGTTGAACTGTTATAGTTATTGTATCAATCACATGTGATTAATAACTAGAACAGACTACAGGATTTTACTACTACTTTCAGATTTCCATCAAACTTTGGATTTTCAAATGTTTCAAACCTTTTATCAAACTCTTTAAATATCAAAACTGTTTTCAAACTCTTTTAAACTCGCTTTATTTTCAAACCAATATGTATAGTAATATATTTATATAAGTAAGACTTGAAGGACTTAGGACTGATAGCTCACCTTATTTCATGTTCCTTGTTTGGTTGTGGACTTAGGGTATGATGTTATTTGTCCAACTGTCGTTGAATTCTTAGTTATATATCATATATATTTGTGTTAGATATAAAAGTTTTCACTTCAGTTCATTACCTTTGTGTAGCAAAGGTACGCAACCAACATTACTACTTAACTATAATAAGTATAGTTAAGGATTACTACTCATTACTACTATTACAATGACACCTACCAGAGTTAGTACAGTTGTGAGTCAATACATGCTAAATACTATACAAAGAGAACACTATATACTATACAAAAGAACACTCTATACATTATACTAGAGAATACATTATACATTATACAAGAGAATATACTATAATCAGAATGTGACATACTACTTCTCGATACAACACTTCACAGTGGTATTATCGTGTAACCAGAGTCTCCTGGAGGGAGAGCGGGAATTATGTGTATAGATCTATACGGGACAGACACTCCCACATCCCGACTGCTAGCTACAGTCCGAGCCGACTAGGCCTAGGGGTGACAAAATGTCACCATACTATGTGTGACCTGGAGGGTCATCAGTTATTCGATCGTCAATCAGCATGGGTACATACGAGTTCATATTCAGACCTTTAATTAACACATTAAGAATTAAAGGCAAAACAGACTCCCCGAGGTGTATTGTACATTTAATACTACCTGGAGCCTGCATTTTCATTACACTCCGCTGGCAGCGATACTGCTGGGGTAAAATATTATTTTCCCATGACTTTACATTAATGAAGTCTAAAACTATATTTTCACACTGATAGTTTCACTGGGAAAACCTTTACATTTTCAAAGGATCAAACATGCAAACAACCGGGTCTTGGTAGAAGACTACTTTTACTGGAAAACATAGGGTTTTCTAGGGAGTATACTATTTTCAAACATTGAGATCAGTTATTATACTACATTGTTGTAAACATTTTTATACATGCAATGACACTAAATACTTATGAACTCACCAGCTTTATGCTGATAAACTCTTTCAAAATAACTTGTATTCTCAGGTCATTAGTAGACAGGTACAGATGCAGCTTTTGAGAAGATGAAGCACATACAAGACCCATCTTTTATTTTGATTATAATTTTGGTGTCTTACAAACTATACAAAACACGCTTGTATTATAATTATAATATTAATGCAATGGATGTTGTTGTTTGTTCTTACTATTATGCATTGTTATGTTACTGTACATGACGTCCTCCACCCCAGAACGTATTCTGCCGTTCTCGGTTTTGGGGTGTGACAATTATTTTGAGGTGTTCCTAATGGTGTGAGTTGTGAAACCATGCCACAATTCTTAAGATGTTCATAAAAATCGTAGCTTATATATTCACCGCTGCGATCTGATCATATGGTTTTAATCTTTTTACCAAGTTGATTATATACTTCATTTCGGAATACCTTGAAGACATCGAATGCTTCATGTTTGTGTTTCATGAGGTACATATATCCAAATCTACTGAAATCATTAGTAAATGTAATGAAGTACCTTTCACTGCTTCTGGTCGTTGTTCTAAAAGGTCAATATAGATCAGAATATATGAGTCCTAATAGATCTGAAGCTATTTCGCCAACACCGGTAAAAGGAGCTTTGATCATCTTGCCACATAGACAGGATTCACATATATCAATAGACTTTGAGCCTATTGACTCTAAGATTCTATACTTTTGAAACTTAGCAATGCGAGTTTTCTTTATGTGCCCAAGTCGACAACGCCATAAATAAGTTTTATTTGAGTCTGACTTTGTTTTCTTATTTAAGTTGTACATTGAATAATCCTTTTGGTATAAACCTTTTAAATCAAACTCATATATTTTGGTATTAGGACTAGCCTCAAAATAGAACACATTGTCTTTAAACACAAAGATGTTTTTAGAACCAAAGCCAAACTTATAACGAAAATATTTTTCATACAAACAAGAAGTAGAGATGATATTCCTAGTTATACTAGGCACATAACAACAATTATTCAAAATTGGATTAATACAGTTTGGAAGAAAAAGATGATATTGTCCTATAACTTTGATAGCTACTCGAGTGTCATTAACCACATTGAGTTCCAAATCGCCATCTTTCAGTTCTCTAACATTCTTTAGTCCCTACAAATCATTATAGATGTTGGTACCACATCTAGTATCGAATACCCAAGAATTAGTACGGAATGCATATAATTCAATCACATATTTACCTGAGGTGCCAACCTGGATGGGCTTGTTCTTCTCAAGCTCCTCTAAGTACTTGGGACAGTTGTCTTTACAGTGCTCCCTTTCATGGCAGTGAAAGAAATCCGAGTCAACAACGGGCTTGGGCTTAGGAGTTTCTCAACAATATCCTCCGCCATTTCTACCTCAGGATCCTCCTCAGTAGTCTGTCCCGCTCTCTTCCCAAGCATCGAGGACGGTGCATATTTTTAATTTTGGGGAGGGGTGTATTAATTGCATTATATATATATATATATATATATATATATATATATATATATATATATATATAAGGGAAAGAACCGAACCAAGCCTTTCCAGATTTGTCATGATGATATTTTCACAGGAAATTCGTTTGTGTTTAATTTTGTTGGCTTGTTTAGTATTGATAGTTTATTTTGAGGCTAACAACCATGTTATACGATTCTATTTTTCTTGTTTTGTATATTTGTTGTTGTATATTATTTCTTTTTTGATCTTGTTATGGTCATGGATTTATCTTCTATTATGGATTGCCGAGAGTTTTGGAAGAATATATGAAGATTGTGTAACTGCAAGCTATTAAAGAGCATGGGGAGAAGACTAAGAAGAAAAGGATATACCTTACTGACGCCTGAGTGACCTCCACCTTAAATAACGAGTCGAGATTCTTTGATAAGAGTGAGTTCACACATCTTGTGAAATGAGTGCATACATGAGTTGAGTGCTTCAGTGAGCACGTCCTATAGATTGACATGCACCTGCCTTGTCAGTAAAAGTTAGTATGAGAGGCCTTATACTATTGTTCTATGCATTTAAGCCGAGTGATTGTCCAATCTTTTTTGTTACATGCCTTCTACTGTCCTGATTTGGAATGCGGTACATTCGTATGTGTATGGGGTATAGGTTGACAACTCTTTAATCTTGATTATGTTGTCGGGATAAATAACTTGAGGCATTCTTTCTTTTTATTTCTATGTTTGCATTTTGCATTTGTATTCATCTTTTCCAAGGTTGATTCTTGTTTTCTTTTCTTGAGGACAAGAAAGGGTTCAAGCTTGGGGAGATTTGTTAGGTACATAAATTGCACCTTTTCATAGGTTAATTTCATGTTTATTTATAGCATTGCGTTGCATTTTTAGTGTAACTTTCATGAATTTTGCATTTAGGGACATTATCGAGGATCTATCGATATTTCACCATTTTCTGTGGACGTTTCGGGGTGATTTGAAGATTGGAGTGTGCTTAGGATGGTCGAGGGATGCTCTCGGTGAAGTTCAGAGCTAAATTGAAGAAATTGAAAAAATCTGAAATTGGCTATTTTTCAGTTCATTACACAGCCCGCACTTTGGCAAGGCATATATTACGCCCTCGCGCTTTGGAAGCATTTCAGCACATCAGGATCATTACACGGCCATGTAACGACAAGGCATACGTTACACGGGCCGTGTAACGTGGTCTGAGTGGTTTTTGAGTTTGTAACTTCCGATTTACCTTGGTTTCCTAGCACATTTACAGATAACTTCGACTTGGGACTTCAAGAGAGAAATTTTTGAAGATCATATCACTACTTAGAAATTTGGAAACACTTTAATTTGCATTTTGTAAGTTGATTTGAAGAACAAAACTTGTTGAATTTGTAGTTTGATTTAGCCATGTGTGGCTAACTTTTCTATAATTTATGATTCCAGATTCCTAAGTGTTTGTTATTATATTGTAATTTGCACTTGATTTCATGTTTATCATCTTGTAATCTTTGATTTGGTCTTAAATATATGTTTAATGAGTCCTCTTTTCACTTGATCAATGGAATTACAGTTCTTATCAATTTAGTTAGTCAAATTGTAAAATCCGTATATGTTTTATGATTTGATATTAGTAACCTGCACTTGATTGGTTGTAAATAGATCATAATTAGTGTAATCAAAGATTAGATGTTTATATTCCCGAACTTATGAGGAATGTTTGATATTGTTGGTAATTGTTGCAAGAACTTAATGTCATTTAGTAATTTGATGCAACAGCTTATTTGAATTAAATTAACTAAATGAAGTTTTATTTAAAGAACATATTTTGAATGAAACACTTTTGTTTACTTGGATATTAGAGCTTATTAATATCTAAGTACCAACCTAGATTGAACACGAATTATAGCCACATTACATCGTATAACATAACACATGTATAGGAATCAGAATCAGAAATGTATTTTACTTTTTGAGTTTAGTATTAATTTTGTTTGTTTATGAAGTTCAATTTGAAGTCATACAAAACCCCCCAATTTTAACATTGACTGTATGATGTGTGAGAATATGGCTAAATAAGAAATCACGTATCCCTATGGACCGACCCTTCTTACTCTATACTATCTTTAATGTACGTAGTAGCAGTGACTTGTATTTTATTATTATTATGTATCCCATTATTTGTTGGTTTTACCACCAAACAAATTGCCTTCACCCTTTCCTTTGCCCTTTCCTTTCTTGGCAGCTTTACCTTTACCCTTACTGGTATTATTATAGTTTTCTTCTTGGAGATTTTACCCTCATGGATCATCAACACTTGATTGTTCCCACATGTATTAATGATGGCCTAGGCATTCTTGAGCATGTTATGTAGCTCATTGATGATCATCTCACAGTCATTTATTGTGTAGTTCATCATAAATGGTTGAATAACTTAGGATATGAGGCTAAGATCACATAGATGGGTACCTCATCCCTAAATTGGAATCTGAGGCAGGCAAGTTGCTAAATATAAGATTTCATATTAAGAACATGTTCATTGACTGAAAATCCCTCAGCCACCTTGCAACCAATAAAAGCATTCAAGGCCTCAAACCTCTCTTTCTTAGAATTAACTTGAAACATGACTCTAAGTTGTTCAATCATTTTAAATGCTTCATGAAACTCAAAAGTTTTTTGAAGTTTAGGAGTCATAGGCAATCATGAGGCAAGCCACTTCGGTCGAATCATTTACTTGTTTCGCTCGAGCAACTTTGAATGATTTGGCAACATTGGCCGAGACCTCTTCTTGGATAGGTTCATGAAGGATATAGTCCTTTTTCTCAAGCTTGAGTAGAATTATTAGTTATGTAAACCAACCAAGAAAGTTGGGTCCATTTAGCTTTTCTTTTCGTGGAGGGATCGGATGGTGAGTGATGAGGTGGTTATAGTTGGGGTAATCATCTACAAAATGATAAGATTCATTTTAATATCTTTGATATAACTTCTTTTAAAGTTAATTACGCTTTAAATTAAATTTAAAAAGCTAAGATCCACATCACCCAAAAGCACTTGAGGCGGTGACCCACATCACAAGTGATTTAGTTGATTGGTAGGTTACGATAACCAATTACTACTCTTATATAATTCTTAGAATTCTGGGATCCAAAAAACATTACTTTGTTTTTAATGGCATGTTCATCCCATCTTTGCCTAAAAATTATTATGCTTAGGTGGCCTTTATCACATCAGAAATTGATCAAATGATCCTTTTAAAAAAACATGCTAATTATATTTCACAAATGGTTAGGTGAGCTTTGTCCCACTAGTACAAATAAAACATCTTGGCCATTTTTGGCAACCCAAAGTAATAGGGTGACCCTAAAATCCACATGAATTGCACAAAAATCCCAAGTGATATTAAGTGAATTGTATAGATTTGACGTTTTGAAAATAAGGAATTTTATCAATGTTTTATTATTATAGCATTTTAAAACATATTGTATCATGAATATTTCATGCATAAAATATTCCATGGTACATTTAAAGTGTTTCAAAATGTTATAACGACTGGAACCAGTTTCTAACTTTTTAATAGAAAAAACCTTTTATTATACAGTTATAGAGTTTAGATTAAGTTAAATTTTTAATTTAAACCCTATTATATCTTTAAAAGTTTGGCTATTTAAGAGTTCTGAAAAATTAAAACTCTTTTTAACAAAACCTCAATTTTAGACATGTTATGTTGGAAACTTTTATATAAAACTCTAAACCCCAAGTTTGATGTTATTTTTTTGTGAAAATATTTTTAGCATGACAATCATATTTTCATACATACAACATTTTATAACAACAAAAATAAAAATCACAAGCATGCATTTTAAATTGTATAAACAAAACCATTTTCTAGTAATATTTATTGTGAGCCATCACAACAAGTATTAAGTCATTCCTAAAGGACATAATGGGAGACTTAAAGGTCTTCATAAGGTTCCATGTCTTCCTATCTTCATAAGATCTTCAATCTCATCTTGTCACATTTTTATAACAAATAAATACAAATAGTCTAAAACTAATTTATTACATATAAAAATAAACAAATGAAATAATAGCTATTTATCTATTACATCATCATATGATTAAATAGTAACCACAAATGTCCCAATGGCTTGTTTATACACAATAAAACATAACAAACATATCAACAAACAACTCTTTGTTTTTTCTAAGACAACTTTTATATAACCAAGATGTCACAACTAGCATTTTCAACTAGGAAATTCTATTCTCGTGTAAACATCATATATCGTAAGGCATGTGCTCTAGGTGAAAATCATACTCTATGCTTAATCAAAACCATCCATTTGAATCCAAACTCTTGATTTAAGTTCAAAACCTAATACAATACATCTCATATGGATTGAAAACCTTATAAATCCTGGTTCAAGTTCTTTATGGACTAGGACTCTCTTATTGGACCCAATTCATAAACCTATAACATTTTGGACCATTGGACTTAGAATGATTCATTCTAACCCTAATGGGCCTTATTGGGCCATAACTAATCCAATTAACCCTAATAGGCTATAAATCCATTCTTTTATGTCAAATTGGGCCGTAAATACACTTAAGGGCCCAATGGGCCGAAACATATTTATTGGGCTTCATAAAATCAAGCAAAGCCAAGAGTGGGCCAAACTAATTCAATTTCATTCATCTTAAGCCCAATTCTCGGCCCAATGAGGAAAAGAAAAGAAAAATAAAGGGAAATTAGAGGAATTATGAGAGCTTGCCACCTCTTTATTGCATGGATGATCTCTATGCACATCACCTCACTCCCTCTCACCTCTCTTCTTCTTATTCTCGGCCAAAACACCTCACACCACCCTCATTCTCTCAAAAATCTTTCAAGAAAACTCTCTCAAAACACTCAAGGACATCCTCCTTCCTTCCATCCAAAATTTTGAGATCTCTAGGTGTTTCAAGAAGATCTTCACTAAAGACCATCAATCTTGGGTAAGTCATCACATATTCAAGCTAAACAACTTCATTTTTGTGTTAGAACACTCCTTCTAAACACTTGTTTGTGATCATACTCTTAGAAACCTTCTAAACTCGAAAACCACACAAGGAAAGCTTGCTAAGGCCGAAAACAACATCATCTTCCCATATCCCTTCATCAAAATCGATCCATCACCCCAAGGTGAGTTCATACCCCCTTTTTTCGGTTTTTACATGATTTTTGGGGGAGAATACAAGTAAAATGTGTAGATCTATGTGTTATATGCATGTCTTGTGTGATTATGTGTTATTTTCTTCATAAATCTAGAAATATGTTAAGAATATGAAGTTTATCACTTGGATCTACATGAAAACCTTGAGAAAAGTATGTGTTATCACATATAATACATGTATACTTATAGATCTGGGATTTCTATACTTAAAATAGCAAAAATTGAGTGTTGTGTTCAAAGATCTATAAACTAAACTCAAAAATCAGCCCTTGACAGAAACGTTTTGGTCCAATCTAGAACTGTTTTGACCACCTTAATGATAATAATTTTCAAAACTCTTTTACATGAACAAAGTTCAGGTTTATACCTTTAAAATGACTACTCTCACGTCGTCATAAGATGTTTTTAAAATTTTTGGTGAATTTTACAAAACTGCCTATCACATTTGAAATAATTTCGGAACAGCCTGTGAAGGTCAGCAATTTCACACTTGTTAGAGACCATTAAAAATTATGAGAAAAATTATGAACAAAGTGGACAAAATTTCCAAACTTCCAGAGTTTACGGATCCAAATTTCGACTTACAATGATTTTTCTACAAATTTTCCAACAATCAGCTCAGAAAAGTCAAAAACCATGAAAATGTGTATACTCACAAAAATCAAGCCAAAAATGATATTTTTGACAAAAATGGGTTAGAAAAGTTATTTTTACCAAAACTAGCTATAAGTACAAGTTTTGAGCAAAATGGGGACAAAAGTATTATTTTTATTAACTTTGGGCCTTAATTGAAAATTTGAGGCTTTTTGGACCAAAAATGTTGTTTTACAAAAAGGAGACTTTTTATAATCAACTTGGTAAACCTCGAACAAAAATAAGCAACAATACAATAATAAATGGGTGAAATAAAACGATAACAATTTTATTGGGCCAAATATTCATGTTACATGGTCTATGGGCCTTAAGAGCCCATTTATGTGTATATTTAGCCCAATATTTTCCATGTCATGTTTATTGGGCCATGCGACCCATTTACATGTTAATTTGCGCCTGAATTATGGGTCACATGTTGTTGGGCCTTCGTGGTGCATTTACATGCCTATTGGGCCCAAATTGCCCACTTATATGTTATTGGGCCTTTGTGATTCATTTACATGTTAATTGGGCTTGGTCTGAAACTTACATGTTTAGTAGATTGAAATTATATCTTTACATAATTATTGGAATTCGTATTGTTATATATGCACCTTTGGATTTGATAACACAAAACATACACGTAAACATTAAACATGGTATTAGAGGTTGAGATTCAAGTGAGACTTGTCGGTTGGTACCTTTGAGTGTATAATCGTAGCCTGTAGTTATAACCAGAGTTTCCTGGAGGGAGAGCGGGAGTTTGTGTATAGATATATACGGCGTGACCCCCCACGCCTTAGTTGTTCGCTACAGCTAGACTAGGCTAGTCTAGGGCGACAAACCTTACCTATATCAAAACTGGTGCCTGAAAACGTCAAGACGGGCAAACTAGTCATTATCAAGCATGGTTGTAACGGCTCACTTAGAGGCTAACTTCATTAAGGATTTCGGTATATTTATACAAATCTAGACGATACTAAAAACATACATACATCGATACACGATCTTGGAAATTTTGATGATTACGATACTTTTATATGCAGAAAATATCAGATTTTCTGGGATAAATACATTTATACATCCCCTTCCACTTACAACAGAAAATACAGGGTTTCTATCTGGATTACATTTTTGTTTATTTATACATTTCAAAAGCAGTAAACACACATGCATTAATACTTGATTTGACACATCATTTTCAAACCACTTTACATAAAATATCGGATTTTCTGGTGCTTTACGAACTATACAAAACTTTGCAATCAACATGCTTTTGAACTCACCAACATAATATATGTTGACGTTTTCAAAATAACTTGTATTCTCAGGGACTCATTAGGCAGAAGAATCATCAAGAATATGTGATTGTGTTTTGTATACTGTTAAACATCATCCAGTGAATGTTTTTGTCATGTAACTTAAAAGATTATACTTGATGTAAACAATGGCAGTTGTATTAAATTATGCATGGTGATGATGATGTTATGTTTCATTTATATTCACTGTAATGATAATTCAATTGTTAGTCACACGAGCCCCCGGACGTTTCCGCCGTCTGGTTCGGGGGTGTGACACAAAATGCATAGAAAAAGGGTTATATAAAAAATAAACACTTTTAACAACAAGTTGCCAAAGAAACCAAATATGGACATTTCATTAGCAAAAAAGAAATCCATGCTTTTTTTTTTCAAAAATCGAAGACTATCATAACATGAAAAATCATTATAACATTTAAAAGATGGGTCTACTATCACTGATTGGTTTTGATACACAAAATAGATAGTTTTTCTTAAAAACCGACAACGGAAGTTATAAAAATTTCTTACAAATTTCAAGTATATAACAAAAACCAAACCATCAAGGATATTTTTAAAGAGGTTAAAATAATATTAAAACAACCATAGGGTGTGTAGAAAGAACAACCTTTGAAGCATTTGAACCCTCTTGGATTTAGGGTATTGATGAAGATGGAAATAACAAAAAGCTTGATCTTCTCTATAAGCATCCACCACCAAGAATAAGATACTAAAATTGCTAGATTACTTCATGTATGAGTTTATTCTTTAAACCTTAAGCGCTGAAACAATTAAGCACTAAAAGGAAGACACAAAGTAGACACCAAAATCCAAGTAACAGCTGCAAAAGTGAAGAGAGCTTTAGCTAGGACTCTCTTAAATTTTTTAGAGAATGGGGAGACGTAGAAGACCAAAATCTAGCAACTTTTTCATGCATAATAGCCTCTTTATATACCCCATGAAAAGTAAAACCTTTTGAATATAATACTCTAAAGTATTGGCTACAAAAGAGAGGAATGGGGGACAAGAGGATGGAGGTTGACATATGGCCTAAAGAAGACAAGCAACCTCCATGCCTCTAAAACTTACGACCATATGGCCTAAAGAAGACAAAAGTTGTTTACTAGTCTTTTAAGCATGTCAGAGTAAGTCATTGATTTAATCATGGTTAATCAAAGTTTTCAAAACTTTATAGAAGACTTATAATATGATACCATATCATATAATGACTACTTTTTTACTTCTTATGATATTGTTTTCGTAAAATTATATTTTTTTTTCTAATTAAATAAAATAGATGAATTTATTTATTAATATTAGATACTTAATAAATATTCAATAAGTACCAACTTGATTAAGGTGTGACCTAGTAGAATTATGTGTCATTAGCAATATGACTCAATAATGATTCTTTGGCATGTATATCCAACAATTTTACCTTTAGATTATCGGGTTTGTCTCTCAATTCAAAAACGAGTTCAATCGTTCTACGCTGATCGATAAATTCGACGACTTAGGCCTTCCCATCGAAATCATGGATTTCGATCTTGACCCCAAGATTAAGAATTTGGTCTGTCGCCTGTTTCACGACGAGTTGGGTACTCGTCTGCACTTCGCACAGCGTTCCACCCGCAGACGGACGGTCAGAGTGAGCGGACCATCCAAACTTTGGAGGATATGCTGCAGGCATGCATTCTAGACTTCGGTGGTAGTTGGGATACCTATCTTCCATTAGTTGTGTTCTCTTACAACAACAGCTATCATGCGAGTATCGATCGTCCTCCCTTTGAGATGCTATATGGGAGGAAGTGCAGGACCCCGATATGTTGGGGTGAGGTGGGCCAGAGGGTCATGGGGAGCACCGAAGTGGTGCTCAAGACGACGGAGAGGATTCAGCAGGTCAGGAGCAGGCTCCAGACTGCTCAGAGTCGGTAGAAAAGTTATGCCGACAAGCGCCGCTTGGACCTGGAGTTCCAGGTCGGGGATATGGTCCTCCTGAAGGTGTCGCCGTGGAAGGGCGTCATCCGATTCAGGAAGTGGGGCAAGCTGGGCCCCATGTATATTGGACCTTTCAAGGTTATAGCCCGTGTGGGCAAGGTGGCGTATAGGGTGGATCTGCCAGCGGAACTCAGTCAGATCCACAACACGTTTCACGTATACCAATTACGAAAGTGCCTGGTGGACGACTCGGCGGTGGTACCCTTGGAGGACATTAAGGTGGATGAAAGCCTAAATTACATCGACCGGCCAGTAGCGATCCTCGACAGGAAGTCGAAGGACCTGAGGAACAAGAGGGTGGACCTGGTGAAGGTGCAATGGCAGCACCGCAAGGGATCGGTATGAACTTGGGAGCTGGAGGAAGAGATGAGGGAACACTACCCCGAGCTTTTTCCAGGTTCAGCAGCAGACTTAGAGGACGAAGTCTAAAATAAGTGGCAGAGATTTGTAACATCGGATTGCTTGTATGTATTTTGTTTATGAATTTTATGTATTTTCTCTGGGACTCGACGAGTTGATGGCCCAACTCGTCGAGTAGAGACGGGATCTGCGGGAAGTTTAAGTGACCTACTCGACGAGTCGGGGACTGACTCGGCGAGTAGGTGCTGTTTGGGTGAAACCCTAAATTTGAGGGTTTGCACCCTATTTAAACGTCTTATTGCAGCCTCCATCATCCCTTATGCTCCCAGAACACCTCTTATCGAAACCCTAGTCGCTTTGAGTGATATAAGGCCATTTTTGGTGCTTTTGGGTGGTTTGTGAAGCTTGAAAGGAAGGAAGAAGCTTGGGAATTCGAGTTGAGGCTTGTAGATCCAGAGATCTTACTCCATCTTCACCTCAATCAAGGTAAATGCCCCCTGTTTTGGTCTTCCATTTGGTTGTTCATCTTTAGAGCTTAGATTTTGGGTGTATTTAGGGCTTTCTAAGCCATTTCCAGATTTGTGACGTGATTCATGGGGTTCTACTTTCAGATCTGCGTCATAGGATGAAGGTGAACTCGACGAGTCGTTCATACAACTCGGCGAGTCGGATGAATGTTCATTCAATTATATTATAGAAGGAGAACTTGTCGAGTCGTTGCTAAGCTCGACGAGTAGAGTCGGGAAGGGGTCAGAAGAAATAATAGGACTCGGCGAGTTGGCGGCCCAACTCGGCGAGTCAGGTCAACTGGTAGTTGACTTTGACCAAGGCTTTGAATTTGAACAGGGGTAAATGAGTCACTTTAGCCAAAGATTAGTTAGTAGTGTTTGACTAAGTGTCTTTATGGGAATTGTAGCCGGGGAGTTGCCGGAGCAGCAGTCAGACATTTCCCGATCAGCATTTCAGCAATCAGCCTTATGAGGTGAGTTACCTTCCAGTAGTGTTAGGTCTACGGCCATAATGTCGTCCCATCAGTAGGAGTTGTATGTTAGATGATTGTCTTTGTGATAATTATCTGGTGTGTTGCTATCTGATATGCTTTATGTGCTAGGATGCTATGATATATGTGTAGTAGTGGTAGCGGTGATATGGCCCCTAATTACCGGTTGAAAGAGACCGAAGGGGGAAGATAGTACCCATGCATGCCTAGCAGTGTGAATAGGATATGCTATTATGTGATAGTTGTAGGGGTGAAATAGTCCCCAGTTACCGGTTGAAAGACACCGAAGGCAGTTACCGGTTGAAAGACACCGAAGGCAGTTACCGGTTGAAAGATACCGAAGGTAGTTACCGGTTGAAAGATACCAAAGGCGGTTACTGGTTGAAAGATGCCGAAGGGGAGCCCAGCTCCCAGTTATGCCAGATAGATACCGGTTGAAAGATACCGAGGGATACGCATTATGTGGTATGTGGTATGATGGGAGAACTCACTAAGCTTTGTGCTTACAGTTTACAGTTTTGGTTTCAGGTACCTCCTCAGCGAAGGGGAAGGTGCCGGCGCGGTAGAGGCACATCACACACACACACTGGATTCCGCACTATGATATTCTTGGGAATGTACTCCGATTTTATTACTATTGACGATATGGTTTTCAGACACGTTGTTACAGTTTATAAATTGATTTGACATTGGTAATGTTTTTGGTAAACTATTTTATGAGTTACTTAATCAAAAATGAAATTTTTGGTCTTGAAAATTGGGACGTTACAAAGTAACTTCCAAACTACAGCAAAATAATCCAGAATCCGCGATCCATAAACCTGCTTACTGAATTCCTGAGAATACAAGTCGTTTGAAAAGCGTCAACATATAATATGTTGGTGAGTTCATAAGCACTTTTGTATAAAATTCTGTGATAGTTTAGAAACACAGAAAATCCAATATTTTCATGTCGAATAGTTGTAAGTCTTGTTTCCAATCAAGTATAATTACGTGTGTGTTTTAGTTATAACTTTTCTAAAATTGTATAAAGTTCGTTTTTCCCCAGAAAATCCTATATTTTCTGATATACAAATTAGTAGTCTTAGAACCCTAAGACTTGTGTGGTAAAGTTTCATTCAAGATATTCAATATTGTAATTGATTATTAACAACAGATGTGATAAGCGTAAATTGTGTAATCGTTCGTGATCTTAAAACCCTAAGACCGGGGTAGTGTGAGTAATCAACGGGTGTTTGTGGACAATCCGCACAATGCATGTGGACGATCAACACAACGAATACATACAATCAATACCACGCATGGGAACGATCAACACAATGTGCTACTGTTTGTAAGGTGGTCCCACGTAAATCTTAAAATAATATTGTTATATTCTAAGTGAGTCGTTATAACCATACTAATATGACGGAGTGCTTGTCTTAACATTCTTCAGGCGTTTGTTTTGTTGAAGACATTTGTCACCCTAGACTGGCCTGTCTAGCTGTAGCGAACAACGAAGGTGCGGGATGTCAACCCCGTATAGATCTATGCATAAATTCCCGCTCTCCGTCCAGGAGACTCTGGTTAGAACTCTTACAGGACTTTAAAGTTACGCTATTATATAGGTACGGTGAAGATGCGTATGACTATAATTCTAACAGATATTTACGCAAATAGTTGAAGTCCGTTATTTATCTAATAAATAACAATAGTTGTACTTGTTGACTAGATGTTTCGTTTCGTTTCATAGCCTTAGTCGTGTTCGTTGACTAGGTGTTTCGTTTCGTTTCATACCCTTAGTTGTGCTCGTTTACTAGGTGTTTCATTGTGTTCGTTGACTAGGTGTTTCGTTTCGTTTCATACCCTTAGTTGTGCTTGTTGACTAGGTGTTTCGTTGTGTTCGTTGACTAGGTGTTTCGTTTCGTTTCATACCCTTAGCTGTGCTCGTTGACTAGGTGTTTTGTTTCGTTTCATACCCTTAGTTGTTCTCGTTGACTAGATGTTTCGTTTCGTTTTGTTTAATGAAATAATTCAATTTAAATCATATTTGTCAAACTGACTCAATATTGTCAATGTATCAAAAGTGGCCCTTCCTTTTTATAATTTATAAAATAAGACCCACAATTGTCGAAAAGTGTCATGAGTGATCCAAAAATATGAGGGTTGTTGAAAATAGCCCATTTCTTCTAAAATACTCATTTTAGGCTCGTATTTAAGAAAAATGTCCAAAATGACCCTTATTTATCAAAAAAATTCATTTTTGGTGCATTTTAAATCGAAATGTTCAATAATTACTCAAATTTATCCCATGTTCCAAAAATGATCCTTATATATATATATATATATATATATATATATATATATATATATATATATATATATATATATATATATATATATATATATATATTTGGCCGAAAATGGTCCAAGATATAAATATTGTCATAATTTGACATCTTCAAATTATTATGTCCAACAACTTATTTAGGAAATTTCTTTGAGCAAATCCTTGTGATTCTTGACATAAGGTTTTATAAATTATAGTTCATATAAACACTAGTTTTTATTTCTAAGCAACAAATAATATGTGAAATGTAGTCCAAACTCTTGAGACTTAACCAAAATCTCAAGTTTTTGGACTATTCATATGGAGTTTCATAATCTTAAATACACACAACATAACATACATGTATAGACAAGCAATTATACTAAGATTTCACAAGACCTTTGACTTGTATACTCCCCCAAAATAGTGAAAACTCAAAAATAGGGGTATAAAGCTCACCTTGGGTAGAAGATAGTGTGGTTGAAGAGATGAGGTGAGAAATTGGAGCCTAGAACACATGAAGGGTTGGATGAATCTCTTGAGGGTTTTTGCTAGCTTCAGGCTATGAACACATAAATTTATGTGTGAGTAGAAGATTTACAATAACTAAATGTATGAATAATTTAACTAGGCATAAATTACTTACCAAATATTAGGAAGAATTGTGAAGAAAATGGTTTCTGGAACATGGTTGAATGCTTGAGAGAGTTTACGGAGATTTCACAGCAACTGAAATGGATTTTGAGAAATGAAAAGGGAGTTTACGCTCCTCATATGGGGACGAGAATTTGATGTGATATATGCTTGGAGTACTGGTGGGTAAAGCTTTGTTATGTAAGGTTAATACGTGTTTTACTGGGATTGCATGGGAAAATGGCAATTGACAACTCATCCACCGTAAATGTCACAACTAGCATTTTTAGCTTGGAAATTCTATTCTCATGTAAACATTATCCATTCTAAAACTTGTACTCTAAGTGAATACTATACTCTATTCTTATTCAAATACATCTCATATGTTCAAATAAGGGTTGAAAACCTTAGAAATCCCGGTTCCAGTTTAATATAAACTAGGATTCTCTTATTCGGCTCTAATTGGACCTAACTCTGGAAACTATAACATTTTGGGCCATTTGGGCCTAGAATGATCCATTGTATATCTAATGGGCCTTGATGGGCCATAAATGAATTAATTAGCCCTAATGGGCCATAAACCCATTCCTTTTTCCATATTGGATCGTGAAACCCCCCCATAAGGGCCTAATAAGACGAAAATATTAATTTGGCTTCATGAATTCGAACCAAGCAAAGATGAGGCCCAAATGTCCTCAATCCATTTCTCCAAGCCCAAGCTCTCGGCCCAACTATATATATATATATATATATATATATATATATATATATATATATATATATATATATATATATATATATATATATATATATATATATATATATATATATTACACTTGCAAATGCCACCTAATCTTAGCATGGTGGACTTCCATGCAATAACACACCAAATAACAATGACTTCTCATGTATCCATGCAACTTCACCTTAACCTTTTCCTTCCCTCTCCTCTTCATTTTAACTCTCGGACATAGGGTTCTTCACCACCACCATTATTCTTCATTTCCAACTCAAGAATTCTCTCTAGAAAAACCTCCTTCTTCCATAAAAATTTCGAGATTTTGGGTGCTCTCAAGAGGATTTTTCACCAACATCATCATCCTTGGTAAGTTTTTGCTTAGATCCATGGTTTAGCTTCATGATTTCTTCAAAAATATCCTCTTAACTCATACCATTTCGTGAATCATGTATCTTAGAGCCATCTAAGTTCTAAATTTCTCTAAGAAGCTTGCTAGGACCAAAAATCTCTTCACATCTTCACCAAAAACCAAATCCAGACCCCAAGGTGAATTCATACCCCCTTGTTTTCGGTTTTTACATGATTTTTGGAGGAGAATACAAGTAAAATGTGTAGATCTATGTGTTATATGCATCTCTTGTGTGATTTCTTATTTGATTTTGTGATTATGTGTTATTTCCTTCATAAATCTAGAAATATGTTAAGAATATGAAGCTTATCACTTGGACCTACATGAAAACCTTGAGAAAAGTATGTGTTATCGCATATAATACATGTAAACTTGTAGATCTCGGATTTATACATTTAAAATAGCAAAAATGAGTGTTGGGTTCAAAGATCTATAAACTAAACTAAAAAATCAGCCCTTGACAGAAAAGTTTTGGTCCAATCTCGAACTGTTTTGACCCCCTTAATGATAATATTTTTCAAAACTGTTTTACATGAACAAAGTTCAGGTTTATACCTTTAAAATGAATATTCTCACGTTTTCATATGATTTTTCTACAATTTTTGGCGAATTTTACAAAACGGCCTATCATATTTGAAATAATTTTAAACCAGCCTGTGAAGGTGAGCAATTTCACACCTGTTAGAGACCATTAAAAATTATGAGAAAAACTATGAACAAACTAGACAAACCTTACCTATATCAAAACCGGCGCCTGAACATGTCAAGACGGGTGAATTAGTCATTATCAAGCATGGTTGTAACGGCTCACTTAGAGACTAACTTCATCAAAGATTTCGGTATATTTATACAAATCTAGACGTTACTAAAAAGATACATACATCGATACATAGTCTTGGAAATTTTATGATTACGATACTTTTATATGCAGAAAATATCGGATTTTCTGGGATAAATACATTTATACATCACCTTCCACTTACAACAGAAAATACAGGGTTTCTATCTGGATTACATTTTTGTTTATTTATACATTTCAAAAGCAGTAAACACACATGCATTAATACTTGATTTGACACATCATTTTCAAACCACTTTACAGAAAATATCGGATTTTCTGGTGCTTTACGAACTATACAAAACTTTTCAAACCAAACATGCTTATGAACTCACCAACATAATATATGTTGACGTTTTCAAAATAACTTGTATTCTCAGGGACTCGTTAGGCAGAAGAATCATCAAGAATATGGGATTGTGTTTTGTGTACTGTTAAACGTTATCTAGTGAATGTTTTGGTCATGTAACTTAAAAGATTATAATTGATGTAAACAATGGCAGTTGTATTAAATTATGCATGGTGATGATGATGTTATGTTTCATTTATATTCACTGTAATGATAATTCAATTGTTAGTCACGCGAGCCCCCGGACGTTTCCGCCGTCTGGTTCGGGGGTGTGACAGATTGGTATCAGAGCATTGTTTATAGTGAGCTAGCATATCTAATCATACATGATATGCAACTATAAATACAATGGGATTATACTACTCTGAACATAATAATTAAAATACAGACTTATGTATGCATTTTGGAGTAATAACACAACAAGAACAGTAAAAGTCTTTGGAGGATTTGAACATCGTGATTAAACCCGGGCAGTTATGTAGTCGTATTGGGGGTGAATGTAACATGATCAACTACATTCATTCAAAATACGACTAGCATGTGTTCGGGAGTAATCGTGATGGGCAATGAATCAAAAACTTACCATTTAATTATCCAAATAGCTTGTAGAACCAAACCTAAACAAAATTAAAATACTATAGGAGTATTTGGTGTGCTATTTGTTTCTAGTATTTATACCCCTTCGTGCAATACAATATGGACGGACATCATTAGCCAGGAGACCCCTATCTCCATAGTCAGGGAAATACAGGGTGGCTTGACCCAGAAGAAGACTCAATGGAAGAACCAGAGGAGGAACATGAAGTAGAACTTACAGATGAAACCACCGAGCCAGTAGTAAACCTTGAAGAGGAAGAGCTCCAGGGAATGACGATGATGACTCCGATGCAGAGTCCAAAGTCATCAATCTTCCATACATGGCCAGAGTATCGGCTTATCGTAAGGGCCCCGATGGCCCCACGCCCCCATGGGCACACATGTTGGGTTTTGAGCATTCTAACACTCCTAAGTGTATATGCAACCCTAAATACCTTGGATCTATGTTTTCTCTATTATACATGCAAATATGAATATCCATGGTATTACCCTAACTAGCATACAAAACATTGATACTAGGGTAATAAATTATGTAGAAATACATACCTTGGTTATGTAGCTTGACTCCATGTAGCTCGAGAGCCTAGTGCCGCAAGTGTGACACCTCAAATGGTTCACACAACATCATATGCACTTGTAAGAACTTAGAGAGAAATGATACTTCATGAAATTGGCTTGCCCTTTCATTCACACACTTGTGTCCGATTTTTCCCAAGAATATGATGTTTATATGGTGTCACAATTAGGGTAAACCCTAATTGTCTTGGCTTTCCATTTCCTTGGATCCATGGGTTCAAATACACCATGGAGCATCCATGGAGCATCCTATGTGTTTTTAGCCCAACTTGATAATCCATGGAGTCTTAGCCCACTATACAACTATGGATGATTTACACAATCAACCCATATATTTAATTAGTCTTCTTTTGATCATTTAATTAATTCTAGATTAATTCTTGATCAATACTAATTAAATAATCTTATTAATATATTAGAACTTATAATATATTAATAAACCTTAAGTGTTATTTCTCTCATTTTAGTCTATCTAAATGCATGATGCCATGAAACCCAAATGGACCATGCCAAGTCGGGTCAAGTACATACCAATTATAGTTATGGACTTAGACACTAATCCAACAGTCTCCCACTTGGATAAGTCTAAAACTATTATTGCGTATGACTTCAAGAACCAACAAGCAATCGTAGCTCTCAAAAGCCGCTGTCGAACTCTGACCTTGTAACTAAACTCTGATCTCGTCAATGACTTGTCCATTAGATAAGGGATCATATATTCCTCCATTCTAGATATCATATGGACTGAGACATGGATTATAAATCATTCTCTCTGTCCATTTTTTGTTTCCCAATTTCTGATTTATGACGACTGACTAATTGAACAAATCAAATCAGTCCAGGCCCGGCCGAGCACTTACATTTTTCATCACTAAATCATCGAGGGGCCCACAAATATCGCTTTTACCCTGAAGGTAAAAGGAATGGATAAACTTCGACTCATATGGCTTGTTCTACTACTTGTTGAATCATACACAAAGGCACGTTTTATAACATCGAGTTACCAATGCGGTTTCGCGCAATCAATGTACAACCAACTCATAGTAACAACTCATATCTATAGGTTTGAAGAATATAGGATATTATCGTCTCATGATCACTCGTGATAAAATCCATGAAGTGATTCAAATGAGCGCGGGTTGAATCCAATACTCAGAACTTATGAGCACTCATGAATATTGTAGCACCTCTTGGCTATGTCCACTACCTTGGACATCTACAAACCCGATTCATGACAGTGTTGTCTTAATACCTACTTCCAACGTATTATCGACTGTGGATGGTTTGAATAACTTAGTCATTCGGGAAGAATGACCTAGTTTATTCTGGAAGTCAAAACATGCAAAATGAAACACAAGAATAATTGAATCCAATATGGTATCAAAACCTATGAATATAAATAGAACACCTTTTATTTATCACCATACTGATTACTCATTATTCATTGTTTCAGTTTTATCAACTTTATACTTGAATTAAAAACACTAGTTGTCCCATGCTCCAAGCATGTACACTATGTTCTTCTAAACAATAGCTTTGCCATACACCAAGTATGCACTCTATGTTTGTCTATGATCCTTACTTTGTGAAATAAACCAATTGAACATAATTTCAATGATTCTAATTTCACACTCCCAAATCCTTATAAAAAATGTAAGAATTCCAAATTCCTATCATTTACCGAAATTTGTTAGATTTTAAACTTGTATGCATTGATCCTCTTGTAATGATTATGCACAAAGTTACAAAGACTTGTCAACAGACATTATAGAGTATTCCAATGGAGATCAACTCCATGGAAACATCCTTCTTGCATTAAGTTTTTCTAATCTTACACAAATTGAATAACTTCCACCTATGGAAACATTTCCATATTCCCATTTTGACTATCACTTCTGAACAAGAGTTGCCTCTTTTCAGAATATATCAATATGGTCCTTCCAAAATTTAACACTATACTTCTAATTGTCCCTTAGCAACCAATCTTTGGTAAACCTTAGAATGTCCTCGACAATTGCTTAATCAATTTACTCATATCCAATTCTAGGCTTTTCCCCTCTTAATGCCATGAGCATTTGGAAAATTTAGAAAGGATGAATATTATAGCACATGCAATCGATCCTATATCCGAAGCATATGGGACACGATTCATGATGTCTCACATAAAGACATGATACTAGACCAATCCTTTTGCTATAATATTTCTATGTCTATTTGCCAAGTTCTAATAAATCAGATTATGAAAAGGGATGTCGTAATCATAATCGAATTTTATAACGCAAATAATGAACCCATATATAGAATTTCCTTATGTTGAGCCATTCCAACATAAAATTCATATATATTACCTTGACTAAAGACGATTAAAACCTCAATCTAAGCTTTTAGAATTGAAATGAAGTGCAATTTCCTCTCCCTTAATTATAGCAAAACAACTTTTCAATCCCTGCAACTCCACGAATTGAAACTTTTGTTTTCTATAATTAACATTGCTAACTTGCAACACTTATCATAATTATCATGCTCCCACTAACATGAAAATTATTAGCATAACACTTATGCTCCCACTAGCTTTGACATGTATCTAGAAATTAGCTGGACTTCTAGAAATCAATACTCTATTGACTTTCTTACCAAAGTTCAAATTTCTGATACGAGATCCTTTGATAAAACTTTATCAGGATCATACACCTTTCCTTAGAAAGCACACATGTGTGTCTAAACAATTTCATAACTATGAAAAGGAATGTCGTAATCATAGTCTCAAGTGTTTAGACCTTTTCCATTTCTCACAAGTCCATGTTAGAATCACGGTAAACCACACACGCTCCACTAACGACTTTGAGAATGCAAGGATCACAATTGCTATCTCACTTAAAATCTACTTTGTGGAAGTGTTACCTCACCATCATTTTCATGAATCGGAGAGAAACCTTATGACGCTTAGATTTTATGGTGTATGTGTTCTTATCCACGTGAATTTGTCAAAACCATAATCACAAGACAAGGTTAGTGACAAATCCAAACTCATATGGACCGAACTCAATTTCTTGCCACCTGGCAGCACAAGGGCCTGCCATTGCTTCCATGTTGTTATGCCAACAATTGAGAACATGTAGAACTCAAATGTATAGCCAACTTTACTGGAATGGGCACATAAATGTCAACACAATAGGTTATAAACCTCTAGTCGTGTGCTAGTGATGAAATACAGGTTTTTACTCTTGATTAGTTCTTGAAATACTTTCAGTATCTTTTAGACTCCCACTGTCCTCTTGACATATAAAACTATCTTGCTAAATATTCAAGAGATAGTGCGGATTCTTTATCAAGACAAACACTTCACATAATTGGCCTAAGTTAGTCTTTGTTTTATCCAAAACATCACAACTTACCAATTTCAAATGTACAAGAGTATGACACTTTTACTCTTACATTTGACAAGTGTTTTAAACCTTTCTTTAAGATATGTCACTCAAGTTACAATCTTGGAGTATGACTCTAAGAATTGTTTTTGGAACGAGGTATGAATCATCTTCTTGATTTGACCACTTCAACAATTCATAGCTCCTTTTCTTAGCTACCAGAATGCACTTAGAAGATGAATTGTGATAAGGTCTCTTAATCATTAAGATGATCATATAACATGATACTAAAGTGCTCTCCCATCTTTTCAGATTTGAGAAACTTTTATCCTTCTGCCTAATTTGATTCTTCTCATTCGTTCTGCCATACATCAAAAAATTTCCAATGTATCAGAATTACAATTAAACTTGTAAGTGTAACCATATTTACTAAACTTTAGTAAATCATGACGAATAGTCTTATAGATCTTTTGTGGTGGACTTGATCAGTATACAAGAATGTGTACTCGATCCCTTAGACCTTCACTTGACTCACATATACATGTGAACAAGGAACTAGTCTTAAATTTCCAAAGTTGAAAGTTCTCATTCATCATATTGTACAACTTGTATGATTTCCAAGTTACTATCCAACTGAAACCTTGGGTGATGAGAATCTTTCCTTATTTGGTAAATTATGACACTACCACAAACGACAGAATCCAATTCATTTTCCAATGTTGCTATTAATGGAATCATATAAACAACAATTTTACACAAGTGCCATTGTAAGGATACTTAGAATAAATGAAATCAAAAATTTCCTTTTATTTTAAAAATTTTGCGGAAAAATTATCCTTACAGTGCAAAAGCATATGAAAAACTTTGTTGTTATCTATTCCTAAGCAATATATTATAACTCCTTAGCAACAGATCAAAATTCTGATCACCGAACCATGCGATCGAAATCCATCTTCGCGATCAGAATCAGCGTATACTTCCTTTAAGTTTCTTCATTTTTCTTTTATCCTTAAAACATCAACATGTGACCCAGTCACATCATGTAATAAGAATCTCAGAATAGAAACTTAATAGAGTTACATAGTGGACTTTACCTGAAATAGAATCAAACATCTTGACTTGATCAACCCTATGATCCTTCAGGTAAATAGCCAGTTTTGTAACCAATGCCCCTTCCTTTGGCAATCTAAACATATGGACTCTATGGAAATGTTACATGGGACTATCACAAACTTATACTTTCTCTTTACCATTTGGTCAACTGAGTTGACTATGGCTGATCCCTTTCCATTGGGAAGAGAAAGCTTTTTCTGGATATCCAATGTTACCATTGTCAATGTCCATTTAAGGTTTGGGAAGCTGATTCAGCAGCACCAAGCAAATAGATAAGATCATTTAAGGGTCATGTCCTAGTCTGTTTCATAGTAGTCCCAAAGGAACTCACTATGTGACTTAGAAAGTGATTGAACATCCAACTTTCTTGAGACTTTGACACCCAACTCTCCCGGCTTGTCAATATGTGACTTCATCTCCAAGATGCGATCACACATAAACCTTGCTTGCCAATAGGGCTTGAGTGACCTTGAACTTGTGTGTTAGGGAGAATAATTGGAGGAGGTGGAGGAAGTGAAGTTCCAAGAGATTTGGGAAGATCATAGATGTCTGAACTAGACATCTTTTGGGAGATATTCAAGATAGTTGATTTAAAGTCCTTAATATAACACCTAATTTGAAATATTAAGGCTAGGACCCAACACAATATTTTATAACTTGGAAGAGGGATGCCGTAATCCAAGCTATAGAATATTTGAAGGTAGGTGAATGACGATTCACCAATTTCCACCATGAAAATGAAATAATTTATTTGGTTTTAATTGGATTTGAAACTCCTAGATCTTTTGAGATTCATTGAACTTTTCAATGGCATGTTTCAATCCCGAGTGTGCCCTTCAGGTTTTGTGACTGGGATGTCAAGGATCACAAAACAAGGTGTGAAGTAACCATGCAAATTACTTGGTACTCTTAAGTGTTTATCACCCAACCGATGTGCTGGTAAACCACACACGCTCCACCGGCCTATGATGAACTTTAAGAAACCCTTTGCCTACCTTGTTAAATCAAGCTAGTCTGCCGGTAAACCACACGCGCTCCACTAACCGACTTAAGCAAAGTGCAAAGTGTAATTTAATGGGTTAGCACCTTATTCACATCTTCCTAAGTAACTAAGATTGGGAATTTATAAGTGGTTAGTTACTTAGTATTTATCATTAATACTTTTAATGAAGGGAGAATTATAGTCCTCGTCCTACCTGTTCGGCTAACGACCCTCCACCAGTCAAGGAAGCGGTGGGTGAGAGTGGACACCCATTAAACTGCCATATTATAAGCAGTAAGCTTATACCCCCCTTATAGACCGACTTCGTGAATGAGGCCTACTAATGGTAAGACGACTTGCTCTTATACATATATATATATATATATATATATATATATATATATATATATATATATATATATATATATATATATATTATTAACTTATAATATTATAAAGTATAAGGGTTGAATTTTAACTTTTAAAATCCTAAGGGCTTAATTTGGAATTAAAGTATTCATGAAAGAAAACCTTTCAAATTCCAAAACATGAGGGCAAGTTTTGAACTATTCAAAAACTTTTCAATTCCATAACTTATGTGATTAAAGTAGTTTTAATTAAAAACTCTTCAAGTTTCATAACTTGAGGACAAGTTATGGAAGACTTTAAATCATTAAAAGAATGTGACTTTTCCTTTACTCATAACTTATGAAATATTTATGAGTTTTATGATTCTTAAATGTGACTTTTCATATAACTTGAGGACAAGTTACAAAAACACATTTTAGAATCAACTCTTAGATTAAAATGGATTGAAAACACATAATCAATTAACTTTTCTATTAATCTAAGCAACTCATAATAACGAGATAATTCAATCAAACTTTTTCAAGTAATTACACTAACCATTAAACTAATACAAAACATGAATCTATTGACAATTATCTATGAAATTGGATTAGTATGAACATTACCACATCAAAAATAGGTTTATAAGTTCAAAAACAACTTAGGGTAATGTTTCTAGTCCAATTCCAGCCAAAAAACTCGAAAATATGCTGTCTGGGGCTCCTACTCGGCGAGTTCATCAGTGGACTCGGCGAGTCCGGTGCCCAGAAAGCCAGAAAATCGACTTTTTCAGCATTTTTCAGCAATTTGCATCAAGTATAATTGAAAACCAGCCTTGGCTCTGATACCACTGTTGGGTTTTGAGCATTCTAACACTCCTAAGTGTACATGCAACCCTAAATACCTTGGATCTATGTTTTCTCTATTATACATGCAAATATGAATATCCAAGGTATTACCCTAACTAGCATACAAAACATTGATACTAGGGTAATAAATTATATAGAAATACATACCTTGTTGATGTAGCTTGACTCCATGTAGCTCGAGAGCCTAGTTCCCCAAGTGTGACACCTAAAATGGTTCACACAACATCATATGCACTTGTAAGGACTTAGAGAGAAATGATACTTCATGAAATCGGCTTGATCTTTCATTCACACACTTGTGTCCGGTTTTTCCCAAGAATATGATGTTTATATGGTGTCACAATTAGGGTAAACTCTAATTGTCATGGCTTTCCATTTCCTTGGATCCATGGGTTCAAATACACCATGGAGCATCCATGGAGCATCCTATGGGTTTTTAGCCCAACTTGCTAATCCATGGAGTCTTAGCCCACTACACAAGTATGGATGATTTACACAATCAACCCATATATTTAATTAGTCTTCTTTTGATCACTTAATTAATTCTAGATTAATTCTTGATCAATACTAATTAAATAATATTATTAATATATTAGAACTTATAATATATTAATAAACCTTAAGTGTTATTTCTCTCATTTTAGTCTATCCAAATGCATGATGCCATGCAACCCAAATGGACCATGCCAAGTCGCGTCAAGTACATACCAATTATAGTTATGGACTTAGACACTAATCCAACAACACAATGTTAGGGGATGGAGTCCTCAGCAGAGGATACGACCGCCCTACGGTATAAACTGAGGTCTTTTCGATCTTAGCCATAGAGGACCAGCTGACCGGGCCTTCCAATTATGGTCTGGCACACCCGAGACGTTGGCAACTAAGCTCAGGACACCCCAAATCAAACGGATCAAATGCGGTTGCTGTTGAGAGAGATGAGAGACAAACACATGAAGTGAACGGAGACTCCCGAGCAAGACAGTTAGTTTGGGAGGTACGACTACGAGATACCAAGAGACAAGTAGCTCGTGTCCGAGGTGCATCCACTTCATCAGAACCACCACCAGACACTTTCTGCCACGATTAGGATCAGCCTTTTCTTCCCCGCCCCGCCTACTATCCGATATGACTCTCTTTCGTGTACTAAGACGGTACTTACCAATAAAACAATTATGTGCTATCTTTATTTCATGTTATTACATAAATTCAATTATATGCACAACCGAACCCTCGAAACCGCTAGATACTCAAGGATCTCGAAACAAAAACAACCTATATACTCTAAGGATAGACGTAATATTCGTGCCAAATCTACGATTTCCTACTACCATCAATGCGTCATAGGGATATAGATCGAAACATCGTGAATCATACAAAAAAACGCAAAGTTATAGAGTACAACCCAAAATGACCATCGTTACTTACGATCTGGCTTATCAGCATGCAACAGGAAAATGACATCCTACAGAAATAACAAGCACACCCGCAAGACACCGTTCCTGTAGATGGACTCTGCTACATTCCAAGCTACTGTAACAGCGGCAGTAACCGCTGCTATGGCACAACTCAACGCAAACAACACCAATATAGGTGGAAATAGCATCGACAATTCCAGTCGAAGGAACGAGCACGGAAATCAACAAGTGACAGCTTGTCAAAGCACTCCAAACCCCAAGCTTAAGAGCAGGAAGCGAAAGTCAGGAAGTAGGAGAAAGGGACAGCCAACTCAAAGGTTCTCGAAGAAGCAACATGTTGTTGTTGTCCATGCGACCATGACCCTTACTACATCAACACAAGTGAGACCATATGCTGGAAGCCTTCCAAAATGCAACCAATGCAATTTCCATCACAAGGGATCCTGTCGGGAGCCGTATTGTAATAGATGCAACCGAAAGAGTCACACTGCCAAATATTGTAGAATTTACCCACAACGGAATCAACAGCCAAACAACAACAGATTTCGCAATGACAGTGACAACAACATCAATGTAGGGGCCAGTCACACATGCTATGGGTGTGGAGGAACCGGCCATTTCCGGCACAATTGCCCCAAGGCTAACAATCAAGGGGCAGAAGGATCAGGAAGGGTCCTAACCCTAGGTCAAGGCGAAGCAATTCAAGACTCGACGGTTGTTACTGGTATGTTCCCACTTAACAACTCTTTCCCCTCGCATCTTACTCGATAGTGGAGTTGAGCGAAGCTTCGTTAGTAACAAATTCGAACACTTACTAAAACAACAATACCAGAAACTAAACGAAGCCTTCATGGCGGAGATGGCTAATGGGAAAAACCGAATCAACCAAAGATATTTATGTAGAGTACACCTTAAGACTAAACCACCATTCATTTCAAATGGATTTAATGCCAGTAAATATTAGGAGTTTTGATGTGATAATCGGCATGGTTGGGTTAAGACCCCAGCACGCTGATACTATTTGTCACGAGAATGTCGTTTGCCTTCACCTACCCAATCATGAAACTCTAAAAATCTATGGTGATAAACCTGGCGCCGATCCTCGTCTTATCTCGTGCATCAAGGCACAGAAGTGTTTGCACCATAAGAACTACGTTTTCCTCGCTCACGTTGTGGACAAGACCAAGGAAGAAGTAAGCATACAAGGTATTCCAGTAGCATGCGATTTTCCGGATGTATTTCCCAAAGAACTTCTGGGAATACCCCAGAGAGACAGGTCGATTTTCAAATCGACCTCATACCGGGAGCCACATCAATTGCCAATTCACCCTACAGGTTAGCTTCCGCCAAAATTCAGGAGTCATCCAGTCAATCAAGAAAAATTTTGAGCAAAGGATTCATCGGACCAAGCTTCTCACCCTAGGAAGCTCCGGTCTCGTTCGTCAAAAAGGCGGATCCTTCAAAATATGCATCGATTTTAGGGAATTGAATAAGCACTATCAAAAACCGATACCCACTTCAAGCTCTCGGCCCAACTATATATATATATATATATATATATATATATATATATATATATATATATATATATATATATATATATATATAAGGATTACACTTGCAAATGCCACCTAATCTTTGCATGGTGGACTTCCATGCAATAACACACCAAATAACAATGACTTCTCATGTATCCATGCAACTTCACCTCAACCTTTTCCTTCCCTCTCCTCTTCATTTTAACTCTCGGGCATAGGGTTCTTCACCACCACCATTATTCTTCATTTCCAACTAACGAATTCTCTCTAGAAATACATCCTTCTTCCATCAAAATTTCGAGATTTTGGGTGCTCTCAAGAGGATTTTTCACCAACATCATCATCCTTGGTAAGTTTTTGCTTAGATCCATGGTTTAGCTTCTTGATTTCTTCAAAAATCTCCTCTTAACTCATACCATTTCGTGAATCATGTATCTTAGAGCCATCTAAGTTCTAAAGTTCTCCAAGAAGCTTGCTAGGACCAAAAATCTCTTCACATCTTCACCAAAAACCAAATCCAAACCCCAAGGTGAGTTCATACCCCCCTTTTTTTTTTGGTTTTTACATGATTTTCGGGGGAGAATACAAGTAAAATGTGTAGATCTATGTGTTATATGCATGTCTTGTGTGATTTCTTAGTTGATTTTGTGATTATGTGTTATTTCCTTCATAAATCTAGAAATATGTTAAGAATATGAAGCTTATCACTTGGATATATATGAAAACCTTGAGAAAACTATGTGTTATCCCATATAATACATGTAAACTTGTAGATCTGAGATTTATACACTTAAAATAGCAAAAATGAGTGTTGGGTTCAAAGATCTATAAACTAAACTAAAAAATCAGCCCTTGACAGAAAAGTTTTGGTCCAATCTCGAACTGTTTTGACCACCTTAACGAATTTTTTTTTTCAAAACTGTTTTATATGAACAAATTTCAGGTTTATACCTTTAAAATGACTATTATCACGTTTTCATACGATTTTTCTACAATTGTTGGCGAATTTTACAAAACTATGAGACAATTAAAAATTATGAGAAAAATTATGAACAAAGTAGACAAAAGTTCAAAACTTCCAGAGTTTACGGATCCAAATTTCGACTTAAATTGATTTTTCTACAAATTTTCCAACAACCGGGTCAGAAAAGTGAAAAACCAGAAAAATGTTTATTTTCACAAAACTCAAGCCAAAAATGATATTTTTGACAAAAATGGGTTAGAAATGTTATTTTTACCAAAACTAGCTATAAATACAAGTTTTGAGCAAAATGGGGACAAAAGTGTTATTTTTATTAACTTTGGGCCTTAATCGAAAATTTGAGGCTTTTTGGACCAAAAATGTGGTTTTACAAAAAGGAGACTTTTTTTAATCAACTTGGTAAACCTCGAACAAAAATAAGCAACAATACAATAACAAACGGGTGAAATACAACGATAACAATTTTATTGGGCCAAATTTTCATGTTACATGACCAATGGGCCTTAAGAGCCCATTTTAGTGTATATTTAGCCCAATATTTTCCATGTCATGTTTATTGGGCCATGCGACCCATTTACATGTGAATTTGGGCCTTAATTATGGGTTACATTATGTTGGGCCTTCGTGGTCCATTTACATACCTATTGGGCCCAAATTACCCACTTACATGTTATTGGGCCTTTGTTATTCATTTACATGTTAATTGGGCTTGGACTGAAACTTACATGTTTAGTAGATTGAAATTATATCTTTACATAATTATTGAACTTCGTATACTTATATATGTACCTTTGGATTTGATAACATACAACATACACGTAAACATTAAACATGGTATTAGAGGTTGAGATTCTAGTGAGACTTGTCGGTTGGCACCTCTGAGTACAATCGTAGCCTGTAGTTATAACCAGAGTTTCCTGGAGGGAGAGCGGGAGTTTGCCTATAGATCTATACGGGGTGACCCCCCACACCTTAGTTGTTCGCTACAGCTAGACTATGCCAATCTAGGGCGACAAACCTTACCTGTATCAAAACCGGCGTCTGAAAACGTCAAGACGGGCGAGTTAGTCATTATCAAGCATGGTTGTAATGGCTCACTTAGAGACTAACTTCATCAAAGATATCAGTATATTTATACAAATATAGACGATACTAAAAACATACATACATCGATACACGGTCTTGGAAATTTTATGATTACGATACTCTTATATGCAGAAAATATCGGATTTTCTGGGATAAATAGATTTATACATCACCTTCCACTTACAACAGAAAATACAGGGTTTCTATCTGGATTACATTTTTGTTTATTTATACATTTCAAAAGCAGTAAACATACATGCATTAATACTTGATTTGACACATCATTTTCAAACCACTTTACAGAAAATATCGGATTTTCTGGTGCTTTACGAACTATACAAAACTTTTCAATCAAACATGCTTATGAACTCACCAACATAATATATGTTGACGTTTTCAAAATAACTTGTATTCTCAGGGACTCGTTATGCAGAAGAATCATCAAGAATATGGGAATGTGTTTTGTGTACTGTTAAACATCATCCAGTGAATGTTTTGTTCATGTAACTTAAAAGATTATACTTGATGTAAACAATGGCAGTTGTATTAAATTATGCATGGTGATGATGATGCTATGTTTCATTTATATTTACTGTAATGATAATTCAATTGTTAGTCACGCGAGCCCCCGGACGTTTCCGCCGTCTGGTTCGAGGGTGTGATAGTAAACCCTTTAAAATATCCAAGTATTAAAGCAAGTACAAGGTGTTTATGTTGCATATATTCCCTAGGGTGGTGTTCATGGTCAAAGTTGGGAGTATTTGTGACAACCGTCAAATTTCGGTCAATTCAAAGTCAACAAGTCAAACCGGTCAACTCCAATAACCCTTGTATGCTAGGGTTTACGTTATGTAATCACTATACAATTCGCTATTTTAATGAGAAATCCTCATTTGGAAAGTTCATGTGTTTGATTTTCCTTAGCCTTAACAGTGCTAAACAACGAACCAAAGCGATAAAACACTATTGCACAATCATCGGGATTGTGTACGACACTAAAACATGGTTTAATGGGGTTTACGAACCTTGCGTTGTGAAGCCGGACACTCAAATTAATCACAAACGAAACCTCTCTAAATCGTTTTCACTCTATCTCTTTCTAATTGAAATCTCTCCCAAATCTCTCCCAAATCTCTCTCAAAAGTTACTTTAACTTTTTGTAATCATTTGGGTCATCTCGACCCTTAACCAGGTCAAAAATCGCTTGAAACGGGATAAAAACGAGTAAAATAGCTTTAAGGATCCGAAACCAAAGCTTCTGGTCCGAAGCTGTGTCCGATGTCCGAGGTCCGAAGGACCAGTGTCCGAAGCGAAGCAGTGTCCGAAGTCCCGTGTCCGAAGCGAGGTCCGTCCGAAGTCGGGTCCGTCCGAAGCGAGGTCCGTCCGAAGTCTCGCAGGGTCCGAAGTCCAGGCCCTTTTTACCGGTTTTTCGACTACGACTTCGTTTTAACTCTGTTTTTCATTATTTTAACGTGGGATTTTCACCCAAAACTTTATTTTATAAACTAAGGCCCCAAAATATATAAATCTCCAGGGTTTTTATAAAATATATTAAAAGAATTGGTGATTGATCTAATTATTGAGGGAATATTTGCTTTTCCTTAATTTATGGCAAAAGCAACCCACTACCACCTCACTCTATGACCAGCCACTCTTTCCCACTACCCCTTGTCTCCTTAGTGGACCTTTACAGCCAATCTCCAGCTCTTCCCACGTTCTAAGAGCTGGAGGATTGATCCTCTCTCCTCATTCTCCATAAAACTCTTTCATTCTACACTTAGCAACCAAGAACACTCTCCAAAATTCTCTCATCTTTTCTCTCAACTTCAAGAACTTCAAGGCTTTCTCCAGGGATTTCTTGCTTCAATTAGTAAGTATCTTCATCATTCACATAATTATTAAACTCCATTCTACTCAAAACATTGATATCTTACACAAGTTCCATCTTATTCGGTGTTAGATTTTCGAATCATCAAGACATCTTCTTAGTGTTCTTGAGTTGAACACTTCCTTTCTCTCACTTTCATCTACTGAAACCACATAAGGTGAGTTCATACCCATACATTTACATGTTTTTCTTAAGTTTTAAGGGGAGAATACAAGTAAAATCATCAAGAACACAATTAAACTTTTTCTAACAGATTACATCAGAAAAGATGGACGTTAACCACGGACTGTTTTGGTCAACTTAAATATTTTAGTTTTCAAAACTGTTTCAGGTGCAAGTAGTTCAAACTCTTAGCTTTAAAATGGCTACTTGCACATCTCCAAATGATTTTTCTACAATTAATGGTGATTTTTACAAAACTGCCTGTCATTTCAGAGGCAAACCCGGACCAGTCTGTGATTATGAACATTTTCACCTCTGTTAGAGATCACTAAAAATCATGATAAAATTTACGAACAAACTAGACTCATATTCCAAACTCTCAAAATTTGCGGATTTGGATTTAGAGCTGTGATGATTTTTCTATAAATTTTCTAAGAACGGTAACAGAAACTGTTTTTAACGAAAAGTTGCTGTTAATTTCATTTCACCTTGTAACATGTTGAGCAAGGTGTATATCTTTATGTGACTATATGTTACTGCAATATATGACATTTTATCTTAATATTTAGACACACATCAGTTTACAAATGGATTTGGTCATATAAAATATAAAGAATAACAAGTGATTATAATCAAAGTAAAATCGATACATTCAAACATTAAATAAACTATTTTGAATATAGTTTGCATACATTACCACGTACTACCCTTGGTTGATAAACTATAATAGGTATAGTTTATGATACATTACATAACACATACATTTTAAAAAGGGTACATTTATACAAAGGATATTTTCATTAAGCAAGGTACGGCCATACGGTACCAAGTTTTCATAACACGAAATTCCGTTAATGACTTTGTGAGACAATTACTTCAAAGTACCATTAAGTCCTGTATTGTAACCAGAGTCTCCTTGAGGGAGAGCGTGATACTTGTGTATAGATCTATATTGGGTTTGACAAACCCACACCTAAACTGCATGCAACAGTTAGACCGATAGGTCTGGGGTGACAAATGTCATAACATTTCCGACGCCTGAAGAACGTCGTTTTAGGCAACCTTGGTCATAGTATGGTTATAATAAACTCACATAAAGTATTAACAAACATTGGAATTTACGGGGATTTCATTAAAATTTAACGAGTTTATGTCAATTTAAATTTTGCATTGTTTTACTATAAATATGACAAATTACTTGTACCTTTCGGTCTTTGGGTTTTAAGACTACATTTACACATTAAGGAAAATATTGGATTTTTCTAACACAAATACTACTTTTACAAACGAAAAGCTTATGAACTCACCAACCTTTGTGTTGACATTTTTTTTAAACAACTTGTATTCTCAGGAAATCATTAAACAGGTAATCAAGTGCTTTTGAGGATGGGACGCTAAGGCGTCTACTATTTCATATTTTATCAATATATTGTAATTGATTCGTAAACATGTAATTCATACAATGATGTAATTTTTTTCAATTATATATATGTTGGTTGTGTTTGCTTGAATTACTATTACAATTGCTGTTATGATACTACACATGAAGTCCTCCACCCCCGGACGTTTCCGCCATCCTTGGTTTGGGGGTGTGACAGTATTTAATGTTTTTACGCCCTAACATCCCCTCATGAAGGAGTTTACGCCCAATGTGTTGCATAGGGATGTGTTCACGGCCTAGCTTTGGTTTGTTAATGTAGTTCACGGCGAAAGGTGATCCACTAAGGGTGTTCACGGCCTAGCTTTGGCTTCTTAAGGTGTTCATGGTCTAGACTAGTGGCTTAGGGTGGTTCACGGCCAAAGTGGCTCCTTGGAAGTTGTTCACGGCCAACCATGGTCCATAAGATGTAATTCATGATATTTAAGTGTAGGAACTTCAATAGGTTGGATTTATTGTTTATGTGTTTAATATTTTGACGTAACTCCAATATCACATTTGATTGCATTGCTCATGGGAGTTTAGGGTAGCATAATTCCCAAAAATTATATTACTATAACACAATAATAGTATAGTTATAATCTTTACATGTACTAGACCCCTTTTAACTTGGTTTTTGGATCAGAAATATCTAGTTATGACATCACCCCCCCCCCCCCCCCGTTAGAGGGAATTGCGTCCCGAAATTCTTTAGAGGCTTTTCTTACGAACTAGCGAAAAGGTGAGGGTATTTTTGCATCATCTGATCCTCGCGTTCCCATGTGAATTCAGGTCCGCGCTTGGCATTCCATCTAACCTTCACAATGGGGATGTGGCTCTATTTCGTGCGCTTAACTTCTCTATCCATATTCTTGATAGGCTGCTCAAAGAAAAAAAGGTCCTCGTTCACATCAATTTCCTCAGGTGGAACTGCGAGAATTTCGTCCGATAGGCACTTCTTTAGGTTTGAAACATGGAACACAAGGTGTACATTACTAAGTTCTGAGATCCTCGCTTGGGGTTCTAGTGGACCTTCACTATTAGTGTTTGACCTTGTTATTTGATTTCCTAGCCTGTGATTTCCACCTGTTCCTCTTCGGCTTGTGGGTTATTGTTTCCCTTGATCTCGTCGAGTGGGACCACGAGGTCTTTGGTGGTCCGACATTTATTAGGTTTGAACATGTGGAATGTGAGATGTATGATGTTGAGTTCTTACGGTAACCGAGGGCTATAGGTTACTGGAAATATCCTGAATGGTTTTCTGAAGATTGTGCTCTTGGTGTTCTAGGAGTAGTGTTCTTAGACCTTAAGGATTGGCACCATTGTTACCAAGGTTGATGTTGTTTGTAATGCGGTTGGCCTTATGAATCCCAGGCTCCTTCTGGAGTTTCCCTTCCCACGAAATCCTAAACTAGGGGAGTGTCAGCCACTGCTTGATTCTTAGAGTTGGGTGAGTGTTCTATCTATTTCAGAATAGGGGATATCGATCCTTGATGATGGGTTTTTAGTTGACTAGTGTTCAGTTGTCCTATGGGTAATCCGCTTTTTTTTTAAAGTCGGACGGGCATTTTCCTGAGGTTAGAGTTTTGTTCCGATAGTTTCCTGCTTATTAGATCTTTCTATTGATCGGACAGTATCTGTTCTCGTGTTGGTGCTAAGTGGTATCTGGAGTTCAGTTACTGGAATGGTTCAAAGAGTCGATTCGATTCTAAACTCCAATTAGCACATGGGTGATGTTTCTGAAACGTCTTCGGGAATATCCGGGGGAGGTTGTAAATCTCTGGGATTTCCTTGATGTCTTTTGTTTCTTGTTTCTCCTCTTTATTGGCGGGCTAGGAAGGAGCGTGTTATCTCTCACCTAAGTACTCGCGAGCCTAGACGCTAGAGCTGGTCTGTGGATTTGTAGTTATGAATTGAAAGAGTTTTGTTAATCGTTCTTGTAAGGCGAAAGGTCTCTTTGTAGTGCTTGAAACTGGTATAGAGAGGATCAAGCCAGTCCATGACAAGTGACGACGTTGGACTTCCTATAGTAACAGATTCTAAGTCGATTTGGAAGGGAGACGATTGTTTAGAAGGATAGTGTATTCTACGTATATATATCCTTGATGCTTCTGGTTCGTCTTTGTTATTATTACTGTGAGCATTTCTATAATCGCTTTTCGTATACAAGTCAGGTATAATTGAGATCGAAAAGTCAGTCGACTGAGTGGCCCGGTCCTAACTCCACAACCTGACAAGGAAGATGAATTAAGGCGAGATCACACACTCTTAGCCTGTAGAATCTTAGTTACATATGACCCTAATGTTTACACTACGCCCTCGTAGCTCTCCTATGAGGATTGCTAGTTTTCTGCGAACGATGTGGTTTTTGTTCGGACGATGGAATATTTTATGACCATATTATTAATTTGGAAAAAAATTGTTAAGCTTTGATGCTTAATTTTTTTTTGTTTGAAAACGTACCAAAAATGTAACACCCCGTTTTGAAAAAGTACTTCGATTGCGGGTTTGGAGGCCCAGGGTATAAGCGATTCGAACTTTTATGGGTCTCGGGTTTCATTCTAAAGGTTTTAACGCTTGGGTATGAAGTCAGGAGCGTAGGGCTTCTCGCCACCTTTTCGTGGGTATAAAGTTCGTCGTAAACGGGCTTAGAACGAAGGATTTATAGCACTTTGAAGTTATTGGAAGTATTGGTCCTTAATGGAGAAAGATGGCAAGAAAGGACCATGCATGCAAGGTGGCCAGCGCGAGAGTACGCCCAGCGTAGGATGGGGTACGCCTAGCGTATAAAGGAAAATGATCGCAAGGGCGGAGGGGCGTATGCCCAGCGTACGCTTAGAGTTCCCAAATCCTAATTTTAGGGTTGAGCCCTATATAAAGAACCTTATGTCTCGAAGGCCAGCCTCCATTTCCACCCTAAAGGAGCTACTACAAAGCCCTAATCCATATTTGAGTGTTCTTGGAGCTTAGAAGTTCACTAGAGAAGCATCTTGGTGTTGTGGATCCATTTTCCAAACAAGAAAGGAACAAGGAAAGGTGGTGGTTTAAAGGAGAGGTTGCAGATCTGGGATTGTTGCTTCATTTCTATCCATTTCAAGGTATAAAGATCTAAACTTGGTGATTATCTTCTTAGATCTCTTAGATTGAGGTTTTGGACCATTTTGGTCCAAAGGTTGAAGCTTTGTGGTTCAATCCGATTTCTAGGACTTGGAGTTTCTACTCTCTGTTCTATATGAGTCCCTAAGGCAAAAAGTGGCCATCTTGAATGTCTTATTAGGTTCATGCATGAGTTAAGAGCATTTCTATGTGAATGGAATATCATTTTTGGAGTTTTGTCTTGATTGGGGCATGCAAAGTCACCAAGTCCGTGACTTTATGGATTAATACGTTGAAAAGGACTTGGATATGTGTTTGTAACTTTTGGAGTAGAGTATATAAGAACTTAATGGGAAAGTGACTTAACAGGGGGAGTACGCTGAGCGTACATGCAGTTACACCTAGCGTACATACCATTTGGCTAGTACGCTTAGCGTGCATAGGACTACGCCCAGCGTACTCATCAGATTTGGGTTTGGCTTGTTTTGGGCGTCGGATTGGGCCATGCAAGGGATTCTGGTTCTTTGGGCCTTAGTAGGCCATCAGAAGTCAGATAATGTGGGCCAAGAAGATGTTTGGGCTTAGGGTAAGGCCCATTAGAGGGATTGGGTCCAATTTAGCAAATTGGGCCATTAGTGGGCCACTAGTGGGCTTGGGAAACCTACCTAGTGTTGGGCCTTTATATGTTATGGTTTGGGCCTTAGTTATGGACCAAGTTGGACTAGGGGCTAAAATGGTCATTTTACCCTAAGGAGGATTATTGTTTTGGACTAAGTGATACTTTGGTATTGATAGCTCGGAGAGCCGAAGGAGTAGCAGTTTGGGGTATTGCCAAATAGCAGTCGGAGGAGTATCAGTAGGGTTTCAGGAGTGCGAGGTGAGTCTCCTCACTGTGTGCATGGGTCTATGGCCACAATGTCGGCCCATTTAGTTTATGTATGGTAGGAAGACCCGGGGGTTAGCCCTAGGCATTGTATGATAGTATGTTTCCAGACCAAGGTCCGATGCCGGGGCAAGCCCGAGGAATGTTAGTATGTTAGTTATACTTGTTGTCTGTGTGATACTTGTATGTGCCTGGTAGGGAGGTGAGTGTGGTCGAGGTCCCGCATCTCATCACTAGTTGAGTATGGACGGGGATCCGTATCTCATTAGTAGCAGAGCAGGGGCGGGGCCCGAGATAGGAGAGAAGTGAGTGTGGGCGGCGACTCGTATCTCACTATCAGCAGAAGTGTGGACGGGGTTCCATGACTCATCAGTAGCAGGACATGGACGAGGCCCAAGTTAGGCGAGGCCTTAGGATAGGAATACAGTAGAGTATGTTTGCTTATATGTTAGCATGTTTATATGATTGTATGCGTATAGCGGGAGTGGCCCAGAGACAGGAGGGGCGTAAGAGAGACAGATCTGTAAACCAAGCGGGGCTCGATGTCAGGCGGGGCCTTATGCCGGGCGGGGCCCGATGCCGGAGCGAGTCCGATGTTGGGCAAGGCCCGATTCAGCGGGCGGGAGCCCAGTATTTGGTTATGTGTATGTGGTTATGTGTATGTGGTATGTGGTAGGTTGGGGAACTCACTAAGCTTCGTGCTTACGGTTTGCAGTTTTGGTTTCAGGTACTTCCGGTAGCGGAGGGAAGAGCTCGGGATGATCGCATGGCATACATCATTGTTTTTTAGCCTGGGATGTTTTGCTCTGATATAATATGTTTATACATGATACTCTGATTAAATATGTTTTGAATGAATGGTTTGACAACGATGGTTTTATTATGGTTTTAAAATGAAATTTTTGGACATGATTTTTGGGACGATACAAGTTGGTATCAAAGCCTTGGTTTGATGGATTCCGACACACTCTCCGGTGTGTCTAAACTCAAACTAAGGACTTGGTAAGAAAATTTTAAAAAAGAAATCATTTTTATAAAAGAACCTTGAAAAGAGAAAAGAATTTGAAAGGATAAAAGGATTTGAAAAGAGAAAAGGGTGTGGTGCATGCAATCAGCCAAGCTCAAGTAAGTTCTCCCAAATTACCCATACAAGTTTATGATATGACATGTGCTTTAGAACTGCATGCTTGATAAGGACTAAGGATCTAGGAGGATGCCTTATGTGCCTGTTATGTGTTTGAGCTTTATGAGTTGCATGCTAGTGGAGATTCCTGATATGTGGAGAGAATTGGTTGATTATGTTCTGGTTAGAAAGCCAATAGAAGTGGTCCCTCGTGAGAGGTTACGGGATAGTTGTTTGTAGCGGACTTCGAGGACGAAGTCCAATTTAAGTGGGGGAGAGTTGTCACACCCAGTTTTGAAAAAGTACTTCGATTGCGAATTCGGAGGCCCAGGGTATAAGCGATTCAGTCTTTTATGGGTTTCGGGTTTTATTCGAAAGGTTATATGGCTTGGGTGTGTAGTCAGGAGCGTAGGGCTTCTCGCCACCTTTTCGTGGGTATAAAGTTCGTCGGAAACGGGCTTAGAACGAAGGATTTATAGCACTTTGAAGTTATTGGCAATATTGGTCCTTAATGGAGAAAGATGACAAGAAAGGACCATGCATGCCAGGTGGCTAGTGCGAGAGTACGCCCAACGTAGGCTGGGGTACGCCCAACATATAAAGTAAAATGATCGCGGGTGCGGAGGGGCATACGCCCAGCGTACGCTCAGAGTTCCCAAACCCTAATTTTAGGGTTGAGCCCTATATAAATAACCTTATATCTCGAAGGCCAGCCTCCATTTCCACCCAAAAGGAGCTACTACAAAACCCTAATCCATATTTGAGTGTTCTTGGAGCTTAGAAGGTCACTAGAGAACCATCTTGGTGTTGTGGATCCATTTTCCAAACAAGAAAGGAACAAGGAAAGGTGGTGGTTTAAAGGAGAGGTTGCAGATCTGGGATTGTTGCTTCATTTCTATCCATTTCAAGGTATAAAGATCTAAACTTGGTGATTATCTTCTTAGATCTCTTAGATTGAGGTTTTGGACAATTTTGGTCCAAAGGTTGAAGCTTTGTGGTTCAATCCGATTTCTAGGACTTGGAGTTGCTACTCTCTGTTCTATATGAGTCCCTAAGGCAAAAAGTGGCCATCTTGAATGTCTTATTAGGTTCATGCATGAGTTAAGAGCATTTCTATGTGAATGGAATATCATTTTTGGAGTTTAGTCTTGATTGGGGCATGCAAAGTCACTAAGTCAGTGACTTTATGGATTAATACGTTGAAAAGGACTTGGATCTGTGTTTGTAACTTTTGGAGTAGAGTATATAAGAACTTAATAGGAAAGTGACTTAACAGGGGGAGTACGCTGAGCGTACATGCAGGTACGCCTAGCGTACACACCATTTGGCTAGTACGCTTAGCGTGCATAGGACTACACCCAGCGTACTCATCAGATTTGGGTTTGGCTTGTTTTGGGCGTCGGATTGGGCCATGCAAAGGATTCTGGTCCTTTGGGCCTTAGTAGGCCATCAGAAGTCAGATAATGTGGGCCAAGAGGATGTTTGGGCTTAGGGTAAGGCCCATTAGAGGAATTGGGTCCAATTTAGCAAATTGGGCCATTAGTGGGCCACTAGTGGGCTTGGGAAACCTACCTAGTGTTGGGCCTTTATATGTTATGGTTTGGGCCTTAGTTATGGACCAAGTTGGACTAGGGGCTAAAATGGTCATTTTACCCTAAGGAGGATTATTGTTTTGGACTAAGTGATACTTTGGTATTGATAGCTCGGAGAGCCGAAGGAGTAGCAGTTTGGGGTATTGCCAAATAGCAGTCGGAGGAGTATCAGTAGGGTTTCAGCAGTGCGAGGTGAGTCTCCTCACTGTGTGCATGGGTCTATGGCCACAATGTCGGCCCATTTAGTTTATGTATGGTAGGAAGACCCGGGGGTTAGCCCTAGGCATTATATGATAGTATGTTTCCGGACCAAGGTCCGATACCAGGGCAAGCCCGAGGAATGTTAGTATGTTAGTTATACTTGTTGTCTGTGTGATACTTGTATGTGCCTGGTAGGGAGGTGAGTGTGGTCGAGGTCCCGCATCTCATCACTAGTTGAGTATGGATAGGGATCCGTATCTCATTAGTAGCAGAGCACGGGCGGGGCCTGAGATAGGAGAGAAGTGAGTGTGGGCGGCGACTCGTATCTCACTATCAGCAGAAGTGTGGACGGGGTTCCATGACTCATCAGTAGCAGGACATGGACGAGGCCTAAGTTAGGCGAGGCCTTAGGATAGGAATACAGTAGAGTATGTTTGCTTATATGTTAGCATGTTTATATGATTGTATGCGTATAGCGGGAGAGGCCCAGAGACAGGAGGGGCCTAAGAGAGACAGATCTGTACACCAAGAGGGGCTCGATGTCAGGCGGGGCCTTATGCCAGGCGGGGCCCGATGCCGGAGCGAGTCCGATGTCGGGCAAGGCCCGATGCAGTGGGCGGGAGCCCAGTATTTGGTTATGTGTATGTGGTTATGCGTATGTGGTATGTGGTAGGTTGGGGAACTCACTAAGCTTCGTGCTTACGGTTTGCAGTTTTAGTTTCAGGTACTTCCGGTAGCGGAGGGAAGAGCTCGGGATGATCGCATGGCACACATCATTGGTTTTTAGCCTGGGATGTTTTGCTCTGATATAATATGTTTATACATGATACTCTGATTAAATATGTTTTGAATGAATGGTTTGACAACGATGGTTTTATTATGGTTTTAAAATGAAATTTTTGGACATGATTTTTGGGACGTTACAAGTTGGTATCAGAGCCTTGGTTTGAGGGATTTCGGCACACTCTCAGGTGTGTCTAAACTCAAACTGAGGACTTGGTAAGAAAATTTTCAAAAAGAAATCATTTTTAGAAAAGAACCTTGAAAAGAGAAAAGAATTTGAAAGGAGAAAAGGATTTGAAAAGAGAAAAGGGTGTGGTGCATGCAATCAGCCAAGCTCAAGTAAGTTCTCCCAAATTACCCATCCAAGTTTATGATATGACATGTGCTTTAGATCTACATGCTTGATTAGGACTAAGGATCTAGGAGGATGCCTTATATGCCTGTTATGTGTATGAGCTTTATGAGTTGCATGCTAGTGGAGATTCCTGATATGTGGAGAGAATTGCTTGATTATGTTCTGGTTAGAAAGCCAATAGAAGTGGTCCCTCGTGAGAGGTTACGGGATAGTTGGTCGTAGCGGACTTCGAGGACGATGTCCAATTTAAGTGGGGGAGAGTTGTAACACCCAGTTTTGAAAAAGTACTTCGATTGCGGATTCGGAGGCCCAGGGTATAAGCGATTCAGTCTTTTATGGGTCTCGAGTTTTATTCGAAAGGTTATATGGCTTGAGTGTGTAGTCAGGAGCGTAGGGCTTCTCACCACCTTTTCGTGGGTATAAAGTTCGTCGGAAACGGGCTTAGAACGAAGGATTTATAGCACTTTGAAGTTATTGGCAATATTGGTCCTTAATGGAGAAAGATGACAAGAAAGGACCATGCATGCCAGGTGGCCAGTGCGAGAGTACGCCCAACGTAGGCTGGGGTACGCCCAACATATAAAGTAAAATGATCGCGGGTGCGGAGGGGCATACGCCCAGCGTACGAGAAGTACGCCCAGCGTACGCTCAGAGTTCCCAAACCCTAATTTTAGGGTTGAGCCCTATATAAATAACCTTATATCTCGAAGGCCAGCCTCCATTTCCACCCAAAAGGAGCTACTACAAAACCCTAATCCATATTTGAGTGTTCTTGGAGCTTAGAAGGTCACTAGAGAACCATCTTGGTGTTGTGGATCCATTTTCCAAACAAGAAAGGAACAAGGAAAGGTGGTGGTTTAAAGGAGAGGTTGCAGATCTGGGATTGTTGCTTCATTTCTATCCATTTCAAGGTATAAAGATCTAAACTTGGTGATTATCTTCTTAGATCTCTTAGATTGAGGTTTTGGACAATTTTGGTCCAAAGGTTGAAGCTTTGTGGTTCAATCCGATTTCTAGGACTTGGAGTTGCTACTCTCTGTTCTATATGAGTCCCTAAGGCAAAAAGTGGCCATCTTGAATGTCTTATTAGGTTCATGCATGAGTTAAGAGCATTTCTATGTGAATGGAATATCATTTTTGGAGTTTAGTCTTGATTGGGGCATGCAAAGTCACTAAGTCAGTGACTTTATGGATTAATACGTTGAAAAGGACTTGGATCTGTGTTTGTAACTTTTAGAGTAGAGTATATAAGAACTTAATAGGAAAGTGACTTAACAGGGGGAGTACGCTGAGCGTACATGCAGGTACGCCTAGCGTACACACCATTTGGCTAGTACGCTTAGCGTGCATAGGACTACACCCAGCGTACTCATCAGATTTGGGTTTGGCTTGTTTTGGGCGTCGGATTGGGCCATGCAAAGGATTCTGGTCCTTTGGGCCTTAGTAGGCCATCAGAAGTCAGATAATGTGGGCCAAGAGGATGTTTGGGCTTAGGGTAAGGCCCATTAGAGGAATTGGGTCCAATTTAGCAAATTGGGCCATTAGTGGGCCACTAGTGGGCTTGGGAAACCTACCTAGTGTTGGGCCTTTATACGTTATGGTTTGGGCCTTAGTTATGGACCAAGTTGGACTAGGGGCTAAAATGGTCATTTTACCCTAAGGAGGATTATTGTTTTGGACTAAGTGATACTTTGGTATTGATAGCTCGGAGAGCCGATGGAGTAGCAGTTTGGGGTATTGCCAAATAGCAGTCGGAGGAGTATCAGTAGGGTTTCAGCAGTGCGAGGTGAGTCTCCTCACTGTATGCATGGGTCTATGGCCACAATGTCGGCCCATTTAGTTTATGTATGGTAGGAAGACCCGGGGGTTAGCCCTAGGCATTATATGATAGTATGTTTCCGGACCAAGGTCCGATACCAGGGCAAGCCCGAGGAATGTTAGTATGTTAGTTATACTTGTTGTCTGTGTGATACTTGTATGTGCCTGGTAGGGAGGTGAGTGTGGTCGAGGTCCCGCATCTCATCACTAGTTGAGTATGGATAGGGATCCGTATCTCATTAGTAGCAGAGCACGGGCGGGGCCTGAGATAGGAGAGAAGTGAGTGTGGGCGGCGACTCGTATCTCACTATCAGCAGAAGTGTGGACGGGGTTCCATGAATCATCAGTAGCAGGACATGGACGAGGCCTAAGTTAGGCGAGGCCTTAGGATAGGAATACAGTAGAGTATGTTTGCTTATATGTTAGCATGTTTATATGATTGTATGCGTATAGCGGGAGAGGCCCAGAGACAGGAGGGGCCTAAGAGAGACAGATCTGTACACCAAGAGGGGCTCGATGTCAGGCGGGGCCTTATGCCAGGCGGGGCCCGATGCCGGAGCGAGTCCGATGTCGGGCAAGGCCCGATGCAGCGGGCGGGAGCCCAGTATTTGGTTATGTGTATGTGGTTATGCGTATGTGGTATGTGGTAGGTTGGGGAACTCACTAAGCTTCGTGCTTACGGTTTGCAGTTTTAGTTTCAGGTACTTCCGGTAGCGGAGGGAAGAGCTCGGGATGATCGCATGGCACACATCATTGGTTTTTAGCCTGGGATGTTTTGCTCTGATATAATATGTTTATACATGATACTCTGATTAAATATGTTTTGAATGAATGGTTTGACAACGATGGTTTTATTATGGTTTTAAAATGAAATTTTTGGACATGATTTTTGGGACGTTACAAGCTGGTATCAGAGCCTTGGTTTGAGGGATTTCGGCACACTCTCAGGTGTGTCTAAACTCAAACTGAGGACTTGGTAAGAAAATTTTCAAAAAGAAATCATTTTTAGAAAAGAACCTTGAAAAGAGAAAAGAATTTGAAAGGAGAAAAGGATTTGAAAAGAGAAAAGGGTGTGGTGCATGCAATCAGCCAAGCTCAAGTAAGTTCTCCCAAATTACCCATCCAAGTTTATGATATTACATGTGCTTTAGATCTACATGCTTGATTAGGACTAAGGATCTAGGAGGATGCCTTATATGCCTGTTATGTGTATGAGCTTTATGAGTTGCATGCTAGTGGAGATTCCTGATATGTGGAGAGAATTGCTTGATTATGTTCTGGTTAGAAAGCCAATAGAAGTGGTCCCTCGTGAGAGGTTACGGGATAGTTGGTCGTAGCGGACTTCGAGGACGATGTCCAATTTAAGTGGGGGAGAGTTGTAACACCCAGTTTTGAAAAAGTACTTCGATTGCGGATTCGGAGGCCCAGGGTATAAGCGATTCAGTCTTTTATGGGTCTCGGGTTTTATTCGAAAGGTTACATGGCTTGAGTGTGTAGTCAGGAGCGTAGGGCTTCTCACCACCTTTTCGTGGGTATAAAGTTCGTCGGAAACGGGCTTAGAACGAAGGATTTATAGCACTTTGAAGTTATTGGCAATATTGGTCCTTAATGGAGAAAGATGACAAGAAAGGACCATGCATGCCAGGTGGCCAGTGCGAGAGTACGCCCAACGTAGGCTGGGGTACGCCCAACATATAAAGTAAAATGATCGCGGGTGCGGAGGGGCATACGCCCAGCGTACGCTCAGAGTTCCCAAACCCTAATTTTAGGGTTGAGCCCTATATAAATAACCTTATATCTCGAAGGCCAGCCTCCATTTCCACCCAAATGGAGCTACTACAAAACCATAATCCATATTTGAGTATTCTTGGAGCATAGAAGGTCACTAGAGAACCATCTTGGTGTTGTGGATCCATTTTGCAAACAATAAAGGAACAAGGAAAGGTGGTGGTTCAAAGGAGAGGTTGCAGATCTGGGATTGTTGCTTCATTTCTAGCCATTTCAAGGTTTAAAGATCTAAAATTGGTGATTATCTTCTTAGATCTCTTAGATTGAGTTTTTGGACCATTTTGGTCCAAAGGTTGAAGCTTTGTGGTTCAATCTGATTTCTAGGACTTAGAGTTGCTACTCTCTGTTCTATATGAGTCCCTAAGGCAGAAAGTGGACATCTTGAATGTCTTATTAGGTTCATGCATGAGTTAAGAGCATTTCTATGTGAATAGAATATCATTTTTGGAGTTTAGTCTTGATTGGGGCATGCAAAGTCCCAAAGTTAGTGACTTAACAGGGGGAGTACACTGAGCGTACATGCAGGTACGCCAAGCATACATACCATTTGGGTAGTACGCTTAGCGTACATAGGAGTACGCCCAGCGTACTCATCATATTTGGGTTTGGCTTGTTTTGGGCCTCAGATTGGGCCATGCAAGGGATTCTGGTTCTTTGAGCCTTAGTGCGTCATCAAAAGTCAGATAATGTGGGCCAAGAAGTTTTTTGGGCTTAGGGTAAGGCCCATTAGAGGGTTTGGGTCCAATTTAGCAAATTGGGCCATTAGTGGGCCACTAGTGGGCTTGGGAAGCCTACCTAGTGTTGGGTCTTTATAGGTTATGGTTTGGGCGTTAGTTATGGACCAAGTTGGACTAAGGGGTAAAATGGTCATTTTACCCTAAGGAGGATTATTGTTTTGGACTAAGTGATATTTTGGTATTGATAGATCGGAGAGCCGAAGGAGTAGCAGTTCAGGGAATTGCTAAATAGCAGCCGGAGGAGTATCAATAGGGTTTCAGCAGTGCGAGGTGAGTCTCCTGACTGTGTGCATGGGTCTACGTCCACAAGTTCAGCCCACTTAGTTTATGTATGGTAGGAAGACCCGGGGGTTAGCCCTAGGCAATTGTATGTAGTATGTTTACGGGCCAAGGTCCGATGTCGGGGCATGCCCGAGGAATGTTAGTATGTTAGTTATACTTGTTGTCTGTGTGATACTTGTATGTGCCTGGTAGGGAGGTGAGTGTGGGCGAGGTCCCACATCTTATCACTAGTTGAGTATGGACGGGGGCCCGTATCTCACTATCAGCAGAAGTGTGGAGGGGGTTCCATGACTCATCAGTAGCAGGACATAGGCGAGGCCTTAGGATAGGAATATAGTAGAGTATGTTTGCTTATGTGTTAGCATGTTTATATGATTGTATGTGTACAGCGGGCGAGGCCCAGAGAAGAGAGACAGTTCTGTATACCAAGTGGGGCTCGATGCCAGGCGGGGCCTGATGTCGGGCGGGGCCCGATGCCAGAGCGGGTCCGTTGTCGGGCAAGGCCGAATGCAACGGGCGGGGGCCCAGTATGTGGTTATGTATATGTGGTTATGCGTAGGTGGTATACTTTCTGTTCCTTCATGTCCATTTGTTAAACTCCACCTGCTTCTCCATCATTTTTCTTTGTTGGGCAATCTCTCTTAAAGTGCCCCGTTTCACCGCACAAATAGCATACCGGGCATACTTTCTGTTTGGGGGTTTGAGTAATACATGGGTTCGGGGCCCTACAGTGGCAGGAGGTGTGCCCCTTCTTGTTGCACCCATTGCAATGCAACTTTCGGCAGGCTCCATTATGATGGAAGCTGCATTTGTTGCATTCTGGGAGGCTTCCAGCATATTGTTGCACTGGAGTTGGTGTGGCTGGTGTTGTGGAAAGATGGACAACAATCATGTGTTGTTTCTTTGAGGTTCCTTGAGTTGGTTGTCCCTTCTTATTATTCCCAGATTTTCGCTTCTTGTTCCTGGGTTTAGGGTTTGGGGTGTCTTGGTAGGTCGTCACTCGTTGGTTTCCTGGTTTGTTACTGCGGTTGGAATTGTCGGCATTGTTTCCATTTGGGTTGTTGGTGTTGAGTTGTGCCATGACGGCGGTCACTGCAGCCGTTACAACGACTTGGAATGTTGTGGCATCTATCTGCAGGATTGGTGTCTCACCGGTGGGCTGGTTATTCCCGTGGGAAGGCATGATTTTGTTGCACGATGAGAAACATGGTCGTAAGTAACTAGGGTCATCTTTAGTTGGATCTCATTTATGATTGCAAATATGCACTTATGCATACATGCATATGCGTCACATGTTTTGGTTGTACGATTCTCATGGTTTTGACCTACATCCTTATAAAGTACTAATGGTGATAACTAGTAATTGGTATTGCACAAATGTTAAGTCTATCAAAAGAGTACATGGACTTCGGTACACTTAGTTGATGCGGGTTACATGGGTTTTTGGAGGGCGTACTTCTCTTGATTTAACACTACTAGTGGTAACGAAATACGAAATACAAAATAAGCCTAGGACTTAATGCGAGTAGTGTAGTGACGCTCATATGCCGAAATAGCACACAAGGAGCTCGACTATTTCCCCATTTTCACGAGTGGTCTTATCTACACTCCGCTGTGCTTGAACTGCCCTAGCTTAGGCTGCCAAGAGCCTCTGCTTTAGGGTGGCCACTTCCTCTTCCGAAAAAAAGGCGTAGGCGGTCGGTAGGGTCCTCTTGCGCTGTGTGTTAGTTCAGTGTTGCTCTTGAAGAGTTAGGGTCGCTAAGGACCTCTCTGGTGCCTTCATCTTCGTCTGACTCTTCATCATATTTCTCCCACTCGTAGCCCGTTACTTGGTGTTCATCGGGGCTTGCTTCTGGGTTTTTCTCTTGAACCCCTCCGGCTCCTCTTCGACCCATCTATTGGCCACTAGGGCATTGTAGCAGTGATCTCCATGAATATGAAAGTCAACCATGTGGTCCGTGTGAGAATAGAGGTATGAGAAATACGGGGAAGATTTAACTCTGTGTGTGTGGGGGGGGGGGGTTATGGTATCCTAAAATACTCCTATAGTATTTTAAATTTGATGTCCGATTCTAATGTGCTCTTGCATGTATAGTTGGTAAGTTTTAGGCTTGTTGCAACACCATTATCACTCCCAAGCACATGTTGGTCATATCTCAAGTAAATATAGTTGATCAGGCTATATTTATCCCATATATGATTACAAAACTGCCTAGGTTTGACTGTAGTGTCCAACCCTTAGTTACTATTGTTTTCTTCTCATTATGATACTGTTCTAGTAAGTATGTATACTTTTATAAAATACTCTCATTTTTAAAGTAGACTTTTAGTCAGAGTGTTTTAGTCACATTGTATTTATATTTGTATATCTTGTACGGTTTGATATACTAGTTCCCTATAAACAATGCTCTGATACCAATCTGTCACACCCCGAACCAGAACGGCAGAAACGTCCGGGGGCGGAGGACGTCATTTTATAGTATCATAACAATTGTGAAATAAAGAAACATAGCAACCCAAACATTCATACATTGAGATAACAAACTTACATTGTTTTTACATCATGAATTTGTTCTCAAAATACACAAAAGTAACATTAGTAAGTAACTTCCAAACTACAGTAAAATAATCCAGAATCCGTGATCCATAAACTTGCTTAATGAATTCCTGAGAATACAAGTCGTTTGAAAAGCGTCCACATATAATATGTTGGTGAGTTCATAAGCACTTTTGTATAAAATTTTGTGATAGTTTAGAAACCCATAAAATCCAATATTTTCTTGTCAAATAGTTGTAAGTCTTGTTTCCAATCAAGTATAATTACGTGTGTGTTTTAGTTATAACTTTTCATAAATTGTATAAAGTTCGTTTTTCCGCAGAAAATCCTATATTTTCTGATATACAAATTAGTAGTCTTAGAACCCTAAGACTTGTGTGGTAAAGTTTCATTCAAGATATTCAAAATCGTAATTGATTATTAACAATAGATGTGATCAGCGTAAATTGTGTAATCGTTCGTGATCTTAAAACCCTAAGACCGGTGAGTAATCAACGGGTGTTTGTGGACAATCCGCACAATGCATGTGGACGATCAACACAACGAATGTGAACAATCAATACCATGCATGGGAATGATCAACACAATGTGCTACTGTTTGTAAGGTGTTCCCACGTAAATCTTAAAATAATAATCTTATATTCTAAGTGAGTCGTTATAACCATACTAATATGACGGAGTGTGTGTCTTAACGTTCTTCAGGCGTTGGTTTTCTTGAAGACATTTTTCACCCTAGACTGGCCTGTCTAGCTGTAGCGAACAACGAAGGTGCGGGGTGTCAACCCCGTATAGATCTATACACAAATTCCCGCTCTCCCTCCAGGAGACTCTGGTTATAACTCTTTCACGAATTTAAACGTAAGCTATTATATAGGTACGATGAAGATGCGTCTGACTAGAATACTAACAGATATTTAAGAAAATAGTTGAAGTCCGTTATTTATCTAATAAATAACAATAGTTGTACTTGTTGACTAGATGTTTCGTTTCGTTTCATAGCCTTAGTCGTGTTCGTTGACTAGGTGTTTCGTTTCGTTTCATACCCTTAATTGTGCTCGTTGACTAGGTGTTTCATTGTGTTTGTTGACTAGGTTTTTCGTTTCGTTTCATACTGTCACACCCCAAAACCGATGGCAGAAACGTTCCGAGGCGGAGCGACATCATGCGTAGTATCACAACAGTTGTATCATAGTAAGCAAAGTAAACACAACCATTACATTATAATATGAATATTTACATTGTTCAGAAACATGATTTATACATATCAGTATATAGCAAAAGTAAAAGACGTGACTCCAAAAATGCTTCGTCTTCTCCAAAAGTTGGCAGAAATAGCTGTCTATGGTTGCCTTGAGAATACAAGCAGTTTTAGAAATATCATCATAAAGCTCGTGAGTTCATAAGCATTTAATCTTTGGAAGAGAATGTTTCTTTGATCCTTTGAAAAGTGTTTCTCAAGAAAATCCTATATTTTCTTATGAAAAGCGGTTTTTGAAGGAGTGTCTATTAGTAGAAAATAAACCATCAGTTTTAGAATACCGGTGTTACCTTGGGAAAATCCTATAATTTCCCTAGAGGTAGGTTATCCGTACTAGAGGTAGAGATGTAGGTTTTGAAAACCCACGATTACTATCAGTATATACATGAGAGTAGTTTTATTAATCAAAATAAAACAAGTGAAGAGTAGAGTCCGTAAACAGAGTTTGTTTATACTTATTTTGTGAGTCGTATAACCATACTTGATATGACCGAGAGACCTTTGTAACGTTCTTCAGGCGTTAAGCTAAATGACATTTGTTCACCCCAGGCGTGCCCGCCTAATTATAGCTAGCAGTTCAGGTGTGGGATTGTCAGTCCCGAATAGATCTATTCACAAATCTCACGCTCTCCCTCCAGGAGACTCTGGTTATACTAAAAGGATTTATCACTATACACCTAAGGGTACAGTATTGAAGTAGCGCCTCACAATTCTGTATAATCTAGTTTACTAGCGAGAAATTAGTATAAAACAGTAATTATCCTTGAATAAATGTTCTTTATACTTCTGAGAAAACATATAACATAAACTAAATCTGCCATAGTTTATATATATTCATTTATGAAATCTGATTAAGTAGAGACTGTCTAGAGAGTTATCCCAAACTATACCCATTATTGTTTATTAGAGTCGATATAAAGCTACGTTGTAAAAACCTTTCTGAAAGATACGTAGTGAGATTTCCAAAATAATGATTTCCCTTATGCTCAACAGGTTACAAAAGGGATAAAATATCCGTGTAAGTTATTAAACATGGAAATCGTTGGGTTGTATTAATAAGTTTAGAACTTCATAAAATACTTTGAGTTTTGCTTGTATTCCCCCCCCCCCTGAAACATTAAAAACACGGAAAACGAAGGGGTATGAACTCACTGTTTATCGTAGGATCTGAAAGCACAATTGGTTACGAGTGTTGAGAGTCAACCGATGTTTCGTACACGAGTGGATCCTATTAACATGTGATAACACATATGTGATTACACTTAGGGTATATAGCCACTATTAGACACATGGACACATCTTAGGGACATGAAAACACTTAGAATTAGGTGTTACAAACACCTATTGAAGTCCCCAAATGAGTGTAATGCTTTAGATTTGAGTGTAAGGCCACCAAACTGGAGTTTTCTGTGAGTGTGGCCACCTTATGAAGGTGTGCGGCCGTACACCTTCAAAGGATGAAGAACATGAAGAACACTATGATTTTTAGGCTTAGATTCAGGGTCTTACCACTATAACAAGCTGAATGATGGAGTAGTTCACGTTTTTGAGGCCTTTTGAGTGTTCTTGGATGAAGTTTTTAGAGAGAGAAAGTAGTGAGAGAAAGTAGAGTGCAGCCAAAGGAAAGGAATGAGTGAAGGGGTCCCCTTATATATAAGGGTGAGTGCGGCTGGAGGGTGGGTGTGCGGCCGCACACCCGTGTGTGCAGCCGTACACACCTCTTAGGAGGGTGTATGGCCCGGTTTTGCTTCTAAATGACATGTTGACTCATTCCTAATCTCATTCCCAACTGTACTCAAGTTTAGAATACTTAAACGAACCCTTAAATAGTGTAAAATGGTGATACAATCGAATTTAATATGGATGTAAAGATCAATTGTACAGGATAAAAGTTCCGGGTTGTCACATCATCCCCCCGTTGGAGGGAATTTCGTCCCGAAATTCGAATATAGAATACAAATCATGAACTAGGGAAAGAGATGCGGAAACTTCTGTTTCATCTGATCTTCGCGCTCCCAAGTGAATTCAGGTCCCCGCTTGGCATTCCAGCGAACCTTCACTATCGGGATGCAACTTTGTTTCGTTCGTTTGATCTCTCTATCCATGATTTCGATTGGTTCTTCCACAAAGTTTAGATTCTCGTTGATTTCAATCTCATCGAGAGGAATAGTAAGAGTCTCGTCGGATAAGCACTTTTTAAGGTTTGAGACGTGGAAGACAGGATGAATGTTGCTAAGTTCTTGCGGTAAACGAAGTTTGTAGGCTACGGGACCGATCCTAGCAAGGATTTCGAAAGGTCCTATGTATCTTGGATTTAGCTTTCCACGCTTTCTGAAGCGTATCATGCCTTTCCAGGGCGAGACTTTTAGCAGGACACGGTCTCCAACCTGGAATTCCAAGGGTTTTCGTCGTTTATCGGCGTAGCTTTTTTGTCTATCTCGAGAGGCCTTAAGTCGTTCTCGGATTTGTACAATCTTTTCGGTGGTTTCGCGGATGATTTCTGGACCAGTGAGAGTGCTGTCAGGGACTTGTCCCTTGAATAGTTGCGTGTCTCCCACCTCAGCCCAGCATAGAGGGGATCTGCACTTGCGGCCATAGAGGGTTTCGAAGGGCGCATCCTTGATGCTGGTGTGGTAACTATTGTTGTAGGAAAATTCAACCAAAGGAAGATGAGTGTCCCAAGATGCGCCGAAATCGATGACGCAGGCTCTCAACATATCTTCCAATGTCTGAATTGTTCTCTCACTCTGTCCATCAGTCTGAGGATGATAAGCTGTGCTCATATCCAGCTTAGTTCCAAGAGCTTTCTGTAGTGAGTGCCAGAACCTCGAAGTGAACCTGCTATCTCGATCGGAGATAATGGACACAGGCACACCGTGCAGTCGGACTATTTCTTGGATGAAGATTCGCGTGAGTCTCTCCATTTTGAAAGTTTCTTTGATTGGCAGGAAGTGGGCGGATTTAGTCAGTCGATCGACAATTACCCAAATGGCGTCGTGCCCACTCGGAGATTTGGGTAATTTTGTGATAAAATCCATAGTGATCCTCTCCCACTTCCACTCCGGTATCTCCGGCTGGTGGAGTAGACCCGAGGGTTTCTGATATTCGACCTTCACCTTGGCGCAAGTCAGGCACTTGCCCACGAAGGTAGCGATCTCTGCTTTCATGTTCGGCCACCAATATAGTTTCTTGAGATCGAGGTACATCTTTTCCGATCCTGGGTGAACGGAGTATCTGGTCTTGTGAGCTTCGTTCATTTCAACCTCTCTGTAACCACCAAACTTTGGGGTCCAGATCCAGTCCATGAAATAATAGACTCCGTCCCCCTTGATCTCTAGTTTCTTTTCCATTCCTCTCAAGGATTCACCCGGCATCTTCTCTGGTCTTAAGACTTCCAACTGAGCTTCCTTGATTTGCGCGGATAAATGGGAATGGATAGTCATGGTCAGTGCCTTCACTCTACGACCTGAATACTCCTTCCGGCCGAGGGCATCTGCCACCACATTGGCCTTGCCGGGATGGTAGCAGATTTCGCACTCGTAATCGCTGAGTAGCTCAACCCATCGTCGTTGTCTCATGTTCAGTTCCTTCTGGTCGAAAATATGCTGCAGGCTTTTATGGTCAGTGAAGATAATGCACTTGGTTCCATAGAGGTAATGTCTCCATATTTTCAATGCGAAGACCACTGCTCCCAATTCTAGGTCGTGCGTCGTGTAGTTAACTTCGTGTGCTTTCAGCTGTCTTGAGGCATAAGCAATGACTTTTCCCCGTTGCATGAGCATACATCCCAGGCCCTGATTAGATGCATCACAGTAGACAACAAAGTCCTCCGTCCCTTCGGGCAGAGACAAGATAGGTGCGCTGCATAGGGCCTGCTTTAATGTTTGGAACGCAGTGTCTTGCTTTTCACTCCAACAAAAGGGTACGCCTTTCTGAGTCAGAGTGGTTAAGGGTTTGGCAATTCGGGAGAAATTCTGGATGAATCTGCGATAGTAGCCAGCGAGACCCAAGAATTGACGGATTTCTGTGGGCGTCTTCGGTGCTGACCAGTTCTCTATCGCTTTGATTTTGGAGGGGTCCACGTGTATGCCTTCCTCGCTTACCACGTGAACTAGGAAGGTTACTTTTCGAATCCAGAATTCGCACTTGGAGAATTTCGCGTACAACTTCTCCATCCTTAATGTTTCCAGCACCGATCTTAAGTGTTGTCGATGATCTTCCTCACTTCGGGAATAGACAAATATGTCGTCGATGAATACGATGACGAACTTGTCCAGGAAAGGACGGCACACCCGGTTCATCAGGTCCATGAATATTGCCGGTGCGTTAGTTAGACCAAAGGGCATAACTACGAACTCGTAGTGACCATATCGAGTCTGAAATGTTGTTTTAGGAACATCACCCTCATGGACTCGTAGCTGATGGTACCGTGATCTTAAATCTATTTTCGAGAAGTAGCTGGCTCCTTGGAGTTGGTCGAAGAGATCATCGATTCGAAGAAGAGGGTAACGGTTTTTGACAGTGAGCTTGTTCAGCTCCCTATAATCGATACACATTCAAAAGGATCGATCCTTCTTTTTCACGAACAAGATCGGGGCTCCCCAGGGTGAGGAACTCGGTCTGATGAATCCTTTGTTGAGCAGCTCATTGAGCTGACTAGATAGCTCCTGCATTTCTGCTGGTGCTAGGCGATATGGAGATTTAGCTACGGGAGTAGCTCCGGGGACTAAGTCGATGCGAAACTCGACTTGTCGTTTGGGAGGGATTCCCGGGAGATCTTCTGGAAAAACATCGGGAAAGTGGCAGACTTCGGGGATGCTCTCGAGGTCTTTAACTTCCTGCTTCTCGTTAATGACGTGGGCTAAGAATGCACAACACTCCTTCCGCAGGAGTTTCTGGGCTTTGATGCACGAAATGATGTGAAGGTTTGAACTGAGTTTATCGCCGTAAATGACAAGAGTTTCATCCGGGGAAAGATTGAGACGGATGGCTTTTTCGTAACAAAGGATATCAGCACGATTGGGGCTCAACCAATCCATGCCGATGATGACATCAAAGCTTTTTATAGAGACTGGCATAAGATCGATGGGAAATGAATGGTCGTTCAGAGTAAGGGTACAACCCATGAATATGTGATTAGTGCTTTATTTCTCACCATTAGCCATGTCGACGGTAAACGTTTCGGTTAAAGGTTGGGATTTATGTTTAAGAAAATGCTTGAATGCATGACTAACAAAACTTCTTTCAGCACCAGAGTCGAAAAGAATGCATGCATAAGAGTTGTCGAGGAGGAACGTACCCGAAACAACGGTAGGGTCAGCGACCGCTTCCTCTTGGCCCATCGTCAGTACTCTCCCTGTGCCACCAGTTGTTGTTGACTTGGGGCAGTTTCTCTTGTAGTGCCCCATCTTTCCACAATTATAACAGGCTTGACCGACGCCTGCTCCAGCTGTTTGATTGGTTGGTTGGGCTGGTGCTCTGCAGTATCGGGTCGTGTGTCCCTTCCTTCCACAGTTGTTGCAATTCAAATCACGACAGGTTCCGCGATGATGAAAAGTACACTTGTTGCACAGAGGTAGTTTCCCTGAATAACCACCGGTAGGGGCTTGGGTGGTAGGGGCTTGGGTGGTAGGAGCAGCAGTGGGAGTAGCAGTAGGAGTAGTAGCAGCGTGGACTGCCACTGTTTGTTGCTTCTTGGAGGGCTCCTGCAAAGATTGACCCTTTCTCTGCTTCCAGAATTTTCTCTTCTCACCACTCCCATTAGCCGATTCAGGGGTGGCGGTCACTTCATCGAGATCGACTCCATGATCGATCAGAGTCTGTGCCAGGCACTTGGCGCTATCAAATGTAGCTGGCCGAGCAGCTAAGACATTTCCTTTGGTCGGCTAGGTCAGCCCCCAAATGTATCTTTCAACCTTTTTGTTTTCTGGGGTGACCATCCCCGGGCAGAGAAGCGCTAGGTCTTCAAACCTAGATGTGTAGGTGGCAACGTCAGAACCCTTCATTTTTAGGTTCCAGAGTTCGTGCTCCAGTTTCTGCATTTCGCCCCGAGGGAAATACTTGGCTATCATGAGTTCCTTTAGGCTTTCCCAACCCATAGCATTTGCCACTGGTAGGGTTAGGGATTTGACCCGACCATTCCACCAGGTCAGTGCCCTGTTGGCGAAGGTGCAAACGGCGAATTTTACTTTGTTCGCCTCGGAACAAGAACAGATTTTGAAAATGGACTCAATTTTATCGATCCATTGAGTCAGGGCAATGACACCTCCAGTGCCATCGAAGGATGTGGGTTTTGCGTTCATGAAGTCTTTATAGGAGCACTCCTTCTGGTGTCCCTGACCATCTTCATGATTTTGGGGATGAGTACCACCTCCCTATCCACCAGATCCACCAGGATTCATCTGTGACATCGCGGCAGCCACAGCAGCAGTAACAGGTGCTTGAAACATTGCGGGATCAAACTGAGGGGGCGGTGGTGGTGGTGGAGTGTCGTTGTTCCTTCTGATAGGTCTTCTTCGGGGAGGCATCTTGTTCTAAAAAGAATCAGGAAGAAGAGGATGGTAAGTCCTCTGAATCGAACCAAGAGATATGAAGCAAGAATATATATCTCATTACGATGGTTGGAATGTTCTACTAAGCGATAAGCAAGGAAGAGCTATCAATGCAGTTAAGTTATCGCTAAAAGGAATAAGTAGCAACACTAGGAATGAATTCATGCAATGTATTCGACTCTGACTAAAATACTCCTATAGTATTTTAAGTTGAATGGATACTAGGTAAGTTTTAGGCCTGCTGCAACACCAAAATCACTCCCAAGCACATGTTGGTCATGTCTCGAATGAATATAGTTTATCAGGCTATATTGACCCTAGACATGATTACATAACTGCCCAGGTTTAACCGCAGTGTCCAACATCCAAAATACTTTTGTTGTGTTCTCCTCATGACACGGATTCTGGCACTCGGGTATACTTGTATACTCTTTGTAAAAATACTTATATTTTAAAAGTATACTTTTAGTTTAGAGCTCTTAGGCCCCTTAATGTTTATAGTTGTATACCATGTAAGGTTCGGTATACTTAGTTCACTATAAACAAAAGCTCTGATACCAATCTATCACACCCCGAAACCGATGGCGGAAACGTTCCGGGGCGGAGCGACATCATGCGTAGTATCACAACAGTTGTATCATAGTAAGCAAAGTAAACACAACCATTACATTATAATATGAATATTTACATTGTTCAGAAACATGATTTATACATATCAGTATATAGCAAAAGTAAAAGACGTGACTCCAAAAATGCTCCATCTTCTCCAAAAGTTGGCAGAAATACCTGTTTATGGTTGCTCTGAGAATACAAGCAGTTTTAGAAATATCAGCATAAAGCTGGTGAGTTCATAAGCATTTAATCTTTGGAAGAGAATGTTTCTTTGATCCTTTGAAAAGTGTTTCTCAAGAAAATCCGATATTTTCTTATGAAAAGCGGTTTTTGAAGGAGTGTCTATTAGTAGAAAATAAACCATCAGTTTTAGAAATACCGGTGTTACCTTGGGAAAATCCTATAATTTCCCTAGAGGCAGGTTATCCGTACTAGAGGTAGAGATGTATGTTTTGAAAACCCACGATTACTATCAGTATATACATGAGAGTAGTTTTATTAATCAAAATAAAACAAGTGAAGAGTAGAGTCCGTAAACAGAGTTTGTTTATACTTATTTTGTGAGTCGTATAACCATACTTGATATGACCGAGAGACCTTTGTAACGTTCTTCAGGCGTTAAGCTAAATGACATTTGTTCACCCCAGGCGTGCCCGCCTAACTGTAGCTAGCAGTTCAGGTGTTGGATTGTCAGTCCCGAATAGATCTATTCACAAATCTCACGCTCTCCCTCCAGGAGACTCTGGTTATACTAAAAGGGTTTATCACTATACACCTAAGGGTACAGTATTGAAGTAGCGCCTCACAATTCTGTATAATCTAGTTTACTAGCGAGAAATCAGTATAAAACAGTAATTATCCTTGAATAAATGTTCTTTATACTTCTGAGAAAACATATAACATAAACTAAATCTGCCATAGTTTATATATATTCATTTATGAAATCTGATTAAGTAGAGACTGCCTAGAGAGTTATCCCAAACTATACCCGTTATAGTTTATTAGAGTCGATATAAAGATGCGTTGTAAAAACCTTTCTGAAAGATATGTAGTGAGATTTCCAAAATAATAATTTCCTTTATGCTCAACATGTTACAAAAGGGATAAAATATCCACGTAAGTTATTAAACATGGAAATCGGTGGGTTGTATTAACAACTTTAGAACTTAATAAAATACTTTGAGTCTGGCTTGTATTCCCCCCTGAAACATTAAAAACACGGAAAATGAAGGGGTATGAACTCACTGTTTATCGTAGGATCCGAAAGCACAATTGGTTACGAGTGTTGAGATTCAACCGATGTTTCGTACGCGAGTGGATCCTATTAACATGTGATAACACATATGTGATTACACTTAGGGTATATAGCCACTATTAGACACATGGACACATCTTAGGGACTTGAAAACACTTAGAATTAGGTGTTACAAACACCTATTGAAGTCCCCAAATGAGTGTAATGCTTTAGATTTGAGTGTAAGGCCACCAAACTGGAGTTTTCTGTGAGTGCGGCCACCTTATGAAGGTGTGCGGCCGTACACCTTCAAAGGATGAAGAACACGAAGAACACTATGAGTTTTAGGCTTAGATTCAGGGTCTTACCACTATAACAAGCTGAATGATGGAGTAGTTCACGTTTTTTAGGCCTTTTGAGTGTTCTTGGATGAAGTTTTTAGAGAGAGAAAGTAGTGAGAGAAAGTAGAGTGCAGCCAAAGGAAAGGAATGAGTGAAGGGGTCCTCTTATATATATAAGGGTGAGTGCGGCTGGACACACCTCTTAGGAGGGTGTATGGCCCGGTTTTGCTTCTAAATGACATGTTGACTCATTCCTAATCTCATTCCCAACTGTACTCAAGTTTAGAACACTTAAACGGACCCTTAAATAGCGTAAAATGGTGATAAAATCGAATTTAATATGGATGTAAAGATCAATTGTACAGGATAAAAGTTCCGGGTTGTCACACATACCCTTAGTTGTGCTCGTTGACTAGGTGTTTCGTTGTGTTCGTTGACTAGGTGTTTCATTTCGTTTCATACCCTTAGTTGTGCTCATTGACTAGGTCTTTTGTTTCGTTTCATACCCTTAGTTGTGCTCATTGACTAGGTGTTTCGTTTCGTTTTGTTTAATGAAATAATTCACTTTAAATCATATTTGTCAAACTGACTCAATATTGTCAATGTGTCAAAAGTGGCCCTTCCTTTTTATTCTTTATCAAATAAGACCCACAATTGTCGAAAAGTGTCATGAGTGATCCAAAAATACAAGGGTTGTTGAAAATAGCCCATTTCTTCTAAAATACTCATTTTAGGCTCGTATTTAAGAAAAATGTCCAAAATGACCCTAATTTATCAAACAATTCCATTTTTGGTCCATTTTAAATCGAAATGATCAATAATTACTCAATTTTATCCCATGTTCCAAAAATGATCCTTATATATATTTGGCCAAAAATGGTCCAAGATATAAATATTTTCATAATTTGACATCTTCAAATTATTATTTCCAAAAACTTGTTTAGGAAATTTCATTGAGCAAATCCTTGTGATTCTTGACATAAGGTTTTATGAATTATAGTTCATATAAACACTAGTTTATATTTCTAAGCAACAAATAATATGCGAAATATAGTCCAAACTCTTGAGACTTAACCAAAATATCGAGTTTTTGGACTATTCATATGGAGTTTTATAATCTTAAACACACACAACATAACATACATGTATAGACAAGCAATTATACTAAGATTTCACAAGACCTTTGACTTGTATACTCCCCCAAAATAGTGAAAACTCAAAAATAGGGGTATGAAGCTCACCTTGGGTCGATAGTGTGGTTGAAGAGATGAGGTGAGAAATTGGAGCCTAGAACACTTGAAGGGTTGGATGAATCTCGTGAGGGTTTTTGCTAGCATAAGGATATGAATCCCTTAACATATCCAAGTATTGAAGCAAGTACAAGGTGTTTACGCTACATATATTGCCTTGGGTGGTGTTCATGGTCGATGTTGGGAGTATTTAATGTGTTTACGCCCTAACATCCCCTCATGAAGGAGCTTACGCCTAATGTGTTGCATAGGGATGTGTTCACGGCATATCTTTGGTTTGTTAATGTAGTTCACGGCCAAAGGTGATCCACTAAGGGTGTTCACGGCCTAACTTTGGCTCCTTAAGGTGTTCACGGTCTAGACTAGTGGCTTAGGGTGGTTCACGGCCAAAGTGGTTCCTTGGAAATTGTTCACGGCCAACCATGGTCCATAAGAAGTAATTCATGGTCTTTAAGTGTAGGAACTCCAATAGGTTGGCTTTATTGTTTATGTGTTGAATATTTTGACGTAACTCCAATATCACATTTGATTGCATTGCTCATGGGAGTTTAGGGTAGCAAAATTCCCAAAAATTATATCACTATAACACAATAATAGTATAGTTACAATCTTTACATATACTAGACCCCTTTTGACTTGGTTTTTGGATCAGATGTTTCTAGTTGTGACAGATTCCGGTGTCCGTCCCTGAACTCGTTGCATCATAGCAATCTCTGCAACGTCACGAGGATCTCATACGTACTTATCCTTGCCTCTGTCGGCGTCTCTATGTGGTTGTTGATTTCCTCTTCCATTGTGAGCCATCATCATTTTAGTTATGAGCTCTAATATTAGTTGATGCTGATTCTATGACACCTGAAACTGGAATAGAAAGCAACAGAAAATTCTAGGAACAAACTTTTATTATTCAATCAAAGTCCGAATCTTCCTAAAACACGCCGAAACTAAAAAAGGATAAAAACCCAAAAAACTAGGACACAAACTAAGGGGTTGTTTGATATTGATGCTAACCCAATCAGAAAGGAGGAATCGGTCCTCAATCCGAAGTTGTTGTGTTTGATTTGGGTGTTTTATCGATAGACTCGGTCCAAAGAAATCTGAGGATTCGGTCCTCATCTCAAAACCTCCTGATCGAGACCAAGCATCATCTTTTCCCTCCTTGCCTTTCTCCTCCTTTTATAGGCGCCTTCTTCTCCATCCCCTATACACATCGCCTCTACTCCAACGACCTCCTCCCCCACACCAGCGACTGCCTCCTTTATTCATCACTTTCTGATCTAGATTTGTGTTTGATGGAAATTCCATTTCTCCAGCTGACACGGTCACACGGACGCTCCCAAATCGGAATTACGTTCTTCAGACTTCAATATTCAGACGTTCATTGTCATAGGCGCCTAGAGATTAGAGACGAGAGTTAGAAGCTTTCAGCCGAACGCACTCCACCGGCGATATCGTGAACATCGACTTCCACTTCAACGCAGCAAGGTAGTGACTACGAACTCTAAAATCTGATAACTTTAAGCTTTTTTTTCTTGTAATTGCTATTCGAAATCCACATCTTCTATTTATTTGAGCCTTTCAATGCTACAGAATGTTCGGATCTGTTATCTGTACATGGAATCTGTTTCTTGCAAACTAAATTTGAAAGCGACATTGAATCTGATTTGAACCTGTTTGTGATCTTTCTCTAACCGGTTATGTGATGTAGACAATTTTTCGTATCACTTGTTTGTGATTAGTTCGAATATGTATTTTGTACATGGAATTTGTTCGTGGTTATAGAGTATTTTGTTGAATCTGGTGCAATACCTTGCTCGTCCCTCATGCCCTGTTGCTTTTTTGTACAACTTGTTTCATATTTTGACCATTTTGTCGTTGGTACCAGTTTGGAAACTCATATGGTGTAGTATAGCAGTGCAGGAGTGAAGGGGTATGGTTTGTTTCATATTTTGACCATCTTGAATGGTCATGAAAAGGAATAAGTAGTGTAGGGGTATGTTGGTCATGATTTTGTCCTTTAGTTTCATTCTAGACCTGTTAATTTTCCATCATTTTTACTAATTAATTCATGCATCTAATGTAGGGGAAGATCTTGGAGGATTTAAAGGAACAATTACAAGTTGCTAAATCATCAATTGATCCATCTTCAGTGGATAAGGCTATTGTCCATTTTTATTTGATGATTTCATTTTCTTAATACATTGTCCGGTTTTTATTAAATTTGATTTTAACTTTTGTGTTACCTTTGAATGGTTTGTATTCAGAAAGATTGTTACTTTTTTGTATCGAGGAAACAAAAACAAATGAAAGATCTTTCGGTGTTTGGATCAAATATGTCAAGAGTTCAAGTTTAGATGTTACAAAAGTTTGAGGTTAATATAGTCATTTTGCACATTCAGTCAGATGCAAAATCAAACAATAACTTTCGGTCAGAAGTTAACTCAGTCAGAAGTTCTAACCCAGTCAGCTCTAACCTAGTTAGTAACTATCAAACGACCCCTAAAAAAATGATAAATCTAGTCATTTCAAATCAAGATAAGAACATAAATTAAAATAACTAAAACCAAATGGCCTGGTATCCAGCATGGCCTTCACGATCCCACGGCTAGGTCGGCATGGCCATCAATTTAGGTACTCAAATTATCAATCTAATCTATTACCAAAGAGTAAAATGTTGATTGTTTTGGTTTATGATTTGAACAATTGTAAACTGAACTCTTAATAAGAACTTTTAACGTGAAAACGGTGCTTTTTAAATTTTGGATCATCTAAAACGCAGAACAGTACCTTTGTGGTTGGTTTTGAGTCACGATTAGTTTCTTACCCAGTTACCCATTAGCAATCATTGCTAGATCGATCTAATCGTTTTTCATAATTATTTTTGGCCAATAACCACTAGTCTGCTACAACATTATTTTCTGCTAACAAAAATGTTTCTTAATCTCACATCGTATAGAGCACAACAAAGTTTAAAAGGGAAACTGTATAACTTTAGATAAAAACAAAGGGACTATGTTTGATTGTCATTGGATATGTTAAAACAAAATATTTTTATCCAATACCAATTATGAATAACAAATGCGAATTCTCTTAAAAATTTGAAAAAGAAAGGACGGGGTGTATAAAGTGTCCCAACTACAAATGTAGCTTTGAGTGGCGACACATTAGTTTCCACTTCAGTGATTTGTCTTTTTCGAAATGTCAACTTATGTTATTTTCTTTTCTTATTCAAAGACATTGTTAAAATTAGGAATGCAAAAGTCTAGAATTTTGTTTGTTTTCAACTATTGTTCAACCCCTTCTAAAAAAAAATACAGCTTAACATTATCCTTCTTGTAGCAACTTGTTTCAAGTAAACTGTAATGTCTCGTTACATATATATGTTTTGACCAAAGTGATTTCATCTTCATAAAGACCAAATACTGTTACACATTATTCCTAATGAGTGACATAATAAATAAATTTAACATGACTTGAAAAAAAAACAAATGCAATTATCATATGATATACTATTAAGGATGTGATATTATATAATAATAACAAATGAATACTATATAAACGAAAGATCGTGAACAGTAATGCTTTTTCAGTTACCACTAGCATGTTTGGAATAGCTTGTAAATTTACACGATTTTTATAAAACTTTTGTTCTTATAGATCCTTTTTATTTGAATTATGGATATATAAGAGTATTGAAATTTAAAACTTTTGTAACAAATATGTAAAAAAGTATTTTTCTATTTTTCATAGAGATATTGATTTATATGGATAAACAATTTAAAAAGAAAAACCTCGTAGGCGATTTTTTATATCCTCTGCGATTTCCGTGAACGGTGACTGTCGGGGGGGGGGGGGGGTAGGGCAGGGTGAAGAGTGGTCCAAAGTACATAGGAACACAGATGCTTCAAGCCGATATCATCATGATCAAACTGTCAGAGGCAACAAACAACAAGTAAGCCCCTATGTTCAGACATTTTATGCTATGAATTTCCCTTCTTCGGTTTCACCAAATTATTTATGGAGAATATGTGCTAGTTTGGGTAATGTTGTGGAGGTCTTTATTTTGAAAAAGATTTCTCGGATGCGAAAACAATTCAGGTTCATTAGGTTCACAGATGTTCGTAGTATCTATAATATGGTGCATAAATTGTGTGATACATGGTTTGGTTATCATAAAGTACATGCTTCTACTCCTAGATTCACATATAATGGTCATAATACTTCCCAACCTATTTATATGTCTTAGGTTGAGAAACTAGAGGCTCAAGTAAACTTGTATGCTAGTGTTGATAGGGGTTCCTCATTGGATATGTAGGCCACAAAATTGTTGGAGGAGTTCACTAAATTACAATTTAAGGATTATGAAGTGGAAAATAGAAAACATGCATGTATTCACAAAGTAAGGGACTTCCTTACCCTACCTAACCTACGGATGTTGTGTTTGGATGAATGGAGATTTGATATGTAGGAGGCTTATGGATTTTGTTTGAATTAGGACTAAAAAAGTGTGTAAAAACTTCATGGATAATGAAGTTGTGGATCATTGGCTTTCGGATCAACAAGCATGAGATTGGAATTTTGCGACAATTAATCAAATTACATGGGTTGATGTTGAGGGTTTACCATTACGTGCACGAAGTAACAAGGATTTTCGAAAGATTATTGCTAAATGAGGTTTAATAGTTCAACTTGATAATGTTCTTAGGGGAAGATGTATACAACAACCAGGTGTGTATTTTGAGCTTTTAACTACAAATCAAGATATAATATCAGAATGCCAAAGATTCGGGATGATAACATGGTGTTTTCTATTTGTGTTAAATAGTCTCTCGGTTGGACGACTCATTTTACTTACGGGTTTACTAAAGTCAAGATTGATGGAACTGATGTTCATGGTTCTTTTGAAGAGGATGGAAGTTATCATTCACTACAAGATAAGGAATGGTATTCATCCAACCCTTTTGACATTTATGCTATAATAGAAAAAATGAAACAAGACGAGTAAATATGAAAGTTAATATGGGTTTTTGTGGATGGGTTGGTGGTAAGGGTCATAAGATAAGGTAAAAGAAACTTTTGGAAGTAATTTGCAGGATAAAACAATGGAGTACTGATATTGACATATTTATACACATTTTTAGGCAATATCTTAGTACATTTTATTTAATATTTTGGTTATTTGTAAAGATATACGATACTTATTGGACAAAATTGTATTTTGCAGCCAAAAGGAACACTCTTGAAGATAAAGGACTAGAATTGACAAGAATTGAACTTTGGAGGATGAAAGCTTAAAAGAAGAAAATTCCATCGAAAAAAACAAGTCACAACGTGGCAATCAACCTCATGACATGAAGTGTGTATTCTAGAAGATAAGTACTTGGGAAGTCAGAATCCTTGCCTGATAAGGATTTGTATCAAAGTCACGTCGTGAAACCCTTATTCACGTCGTGAATCACGTATTTTGCAAAAACTATAAATTATTCTTCACTCTTACGATTTTAAGAGGCTTTTGGACAGTTTTCTAGAGGAGTGGTATTCTGAGATACCAATTTTAGAGTCCAGAAAGTGCATAAAACATCCTTTTAAAGGATATTTGCTTGAGGATGTAGAACTTGTAGGGGGGGGGGTTTGTTGTTGTTGAACCGAAGGAGTTTTTGATCGTGAGGGATCTTGTTCTTGATGAATTCTAGGAGGGCTTTCACTTCCCCCTTTTGAGGAAGCAACCTCCTGTTGCTCCTCAAACCATTGCTTGAGACCATCAATCGTTGAAAAGGTCTCATTGTATTGCGACTTCATCTGCTCACAGAATTGAAGATTGTTAGGCATGTCTTTGTTGAAGAGTAGTTGATAGATTTCCTTTGTAAGACGAAGGATTTCATCAACACTAGAGTTTGTGGTGAGTGATCGCCTTAACCCATTAACAGTAGTTTAAAGGACCACAAGTCTGGATTCATAAGAATTATGAGTTTCTTCGATGAGTTGTTTGGAGTGAGTTGCTTGTTTTTCAAGAGTGAGTTTGAACTCATCCTTCAGTGAAGTTACCTCCTTGATGAGTCTTTCAGTTGTGGACATGAACTCCTTGTGATTTGCGGTTCTGCTATTGTCCAATTCCTTTATACTCATTTCAACCCAAATAATCATACGTTCTGCGGCCATTCTCTCCCTTGTTTCCAATCGTTCAACTCCTTCAACGAGTGACTGTGGGGTTGCAAATTCAGTGTTTCGCAGCTGATTGGTGGCGATTACGGACAAGATTTGGTCGATTTTGGTTTGCATACTAAGGGACTCCTTCCTGGACACTGCAATCTTTTTCTTCTTCTTTGGTTTAGGCATAGAAGTGGAGTGTTGGGATCTACTCGATTCTTCATCAACCAAAACCATTATAAAATCATCTGAGAGAGGGGCTTTCTGAACATCATCAAATTTGTCTTCATTTGAATCGTGATCTTCTGCATTTGGAGGGGGTTTTTAGGGACATGTAGCATTCTTGTAACGCCCCGATTCTTAGGTATGGATTTAAATAAAAGGTTATTTGCTTTTATGTCCTACTCGACGAGTTGGTTGCCCTACTCGTCGAGTAGCAGCGGGGTGGGATCGCGTCTTTAGTGACCTACTCGCCGAGTCCATGAAGGGACTCGACGAGTAAGAGCTGGAAAATGAAACCCTAAATCCCGGGGTCTTGCACCCTATTTAAAGGAGCCTCAGCCTCCTTTGGTCTCTTTACAGTTCTGGAGAGTTCCTAAGAAAACCCTAATTCGTGTGGTGCCTATTTGTGTGTGTGTTAAGCTTGGAAAGAAGATTCTTGGAAGAGGAAAGGCTTGGAAGGCAAGGAAATTGGAGCAAGGAAGTGTGGGAATCAGATCATACCTCAGTTAGCATCTTCTTGAGGTATCCAATTTCCTTCTACTTCTTTCCCTTTTAGATCTCTTTATGGATGAGTTTTGGGGGCTTTTTATGGACCTTGAGTTGATAAGATGGGCTATGGACTAGATCTGAAGTTGTAACTTCAGATCTCGACCCTTCCCAAGTTCTAGAATCATAAAGTTTCTGTTTTGGTCGAGAATGAGGCCCTCCTTGTGCATGAAGCCCCATTAAGAGCTTAGTTTTGGCATTAAGAGCCTTAATAGTCATGTATGCACGTGAAGTTTGCAACTTTACATGAAAAGCATGCCCTAGAAACTTGGATCTGTAATTTGGAGCCATTGCATGGCTTAAATGAGTCTGTATGGCTGAAGGACTGAAGGGACTCGGCGAGTCACAAGGTTGACTCGGCGAGTCGTATGAAGATGGCCTTGAGCTCGACGAGTTGGATGAGCAACTCGGCGAGTCCTATGAAGATTGCTATAGACTCGACGAGTTGTATGAACAACTCGGCGAGTCGGATGAGTTTTCCCCAAGTTCTGAATGTGTATGTATCCGTCGTGTTGCAAGAAGGAAACTCGGCGGGTGGCCTTAGAGTTTCAATTGAAAATCGTAGGAACTCGACGAGTCACCCCTGGTGACTCGGCGAGTGGGAAAGAACTTCAAGGAACACGGCGAGTAGCTGAGGGTACTTGGCGAGTTAAGGTCAACATGGACTGTTGACCTTGACTGAGGACTTTGACTTTGACCAGGGGTTGACTAGTCGGTTTATGGAGTACCTTATAAGCTTAAGGACTTATGAGTATATTGTGCTATGGTATTAGGTGGTGGAGCCTGTGTCAAGTGATTCGAGAGTGGGGATTTATCTGCCGAGTCGACATCTGCGAGGTGAGTTATCCTCACTATATCGATAGGGTCTAAGGCACCAAGGCCGACCCTTTAGTTGTTATCATTATGGTATGTTACATGTGGATATGATCTGTTAGATCGGAATCAGGATAGACAGTATGTTATGCTCTTATGATCCGTAGGGATTAATATGTTAGTGACCTGCTAGGTCAGTGCTCTAGTTATGAGTGATTGCTATGTTTGGTGATCAGTGAGATAGATATGTTTGATGATGTAATATGCCAGTATATGTTAGTTATGCGCACATGATTAATTGCTTGTTGCTTGGGTTGAGGCGGTCCTGCTCTGTGCTGAAGGCCAACACACCCTATGAGCGGTCTGGGGAGACTGTAGGCCCACGTGGCGGTCCAGTCATGCCGAAGGCTCGGTATAGATTCAGTTGGACTGTAGGCCCTGTAGGGCGGTCCAGTTAGGCCAATAGCCCAGTATGCATGTTGATTGATTGATTATTACGGATATGGTATTATCAGTGTGCTATTGGTATTTTGGGGGTAGCTCACTAAGCCCTCGGGCTTACAGTTTTTAGTTTATTGTTTCAGGTACTTCAAGAGTTTATGGCAAGGCGAAGGCGTGACCGTACTGCTCCTCGTCCTTGTGATATGGCTTTTGGGACACTCTGATTGAATAATGAATTGAAAACACTTTTGTAAACATATACTATTTGGTTTTATTTATTCTTGAAAAGTTTAAATTTGCCGTAAAATTATGGATGTTACAATTCTTCAATTGATGAGCGTTTTGAATAGTTTCCTCCATGTTAGACATCCATTGTTGAATGGAAAGGATGTTGTGAACCGTTTTGACATTGTTGATGGAGTCGGCTCAATACTTTGCTACGGTGTGAATGGCTTCCTCCATCTGTTGTTGTTGGACTTGTTGCCCCTTTCTTGCTTGCACTGATCTCTTGAAAGCTTCAAATTTTCTGATTCCGGACTCGGTATTTGGACGATATCGAGTCGAAGAATCATCATAGTTGTAACCGTCAAATCCTTGTCTCACCGAGGTGTCCCTCGGGTTCGTGGTTCCTTGCACATTTGTGCTCCTTACACCTAGACCACTTGACCATAATGTTGATGGAATAGGATTTACTGAGCTTCCTTGGTCTCCTTGACCTAAAGTCAAATCTGGCCTTGGCTCAGTTCCGGCAAGGGCTAAGAAAGGAGTGCCCTGCAGTGCAACTGGTGTATCTAGTGTTTGCGTGACACAAAGTAAGATGGAGCACAACTCCTCAGGTTCATATACGTGTAAGTGTGATACCTTGGAGACCTTAGGGCGACTCGTCACAATTGGATCCACTTGAGATCCAATATGGGGTGTGTCTCCACGATGAAATGAAACAGATACACTTATTATATTTGAGTGGTGAGATGGGGTGTGAGAGGGTGAGTCTGTGGTGACTCCAATAAGTACTGGATTCTTTCGAGAGACAGTGGTATGAGTCATGGTTCGCATATGGCTTTGACTGGGGGTGATTTTTAGTTTCTTTCTTCTAAAGACATTTCAGGAATCCGAAGAGTCATGATGAGTTTCATCAAAGACATTCACAGGGGGATCAAGAGTGTTGGATGGAGATTGATGAACCGCAGTAGAACACACTACGGTCTTAGCTTTTCGTTTCTTAGAAACACCAGCTCCTTTTGTGACTATGTTGACAGGAGTTTTCTTTGAGATTGCAAGAAACTTGACTCATTTTGGTTTTGGTTGAGTAGTTTGGTATGCAGTAGTCTGGGGATTCTGTGTTGCGGTGGGCTGACTGGTTCTAGGCAGGGAAGAGTGAAATGGGGCAATATCATTCGTAGCCTGAATGTGGTCAACCACCTCTATCATAGTGAGTCTAGTGGACTCCATGATGTACATAGGTAAACGTCTAAGGGGTCCAAACATGGTTTGATCTTTAGAAGCAGTGTACCTTTGAGATCACGAGGTGAAAATAGATTTGTGTCGTTGTCTATTGTAACAACCAGTTATTCTGGGTCAATAAAAGTCAAAAAAGTCAAACAAAAAGTCAATTATGCCAACAAAAGTCAAATAGTTAAAAAATAAATCATGAAAATTCACTTGCTTTTGAGGTTTTCGGTTTTGAGAATCAAAAATCATCAAGACCGAAATCTTGGCCTTGACCGAGAACCTTTGACCGAGAACTTGCAAGACCGAAGACCATGATTTCGGTTGGAGATTGGATCGAAATCAAGGTGATTTCGGTGGGGATAGGCCGAAAACACCCACCTTATTCGGTGGCACTTCTTCCAATGTGATAAAATACGCATTCCAATGCAAATGTCACATCACTTTTACTCCCATATATATATATATATATATATATATATATATATATATATATATATATATATATATATATATATTCTCATTTACACTTCAAAACTATTACCATTTTCTCTCAAAAACGAGTGTAGTATGTTCAAATCTTCAAGTTTTTCCCAAGAACATCTTCAAATCCTCATATATTTACCCAGAAAAATCAAGAACACTTCCCAAAAAAACCATTTTTCAAAGATAATTCTTAGGATTTGGTATGTTCTCTTGTGTAGTTTAGTGTTTTTACAACACTATGCATGTTAAGTTCAAATAATTAACGCACAATATTATGTGTTTAAAACTATCAGGATACGACTATTTTCACGTGTTTTAACTTGAAGAAGATCGTCACTTAGATCGTTATCCAGCCAAGAACACACTCGAGGTGAGTTCATACCCGTACAATTTTCACGATTTTTCCATGTTTTAAGGGGGGGGGGAATACAAGTAAAACACAAGAAAACTTGTGTTAATATACGAACCGTTACATTGGTATTTTCACTATATATATATATATATATATATATATATATATATATATATATACATATTGGTACAAATTTGATTACAATAAAACTTTAAGCCTTTTGTAACATGTTGAGAAAAAAGGGTATAATTATATAAACATACATATATAATTATTTCATTTCATTTTATTATCATGATCAATTGATAATAGCATACAGAGGATTCATTATTTCAACCAAACATTTTTATAAACTATAATAGGTATAGTTTAAGGAGCATTCACACTATTTTACCCTTTTTAGGACATTAAAATAATTATTTAAAAGTATAATTATTGTTAGGCTATGTAAACACTAAGAAAGGGTAATACATACAATTACAAGAAAAAGGGATTTCATTACACTATACGTAAATCGGTTAATACAAACTAGTGAGACATCATTCACCGTACTTACCAGAGTACATACTAAAGTCCTGTATTATAACCAGAGTCTCTTGTAGGGAGAGCGTGACACTTGTGTATAGATCTATATGGGACTGACAATCCCACACCTATATTGTTAGCTATAGTTAGACCGACAGGTGTGGGGTGACAAATATTGTACCTTTCCGATGCCTGAAGAACGTCGTAACAGGCCACTAGTCGCTAGAATGGTGACAATAACTCACATGGGTTATCAACTAATACATTTGGTTTACGGGGCTAACTTACATTCAACTAGTTTTATTAAATAATAAAATTACACTTCACTATCTTACATTACAACTGGTAGTCACAAGAACATACATTCAAAGGTTTTACACAGATACAATTACAGTACCTTATTTTCCAGTACAATACAACTTACATTTTTGGAAACTTACATTCGAATGGTTTTATTTATATAAAACCACATTATACTATTTTACAGTACAATTCAATTTACATTTCTAGAAACATGCATTCAAATGGCTTTATATAAGAATAAAACTACATATTACTACTTTAAGTATGGAAAATACTAGTACATTTCAGTCTTGGAACATTCTGGAAGAACACACTATCATTTTCAAGGAACAAAGACATATCATTCTCATTCAAAATACTTATGAACTCACCAACTTAAACGTTGACACTTTTTCAATACCACTTGTATTCTCAGGGAATCAGTAGACAGGTACCCACACAGGTTTTGTAAAGACTGATCGTAGGATTGTTACATCTTATATTTTTGCCATATGTTTTTTGAGTCAAAAAAACAATGATTCGAACTTAATGCAAATATTAAATTATCAATATGATGGTTGTAATGCTTTGATCTCTATTATTTAATTGTTATGATACTGTGCATGAAATTCATCCACCCCCAGACGTTTCCGTCGTTTACCCGGTTTGGGGGTGTGATAGATTGTTATCAGAGCATTGTTTATGGTGAACTAAGTATATCAAACCATAGAAGATATACAACTATAAATACAATGGAGCTAAAAACGCTCTGACTAAAAGTATATTTTTAAAATATAAGTACTTTTATAAAAGTATACGTACATACATGCATACTAGAATAGTGTCGTAATAAGAACATATAAAAGTATTTAGATAAGTTGTACGCTGCGGTTAAGCCTAGATGGTTATGTAATCATATCTGGGATAAATATAGTCTGATCAACTATATTTATGCAAGATATAACTAACATGTGTTTGGGAATGATCGTGGCGAACAACGAGTCTAAAACTTACCAACACCCCATACAAGGAAACATTAAGAATCAAACACCAAGTTTATAATACTATAGGAGTATTTTATGATACTATAAGACTACACAATTAGGCCATTTAAATGTCTTTTATACCATTATTCTTATACAGTCAACACAGACAGGCCTATAGTTAAGATGTTCTAATTCGAAAACATCTTTTAATCTTATGGCAGAAAGATGCTAACAGGTAAATCTATCAGGCATGTCAACAACACACCACCCACTCCACCATCGCCACCACCTCCATAGATGGACACTGCCGTTTTCCAAGTTGCGGTAATAGCAACTGTGCTAGCCGTCATGGCACAAATCAGCACAAATAGTGCCAGTGGGACTGGAGGCGGTACCAATAATACCAACCAAGGAGATAGCCAGGGATACCCGAGGGAATGTTCCAATAAAGATTTCACATATGGAAAACCAAAGTCTTTCGATGGCACCGAAGGTGTCATTGCTCTAACAAGGTGGTTTGAGAAAACAGAGTTAGTGTTCGAAATCTGCGCATGCCCAGAAACTAGCAAGGTCAAATCCGTAGCCTGCACATTCGTGGATAGAGCCCTCTCCTGGTGGAATGGCTATGTCACATCGCTGACTCTCCCAGTGGCTAACGCAATGAGCTCGGAAGACTTGAAAATTCTGATGCTAGCAGAATACTGCCTGAGGGGCGAGGCACAAAAGCTAGAGCAAGAGCTCTGGAACCTTACAGTGAAGGACTCCAACATCGCAGCCTACACTACCAGATTTAGTGACCTAGCACTATTATGTCCCGGGATGGTCACCCCGGAAAGTAAAAAGGTGGAGTGATACATCTGGGGGCTATCCTCCTAGATTCAAGGGAATGTGATATCAGCCAACCTATCTACTTTTGACAGTGCCAAAGGATTGGCACAAACACTTGTAGATCATGGACTCCGTCAGGGCTTTATGACCTCCATTCCCGAGCAAGAAAAAGGGAGTGACAACAAAAAGAAATTTTGGAACAAGAGGAAGGGTCAGTCGACACAAGAGCCCACGAAGAAACAAAACCAGTGGCAGTTCATGCTGCTACTGGTCCTGCTGCTCCAGCACCCGCCAAAAAATATGCTGGAACTCTCACAAAATGCGACAAATGCAACTTTCACCATTATGGAGCTTCTCGAGAGATGCACTACAATAATTGCAATAAGAAGGGGCACACTGGCCGCTTCTGTAACGCACCGACACAATAAACCGCCCAAGCCGCTAATGTTGGGGTAAGTCAGGCTTGCTACGAATGTGGTGAAATAGGAAATTTCAAGAGGGATTGCCCAAAAGCGAGGAATGTCGAAGGAGTGGGAAGAGTTTTAACGATGGGGCATGAGGAGGCCGTGAATAATCCTACCATGGTTACCGGTATGTTCCTCCTCAATAACTCATATGCATGCATACTCTTCCATAGTGGTGTGGAGAAAAGTTTTGTGAGCCACAAGTTTAAACACTTACTTAAACAAAATCCCCAATCATTAAAAGACACATTCACCATAGAAATGGAAAATGGAAAGGCAGAGAGCAGTAACGATATATACATAGGATGTACCCTCACTCTAAACAACTATTCCTTCCAAATCGATCTAATGCTCGTCACAATAAAACGTGTTGACGTCATCATTGGCATGGATTTGGTAAGTCCTCACCATGCCGATATCCTGTGTTACAAAAAATCCATTCGCCTTAATCTGCCATATAGCGAAACCCTCGTCATTTATGGCGACAAACCCGACACGAACCTTTAACTCATTTCCTACGTCAAGGCTCAAAAGTATCTACGCAAAGAATACTACACCTTTTTAGCCTACGTGGTGGATAAGAAACAAGAAGTGAAAGACATCAAGGATATTCCTGAAGTCTCTAACTTCCCTGACATATTTCCTGAAGATCTTCCACGAGTACCTCCCGAACACCAAGTCAAGTTCAGAATCGACTTGATTCACGGAGCCACCCATGTAGCCAAATACCCATACCGATTAGCACCGGCAGAAATGCAGGAATTGTCCAGTCAACGGAACGAACTGATAAGCAAAGGATTCATCAGACCACGCTTCTCGCCTTATGGAGCACTGGTCTTGTTCATCAAGAAGATGGATGGATCATTCCGCATGTGCATAGACTACTGGGAACTAAATAAACTCACCATCAAAAATCGATACCCTTTATCTACAAGGAGCAAGTTACTTCTCAAAGATCGATTTAAGATCCGCGTACCATCAGCTGCGAGTCCAGGAGGAAGATATCCCCAAGACCGCATTCAGAACTCGCTACGGTCACTACGAATTTGTAGTAATGCCCTTCGGATTAACAAATTCACCCGCGGTGTTCATGAACCTGATGAACCGTGTATGCCGACCTTACTTAGACAAATCCGTGATAGTATTCATTGATGACATACTAGTCTACTCATGAAGTAAGGAAGAACACAGTTAGCACCTACGACAAGTCTTGGAAACATTAAGGGTGGAGAAGATGTATGCGAAGTTCTCGAAATGAGAATTCTGGATTCGAAAGGTGGATTTCCTAGGTCACGTGGTTAGCGAGGAAGGGATACATGTAGATCCCTCCAAAATCAAGGCAATGAAAAACTGGGCGACACCAAGAACTCCAATTGTAATTCGTCAATTCTTAGGCCTCGTTGGCTACTACACAAGGTTCATACAAAACTTTTCCAAGATCGCAAAGCCACTCACCACCTAGACTCAGAAGGGTGTGACTTTCAACTGCGAGGAGAAACAAGAAACTACTTTCCAAACACTAAAGCGAGCCCTATGCAACGCCCCGATCTTGTCCTTCCCATAAGGGACGGAAGATTTTGTGGTTTACTGCGATGCTTACAAGAAAGGGCTATACTGTGTACTTATGCAACGAGGAAAGGTCATTTCATATGCCTCGAGACACCTTAAGAATCACGAGGTTAACTATACTACACACGACCTCGAACTGGGAGGAGTAGTATTTGCTCTGAAGATCTGGAGGTACTACCTTTATGGAATGAAGTGCACAATCTTCATGGACTATAAGAGCCTCCAACACACCTTCGATCAAAAGGAACTCAACATGAGGCAACGACGATGGGTAGAACTACTAAATGACTATGAATGCGAGATTTGCTATCATCTGGGCAAGGACAATGTAGTAGCAGATGCCCTTAGTCGAAAAGAGTACTCGGGCCGCCGAGTAAAGTCATTAACCATGACCATCCATTCACACCTATCCACACAGATCAAAGAGCTTCAGCTGGAAGCCTTGAAACCTGAGAATGTGGCAGGTGAAGCCTTAAGAGGAAAGGATAAAAACCTGGAAGTTAAGGGTGACGGAGTTCGTTATCTCATGAATCGGATCTAGAGACCGAATTTTGGTGGGTACAGAGACGTTGTCATGAACGAAGCTCACAAGACCAGATACTCTGTTCATCCCGGTTCAAACAAGATGTACCTGGACCTCAAGAAAATTTATTGGTGTCCATACATGAAGGTAGAAATCGTACCTATGTGGGCAAGTGCCTGACTTGCGCCAAGGTCAAGGTTGAATACCAGAAGCCCTCGGGTTTACTACAACAACCAGAAATACCCGAGTGGAAGTGGGTGCGAATAACCATGGATTTCATAACCAAGTTACTGTGACAACCCGGAATTTTCATTTGTACGAACTCTACAGCCAAACACTTCAATTAAAAGTCAAATTCCTTTCTGCTAATTTTTAGCTCGGTTTAAAGTCCGTCTGGGTGTTATTTTTAATATTTATTTTCTTGAGAGAACAAATTAGAGGAAGTATACTTTAGGATTATTTGTGCAACATTTAAGTCACAAAACTCCAAGAGTTTGGAGTTTTCGGCCCAAAATAGTGTTAGGGCCGAAAACCCTAAAGGGTATATAAATGACACTTAGTCATTTTTAGGTTTTTTTTCCCATTTCCAAGTCAAGAACAATTCTCTCTCAAGTATCATACGAATTTTTGTCAATATCTTCAAGATTGTAAGTGTTTCCTTCCTTGTTTAGTTGATCTCTTCCATTATCTAGTGATCTTACATGATTTCATCCATGAAATCATTCCATTTTCATAGATCTTCAAGTGTTCTCCAAGAACACCAAGAACACATGCTAGTGTTTTGGGCCGAAATCACCCTTCTTTGCTTCCATATTGTAAGTATCTATCTCCTATACTTGTTATCTAGTAAGGATACTTGATTTAGGGCCTTGAAAACATCCATTTATCCAAGAACAAAGGTGTTTTCGGTCTACTGCATCTCCTTAGGCCGAAAACCCTTATGAAGGGTGCAAAATGACTTTAAGCTTTTCCTAATGCTTAATATTGAGTCTAGAACACTTCATTGATTGTTGAAAGCACTTGAAAATCACCTTATGCACCAAAAATAATGAGTTTTCGGTCTTAAACTCAGGGACCGAAAACCCTAAAAACCAAAAACCATATGGACCGAGAACCATTTGGACCGAGAACCATTTGGACTGAAAACCATATGGACCGAAAACCACTTGGACCGAAAACTCCCTTAAGTGGCTTTACAACCCTTAGATGCAACCCTTAGTACTTCTAGCACTTGAATCAAAGTGTTTTCCATGTCGTAGGGTGTCTTAACTTGGTTAATTAGTTGTTAAATGACTAATTGGATACATATATGTGTTATTATATGTTAGATATGATCTGTGTGTGTGCTCAAGTCTTCACTTGACACTTAGCATCCTATACCATCCGTTCATCCAAACCACTCACTACAGGTGAGTTCATACCCCTTAATCAACCTTTTTAATGATTTTAAATGCTTTTATGGGGGGGGGGGGAATACAAGTTGAACTATTATAGTTATTATATCAATCACATGTGATTAATAACTATCAAGCTTATGGATTTTCTTACTTTTCAAACTGTGTTATCAAACAAACTACTTCAAACTGTTTTTCAAACTCTTTTACATGTTAAATACTTTCTATTCAAACTCTTTTAAACTTATACTTTGCCAAATGTGTAGCTATATAGATATAGTTATATAAGTAGGATTGAAAGGACTTAGGACTGATAGCTCGCCTTGCTTCCTGTTCCTTGTTTGGTTGTGGACTTAGGGTATCGGTTATTTGTCTGAAGGTCGTTTGAATCCAAGTTATATATTATGTATATATGTATAGATATAAAAGTTACTTCTTTCAGTTCCATACCTTTGGGTAGCAAAGGTATACAAACATGTTCATTTATACAAACAACATTGCTAGTAAACTATAATAGGTATAGTTTAGGAAGTTACAAATACTATTACTAGAACAATGAAACATACAATGAGTCAGTTCATGCATGAGTCATAACATATAGTGATGAGAAACAAACATAACATATAGCGATGAGAAACAAACTTAACATATAGTGATGAGAAACAAACATAACATACTAGGCAGAGAGAGAACATACAATACAGCTAGTACATACAATATATATACAAGAACATTACAACAGTTATGTGAGCCACGTAACGGGGCATGGCATCAACTGTCATGGCTCGTTTTGTATCCAAAGTCTCCTAGAAGGAGAGCGTTGAATTTGTGTATAAATCTATACTGGATTGACTATCCTACACCTTGCTGCTCGCTATAGTGGGACTTGCAAGTCTACGGGTGCCAAATGTCATTTCTTCCGACGTCTTTCATCGTCGTGTTTTTAGTCGGTAGTATGGTACAGGCATATCACATGTTACTTTAAATAACAATTGGTTTAAGGTAATTAGTACAGCAGTAGTTACTTAATACAACACTACAAGTACTTTATTATTTCCCAATTGCATTCACTTTGTGACCTTCACACAATGAACGGTAATGTAAAAGCTATATTTTTTGTTAATGATAGTCATACTTGGGAAAATACACACTTTTACAAGAAACAGACATACAAACATTTGATGCCTTGGTAGAAGGCTACTTTTAGTAGAAAACATAGGGTTTTCTAGGAGAGTTCAAACATTTACAAACAATTACAAACATTTACAGCTTATACATCACATACTTACAAACACTTTCATACAAGCAATGACACTAAAATACTTATGAATTCACCAGCTTTAAAGCTGATCAACTCTTTCAAAATAACTTGTATTCTCAGGTCATCAGTAGACAGGTACCGATGCTAGACTTTTGAGAAGATGGAGCACATTCAAGACTCATCTCATATTTTGATTTACTTTTTGGAGTCTATTAAACTTTACAGAACACACTTGTATTAAATTATATTATTAATGCAATGGATGATGTTGTTGCTTGTTTACTACTACTCATTGTTGTGATACTGTACATGACGTCCTCCACCTCCGAACGTTTCCGTCGTTCCGGTTTTGAGGTGTGACAGAATGGTATCAGAGCATTGTTTATAGTGAATCGAGTATATCAACCCATAAAAGATATACAAATTATAAACACAACGGGATTAAAATACTCTGACCAAGAGTTTATACTTTTAAATAATAAAATATTTAACCAAGTATACATACCTTCATTCATACTAAAATCAGTGTCACTAGGACAGAACAAAAGTATTACGATTGTTGGACAACACAATCAGACTTAGAGACATATACTCAACCCTGGGAAGATATAGCCAGATCAACTATATTATCCGAGGAGTGACTAGCATGTGCCTAAGGGTGGTTGTGAGGTTGCAACAAGTCTAAAAACTTACCAACAATACTACAATGAAAACATTAGAACAAAACATAAACTTAAAATACTATAGGAGTATTTTGTGTTACTATAAATTACTTATGTGCTTATTTCTTATACCCCTTATTCTCGCGTAGATATCATGGCTGGATTCCATCTTCCCGGAGACCCTTACTATCCCAACAACGGCAATGCGGGATGGCTGGGAGAAGAACCAAAAGATGATCACCCAATCCCTTTGGATGATCACCAAGCTGAAGGCTTTTCTGATGGTTCTGACTCAGAGCCGGAAGTCAACAACCTACCCCCAGTAGCTCCAAACCCAAACCCTCGTCCATCATTTCAAGGACTCACACCTCTGTGGGCCACAAACTTGAACAGATGGATCAGGAACAGGGTCAACCCATTCCCTACAATGGGGACAGAAGCTTTTACAACCTAAACGAGGGAGGTTCAGCTGACCAAGTCCTGCCCATCATGGTTCGTAGGATTTCTCGGAACACCGAGCAAGGTCGAGCAACTATCGACCGAGTAGTGGAGATTGACGCCAACTCTGCCGTTAACACGATCCGCATTCGCCAACTCGAGGTAGCTATGGAAAGGGCTAGGATAACCAATAGGACTCTGCAGCAACAGCTAGCTGCATCCCAAGCTGAAGTTAGGGAACTTCGGGCTAGGTAGTCAATGTATGAAAGGCGCATGCGAGACATAGAGCGTCGTCTGTCTGAATCAAGGACTCATTCGAGCGGTTCTCGTCGTAGATAGAGCCTACTCAACCTTCTCTTTTGGATATAACTTAGTTTATGTAAAAACTCTAGTCTAAATTTCCTATCTTTGTTAAAACTTGGACCTGTTAGGTCTTGATTAGGTCGTAGTTCTGTCAAAATTTTCCCATCTTGGTTGATGTAAGACCTACTTCTAGGTCATTTTTCCCGAACTTGTTACATCTGTAATTCCAGTATTATTGACAAATATCTAATCTCATGGAAATTATTATCCAAATTCTATCATCTGTTAGTACTAGATCTACATTCAATCATACCATTCAATTGTGTTGTTGGGCTACGGAGAGTTAGTCCATGAGTCACTCTCATCAATTTCTCTATTCTTACCCATATTGTCATCTTTGTCAACTTATAGTTGAAAGATGCCTCCACGCCGATCAACGAGACGTGATCCTCCAGTAACTGCAACACCACCTACTCCTCAAATCGATACGGCAGCTCTAAATGCTGCAGTAGCTGCGGCTGTGGCAACAGCCATGGCTCAATATCATTCCTCCAATGCCACCGGAGGAGGAACACCTGTTCATTCTAACCATGGTGAAGCCCCTGTGCGCTTGAGAGAGTGCTCCTACAAGGACTTCACCAACTGTAAGCCACTGACCTTTAAAGGGACTGGCGGAGTCATTGCCCTCTCACATTGGTTCGAAAATACGGAGTCGATCTTCGAGATCTACTCGTGCCTGGAAGGAAGCAAAGTCAAATTTGCTGCGTGCACCTTCGAGGCAAAAGCCCTGACATGGTGGAATAGCCATGTCAAGTCACTATCTCTGATAGTGGCAAATGTCATGGGCTGGGAAGCTCTTAGAGAGCTAATGATTGCGGAATACTGCCCGAGGGGCGAAATCCAAAAGCTGGAGCAAGAACTTTGGAGCCTGACCATGAAGGGCTCCGACGTCGTGACCTATACCGCCAGGTTCTGCGAACTGGTGGCCCTCTATCCCAACATGGTTCACACAGAGGGAAAGAAAATCGAGAGATACATCTGGGGGCTGGTGCCTCCATTTCAGGGGAATGTTTTAGCTTCAAACCCCACTACATTCGATAGTGCCAAGAGGTTGGCACAGAGACTCATTGACCATGGGGTCCGTACCCCAGCAGCAACAACGACCCTAGCCATCTCAGAACCCTCCAAAGCCGCTGATAACAAGAGGAAATTCTGGGAGGAAAAGAAGAAGAACAAGGCTGCCAAAAAGCAGCAGGTCGTGGCAGTACATGCTGCGATAGCACCTGCCGCTGCTGCACCGGTCAAGCAGTACGCTGGAAGTTTGCCTAAGTGCAACAAATGCAACTTCCACCACCATGGAGCCTGTCGTGAAATGCAGTGCTCTAACTGCAATAGGAAGGGGCACACTGCCCATTTCTGCAAGGCTCCGGCAAAGCCAATCACCCAAGTCCCCGGCGCTGCTATGGGCCAAGCTTGCTACGGTTGTGGCGAGGCGGGCCACTACAAGAGGAACTGCCCTAAGGCAGGGATCGCTGGCGGAGTGGGAAGAGTTCTGGCTATAGGCCACGAGGAAGCGGTTGTCGACCCCACAGTGGTCACTGGTACGTTTTTCCTCGATAACTCTTATGCATGCATACTATTTGATAGTGGAGCGGAGAGGAGTTTCGTGAACCAAAAAATTGCTCATTTACTTAAGCAAAAATCACGAGCACTTAAAGAACCGTTCACTGTAGAAATGGCTAATGGGAAGACAGAGAGCACTAGCAGTATATTCATAGGGTGTACCCTAACTCTAGATAGTCATTCATTTTCGATCGACCTCATGCTGGTCTCAATTAAAAGTTTCGACGTCATTATCGGCATGGATTGGTTGAGTCTTCATCGTGCCGACATCATGTGTTATGAAAAGGTTGTTCGCCTTAATTTGCCGTCTGGCGAAACTCTGGTAGTTTATGGCAACATACCCGGCACGAATCTTCGTATCATCTCAAGCATTCAAGCCCAGAAATTCTTGCGAAAGGAATGTCGCACATTCCTTGCTCATGTTGTCGATGTGAGCCAAGAAACGAAAGACATTAAGAACATTCCAGTAGTACGTGATTTTCCCAACATCTTTCCAGAAGAACTCCCAGGATTACCTCCGCAACGTCAAGTCGAGTTCAGAATCGACTTAGTTCCAGGGGCTACCCCAGTAGCCAAATCGCCCTATCGTTTAGCACCTGCAGAGATGCAAGAACTGTCCTGTCAACTTAACGAACTACTCAGCAAGGGCTTTATAAGACCAAGCTTCTCACCGTGGGGAGCTCCAGTCTTGTTCGTCAAGAAGAAAGACGGATCGTTTCGTATGTGCATCGACTACAGCGAGCTCAACAAACTGACCGTAAAAAAATCGTTATCCTCTGCCTCATATTGACGATTTATTTGATCAACTGCAAGGGGCGAACTTCTTTTCAAAAATCGATCAAAGATCCGGATATCACCAACTACGAGTGCTAGGGGAGGATGTCCCGAAGACAGCCTTCCGAACTCTTTATGGGCACTACGAATTCGTAGTGATGCCATTCGGATTAACCAACGCGCCCGCAGTATTCATGGATTTAATGAATAGCGTGTGTCGTCCTTACTTGGATCAGTTCGTCATCGTCTTCATCGATGACATACTTATCTACTCTCGTAGTAAGGAGGAGCATAGTCAACATCTGCGACAGGTCTTAGAAATGTTACGATCGGAGAAGCTCTATGCGAAGTTCTCGAAATGCGAATTTTGGATCCGAAGAGTCGAATTCTTAGGGCACGTGGTTAGCGAGGAGGGAATACACGTGGACCCTTCCAAAATAAAAGCCATTGAGAGCTGGTCAGCACCGAAGACGCCTATAGAAATTCGTCAATTTCTAGGCCTCGCTGGCTACTATCGCAGGTTCATTCAGAACTTCTCCCGAATTGCGAAACCTCTTACAACACTGACACAAAAGGGCGTAGCCTTTGACTGGGATGAGAAGCAGGAGAGAGCGTTCCAAACGCTCAAGCGAGCCTTGTGCACCGCACCAATACTATCCCTCCCCGAAGGGATAGAAGACTTCATTGTCTATTGGGATGCGTCAAATCAAGGGCTCGGTTGTGTTCTGATGCAACGAGGTAAGGTCATCGCCTATGCCTCGAGACAGCTGAAGACACACGAGGTCAACTACATCACTGACGATCTTGAGCTAGGAGCAGTTGTGTTTGCTCTGAAGGTCTGGAGACACTACCTATATGGTACGAAAAGCACTATCTTTATAGACCACAAAAGCCTACCACATATATTCGACCAGAAGGAGCTCAACATGAGACAACGACGGTGGGTCGAGCTACTCAGTGATTACGAATGCGAAATTCGTTATCATCCGGGTAAAGCCAACGTAGTAGCAGACGCCCTAAGTCGGAAAGAATAGCCTGGTGGTAGAGTCAAATCATTGACTATGACTATCCATTCACACTTGTCCACGCAAATTAAGGAGGCTCAGCTTGACACTTTGAAACCTGAAAATGTGGCGAGTGAATCCCTAAGAGGGATGGATAAGAACTTGGAAGTCAGAGGTGGCGGAGCCTTATATTTCATGGATCGGATCTGGACACCGAAACACGGTGGTTTCAGAGACTTGGTCATGACCGAGGCGCATAACACTCGTTATTCCGTCCACCCAGGTTCAGATAAGATGTATCTGGATCTTAAAAAGCTATATTGGTGGCCTAACATGAAAGCAGAGATTGCTACCTTCGTAAGCAAATGCCTTACTTGCGCCAAGGTCAAGGTCGAATACCAGAAACCCTCAGGTCTTCTACAACAACCGGAGATACCGGAATGGAAGTGGGAGCGGATCACTATGGACTTCATAACCAAGTTGCCCAAGACAACGGATGGACTTGATACCCTATGGGTCATCGTCGACAGAATGACCAAGTCCGCACACTTCCTGCCTATCAAAGAAACAGATAAGATGGAGAAGCTTACAAGAACCTACATACGGGAGATTGTACGACTGCACGGTGTTCCCATATCCATTATCTCGGACAGAGATAGTAGATTCACTTTGAGGTTCTGGCAGTCGCTACAAAGTTCCCTCGGGACTAGGCTGGACATGAGTACAGCCTACCATCCGCAGACCGACGGACAAAGTGAGAGGACTATCCAAACCTTGGAAGATATGTTGCGAGCCTGTGTGATGGACTTTGGGAAGGCATGGGATACTCATTTACCCCTTGTCGAATTTTCCTACAACAACAGTTATCACACGAGCATAAAGGCTGCTTCATTCGAGGCCCTCTATGGCCGAAAGTGCAGATCCCCTCTGTGCTGGGCTGAGGTGGGTGATACGCAGTTAGCTAAAGGACGAGTTCCTGACAGCACTCTCACAGGTCCGGAGATCATACGGGAAACGACAGAGAAGATCGTTCAGATTCGTGAACGATTGAAAGCCTCTAGAGACCGACAGAAAAGCTATGCAGATAAACGAAGGAAACTGTTGGAATTCCAGGTGGGCGACCATGTGCTATTGAAGGTCTCACCCTGGAAAGGCTTAATATGCTTCGGAAAGCGTGGAAAGCTAAATCCAAGATACATAGGGCCTTTTGAGATTCTCGCTAGAATCGGCCCTGTAGCTTACAAACTTAACTTACTCCGCGAGCTCAGTAACGTATATTCTACTTTCCACGTCTCGAACTTGAAAAAGTGTCTGTCCGACGAGACTCTTGTGATCCCACTCGACGAGATCGAAATCAACGAGAGCCTCAACTTCGTGGAAGAACCAGTAGAGATCATGGACCGAGAGGTCAAACAAACCAAGCAAAGTCGTATCCCGATAGTGAAGGTTCGCTGGAACGCCAAACGGGGACCAGAATTCACTTGGGAGCGCGAGGATCAGTTTAAGCTGAAATATCTTCATCTTTTTACTTAGTTATTTGTAATAACTTAGTTGCTAGAACTCTAATTTCGGGACGAAATTCCCTCTAACGGGGGGATGATGTGACAACCCGAAATTTTCATTTGTACGAACTCTACAGCCAAACACTTAAATTAAAAGTCAAATTCATTTCTGCTAATTTTTAGCTCGCTTTAAAGCCCGTTTGGGTGTTATTTTTAATATTTATTTTCTTGAGAGAACAAATTAGAGGAAGTATACTTTAGGATTATTTGTGCAACATTTAAGTCACAAAACTCCAAGAGTTTGGAGTTTTCGGCCCAAAATAGTGTTAGGGCCGAAAACCCTAAAGGGTATATAAATGACACTTAGTCATTTTTAGCTTTTTTTCCCATTTCCAAGTCAAGAACAATTCTCTCTCAAGTATCATCTGAATTTTTGTCAAGATCTTCAAGATTGTAAGTGTTTCCTTCCTTGTTTAGTTGATCTCTTCCATTATCTAGTGATCTTACATGATTTCATGCATGAAATCATTCCATTTTCATAGATCTTCAAGTGTTCTCCAAGAACACCAAGAACACATGCTAGTGTTTTGGGCCGAAATCACCCTTCTTTGCTTCCATATTGTAAGTATCTATCTCCTATACTTGTTATCTAGTAAGGATACTTGATTTAGGAACTTGAAAACATCCATTTATCCAAGAACAAAGGTGTTTTCGGTCTACTGCATCTCCTTAGGCCGAAAACCCTTATGAAGGGTGCAAAATGACTTTAAGCTTTTCCTAATGCTTAATATTGAGTCTAGAACACTTCATTGATTGTTGAAAGCACTTGAAAATCACCTTATGCACCAAAAATAATGAGTTTTCGGTCTTAAACTCAGGGACCGAAAACCCTAAAAACCAAAAACCATATGGACCGAGAACCATTTGGACCGAGAACCATTTGGACTGAAAACCATATGGACCGAAAACCACTTGGACCGAAAACTCCCTTAAGTGGCTTTACAACCCTTAGATGCAACCCTTAGTACTTCTAGCACTTGAATCAAAGTGTTTTCCATGTCGTAGGGTGTCTTAACTTGGTTAATTAGTTGTTAAATGACTAATTGGATACATATATGTGTTATTATATGTTAGATATGATATGTGTGTGTGCTCAAGTCTTCACTTGACACTTAGCATCCTATACCATCCGTTCATCCAAACCACTCACTACAGGTGAGTTCATACCCCTTAATCAACCTTTTTAATGATTTTAAATGCTTTTATGGGGGGGGGAATACAAGTTGAACTATTATAGTTATTATATCAATCACATGTGATTAATAACTATCAAGCTTATGGATTTTCTTACTTTTCAAACTGTGTTATCAAACAAACTACTTCAAACTGTTTTGCAAACTCTTTTACATGTTAAATACTTTCTATTCAAACTCTTTTAAACTTATACTTTGTCAAATGTGTATCTATATAGATATAGTTATATAAGTAGGATTGAAAGCACTTAGGACTGATAGCTCGCCTTGCTTCCTGTTCCTTGTTTGGTTGTGGACTTAGGGTATCGGTTATTTGTCCGAATGTCATTTCAATCCTAGTTATATATTATGTATATGTGTATAGATATACAAGTTATTTCTTTCAGTTCCATACCTTTGGGTAGCAAAGGTATACAAACATGTTCATTTATACAAACAACATTGCTAGTAAACTATAATAGGTATAGTTTAGGAAGTTACAAATACTATTACTAGAACAATGAAGCATACAATGAGTCAGTTCACACATGAGTCATAACATATAGTGATGAGAAACAAACATAACATATAGCGATGAGAAACAAACTTAACATATAGTGATGAGAAACAAACATAACATACTAGGCAGAGAGAGAACATACAATACAGCTAGTACATACAATATATATACAAGAACATTACAACAGTTATGTGAGCCACGTAACGGGGCATGACATCACCTGTCATGGCTCGTTTTGTATCCAGAGTCTCCTAGAAGGAGAGCGTTGAATTTGTGTATAAATCTATACTGGATTGACTATCCTACACCTTGCTGCTCGCTACAGTGGGACTTGCAAGTCTACGGGTGCCAAATGTCATTTCTTCCGACGTCTTTCATCGTCGTGTTTTTAGTCGGTAGTATGGTACAGGCATATCACATGTTACTTTAAATAACAATTGGTTTAAGGTAATTAGTACAGCAGTAGTTACTTAATACAACACTACAAGTACTTTATTATTTCCCAATTGCATTCACTTTGTGACCTTCACACAATGAACGGTAATGTAAAAGCTATATTTTTGGTTAATGAAAGTCATACTTGGGAAAATACACACTTTTACAAGAAACAGACATACAAACATTTGATGCCTTGGTAGAAGGCTACTTTTAGTAGAAAACATAGGGTTTTCTAGGAGAGTTCAAACATTTACAAACAATTACAAACATTTACAGCTTATACATCACATACTTACAAACACTTTCATACAAGCAATGACACTAAAATACTTATGAATTCACCAGCTTTAAAGCTGATCAACTCTTTCAAAATAACTTGTATTCTCAGGTCATCAGTAGACAGGTACCGATGCCAGACTTTTGAGAAGATGGAGCACATTCAAGACTCATCTCATATTTTGATTTACTTTTTGGTGTCTATTTAACTTTACAGAACACACTTGTATTAAATTATATTATTAATGCAATGGATGATGTTGTTGCTTGTTTACTACTACTCATTGTTGTGATACTGTACATGACGTCCTCCACCCCCGAACGTTTCCGCCGTTCCGGTTTTGGGGTGTGACAGTTACCCAAGACAACGGGTGGTCTTAACACCATTTGGGTGCTCGTTGACAGGTTAACCAAATCCGCGCACTTCCTACCAATAAAAGAGACCAACAAGATGGAGAAGTTAACCAGGATGTACATTAAAGAGATCGTACGATTTCATGGTGTGCCGGTATCGATTATCTCTGACCGAGCTAGTAGATTTACCTCACAGTTTTGGCAATCGCTATAAAAGTCCTTGGGAACGAAACTCAACATGAGTATAACGTACCATCCCCAGACTGATGGGCAAAGCAAGAGAACCATTCAGACGCTGGAAGACATGTTGAGAGCATGTGTGATAGACTTTGGTAAAGCTCGGGATACCCATTTACTACTCGTCGAATTCTCATACAATAACAGCTATCATACTAGCATCAAGGTCGCACCATTCGAAGCCCTCTATGGATGCAAGTGCAAATCACCTATGTGTTGGGATAAAGTGGGTGACACATAACAAGCAAAGAAGCAAGTTCCTGACAACACTCTCACCGGCCCTGAGATCATAAGGGAGACAAAAGAGAGATCGTCCAAATTCAGGAATGACAGAAAGCATCTAGGGACCGACAAAAGAGTTATGCGGATAAACAACAAAAGCCCTTGGAGTTCCAGGTTGGTGACCACGTCCTTTTAAAGGTCTCACCCTGGAAAGGAATGATACGTTTCGAAAAACATGGAAAACTAAGCCCAAGGTATATCGGGTCATTCGTGATTCTTGCTGGAATCGACCCTGTAGCTTACAAACTTCAACTACCGCAGGAACACAGTAACATACACCCCAGTGTCCACGTGTCCAATCTAAAGAAGTGTCTGTACGACGAGACTCTTGTAATCCCACTCGATGAAATTGAGATAAACGAGAGTTTACACTTTGTAGAGGAACCTGTGGAAATCATGGACAGTGAGATCAAGAGAACGAAACAAAGTCGTATACAAATAGTGAAAGTCAGCTGCAACGCCAAGCGAGGACCTGAATTCACTTGGGAACGAGAAGACCAGATGAAACAAAAGTACCCACATCTCTTCCTAGTTCATGAGTGACCACTTTAGAAATAATTTCGGGACGAAATTCCCTTTAACGGGGGGATAATGTAACAACCGGTTATTTCGAGTCAATAATAGTCAAACAAGTCAAACAAAAAGTCAATTATGCCAACAAAAGTCAAATAGTTAAAAAATTAAATCATTAAAATTCACTTGCTTTTGAGGTTTTCGGTTTCGAGAATCAAAAATCACCAAGACTGAAATCTTCGCCTTGACTGAGAAACCTCGGCTGAGAACTTGCGAGACCGAATACCTTGATTTCGGTTGGAGATTGGACCAAAATCAAATTGATTTCGGTGGGGATAGGCCGAAGACACTCACCTTATCCGGTGGCACTTCTTCCAATGTGATAAAAATACACATTCCAATGCAAATGACACATCACTTTACTCCCATATATATATATATATATATATATATATATATATATATATATATATATATATATATATATATATATATATATATATATATATATATATATATATATATATATATACTAGGAAACTTATTTGGGCCGTGATAATCACGGCCCTAGTGAACTAATCAATAAACTACGTTTACATGATTTTTGGTAAAAACATCTAGATTATGTTTATGAAGTTAGGTGAAGGCAGGTGCTTTCGTTGGTTTGTAACAATCCGTGCTATATTATCGTATGTGCTATGTATGTTTTTTATTTTATGTAATAGTCGAAGTAAAGTGTATTGCTATTTTTGTACGGAAAAATTAGGAATTTGTGTATGGTGTTATTGTTTTGAGAATGTTTAACAAATTTACAAAGGCTTTTGTCGTAGACATGTAGTGGAATTAATGTCGACATCCTCTAGTATGCCTATATAAAGTTAATCTCCATTAGAAGACTCGAAACCCACCCTAGATAATCTACATTTTCATCTCGTCTTGTGCATTTTATTTTCTTTGGACATTAAAAATCCCTTTGATATTTTCTTTAGTGTAGCTTTTACAACTGTTTTGTTTTATGTTTATTTCTTAAAACTTTAATCTTAATTCAGGTACATTTTGATAACCCACGAAAGCGGTGAACACAAGTTAGGTATATATTGTCAACTGTTGATTCACTTACTAAGTGAAACAATGTTATGGTGTCTCATGTATATTATGTTATCAATAATGGAAGTCCTACACAATTATGAACCAACATAAGTTAAATGCGAAAATGACAACATACTTTCACTTATTTGTTTATTACAACATTCCATTTTTCTTCATTTTATTGGAACATTGTACTTTAAACCATTTCTTACTAAAACGTTGTGCTTGTAAGAAAGCAAGGATTGAATGTATATTCTTTTGAACTTAAAACACAAGGATCGAAAGTTAATCAAATGTCTCATTTTTTTTCTTGCATTTTCAAGACACAATTGAGATTCAACATTTAATTAGACGAACCATGGGCCAACAACCCTATTTTTTGTATATATCTCGTTATGATCTTCATCATAAGAAAAGAAAATTAAAGTCCTGAGTTTTAGCTTGTAATCTTTCAAGCTTCCGGCTTCATTTGCGTTTGCATTCATCTATGCAAAAGATTGACCGATGCCTTTACATTAGCAAGATATTTCCATGTCAAAATATTGCTAAGATTTGTGGAACCTGATGCATCACCAAACAGATAATGTCTTACAATCAAATATGAAAAAGAAATACCATTGCTATAACCACATATATTTTCGAAGTACAATTCCCTTATTGAGGTTATTAGTGCGGTCATTTACTTGAACAAAAGAAACACACCAGAACCCGACCAGTTAAATACATATAAGCACCCTCTTTATAGAAAAGGATGCAAAACTTCACAACTAAAGACTTCGTATTTGAACCGAAAATAGTAAATCCGTTAATTTGTTTAAATATGTCAATGTTAAAATGAAAACCATAAATCATCAAATGAAACAGTCTATAATTCAAATAAAAACTCAACAAAATTAACCTGCAGTCCACCCTTGTTTATTTTGATGATATACCAGTAAACTTTAAACTTCCTTTTACAATATTTTTTCTAAAGATCCAGGACTTATTGATAGAAAACATGTACCATCCCTAAAAATCCACCAATCAGTTTTCCTTTCTTTTTACTCCTTTATCCTCAATTTCTAATTCTGAATTAAATCAAGAAAACACAAGGCACAACTCCAATGCATTACACCTTGCCATGTGTAATCACCAATTCGCCACTTCTTTTCTTCACCATCCACAGCAAAAAGAATGTTTTTAGAGATTTTGCCACTGCATCCAATCCCACTTTTTTTCCTGCATCATATAATCTTTACAGAAAATATTCCAAAAATAACCTTCATTTAATTTTCCATTCCGATCTTTGAAACTACATAAAAGAACAAGCTTTTGATAAAACCCAAATACTTTGACCATGTTGTTCAACCCTATCATTATCCATCTTCAGTTTAATGGTATAGGGACCAAATTGTCCTTTAATCCTGTCATCATGTCATCTCCTGCTAATAACCCATGCATATTCTTTTGATCTCGTTAATAAGACCATGACACCCTATTTTATTTTTATTTTTATTGCCACAGCTGCAAATTTTCAGAAAAGGACTGAAGTACCGTTTGTAAAAAAAATTTATAAATTCGAATTAGATTATTATTAAACCAAAGTATCATCTTCACATGCCAACAATGAGCATGAAAAAAAGTTAAACCATTTGCAAACATTAAAAAAAATTGCAGCTATCCATTAAAAAGCAAACATGCACCCCTTGCTTCCGTTTTAATGAACCAAACTATCGAACTACTTTCTTCTCATATGCATGTTCTTTTATATTTTAGAAAATTATTCCCCACATGCCCTTTAACTAACGGGAACCGATTTGTACACAACAAATTTTTTCCATACACAACAATTTGTGCATTAAAGTATTGTATTGTACAACTCCATAAAACATAAATTGTTGTGTATGGATAAAAATTGTTGTCTACGAATCACTTCCCTTAACTAAATCAATACCCCGCATCTTGCTATAGAACAGTCCTTGTTACTTTTATTCATTTATGCTTTTTAACCATGGAATTTTCCACAAAATTTGGTTTGTTTTTGTATCAGATACTTTTCAATATTATTATTAATCAAAGGGGAATTTTAGATGGCATTATGATGACCAGGTAAATTTAAAATAGTCCTGAAAATGCCCGATTAGTTGCATTAATTCAATATCCCCTGAGCCCACCCGAAAATAATTGGCGACTGAAATGTTGTTGGAATCGCTTAATATCACCCGTTCAACAAAAATCTTCTTACTAAATCCTAAAACAAAGAGGTTAAATATCCGAGAAGAATAAACTGCCCTTTAGATTCGTCAAAATTATAACACTGATATACTCAACTTTAAATAAGAATGAATTTGATTAATGGATTCTTTCAAGCGCTTGAAAAGAATACACTTACCTAATATCGATACTAATCCACCACTCAAAATGTTAGAACGTAATGTAAGAAACCATCTGTAATGATTAAATAAATCATAATAAAAAACCAAATTAAACATAAAATTAAATATCAAACCATATTAGCAGATTATTCCTACAAGAGCTCACCTTGAGTTATATGCAACAACGACCAACTCTGTGATTCAGTAACCATCACTTACCTTTTCCATACAAGGCTCAGTCAATGAAGGGAAGTTCCCGTTGCTATCATGTTGAGCACAACTATTAGACTAGTCTGTTTTTGTAATTATGTTATATTATGAGGTGGTCAAATGTAATGTTGTTTTGTATATATATACACCGATATCAATGAGAGGGGGATTGATTTTGGCCTTATCACATATTCTATTATGGTATCAGAGTATTACGTTCCTTCCTAATTGGCGCTAACCCTAATCGCCTCTCTCCCTCTCTTCTCGTTCTTCTTCTTTTGATCACCTCCACCACTCTCTAATGACAGGACCGACAGCCCCCCTTCACCCTGCAGTCACTGTCACGAACATCAAGAATTACATACCAATCCTCCTTGATACGGATGACAGCCAATACACATCTTGGGCCGAACTTTTCAAGATACACTGCCGTGCGTTCCAGGTTCTTGATCATATCATTCCACCTGCTTCATCTACTTCTGCCAAAGAAAAAGATCCTAAAGCCGATGAACAGTGGTCACACCTGGATGCCATTGTGTTACAATGGATATACAGGACGATTTCTAAAGATCTCCTCATAACCATTCTCTCGCCAGGAACCACCGCTGCCGCCGCCCGGAAGGCCATTGAAAACATCTTTATAGACAGTAAACCAGCCCGTGCTCTCCACCTTCACCAGAAATTCGCAAATGTCAAGCTCGAAAACTTTCCTAACATGGCGGCATATTGCCAAGAAGTTAAAAATCTATCTGATCAGCTAACTAATGTCGAGGCTCCTGTAGACAATCAGCGGCTTGTTCTACAGCTTACCTCCGGGCTCTCGGATCAATACGACAACATCGCCACTCTTCTCCAACAATCCACTCCGTTACCCGACTTCTACACCGCCCGCTCTAAACTTTGTCTCGAGGAAACCAGAAAAATCGCTGCATAACCCACCCGTCACCGCCCTCACTGCCTCCATCACCGCACCAGCAGCGAACGTCGCCGGCACAGCCTCCTCTGATCAGCGGGACAACGGAACATATTCTCAGTCGCAGTAGCCCCGGTCCTCTGGTCGGGGCCATTCGGATGGATCTTATCGTGGGCGGGGTCGAGGTGGACGGGGCAGAGGATGGGGACGCGGACGTGGGCGCGATTTCTCCTACTCCCAACAGCCTCCATGGTATTTCTGGAACGCACCAACATGGACCACTCCACCGGTTCCTTATCCCACTGCACCACAACAGCGATACCCGATTACACGCCCTCCTGCCGTCGGCATTCTCGGACCTTCTCCGGCACATGCTTACACCTCACAAGCTTCGTACACCCCTACCAACATTGAGCAAGCCATGCATACCATGACACTCAACCCCGACCCCAACTGGTACGCTGACACGGGCGCGACAAATCACATGGCAAACACGACAGGTAAAATCTCAACTTATTTCAATAATAGCGGACCAAACCGTATCTTTGTTGGCAACGGCTCTTACATTCCGATACATGGCTCCGGACACACCACACTTCCACCTCCCTTCCCTCCTCTCAAACTCTATAATATCTTACATTCTCCTCATCTTATTAAAAACTTGTTATCTATTCGTCGCCTTACAACAGATAATTCTGTTGCCGTTGAATTTGACCCTTTTGGTTTACTTGTGAAGGATTACCGGACGCAGATTCCTATCCTGCGATGTGATAGCACCGGAGATCTTTACCCTCTCACACAACCAAATACACAAGTTACTAGTCCGTCTGCTTTTGCTGCTCTGTCTCAAGACCTTTGGCATCGTCGTTTGGGACATCCCGGCTCCTCTTCTTTACGCGTTTTAAATAAAAACAACTTTATTTCTGTTCGTTCTTTTTCCAATAAAAACATATGTCAGTCTTGTGTGTTTGGAAAACAAATAAAGTTACCTTTTTATGCTTCTACATCTTTTACATGTTTACCTTTTGATATTGTCCATAGTGATCTTTGGACCTCCCCCGTGCTTAGTTCGGGAGGTCACCGCTATTATGTCTTGTTTATTGATGATTTCACAAATTACATATGGACTTTTCCCCTGTCTAACAAATCACAAGTTTTCTCCATCTTTCTTGCTTTTCACAAACATATCACCACTCAATTTGAACGCCCAATAAAAACCTTTCAATGTGATAACGGCACAGAATACAACAACCAATTCTTTCACAATTTTTGTACATCCAACGACATGGCTTTCCGATTCTCTTGCCCTCACACATCACCTCAAAATGGAAAAGCCGAAAGAACCATTCGCACAATTTACAACATGGTTCGCACCCTCCTTTCTCATGCCTCTTTGCCCACCTCCTTTTGGCACCATGCCCTTCAAATGGCCACATACATTCTCAACATACTTCCACACAAAACTAAGCACTACTCCACCCCTACTTTTCTTCTTTTTCGCAAACACCCCACATACAATCACCTTAAAGTCTTCGGCTGCTTATGCTTCCCTTTAACACCTTCCACTTCCATCAACAAACTTCAAAACCGGTCCTCCCCCTGTGTGTTTCTCGGATACCCCTCCAATCATAGGGGGTACAAATGCTATGATCTTTCTTCCCGTAAAATCATTATCTCTCGACATGTCATTTTTGACGAACATGTCTTCCCATTCGCCAAACTTCATTCGTCTCCACCAACATACAACTTTCTCCATTCTGACTTACATCCTACTGTCTGGGATTCAGTTTCTTATCCCACCGCCCAAACTACATCGTCCCCTCCTACTCTTCCTCACACCTCTCCTTACAGCAGCCCACCACCCTCTTCCTCCAAACCTACAACCCCACCTCCTTCCACCACAGTCGGCGCACCACCCTTACTCCACACCTACTCACGACACCGACCATCTCACACTCAGTCGACTACTACCTAAACACATGTCGAGCCTTCTCCTGCCTCCCCTCCTCCTCTACCCACTCGCACCATGACCACCAGCAGCATGTCTGGGATCACCAAAACAAAACAACCCACTTCTCTTCACACCTCCACTACGACCGCCATAACTCCCTTACCCTGCAATCCAACCGAAGCCACGTTCATACCGGAATGGAACCATGCCATGACTGACGAGTTTAACGCTCTTATCGAAGCCACGTTCTAGAGCTTGGTATGCCACCAAAACACACGTCACTGGTTTATTGTGACTATGTCAGCGCCATTTATCTCTCTCAAAACCCGATTCAACATCAACGTACAAAGCACATTGAAATCGACATTCATTTCGTTTGTGAAAAAGTGCAACATGGCCAGATTCGGGTGTTACATGTGCCCTCCCGGTACCAGTTCGCTGACATCTTCACGAAGGGCCTCCCACGAGTTTTGTTTAACGATTTCCGGTCCAGTCTAAGCATCCGTGAACCTCCACCTTAGACTGAGGGGGTATATTAGACTAGTCTGTTTTTGTAATTATGTTATATTATGAGGTGGTCAAATGTAATGTTGTTTTGTATATATATACCCCGATATCAATGAGAGGGGGATTGATTTTGGCCTTATCACATATTCTATTAACAACCATTTATTCTACCTGAAAATGGGTATTTCCCACCATCAAACATATGCACTACAAGGGAATATATGGGATAGTATACAGATGTACTCTTTATCTTGGGTTTGCCTTTGTCGTTTTTAAATCAAAGGCTCATATAAAATTTCTTCTTAACATAGAAAATAAATAAATTGACTAAAATAAACTCACAAATTGTATTGGAAACTCACAACTTAACAATGGATAAAGCTTTAAAAGATTACATTAAAAGAAATCACCAATCTAAGTAATCCAACAATACAAAAAGAGCTCATTAGAAATCACCAATATAAGTAGTCCCTAGTTATAAAAACTTATTTACGATCATACTTGTGAAATTAAATATATACATTGTTTTTTTTTTTTTATTATTATCATTTTTTAGTATGTGTAAAACGTTCTCTATATTTCATTTTTTACATAAAAGAAATGCCAATTAACCACCAAGGATGCCCTTAACTAAACAAATTTATGAAATCACTATAAAAATATATTATATATTTATGAAATCACTATAAAAATATATTATATACGATCAACCTTGTTTTGAAATCCGATAAATCCAACTAAAAGCTTACTGAACTATCTTGAAACCAATATTCAAAGGGTATTTATGAATGATAATGAAATTAATAAAAACTATTTCAAAATTATTTTATTTACAGTTAGGTATTAGTTGGAAATTCTTATCAAACACATGTTGTGCATCTCCTGCATCATTGTATGACTCATCTTTCAGCTAAGAAAACATCCATCAAGTTTGCTTAATTATCATGAATATTGGTCATTTTGGTATGAAAAAAAGAACGTCTTAAGTACTTACCAAGAGAAGGAAAACACATTGAAACAAAAATTGATTATTTCTCTTGAACATTTCATAAAACACGGTTAGAGCAGTCCCTCAATCATCAACTTTTAGTATAAAGTAACAAAAAGAAGAGAAGATTAAAACAATTTGTAATCCTACAGTCAACTCTTTACCGTTTCCACGCAAATCAACCCACAAAAGGTTCGACATTGAAGAAATAAGCGTCACACAGGTGGGTCGGAAATTAGAAACCATGTGGAGGCGTGAAGCAGAAAGAGACCCACGGATAGATCGAGTCAACATATCTGAAAACCATGTGATAGATAGAGCGACTATAGATCAGTAAAACAGTCGGCGACTTCTAGTTGGAAATGACACAACTCGATCTAGGGATTCAATATACATGCATATGCATAACTTTGATTTAACGCATCACAAATCGATTTAG